>NC_137944.1:24713963-26058963 GCF_963969265.1 Rhamphochromis sp. 'chilingali'
CCTCCGTCTTGCTTCCATCTTGTCTCCCTTTAATTGTCTGTCTTTCTTTGTCCCTGCCATTGTTGAGCTCTTGCTTTGTTCTGCTTTTTCTCATCTCTTCCGTGTTCTGCTCGCCTTACTTCCTCTTCCTCTATTTTATTTGCTGATTCCTTTTTTCAATTTCTGTTTACTCCTGTCCTCTCCACTCTGTGGTGGAAACTCGGAGCGGTTCCCTCCAGTCCTACCCAATCTTCATTAACAGACTCATTTCATCTGCTGCTAACCCATTCAACACCACTTGTTTAATCTCTGTTTACCCCCACCCTTCCCAAACCTAAAACATACACACCCTCACATAATCTATAATTGAATCCTTCACACACACTAGAGTCCCAGCATGGCTAAGATGCCAATTTGAACAGCAGCACACGGTTGCACAGTCGCCCTCTCTTGTTCTGACTCCCATGTCCTCTCCACAGATGGCTATAACAGGAATTTCATTCTTTTTCTCAGTATCCATTTAATTAGCTGGACTCGAATCACGCGGTGTAATGTTTGTCTTCACAAAGGGAGTGCAATAGGGGCAGGGGGAGAGGCACCAGTTGAACACAATTTTATACATACATTTACAGCAAAAGGCTTCATGCTAGCCTTGGCCCTGACCCGAAGGAGAATGTTTTCTGAGGAGAGTACAGCAGCTTGTACAGTAACTACTGCCATTCTTTTCTGCTACAATGCTTGTTTTCATTCAGAAACAAAGAAACGTAGACTCAGCGTGGAGCCATTTACAAGATTAGTGTTGTGTTGTGGTGGTTCTGCCTTTGGCAGTGTGTGCTAGTTTTTTTTTTTTTAAACATTTGCATAAATTAGTAACTAAAAGCCTAATATAACAGAATACAGTTCAACAGCTGTATTTAAAAGTCCCTTATCAGCAAATATTTGATTTGCAAAATACTTTGATATGTAAAATATTGAGAATTATCAGGAACGGCTGCTTCATTATGGCAAAAGAAATCAACCTGCAGCTGTGTGGCAGTAATCCTTCTTGTGCTCTGCAGCCTCAGCAAGTCTGGCATGTTAGCATATGCTGCAGGTTCTGGTTGGAGCTGCCCTCCAGCTCTTTGTGGAGCTCCAGGGCAGAAGAAAGGGTATCAATGCCAACTGGAGTCCAAGATGCTAGAGAAGGGAGAAGATGAAAGGACCGGAGCTAACTGAACTTTGAAAATAACTCCAGATGAACAGAATCCAGTTTTGGGGATTTCTTTACCTGGATGATTTGAGCATACTTTGTCATGTTATCTTAGAAAGGACTCGAATAACTACACATCTGTGACACTGTTAAATGCTTATGCTAGCTCACTACACAAAGAAAAGAGCAGCTTTACTGTGACAACACAACAACCCACTTACTTCCATAAAGTTCATCTTTAGTTCTTCCAGAATTGTTTTGATAGATGATTAATCTTTGAAGTGGAATATGAGTATAAAAACAAGTGATCATTTTAATCCTGTACTTTTTTTCCCCTTTTTTTTTAAACTGGCTTGTGTGTCACACTGATTTAAAAAAAAAAAAAAAAAAGCGTCGCTCTTTGCTGCTTAAAGTGCTTTTTATACAAAGTCTCTCTCTTGACTTGACTTAAATTATAGACCCAATGAGCTTGCCAAAAAACAGTGTAATTGGGCCGTGGTTATTACTGGATTGTGGGTTTAAAAGAAAAAAAAAAAGGAAGATAAATGGGCTTGTGGTGGGATTAAATCAATGATCAGGGCATGTAATATTAAATCTGTCTCATCTCTCATAGTGCAGAAGATCTCATCTTAATTTGTTCTGTCATGCCAAGCCAAACTGCACCATGAGGCTTTAAAATATTGTCACTTTTCCCACAAACAAAGCTAAGATCTATCTTCTAATGGATGAGATTTATAATCAGAGCAGCCTGCCCCATCTGCCAAGTAAAGAACTGCTCGAGGACTGTTAATTTTTTGCATTTGGGTTGATTGGCTGACCAATGGGCTGGCTAGCTTGAGGAGGTGAGACCACCTTGGTCTGGCAGTTATCGATTTCCCCCATTTTCAGCTTATCTTACGCGTTGCTGGCTACCATAAAGCTTCTTGACAACATCGCACACTGCCGTTCTCCCTGGTAGTCTCTCTGAGATTGATCATTTTAAAGGTCACTGTTGAATGCGTTTCTGTTGTGAAGATTGTGTGTGTGTGTGTGTGTGTGTGTACTTTTTCTTTTTTTTTTTTTTAATGTAAATGTGTACTCTTACTTTCTGTGTCACCCCGTGGCTCGGAAGAAGAGCTTGTTTACAAGATGTTGCCTCTGGTCTACTCTGAACCAGCCTTATCTCTCTGACGGCAGCTGGCTGTTCCATATCGGCTATGATCATTGCGCTGTGATTATTAAACTTCTTTCAAGGATTAAAAGTTATGTATTTTTAGCACTTTCAGCCATACTAAGTGTACTAAGCTCTCTTTTTTTTTTTTTTTAACACAAGCTTCTGATTTGATGGTGTTTCAGCAGTGAATAAAGCAAATAAAGTAAACCAGCAGGGCATAGGGCTGTCTGCACTCCATGCCCACATATCATATTTTTCTGGTGTATTCTGAATAGTGCCGAATGTCATTATAACAGAAGGTATACATATCCTTTTTTATGTTGAATTATACATGGTCAAAAAACTGCTTTGAGGCTTGAATTGTTTTCTGCTCTCTGTTTGTCCTCTTAGGTCAAATCGGTGAAGACGGGCTCCGTATTCTGGACCATTGGCTGTTGTCTGTCCTATTTCTACATGGTAAGAATATTTTGCATACAAATTCAAACACAATGGGTAACTTAGTAGGGTTCTGACTAATTTAAACCTGCAAAACTGATTGATGCTAACCCTCTTTAGTATGTTTTTTTTTTCATTTTATAGTGAATAAAATGCATAATGCATTGTCTCAAAGTCATTGTAACAGGCGTACTTCCTGTCTTCTAACGACCATACAGTGTAGTCGATAATAAAAGTAATTGGAGCCTAGTGTAATTAAGATTATCAGTTCTGGTTCCAGGCTTCTTAATAGCGACTCTTGACAAACAATTTCTTTCTATTTCTTATCTTGCTATTTATTACTATTGGATTTTTTTTTTTTGCATGACTGCCATAACATCACGATCATAAAATCACCTATCATTCCAATTTCTGTGCTTCAGTCCTTCAAAAATGTAAACTAACATGTATGCAGCAGCAAATTTGTTAGGTACGCGTGTTCCACTGCCTGTTAAATATCTAATTACTCAATCACATGGTGGCAACTCTGTATATTTAGGCATGTAGACATGGGCAGGATACCTGCTGAAGTTCAAACTGATGCAGTTTGAACTTGGAGTTGAAAATTTAAGTGACTTTGAAACAAGTAGTCTGAGTATTTAAGAAACTGCTGATCTGCTGGGATTCTCCCCCACACAACCATTTGTAGGGTTTACAGAGAATGGCCTGAAAAAGAGAAAATATCCAGTGAGCGGCAAGACATTTACTCTGGGCGAAAATGCCTTGTTGATGCCAGAGGTCAGAGGGGAATGACCTGACTGCTTCAAGCTGATAGGATAGCAACAGTAACTCACATAGCCATTCGTTACAACCAAAGTGTACAATTGTTTAAATACCTGAATATTGCTGGCCACGTTCATTCGTTCATGACCACAGTGTACATCATCTGATAGCTGCTTTCAACAGGATAACATCACAAAGCTTGAATCGTCTCCAACAGGTTTCTTGAACATGCTCGAATTGCCTCCACAGTCACTAGATCTCTATCCAGTAGAAGACCTTTGGAATGATGTGGTGCAATTGTAGATTTGCATCACTGATGTGATTTGCAGACAAATCTGCAGAAACTGTGTAATGCTTTCATGTCAATGGAGACCAGAGGCTGAGGAATGTTTCCAGCAACTTGTTGAACCTGTGCTACAAAGAATTAAGGCAGCGGTGAAGGCAAAAGGGAGTCCAACTGCGTACCTGAAAGGTATACCTAGTATTTCATGAGTCTATATTATATATGAAGCAACTTCCTAATAGAACATTTCACAATAGTTGCGCTAGAATGCGCTGGTACCGGTGGATTCTGAGGAGACATTATGTTCTCATGCTGTAGGATGTGCTTCATCCTGGCGGCCAGACTTTCTCCCTGCTGTGGAATAATTTTCTTACACTGCAGCTGACGTCTGTAAAGTGCTACCTGTGGCTCTTGTCTGCGATTTCTAAGATCCTTGAATACTATATTTAAATACGTGCTGATTGAACTGTTCAAAACACAGAAGGTCCTTTGCCTTTGGTTCATAGAACTAGCCTGTCTTTCTTGGCATGCTCGTGTGTGTGTGTGTGTGTGTGTGTGTGTGTGTGTGTGTGTGTGTGTGTGTGTGTGTGTGTGTGTGTGTGTGTGTGTTCGTTCTAATTCAGAACTGGGCCATAATTTAAAAAAAAAAAAAAAAAAGAAAAAAAGAAAAAGAGAGGAGCAGAGATGGTAGCATTGGAGTGGCTGTCCACTCAATCTAGCAGTCACATGGTGTTGCATGGAAACTTGGAGGGACGGTTTATCCGGTGTTTCCTGCCTTATTTATGAATCCGGGCACAAGCTCATCCAGGGAGTTGATGACAGGGATTAGATAAAAAGACGGTCCAAGCACAGTGCGTCAGGGACAGATTGTTTGCATTGTTTTTCTTGGCGTGTGTGTCACGGTCACGAGTGCCTGTGAAATCTCGGGCTTCTGGCTCATTCCAGACTAAATCTCTGTGGCCATCAGTGGGAGAGATATCAAATGAAACAGATTACCAAAATCCAGCTTCATCGATCAGACTCTGTCCAGTGGGTGTGTGGACAGATAGGACTACAGAGAAGAGTAGTGGAAGGGTGAATAGACGAGAGAATGGAGACAAAGGGATGGAGAGATAAGCAGGGGGCAAAAAGATGGTGACAAATACAGAATGATAAGACACCACAAGGAGAAAACATTGCGATGTTCTAGATGGAAGGGAACACTGTGTCTCCATGCTTCTTTCTCCTTATTACTACTTCCTCTCCTTCACACCTGCTCTCTCTCTCTCTCCCCCAATGTTTCTCTGTACTGTCTGCAGCTAACCTCCCTCTGCAGATGACACTAGGTTTGTACATCTCCCAACAACACCAAGGTCCTAACAGCACCCGCTTTCTCATATTGCGCACAAAGAACTGCAAACACTGGCTAACCCGCCTTTATTTATTTATCTTTAACCCACTATATCATGTGATGCTGTCAGTTTAATCAGGAAATAGCCAAAACTATGTTTTCCCCTGGGGCTTAATTGAATGTGTCATTTTCAAGGCATATATGGAGACAGAGGGTGAAATCCCCTGCCTAAATGTTGGTATAATCAGAAGAGAGGGGGCAGAGAAGGATGAGATTAAGAAGAGGATCTGAGCAGTTGGAAAGACTGATGGACGGGAGCCACAGGAACCTTTCTGGCAGCTGTGCAAAGTCCTCCTTTCAACCCTCCAGCGGTGAGGCTGGAGTAAAGGAGGGAAAAGCTGTAGAGAGCAAAAACAGATGCATGCATCAGCTGCGCTGTCTGCTTGTTAAATCCAGAAGCACTGGCTTATTCTTACTTTTAAACCCTCCTATAGTAAAGAAGCCTGTAATTTCAGGGCATGTCTGCAGCTCCTTCACTTAATCAGGTATTTATTTCTTGTCCTGAATGCTAGGGCTGTACCTGAGTTTTGGATTATGTCAGTTCACTGCATTGTCAGTACATTTAGCGACTTTATAGTCCTCTTGCATTATTTTATTCTTCTATTTGAAAGTGATGAGCTGTTACACTGATCCATCATCTCCAAATGACAGAAAATTGAAAGATTACATTACTGTGCAAAGGTGTATAGCTGTCCCTCTTAATATTTTGCTTCCAGTCAGCCAGACTTGCTTGGCATTTTGAGGTTAGTCTTGAGTGAAAGTTCTCTAGGTTTTCTGAAGGTTTTGACGTTTTCCTTTGGACATTAGCTGCTTTTTCATTCATACCTGATCGTTTTCAGATGAGCACATGTGTATTTCTTTGGTTTGTGTTTAAGCCAAAACACTGACTAAAATCATTCAAGCATCAAAAACACAAGAAGCCATTCTCAACGAAGGAAAACTGGGAGAAAAAGCTGATGTATACCAAATTATCAATATAATTAGATTAGATATCTTGTAGACATGAATTACAGTAGGTTGACTCATCATATGTGAATCAGTCTCTCCCACTGGCATTGCATACGTTCTTTCCCTTCATGCGGGAAGTGAGAACTGAACTCCCTGGTGTGTTTCTCTCTGTCGTTCACCAGTACGAACTTGGAGCGCTGTGGAGTGAGTATGCTAGCATGTCGTGTGTGTGTGTGTGTGTGTGTGTGTGGGCCCCACAGTATGCATTATGGAGGGAGAACAATACAATTTATTTCCTTTTTTTTTTTTTTTTGTAAATAATCAGTGGTTCCTAGTGAGGGCACGTAGCCTGCAAACACTTGTGTACAGATGGATGTCCACACATCGTGCACACACCCATTCAGAGTAAAGCCCTTCTCTGTGTTGCGTGCTGTGTTCTCTATAGCCTCTTCAGAGTGGCCCTGTGGTCATCAGATAAGCCAGCTATGAAATGCAGAGAGCGATAACGGCTAAAAGACTTGGCTCCAAACATTTTCTGATTCCTGCCCTCTGCTGTTACCCTGTGGCTCGGGCTAGACTGTCGTTTAGAGCTATAATTTCAAATGGAGCTTGTTCCTGCTCTTTCACACAGGATTGTCTTTTATCATGAACATTAGACAAATCCTTGGTGCAAATCCGTGGACTTAATTGCAATTCGTCACCTGCCATTATCAGTTTAAAAGAAAAATATTTTTTCTGCTGTTTTGTGATGTATTTAAAACTATTTAGTGAATTTTACCTTTAAACATGGAAGCATAGTCACTGTTATTGTGCTTATTGTACCATTTAGCTCAAAGCATCATTATCCTCAAGTGTAGTCTCAGAGAGAAGTCTTGATTAAAAATATATTGGGCTTGGTGCTAATTTCTCAGGATATCAAGCATGGAAATCTATTTCTGGCTCCATGTTGCAGTATGCCCTGCGTTACAGCTCATTTGGTACAGAAACTCTTAAACCTTTCATTTTCTACAGCTGTAAGACAAAAATGTGCTCATTTCGTCCATAGATCGATTCTGGGACGGGAGACCCCCACCCTCAGGGGGCCTGACAAGCTGGTGTACTCCCAGTCTGGAAAAATGTATCAGGAAGGGTATCCAGCGTAAAATCTTTGACAAATGAAGCATGTGGATCCATCCACTGTGGCAACCCCGAGGGAAACGTGGGAAGCAGCTGAAAGTATCAGTACAAATGATAGTGACCTCACTTTTTTGTGTTAATAACAATTAGGCCATTGGAATTTCTCCAGACTTCCGCTTCCACGCTTGTGGCCTGATTCTCTTATACCCAAAGCGGAAAAGCAAGTTTTTAAAAAAGTGTTGTTGTAACTTTGAGTCGTTAATGCATTTAAATAATGTTCTATTCAGAGCGATCAATATTTTAAACAGCCTGTTTTCATTAAGTTTAACCTGATGGAAGGAGGTGGTATACTTGATTTATTTTATTTTTTTAAATTAACACGAGCAACATATGGACTTATTTTATTACCCTTTTCTTTAAAAAGGGGCACATTCAGGAGAGAGCAGCAGTCCTAATGAGCTGTTTAGAGCTACATTTTATTATAGCCGTAGCTGCTTAATACTTCAGGGAGATCAGTTAGTCTTGGTTCTATATTGTGTGGGAATATTGATTATTAAACACTCTTCCACATTATTCAAACTCCCACTCTGCATTATCTGTTTTCCTGACTCTGTCATGCTTATACAATTTGCTGGAGACGATGTTGCGATTGGTTCGAGCTAGCTGCTAGTGCTTCCTGGATGGTAATGTCATTGGCTTGACGGGCAGGGATGTAAACATCTGCTCAGCTGCTCAAAATAGACTTTGTAGCATCATCGTGACAAAATGGAGTGCCGGACATAACTGACACACACGTACATAATGTTGTGTTTGGCAAACACAGCAGACATGTTGCATTTGGTCGAGTCGAGTGCAGCAGCTAGCCTCTGTCACTGTGCTCCTACTGTGATGTTTACAATTAGTTCCCAGCCAGTCAGCAGCAGGGACTCGATTAGCCATCCTTGTGTCAACAGTGAAAACGATACTTAAATTGAAGTCATCTCTTGCATCCACATAAGTCACGGTCCGCCTGTTACTAATTGACTGTCAACATCTGAGTGAACAGATGCGAATGACTGCCAAAAGATAATTACACTTGCGAGGAACTTATTTAGAAATTTTCCTTTGGCTCTGTTTATTCATTGCGGGATATTATTGTTTATCAATTAGACATGACGCATGCTTATTTTTCCTGTGATTGTGAAAGTGTAATGAATGATCTTTTCAGCACATTTAACAGGTACAATGGGGGATCTCTCTCTCTCAAAAGCTGTTGTGAAACAGTTTGCATATGTTATTCTGATTCCTCCCTCTCTGCTCTCTTGGCCTCTTTCGAGGTTTCACATTCTGGCACGAACATGCTTTCACTTTTCCTCCGCCGCTCGCTCTGCTCTGCTTTCACTGTGTACTTTCACTTTTTCTCCATCCTGTTCTGTCTAATGCTCTCACCATTTCCATTTGCCCTTTGCAAGTACAGGCAACTGAAAACTTGTCAGTGATGGGTTTTTTCTTTTTCTTTTCTTCTCTTCCCCACTTTTGGGGCCATAGTTTTATGGCCCCCACATCCACAGTTGTGAAACCCAGCAGACCTCAGAAACTGTATAATTTTAGTAGCGCTTTTAAAGTTATTGGTGCATCTAACATGTAAAGTATTACTGCCAGCCTTTTATTGAATCTGTATATGTCTGTTTTTCTTTTTACAGCAGTGTGCCTGCATTTAATAGTGAAGCAGCAGTAAAGACTATTTTACATCTGTTGAATTAGTCTGTTCAGGTTTTGGTTGGTCAGAGGATCCAAGGCAGTAATAGTCATTGCCTCGAGCTCAGAGACGCTGCAATGGCATTTTTTACGGTTTTGGTTGACATTATATAGAGTGAGCCATTAGCTGATTGTAATTGATGACAAAAGTAAATGCTTTTTGCAACAGTTGTTTATGACTACTTCTGTTTGAAGCTAGTGAGGAAACGTGAGGTTAAGTGGTTTGAACAGTTTGAATTAACACAACAGATTGAATGTTGCCAGATGTTTAACATTCATTTGGGGGTTCCAACACTGTTGCAGAGGAAAACGTAGCCTACATGAGCCATTTTAATGCTTCTAGTTCTATGACTGCACAGTTTTGCCTTTCTATTAGAGATAGGATTTTACACTAGACAGCTGGTTGCATTGTTCTTTGTTTTTCCTGTTTCTACACAAGCACCGACTCTCACAGCAACACACAGGCTGTATTGGTGTGACACCCGGCAGTTGTTAGTATTCTTCAGATTTTGCTGTTTAGTGATGGTTGCCAAGCAGCTTGTAGACACATGACTGTCACCTTCTGGTGCCAGTGTCATATGTCATGTCATATGAAATCCAAGCACTCGTAAAAATGTGTTTTTCTTTCTTTTTCTTTCCTTCAATTTTTTAATGACTTAATGAGCATTGAAGTCTTAAACATACCTATATTACAGTTTCCTATATTCAGTTACTTTATGCAAAGACAGACTTTTCGGTCCAGTTAAAGGGAAAAAAGAGATAATTTAGAGCGTGGTTACCTTTTGATTGGCATGTTATGAGAATAGTGTCCTTGCTTTCAAAGTTAAACACACCCGCTCGCTGACGATCAGCTTTAAGCGCCAAACAGTGACAATGAAAATGCCAAACATGAGACCACAAAGCAATACATGACAAAATCATTGGTACCTCCGTGTTTTACATGGGCACCACCCGGGCACCACCCACTCACAAAAAACTGAGTAATGATGAATGTCCGTTTACTGACATGTCTGTGTATTTGTGTTCTAGGTGTCGGCGTGGGGAGGTTACGTGTTTATTATCAACCTGATCCCGCTGCATGTGTTTGTGCTGCTCCTGATGCAACGCTACAGTAGGAGAGTCTATATCGGTAAGATGGTCACACACGCCAAACATGAGCACAGAGCGTGCGAGCACTCGCGCGAGACGACAACTTTCACCGTGCGGCTTAATATTTAAAACTCGCCCACATACCCGACTCTGTATTGGAGACTCGCTCGTGTTTTTAGATCTTCTCTCATTAGAATATGAATGTGGGAACTATACAGGAAAACGACCGCTCATGCACACATGCATCTCACAACATGGCTGCCCGAGCATTTGACCCTGAAACAAGCTCAAATGCCCAGTCACGCCTGTGCCCGTCTCTCACAACAGCAAGCATCATCAGCAGACATCTATACACCCACGCACCACTTAGCAGTAAATGTATCCACCTGCTACCTGATCCTCTTTATTCTTTATTTATTTTTCTATTCTTTGCATATACCGGAGGTAGAGAACCGGTGAAGTGGGTAGGCTTGTTATCCCACAGATAACATCCGAGTTTCACGAATGCATGTGGTGGCTCCAGCACGTTATCCGTTGCCTCGGAGAACCCTCCACCGCCCTCAGCTCGGGATGAATTCACAGCAGACGCCACTATTGTGGTCAAGATAAATGATACCATGTCAAGTATCATCTCTGCATGATTATATGTTGTACTCACTGTAACTGGTAAGCACAGTCTTTGAGAGCACTGAAAATAAATTATCGCCTCTTCACCGTAAGAGGGCTTTGACCTACCTTTGCTCCTACAACAATTAAACTCTGCTTGGTGAAGCAGGGCTGTTAGAGGAGCTGGAAAAATTTCTACAGTCTTCCCTGTTCCTCAAGAATAGCTGCCTCATTCGTCATGCCGCTTTTCGTAGTAAATGAAAGATGGGGAAATATATTTGTAGACTTATTCCGATGACAGAAAAAGACACCTGCTCTATTCCTTACCGCCTCTTTTCAGAGTCAGGTGTTGTTCAACTGCAATGAAGGAACACATAAAAAAAGCAGGGAGGTTTAAAAAAAAAGAAAGAAAATCCTAGTTTAATAAAATGCCTCGTAGCCTGTTCCCTCGCAATTCGTCTCTGTCTGTCATGAGTCAATAGCAGATGTGTGGAGAGAAAAAAAGATCGCTGAGGGCGGTCAGAGCTACTTCAAAAACGAGGCACACTCTTCAGGAAGAGTATGAAATCTTAATTAAAGTGGTGCATCTGCGAATTGGTTTCCTGAAGCTACAATGGTGGGAGTTGCACTGTTCTCAGCACTGTCATCTCACTTCGGGCCTCCCGACCACACCGCGCCGGGCCAACTCCCATTTTCTCAGTAAATGACATTGGATTAGGTATTTTGTATTTGCTCCCTCTGAGGTACAACAGTGAAAATCAATAGACTTTAAATACCCCTACCGAAGTTGATTTCCCTCAGTCGAACCCAAATTGTGCTTTTTTTTTCTTTTCTTAGTGTCGTTTTATTTTAATGATTTTACCTGTTTCTCCGCTGTTCTCCTCTCTACAGCTTACAGCACTTTCTACATTGTGGGCCTCATACTGTCCATGCAGGTCCCTTTCGTCGGCTTCCAGCCAATCAGGACGAGTGAGCACATGGCTGCTGCTGGTAAGTCTCATCCTCTGTACCTGCAGTATGAATGATCCTCTATTCAGCCTGGAACAACAGGTTCCCCTTTACAAAGCTCAAGCCACCTGATGATGAAGTCAGCAGTATTTGGAAGATACTGCTGCTCTTTATTCCAAATTTATGACTCACTCATAAACAGATGTCACAAATACATGAAGGTAAAAGCATATTTCTCTTTATCCTACCTAAAGCAGGAACAAGCAGTTATTTGTGCTAACAGCTGATCTAATCAGTATGTTTATATTGACTGAACAAATGTTCAGACTGTTCCCTTTAACTCGGATAAAACACTTCAGTTATTATGTGCCTTGAATTTCAATAGAGTAGTTTGGAGACCAACACTGCGTGAAATGTGGTTGAATAAAATAATTGAGCAATATATCTCTCAGGACCTTGCTCATCATATGGACGCATTGCAGAAATTATAATTCAAAGCTGTTATTTCAACTCTGTCTGCTGTGACTGTCAGGGAATTTCTGCCACAACCATAGACTGTAAATAAGAGATGGATGTAGCCACCATGACATCACCTGTTAGTTAGTGATATCCCATTTTAACGCCTCAGACTGAGCATTATGCCCATTGCAATCTTGGAGTTATGAAACCAGAGGTGATGAGTGAGTAAGCCGGCTGCTCCCTTGTGTCCTAAGGGGTCACCACAGGGAATGGATCCGATATCTGATTTGGCACAGATTTTATTCCAGATGCCCTTCCTGATGTAACTCTCCCCGTTATCTGTGCTTGGCACCTGCACAAGGAATACACTAGTCTATGTCCTGAGGCTGGGTTTGTCTCCCCCCTCTTGGGCTTACCCCATCTTTCACTTCCAAATGTGATAACCTTTACAACAGTGCTGAATCAAAACCTGAAGAAATGCGCTCATAAGTTAGTGACCTGCCACTCACAAAGTAGCCATAGCATGAAACATGCCCTACTTTATCATATTTTACCCTAAATAGGACCATAATTTGCAAGTTGAATATCATTCTGTATAAAATGGTGCTTTTCTGCTCGAGCACTCAAATCACTTTGTACAACGTACTTCACCCATTCACGTAAGCACTTTTTTCTACCTGCTTTCTATCTAACATTCACTCTCAGATGAATGCATCTGAAGTTCAATCATTCTGATTAGTAGATGACCTGCTGTGCCTCCTGAGCTACAGCCAATTAAATAAGATTTGAACCCAGTGTTTAAGGCCTGGAATTTCACTTCAAGTCACTTCATCTGGATTTAAATAGCACCAAATCACAACAGCAGTTGCCTCAAGGTGCTTTATATTGTAATGTAGAGACCCTACAATAATACAGGGGAAAAAAACAACAATCAGGTGGCCCCTTTTAAGAAAGAATTTGGCGACACTGGGAAAGAAAAACTCCCTGTTAACAGGAAGAAACTGTCCTTCCTTCAGACAGAAGCAGGCTCAGGTTGGTTGTGTGTGTGATGAGAAAGGCATCAGGAAAACTATAAAGTGAGCTAAAGAATTGTTTTTTTACTAAACTTCTTTTCAATCTTCTTTCTCCAGCAAGAGGTGTCGCCTCCTGCTGACAGTGAACGATATTGCAGGTTCATTTTCACTTACACACTTGTTTATAAACTCTGGCCACAAATGGAAAGTTAGGTCTTATTGCAGTTGTTTGTCTATTAAAGCTGGAACTGTGCAGGCTTGGTTGATGTCCAAAGCACCCTCTGGTGATTGCACATGCTCTAAGAGTGGTTGGCTGCTGCAGGAATTGAATCCCCTTGTGCCTACAGTGATAGTCACGCTCTGTCTGCAGGAGAACATTGGTACATCTATGAAATGGATATGGGTAAGCACCTACATGCCACCCATATGGGCTTAGCTCTTTAAGCACTGTTCATTTTGGCTTGTGGGTAGCTTATTAAAGCTTGTTGAGTATTGTCTCTCAAGTGTGAGCCCCATCTGCTTGCTGACAGCATGGATGTACATATGTGCACGATTCATTTACGTTGTTGGCAGCTTTAAGAAGATGAGCGGAGGCCTTTTGGAGAATTCACTTAACACCACAGCAGGTAGGTGTACTCTGAAGTGTCCCTGTTTTCCTGGATCTCTCCAACACAAACAGCATTACGAGAGGCTTTGAAGAATGCACCATCAAAAATCATCTCTGCCTCTCTGCGTTTTTGGCTCCCCGCTCGCTCTCAAAGAGCAAGTGTGGTTTTATGTCGCTCTGGGTAGCAGCTGCTCAGAACATCTGGTGGTAGCATTCACGGAGCACAGTGGGAGGCAGGAAGAGAGTGACAGAGCAATGGACCTGTCGGTACCGCTGAGATGTCGGCCCCTGAGGCAGGAAAGCAGAGTGGCATGGTGTGACAAGCGTGTTAGCGTCATGGCGGCACTCCAGGAGACAGGCAGGGGCTTAACCTTGGAAATGGGTGAGACCTGCTGTAGGCGATCGCTGAGGGTGGAGAAAAGCAGGGAAATATCACAGAAGGTTTGTTGAAAGGTGGTAGGTGATGAAAAAGGAGAGGGGGGGGATAACAGGATCTTTTCACGCTTTTCAATTTTTTTATATCAAATTTGCCAAACACAGGCACGCTGGGGAAAAACAGCTCAAAAAAATGACAGAGGAAGGAAACGGGAAAAGCAAGTATAACCTAAGGGGCTGAAAAAGAATGACGAGACAATAAAAGGAGAGAGGTTTATTTACACACATTTGTTCCATGCATTTGAAATATGCTGTCCAGCAATATTCGTCTTTCACATCTACGTGAGTAGCCAGCAGGGCTGTTGTTGAGTGCTTTATGGGTATACTGTTTAAAATCACAGTGCTTCTCGACCGTGTAAGCTTGCTTTGCTCCCTGCAGAATGCAGCATCAGTAGGAACCTCCTCAAATATTCAGTGTGAGTTTCCTCTGTATGTTGGCTCACGTTCTTCTGTCTTTTTCTCAGGTGTGTTTGCACTCCTCCAAGCCTATGCGTTCCTGCAGTACCTAAAGGACAGGCTGACCAGACAGGAATTCCAGACACTGTTTTTCCTCGGAGTCTCTCTCGCTGCTGGTGTGGTCTTCCTCACAGTGATCTATCTCACATACACAGGTCTGTATGTCCTGATGCACATGCTGCTTCCATACATCGTAAGCAGTGTCATTTGTTTGTTTTCAGTTCTCAGAGGGTTTTTTTTTAAATCATCTTAAAGGGTAAAGTGTGTAAAATACCACTACTAGATGTGAGCAGTCAATTCTGTTTTCTTACCACTTCCATTTCAACTGCATAATCCCGGCTGCAGTAGGACCTGATCATTGTTTATCTACACTGAGAGTAGGCTGTCAGTCTGCTGTTTACCTCAGCTGTCAATATACTTTGTTTCCACATCTAATTACTTTGGAGGCTCTAAAACTTTGTGTTGAAAGCTGATACAAGTCAATGAGTCAGTGACGCTGACTTCCATCTGACAGCAATACTGAGGTTAGTTGTCGAGGATATGCTGAGTGGGGTAAGGAAAGCTGTTTATGTTGTGTTACCTGCTGTTAGTGAAACTTTCTTTGAAGTGACTCGGCCACTTGTAAGAATGTAGTCACGCTGTTTTATTGGAGGGAAAGTGTGATATTTTTTTCCCCCCCTTTTTTCCCAGGACACTCGAGCCTAACATTAGCTAGCATAATGTAGTTGTGGCAATGTGGTAATCAATAAGCATGTTTATGCACATTTTCATGTGTTAGTCCTGACTTAAGTTGAGGAGATTAAGTTTGAGGTGAGGAGGAAGAGGAGGGGAAATGAGGAAGGAAATGGAGCAGCGGTGGACAATTGGAAAAACGCAATGACAACGAGATGATAAAATATACAGGTGTAAATGTTGAATGGTTGCATGTAGTTTGAAAGAGTTGTCTGTGATCTTGAAATTAACTTAAAAGGAGTAATACATGGTGGCTGGTCTCTAACCACAAACATAAAATGCAGTTAGGCAGAACGGCGTCGTCCATCACAGCCACTGTATTCAAGATGGCCTCCACAAACTAGCGCCCACTCTTTTTGAAGACATAATTATACACTCATCAATTTATGTTTGTAAGTACATTGTTCTTTTTTTTTTTCCTTTTAAATAAATTCTCAAAGTACTGACTGCACCTTATTCTTAGTAGTCAGATTTGTCAGATTTTTGCTTTCAGCTTCACTTTTAACAGTTTTATAAAATCAGCCAGAGCTAGCAAATTCAATCATGAGCTTTTAGTTTGGGAACAGTTTGAGAAGGTACAACTATTTTAATCATTTTAGCATGGCTTCAAGTTTACCAGCAGAATAAACAGTGTTCACAGCTGAGCATTGGTTAAACGTGCTTCCCACCCAGTCTAACAAATACAAAGATCCTCTTTGTTGAGAAATGAGTCTTAGAAAAAAATGCAAATCAAACACAGATGGATGGTAGGTGCACTTACGTGGCAAGATTGGTTGAGAGACGGTCAGATAACTTCATAGCTGATGATTACTTTCTAATAAGACAAAGTGGAGGATGATAATGTTTTCATCCTGTGGAAAAAAACCACGACTAGGGCTGCCACAAACGATTATTTTGGTAGTCGACTAGTCACCGATTATCTTTGCGATTAGTCGACTAATCAGATTCTGCATCCATTGGACATAAAACATACAGCTTATTGCACCAGCATGCATCTGCTCTTATATAACTATCATTAGCTTATAGCTTGGAGTGTTTAAGGTATGTGCTAACTAAAAATAAAGACAAGATGACAGTTTATTAAATTTTAATGAAATTTGCAGATTGTTTCGGTGGAGCATCTCACACTTCTGATAATCAGTTGCCTGCCTGACGTTTATTCAGCTGTGTAAAAACTTTAATCTCAGCCAAACCGATTTACTCAGGAACAAATAAAATACAGAAAAAAAAACAAACAATAACATTTTTAAGTTATCTAAGTGACTTATATATCATGTTTAACCTGAGTAGCGAAAGACAGTGGTGGGTTTGAAAACGATTTGCCGGGAGTCCGGTGTTCTCACGGGAGCTATCAAGCTGGTGAGTAACAGACGTCTCCGAAAACGTCGGAGCGCTTTTGAAAATATGTGGTGTCTTGATAAACTGAGCAGATATTTGAGGTTTACACAGCTACATTCTCGCCTGAAAATATGTTAAACTTTATTTTGTGACCCAGAAAGAATAATAAGAGTAATATTAAAACTAACTAGCTGCGCCATTGTTGACAAGTGCGCTGGGCTGCGCTATGAATTATGGGACACAGCTTCTTCTTCGGGGTTTAACGGCAGCTGGCATCCTTGTACATGCAGTGCTGCCATCTCCTGTTTCAGTCCGTTATTACACTCTTAAATCCTGCTACTTATTCCTGCAGCTTTTGGGATCTTACAAAGCTTCAAACGATGCGTCGACTATTAAATTAGTCGTCGACGATTTTAATAGTTGACGTAATCGTGTCTAGTCGACTAATCGTGGCAGCCCTAGTTGAGATTTGTTGGGCAGCTAGCCTTTTGTGAAAGGAACCATTAACTCAATTTCAATGTTGATCCAGATCTGGGATTTCTGCCATTCTGCATTTTGTTTTCTTCTTTTAGCCAAAAGTTAGAGCGCTCCTAGTCTATTCCCCGATGATCTAACCTCCGGGCCTCTCCATCGGGTTTTTAACTCGCGCTCGTGTTTGTCAGAAAATGAAACCTGGAAGGCAAATGATAAACAAATATAAACTGATATGATTGCTGCAGCTTTGCTGTTAGAGAAAATTTGTGGAGGCTTGTGCTCCACCATGTGAACTGCTGTTTTTGATTGTGCCGGTTGGACCCCAGCGCGTGCAGCCAGCTGGTGAAACTTTATCCTTGTTGATGTTTTGCCCATTATTTTCAGTTTGTGGCCAAAGGGCTCGAGTTTCAGACGGTTTAAAACGTTGCCTTCTTGCTGTTTATTTATTGATTTTTCTTTCTTTTTTCTTTCCCCCCCTTTTTGTCTCCTGCTGAAGGGTTTGGGTTTAAGAGCACAATTCGGCTGACTGATTAGACTTTAAAGGCCACATAAGTCTTTTACCGTCATATTTTAAAAGCATTAAGATATGGAGAATTTGGTACACAACAGCCCACCGAGGAAACTTTAAAACGATGTAATCTCACTGGATTTTCCGCCTGTATCGTGTGTGTTGCTTCAAACTGGCCTCATATGTTGTTAACTGATCAAATACAGAGTTGCTCGTAAGCGAATTTAATATGTATTTATTACATGACTGTCTACTTCAAAGTGCTTACAGATCAAGTCCATCTGTCAGAGAGTCTCACATTAAGATCTTTAAGTAGGCCTTCCACTGTCTTCTCTAAATATCCAGATGTTGCCGAGTTCACCATTATGCGTGGGTATTTACCAAACCTCTTGATCCTTCCTGTTTCAAAGGCCCCTTTGACCTCCTCTTGCATCTTTACAGATAAGTTTTCCGAATTCTAGAGCCCAACTTTGAAGATTCATTTTGGCAGACCCGCATCAGGTCATAGAGAGAGCACGAAAGAGTTTTCTCATCTTTGATGTGGTTTATCGAGGCGATTTCCCATAAACGTGACCTCGGTGAGACTTTTTTCCAAAACAAACTTTGCTGCAAGTAAAAAAAAACAAGACATCTCTTTACTGCAAGATTTTCAAACTTGTGAAGGACATCTATGTAATGGAGAAATGTGCTCTCTCTCGCTCTCTCTCTCCTGCTGAATCTTAAAGGAAATCAATGTTGTGGGATTTTTTTTTTGTTTTGGAAATTACCGTAACTGTTTCTTGTCATCACTTTTATTTCCTTTTTAGTTTATGTTCATTCGTCCATCCATGAAGCGTATCCCAGCTGTCATAGGGAGCGAGGGGGGGACCAGTCTATTGCAGGGCTAACACATAGAGACAGACAAGCAGTCACACTCACATTCACATATAAGGGCAATTTAGAATAATCAGTTAACCTAACTCCACTAACTGCATGTCTTTGGACTGTGGGAGGAAGCCAGAGTACTCACACAAATGCAGAAAGGCCCAGGCCAGATGTTGGAGTTGAACTCAGCACCCTCTTGCTGCGAGGTAACAGTGCCAGCACCAGTTTATGTTCATATACAAGTAATAATATGAGGATAATAAAATGTATGAATAACTTAACTGCTTGATTTGTGAAAGAAATGGCATAGAAATGGTCTACATCTGTTATTGAAACTGTAGATGTGAGCCCCTGGAAATAGCTGACTATACAAAATGACTATTTCCTTAACGGTTATTTCAGATATCTTTAAATTAAAGCTAAGAGTCTCGTCTTGATTGCCATATTCCTGCAAATTATCTAGACTCCTCTGTCCTCTGGCTTGTACTAAGAGCAAAGACACGATGGCACATTATAGCCGACATAATGCTGGCATGCTTGGACTGTTAGGACCTTCCTGCCTTAGAATTGATTGGCCTCTCATATGGATGCAGAATCCCAGTCTCCTGAGGATAATTGCTTCATCTAATAAATGCTGTGATCTGTCTCCCATCTAAATGGAGCTGTGGGAGTTGAAGACAGTTTTTGAGGTGAGACTGCGCATGTCTCACTCCTCTGGTCTGTCAGGACATCCCCACTCCCCTCAAGTCTGCAGCATTATACCCGTGTGGGTTTTCTCTGTATCTTTAACTCGGAGCCAAGCATCGATTGATTAAATCAGTGTCATCCTTTAAATCAGCTCTCAGTAAAACACCATCTTTCTCTTGCCTGCATTCGTTAAGAGCTTTGTTCAGAGTTTTATAGATTAAACACGTTTTTCATATTATCTTTTAAAGAGCAGCACAGGACATGTCACAGCCGTATGTTGGTACAACATGACACAAAATCTAGAAATATGTAAGAGTTTTAGCTCCCCCCCCCTGTGAGAGCCTGCAACAGCCCGCGAGCAACAGTTCAGCTGAAATGTATTTCAGATCAAAGCTCAACCAAAATAAGACATTTGTATGCGCACATAAAATACCCTGTGCGGCTTAATTTGCAGCCTAAACGGTTTCAGTTACATTCATAAACAAGTCAATTCCAGTAATTAAGTAACATCAGCTGAATATATTCTCAGCACTGACACATTCTCCACTGAGAGCTTTCTGGGTTTTGAACTACAGTTGGCAGAAAGTTTAGTTGTAATGTTGATTTAACTAAGTGATAACAAAGAAATGAATGCAAAAATGACCAATAATGACCAAAAAAAAAAGAACATCTTTAGCTGTCAAGAGACATCCAGTGGAAGTTTATGATGTAATGATTTTATGACTTTGTTCGGTCTGATTTGTTCTGAAATACGGTGAAAACCCAACTGAGATTTTCACGGCTTTAATGCTAGCAGTATATTCTACTCGTCATTCTTGTTATCCTCGGGCAGTCTGTGCTACAGATTTCCAGGCCAGTAGGTTGGATTATATATATTTTTTCTTTGTATTTATTGAGAGCTGCACACTTGGGCAGAGTTCGCCCTATAAATAATTACATATTGTTGCAACAAAGGGGAGGCAAATTAAAGTTTCTGTTATATTTTTGTTCCTCACAATGACGTGCTGTAACAAACAACTTTAATCTCGCTCGTCTTTATATTAACCCCTCCGAACCCCCAGTTGCAGTCCTCGTATTTCACGTCTGAAATGGAAAGCATTTAAAGATGAGCCTCTCTTTATTGATCGTCTTTTTTTTCTGCCTCTAGGATACATTGCTCCGTGGAGTGGTCGTTTCTACTCTCTCTGGGACACCGGGTAAGCTCTGCTGACCTTCACACTCTCGCTGTCGATGGGACGCTTGTTCAGCCGTGTGTGTGTGTGTGTGTGTGTGTGTGTGTGTGTGTGTCCTGAGATGGATATTACCCCCCCCCTTCCCCTCTCAACATCCCAGAGGGGAAAACTGTAGAGCACAAGCTGTGTTGAAGTATTGTCTTACTCCCAAAAAGCACCAGTCAGTGCTATGTTTTCCAAACGCTCCGCAGTGTGTTTGATATTTCCGAATCAATGCCCCCCCCCCTCCCAAATACCCCAGTTTGCTGACTAAAGCAGTAACTGATGCCTCCCCCCTTCCTTTCCTTCGGAGGCTGATACTAATTCCTTAATGTGCTGTGTGTTGTTTCTTTCCCAGCTGTAATAACAAAACACTTGAGAGAGAAATATTTAAGATTGTACAGAAAGTGCTGTGTAAAAGCCCATTAGGAATAAACAGGGAACACACAGATCAGAAACTACTAACAGAAAAGTACATTACTCATCAGTAGTGCTAAATTTCTTCATATTTTACCATAAGTATGTGGGGGAGCAAAATTACCCCCCGACCACACTCATAATTCTTGAGTTAATCAGGAGGATCTATTGTATAATTTGTCTCAACACTCCCAAAGCATTCAGCTCGACATGAATTACATGTCTCTCCCCTCCTTCCGATTTCTCCCCTCCTCCCTTATTCCTACATGCAGCTACGCTAAGATCCACATCCCCATCATAGCGTCGGTGTCGGAGCACCAGCCGACGACGTGGGTGTCCTTCTTCTTTGACCTCCACATCCTGGTCTGCACCTTCCCAGCGGGCCTCTGGTTCTGCATCAAGAACATCAACGATGAACGCGTGTTTGGTAGGGGTCTTAAATGAATGAAAACAGGATTTTTCTCTGTGGTGTGGAGAATGAGGAGTGATCCAGTATGTTATAAACCACCACAAATGTTTTTGTTTTGTTGTTTAAGTCGTTTAAACCTCTTTAATCTAGACACAGTGATGCTGTCCGTGTTCAGACTAAAACATCTCAACCACTATTGAGTGACTGGCCCTGAAATTTTATGCAGACACTCCTGGAGTCACCTGACTTTTAGTGCCCCCACTAACTTTTTATTTTATATCTTAATGAGGTTCGCTTGTGTATTTTTAAATGAATAGTCTCTATAAAAGAATTTCCATTCATCGTTTTATCGTCTTCATCACATTAAATTTGAAATGTGTAAAGATGGAGGTTACTCTCTTTACTTGCTTTCTTGTCTTCAGTATGTTTTATCTAACAAGGGTGAAAAAAGCTGCAAAACTCATTTAAAGATGTGCAGTTCTGAGACTTAGATGAAGCCTATTAGAGAGCTAGTCAGGACCCACCTACCAGTAAGCAGCAACACCCCTAAAAATGGGCAATGTTGAACCCTAATATGGTTCAAATGGGTGTTGATTTTTAAAGAGGCTGCTTTAGGGTTGGAGAATTTAACAGTTTATGCAGCCAGCCTCATCGGGCCCTTTCAGGAACCTTTTATTTGCTGTTTTTTCACCCTACTTATCCATCATTGGCATCTTCAAGTTAAAAATTTATAGAAAACAGACAAACCTGTGTGCAATGGACAATGGACTTTTGTCGTGAAGACGGAGCTGAGCGGAAAGACGAAGCTTTCTTTTACTAGTTGGTTTACTAGCAGTCCAGACCCCTTCACCTGTGGTTATGATTTCCTAGTAATGACTGAAACTGAAAGAGGAAGTTGTCTAATGCAAGTAGCTGAAATTAATTTCCTCTGCAGGGTAGCAGGGCTCATCCTTAGAGATAAGGTAAGGAGCTCAGACATTCAGAGGGATCAAGGAGTAGATCCGCTGCT
Source organism: Rhamphochromis sp. 'chilingali' (assembly GCF_963969265.1). Taxonomy (NCBI): domain Eukaryota; kingdom Metazoa; phylum Chordata; class Actinopteri; order Cichliformes; family Cichlidae; genus Rhamphochromis; species Rhamphochromis sp. 'chilingali'. The sequence goes on from NC_137944.1 coordinate 24,736,218, forward strand.
CCTGTGGTTGAAAGCAGCCAGTTGATATGTTTTGGGCATCTGGTTAGGGTGATTCCTGGGCGCCTGCCTTTGGAGGTGTTCTGGCTATGCCTCCAACCTGGGAGGAGACTCCAGGGTAAACTGAGAAACCACTTATGAGTTTATCTTTCTCATCTGCCCTGAGAATGCCTCGGGATCCCCCAGGAGGAAGTGGAAAGTATGGCTGGGGAGAAGGATGTTAAAATCCCCTAGTCTGCTGCCACGACAACCTGATGTTGGATATGCCACGGACAGATGGTTATTGTTGTCAGTGATATAATGGTGAAATTCCACCTGCTTTTAGCAGCACATAGATGCATCTTAAGCTCGGTAATTGGATGCTTCTTATTGAAACCCACCTAAGAAGTCATTTATCCTGTCATGTATAGAGCTTCTACGTTTGACTTTTCAGTGACGAACCAGGTATTTTCTAATTTGTCTTGAGAAATTTAACGACCGATAATTCAACCAGGAGGTTGCTGCCCATCGCAGCCTTAAATTCTCCAACAGTCAGGCCTGTAATATTGTCTATGGAGCAAATAAATAGGTATTTCAGAGCCAGGGATTCCTGAAATAGCTCCTCTGTCATACCTGATTCATTGTCAGCTGGGATTAGCTCTTGAATTAATAATGGTTCTGTTTTTAGTGGAGTTTATTTGATCATCTGTGATTAAAATGCATGATTTATATAAAATAAAAATAAAAATGGGTAGAATGTCGTGACTAGGAGACTGGTCTGTGGACAGTGCATCCTTTCTCGAGTAGCTTTAAGCACTCTCAGCTTTGAAAAAGCCTGAAATAATGAGATTGAACTTCTTTATACAGCAGCTTAAATAAAACTTAGGGTTAGACAGCCAAGATGGAGGGCAAGGAACCCTTAAGTGCTGGAAACAAAGTCCTTCAGCAGCCCGTTTCTCCCACAGACTTAATTAGCCAATTACAGGTATTGATTAGCCACACACCTGTTGAGCCGGGTCGGTGCTTTTCAAGGACAAAGAACAGCCAGTGCTCCTCTATTCAGGGTTTGAGATCTGCAGTGCTAACATAGACTGATTATTCAGTGTTACTCTAACAACTCAATTTCTCTTTCCGTGTCTTTATCTGCCTCCAACACCGACTCATTTAGTCTCTTTTATATTCACGCCGTCTTTCTCCTTGTCTCACCTTTGTCGACTTTGCTTTCCTTATTCTCGGTTTTTTAACTTTCTGTCAACCACCGCCTTCTTTGTCTCCTGCCTTCCAGTGGCTCTCTATGCCATCAGTGCAGTCTATTTTGCCGGCGTGATGGTGCGTCTGATGCTGACTCTGACTCCGGTCGTCTGCATGCTGTCAGCCGTGGCTTTCTCCAGCGTCTTTGAGCATTACATGGGAGACGACACAAAGAGGGAGAAACCCCCTGCTGAGGACAGCAGCGACGAAGATGACAAGAGGAACTCCGGGAACCTCTACGACAAGGTCAAAGCACGGCAGAGAAACTGCTGAATTTACACTTCACTGATTTTCAGTATTGATGATGCTACACTTTGTTGATGTCATGTGACAGGTCAAGTTGCTGTGGGACTAAACTTTTGGCTGGGAAAAATGTAATAAAATGAACAAAGTGAAAAAGCTGTCAACAAGTGAACACCCGTGGGGTGTTTCACACTTTCGTGGTACCTTTTGGGGTTTGGATTCATCAGTTGCGTATTTGTCAGCTTCCCTCCTCACTCCCCACCAGTTTGGATAAACTGTGATTCAGCTGTGATTCAGCAGCAACTGTTTGATTCTGTTGCTATAATTTTAGCCGCCTTTGTTGAACGTTGAACTCTTTTCTGTAGTCACGGCTGAGGATGCGTCAGTTGCAGCCTGCCACGTAATTCCATCTTTCTTTTTTTGCTTTCTCCAAAACACCTCTCTCTTCTAGAGAGGTTTCTAAAATGCCTTTTTTATCTGAAACGACACACTTCATAAAAATACTGGCAAAATGGCAAATATCAAAGGTCGTCGGCCGAGTTTGCACACAGGTTTGGGAACATTGAATGACGTCAACACGTTTAGATCTGAAATTTGAGGTTTAAGCCCTTTTTGTGTTTCAGTTTTGTCCTTTGAATGTGTCATGGTTACATGTGGATACTTGATTAGTTAGCAGCTTAATTGAGATGTATTTATTCAGGTAGTCTAATTAAGACCACAGTCTCATTTAAAAGACAAACCTGTGAACAAATTACATGCATATCACATTGCATTTTGACCGCTCGCTGACACAAGGCACCAACAGGAGAAACAAGGGAAGAGCTTAAAATAGATTCGGCTTCTGGTGCAGTGGTTGGCCCCCTGTTGTTGTGTCTAGAATTTGCCCAAAGCTTCACTACTTACAAGTTATAAGGGGGTTGTAAGCTGCCAGAAATTGAAATTGGACTTCAATTCCTGACATCTCCTGGAAGTTTTCGGCACCGCTTCCAGATCCCCGTGCGCCCACTGCAATTTACAGCAACAGAAATCCCACTTTTCCTGCAGTGATGGGTTCAAAAGTAAATTTTCATGTCTATCATTCATGCTGTCCCTCTTTATTGAGTTTCAGCATGCAGTTTGGGTGTGAGAGGAAGCAACTGAAGGTGTTAATTTGGTACAAATCATCTCTGGTGCTTTTTTTTTTTTTTTTTTTTTTTTTTTTTTACTTCAGGTTTCTTGCTGCTCATCACAGGGATTTTCTCACATTTCTCACTGATATGTCTTCACACAGTAGAGGAAAAAAAGCTGAGGATACTCTAAAATACTTCGCTTATTAGTTCATTCAATAATTTATCACACTCAATAATTCAGATTTCTGGAAAGCTTCAGACTCGTTTGCCAACCCTCCTGATGGTGTTTTGTCTCCCCCTGCAGGCCGGCAAGGTGCGCAAACACGTGTCGGAGCAGGAGAAAGCAGAGGAGGGTTTGGGTCCAAATATCAAATCCATAGTCACCATGCTCATGTTGATGCTGCTCATGATGTTCGCCGTCCACTGCACGTGGGTCACCAGCAACGCCTACTCCAGCCCCAGCGTGGTGCTCGCCTCATACAACCACGACGGGTGAGAGCGCTCCGCCGTGCCGAACGCTGCGTACATGGATGTAAAGCAACTGCAAAGAGCAGAGCAATGCCTCCCATGATGCTTCATAATGAAGAAGGATGGGCTCCTCCACCTTGCATGCAAATTAGCACGTATGTGTGTTGTGCAGCAAGAGAGCCGAGCATATTTCACAAGGGGATTGGAGAAATAATGATATGTGAGGCCGTACCTGATTAACTTTTAATCTTCTAGGTCACAGTAAGCATCTCTTAGGTTACAAAAAGCTGATGTATTATTCTCTCAGACTCTTTACAGGCATAATTATTCTTTTAAAGCATTGAGGAGGAAATATTGGAGACCGAGACTAAGTGGTAGATGCAAGTTCTCATGCATATATTAATGGTACTACAGTAGTTCTCAGACAGTGGTTTAGCTATGCTGCTGGGAGCAGCGTGCCTGTCACTCTTTTTCTTGCACGTATACGCCCACACACACAGACACAGACGTAATATGATTACCATACCTGGAGCTAATTGGTTCCCTGGCTTCGTGTTTGCTCCCTCTGCGCGAGGTAAATTTAGGACGTGAACATTTAAAGTGCAAGGTGTTGTTTTTTTTGTTTTTTTTAAACCCTCAGTTCATTATATATGGATGCTCTATTTTCAGCTGTTGTTGCCCTTCTGATTTAAAGTCCTAAATGAAATATTAATGGCTTCCTCAGCTATATGCCTGCCAACCAACGCGGTTACCTGTCAACCTTATTTTTTCTTTTTTTTTCTCCCCCTTGTTAGGACGCGTAACATCCTGGATGACTTCAGGGAGGCTTACTACTGGTTAAGACAGAATACTGATGAGCACGCACGTGTCATGTCCTGGTGGGACTACGGTTATCAGATAGCGGGCATGGCTAACAGGACCACTTTAGTGGACAATAACACGTGGAACAACAGTCACATAGCGCTGGTAAGGGCTGTTATCGTCTTTCTTGTCTTCATCTGTCTTCTTCCCCGTTTTGCTCGTGGATCAAAGCACGTGCAGAGAAATCAATGGTTTCTTCTCGCAGCTGCTGGATGATTAGCAAGCTCTTCACTTATTTATTTCTTTTTAAATGTAATTGCCATATTGTATAAAACGGCCGCTTCCAACAAGCCAGATAATCTTGTTTCCTTAAACTTTTTCCTATTGAATTTACACTGTAGGGAGATTTCAGTTAATTGCTGTCAGATTCTGTGGGTTTGATTTATTCGTTTTTCCTCTCTGCTGCCAAATGTAGACAAATGTTTTTGCCTTTTAAAGCCCCTCTAGCTTTCTTCACTCTCACTTCCTACCCAATGCCTGTTGTCTCGTCGGCATCTGTCCACAGGAAACGTCATCAGAGTATCATGCATCACGGATCTCCGTTTAACAGCTCTTTTGTCCCGCAGCTCTGCCGAAGCGTCGTCTCTTGTGAAACGGGTAAAGCTCAGTTAAAGGATAACTTCTCAATCGCCATCACTTTCTTTCTAGGTGGGGAAAGCCATGTCTTCCAATGAGAGTGCAGCCTACCAGATCATGAGGTCCCTGGACGTGGACTATGTGCTTATCATCTTCGGAGGTGTAATTGGTTACTCGGGCGACGATATTAACAAGTTCCTGTGGATGGTGAGGATTGCCGAGGGTGAGCACCCTAAGGACATCAGGGTGAGTGTAACACAGCAGCAGCGCCTGTAAATAGAGCTCGAGTTTTCTCTGAGAAGGAATGGAGCTGGACTTACACAGCAGTAAAATCAATGTTTCCTCTTACAAAAGTCAAGGTGCTTTTTCAAACCCTTCTCACCTGAACAGAAGCAAAGATTACTCATTGCATTGTTCAAAAACAAGACGTCAGCCAGGAAACCCTGAGATACACTCACAAGGTCCCTTATTCAGGACTTTCATAACAGCTGCTTTTTGTTATTGGAGCAGAAAATGGACCAGCGTACGTGCAGGGCTTTTCTGTTCTTTGACTGCTAATAGTCTCAGACTGCAAACCAGATTTTACCCATTTATACACACTTCCAGAGTGCTCTTTGTTAAGGGAGACTTACTGTGCTCATTTCCAACGCCACATTTTTATTCTTGAATAAGTGTGGCTGTGTGTGTTCCAGAGCTCTTGCACTGGGCCTTGGTGCCATCTACCATTTCATCCACTACCTGAAATGAGCTTTAACTCCTCTTGCTTCAGCACCAGCCTCTTTTCGTCATTTATCTTGGAATTGGGTGCCCCTCGTAAACAGCAGGTTAGCAGGGTTAGAGCTGTGTGTGTGTGAGATGAACAGATTAAGGATATCCGCTCTCACTGACATCATGAGGAGACGAGAGTAGAAAGTGGAAAGATGTTTAATACCCTGACCCCTGGCTGTCAGGAATGATCTGTAAATATACAAATTTATTGCAGGTAGTATGATGGAAAAAATGAATTTCTAATAGAAAATAAGGAAAATGATAATAGATCTACTTTAATGAATACAACAAATTTGTTCTTTTGCATCATGGATATACAGATTTGGCATTTAGTGTCTTGTGGCAGAACATACTGACTGGAGGAAGTGCCGACTGAATCACAGGCCTTTTGATTGGTGGACACCACACTCTGCCTGTTCCTGAGCCATAGTCGTGCTGTTATATTAAAGCATTTTTCTTGTGAACTTGTATGGTCAGGATTTCATTTTTTAGCATTCTGTACTTTGCTGTTGTTGCTTCCCGACTTTCAAGGTTGTTTGGCTAATTTAGTTTTTAACCGAAGAGAGAATTGCATTTTGTTACCCTTGTAACTCCGATCCAGTTTGTATTCACGCTGAATTTTTACAAAGAAAGACGAGTAAACACGAGTTTCAAGGACAGTGACGCTATTGTGTTTCATCAATACTGCTGCATTGCAAATCAGCAGAAAATCCGGCAGCGGGACTGTGGAGGCGCCAGTTTTCAGGCTTCAGTCACACAGGCCGGCGGTCGACAACCACGGGGAGAAACAAAATAATTGTGTATTGCACGGTCAGTTTGTGAGTGGTTGTTGGCAGGCACTATGTGAAATTGGTCGCAAAGAGGGGTCTACATTGTAAACCACCGTGCGGCACCACCTTGGTTTGGTCACCTTTCTGCTGCAACCAGCGTGTATCGAGCGTAATTTTTATTTTGAGCGCAAACAGTTTCTAGTTTCACTACTGCTCTGCGAGTGTTTGCAGACCAGTTGGTGCCTTCAATTCAAACTGTGGGTGACCACGGCAATCTGCTAGATACCAAAGCAATCAAAAGGAGGACTCTTTGACAGCTGCTAACACGATCTCCAGGGTCCAATCGGGGAATACAGCGAGCCCGTCCCACTGAAACCCAAGTAACGTAGCAGAAGCTACTTTAGAGCTCTGTGTGGTCATAGTAGGGTCACCACAGCAGGCAGCAACCGTTTTCTTGACACAACCCCAAAGGGCGATTTGGGTCTTCAGCTGGAATTAAACCAGCAACTATGTGAAGCAAACGTGCAGACCACTATACCAGAACAATCTACCCACTGAAACAATTAAGCAGCAATTTAACTTGGATCAAGGTTGGAATTTTCCAGTTTAGAGGCATTTCTTATATTCTTCCTACTCCATTTAATTCAATAAGGCTGTGCTAATTGTATGAATGGCTTCAAGGAACAAACATGCTGAATATTACCTGGTTCCTCTTTAATGACAAAATACACAAAGAAGTGTATAAGCTGCGCACACATACTTGTGGTTAGGCATTGATTTTTGTGTGACTGTGGCTAGTTTAGTAGAAAATTTAGACTAATGCTGACAAAAATACATTAATTCCACAGTTATAGAGTTTGTGTGTTAGAGCTTTGAATCGTGCAGAGATGAGTAGTTTTTAAAATGATGGCCAATTGATTACTTGAGCTGTTTAAGAGCAGTTTTTTCCCCTTTGCTGTCATTCAAATGCGTCCTCTCACCACTGCATCCATCTAGTGTGAACTTTCTACTCCTGATGCTACCTACTTTTGCCATCTGGTGATTTTTCTGGGCCCTCCTCTGTGTCTTCTTTAGGAGAGCGACTACTTCACTCCTCAGGGAGAGTTCAGAGTGGATAAGGCGGGTTCACCAACTCTGCTCAACTGCCTCATGTACAAGATGTCTTACTATCGCTTTGGTGAAATGCAGGTAAGAGGAGAAGTTCTCATTACTTCATCAGAAACTTTGCTTGTTTCTTAGAATTAGTTTTGTGTATGTGAGGACTTTTCAGGACAGAAGAGAAACCCTCCACTGAATCTTTCTGGAGTTAGGATCCACTTCACACTTACAAATGGATGAAATGATGAGCAGCTGCCACAATAAAGGAAAAACGTGTTGTATTTTATGCAACATGGAGCTTTATCAGGCAGTAACGAGCAGCTACCTCTGCCAAGCGTGTAAAAACGTCTCGCTTACAGTAAAAGGCTGACAGACGGGTGGAACGGGTCTTTAAGGAGGCGCCTTAGGGAGCTCCTGAAGTTTGTAGAGGGGTTGTCGGAGGGGAACGAGAGGCTGCGAGAGGAAATATGAAGGATTGGCAGAAGCTTTGAAATGCGCCACGGCTACTTCTGGCAGGTAGCAGAGGAGAGATGAGACGGATCCTTCATGCCAGGTGCTCACATCCCTACCGTACAATCGACGCTTCCGCCATCTGCGGACAAACAGCCAAAGCTCTGCATAGCTTAAAGTGCTGTTTCTGGGTTAATGGCATGGAGAAACCGAGGCACGGAAGGAGTAGGAGGAGGACAGGATGGAGAGATCCCAAAGACAGAAAAGTGTTAGAATAGCCGGAGCAGATTCCAGTTATGAAAACAAGATGTGACAAGTGTAAACTGAGGCTTGGAGGACACGAGGAAGAAGGCGATGAGCAGAGCGGAGGCAGCCATTCATGATTGTCGAGAATGCACTTTATAGTCATGGACCAATATTAAACTGTAATGCTGAGAATGCATAATAGAGAACAGAATAGAACTCATGATGAAAAGAGAACCCATGGACTGGTTACTTTGAAGCCCCCAAACTAACTCATTTAGTTCCTTTTATATTAAAATGACAGGTTAAACCGCACTAATAAAAGCACATTAAGAGGCTAAGATCTTGTTGCTGCTGATATTCTATTATTTTAAAGTCTTTGTCCTGTGGAGCAGCCTGAGGAACAATTACAGGTTAGAACACAAAGTGAGGAAATTGGACAAGAAGGAAAAACAATGGCGGGAACCTAGATGGAGGCTTTTACTTTGAGAATAGAGTTGACATATTTTCGAGGGACACAGTAACAGTTGCAGAGTAAGGAGGATGAGCAATCAAGGGCCTTTTTAGAGCAGAATTACGGGGACGAGAGGTTTTATGCTGCTCGTGGAAAGTGTAATCAAACTCACTGTTTATCTTTCATAATCGAGTTTAAAATGTTTGCTCTCGTCTTTTTCTGTTCAGACCTAATTTAGTTTGAATCTGTAGAGCTGCTTTGTGCTGAGATGGATCAAAGGTGATGCTTTAGTAGTGGGTGGAGAGGCTCCTGCCTTCCGTTTCACTTTTATTTTAGGAAACTATTTGACATTTTGGGAAATTCACTTGCAGAAAGAGTAAGATGAGAACACTGATGCTATTCGTGGCTATTCAGTTAAAACGTGGACACTGCCAGCCTGCTTCTGTCTAGAAGTAACAGAATAGCAGCGATGGGGAGGAGTGGGTTTTAGTCATTAAGCAGCTTGTAGATAATTCAACCAAAGTCTCTCTCTGGAAGAGAGCCTTGCCACTGCATCTATCTTGGCACCGCCTCTGGGTAGTTGTTTTAAAGCATCTATGTAATTGTATAGTGTAGCCTTAACGGTTGAAATCACCAGGAAATAAAAATCCGCTTATATGCCTTAACAGATTTGCTGGCTTTGATCCAAAGTAAGCTTTAAATCTCTTAAGGTGTATTTCTATTACACGTGCTCAGTTTGTACACCTTGTTACAGCTTCAATCCTGAGTGATCAGTGATCACTACTCATTCCACCAGACCACTGAATAAATGCCATGCTGATTTACATTATAGCAAGAATAAGCCGGGAGAAAGTAAAAAGGTACACTCTGGCACATCTGTACCGCAGTAACACAAAGTCTTCTGCCAACACAGTGCACATCCCACAGGTTATTAAAGTGTTCAAACACAGTTGAATGCAGGACAAAATATGAGGAGCAAGTGATGGTGTACAAAAAATGATAAAGAAACACCACACTTATTAATGCCAGTAGCCTGAGGAGGCTGTGGTGCAGCTGTTTGAGACAAGGGTCTGCACTGTTGCGAGTCAGCAGCCTTCAAAGGTTTGTTTATATTGTGATGTCTAATCTGAACTTCATACATTTTGCCCCTGAAAAATGCTAAATGAATAATAAAATCCTAAAAACGTCAATAATTTATTTTCTCAAAACTACTAAAAATTAAAGGTAAACGTGCCTCGAAAAATAAAATGAAACTAAAATGAATAATCTCAGTTTGTAAACTAGAATGACAACAAATAAAATAATTTAAAAAACCATTAAAAATCAAAAACTATTATAACCAGCAATATGTTTGGCTAATGTATTCATTTTTTTTATTGGTGTTTGGCTCTTTAGGAGCTGGGATGGCAGCTTCTATCGTGTCTTTGTTAACATGTGTTTGGTTTGACGTCATTTATATTTCCGTGACACAAATTCAGTTCAACTTGAAGGATTTCAGTTTGTCCTCTCAGCTGGTTTCTGCTTTCTAAGCAGCTTCGGTCCAGATGAAAATGACAACAGGTGAACTGAAGAGGCAACAACAAGACGACCCCCTCAGGAAAAGAAATGGTTTTGCAGGTGGTGGGCACAACTCCTGCTCTCTCATTGTCCCACCTGACTACGTTTTCTTTTCTTGTCACCTCTGATAGTAGGAGGTGGTGCCTGGTTGCACAGGTAGTCACATTCCTTTAGGATGTCGTGTTCACATGTGCTGTCACAAGAAGGCTCACTGTGTCTCCCTGCACAGTCTCAAGCGTGCGGTGGAGATGAGGAGAGGTGAGCAGGGCTGAAAAAAGCCTTCCCCCTAAGCAGGACCTAGATCTGCATCTCTGTGCAAGAAGGAACTAGAGGAATGCTACAAGATCCCTACACAATCCTCTCTAGTGGGCTGTTCATGTGCGTGCTTCTGACTGACCGGCACCATGCAGCTCAGTTGGCACTTGCCATTGTTGCCTGCAACAATTATCTGCGGAGAGACTAGGTCATCAGTGCCTGCCAGTTGTGGTATTCTCTGAATGCCAGTTGAGCTGCACTGTCTGTGATTACAGGACCCACTAAGGGACATCAGGCCCTTATGCCACCGTAGTACATGTATATCACAGCTTCATCAGAAATATGCACTTCAGTGGCCCACTAGAGGTCGATTTGTAGGGTTCTGGCAGTGCTTCTGTTCCTCCGCACATGAAGGAGCAGATACATGTTCTGTTTCCTTGGTCGATGCCCTTTTATGGGCAGCTCTCATGTGTTGGCCTGCCTCCTGGTATCTCCTCCACACTTGGCGAATCTTCTGTGGTCTAATTGTGTAACTAGTAGAGTGACAAGAACGACAGAAAAATCAGTCGAGAAGGAATTTGGGGTTGTTTTGTTGCCTCTCCAGTGTACCTCTTCCCACCTTCCTCTATAAGAAGACAAACAATTGCACTGCACAGTTTCATACGTTCCTGTCACTGATAGCTGCCAGAAAATCAGATAAATAAACCTGCTCGTCTCTCAGCTGGATTTTAGGACGCCGCCTGGCTTTGACCGGACACGTAACGTCGAGATCGGCAACAAGGACATTAAGTTCAAGTACCTGGAGGAGGCGTTCACTTCAGAGCACTGGCTGGTCAGGATCTACAAGGTGAAGGACCTGGAAAACAGAGAGCCGCTCGACCACAAGCTCCGTAGTGTCGTGCCCAAGCAGAAGTACACCTCCAAAAAGGTAACAACATAGAGCATGTGTTCATTCAGTCTTTTTATTTATTAATTCTTTAAATGTACAAAAAGTTGCTTAAAAAAATTAATTTAAATCCTACCAATTCTAATATTTACAGATGTTTTCTTTTTATTTCGACCTCATTTCTCTAACCAGACCGCCAAGAGGAAGCGAGGGCACATCAAGAACAAACTTGCCATGAAGAAGGGCAAGAAACTCCAAAAAAAATAACGGCGACGAATCGTGAACTGTAGGAGAACAAACGTGAAGAAACCTCTAAACACCAATGATGAAGAACACAGGTGCTGTTTTATCTGGCAGTTGGTCTCGGGCGCTTGTCTCTAGAGCGCCCTCGTGTGTCGAGGATGTGTCATATCTGGTTAGCTCCAGAATTGTCGTCCGTTTTTTTTGGTTTTTGGTTTTTTTTATCCTGAGGATGTTTGTCTTGCGTTTTCTTCTTCTGTTTTTTTTTTCTTTTCAATTCTTTTTTTTTTTTTTTTTATTACTTTGTACTTGAATGTGTGGTGAGGCATAGGGCTGCTTTACTGGGTCCAGCGTTGATTTAATTTTTGTGATGTTAATTAAGTGCTTATCAGTACAGGGATCGGGTGAAGGCGAAACAAGAGAAGACTAGGAACATTTGCACCAAAGACCCATCGACCTTGCTCCGTGGCACATGTGAACTCATTACTGGGAGCGAGGAGGCGAAGCAGTGAAAGCCGAGGACTTTGTTCCTGACTCGTGTACAGTAGGACAGTATGCGGTATGGAGGAACGCCACCATCCACGCACAGCCCTTCTGTAATATTAACCTTTTTGTCATCATCTCTTTTCTGTCTTCTGCCTGGCTTCCTGACCCCTGTTTTCCCCACAGATTCTCTGGGGAGAGAAATTGGCCTAATATGTAAATATGCGATATAAAGAGAAACTGTCTAAAAGGATGATAATATATTGGATTGTTGTGGTGACTTTTTAAATATGCAGTTTCTGGGTTTTTTTGTTTAGTTTTTTTTTCTTCCCAGTTTTTGTGCGATTGTTTGATTTTTGTTTGACAGCATTTAGAACAGTGAATGCAATAATTCTTGTACAGAGGGGCTTGAGATTTTTGCTGACAGAATGAATTTGAATGTGAATTTTTACACACCCCCTGTTTTTCCCCCCCTCTAAATGCATAGATTGTACATTTCTGCTGCTAGGGTTTAAAGACGGAAACAAGCAACTGTGTGTACAAAGTAGTGATTAATAAATTAGGCCTCCCTTCCTGCAGGGGGAGCTCTCTAGTTCAAGTGAGCAAAGCCTAGTGCCTCATCGCTGGTCGTCCATCGCCTGATTTTTATCTTTCCTTTTAATTTTTACGTTTGAGTTTGTGGCTGTCTACTTTTGTTTAAGCTCATCGTGTGTCAGAATGGCGGCTTCGCTGCTTCAACCAGACTGAGGCGTTGAAAACCGGAAATGTTCATAATATCTGGAAATGGACTGGTGAACTGTGAAGGGGGGGAGTGGGGGCTACATGGTATACAGGCACTGAATCTAGAAAAGATGAACTGAATGAGAAACTATAATGGACTTCCATCTCTGCCTGTAACATAAGATGGATCAGTGAGAATAAGACTAACAAATGTCTCTGTGGTACTCTGAAGCTGTGTCCCTGTACTGTACTGTATACTACTGCTGCACTAATAGATGTTTGTACAGCAGGCGGTTGAAATAATCAATTTCCCAGTTAATGTTTTTTCCTGAAAACGGTCCTCAGAGCCAGTTGTGATGTCTTTAACTTTTTACTCATTGAAAGCATACTGAGAGTAACCCTTGAAGCTCTGAAGTGAAAGGTCAGGGCTGCTTATAAAACAAAATGATTGTGCATCAGAACTTGGTGAGGGTGGTCACTTGGAAAAACTACCCTTGGAAAAACCTGAAAACTAAGGTCTTTTAGGAGTTTTATTCTTCTCCTCTGCCAGAGTAGCTTTGCATGATTCAGTTCAAAATAATCCTTATTCTTTGAAATCTCTTCAGAGAGATTATCCTCTGTCTGAAACAAACTCTAGTGGCCTCTCTGATTTTAAGCCAACTTTATTCTGATTGGCTGAAGGTTGTTGGCTGAGATGACCACATTGGTGACATCTGCTCTGTGACATCATACAAAGCCAAGATGAGACAGAGTGCTTAATATGAGCATCCAGCATTGTATTTGTACATGAGGCTGAAAAGGAGGAAAACTTAATGGATTGAGAAGTCCACAAAATAATCACTTTTTTCTGTCTCTAAAGAGATTTGGAAGCTCCTTACGTTTTTAAAAGCTATAACAGTGACATTTTACTTTACTGAGATATTTTTAAAGCAGTAAAGTTTACAGCTGTTCATTGATCCATTCATTCTTTTGTTCAATGCAGTATTAAAAAGGGCTGCATGCTTTTGAATAGGTTAGCCTGTGGTTGCCTTTTAGTCTATCAGTTAAATTTTCTGTAAATTCTCCAGAAAAAGGTGTTTTAATTTTCCAGGTGCTGAGATTAGGTCTGTAATTGATAACAAAAAGAGTTTGGAATTACTTTGGAATAATCCACTTTAATACAGTTGGTTTTTTTTATTCTGCACCCCACATCATGTTTAGAACTGGTGAGTTGGTTCCTGATACTGATTATATTTCAGAAAACCCCCCTGATATTTATCTTTAAAAAAGACATAATATAAAATATTTCTATCCTAGTAGTGTTAGTTGGAGTATGCGGTATGCAGCTGGGACACAGCTCTGAGTGGTAGCCTATGTCTTATTCTATGGGCATTGCACTGTTCTCCGTGTGTTTGGGTTCTTAGACTCTGTCTAAAAACTAATGTGTGCACGCTTCTGTAACTTTTTTTTTCTTGATCAAAAAAGTGACACATCATGCAGATATACTTGTTTTGTCACATTTTACAAAAAATAACTTTTGTTCATATCGGGTGTTTTTTTTTGTTTTTGTATCTGAATGCTTTGATCTCTCAAACTGTCACCGTTTGAGGCTTCAGACCTTCGACATGCCACTTCATTGTTCTGTTACACAGAGGACAGAGTTCAGACTAAGCCTTAATGTGATGTACAGTGTGCTCCTCTTTTGTGCTCATTTGTTTTGTTTGTTTAATTAGGAACAGCAGAATGGTTGCTCTGAATTTCCTCATGTCTTAGAATCTCGGTGGCATCTGTCCCCGACAACATCTTTCTTTTTTTGTTGTTGTTCTAATGCAGTCTCTTCCCACATGTGTCTGCTCATCTTCAGAGTTTACATTTTTACATTGTTGTTCTGTTCAGCCATCTTTGAATATACACTTTAAAGAAAACACTGATGTGTGTGTGTGTGTGTGTTGTTGCTGGTCTTCTCACTTTGAAAGCGTTGCATGGACCATCTGTAAATGTGACTTTAAACATAGTTGAATGCAAAATGAACCACTTGATGGCAGCATTACACTTTGGGTGAAGACTTTTGCTTCTGAGTGTGCAGCAGTACGCATAAAGAACACTCTGATTGTGGAGGGGGTGAGATCTCTTTATTTGGTGGCGGATGAGTAGCTGTTCTTCAGCCACTTATTATTTAATGCGATCTCAACTCGTGATTTCTCCAGTGAAGATACTTCACTCTATATATTTACTTTTGTGCTGAAAATAATCTCACTCTGGGCCTTAGTGCAGCTTTTGAGTTCACCCTGTCTGAAATGACCCTAGCTCACCATTTATTTGAAGTCTTCCGATTGGTTTCCCCTTGCAAACAAAAGGTTTGAACCTCAGGTGGGTGGAGCTTCTGTGCCTGAGATCACCATATTGGGGATATCGGTTCCCTCTGACATCATTAAGAGCCAAGAGTATAAAAAAAAAAAGACTTAAACAGAGCCTTTAGAGCAGTCTGAAGTCTGAGCTTTTGGGCTTACAGGGTTTGCTTGCACATGTTGCTGAAACCATTATTTGCAAGAGTATGCATGTGACAGAAAATAAGGAAATGCTTGGTGAGTCCCCTTTGAGCAACGGTGCCTGGCAACAAAGCCTAAGAATGATGTATTAAAGCAGGTGGCACTTTAACTCCTGACAGTAATGAGAAGCGTTGCAGCAGTGCTTAGATGTAAAGTCTGCAGCCACACTAGCACTGCGAATCTTGGCATCGCTACAGCGATATGAGTCGGGCGGTGAATTGGCCTCATGGTGGTGCCAGAAGAAAGGACATCTCCATATAAATCAAAAGGTTTCTCTTCTACAGCTGGCACTACTTCACCAAAAGCTCAGCTTTAAATTTCAAATTATTTTAGTTTTCACCAGCTGAAGCGTAAGACTTGTAGGTGAAATTACTGTTGAAGATGATGCCAATATGCCACAGGCCTTTTCACTGCATGTTACAGCAGGAAAAACACAGGTGTGAAAATAAAAATTGTTTTGGGAACACATGGGGTTTTTTCCTCTCCCCTTCTGTTCTTTGCATTGGAAGAGTTTACAAATGCCATTTGCTAAGCTTGCTAGCATTAGCCGAGATTTTGGCATTCTTTCATGTCAACAAAAGAAACGATGTAACATGAAACATGTTGTGGATGCTGATGCGGGTGATATGGTGACTGTGTCCATCTTTTATATACAGCCTATGCATGCACAGTGTGCTGTGCAAAATCAAGATGTGCTGGACGAGCAGCCGAAAAAGCCGCAGCAACTGTGATGCTATCATGTAAATATGTATCCACCACCTTCACCTCCAGCTCTGAAGGGGGGGAAAAAAAAAAGAGGGGTCCAAACCTGGTGCTGGCACGGTGTACCTAATGAAATGTCTGATTAGTGTTAACATACTAATTGTGTAATCAGCTGATGGGGATCTAGTCAGTGGTACATATGTGGATGCTTGCTCATAGGGGCTCGTATGATTGGAGTTTTCTCTGTATTACAGGGCAGTGATGTCAAACTCATTTTACCACGAGGGACACACTTTGATCTTAAGTTAGCCGGATAAGTGAGACTCCACTTTGTGTCAGTGTACAGACGTTTAACTACACGTTTAATCCCTGGGACATCTTAGTACAAGATAATGAAGTGCCATTTCAACAGCACAAAACAATTTTTCTACATGATAAATTTAGAAAAATCAAAAAGAACAATGAAAAATTAACTTCTGTCCTTTTATTCTTTACTAAGTAGTTAAGTAATAAATATAGTATGACTGGCTGTGAGAGAGATGTTAATCAGGAAAAACTATCAAATTAATTAAAAAAAAAATACTGTTAAAAGTCTAAAAATGTATGTCCTCATTCATATTTTGGCCAGATTGTAATCTTTGTCAGGGCAATACTGAACCCCGGGCCTAATGTTTGACACCCCTGCTGCATTGCTTTTACCTTGCAGTATAAAGCCCTGTGATGCAGCTGTGACTGCTATATAAATAAAATTGAACTGAAGTTGTATTAGCATGGCTAGGGGAAAAAAAAAGAGGTTGGCCACCTGTGACAGCTAACATGCTGTATGCACGAGTTTTGCCCGAGCCCAGATGTTCCCAGGTTTCATTAAAGAAAACATGTTTAATAATTGCTTGTTGGATTCATGTAAGGCCAAAGTCAGTGTTTGTGTAAAACAAGCTCCAACATTGGTCTAAATGTCTGACAGGTTTGTTTTTTACACATATATATATAATGCAGAGCATCATCATGGAGTGGGTGAGCTCATCTGCATACAAATACTGTCATACGTTAAAAACCTAAGGCGGGGTTGTGCAGTTTTCTTTCTTTTATGACAAAAAATAAACAGTTTTCATTTAAAACCTTTTTACTTTATTGTAGAAAAGCCGATCAGTCTGAATAATCGTCACATATCTCGTCAAATGTAGACATAAAAACGCGAGTACACAGTGGTATGAACCTCTTCCTGCAGTGTCCCAGTGATTGTTATTCTGGCAGACCTTCATCTTCACAGAGGCAGCCTCTTTCCCCCACCACCACCACCCCCAAAATGTGATAACATGGCTGTATGTTCCTGCAAGCTGCCTCATCCATAATCATCACCACAGCTGAAACAAAGAAGTATTAACTTCAGGAGGCACAGACGGGGTGTACAGGGGCTCCCTAATTATGGACGTGTCGTCTGAGGGGCGCAGATACAACACCGATTAGAGGAGCTCTTGGCTACAATACAAACAAACCGGTGTTTTCTTCTGGAAGAAAAAGCGTGTGATGGTGAAACGAGAGGTAGTAATGGAGCTCATCTGGTAGGCAGAGGTGATAGAGCAACATACTGTCGTAAGCATGTGTAGTAGCCATCAGTACAAGATGGGAAAGCATACTGTACAATTAAAATGTGCCAAGATACATTCATAGTGCAGACACAAACAATCAGGACCTTCACTTTCTAGTAACCTGCTGTAATATATTCTATTTTAATATATACTAAATCATCTAATATAGTACATTTGATTTTAAATAGTTTTAAATCTGCTTAGGTTTCCTTAATTCTTCTAAAGCTCTGAGAGACCCAACCTGATTGGTAAAAGCCATCGATACAAAATAGTAGATTTACTTCTATGTTAAAAGTGCTCTATAAACAAACTAATCTGGGAACTACAGTGTTATGTGTTACGGGAGATGTGATCCACTCTAACAAGGCATGAAACCTGGAACAAACACTGATTTCTGAGAAAAATGCGCTGATCATTAAAAAGAAAAATACAAAGTGGGAGACTAGTGGCAGGCGTCATAAACTATGTGTGTGTGCAAAAAAAGGCCTTGACAGGTGAAAAATAGAAATATTCTACTTTGAATACTACCAACTGTATATAAAATGTACTGCTCTCCCCAGGAGTCCCAAACTGTGGAGATCCATTTGGCACCTTGTTTGTTTCCTGTTTGTGTCGCCGTAGTGTCACTCGGTGGGGTCTGAAGGTCCATGGGGGACGCCGCTCCCCTTGTTTGACCCCCTCCCCCATCCTCCTCAGCACGGGGAACTGGAGTTGTTATAGTCCATTAGAAAGTGAGCGTTTTTGATGTCAGGTTGACTTCCACAGCGGGTTATTATAGCTCCAACCATCCCCCTGCACAGGTGAGGGAGAAAAAGCCTTTTAAGAAAATAAAGCTCAAATTTGGATCAAATTACCAAAATTTACAAAGTAAGGCCCATTTAAATCCCACCCAGTGCATCTTTAAAAACGTGCAATATTGTATAAAAGCTCTTTATGCTTGATAGCATATGAAAATCAGAAATTTAGATTATAACATTATTTCCTAAAATCAATCAAAATAGGATTCAGAAAGCAGTAAAGTCCAACTTTTGAAAAGTATGCTAATTTATACACCATTACTTGGCTCATGGGCTCTTTTACCGCAAATTACTGCATCAGTGTGAGTCGAAGAGATCAGTAACACCAACGCAGTGCGCAAAGCTGAAGTCCACGTTGCTCTGTTAGCATCTGTAGTCTTCTTGATAAAGCTAGTCAGCTGATGATTGAAGCACAAAGTGCTCTAAAATCTGTGTTGATTCTGGACTTGGTAAAAACAGAGCGAACCAACCACCACCAACACCAGCAGATCACATGACAACTGCAGAAACTTCACTCTGGAGCTTGGATTCGGTGACTTCCTCTCTTCCTCCAGACTCCATGACTTTGATTTCCAATTAAAAGCAAAATTGACTTTCATCTGAAAACTTGGATCCTCATCTCTGAGAGACGCACAGTATTTGTACAGTTTGAACTGCAATGTATTCAAACTAGAAAATTCTCATAATCTGAGATAATTATTCAGTTTTTCATGTGCTGTAAGAAATAATCAGTCAATTATATATAAAAGGATGTTTCACTTCATATGGAACAAAATGTATCGTTTGGAAGTAAAAAGCAAAAAGAAAAGATGATTTTTTTTTTTTTTTTTTTTGCACATACACTTGTACTAGTTTTCTCTACAGGTGGTTGTGGCTCAGGAGGTAGAGCAGGTCATCTCTTCCAGTATGAATGCTAAAGTATTCTTGTGCAAGATACTGAACCCAGAGTTGCTTCTGATGTGTTTATATGTAATTGTGCATGAATGTTAGATAGAAAACACTTAGATGTAGAAAAAAAACTGCTTGTGTGCCTGAGTCATAGTGTATAACGTGCTTTACATAAGAACCAGTCCATTTCTGTAAGGTAGACAGCTCTTCCCGCTCCACCACAACCACCCACACATGCAGGGCCTTGGAGTAGGGGTATGTCACCAGGGTGCAGAGGAGGCTACCCCCCCGTCCCCTTCTGGCTGCCTCTGCCTCAATTTTATCCCACAACTTAGACATTCACATTACTCACACTCTCATTACACATACATATAGGATCTTGGGGGTGGGCACGATACACGGAGTCCAAAGTACCATCAGGGTGTACACCCCACCCCTGGCATCGTTGCCCACCTCTCAATTTTAAATACACATAGACATTGAGGGCTAGCAGGAGGGACCATGCGCTTACCTGCTGCTCTCTGGCAGGTAGCTCCATGCCCTCCTGGGTTTTAAATGCACCTTAGAACACACATGCATCAACACTACAATGAGCGGGTGGAGGGAGGTTTGGAGAGTACGCTTGGGGAGTGTGATCGTGTGTACAGCGTCTCTTTATGTCTGTCTCCACGTTGGTTGAGTGTGGAGTAAGTGCATATGAGAGCATGAGGGTGGGAATGGATGTTTGTGTCTGTGTGTGCCTGTATGTCTGTGTCTATATGTCAGGTTGGGTGTCAGGCGCCACCTCTCTGGGGACATCTCAGGCCCTCCAAGGTTTGGAGGCCTATCTCCCCCTACCACCACTTCCCCTGCCAGTGGCGGACTCCCTCAGGTGTCGGTGCGTTGGTGGTTCTTTGTGTCTGGGGATGGGCGTCCAGGTACACACCGGCTCACTCCTTGGCGGCCGCTTATCGGGGCCTGGAGCCTGGGGCTCGCTCGGGCCACTTCGGAGGTGGGGTGCCCCCGGCCTCTCGGCCTGGGGCTCGGTCACTCAGGCACGGCTGGCTGCCGGCGGAGCTCACGGGCGCGTCACTGCAACTCCCCCTGGCTTCTGCTCCGCGGCTGCTGAGTGAGCCCTCATCTGGGACTCTCCTCAGCTCTTTCTGGGACAGTGGCGCAGCTGCCCCTCTGTTGGTCTTCCTTGGTCTCTTGTGTTCTGGGGGCCTCTGGATGTCTGGAGTTTTGATCTCCTCCATACCTGCTTCATGCCCTGGAGGACGGGGCTGTGGCCCCCCCACACCCTCTAGCAGATTATTACATGAAGGAACCTTTTAAAAAACAAAAAACAAGCACGTCCATGCTCACAGGTGTACACACGGGTGATCACACCCACAAACTACACCCTTTTTGGCTCCTACCTCAAAGCACACTGTGTTCTGTTGATCTTATGTGCTGCACAATAATGTTTAACATTTAGTATTTACTGTCATATTCCCATATATCATTGTGATGTTGTTTATTCTATTATTCTTGTTCTCTTCTGCTTGTTTTCTTTTTTCTTTCTCAGCAGGTGATCCAGGTGATCGATATATGCATTTTTTTTTTCTCTGCCCGTTCTGTTGGTTTTTGTCTTTTGCCCTTCTCCCCCGTCCCTCTTCTCAGCTGTTTCTCTTTCCCTCTTTCTTTCTCCCCTTCTTTCCCCCAGTCAAGTCTGTCCCGTATTCAGTAAGTGAAAATAAAATAAACAATAAAAGGTGAATCAAATGGACCATTACGGCAAGGCTGGGATGGTCAATTTGGTAAAGTAAATCCGTTGGGCATCTTTGTTTGCCTTTAGACAACAATTCTGATGCAAAAGAGCCAAACGGGACAGGCCAAAAAAAAAAAAAAAAAAAAAAAAAAAGGTAGACAGCAATATAGTGGAAGCAAAGGTGATTAAAGCAGAACGACTTTGCGTGTTCTTCACGAGTTCTCTTTTAGTCGGTTGCCACTGCAGAAGCAAGAACTAAACCTAACATTTAGTTTGTGACCCAAAAATGTATCACCACAAAAACAGCACACAGTATAATCACACAGTTACAAGCGCTGTGTGTGCTACTAATGAGGAAAAGGGGAGAGGCGTTACCTCGAGTTAAAAATAAAGCTTACTTCTGAAACAATCAGCAAGGCTCAAAATTCTTTTGCTTGTCAGGGCGACTAAATAATGCAAAGATTTTCACTCAGATTTCACAGTAAATGAAGCGCACTATTTATTAAATATAGTATTATGCCGTTCAGTGGGATATACTTTGAAATAGGAATGTTTACAAACTAGAGCTCAGACTGAATCTTATTGCTCTTGCAGTACCTCTTTAGTGAAGTATTTGGGCATCCAGGGTTTGTTATCAGCTGCTCTCTGCCTCTCCTCCCCTCTCTGACACTCCTCCAGTCTGTGTTTGTGCTCCGTGGCCTCGTCGATGTTCCCTTCCTTCAGCGACTTGGTGACGTTTTGCCACAACCGCCTATAAGCCAAAACACATTTAAAACCGTGTCGGAGGGCAAATGAGTGTGAAACGCTCCCAAAATGCTCACTGAACTCTGCTGCCTTTCACCTGGATTCTGTCCTCGCCTGTTTCTCCACCGGCCGCAGCTTCTTCTTGGTGACGGGAAGTTTGGTCGTGTCGATCACTTTGGTTTCCCCGCTGCTGTACGTGAACTCCAGCGTGCCGTTCCACTCTCCCTGTGCTTTGCACACGATGGTGTTGGTCGGGTTGTGCTTGACCTCTGCTGTCACCCTATGGCAGCAAGACAGAGACCGTTGTTGTTGTTGTTAAGTTAAAAGCAGCCTTTAGCAAGCAGATAGTTAAGATATATACATGCACTTAAAATCAATTAATGGGTGTTTGGGCTGTTTGTCTTCTCTGGGCTGTCAAAGCCACATCTGCCATCATTACTCTGCTCCCTGTGCTTTGAATCCCAGTGCTGCTCTTCTAGTTTGACTTTCAGACTCCCAATCTCCACCTCATTTGTTTGCTCAAAGCCTTATCCAATTCTCCACCTGCTTCATCTCCAACACTGCCAACATCTAGATTGCATGGATCGTCACCTACTACTTACTTTGCTCTGCCATTATTCAGTTTCATCAGAGTTTAATCGCCAAATAGTTCCTTTATTGAAGCAGTTTTACTAAAACTACCTTCCATACTGTGCTTACACTGTGACATCCATCTGTTGACTAAATTTAAGGAAACACGGTGAGCTTGAGCTCAAGGTGGCTCGGAATGAAACGTCTCTCAGTCCATCCACAGGAGCCTAAGGGGTCACTGAGTTGTTTGATTATGAAAACGATGTAAGTAACACGCTACGGCATTTACCATTACTGGATCTGAAGTCTACTAAATGCCTGTGGAAGATTTTGGACCAGTGTTGGGTCGCACTCTCCACCACCACTGTCAGAAAATGGTCACAAAATTTAAATGGTCGCCTGTCTTTACTTAGTCGCTAAATCACATTACTCCAATCATTTTTCAGGAAGTTGTGACTTATTTGTTTGGCTTAATCAGGAAGACAAAAAGAGCAAAGCTCTCCATATTATTTGGTTCAAGTAATAAATGATTTTCTTGAAAAAGTTATGCAACAAGCAATGCTTGGATCCGTAGGCTCTTCCTCAAGCAATCCCTATCATCTGTTGACCAACAGGGTGAACTGAAGTGCCATCCAGAGCCTGTAAAGAGAACAATGCAGGAGGAAGACATAGAGGGTCCTCTCACCATAGACATCCCAGCCACAGACTCTTAACTCTCTTGGTACTGAGCAGAAGCATTCAAACTGCATACAACAGGTTCAGGGAGAGCATCCACCTGCCACACCTGGATTGTTCTTATGAAACTTCCTGGTTCACACTGATGATGCCACATTGACAGCATAAGTGTGCTCAATACATCAACTTTATGCAAGCATCTACTCAGTGTGTGGGAAACATTGTTTTCTCTTAACGGTGAAGAAGAGTTCTGGTGCGACAGATAGTTAATGTTCTTTATGACCAAATTATTGGCAAACATTTCCTGTATTTTCTTTGCTTAAATCAGCTAAAATGTTTCATTTTATAAAATAACTCACAAATACTGAAACGTTAAGACAGAAGCATAAGCTGTGAAATCCACTGCATGCATGAACTACTACTGTTGGTGACATAATCTGTCATATGTAAGAGTCTGATAACCTCACAGATGAATTATTTCGCTTCCTCTGCCTTCCCTGAAGTGAACAAGAACCAGCCGTCCTTAAACTGAATCACATGTATGAAGAAGCTATCGCAGAGGGGGGAATACTCACCGATGTACCTTCCCTCCGTAGAAAGGCTTTGTGTGGAAGGTCACTGTGGCCGAGTAGCCGCTCTTGACACAGTTGATGGAGACTTTGCCCCCCAGCTCCACCCAGGGCACAGTGAGGATGGAGCGGGCGTAGGCACAGGGCAATGTGAAGACGTACTCCTCGTCGTGCTCGAGGAGATAAAGGACTCCTACGGGGAGAAAGAGACGGAGCTCTTAAAGTCAGTCCGACAGGATATGATGAGAGCAGCTACAAGAATTTTTTTTTTTTTTTTTTTTTTTTTTGAAGCTCATTGTGAGAATGAATTGTTTGAGTAATCCAAGAGTGTGAACACCATTTTCCAAGAAGTTTAAATCAGGTGAGGAATGCCAGCACAGTTGATTTGCCTGCACACCATCCGTCTTTGTCTGAAAACACAATCAGCTGTCAAAGTAATTAAATGCGTGGGCTTCGTATATGGATACTAAGCCAGCTATGTGCCCGTCACTGACTGAGCATTTTTCGCTTATGAAACACAGAAGGCAGCCTGGAGACTTAAACAGCAGATACAGACATTAGACACTGTTTAAAAACTTTACACTTACATCAAACGTGCACACATGTAGGGGTGCAACACTTTCTTTTTTTAACAAATATGGATTCAGATGTGTTTTCAGTTCAAGCTTTATCCGAAAGATCTTTAAAGCTGATATATTTATTGTTAAAGTTGTAGATGATTATATAGAACATAGCCAAAGGTTTCTAGCCATGAGGGCAGCTTATTGGCGAGTTACCCCTTTCAAGTGTCAGGCAGTCCTAAACTTTTTCTACGACAGCTATGAGATAATATGTCCCTAATACAGTCTCAGGTGGGTGGGCGCCGCCTTCTGATAAAACCTGTTTGAGGGACAGCCAATCACAGGAAGGTTGGCTTACGGGGAGGGCTGCCTTAAAGACAGCTTGGTTCAGACGGGTCACATAAATAAGATATTAACGGCATAATAGGACATTTAGATGGGAATTATTTTTTGAATTGTGAATCATGCAAAGCCATTCTAATATAGTCTAAGACAATAAAAAGGAGCTGAACCAAAACCACTCAAGATGATGTCTGATTCCAACAGATGTGTCACAGTGCATTTCAGAACAGATCCATGAGCAGCTTCCAGCTCTGGATTGCACAGGAACAACAAAAATCATCAAATTTACCAAATAAAAGATAAAAAGCAGACTGCATGATCTGCTTTTGAGATGCTCAAGATAGTCAGAAGTTTACATACAGTCATCCTAGGCATGGTAGTCATTGTGATTTTGGGCTTGCAATGATTTGTTTGACAGCACTCCTTGGACTGACCAATACTAAGGACAATGGTAAAGTCCAAGGAACTCAGTGAAGATCTGAGAACTGTAGATTTTAACAGGTTGGAGCTATTAGACCCATTTCTAAACTGCAGATTCAAAGGTGATCAGTTTAAACACACAAGTCGGCCATAAAGTGGAAACTGCTGAAACACTAGCATCACTGTGACAGTGAAGCAGGTTTTACATCGCCTCCGTACTAAGAGGATGTAGACCAAGAAAGAAGCCCCTGCTACAAAATCAACACCTTGAAGCTTGACTGAAATTTGCAGCTGCGCACTTGGACAAGCCAAATGCTTTCTGGAGAAAAGTTTTATGGTCAGATGACACAAAGATTCAGTAATTTGGCCACAGTAACGAGGTCTGTTTGGAGAAGTAAAGGCGAGGCTTTCAAACCTAAGAACACTGTACCAGCTGTCAAGCATGGAGGTGGTAGCATCATGCTCTGGGGGCTGTTTTGCTGCTAGTGGTGCTGGTACAGTCAACAAAGTGGATGGAATAATAAAGAACAACCCAAATGAACAGTTGAAACTTAGACACAGTTATAACAGGAAAATGATCCTAAATATACATCAAACTGGTTTTGAAACTGATAAAAAAAAACGTTAACAGTTGCTGGTTTGGCTTTCTTAAAGCTCTGACCTCAACCCAATTGAACATTTGGACTAGACTTAAAAGCTGCGTCTGTGCCAGGAATTAATCAATTGAATTGAATTTTAAATTTTGCCAAACAGAGTGATCAAACACCGGAATTATGGGATATATATAGTTTGAACCTGTATTAATTTGCAATTATAAAAGCTATTAGCTACACTGGAGAATGTTTAGCAAAATAGAAACCAGTTTATCTCTTTGGGCTCCTTGTTTGTGTTTCAGTCTCTCAGGAATCCCCATAAAGAAAAGCTATTGTGCTTCTAATAATCCACTCACCAACATCATGTGTGTCATCAGTGTACAAGGAGATTTAGTTAGATCAAGTTTTCCCATGCCCCTCTCATGACCACGAACAATTTTCAGCTCTACCATCATAACCTCGTGTTTGCAAGAGGTCACTTGTTTAGCTGTTTCACTGCAAGATGCCTTCAGGGGAAAAAACTGCATGCGGTCCTATTGTGAGCACATAATGACACAGAGTGAGAGAAACCAGCGACGGGAGTGCCAGGCTTAACCAAGTACTGCTGAAAGAACTGTCTGTATGGTAAATGAGTAAACTCGTGGTGGTGGAGTTATTCAGAGCTCATTTAGAGCAAATAAAAGTAGCAACCACAAAATATAAGAAATGAATTCCTCCTCCAAGGGGCTCAAGTGACGAAGCTTTTCATTTACGAGTCAAACACATAGAAAAACTATTAGAGAGATGCAAATACTTCAGCATTATTCTTACATTAGGGCACATTTTGAGTAAAAATGCTTTGGTGCTTTAGACAATTAAATATGAAGATCAATACCACATATATATAAACTGGGTTATTTAGAAAAGTGCAACACAAACAAAAATCTGTACTGATTCATCTGAACCTTTAACTGACAGAAGTACATAAAAGTATTTAAAAATATAATTGTAACTGTATTTTTTAAAATTATACAAATTTAGAATTTGATGGCTTCAAAAACATTCAACAAGCTGGGACAGACCTATGATGGATGTTTCCTCCAATTAGGAAACGCTGCTGGTTGCCCATTTATTGCATTGACTTTTTGTTTTACATTTTTTCTGACCGACAAAATGTTCACTTAACAAACTGGTCACTCGGCTGTCATGAGCCAATTCCATAAGTTTCCATTTAAAAAATAATCATGGTCCAACTTTGAGCAACAATCAGAGTCTGTCTGCAACAACAGACTCGACTCAACTGGATGTCCTGAAGCAACAACATCAGTATTTGTGGAGTAATTTCTGTTTCCAATACGATTCTGCCTGGACTCTGAATGTGAATAGTTAATGTGAATTTCTGCGAACAGTTAATCTCCATATTATCACAAACAGTTTGCATGCACTGTATCTGAACCTGACCTCATTCAATCACACCTGATAGCAGACTGACCCCGACTTTTTCTTTGACCATTTTTGCACTAAAGTCACTGTGAAGACTGCAACTAACTGCAAGTGGTTGCAATCCTGATTCCAGTCTTCAAAGCAATCATTTCAAGGGCAACAAGACTGCATACTTGTCATGCTACCTTGGGTCGTTCTGTGGTTTTCCCTAGTGCACAGATGTCGAACTGCAGGCCTCAAGGGCCGGTGTCCTGCAGGTTTTAGATGTGTCCTTGATCCAACACAGCTCATTTAAAGGCTAAGTTACGTCCCCAACATGCCTAGAAGTTCTCCAGAGGCCAGGTGTGTTGACCCGGGGTATTATATAAAACTTGCAGGACGCCGGCCCTCGAGGCCTGGAGTTCGACACCCCTGCTAGTGTGATTGTAGCATTAAGCAAGTTAATTGGTAGCAGGTGAAGTATCATGCACATTTCAGCAGGACAATGTCTTCATGGCTACAAAGACACAACTTCACAGACAGAGTGAGCGTTTGACCTGCTGCCAGTCCAAATCCATCTCCTGTTGAAAAAGTACAGCACTTCATAAAAAGGAGAATCACACAACAGTGACCAGGACTGCTGAGGTGAGTTGAGGCATTACAGCAAGCAAGACAAAATTTCCAGCTGCAAAACTACAACATAATATCCTCAGTACCAAAGCGATTAAAAGGTTTTATTAAAAGGAAGGCTGATGTAATGCATCAGTAAACATGCCATGTGTGTTGCAGCTGTCAAATCCTGACATCTTGTACATTTCCAAGTGCAATTAACTACTCAAAGTCTTTTCTTTGTATTTCTGTCACTTAAATAAAGGTTCAAGTGATATTATAGATTATTTCAGTGATTTTTTTTTCTTCTTAGAAAATAACCCAACTTTTCAAGAAATAGGATTTATATTTGTTTAATCCAAGGCTTACACTACAGTCAGCAAAACCCTTACGTAGCACTTATATAAAAGTGTTAATGATGGCCACAATATTAAAAAACAAACAAGCAATTTCATGTTAATTATATACATATTAATATATTTTCAATAACTGTCACTCTCCTGAGTACTGAAGTGCATTATCAGTCAAGTAATGAGATAACATCCTGAGCACGTTTTCAACTAATCATGTAAAGGTTCTAAAGATGCTTTTGCATGTCATAGATTAAAGCAAAGAACTTCAGTTAATCCAGATGTGGCACATCAGTGTATAAAAAGGTTTATTATTCTTTTTTTCTATCCTACACGACCTCTAGGAGGCTCCATACATTGAGATCCAGGTCAAACCGAAATCTAGCATCTCGTGTAGCTTTCAGGCTGCATCAGCTGCCGTTTCTTATTCTGCTGCTGACTCACTGCCAATCAGTATCAGTGCCTCTTTATAAAACTACAGTATCAGCTGCTGTCAGGAAAGACGCCACTGCAAAAAATAAATCCACCAATCAATGGATCCTGGGGTGACGGTCATCGTGTTCTCTGACGGCAGCATCAGCCTCCGCGTATGACAACGAACTGCTGCATCACAACCTGGTGGCAGGTGGTCAGTTTACGTATCCGGATTTAGTTGATTGGGCCCAAGGACTTCCTGTATCTCGGCTCAGGGTGACTCATCCCTGACAGCTTACTGTACACGATGTAACAGTACCAGCAGAGAGGTCTGGGCTATTGATTGCCACAGGAGGGATCTTATAGTCCTCACACAGACAGTGGCAGGCAGTTTTGGTGAGACACACTGTTTAGAGACTTTCTACATAGCCTGTAGATGCTAGAAGGTGAGCTACACTAAATGAGGGATTGTTCTTTATTAAAGGGGAACTATTTTTCTCACTTGTGGCTGCATAGCATATTCTTGACCCTGCCAGAGTAGATTTACATGATTCACAGTTCAAAATTATGCTTATTTATCTTATGCAGGTGCATAACACTGTTCATCTGCTAACAAGCCGCTTTTTCTCCTCTCCCTTTAAGACAGCTTTCTTCTGATTGGCTGCCCCTTGCAAACAGAAGCTATCAAGAACAGGTGCATGTGGCTGTGCTTACAGCTAGAGCTGTATGCATTAATAAAAATAAAGTAAAGATCAAAACAAAATGCATGAATGCAGGAGACTGATTGTTTTCTGTGATAACTTTTTTTTGACCCACAGTATTTTAGAAGGTTTGTGGTAGACTGGCTCACCTTCTCCCACCATGGACACTCCTATAGACATGCCCATGAACTTGCTCTTGGTCCACACGTGGGCGTTGACACACATCCTCCGTTCCCGGCACTCGCAATAAAACCCGGACACAGGGGGATGATGGGACACCTGCTCGGCCACAAAACGCACTCTGTAGCAGCTTCCCGGTGAGTCCTCATCCTGCTGTGTGTTGTTGGGGCCTCTGCTTGGCTCCCGAGCCGACCCCGGGTTCGATCTGTCCAAAGGCTTGACTTTGTCCCGAGGAACTTCCCAGGAACAGTGGAAGGTCTCCCCCAACACGGGGTTGTAGGGTTTCTTTGCCACGGCACCTTTCCGCCCCTCGTGGAAGGCAGTCAGGTAATACTCCACAAAGCGGACTATTCGGTCCTCAGCTGTGGCCCCCGCTGTTATTGACAGGAACATGTCGGGGTGCGCCATGAAGTTAGCGTACATTTCCAGCAGTGATCGCTTTTCCAGAATGAAAGTAGGCAGCACCACCTAGGAAAGCAACGCAAAGGAAAGATAGACACTTTGTGACACATTTTATTTCAGTCAGTGCTGCTAAAATCAAACTTCATAGCCAAGAACTTTTTGATAACTTGACTTTCTTCTGCCTTTCCATTTGCATCCATGAAAGGCCCAAGGCGAAGAAAGCAGCTGTGGTAGAAAGATGCCAAATTACAGAACCTAGCTGACGTCAATGACAACAAATATGATGCTAATTAACTCAGACACCGCATTAAAGAAGAAAGAATAGATGTAAAGATGAGTTACAGTTGCAGGAGGAACTTAGGAGGGTTTAGTACATGACTTTGAGGCCTGGCTGAACTAATTCTCATAAGTAAGGATGCCATCTCTCTTATAGAGTCAGTGTTTCTGTGTCATACCCGTGTGAGATCCATTCCCAGTTTGAGCTGCGAGAGCAGGTGGAGAATGATGCTCCGCTGGTCATCCAGGACGCCCAGGTCCTCCTCTTCGTTGTCCTCCGTATCCGTCACCTCCTCACTGGGGCTGACGTCTTCCAGCCCTGGGTGCTGCTGTGAAAACAAGAGGGAAAAGAAAATTGGCCCAGGTGGACTGCTTGCACAAAATCCAACATATTAATTATATTTTTTCTTCATCTTTTATGTCGGAATCACACATATTTTCACATCTTGAGAACTCAAAAAAAAATGCAACAAACTAAGAAGTCAATCAAAAGCTAACACCAAAAGATGGTGCACATTCGGGACTTTAGTCATGCTTAGTATTCCACAGTCACAGACACAATGGTGCTCGCTCTGGCACCTGTCCTCTGAAAAGGCCAAGAGGAGGAAGATAAAGTCATTTTCTTCCCCCACCATTCAACTGTCAATACCAATGATAAGGTCACGCATCTCATTTAGAGGCCAAGACAGGACCTGTTAGAGAAGCAACCTATCGGGACACAGCCAATTACCAATTATCACCAGTCATTCGGTTCATTTTCACTGTGGCCCATTCATGTCCTTTCAGCCTTTCAAGGCACTTTGAGTGTTTTAAATGGCAACAGGAGCTCTGAATTTCTCTGAGTGCGCCGACTGGCCTCTTGTTTGGACTCAAGAGCCTCGAGCTCTGACCTTCACTACGTCTGCAATGGTGAGAAGTTGTGTCCTTCGTTTGTGTCCCACCATTCAACTACAAACACATCCAGTCGAGGTTAAAGAGGAGCTCGTGCCTTTGATATCTCCTGCAGCAACTTGGGGCAGAAAAGAAGATGGGAAAGAAAAAAGAAAGAGGTTGATGTATAATGCAGAAAGTGCTCTCGAGGCTGCAGGCAACAACAACTCTCTGCACGCCCCTCTGCTCTTTATCCTCCATTTCCATCTGTGACTCTATGCAATAACATTTACAGATACATACAGTACGTGTCTTCTTTCCTACTTTAGATTATTTTAGTGAAGACGCTGCAGGAAAAAAGCCAAAAACAGGCAGGAATACTGAGGGAAGTCTGATCTGAAACTCCAGGCAGTGTAATTGCACACAGGGCTCCTGCAGAGAGCTGGGAGAAGCAGAAGAATACCAGAGTGTTCCAGGACCCGAGTGCCTGCTTGTCACATGAATATTTTATTCCATGGGTGCACGCCAAAATATCCACATGCACACACAGACTACACGCTCTCTGCACCAAAACATTTTTGCACAAAAGACACCAGCGCACACAGGAGGGAGCATGCATGAGCACACATGTACAGGAGTCCCTGGGGCTGCCTGGTTCTCGCAGCAGAGTGATATATATAGAAATGAAAAGGAGGGGAGGGGAGGATGGTAGGAGGAGGTCTGTTATGATTTCAGTGGTTCTAACTAATTAAAGAGGTTCCTGACAGCAACAGGAAATTACTGCTGAGGAGGTCAGAGCATCTCTCCAGAAAACCCTCGAGTAGATATATCGGTGGACTCGGTGGCTGGCATTAACTCAGACTTCTTAATGCAGTCCAACTCGTCCAAAAGTGGATCATAATGTGTCTCAAATAGGAAATAACTGCAAAGTGTGTTCAGATTTATGGCTCCATCGAAGCGAGAGAGGGAGAGGACAAGAGCAAGTACACTATTAAAAGGTTTCAGCTCCGTTCCTCCCGCTACCGTCACACATTGTAGCAGAAAATCCATCATTTTAATAAGTTCTTCTATAGTCATGTTTAAAATCACGTATATGCCCCTCTTGCTCTCATGTAGTGCTTCCTGTCGCATTTTTTACCCTTTTAACCGCCCACTGTTCCTACCATAGTCCCTAACAATTACACATGTTGTGAACATTTAACATACACACAGACAAAGCTCAAATTTTCAAAGTCAAGCAGTTTCTCCCAAACTCATCTCATACAGTGTTGTATGAGATTCCTTTAAAGTGGTGAAGTAAGTATTCAGATCACCAAATTACACTTTATGTGCTTATAAAGAACAACAGAATCAGCTGTATCTGCAAAACGGTAGGTTATCTAATAATTAATCATCCAGATTTGATCTATATTTAGCAAAAATAACTTTAGTATATAATTTAACTAGTGGCTAGATATGACAAATAAATGGAGTGGAGTATAGTTCAATATTTTCCTCCAAAAATGCAATGCTTATATTCCACCATGTTCTTCATAAATGCAATATAAAGAGGATGCGAGAGATTTTTCAGATGAAACACAAAAAAATGTCAGCTTATAGCAGACCAATAAGGCATTAATACATATCTATTAACAATTAGTTACAGAATTAAGCATGTCAGATGTATTAATGAGAGTCTAAGAGTGTATTTTGCACTTCAAAAACAATCTCAGCAACTTTAACAGATGCAGAAAATGTTTACCACACGAATAAACCCCGACGGCTGATTTGTTCTATAATTTATGAAGTCAACAAAGGCGCTCAGTGTTGGAGGAAAACTCACTGCCTCCCACATCAGACCAGCAATGTTCACTGCCAAAATGCACAAACTTGTGCACACTGTGTACCCCCCTCCCCAGGCTGCATATACACTTACTCACCCCATAACCAAAACAGAGAAAAAAAGATAATCAGCACACGATGCAAGGGTGCATGCACACACAAATATCAGCTCAGAAACACTTACACTGCATTGTTGTGCAGCTACAGGCTTGATCTGCATAAGACTGGATCTCATCTCCAAAAAGAAGAAAAGAAACGGATAGGCTGGCCTCAGGTAAACGATCCAGTGGAAGGAGGGAAATTAAATTTTCTTGCTCCAAAAGCAGGACGGCCACAGCACGGCACTTCAGCCGGATCAAAATCCAATTTAAGAGATGTTCTCTTGGTGGAAACTCGATCTAAATTTGGATCTTTTGAGGTGATTAAAGCTCGAAGTGTCTTCTCCCACATGTGGGTTTCCTGACTGAGTGAGCAGCTGCCTTGAAGGAGTCTTGGCTCTTTGTTGTGTTTTTTTGGTTTTTGGAGAGGCGTTCAGTGTGCCTGAGCAAAGTTGCTATGCATGACTTACAGAGAGTCTCTCTCTCGCCTCTGCTAACCCCCCCCCCCCCGCCTTTATAAAAAGAGGGAGTAGGGAAGAAAACAGCTGAGGGAAAGTCCCAGTGATGCTTCCCTCTACACCCTCCCATCATCCATCTCCGATTTCCCTTCATCTTTCCATTTTTACCTCATCCTCCTCCACCCTTACCTCATCACTTTTTCCTCTGCTCCCCTCCCTCCTGTCCTCTTCTGACAAGGCTTCCCTACCTCCTACGCCTCCTCCTCCTCTCCTAGTATATGTGGGACGGGTGTATGTATTATCTCCTATTATTACCACTAGTCTGCCAGTTCTGCACCCCTACAGTAGTCGACTCTTCAGGAACACATGCGAGGGGGGGGCGGGGGGGCGGGGGGGGGCTATCATCTACCTTGTTCTACCTTTCAGCTCGTTTCCAGTACATTTTCTCTCTGTAACACAGACTCTCTTTTTTTTTAACTCCAGTCCTCTGTTTGATTCATTCTTCCCCACTCTTCCTCCGCCCTCACACTGTCATCTCCGTCATTGTGTCTTTCATTTACTCCCCCCCCCAGCTCTTCATTCATGCCATCCGCTATTCTGTTTCATCATCATCTTTCTCCTTAACCGTCTTCCTCGCCCTCATTCACATGGTTCCCCCCTGCCTCCTTCTCCTTCCTAATGTATTTTTCTATCCAGTGTAGGCGTCTGCAGAAGGCTCAGTTAGTGCAAGTCTGCACTTCAAAGACTCCTTTTCTTCCTCAGTTACAACTTTGAGGGCTTGTCCTCCTTCACCAGCTGTCCTTCTCATCCCCTATCATCATCATCACTTCCATTTTCACTCATTTGTTTGTCGAAACAACATCTGAGAAAAGGAATCTTCTAAACCACTTGCTATTTTGCAGCAGCGCTGTCCTCCTTCCAGCTCGGCCTCTGAAGTGTGTGTACGAGAGTGAAGTGGATTTCTCCTGCTTCTACTCCTCTGGGAGCAGTACACAGAAAATAAATAAATAAGAAAAATAAAAAGGAAACGATTCGTCTCCATCCAGCTCAAACACAGATTTTCATTGGCTGGATGTGTTTCCTCCTATGCAGAGCGTAAAACTGACCCTAAACCTTGTTCAGGACACGAAACACCAGCTAAACAACAGAGAGCTGGTTTTTGGGGAAATACAGCTTTTTCTCTTTTTAATGAATGAGATTAAAGTCAGTTCAAAATCCGCCACTGCAGTGTGCACGCACATCTTTTTACTGAGATTATGAAACTGACACTCTTAACAATGGGGAGCCGGCACCTACAGTACAAAGACGTCTGATGAAATATGAGCCACAGCTTCCCCTCCGTGCTGTTGTTGCTGCTGTGTTTTAAAATGGAAACTAATTATTTATCACTTCAGATTCACAAAAACAATCCAAGAGTTCAAAAACCTAAACACGGAGTAATTTACAATTATTTGTTGAAAAAAGAAAGAAAACAGAAAGAAAACTATCGAGCAGTCCACCCTGTTAGACCAGCTTTTGCCAACAAATACTGCAGTTTTTAAAATAATGTCATGTATAGTAATACATCGGGTCCATAATGTGCAAATTGCAGTAACTGTTTGAGACTTGCAGACATTTTTTAAATACAGTTTTGGTTTTAATAATCAAAAGCAAAGCAAATACTCTGTTGGGCTGAGATCAGGTGACTGACTTGGCCCTTAAAGAATATTCGGTTTTTCTCCTGGGTTGCTTTTACAGTTTGCTTTGGACACTATGAAGTGCTGACTATATAATCCTGTTAATCTTACTTTCAACTGTCCAAATATTTTTCCCAGAGCTGTGCAGCGTCTTTTTGGATGACTTCTGGCTAATCTGGCCTTCCTGTTCCTGAGTGCAATCAGCAGTTTGCACGTTGTTGTAAACACACTGTATTTCCATTCATGAATCCGTCTCTTGATTGTAGGCTTAGACAGCCATACGCCTGCCTCCTCAAGACTGCTCTTAACTTTACGACATCTAACCAAGTAGTTTTTCTCAAACACGGAAATAATTCTGTCGTCATGCGTTTTAGTTCTTTCAATCCTAAAGTTTCTGTTTTCTAGCTGATGGGTTTAGTTTGAGTTTTCAGCCTAATGATGGCCTGACTCACTTCACTGACATGTCTTTGTGCCTCATATTTATACTTATATATTTATTTACGCATATATATATTCACAGCTTTGAATCTATCCATTCATTTCCTTACACTTATACAGGACCAGGATCCTTGCAGGGCAAGCCTAAGCAAGGATGCCCAAACCTCCCACTCCCCAGTCACCTTCTCCTGCTTAAACACCGAGGCGTTCCCAGGTCAGCCGAGAGATGTAATCATCCAGCATGTCTTTGGTCTACTTTTCAACTTCAGAATATTATGCCTGCTTCATTTGCCATGAGCCTCTGAAAATGCGTGTATAAAAATATCTGTAATTCCCAAACATCTTTGCACTTTTATCACATCAATCGTCTTGATCGTTTGATATAAAATCCACTCTGGACCTAACTCTAGCAGTGCAACAAACACTTTTAAGCATAATTTCACACAGTTTTCTGAAATCACAAACAGCTTCACACACAAACACAATGTGTTGAATGTGAATGTTCCAGGTAAAAATACAGGACGGTGGCGCCTCTCTGCTCACAGCCAGAGGTGTGTGTCTGAGATGACCGTGTAAGAATATCCGTTGGTTTTGACATCATTGAGATCCAGCAGCAGAAATAAAAACGTGTGAAGCCGAAGCTTGTTTGTAGATACTCTGGAGATATCTTCATGTTTACCATCCTTAATATGAGCATCACCATCAAGTTTGTGTGATGATGTCGCATTATGTTAATAAAGCATGTGTCTTACCTCCAGGGAGACACTTTAAGTTCAATACAAAGTCCAGCTCGGGATCACATTAACCTCCTGTAGTGCTGAGTTCCCGTGCTATCCAAGTCCAGCCTGTTAGCCTCTGACCTCTCTTAGATCAGTGTGGCATTTCCACCGGTAAGACTCTAGCTGGCTGGGTACATGTCCTCTCTAAACTAACAGGCAGCCACATGAAAATCACTTTATAATCACTTTGTCAATCGCTTGACATTTACTCAACCAATGATCTTCTCACCTGTGTGCTTTACACTGCAGCTAAGTAGTGTAATCACTACCTGAGGAGCTCTGGAAGTGAATAAATGGAAGGATCTACCACTTACCAAAGTAACCACTGTATGTGTGTGTGTTTTGAGCTCCTGTTAAATGTCAGGCATGTTGTGAATGTCAACTACCAGCGAATTACTAAAAAGCTTTTAAGTTGCAGTTGCTTCTGCCAATTTACACGAGCAGTGCTTATACTGCTCGCCAACAAAGCATATTATCATGCATCAATGGGGTAATTAGCAGCTTTAAATCCACTTAAAGCTGTTTAGATGTCTTTAATGTTTTAAAGACTAAATTAGTTTTCTGCTCGCAAGATCACAACAGAGTTTTAAATCTCCCAGAAGCTCCGGAAAAGGAATAAAGTCCACGAAAAGAGTTCAAGCTGAGACGCCGCAGATGCTTACGGTACAATGGGGGGCGGGGGGGGGGGAGGTGGGCGTTGACCCAGATGCAACATCAGAACTGCAATAAATAATTCACAGCCTCAGACTCCTTGAATGGGTATGAATGAAAAAGCTGTTCAGCTTTGTCAAGAAAGAAAACCTCACAAAACCTTTTTTCCCTCCTAAAGAATAAAATAATAATATTTTTTAAATCAGGCACTGCAGTGGAGATGCGGATGTTGTACCCTGTTGTACCAGCTTCATTAGAGCAGCATCTAACATGGGCTGTGAGGACGTAAAAGGCACACACACACACACAATTAATCTGTGATGTAGGTTTTGCGCATTGTTATCCCCATTTAAACTAAAATAGAGTGTAAGATTGAGGGGATCCCCACACTGTGACTGATGAATCACAACCATCACGTCCAGTTTAAAACCAGAACGTCATCGATGCAGTAGTTCATCTGTGATCCAAGTAAAACAATTATGAGTTTCACTGTCCCTGCTTGGCTGGATTGCACACACTTTGAAGAATTAAAGTCCCTTAAGAAAGCAAAAATCTGACCAATACTCAGATTCACTCTTTCACCTGGATGAGATAAAAACAAACAAACCAACAGCTGATGCTGTGGTGGACGCATTCATCTTTTGTATGCAGCCAATAATCAACACATTAAACTCGAACTAAAAAAAAGACGTCCCTAACTTCAAAACCTTTTGAGGTTGCAGAGTGAGCTTTATGAGATCTCAGAAACTGCTTTCGTTCATCTCCCAGATCTGTTGCATCTCTTTAAGCTATCCATTGCTGATGACGATAAAAAGCCTCTGAGTGGCTGACAAATACGTTCACTCCGTTAAATGCTTCTTTATCGACTTCAAAAGGAGTCATAAACGTGCCTGCATCGCCACACAGCTGAAGTTCATTTTGCATCCTGCATAATTATTCAGTGAAGCATTGAGTAATCCGCTTCAGCATTCAAGTTTCTAAATCATGGATGATGCACAGTTACCGTTACATGACAGGAAGGCAAAAAACAAACAAACAAACAAACATCTGCACCAGAATCTTTGTTTAGCAGCAAAAATAGAGTGACAAATGTCATTAAAGCTTTTTTAAAGGTCCTTGTCTGGATTTTATGAAAGCAGACTTATGCTTAAATGATTTAGGAACAATTTTAATTTCCGATTTGTGTTTTTAACCAAAAATCACATTTTTTTTCTTTTAAAGGATCTTGAACAAAACAAGCATTTCTGATCTTCTATTGGTCAAATTGATTATCAATTACCTGAGAAAATCACTTATTACAAACTTCCTTTCTGTGTGCAGGAGCAGAGAAAGCTTTTTTGAAGAACCATTTAAAAAGTGAGCGCCTTGAGGTCTATTTTAGGAGATAAAGGAGAAGGTGGTTTCTAACAGGGGGATGTCACCGTCAGTGTAAAGTTGGAATTTTATTAGAAAAACAGATTACAGAGCAGAGAGTGACTCATGGCTTGTTGAACAGACTGAATGCGAGCTGAGAACACAGTTATCATTATTTGTTTTTGTCACACGCAGACTGACAGGACCTTTTGTCTATTAATAAGACTGAGGAAGCATCAGTGCTGCAGGATGTTAGCATGTTACTGATGTCGAGGGCAAAGTTTAGAAATAAAATAAATCCAGGTTGTTCTCCTTTTAAAAGAAGAAGCAAAAAATACACATCTTTACGTTTCCTATATACTGAATTAGCTGCACAGTGACTTATGGGAAGACTTTGCTGCCCTCTGCTGGAGTAAAGAAGGAACAATAACTCTGCAGTGCACCGAGGATTTTGTCCAGAGTGCACTTAAGAGAAAAGAAAATATGGACTATTTTCTGATGCAACAGTATTTGTGCTTTCTCTCCACATGACTGTGTTTCTTTCCAAATCCTGGATCTGAAGATAGAGGCTGTCGCTGATATTATAACTGATACTGACACATTTTACCACATTTTTTACTGTTTTATTCCTGTTTTCTGCCTTTTTCTTTATAATTCAGAGTTGTCTATCATTGAATTCCTGCTCTGCAGCAGCAGCTCATAACCACAGCAATACTGTGCAGCTCTAATATGTGGTAGGGGATTGCACTGGAGCTCTTGTAGATGCATAAACCAACGGGTTTTCTGCAAGCACCAGCAATTTCCTCTCTATTTTCCCACAGTCACGCATCGGTCTTGAGCTTTTTCCTACTGACTGCATAGGAATTAATATCAACCGCCACAGCAGTGCTACATAATTCATACAGAAAGCCTTTATTATTCTGAGGTAATGTATTTTCTTCCTTCTCTCAAGTCTGCTCATGAGATTACGGGGTATATGTTAAATGGGCAAGTGGCCAAGAGGATCAGAAACTGACCTTGAGCTTTACGCCATCGCAAATGTTCGTTTTGAGGGTTTTGTCCAAACCAATTATTTAAAGCTGGTTTTATTCAAATTCTTTCTGCATTGCATTTCACAACCACAAGATGGCAAACTCAGCACCTCAACAAATCCACCATTACTATGCCAAGCACAGAACATCAGATAAATTATCATCCCAGAGCAATCTTTATCCTTGATTATCTAAACATCATCTTAATGATAAGGCTGTCGAGTCGTGAAGAATCTCTCACTCGCTCTGCCTCACCTTCTGTTCTCATTAATACTGAGAAAAGGCTTTAAATCAACTCGATGAGACATGGACGCCGGTTAGAAAATTCCTCTTAAAGGAGGACTAAACATCAGTGTCGGGCTGGACTAATGTGCCTGCACTGTACGTCCGCTGCCTCTCTGCCTTGCGCCTTCAAACGGCAGCCAGAGCATCTTTAAAGGCTCTAATGAAATCTGGATCAAGCTGCAGGGCAGTGCTGAGAAACAGGCTGCAGGAGAGCGTGAAATATTACAGAGCAGAGACACAGAGTGGTAAAAGTCAAAAGCATGTTTCCAAATTTAGAGCTCTACTTTTCCTTTAAAAATGACATCTAGTCTTTGTGATAACTACTGACATCACACATGACAGGGCACTTTTACAGCAAACACGACACTACAGGCATACACCCATGTTCTGTATACTTTAAGTTAGCAGTTTTAGTGCTGAACAGTATATCACATGTAAGCTCTATTAGTCAGAAGTGGGCATATCTTGTAACGGTGTGCAGTCTATCCTTACAATCCCTGAGAAAACTTGACAAGTTAAAGACAAAAGAAGAGGTGACCTAAAAAAAAAAAAAAAAAAAACTATCTACAGCAGGTGAACGGTGTCTGAAAGTCACGTTATTAAAAAAAAGGGAAAGAATCCAGCAAAGACCTGACAAAGGACCTGAGAGATCCATCTGGCATTCAGTTAATCCATCTACTGTTCACTGAACCCTCAGCGGAAAAGGTCTCAGTGGAAGGATGGCTGTCAAGAAGCCATTCTTAAGGAAAGGAAACAAGGAAAAAAGCCTGTTGTATGCTAAAATACACAAGAACTGTGCTGAAAACCAGTGGCAACAGGTCTTATTGAGTATTAATGAATCCACATTTGAAATTTTTGGTTCAAGGTGTTTCAATATGTATAGAAGAGTGGTAACACAGTCATCTATAAAGCATGGTTGAGGCTCTATCAATGTTTGGGGTCTGCATTTCAGCCAGTATTCAAGATCTTGTCACTATTGATGGAATTATTAAAGCGACTTTGAAAACAACTTCACTCTTCAGCATGAGAATGATCCAAACCACACTGCCAATGCACCAAAGCGTACCTGGATAGAAAACGCAACACTATCAGTCACGGATTGCCCTGATTATCCCAGACCTCAACATTATTGAAGCAATGGGGGATCATCTCGACAGAGAACAGAACAAAAGGCAGCCGACATCCAAAGAAGATGTTTGAATGTCCTTCAAGAAGTCTGGAGAGCTATTTCTGAAGACCATTTTAAATTATGAGACAGATGCTAGAATTGTACAAACTCTGTTTGTGGTCTCACATGCTGTATTTCCATACATGTCTGCACATGTTTCAATAAATCACTACACCTAGAAAATATAAAGAAATCACTGGTAGCTCAAGACTTTTGCACATTTGTATGCATCTGGAATGAGTGCCGATAATTCATCGTATCATTAACGAGGCTACAAGCAGGACAACGTGTGCCTTATCCAGCTCCATGAAAATACAGTCACTGTCATTTTTATGATATCCCTAATAGCTTGCCATTATCCATCAGTGAAGGATGGTACGCCTTACTTAAGTTGGCAGAAACATACCGGCAGAGGCAGGGAAGTCAATGGAGATAGCCGACTGAATCATAACTGCCATAATGCTGTCTTAAAAGGGGCCAAATCACTATTACGACCTGCCCTCGCTTCTCTGCTTATAATTGTTCGACGTGAAGTGTTTTGAACAGCTGGACTGTAAATGGTTTGACACTGCAACACTGTAATACCCATTTCACACTCGTATGTCAATAGAAAATGATCATTAACATGACAGATTATAATTCTGTGGCTGCAGATCAGATCGCTCCAGGCACAGTTCGTCCCTCGTGGCGTAAAAGCAGGAAGCTGATTGAACATTTACACAGAGGCTAAAATTTTCCACAAAGCCTTCCATTATTTGTTTTGTGGTTTCGCTGAAATGAATGTTAGGCCATTACAAGATCTGACAAGTATTTAACAAGCAACACACACTTCTGACAGGTAATGATAAAAGTCTAGCATTTGATGAAAAGGATATTTGTGAGCATGAGCAGAATTGAAAGCTGCTGAGACGACACTCCATCCATTAATCTTCATCTTCTTATGTGTAGGTGAGGGTTACATTATTCCACTAAGTTTGAATAAAAAGATGACAGCGCCAAAGATTAATGTGACTCGTGACAACGGTGTTAAAGAAAAGTGATTTATGATTACAAGAAGCTCATGTAAACACGTCGGTCAGTTTATTAGGTACACCTGGCATGGTTGGCATATAGACAGTGTAAAGACTAGCGAAAGTTGCTTATTTTTCTTGACAGTAAGTGCAAAATGTGTCCATATCCATATGTATGCTCTTCTTACTCCCTGGACATCAAATTCTCCGCGTCTCACCTTGCTGCACAAGGAGATTACTTCTAATTGGATCACTTCCAAACTCGTCCCGCCTCCCCAACTTAATTCATACTGAGTGGATCTCGTTTCTCCAAAACATTTTCATCTTGTTTTTATTCGTGTCAATCGTGTCAATCCATTTCATCATAGCTTCTGTCCAAGTGCATTAGTTCTTATTTGGTTATCGTCTTGTTTTTGTCAGGAAAAACTATCACAAAAATTAATAGTCAACAA
This sequence comes from Rhamphochromis sp. 'chilingali', assembly GCF_963969265.1. Taxonomy (NCBI): domain Eukaryota; kingdom Metazoa; phylum Chordata; class Actinopteri; order Cichliformes; family Cichlidae; genus Rhamphochromis; species Rhamphochromis sp. 'chilingali'. The sequence continues at coordinate 24,777,755 of NC_137944.1, forward strand.
TATTAACACTATTTACAACCAAGGTAAGCATCTCTCAGTGCACACCCATAAAACAGATGAGCTACAGCAACAGAAGACGACACCAGGTGTTACTCCTGTCAGCTAATAACAAGAAACCGAGACTACAATTTGCACAGACCTCACCTAAATTAAATAAACAGTTCAGGCTGCCAGTGGTGATATTAGTACTAATTGAGCATTGTTTAAATTTCACAGCTTGCCTAAGTGTTCTTGCTGACCATGCTCATCCCTTTATGACCACCGTGGATGGGAAACTGCTGGTGGCCTTGTATCACTCCACCACAGAAAGCATCCTGGTTTGCTGTGTAACAGTGTGGTATGCAGTGAATAAATAGGCTGTCCAGTGGGTAATAAACACAGCACAAAAGATCATCGAATGCGTTTTAGTTGTGTGTTAATTTTACTATTTGCAATGGAAATTAAAACCATCTGGATTCTGATCTTCTTACAGTTGCTCCCAGCAGCACAACACATCATGTCACGAAGCTCAAATCATCTCAAACTGCCTTCTTGAACTTGTCACCAGATATAAGACCAATAAAGCACCTCTCTGTGGTGTGGTAGAACAGGAGATTTGCATTACTGATGTAAGCCCACCAATCTGCAGCAACTGTGTGATGCTATCATATCAATATTGATCAGCACTTTGTCAAATCTGTGCCACGAATAATTAAAGCATCTCTGAAGGAAAAACAGAGTCCGAACTGGTGCTTGCAAAGTGCACCGAATAAAATAAAGGCTGGTTTAAGAAGCATTTTAGCCGATTTCTACTTCCATAATTGTGAACCTACAACTACACATCTATCCATTTTCTTCCGCTTATCCGGGGCCGGGTCCCGGTGGCAGCAGCCCAAGCAGAGAAGCCCAGACCTCCCTCTCCCCAGCCACCTCCTCCAGCTTATCTGGGGGAACACCAAGGTGTTTCCAGGCCAGCCGAGACATATAATCTCTCCAGTGTGTACTGGGTCTGCCTCAGGACCTCCTCCCGGTGGGACATGCCCGGAAAACCTCACCCAGGAGGTGCCCAGGAGGCATCCTTGTCAGGTGCCTGAACCACCTCCACTGACTCCTTTCGATGTGGAGGAGCAGCGGCTCTACTCTGAGCCCCTCCCGAATGGCGGAACTTCTCACCCTATCTCTAAGGGAGAGACTAGCCACCCTTCGGAGGAAGTCCATTTCTGCCACTTGTATTCGCGATCTTGTTCTTTCGGTTTTTTGAAAACTTTGCTCCCAATGTGGGGGTCCCTGGACATTCCAGCGCAAGAGAAACATTCTTTTTTTTTTTTTTTTTTTTGCCTGTCCCGTTTGGCTCTTTTGCCATCAGAATTATTGTCTAAAGGCAAACAAAGATGCCCAACGGATTTACTTTACCAAATTGACCATCCCAGCCTTGCCATAATGGTCCATTTGATTCACCTTTTATTGTTTATTTTATTTTCACTTACTGAATACGGGACAGACTTGACTGGGGGAAAGAAGGGGAGAAAGAAAGAGAGAAAGAGAAACAGCTGAGAAGAGGGACGGGGGAGAAGGGCAAAAGACAAAAACCAACAGAATGAGCAGAAAAAAAAAAAGAAAAAAATGCATATATCGATCACCTGGATCACCTGCTGAGAAAGAAAAAAGAAAACAAGCAGAAGAGAACAAGAGTAATAGAATAAACAACATCACCATGATATATGGGAATATGACAGTAAATACTAAATATTAAACATTATTGTGCAGCACATCAGATCAACAGAACACAGTGTGCTTTGAGGTAGGAGCCAAAAAGGGTGTAGTTTGTGGGTGTGCAAGAGAAACATTCTGACATTCCACGAATGGCATTACAAGGAATTTAAAATGAAATCAATGAAGAGAAAATGGGGAAAACAGCTTTTGCTTTTGTCTATGGTCATTCTCGTAACTACCAGTGGAACTTGTTGCTTTAACTTTAGTGATAATAAAAGAATTTGCATAAATAAAACATTAAGGGGTTCACAGCAAATATAAGCAAATTAAAATGATTTATTTTGGGTGGAACTTGTTGTTAAAAGTCAATGTTTTAACTAAATTACAGAAACTGATGCGCTAATATCTCACTCCAGTGTCCCCTCTTTCTCTCCACCAGACTCTCACTGCATTTACGTCACAGTCACCTGCCCCCTGCCCCCTCCATTTCTTGGTACTGAAACAGGTTGGTCCAGACACACATTCCTCCAGGGATTGGCTCAGTACACTGTGTGACCCACTTATTTGACAGCACTTCTTTTAAAATTGTCAGATGAGTGGAGTGCTCCCCCTTCCAGCCAGGAAGAGCAAACACGATAGAGTGTGGCAGAAATTCTCAAGTGAGGCCACTGGCCCCTGAGTTTCAGCTTAAGTATATTTTGTATTTGTATCTATCATCACCACAGCAAGTAATTTCAGCTTACAAAGCACTAAAAGGCAAAGTTTTCATAACAATGAACATGAAAAAAATGCATCTTTTGGCAACTTCAAGAAGGCCTGACATCAACCACTTGAGACTTTGTTGCATATTTAATGCCACAGAGTGTTTTTGTTTACATAAGCTTTGTCTTTATTTATTCAAAGTTCAATAAAGAAAAGCTTATAAAAAGAAACTTGGAGAAAAAAAGGAAATCAATCAAATATCCCCTTAAAATTAACTTAAGTGTTTGCAGAATTAAAACTGGCTTCATAATTTGATAGGTCAACAAGGCTAAGATAAAGAAAAAAGGCTCAGCTAGTTAACACATGAGGTTGCACTGCATCATCACCATTAAATATTAAAAGGTCAAGCAACAGGTAAGCCAAACTCTGTTTTATCCTTCTTTTTGACTCTATTGGCAACCGCAATTTACAAAATAAACATGATGTTGTTTTGAATAAGACACGAAACTAGCAATGGAAACCATATAGTCATCAGGAAAGCGTTTACTCACATCATAGACAACGCTACGGTCACTTAAGCGGTCGCCAATTACCTCAACAACAGTTTGTGACCATGGCAGGACCAAAATACCTGCAACCTTGTGCAATGAATTTGTTATCTTGTTGCCTTTGAAATGGTTGTTTCAAACACATGGACCAGGTTTGCAGAGACGGTCTTCAAAGCAACTTTGGTGCATCAACACAGCAATAAAATGGCATCAAAACTGAGTTAGTCTGCAACCAGTTTGCTACAAGTTTGAGATTAAAAGGCTTCAAGTCAGAAATTACAGAAAATCTGTTGGTGATAAACTAATCTGCAGCGCTGAAAATACACAGAAATGCACATTAACTACTTACATCAGAGTCTGAGCAGACCCTAACAGATATGAAAGAGACCAGAACTAACCACTAGAGACTGGTCTAAAACCTTCTGGCAACCACCAGTTGTGGGAGAACAATTAGTATTCCCTGAGTGGTTGCAAGTGGCTGCTGAGCCTGAGTCACATAGGCAAAAACCTCCTTGTGACCACTTTAGGATATTGGTACAGTCTTAGTAATTGATGGAGTGTTTACATTAAAAAAATACATGCAACTGTGGGAATATGCTAGCATTCAAAGCAATTATTAGGAGGTTTGTGGTGCATTATCTGTTTTTTGCATCCTATTTCAACCAACAAGAGCCAGAAACCTTCAGGAATCACTGCCAGCCACTCTTGGAAAACACATTTTTCCCAACCAATAAGTGGTTGTATCACATCCATTATGTTGGACATTTCTTGAGTAATGTGCGCACAATGTCACGTGAGAAATCTATATCCATCTTTTAAATCTGTTCACACCATATCAAGGCACCTGCTCCACTGACACTGCACATTATTTTAGCATAAAGTTAACCACATGACTCCAAGTGTTACAGATATATTTTCTGTGCCCTCCATGCTAGTAGTTTGCACATCCCTGCACTCTGCTGCTTTCTTTTCATTTCTTTCAATACAAAAAAACAAACAAAAAAAAACCTGTTCACACTTTCAATAAAATTAACAAAATTTCACACAAGCTTCTTAACTCGCAGTACCTGCCTTTGCTTTCTTTTTCTAGTGTCTCTGTTATCCAGGTCAAACTCCTCAAAACTTTGCAATAAAACTGAATGTGATTCAGGAACATGAAGCAGAGCATAGCAGTGGAATATGATACCCTGTAGATGTATTTTTTTTTACAGTTTAATTACAGGAAGTGACCTTTGCTGTATGCCATGCTCACTGTGCTTCCTGCTCATAGCTACACGCACACAATCCAATAAATGCAATATGCAGCAAAGGACGAAAAAATACACTAAAATTCACTTTGCATGATAAGCCTGAACTTTAGGGCCAAAGGAGCAAATGTAAATTGATTTTCTTTGTACCCATCCAACCAAATCCTATCAACAAGCAGCTGTACAGTGATCTGAATGAAACACACTGCAGTTAGAAATCATACAGACTGTTTGTGCAGCCCTTTAGCATCCAAGCCAAGCTAGCAGAGGTCAGAGAGACGGGCCGAATACTGACGCGATAATTGACAGCGTGACGTGATGTTTCTCACCTCAGCACCATGGGGCAGAATCCTTTTCCTGAGGGCCGGGGAGGGCTCGGTTGACTGCAAAGGAGTCAGACCCCCGTTCTTCAGTTGCTCCCCCGAGGGCGACTTTGGTACAGTCCACACAGGAGCACCATCTGAAAAACGACAAGTTATTGTTGTTGAAAGAATCAAAGAGGGATCAGGGTGAAAACCAAGATTAGCCTCTCCTTTTTATATATATGTGACATTCAATATAAAGGTGTGTGTGTGACTGATGGAAGTGACAAACCAGGAAGGTGTGTGCATGTGTGTCCTTGCATGAATCTACGCGAATTTAATATTTGTTCAGTGTTATAGCCTGCCTTGTATTGATTCACATGATCAAACATACAGAAGCGACTAGAATGGAGATTAAATTTGATTCCCGTCCCAAAAAGATCAAAGGCTCAATAAAGAAGAAGAAAAGAAATCAATCAACCAATTTCTTTCCACTTACTGCAGCGATTGTGCATTTAATAATAAATCATACCGAAAAATGCTCAACCTTTACTGTCTTCACCTTCTGGGCTTTTGCTGTCAGAGATGATCATCCAACTCAAGGATCTTTTGTTGAAGGCGCAGTTGTTAAATGTCAGCGTTGTCAGAACTGACCCATTTTTAGGGATTTTCTAACTCGTTCAAAATGTTAAGAAACTTTAATTAAAAAGCAGCCACACCTGCACACATTGTACACAAATAAGTACAACATGGATGCTTGAGATTAAATGGGCGCTGATTTGATTTAAAATCAGTATTTTCATGCATCGTCTTTAAATGTTACATCAGCACCTGCTTCATTGTAATTTAATCAAATCCTGCTTTCCGAAGCAAAATAATTTAGTGGTTCCCAAACTGGAGTACATGAAAAAGACTTGCAGGTAAACCAAAAGCAGAAGCCAAACCTGCACCAACAAACAAAATGAAGGCAGTAAAATATAACAAGGCTCATTTCAGTCTCTCAAAATATTAGTTTCTGAGCTAATGTGAACAAGTTAGGAGCTCACAAGGCAACGTGTTCCTTATTTATTTTCAGCATTAATGACACCTTAGGTATTTTTATCTAAGAAGCAGGGGGAAAGGCAGAAAAACTGAAGTGAAACAGCTGATTAAACAGGACATTTTCTCACCTACACTTCATTTACTCTGGCCTGAATCCTTTAATTAATTTGCGAACTTGTAGGGTTTTTTTTATGGTTTGGGTTTTTTTCATGCAGATAAAACTCAAAGTCAACTCTGAGAATGTTCGGTCCACTTATTTACCAGACGTGTCAGCAGGCAACAAAAGATGCCGCGCTCCTACAGGGTGGATTTACATTTATTTACTGCAGTTTGTTTATCTGCACGTCTATGGTACTCACACCTAGAAGCTGGGTTAGATCAAGGTCGAATCAAGTTCTCAACGTAAATGGAAAAATAAAGCAGGGTTTTATTTTAAACAGCTGGCGCAGATGCAGGTGAAAAGTCCTCAAAATCACGACAGGAGTCAAAGGTTAGATCACAACGAGACTCCTCACTGGATGTGTGCCGAAACGTCCAAACTACATCCTCAGACTTTAAATAGAGTCGCTACTTTTGAAGGGCTTCCAATGCAGTCCTCGAGCAACCCAGTATTTGATGAAGGCCTAAGTGTCTTTATCAGTAAAATAAAAATGATCAATTTTTAAGCTGCGTGATTCAATTGTTAAAAGCTGCTAATACACAGCAGAGAAATGGATCCCATTTCAAAGTACTGTTAATGGTGCAACACCAGAGATCCTTCTCATATCCACTCTCTGCACTAAAATTAGGTTAAATATCTAATGCACCAAGAGGCTGCTCTTTGATATCCATTAGTGAGAAGCTAACTGTGCTGATACAGGTTGGCATTCTGCTGGGCCCAGAGGGTCTGTCTCTGGAAAAAGTGCTGAAATAGCCCTCAGGCCAGGTTCTGCTTTGGTCAACTGAACAGTTTGACTGGCAGGAACCTGAAAGTGCGAAGAAACTACCTCCAGTGATACCTGGCTCCTGTAAACCGGAGACATAAGGGCAGCCAGCTCTGCCTGAGGGCAAGATTTGTTATTGAGCTGTGAATAAAGTGAAATTGAGTGTTTTTGTGTGTGCACTTTTTGAAAAGGTTATTGAAGATGGCGATGGCTTTTATCAGAATTCAATTTTAACGTAATTAATTATTCATTTAAAACTTCTGAAGTTTTGTGTTTTTTTTCTTCATTAATGGGTTTTTACAATTAAATACTTTCTCCAAGATGTCACAATGAAGCACCAGAAGCAGAGCTACTCGGTGAGCTGGGGCATGTCGCGGGCCATTGGAGAGAGGCATGCAGGTGTGTTATCAGAGATCAAACAGTGGCGACACAAACATTCATGCAGAAGATGTTTCCAATGGCTTTATCTTCCATTTCTGGGCCGTGACATCAATTCAGACTTCCCGATGATGTTGTCACATCAGAATTTCCCCCTACAAATTCCCCCTTTCACCTCTTTTAAATAAGACTTTCAGCTCTCACTTATATTTAGATGGACTGGTGTGTTTTTTTACTAAATTTTTGCTAAGCTTGAAGGGGACTGGTTCGCAAAGGTTTGGAAATTTCCTTTATGGATTTTCAGTTCCTTAAAGGAAAATGCTGCTTGTGTGCAGGGGAAAGAGGAGTAGGGTGGGTGGGGCTTCAAGCTCTTTATGACACTGACTGAGCAGCGGAAAGGAGGGGATCCAGAAAGTGCTAGAGCAAGCAGCAAAGATCCTCTGTGATATCAGCCGATAATAATGCTGTCTGGTGTGTGACTGGCAGGTTTATGTTGGGTTTGTGACTCAAAAGCAAGTTGCTTTGGTTTGGTTTAAAAGTACGGAAGCCTGGAGGGACAAACGTGCCAGCCAAACTCAGTCCAACCTCATGCTTGGCTCTCTGCAAGAGTTATCTTGCCCATGCAGTGGCAATGCTTTGGTCTGTGGGCATAACAATACCATTCAACCAGCCAGCCACTCCCTTTATCAGCTGCTTTTTAACAAGATACTCAGGTAGCCATCCATGCTTGAGAGCCAAGCTATGCTAACGACCGAGGATCCTAACAAAAACAAAAACGAACTCCTCACTGAGGTGTGGCGGGTACATGCCGTAAGCAGGGAGCAGCTGGACCCCCGCGGGACTTATCAGCCAGGATGCGGAAGGAAAGAGGTCTGTACTTGCGGCCCGGTGGTCCCACTCCACACCACCCCCTGTCTGACGAACAGGTACAGGGCAAGGTGAATGCTGGCGCAAAAAGAAGACCAACAAACTGTGAGGACTGGAAGATTCAGGATGCGATCCAAACCCAAACGACCTTCCCAAAGTTACAGGTACAAGTGGGAAAACAACTTTATGGCTCAAACACTCCAATGAATAATCCACAGGGCGTAAATGATGGATCGGAAAATGTTACAGTTTGCTCGCAGGAGGAAAGCGGTTCAGATTTACAGCAGTTACAGCAGATTTCAAAATCCCTAGAAGCTAAAAATATTCAACTCTTCAGTATCCACATTCAGTTTATGGATTTTTTTTTTTTTTTTCTAAAAGCAGGAATGAATATCATCTCAGCTTGTCTGCTTCACATCCCTCTCGCTTGTGCTAAAGCAATTAAAGCCTCTATTCATTACTAGCAAGAGCTGTATTGGACAGCACTCTACTCCTTCAGTGTGAGAGCTTCCTGCTCTGAGAGATCATTTTACACATAAATGTAGCCACTATGAACTCCTCTAAAGGCCCAGCGGTCAACTTAAACTCGCGTTCTTTCTAAACACACCTTCGGTTTACCACAAGCAACCTTTCAAAGAAAAACTAATTCATGCTAATTGTCTGTGATTTAAATCTTTAGTCTTACAAAACAGCATAAACCCTCCCCAAACACGTCTACAGCATAATTTTACTTATTTTTATTTCCAGTAATATTTCTTTTACCAATAAACTGCCAAATGCAGTACCTCCAAGGCAATATTTCAACACAGATGTATTTTTAGTGGCATATAGGGGCAGGGATAGCTCAGTAGGTAAAGTGGTCACCCCATGATCGGAAGGTCGGTGGTTCGAATCCACTTAACGGCTACCCTGAGGTACCCCTGAGCAAGGTACCGTCCCTACACACTGCTCCCTGGGCGCCTGCTTAGTGGGCTGCCCACTGCTTCACTGAGTGAATGGGTCAAATGCAGAGAAAAACAAGTAATTTCCCCATGGGGATCAATAAAGTATCCATTATTATTATTATTATTATTATTATATTAGCAGCCAATTGCCAATAATAGGAAGGAACTGTTGATTTGTCGACAGAAGTGTATCCCCAGATTGTGCCCTAGCTTATGAATAGTTGGTGTGATCCATCCTGCTGTGACTGCAAACAGAATACATCTGCCACTGCCACTTGTTGTTCTTTTTTTCCCCCAATCCTAGGGGCAACGACTGTTTGGTACTCAACAGGTTTTTAGAGGAGTATTACTTTACATCAACCCCTCTCCTCTCCTGGAGAAAACCTTTATCATGCTATTGTTTTATAGAAACCCAGAAAGTATAAATAGATTACAAATATTCCTCTTTGCTTGGAAAATAGGATTAGACTCCTACATTTGATGGACTTCAATTTCCTTCATCCTTCATCCTCCTTTATCCTTTCCGTTGGCATTTTTATTTTTATTTTATTTATTTTTATTATTATATACCCATATAACCACCCTCAGTCTGTAAACGGTTTTAAATAGAAACAACTTTATTGGATCCATTATGATCTGGCACAAAGAGGGTTAAACATGGCAGAGGTCTAACAATATAGGCACCAGTGTGGATTCCTTTGGCAAAGACTTGAACCTTTGAGATGTTGAAGAGCATAGTATAAGGTTTCATTCACACATACACCCTGATTTTTTCCCCTCACATGCATATAGGGTGACAATCTGAAATGTCTGCACCAGCTCTGTAAACAATACTTTCTGTTAAAATCATTGCCATACGCGCTCCTTCATGCGTTTACTTGGCACGACCATTCTGAGGACTGCTGGCATTTCAATGCAACTGAGGACATTGAAGAAGACATAAAAATGAATGGAAGCGATACAGAACAACGCTTATGAGAAAAGACAACAATTTAACACACAAATGCAACATTCAACAACAATTGCTGGAAAGGTTTAAGTTCATGGCACCCATCAGGCAGGGACAAGAGGCGCAGTCTAGCTGACACAGCTGGGCCTTGCCGCTGGGTTCGGGAGATGGAGACTGAAAAGACAAGGGGGATGTGGGGCATGAAGGGGTCGGGGGCTCCAGCAGAAGCACTGGAACGGGACCCGTGGCGGACTCACCGGAGGGTGCTCCTTGGGAGGCGTGGTTGCGCTGGGAGACCTGGGACTGAGGTGGAACCTGGCTGCGGCTCTGAGTCTGTTGGAGGATGTTCAGGCACTCGCCCAGGCAGCTCAGTGTGGCAGCCGACGTAGCTTTGAGCAGGAGCAGGTCCTGATCCAGACAGGAGAGCGGCCCTTTGGTGGGCAGGGAGTCGATGGACTGGACAAGGTTCTTCTGTTGGCCCTCTGCTTGGGACATAACCTGTGGATGCACAGTGAGACATGACATTAATAAAAATAATCATACAATCAACCGTCACGTTACTATAATTTCCAATTTGGGTGCATATAAACTGAAATTACGCCCACTGTAATACAGCCCCAATCAAAAGTTTAAGACCAGATGAAAAATGGCAAAAAATCATAGTTTGCATGGTTGGATCTTTACAAGGTTCAAAGTAGAGCTTCAACATAAAACAGGAAGAAATGTGAATGAGACAAAATATTATTTGAGCATGCAATTTATTGAAAACAACACTTAGACTGAAACAGGCTGTTTTACAGCTCATCAAAAGTTTAGGACCACACCTCAAAAAAAGTCCCAAACATGAACTCAGTAATGAGTAGCTCCACCGTTATTGTTGATCACTTCAAAAATTCACTGTGGCATGCTTGATGCAAGCGTTTACATGAGTGGGAACATTTCTCCAAGTGGTGAAGACGGCTGCATGAAGGGCATCTACTGTCTGCAACTGTTGTCTATTTTTTGTAAACTTCCCTTGCCATCCATCCCAAAAGGTTCTCAACTGAATTTAGATCAGGGGAACACACAGATTGGTCCAAAAGAGTGATGTTATTCTCCTGGAAGAAGTGCCTTTTCCTGCTGGCATTGTGTACTGTAGCATTGTTCCGTTGAAAAATCCAGTTGTTACCACACAGACGAGGGACCCTCTCAGTCATGAGGTATGTTGCAACATCTGGACTAAGCGTGCGGCCGTTTGACACCCCTGCACCTCCTGAAGTTCCGTTGATCAAGGAGACAAGGCCTTTGAAGACGTTTTTTGTTTTTGAAGCCTTTCAGTCTCAGTCTGATGATTATGGCGCTGCAGTCGGCACCAGTAACGGCCTTAATTTGGGTCAAGGATCGTCCAGCGTCTTGACGGACAGCCAACTGGATCCTCCAGCTCGGTACTGGTGAAATTTGTTTGGTCTTCCACTTGACCTTTTTGTGCCATAACCCTCAGGATCATTTAAGAAATTCCGAATGACTGTCTTACTGCGTCCCACCTCAGCAGTGATGGCGTGCTGTGTAGAGATGGCACGATACCACTTTTTTATGTCCGATACCGATACCGATATCATAAATTTGGATATCTGCCGATACCGATATGAATCCGATATAGTGTTTTTTAATCAACAAAACTGTTTTTTAAAATATCTTGCTGCATTTTGCAAGTCTGCAAGTTCATACTCAAGTTTAAAACAACAACTACACTAAAGCTATTCTGTTATACCTGTATACAAAAAAAATATTTCATAGTTCAGCAATACTGATCAATCTAATAAACTTAGACCTACACCATCCTCCCTATTCTGGAATTTTAAAGAGTACTTAGCGTAAATATTAAGCAACCTAACTAATAGGGTTCCAACTCCCAGCAACAACAAAAATAAATAAATAAAAAATAGGGAACCACCCCTCACGCGCCACCTCATGATGCTTAATCGACATAATCAACCTTAATTTGATGCAGTGTGAAAAAAAATGCACAGAAATCAATTATTTTTCAAGAAATATTAAATAGATTCAACATCTTTCTTCAACAAAATTGCAGACTGCACAGATGGTACCTTCCCAAAGGAAAAAGTACTATAGCTTACTAGGGTATATATACATTAGACTTAATAGTCACTATATACAGTAATTGACTTCTATTCGTTTTACATCAAATTAAAACTTTGGGTGTCAGATAATTATTTATTAAAAGCTAGACATTTTAAATGAGAATAAGAAAGAAAAGTATGTCTTTGTGCCCCCTTTTCCCAGTTAATGCCCTATCGGCCCCCCTGGCTAAACTTTGCTAGATCCGCCCCTGCACAGTTACCAGCGTCAGCTACGTAGAAAACGATCCTGGTGTAGAAAGTAATATTAAATAAATTCTAACAACAGCTTATCAAGCTTAAACGTGCTGCTGTTGTTCAGCCGCTGGTTTCCTCTTTCTGGTGCAAAGTGGGCCAAAAACAAACAAGAGAGATGGACTCGCGACAGAAAAGCCGATCAGCTGATCATTTAAGCAGTTTCACGATTGAAGTAGCAGCCGGAGAGCGAGAGGCAGTCGCTCGTTAAGCTTAACGTGGGAATGCTTTACAAACATTCAGAGATGGACTTACACACTTGCTTTACTTCTCTCGGGATAACTTTGTCGGAGATGAAATGCCAGGTTGCTAGCGAAGCTCCAAATGCTATCCAGACCACCGACAGGTCCCGCATGCCACAGCCGCTCTATCACGTGATGCATATTGCTCCGACGTGCTAACGTTCTGAGGCGAGTTACGGCGTGTTGCAAGTTTTGTGAGGTGCTTTCGTGATATTTAATGGATCGGATTACATTTTTTATTTTTCTCCGATATCCGATCCAGTAATTTAGGTCAGTATCGGACCGATACCGATACGTAATATCGGATCGGTCCATCTCTAGTGCTGTGAGAGACCTCGCTTATGCAGTTCAACAACCCAACAACATTCAAAGAGGAAACGTTTTTTTGCCTTTGCTATTAGAACATCATGACAGTGTGACTACCTGACAGAAAATGACAATGAATCCACATTTTTGCACAGATTTGGGTTTATAAAGGCAAACTTATGATCAGCTGTAAAACAGCCTGTTTCAGTTTAACCGTTGTTTTCAATAAATTGTATGCTCAAAAATTTTTTGTATTTGTGTCACTCCCATTTCTTCTTGTTGCATATTGAAACTACTTGGAACCTTGTTAAGATCCAAAATATGATTTTTTGCCATTTCTCAAGCGGTCTTAAACTTTTGATCAGGACTGTACTTCACACATATTTTAATGTACAGATTGTTACTTTTTGAGGCACTTGATGAAAACGTGCTGATAATATTTGACATTTTTATTCTCTTTCTTAAAACTAAATCTCTACTCTGCCATTCATTAATAACTCAGTCAAACTGGAGTAAAAGCAGGACGGCACCTATGGGCACCTACGCTATTCTGCAGGTACAGCCCTGCAGCAACTACATCACTATTTGTGGAGGAATTTCTAATTCAGATATATGAAGTTCTTTCTACACTCTGAATGTAAGCAGTCCATGTTAACGTCCGTGTAGACGGCACATTTAATCACCACATTATCACAAACAGATTGCATGTAATTGTCAACTTGACCAATTTAGTCGCCGACTGACAGCAGACTGAATCCACCTCTGCCGTTTTATCACCACCTTGATGTATCAAAGTAACTTTGAACACCGCGACTGTGATTGGTTGCAGACCTGGATCTGATTTTTGAAGCAACAATTTTAAATGAAACAAAGCTGCATTTAAAATAGATGCTGCAGTTAATTGTGACGTGTATTTAGCCTGTATCAACAATTCATGCTCAATTTGCTGCTTTTTAACTAATGTTTGATTAAGAAAAAGAAATTAGGAAATTGTCCATCTTAACAGTCAATACTGTTGAACTATTGACCTGTTTTTGCATTTTAGGGACCTTTAAACCTAAAAGCATAGAATGAAGGAATAAGTTTAAGAGAGAATGTATCTTCATCCTAGAGCGGACAACTGACTCCTGAATTGCCGAGCTATTTAGTTCCAGCTGTGCTGACTCACTGTGGAAAGAGCAAATCTTTAAAAGTAAGATCAGTTTGTTTGTTTCTTTAAACACCGAGCAGGATCCTAGCATCACTTTTGGGCTACAGGCCACATTAAAGCTTACTTTTGAGCATTAGAGACACTCTAATGCACACTTTTAGAAAATGGCTTGCAGCATCTTTAAATGTTATCATGTTGGATTAACTGAGGACAGTATTTGAAGTCTGTTTGCACAGGTTATGTTCACAAACCAAACCAAAAATGTCAAGTGCACGCATAAAGAAACAGAAATGAATGTGACTCATCTTTCATCATCTTATACAACAACTTTACTGGCATGTTGGTGGTGATACCACTTAGCATTAATTCTAGTGGTATAACCTCAGTCTTGACTACTGGAAACAAGCAATCCACACAACCTGCTCCAAGACGAGAGTGCCAAAACAAGAAACTGCAAAAACTCGTCAAAGCAGAAAGGTTCTCCTCCGTGCTCCCACAGACACACCGAGTATTTCTTACTTACTGAAATTATCTCTGTATGAGTCACCTATCAGAGTCTAAATGCATCACAAAAGAAAAAAGACTAACCGCTTCTCGCTTCCAGTGTAATAAGCTTCTCAGGGCTAATGAATCTGGGTTGTTTATCACGCTGGAAATGTTGTATTCATTAATATTGAATGGCTTCACAAACACTCGTCCTCTGCGTACACTTCTACAGCACATCTGTCTCCATGCATCAGTACACAGAGCTATTCTGGAGTCACTGAAAAGCTGTTGCAGTGAGGACGATGTGGCAAAGAGATTCACAGGAAGGAATTTCATCCTGAAAATGCACAGTCGTTTTCCAATTATTCAGCTATGCTGAAGTTCTTGGGGAGAAGGGTGTCATCTATTGAATGCTTGTTATAAATAGATTCTTAGTGTATGGTATCACTGATATCATCTCTGCTTCACTGTGTCTGTCAAACAATCACAACTTACTCTTTTACTTGAAACAGGATTTTATTTTATTTTCCAGCTAAAATCCTTCACGCTGTCACACTCTGTGACACATTACTGTAATTACAGGGCATTATTTAAGGCTTTTCTACATTACCTTGTGACAGAAATCCTCATACCACAATATCATGGTTGACATTTTTCCTGTATAAGTGGTGAGTTCAACATGACCAGTCTGTTTTAGCATGAGCGCAAGCATGCTCGATAATATCAAGTGAAATCATAAAGTGATTTATGCCATTTATGCACTCAGTGGAAGTCTCTTTCTGCCACATGTACTTGCACATGTCAAAACACTGACTCTTAAACTTAAATTGGGTGATTTCATCTAATTAAAAATCAAACATGTTCCACTTTTTGATGAAAATGATGCCACATTTAAGGGTATTTCAAGGGATGAAGGAAGGAGTCTTTTTTAGATATTATATTTTAAAACTTCCACTATCTAGAAAACATTTTCAACTAAGTCCTATTATTAGTAAGTATTTGCAGGAGGTAAGGATCTGGTGCAGTGGCCCTATGAACATGATGAATATGAATATCAACAGTTAAATTTAGGTGAATCATTCCACAAATATTGACTTTTTGTTTTTTGACAGAGCAAGTTTCTGTTAATATTATATCTAAAATTTGTGGTAATGTTCCCTTTCATTTCTCTCATTCTTTAAAATCTTCAGTTGTGTACAGCAGCCAAAGATTATGTTGGCAAGCAGAGCAAGGTGTTTTAATTCAGAGCATGCTGATTATATGTGACAAAGAAAAAGAGGATGTGCGCTGGTTTGGATTGTTGTGTATAGACTTTGTCTATGAAAAGCTGTGAATAAAACATAAGCCATCTACCTGCAGGTCACCAGATGTGCTTCCAGAGCTCAGACATCCAAATCTTTCAGTGTTAAATTGAGAGTCCAGAGCGATAATTGATAGACTCGTTGTACCAAATAAAACCTACTTTGAGCTGCTCCCTTAACCTGTGGTCACCACAGCGGGTAGCTTCACGTGTTTGATTTGGAGTTTTACCCCAGATGTCCTTCCTGATGCAACCCCAAAGTGGATTTGTGTCCCCAGCTAGAATCAATTAGAAAAAAGACGCAGCTGAAAACATTTTCTAAACAATGGCTTTTTAATATGGCAGCTCAAAAGCTGATGGTTGAAAGCAGGTTCCCCGTCATGCTCGTGATCTGGTGCTTTGATACAATCACCATCGCAGTGATGATCCTCAACATGGAAGTCACATTAGTTTGACACAGAAGTTGATGTTTGTTCTAGAGATGGACCGATCCGATATTACGTATCGGTATCGGTCCGATACTGACCTAAATTACTGGATCGGATATCGGAGAAAAATAAAAAATGTAATCCGATCCATTAAATATCACGAAAGCACCTCACAAAACTTGCAACACGCCGTAACTCGCCTCAGAACGTTAGCACGTCGGAGCAATATGCATCACGTGATAGAGCGGCTGTGGCATGCGGGACCTGTCGGTGGTCTGGATAGCATTTGGAGCTTCGCTAGCAACCTGGCATTTCATCTCCGACAAAGTTATCCCGAGAGAAGTAAAGCAAGTGTGTAAGTCCATCTCTGAATGTTTGTAAAGCATTCCCACGTTAAGCTTAACGAGCGACTGCCTCTCGCTCTCCGGCTGCTACTTCAATCGTGAAACTGCTTAAATGATCAGCTGATCGGCTTTTCTGTAGCGAGTCTCTCTTGTTTGTTTTTGGCCCACTTTGCACCTGATTTACGAATAAATTCTTTACAAATCCTACCATGTGAATTCATGGATTTTTTTTTCACATTCTGTCTCTCACAGTTGAAGTGTACCTCTGGTGCAAATTACTGACCTCTGTCATCATTTTAAGTGGGGGAACGTGCACAATCGGTGGCTGACTAAATACTTTTTTGCCCCACTGTAAAAACGTAACAGTGCAAATTCCTTGCTGACAGTTTAACCAAAAGGCATTTCCAGTGGAATTGGCCGACATATCCATATAAGCATGTACAAGATCCACAAAACTTAAAGAGGTTATACACACACAATACGGTAATATTATGTTGAAGCCCAGTACGTATCACTCCGCGAGGCTCCTGCCTGCAATAGCCGTAATGCTCCGTCAATCCATCAAGCGGTGCGGCTTCGTAGCTTAGCAAAGTCGTACTAAAACATTTGACAGATTTTCGAGCGCCGTGTACCATGTAAAATCGTTTCGAGGTCAGCAAACACAACCAGAATTCATACATAAGGGGCACTGTCGATTTTCAGAAAAATCAAAAGGATTGATTTTAAGTGTGCCGTATTTTCCAAACAACACGGTAATAACGACGGCCCGCTAGCATACCAAAAATAGTGCTTTGTTGTGTATCTGACGGACGAAAGCTAAACCAGTTCCACACCACGGAAGTTGCAGCATTTTTACAAACCAATTCGCTCTTCTCATTCTGCGTCGCTGCCATGTGCGTATATAAACATAGGCACTGCACATGCACGTTTTACTCATATTCTATTGCGATATTTCATTTTCCTATCATTGCCCAAAATTACACCGGTATTACCGTGAACAGTATGATATAGCCCAGCCCTACTTGTTGGTGTGTTTTACATTATTGTTGTGCTGCATAACCCAAGCACCGTTGAGCTTCAGTGTACAGACTGATGGTTGGATAGTCTCCTTCAGGATTTCTTGGTAGACAGCAGAAGGTCCAGAAGCAGCCCCACACCATCACACTACCACCACCATGTTTGACTGTTAGTATAATGTTCTTTGTTAGTACTGTTCAAACCTGCCAAAACATTCAGCTTGGGTCTCATCAGACCACAGAATATTTTTCCAAAAGTCTTGGGAACCATCAAGACTTTTTTGGCAAATACAAACTTTTCCATGGACGCTATTTTTAGCCCACTCGCTTTCTTATTGTTGAATCATAAATTCTAATCCTTAGCTGACGCATGCGAGGCCTGCCGATGTTATTCTGCGTTCTTTTGTGAGCTCCTGGATTAGTCATTGATGAGATGAGTTTGGTAGGTTGGCCACTCCTGGGAAAGTTCACCACTGTCACAAGTTTTCTCCATTTGTGGATGACGGCTCTTCCCGTGGTTCACTGGAGTCCCAAAGAAATGGCTTTATAACAATTTTCAGGCTAAAAGATGTCAATGATTTCTCAGCTGTTCTCAGGCTTTGTGAGATTATTTAGCCTACTTCACTTTGTAACACAGGTTTTATTTAAGTGATTTATTATCAGGCCTGTGAAACTGAACTCATCTTCCGCAAAATGTGCTCACAATTAATTCATGATTCAACAAAGGGTCCAGGAAGGTTTGGATAGCTTGTGAGAAAGGGTTTGTGTGCCTTAGTGAACATTGCATCTACAAGGTCAGGGGCAATTTGCCCCTGGTAAGGTCTCCCACTTCAAACTAGTTCCAGGTAAAGGACCAATCCAAGCATGATTCACATTGGAAAAAGCTGTGATAGAGAGCCTTACAGGAAGCAAAAGAGTGGTGTTTATGAATATTATCAGCTGTAGTAACCAGAAAATAAATTGGATGTACAACAAAACATCCCAGATGCTGCTGTTTGATCATAAATCCACTATGTAATCAGCATGCAGCAGCTTTCTGGCCTCTACAGTGTGTAGTTGTGTATAAATCACAGCACAAGCAGACTCCTGTACTATCAGCTCCAGTGTACTGGCCTGTTACGAATAAAGGCTGGAAAACAACAAATAACAAGAGGAAGAAGGGAAGGCAGGAGGAGAAGTGGAAGAGAAGACATGAAGAGAGATGGAGAGGAGCTAAATAATGGTAGATATGAATCAGGTCACAGAAAGAAGCAACCTAATTCTTCCGGACCAAAAGAATGTGAAGCCTTACAGAGGATGAATCATGCATCACAGAGGGCCTTGTTTTCTGTCTGTGGAGGAAAGGCGGGCACCAGAGATTCCTCTGGTGCCCGCCTTTCCTCCACAGTTTGTTTTGCTTAATGATCACACCATCTGCTTGTTATTTACTCAAACTGTCCCTGGTTCATTCTGAGGAGAGACACTCTGCTCCTGAGAGGTGAGAAATGATCCTGCACTCATACTGATCACTAGCTTCTTTTTCTGTCACAGAGTGAATCCTTTAGGCGTGATATTCTTAGCATGGGGAGACAGACGCACAGCGTGGCGCATCTTGAATGGGGAATTTAACAAGTCGAAGTCAGCCAGGTCTTCAGCGAGCAAGTAAGGCTTAAAAGAAAGATCTCCACATGAAACATTGATGCTCCTCCAAAGAGTGCCTTCAGACTCGCATGCAGGAGAAACTGTTGAGTTAAACGGCAGGCTTTAATACACCGTTTAGTGTTGGGCGGCACAGTGACTCAAGGTTAACAGATGCTCCAGTGAAATGTCAATTACACGACAAGTTATTAGGCAAAAAAACAAAACAAAACATCTCCTCTTTGGTAGGCGTCACATAAAGCTCCTTTGTCCCAGCTCAAAGAAGACAGTAAATGAACGGTCTTTGTCATTCTGGTACAAAGCTCAGAAATCCACAGGTCAAAGATTGTCTTCTTATCCCTGTAACCTTCAGCTGAGCAACACAGTCAGCCCGACTCATGGCTGAAATAATGATTTAAAGTTAAAAAATAGCAAACATCTGAAGGTCCCCGCTTTTCAGATCTTTCACATTTTTGCAGATTTTAATTTTCTTGACCAATTACTGACAGCATACACAAATAAAAATGTACTTTAAAGCAAAATTGTCTTTTCACAATAAAACAAACTTCACAATTTTCCCCAAATGCAGTAACTTGAAGGATCTTCTGACATCAAAATAAAACAAAATAAGTGCTCTGCTTCTGTAAAGACGTGCAAAAAATGAACTGAAAATGAACTGAATGAACAACATACGTCATACAACAAAAACATATCAGATACTTCCAATGCATCAATTCCCAGTAGGCTTAGAACTTCTCCAGATAACAGGTCATCCATCCTTTTCACTTTTTCACTCATCTCCATAATTTTCCTGTACCTGATTTGATCCTTTGCTCATACCGAGGCTGCAAGCTTGTAGCTGGTTCCGAGGTTTATTGTTGTGCACGCTTCTGTGGCAGTTCTGCTGCGTTTTACTTGCAAATTGATTCATGAAGGGCTTCCACACTATGCTAGTATGTCGCTGACAGTTTTGCGACACTGCGCGTGTGTTGTTAATGAATAAATATGCTGGATATCAGCAGATTCCAGTTCATGGAGAAAGGAAATTTGTATTTCTGAAAAGATGTGAGGTGAGAAACAATGCCAAAAGCCAATCAACAGACTGGTGGCCTGGCCAGGTTGTCACAGTACTACAGCTGAGACAGACTCCAGTGCGCCCACAAAGTCGATTGAAAAATGGATGGACAGACATAATTTGCCCCAATTTTCAGGCTGAAAAAACCCATTTATGGTTTGTTTTAACAAATTTCCAAAGGCGCTGTGCCATATCAGATTCCCCGACTTGCATATGCTCCCCTGGATTAGCTCTATGGTGCTCTATGGTGCAAACCAAATGCATTGCATGGCTGATTACACAGACTACTTAATGGGAACTGCACTCATGTAATGCTCAGTCGGTTTGTCACTACACACTTTCACATACAATTGCTTGCACCACAATTAGGGAATGAAACACGCAACAAAAAAAAGAGTGAAAATTAAAATATTCAATAATTTTTGAGGTCTTAATTTAGGTTTGCATAATTAAAAGACAAAAACATATCACAAAGTCTCTTATAAAGATAAACAAACATTTTCTGACATGGCCGGCATGACTTCATACCTGTCAGCCTCTGTTTCCATTCTCAGTACCAACAGTTTACATGGGCAGAAGTATTTTAGAAAGCCTCTTGTCTCTCTTTGTCCATATTTCCTCCTGTCATCATCTCTCCATAATTTAGCGACCAGATGCACAGCTGCTTGGCAATAATCCGAAAAGAACATTTTGTCTCTAAACAAAAAAAGGGGTGAAAGCAAAACTGCAGCAGCAAAAGGCTGTATAGTTCACCAGCCAAGCATACAATCATGTCTTCATTGTGTCTATTAGTTTTGCTTTACCAACTTCACTTCAAGCCTAATGTTGTGCAATTAATCAATTTAAATCAGCTGCAGACAAGCCTATTAAGAAGTGATGGGAGAAAAGGAGGGAAAAAAAAAATCTTCTCTGGAAAGATAAGCGGTAAAGGGTGAACGACCGTTCTGAGAGTACAGAGATGTAGCACATGGGGACAAAGTGGTAACTAGAACTGACAGGACTGGTGAATGAGGCGGGGAGAATTAATGAGGATTTGAACTTCAAACTACAGCAAAAGTTACCGGAAATGTCAAGTGAGGAGGTTTTTGTTTAATTAACTTACGCTGTGCTTCCAAGTTTTAACTCACAGAAATCATAAAACTGTTTAAACGTAGCATTAGTACAGTACACACTTTCAGGGATGAACCGGGCAACACTGCGTGGAATATCAACGGTTTACAGTTTAGTCTTTTCTCTAGCTTTTTTTTTTTTTTGCAAATTGATGATTGCACAAACTGCTTCTGTCACCAGCCACGTTAATCAGTATTGATATATATGCAATAAAAAATGCCAACCATGCTGAACTTACAGTAAAGTGTGAGCACACTGCAGTCAGTGTCAGGCCTGCCAAGATGCCAGAAATATCTGCTGAACTCACTGCACCAGTGTCTCGCCTGAGACTTTTACAATCTCTGAAGACAAAGGTCACAGAAAATATAGCACAGCTTTAAAAAAAAAAAAGATTTATTTTTTTGCCTTTATTTTGACAGGATAGGAAAGTAGATGAGAAAAAAGTCAAGAGAGGGGGGGATAACACATAGGAAATGGCCTGAATTGGACTCAAACCCAGGCCTTGCAATGGACTTTCGGTGAAGTTTGGGTGAAATAAGGAGAAAAGACAACCAACAACTAGTCTGTATTAATTAAAAACTGGAAAACTTTCCAGTTAATCAGAATTCCAGGCTCAGGGGGGGAATTCAGATTTTAGGGGATAGTTGGAAGAAGCTGGTTTCATCGTGGTATGTTTGCTCATGTGAAGCCCAATCTCAGCTTATCCAATACAAGTTGCTTCACAGAAATTACTGGACTCCCAGTAAGCTAGTCAGGTTGAAGCTTGCTGACGATGGCACCGGAAAAATGATTATTTGTGGGACAATTATATTGTAAATTATATTTGAGGCTTCACAGTATAAAGGGTGACAAATATAAAATGATATTATATAAAACATGCTTAATTTAAATGCCCATTTGGGGAGGTATTTGCCTGTGATGAGGGGTTTTTGACCACTGGAAAGGATTCCTGTGCAATTCTCAAATCCCAACACCTTGATGCTCAACATGGATGATTCTGTGCATCAGTCAAATATTATTACTTCACTCTTCTCTGCAACTGGCTGCTAGACCAGCAACCAAGCATCAGCACCAAGAAAGAGTAGCCCACAGATCAGTAATACCACATATTTTTACAATACCCTCATCTGACAGCACACACTCACTGCAGGTAGACGGGGAGTCCAAACCTGCCAACGCACTGCTAATACGTTACCACCGCTGAACCATAATTTCCTCATCATCCACCCTGCTGCATGTCTTTACGCCACTTTTAAACACGTATTTCTTCACTTTGATATAAATCGCATCAGCTTTTCATACGTCAAAGTAGACAGCGTGCTCTTTTCAATGTCCAGCTCACAATGAACACTCTGGCTCCTTCTTATAAAAGTCGCAATAACAATTGATGAGAAAACAAAACAAGCGGCTGAATTATCTGTTAGCTTCAACGTAGCTATAGCCTTATAGCCTTTATATACAGTGCTTTGTATCTGTGTCCATGCTGTTGTTTCTAACCAGAGGAATGCTACCCATCTACTTCTCTCAGTCTCTACTGCAGGAGAACACAAATCCCTGCAGTATATATGCTCAACTATTCACGAAGCATAATTCCAATCAGCTGCACAGTTATGCAAGATACTGTGGGTAAAAGAAATTAAATCTATAACTATTTACATGGAAGAAGCTGTAAGAAATAAATGTTTGATATTTCTGCCTTTACTGTAATATATATTGTACATATATTTATTACTCTCAGATTTAGCCATTCTTATATTTTGCTTGTTTTATGTTATTGTATTTTTTTTTTGCACACCTCTGTTGCTTGTGAAGCTCGCACACAAGAATTTCACTCGCATGTACTGTACCAGTGTACCTGCACATGTGATGTGACAATAAAAGTGATTTGATTTGATTTATTTGCAATTACACAATTTCTAAATATTAAATTGCTAAATCTATGTGCTTGAAAATCAGTAAAATGTCAGACACTCACAAGATTCCCTGTTGTCTGATTTACTCAGCTCACAAAAAAGCTAAGAAATTATCAGTTTTTCTAAAAAAAAAATAAAATAAAAAAAATCCCCTTAACAGCAATAAAATGAAGGAAAAAAGAAATCTCTGAACACTCGTGTTTGTCTACTGCGATGCGATGCATTATACATCACTTGCTGTACTGTCCCGTCTCGTGTGCGCCATGGCGCTCTGTTGTTGTTAAGCTTGAATGAAGCTGTGACGAGCATTAATGTTAAAGTGACCCACATCCGAATGACAGACTTCTGCTACTTCAACAGAGCGTTACACTGCAGAGGGGCTTTAGTTTTTCAAAGTAAAACATTTCTGCTAATGGACACAAAAATACTAAAATTAAATATAATTACTAGATAACCAATCTGTAAAAGCCTTTGAAAACAGCCTCTTATGAGTCAGACTATAGAAAGTATTTCCTTAGGTGGAATACCAAATACCAAATCCTGTCTTTGGAAAACACTGCTCACTGCTGGCATTAATAAAAAAGCCATTACCGAAAATTAGTACAAAACTGTGCTGGATACCCTCAAGCAGTGGACAGACACAGCTGAATAATCTTTATAATGAAAAAGAGATGTTAAGGAGTGACCGTCTCCAGTAAAAACAGAGAAAAGAACTGCCGAGATTACAGTGGAAGAGGAGGAAGAGGAGGTTTCCTTCCCGCGATTCACTTGTGTCAGACAGAAACTGACACAAACACGCCATGATAGGTTAAGCTCTTGTTGGGTTCTTGTTTCTTTATGTAATTTATCAATTAATAAATAACATTTTCTGGAAAAATAAAACTATTCTTTAACTTAGTTCTTGTAACATATAATTAAAGCCAGTTTCTTTTAAGGGAAAAATTCAGAAAGAAAGTGTACTGAAGAAGGAAACTGCATTCAATAAATCTAAAAGGTGAAAACATATGCCCACTCATAAGTCAAAAGGTGTGTTGTTACTGCTACGACTTCTCCACCCACCTCTTTGACCTCCAGCAGCCGGCCTGGGTATTGACTCTTGGCTCGTCGAGCTGCAGCTGGAGATTTGTGGTGAGTGATCGTGACGATGTTGCTGGGTGTGGCGGGGTGACCCAGGTGCCTCGGAGATCCCGGGGATGAAGTTGGTGTTAGGTGGGGAAGGAGGGAGAAACTACGGGTCCGACCAGAGGAAGAGGAGCCCTGGAAGATGGGATTTAAAGATGACAGGAACATGATGATGTAAAGGAAAAAGTAAAGGAAAATAAAAAATCTATACATAATGATTAAAAAATAAATAAATAAGGGTTTAGTAAGATGTATTCACTATTACACATAAATGGGGAGTAGTTTTATGTTCATGAGCTTCATGCTAGTGTTAATGTTGTGCGTTTTATTATGATGTCACCTAGTGACACGGATCCGTCACTTCCAACTCATCACAACCAACGCCTTAAAACCTTTAAACTCACTGGGTAAGTCCTGGTAAATGAACTGTTACTTAAACCGTACTAATCTTACTGAGCACTACACGCCACTTTCATCCAGTGACACACAATCGTACAATGATTTGTGCTACAGTCATGTGGCAAAAAAAGTACAACCTCTTTCAATTTAAGATATTACATATCAGGACATAATGGAAGAAAAATGAACTGGTCCTAAACTGGTCTTGAAGTTAGGTAAATACAAGCTCATATGAACAATAACACATGACGTATTAAAGCATATTATTTATTTGTAAAATATAGTAGCAGGAGCAGTGTGTGAAGTACACCCTTACTGCTTTCTTAGGAACTAAGAGAGTAAGTAGCAGCCGGGCGCTGCTAATCAACTGCACTTAACTAACTGATGAGACTCTACAGGCCGCAGTATGTTAAACGTTCATGGCAGAACTATTTGGAAAAACAGCAACCGTTTTCTCTCTAAAATGAGCATGACAGCAAAGCCAAAAAAGCCAAGACTCTCCTTAAGACAGATGAGACCAAAGTGGAGATATTTGCTCACATTTGCACAGCAAAAAACAAGCACAGCATACCAACTGTCAGGCAGTGGTTGGGGCCTGTTTTGCAGCCACAGGACCTGAACACCTTGCGGTCAAAGAGAAAACTTGGAAACATACCAAAGTATTTTACAGTCAAATATGAGGCCATCAGTCTGGCAGGTAAATCTGGCCTGAAAGTGGTCATAGCCCCTATTTACCAATATGTGAAAACACTAATTTACCATTGGATTTATGGGATATGTGCCAGCCTCCCGTTCTGTTCTAACCACCATGTGTACGTTAATAAATCAATTGCAAGGGAAAACCCTGCAGGAGAGAGTCCAACTGAAGAAAATGAAACAAATGTGTCCAAAGAGGAAGCCAGAAAACTTCCAGATTAAATGATGGCGGTTTGGACATCAATCAAAGTCAAGTGCTTAATCCAATCAACTGCGGTGGGACCTAAAGAGAGCTGTGCATAGACGGATGCCTGCAAACCTCAACGAACTTTCGTCCATAACAATGTGAGATACTGATAAAATCCAAAACAGCTTAAAGGTGGCTCTGCCAACAACTGAATCATGGAGTCATTGCATTTTGGATTAGTTTGTGTTAAATAAATGTTGACACAGTGTGATGTGTCATGCATCTTGTTGTTCCCCAGTAAAACTGTTACCTAAAAACATTTTTTCTCATACAAGCATGTGAATTGATAGGCGGTGGGTGCCTCAGCTGAGTTTTATCAAAAGATAGAATCAGCCTTTTTGTTGTTTTGTTTCCCTCTGCGGCAAAGCTTAAGTCACATCACATCTTTCATTTTGATGCCTCCTTTGCTTCCCCCTCTGTGACTCTTGTCTCCTCACTTCGCTGACCTCCATGCTCACACAGGCAGCGATGTCAGACCAGTATCTCTCTCTCCTGCCCCTGCTCTCCATTAGTATACTGCAGCAGAGAGCCAGCGCAGATTTATCCCCCAGAAGACCACAGAGGTCTGGTCACAGCAGCGGTGAAAATAAAATGGATCAAATAAACAACTTCCACCCCAGAGCACCACACAATGAGAGGGAAACAAATGGCCTTCCCGTTTTTGGTCAGAGATGCTGCTCACTCTGCAGTAACCAAGAGGATCAAACCCATCACGAACCTGCCGTTGTTACATACCACACAAATAATCAGGGGTCACTCCCTCTTCTTTTCAGATAATAAAACTGCTCACAAGTTAAGAATATTTTCCTTCTGATTAGATGCATCACCAAAGTCTAAGCAGAGGGAGGTACTGAAGGTCGGTACTTGTGAAGCAGTTCTAACAGAAGATAATCAGCTTACGGGAGAGTACATTGTTGTATTGTGCGCGGCTAAGCCACGAGCTATGAGTATGAGGAAAAGACAGTGTTTCGGGAGTGTGAACAGATAGACACGCTGAGGTTTTGTACTCCAAAAACTGGCACAGAGCCCCAAAGCACTTTAATAAACTGCAACAGAAAAAATAAGAAAGCTGTAAAGAAAAAGGAGGGCCAGAGCTGGAAGGAAGGAGGACAGACGTGTATTTACATAATTAGAGCTCTTTTAGTTAAGTGCATTCCTCTCTTACCATTTCACTTCTATCTAAAATTAACTGCTGAAATCGTTAAGTTAAATAAATAAATAACTCGGCAATTGCAAAGTTAATGTGATTATACTTTACTAACTTCACTTAAAGAGAAAAGCAGAGGTCTTACAGGTCTTACTGGGGGACAGGGCTCGTTCAAAGAAGGTGGCCTCGGTACACTTCCTGTTAGTCTAACCCTGCGGTACAGAAGTCCTATCTTTACAACAACACTTGCGTGGGCAAACCTGGCCCTCTGCGAGGCATCAGGAGTAGACAGGAAAGTCAGCACCACAGGGAAAGACACTTATTACAAACAACTTGCTATTCAGCAATAAACTTGGTTAGAGTGTCTGAAAATAGCTCAATACTGAGACACTAAAATGGAAAAAAAGTACTGGGCCACAGACACATTACACCTGCAGCTGTTAGGCCACCAAAACCGAAGCCATGAAGCTCCCAGCACACAGATTTGGTGCTGATGGTAATACCAGAGTTTTTAGTTCTCTCTGTGGTTAAATACTTGCTCATACAGTTTTCTCTCCACCTTTTTAGGGTTTTTACCCAACAATAAAGCACTATGAGGTGAAGGCTGCTGTAATTTGGCCTTATATAAGTGAAACTGAATTAAAATGAAATTGCAGTCATTGAGCTAACAGAGAGTTGGTGCCCTTTACACACTGGAAAACAACGCTCTTTAACTGCTGTGGTTCTTAAATGCTTTCATTTGCAACAATATAACTTACTATACACCAGAGAGTATGTAGGAGTGAAGAAACTTCTGACTGACTTGTTAACAGATATGGCCCATTACTTTGACGAGGTGGGTGTCCACTATGAAAAACTTTCAAGTGTGAATTGATCAAAGTCTATTCAAAGGCTTAATCGAGCAGAAACAGCTGTATCAGTCTAACTCACAGGGCATATGTTGCCTTCTTGTGCCCTCAGGAGGGGTGTTTGCACCTTTCCAGCTTCACAACAAAAGAAATAATAAGGTCACTGGCCAATTTATCAGACTGCTAATCAGCTTGATAACTTCAAAGGCTTTTACAGAGAAACTCTGAAGCCATGTCACGTGAATTTAGACTATCACAACAGAATGCTGGAGCCGGCTACCTGCAGGACTCAGCTGTGGCTGGAAAGGGGAACCCTGTTTGCTGACTCCAACAGATGCGACCTCTGATATTTTGGCCGCACTGCAATAAACAAGGTCAACTTGTCCTGTGGGAAATGATGGGAAGATCCTCAGGCGAAGAGATATAAGTGTCTATTCATTCATTTAAGAGTTAGTGCTTTGTTGAACATGGGGCTTTCTTAGACTGGAAGCTGTATGTGATGCAAACAACGTGGCTGCACAGAGAAAGATGATGTATTTATTCTGCACTTTCACTAGATTATCAACAAAGCAGGTTAAAACAGGAAACACATTTTAACAGCAAAACCTCACTTTTAAATGATCTTTATGTATTATATATGGCACAAAATGAAATGGTTAAGCGCCCCGCCACAAAATTTTGTAAGTTCAAAGTTTAAATTTCCGTTGAGATCTGTCCATAAATCTTTGAGTAATTCTGCAGGCCAAAAAAAAAAACAAAAACCCACACACACAAAGGAAAAACAGCCTAGTTACATCACTTGGTTCAGTTCTACTGCCCCCTCATCACTCCTTTTTACAGCACACAAACAAAGTAGCACAACATTAGCATGCTTCATTTTTTTAACCTTTAGACCTCATGTCTAACAATGCAGTCTCTCTTTACCAGCCTCATGCTCATAGGCGTGTTTGTGACTGGGATAGATATCCATTTATTGATAAAGATGTGTAAATGTGTTTATAGGAAATGAAGGACACGCTTTCTAGCAGTAAACTCTGTTGCGATCAGTCCAGTTGATGAATGGTGGTGATGACACACATAAGACTGATGATTATTAGTTACAGCGCAAGACTAAAGCATGATGGAAGGAAAACTGATTAAATATCACATTTTAAAATGTTATTAGCTTGGAATATAGAGCAATGTGAATGCACATGCCTCCGTAAATAATAACCATCAAGTTTTCTACAAAGCCATACCGAAATAGAAGGTTTAATCTTTTAACAGTGGCAAAAGGTTTACATGTCTCAGTGGTCGAATAGTGAGTTTCGGAGGATATCGGGGATGGCTCTGGGTGTAAATACAGTTTAATCAAACAAAACAGGAAACAAAATAATATTTTTATCATTAAAATAAAAAATACAGACAATAATAAAGGTTAGCTAGGGTTGAAGATTACATGTATTTTCCTGCTGAGCGAATGTACTTCACACTGAACTGCTTGTATGCGTTTATAATGCTGACATCGAGGGGCAGAGAGGTGATGGCTGTGACAGCCTCAGAATAAATTTACATGTAGTTAAAAGTAAATGCCTTTCTGCTGCGTTTTCTCTTGGCTCCGGGCAGGCTGGGAGTGGCACTGGATATGTGGAGCAGTTGGACCGGAAGGAGGGCGGGGGCTGCCGGGTACTACTGGGTTTCTGACTTGGCTCTGTGGCTCCCTTCCCTTCTCTTCCCCACGTTGTGTTGGCCTGTGAGGTGCATTCCCTGGGGCCTCCCTGCAGACACGTTGCCTTGTCCCTGTGCCTGGCTCTTTAGGGTGTGGTGGGTGCCTCTCATTTCAAGGACTGGTAGGGGTGCAGGAGCTGTCAGCCTGGGGTGGACGCCTTGTGGGATTGGTCGTCATGCACTGTTGGAGCTGTGCGGCAGCCCCTGGGTTGGGGTAGCTGCTGTCCCACTTGGCCTTCGGATCGCTTTCTGCCTTTTGGCTTCTGCAGTATTGGTTGACTTATACCGTGTGTTCAGACTTTCCTGCATGGTTCTCTCACAGAACGCTGGTGTTCTCAGCTTGTTGGTCTTTGCTATTGGTTGTGGGGTTTCTGGACTTTTAAGTTCTTGTCACCTCATCAACACTTTTTGTTATATGTTTGAACTGTGAAGATTGGGGTGTTTTTGATGGGGATAGAGTTGTTCTCATAGCACAATTACCACACTGCTGGCTGCCTTCTATGCTTGTGTACGCACCTTAGTTCAATATTGGTTTCTGGCTCTCATCATGGTGCACTTTGCTGGCTTTTCAGGGGTTTTGGTATTATGGAGATTACAGGTATAGCTTTACAAATGCACACACACACACACACACACACACACACACACACACACACACACACACACACACACACACACACACACACACACACACACACACACACACACACTCAAAAGGAAAAGGGGGATGGGAGGTGGGAGGTGGGCCCTAACGATGTATCAGAATAATATTAATTGACGGATTGCTATTTTTGCTGACAAGTCAGTGTCTTACAGGCAAACTACAGGAAATGATGGCAATCTGCTAACAACCAAAGCAATCTCAAGGTGGTTTTCAGTGCTGCAGGATATTTTTTGTTACTAATATCACCTAGAGACTATCAGCAACCTCCAGCAACCACTTCCCCACTGCTCCAAAATTACACAATTTTCCCCTACAGACTGATTTCAGGGGTTCTGTGTCCAGTCTCTGACTGAGGGCTAAAATGGACATGAAGCCACAGCTTAGGTTTCCAAAGTTGCAACTGAAGAAATCTAGAACAACCTTTCAGACAGACAAGATCAAGGCAGAAATATCTGCGCATAACGCACAGCACCACGTTGGGCAATAAAGTGGCATATCATCACAAACATGCCGTACAAACTGTCATTAATTCACACTGTTTTGTCGAGCCCAAAGGATATCTGCACTTACCTCCTACTGATTAGAAGCATGGCACACAAGCATATTCTTGCTCTACTTCAAAATAAAAGCCATTTTTGACTGCACCTTTAATGGATCAACATCTTTTTCCATAAAAACTCACAAGGAAACGAAATCATTCGCCTCTGTTTGTAATAAATCTTTCCCGACACACTTTTTGTGTCACAGAGGTGAGTTATCGGAGATGTGGCTGCGCCTCCACCGCCAGCTGCCTCATCAACGGAGTGGCTGCGATAACGATCTGTGAGGCAGACAGCGAGGCTCAGGGACGGATTAGACCACAGCACTGCGTACAGTAATAACAGCTGCTGCCGTGGAAATGCCCCGCAGTCACCGAACGGGAACAAAACTGCTACTCAGCTCCACAGGCCAGAAGGGAAAAGACTGATAGAGCGCATTGCCTTTCCATTTTTTCCTTACTTATCCAATTTTCTCCCATCTTTTGATTGCTTTTCTCATTATGGCCGAGCAGAGTAATTGGAATCCCCCCCGCTCCAGCTGTGCAACGGTTTGATGTGTTGAAGAGCTACATGTTGAATAAGCAAGTTGGCAAACAGGCAACATAATGAGGCTGTAAACTATTTAATTGTTGAAAAAGACGCACAAAATCTGGATTTTGTAAGGAGCTATATGCAGCGGACTGATATCTACGCTCAAGGAACAACAGAAGTTTTCGCTCTCATGGTTTAACATTTGAAGGTGAACCTGTGTGTGTGTGTGTGTGTGTGTGTGTGTGTGTGTGTGTGTGTGTGTGTGTGTGTGTGTGTGTGTGTGTGTGTGTGTGTGTGTGTGTGTGTGCGCGCAATATTTGTCTGTCATTTACTCACCAGCAGCTCCTGGCCTCCTCCTGCTCTTTCCACACTCAAGTGTTCATCTGAGCCCTTTAGCTTCCTCACCTGAAACAAAAAGCATAAACTAAGTAAAAAAGAAGAAAACCTATTTGAAAAAAGCAGCTGCTTCCAAAGAGCGAAGAACAGTAGAAAAAAAATGTATAAAAATACAGATTTCATCTTAAAGTCATCTTTAAAGTTCTGCAGATTTAGTATGCAAACATAGTGAATACATACACAAGTATTTCTTTTCTATTCATGAAGCTAAAGTGAAAAAGATGCCAGGAAAATCACTACACTCAAAAATCTTTGCATTACAAGTAAAATATTATGGTGATTAAAATCTAAATCTAAAAGTTTGTTTCTCTTTTTATCCTGTAGGCTTTATCTATGTTCAAGAATATAAATTAGCCCAGAAGTCCACTTAGCAACCCCTTGGCAATGTGTATCACTGGTGGGTGTTCTTTCCTGTGGGTTGATATCATTCACAAAGATAGTACCTCAGAATACTTTGGTATCTAGCAGATTACTGCATTTGACCTTAGCTTTCATGGAAGATCCCAAATTGTTTGGAAAACAAAGAGTAAAACTTGGAAAAAGTCCAAAACAAACCAGAAATCAGAAACCTCACCCTCAGAGCAAAAGTTGTTACCTTACTGCTGCAATTTTACGAGGCACAAAAGAGATAACTCAAAAGATAAACGCTGTGAACTCTACATATTCCAGCGTTGCAGTACCAGATAGTGATAGCCTCAAACAAGCTTCTCCAAACTAACAGTTTGTACAGATGTTCATATAATGAAGTGGCTAATAGCATCAGCTCTAAACTTTACTCAAAAAACAAACGATGAAGTACATTCTGAGTAACTGCAATCTGACGCAAAAACCTAACTTTAATACCAAAAGTTTGCAGAAATAACACAGTTTGGATTTTTTCTCTTGTTCATGCACTGCTGATTTTCACACTGTCACCACTGGCTGTGGAGCTCCACAAGGAGCTCTATAACAAGCCTCATTCTCCACTGGATCAGACGAATGGGGATACACCCCACAGAGATACAGGCAGCACACACACACCGACACACATAGAACTAATCCCTTGACGACCACACTAAACCCCCAAAGAAGCAATGGCCCAAACATTATTCCATGAAATCCATATTTGGAAAAAAAAATACAGTTTTTGATGAAGGTAGTTATAATGCACCCAACTCAGTAATCCATCTGGAGTGAGCATACAGAGATAAGAAGAGGACAGTGACGCCAGGGACTCTTAGCTGCACATGCATCCTTTATTAAAGCAGCAGGAGCGCTCTACTACACGATATTTCCCTAAATCACTAAATCAAAGGAAGGACTAAAAATATTGTCAGATTAATCAGCAGGCAAAGCTTCACAAGACAGATGAGATGAGTTGGGCAAAGGGTGTCAGCCTCACTTTTGTTGCCGTTTTCATTTTATTTCTTGCGTACATTAACACATTTCTGTATGTCTCGTTCACTTTCTTTTTCATATTATTTGTTTCCTTTTAGAATGAGTCGCTCACAAAGTCAGAGGCACATAGTTCATCTGGAAACGTAACAGTACTTGTTGTCGGCAGAGATGTGGCATTTATCTGGATGCCATTTAATAAAGTCTTCCGACTGCAGATATGCTCACTGTGATGAGCATTCATAGGGCGAGTGCAGAGAAGAATCGGAAAATGTAACAAACCTCTGTAAATCACCCGAAAGAAGATGCCACGCGCAGTGTGTCGAGGTTAAAACTATTCAGCACTATTACTTTCATGTCATCCATTTCAGTTTGTTTCATCACCATCCAAGATCATTGTCAAATAAGTACAAGAGCCAATGTACTACACTCACTTTGAAATTCAGGATGCAGCCAGAGTTCATTGTTGTTTATCCTGCTATAACACAAACGCTTTGGGAAGCTATAACCCAATAACTCTTTGAAGTCACTTGTTTTTTGTTTTTAAAGAAGCGGAAAAAATGATATTTTAGTGCACTATGACTACGAATCAATGACAGGAAGAAATAATAAAAACAGTAGTAGCTCATCTGGCTCACAATCCATAGCAAGTCACAGGTTATTGTAGCGCGCGAAGTGCTGAAAGAAAGATTTTGTTGTCAATTAAAATCAACTGAGAAGTTAAGGAAGCTCGCAAACAGCCAAATCTGGGACAAATTAATCCAGTTCACGACTAAATAAGATCAGGAGTATTATGATCTAGACTGTATCTTGTGATGGGTCGTTAATTAAGAGACCAATTGAAACTTAAAATGACAGGAAGAAATCTGTCACTTTTCCATTTACTCAAAGCCAGCCGCTTAAAAGCAGAATAAAAAGAAAGAGGGCAGGAATTCCTTTAGGTACGCTGCACAGAGTTTTCCACCTGAGGAAAATCCTACTCCTGTCAAAAACAAATAAACAAAAACAACAAAAAAAACTTTGTACTGAACCCAGTATGAGTTTGCAACAGTATTCTATTTCAGGCCTTTATAAACAGACACACAACAGAACATTAATCTCAAGGGAAATGTCAAGGTTCTCTGCTGACTTATCTTCCTCAGCAACAGACACCAAGAGCTTAGACCAGGGTCATGTTTATAACATGTTTCTGTGTCTGTGTGTGTGTTTTACCTTGGCACTGCTGTCAGAGTGACGTCTGGCACATGCTTGGAGCTGGCTGATCCAAAACTGCTGCTCCTTGGCATCAGAGGCTACAGAAAAACACACACAGAACAAAAACTAATTAAAAAAATTAAAACCCATATGCTCCTGACTCGACTAACAAACTAGTGCATGAGTTCAGGTGCCGATCAATACACAGCTATAAGAAAGCCTTCAAGTGTCCACATCTACCAATGGTTAACAAGCACTTATTATCGGCATGAAGTGAGACAGAGTCACGGCTGCAGACAGGGGACTTTATTAAGGGTTCAAGACACTGAAATGCAGCCCAACTGCATTTCAGTGTTTTTGCTAAACTGTCTTAGTGTAAACACAACACTCGTCCATCTGCCTTTTTTATGCTTGAATAATTCATAGATCAGTGTTAAGTGGCTTAAGGATACATTGCAGTGAAAATGCCCAGGTGCAAGCACTGGAACCTAATCAGCCTTTGCCTTAATAAATAACCATTTCAAAACTGAAATTTATTGACTAATGAGTTAATGATTAGTAAATCATCCCAGATTTATATGTTATCTATTTACTCACATGTAAATGGTTTTAGTTCCTTCACAGGATGAGACCATTAGATCAAATCCAAGTGAAACTACACAGTGACTAAGGGTTTAGCATCAAACAAGGCAAAGATGTTCCCACACATGTTTTACAGTGCTTCAAACAGACAACGTAAACAAGTTGGTTTTACCTTTTTTAAACAACCAGCAGCCTTCTTTACTTTATGTTAAATCAAAATTCTTAAGCAAGTTTAACCAAAGACTTAATTAACCCCAAAAGGCAGAAATGAGTCGGTATGCCGCAAAAAACAAAGAGCAGAGAATAAAACAGCCAACACACAGTTAGCTTAGCTTATCCTCATTCTGCCAAAGATAAAAAATAAATAAATAAATAAATAAATAAAAAATCAACCTACTAGCGCCTCAAAAGCTAGCTAATTAACATGTTTCATAGGTTTCATTCTCCAGCTGTGGCACTAAACTGCTACTAAAAAGTAGCCACGCACAAATCCCCACATGACCCCGTTACACTTTTCGATTTGTATGGATCAAACATGTTAAACAGTGGTGCAGCATAGCAATGCAGAATTATGCTCTTTGCTTTCCAGGCTTTTTGCTAAGCTAAGCCTAATGGGTGTAGCTACAACAGAGTTCAGGGTACACAAGTGTAAAATAAATAAGGATCTAGATTACGGTTTGAGATGGAGTGAACCGGCTACTGCTTTAAGCTACAAACTTCGCCAAAGGGCGATGAGGGCTGCAAATGAGGCATCAGTGAGGTCAACCTGCAGGATGCCAGCAATCTCATTTGCTTTTGAATGATCACTGAACTTGCTGACTGTGTTCCTGAATATTTGATCATGTTACTTTCTGAATGATGTCCTGAGGGCTGCTATCACATTTGAACCTCTTCATTTTCCTGTCCACGCCAAATTGAACACTCAGTATTCAAGAAACACCAGCAACTCATTCGGCCACTTTGCGCTCAGCTTGCATGTGGTTTTTCCCCTCAGCACAGAAACAATCCAGGCCGCTATCCAAACACAAACCGCCAGATTTGCTGACTAATGCAGTGAGTTGCAGCCTCAGGCTGAAGAAGACGCTGACTGTCTGCTTGCTTTGACCTCTTCCAGGGCAGAACGGAAATCCACCTGATCTCATTTCACTGACTAATTATTAGAGAAAAAATAACTGTGATGGCACTGATAAAAGTAAGACAGCAGGTCAACTCGAGCTGGAGTACAAACAGTAGAAAAAAGCTTTGATGCACGCAGGCCAGATGTCATTCTGCACTTCTTTTATTTCAATATAGCAAACAATAGAAAGGAACCAAAAAAACCATTTTACATTATGAAGTAAAATGCCTTTAAATTCATTAAAATACACCTGAAACAGGTATGACCTGATGATAAACTAAAAAAAATGTTAGGCATATCATTAAAAACGTCTGTAACTACATGTGACCGACTATGCCATAAAATAAAGACGCTCATTCAACATTTGGGCCAATAAAACCTCATATGACTGTGACATATCACATAAATCACATAAATCTGTTGTCCATCACTCACTTTGATCCCTTTCCTCAGGACGCACCTGATACACATTCCAGCCGTTAGCCTACCTAGCTAGTGACAACAGATGCATTTTTACTACTTTACTTTACTACAAGTGGGGCTAAGCCCAAATCAACTAAACTAATCAAAGTCATCTCAACTTTGGTTTAACTGAGAACAGCAACAGAAAACAAAAATGTGTCACCTGTCACCTGAAGTCATGAATCCAGCTAAGCTAAAGCTGCTTTTCATCACAAAGCACCTGGAGCTTAAAGACCTTGAACCGTGAAACGTTGAAGAATACAAGCTCAGGAAAGCAACTTTAGAAAAAGCACATATTTCTTTTTTGGCAGCTGAACAAATTGGAAAAAGTAAGCAGCCACACTCAGCTGGACAAGAACATATTCATCCAGTGGCGGTTGATAATGTGTGAATTTGTGCCTGTGACAGAACCAGCTAGTAAACAAAGTTGCACTGCTTGTGAGGATGAGGACTGCGCTAACATTCACTCACAGCTGCTAGATAGACTGTGCTCATATTAGCAATTTCTCTGTTCCACTTTACAAAACAGATACTTCTCTCAACTCTTTTGGTGCAGTCAAGGGGACAATTTGTAGAGCTTTCTGTTCTACAATCTTCTGTTGTTTAACTTTGGTGAGTCTGCGTAATTAAACCCTCACCTTCCTGTTCTCAGCTGATAAGAAAGGCACCTTTTTTTGGGTCAGAGATGGTTGTGTGTGAAAATCACAGAATTTTCCTAAACGCTCAGTCCAGGCTGTCTGGCACCAACAACCAGGCCACATTCAGGGTCATCGTGACCATGTCTGCATGCATAAATGTACCGAGTTGCTGGCTTGTGATTGGCTGCTTATAGATATATGATATATGCAACTAAGCAACTAAAGTGGCTGGCAAGTGTGTATGCTCACATGGCAGAAAAATAAGGAAAGGCATAAAAGGCTAATAAAAAAGAAACCCCAATAACTCCTTAGATTTTATGCTTATCTGTTTAAGAGCCATTTCATTCTGCTTTTTGTTCTAATTATGCAGGTCACACAATAAAAATAATGCTGTAAAGTCTGTCCAGATGCCAACTTTACCAAACGGTCCATCTGAGGCTCACAGCAGCACTTGGGAGCATCTTTGCGGAACAGAAAAACAGGAGTGGGACACCTAAAGTCTTTACAAAATCCTCGCATGAATGAGCACAATAGGCCCACAAGACTTATTTATAGATCACAGCGTAAACACTGCTTCAAGTTTACCAGAAAGATGGGCTTCATTCAGATTTAAACTACTACACTGAACTCTGAATGTTTTGAGTTCAATGAGCCAGAACAGCGAGAAAAAAAAACACACAGAGAAAGTTCAAACTGAACATCCCTCACAACTTCAAATATTCTGCTGCGTTTAGTGACTGACTAAGACATAACTGTCAGAAGAAAAGATAAAATGCACATAAGCACAAAGTAAACTGAGGCATAACTAAAGTTTTTATTACTTATAAATCTCAGCTGAACCTGAACCAGAACAGCACTCCCACTCTGCACACGCTGAATTAAACATGTGTCTGAAGCAGCAGGTGCCAGCCTCGAAAGGTATGTATATTTATTCCGGACTGTTCAGTGCACGGCACTTGGTTCAGTGTAAGGTTTCCTTATTTCATGCCAGCCACCGAGCCAAAAAGTTTCTGTCAGAAGTCTATTCGTGTTGGCACATCTGCAGCATGAGAATAAAATTTCAAGATCACAAGCTCCAACCAAAATGCTCTGGAAGAGCAGCAGTCGCATCAAAAATAAGCTATAGCATGCCAACAGGATTAGCGCTGACATCTGAACGAACGCTGTGCCAGTTTTATTAAACACGTACAATGTGTGAAGTCATGCTACGTGTTCTTTTTCACTTTTAATCAAACTTGCTCCTTAGTCAGAAAATGAGGCTTCCCATCTCAACCCAGGCTCCCAGGAGGTGCCAACTAACTATTTCAAAGGCAATGGATGTGTCCTCAGTGCTGGCAAGAAGAAAATGCAGCAGTGGTTTGGGCAACTGTTAACCTATTCCTGGCGTTCTGGATTTACTGGTTAATCTCATCATAGTAATACAAAAAAAAAATCATTACCTTCACCAAGAAGGCTTGTTTTTGGAGGTGTTTGCATCCATGCCATTGTGTCTGCAAACACAATAGCTCGAAAAGAGTTCATTCTGATACAACAGTGTAGGTGTAGTTTAGGTGTAGGTGTGGAGTGGGATCATGTTAATGCTAATATATCGACATTTGCCAGACATCCACCAAGGTGTTCAAGGTCAACTGAATAATTTAATGATCACAAATTGACAAAAAGGCTCATAACTTAGAAACTGATTCTTACAAGTGTGTTGTGTGTTGTCAACAGATAGAAAGTACTGTGTAAGGATTTCAAATATCATGTGATATTTGACCTCTGAGCTGATCTGATCTGAAGGTAAAAGTGAATCCTTTTTAAAACTATGCTTCTTACTGCAGTTGTTTGTATTGAAAACATTCATTTATATGGGGAATGACATACGGGAATTCTAAATATCTGATTATTAACTCTGACCTCTTCTTCAAGGTCATATAAGGTAAAACCATAAGAACTGTAAGAAATTATACTTGTATATGGGAATTTCATATATCACATTCTTGTTTGCATCAACATATCATGTCATCTCACTTTTACATTTGACATCGACGTTTTTGCCAGTTTGACCGAAAAAGCATTGTCAAGAGAAAGAGAAATATATTGGAGAATAATGTTATGGAGTTTAATCCTCACAAACACCTGTTATCTATCATCCACTTCTACATAATGTACCAAGTACAATGCTATTCCCTTCACAGTGAATACTTCCCAAGAGTGAGTAAGCTTGGTGGAGGTTTGCGCTCTTGGAGTGCTTCTTGTATTAAAATATGTGACGCTGCATGTAAAACCAGAAAAAAAAGTCAAATGTATTTTCTTTAACTTTTTGTAACGTTTCTAAATTTCAAGATTAATGTGCAATAAAGGCCACATTTATCTGTTTTTGTTTAATTTCTATGTATTTTTAACTTAAAAATGTCAAACTATTTGAATTATTGTTGTTTTGCAGTGATACAAATGGATAAATACTCACTTGTAGCACATTTGTAAATTATTAAGTTTTAGGTACAAAACTGCACTGAGGTTACAAGAATCTGTTTATTGATCACAATCCACACAGCGTTATCTCCACAGGCCAAAGAAGTTAAGGTCACCAGCAAAACTAAGTGGGAAAAGTTTGCTGGAGGAGACGAGAGATTCAGCAGGTTCCTTGCACTGAATAAATGGCTTATATCAGCATGTACTGACCACTCAGTGCATTTTATCAACAATTTTAATATTTTTTGGGAACGCAGGCATCTGTTTAAAGCAAATGGATTTAATTTTAACAAGTCAGGGGTGAAACCGTTCACCTCCAACTTGTTTTATTCCATACGTCATCCATCTGTGCTTGGTGCTAAGGCTCATATAAACGAGGAGTTATCTCATAAAGAGGAACAAACAGTACTCCAAGAACAGACAAAGCCCAGCAGAAACCTTGAGGAGGAGCCTCATCTGCCCCCACGCCGGAAAAGCTTCAGAAAGGAGAGACATCAGAGGCAAGAAGAGGGGTCCCTATTTGCCTCCAACTCTCTCAACAACACCAACGACCAGGACCAGGGACCACGACCTTCCCCTGTCCCCCAAACCCCTGACAGGCCATCTCCCTCCTCCACCTCCCTTTCTCCCTCCTCGCCACACCTGAAATTCACTGAGGAGATGATGGAGTGGGTCAATGCTGGGCTCAGATCTACCCCCCGGTCCAATCCGTTTTTGCCCCCCATAAACCCCCCACCAGAGCAACCAAAGGTTCGCCATTGAGCCCCGCCCTCAACAGAGCAATTGAAGTTACATTGACCGCTCCCAAACACGAGGGGGCAAATAATACCTCTAAAACACTTAAGTTGGCTTTATTAAACGTTAGATCTTTAGCTGGGAAAACATTTTTAATTAATGATTTAATCACTGAGCACAGCCTTGATTTTATGTTTTTAACAGAAACTTGGTTGGACCATGGTAACAGTGGAGCTGTTCTCATCGAGACGACCCCTCCTAACTACAGTTTTATCAGTGAGGCCAGGGTGAGCAGGAGAGGAGGGGGGGGGGGGTCGCTGTCTTATTTAATGAATCATTTCAATGTAAGCAGCTATCTCCTGGAAGTTTTCAGTCTTTTGAATATGTGGCTTTACAGCTGAAGGCCCCATCCAAAGTTGTGTTTCTTAATGTTTACAGGCCTCCCAAATACTGCACAGACTTTTTAAATGACCTCAGTGAACTGCTGTCTGTGATCTGTGTTGATTTAGACTGTAATTATTGCTGGGGATTTTAACATCCATGTGGACAACCCTCAGGACAAAGGGACTAAAGACCTGAGTAACACTCTGGGCAACTTTGGGCTGACTCAGCATGTAACAGAGGCCACACATAATAGAGGACACACTCTTGACCTACTGATATCCAAGGGCCTGAGCATTTCAAACATTACTGTGTCTGATGTGGGCCTGTCTGATCATTACTGTGTTTTCTTTGAAAGTAAAATTTCAGCCCACACAAATATATCAACAGCAGTGATCACAAAACGGTGTATAACTGAATACAGTAGTGAGATATTTAACCAGGTCTTCCCCTTAACACCTGGCCTGTCCAGAGGTTCAGTCAATGAGCTCGTCAATAGCTTCAATGCTAAAATGTTAAATGTTATGGACACTATTGCTCCCATTAAGGTGAAGGTTATCTCTGGAAGGAAAAAGTCTCCATGGAGAAACTCCACCCTGGTGAAAAATGAAAAAAAAGAGTGTTGGAAAGCTGAGCGCAGATGGAGAAAAACAAACCTCCAGGTTCATTATGACATCTATAAAGAGAAACTTCACAATTATAATTTACAACTGAGGAGTGCAAGGAGGTCCTACTTCTCTGACATCATCACCAAAAACAGTCATAATGCTCGGGTCTTATTTTCTACAGTTGACAGGCTAACAAACCCTCCTGTGTCAGTGGCAGCTGAACTTCATTTGACCATGGCCTGCAATGACTTTGCCAAATTCTTCACAGACAAAATCCAAAAGATTAGACCAGCAATTGGTACATCAACAACATATTCAGGATATATACAGAGTCCACTGAAAAACTGTTTAAACACCATCAAACAGTTTCACCCTATTAACAGCAAAGACCTGGAGGACATCTTAGGTCAACTGAACTCCTCCTCTTGCTGTTTAGGTGTCCTGCCAACAAGTTTTTTCAAAAAGGTCTCAAAGACTTTGGAGTCAGACCTGTTACAGATCGTCCACTTTTCTTTAATGTCAGGTGTGTTTCCAGAACCACTAAAAACTGCTGTAATTAAACTTATACTGAAAAAGGACAATCTTGACAAAACACAAGTGAACAACTACAGGCCGATCTCAAATCTCCCATTTTTAAGTGAGATTATTGAAAAAGCAGTTTCTCTACAGCTCAATTACTTCTTAAAACAGACTAACTGCTATGATGCCTTCCAGTCAGGTTTTAGACAGAACCACAGCACTGAAACCGCTCTGACCAAAGTGTTCAATGACATAGGTCTGAATACAGACAGTGGAAAAATGTCAGTCTTAGTTTTGCTGGATCTCAGTGCAGCATTTGATACAGTTGACCACAACATATTACTCAAACGACTGGAGAACTGGGAAGGTCTTTCAGGAACTGTACTAAACTGGTTCAAAAAATACTTAGAAAACAGGAAATACTTTGTATCAATAGGTAACTTCACATCTGAGCAGACAAGTATCACATGTGGAGTTCCCCAAGGTTCCATCTTGGGACCCCTTCTGTTTAACATTTACATGCTCCCACTGGCACAGATTATAAAGAACAACAAAATAAACTACCACAGCTATGCAAATGACACACAAATATATATCACAATGTCACCAGGAGACCGAGGCCCTGTACAGGCTCTTGGTAAATGCATTGAGGAAATTAATGACTCGTTGTGCCACAATTTTCTCCAGCTAAACACAAATAAAACTGAAGTAGTAGTCTTTGGTGCCAAAGAAAAACGATTACAGGTCACCAGAGAACTTCAATCTATACATCTAAAAACCACAAACCAGGCGAGAAATTTGGGTGTAGTGATGGATGCAGACCTAAACTTAGAAAAACACATTAAGACAATAACAAAATCAGCTTACTATCACCTCAAGAATATTTCAAGGATAAAAGATCTGATGTCTCAACAGGACCTGGAAAAACTAGTCCATGCATTCATCTTTAGTAGGCTTGACTACTGTAACAGCATCTTTACAGGTCTACCTAAAAACATCAGTCAGACAACTACAGCTCATTCAGAACTCTGCTGCTCGAGTCCTCACTAAGACCAAAAAAGTGGACCACATCAGCCCAGCTCTGAGGTCTTTACACGGGCTGCCTGTCCGTCAGAGGATAGACTTTAAAGTTCTGATGCTTCCCAGTATGAACCTTCCAGATCCCTCAGGTCATCTGGATCTGGTTTTTTATCAGTTCCCAGAGTCAGAACCAGACACGGAAAAGCTGCATTCAGCTTTTATTCTTCTTATATCTGGAACAAACTCCCAGAAAGCCTCAGATCAGCTGAAACACTCAGTTTATTTAAACCCAGGTTGAAGACTCACCTATTCTCAGCTGCATTTGAATAAAACACCAAATCCACACTTTTAAGCTTAAATTTCAAAACTTATATTTTAACTACTGATTTTATCTACTGTTCTGATTTTATCTACTGTTTTTTTAAATCAATTTTAAATCATGCTTTTTATTGTTTTTGTTTTTTAATGTCTCTGTAAAGCACTTTGAATCACCTTGTTGTTGAATTGTGCTATATAAATAAACTTGCCTTGCCTGGCTGACTGGCAAGGATGCACCCCCCGGCTGTGGGTAGCTCTGTGAACGGGGTTTTCAGAGTCAAAATCAGAATATTTCTTAACTTCTCTATAACTTCCAGGAGTGTAAGTGTTTTGTTACAGATGCTCACTTAAATATAAATATGAAAGATACCAAACAAAAACTCAAAAGTAAAAAAAAAAAAGGAAGAAATAAGTAAAACTAAGGCACTCAAAGTGAAACGCTAAATTAAAATGAAATATTCCAAAGCTTAAAGCAACACTAGGTACGGTCTAGACAAGATATCACAAGTGAAAATAGTCCAGGTGTCATAATGCCGCAGGTGGGATTTCCTGTTGCATACATCATGGCTGAGCGAGTCTTGCGCTCCTGTGGCTGTACAACACAAAGAGTGTGGAGGATTGTCTAATACGGAGCACAACTTGAACAACATCTTCCTTTCTGAAACCTCCGTCAGAGAGTTTTCCCCTCACAGTCGAGAGGTTCGCTGAACGAGGACTTACAGGACATCATTTATTTGCAGCTTATGAAACTTCAGAAACTGTTCAGAAATAGTTTTGAGGGATGTTTACAGACACTGAAGTTAAAAGCAAACAAGGATTGCAAATACTAGAAAGTCCCGTTGTTCCTGATGACGTCATTGCTGATGGCGGCCGCATTTATGAAGACAGGATTCTCTGTCTGCATTTTTTTTTTTATACTTAAAACGAAACAGATCAAAGTCTTTTCTTATTAACAGTTTGCAGCACTGGAATGCTTTTGTCTGTTACAGAAGTAATTAAGGATATTCAGGCACTCTTGAACCTTTTCTTTCTTTTTAAAATTCTCATTTCTCTGCTGTACCAAAAACTTCAGGAACTGTGATAGGAACATTATTCAAGTCAAACAGTGCATTTTGTGAGCACCATTAATCCACTACTCATTTACTGGAGATTGGAAAAAAGAGAGTCCTCAGTACTCTCTTAAAAAAGGATTTATGCCAAACATCAGTGAAACTGTGTGATTTTCTGCAGGGGAAAAGCATCCCCTGATAGTTTTTGGGAACACTGGAAAATGTTGCGTTTAACAGAAGTGGGCTGGTTGTATTGGAGTGAAAGTTAGCAGGGTTCAAACTCCTCACACAGCTTTTTTGTTTGCTTGTTAAATGTGTAAGTGAATGCAGCACCACTGAGAATTT
Source organism: Rhamphochromis sp. 'chilingali' (assembly GCF_963969265.1). Lineage (NCBI taxonomy): Eukaryota > Metazoa > Chordata > Actinopteri > Cichliformes > Cichlidae > Rhamphochromis > Rhamphochromis sp. 'chilingali'. The sequence continues at coordinate 24,821,802 of NC_137944.1, forward strand.
CTGAGAATAGTGTAATTTTCATCACTTTGTACAAACACATTCATCTGAAGCAAACTGGACCCTAAATCAACTCCCCTTTGTTTCCAGAGTATTTTTCACAAATATAATCATCAGAAGATGTTTAAGTGGGAAAATGAGTGCAGCACTCTCCTTGTTAGGGAGAATAAAACAAGGCGGCCACATTTTATCATCGGATTAATGCGGTATTACATCATCACCCAAAACAACCAAAAAAAAAAATCTTCTGAGATTTCTTTTTTAAAGTTAAGTTGAGATGTTATTATTGAGGTTCGGGTTATTTTAGTGCAGGAAGAATTCAATTTGCACTTGTCAATCACTTTCACTGCCAACATCTGCCAGCTACAGAAGGTCTCTTTAAGTGAAGAGGCAACTCTGAAAATGAGACATTCACACAAACGCCGCATTCGATGTGTGTTCTCCCACTGGGAGTGGCTGCTCGCCCCTGCAGGGAGCACACAGTATTCAGTCAAAAACACCTGTAACAAGCTGTCTTTCTGCAAAAAATATCCGGTAACAAGCTTCCCACTTTCTTCTTCTTGTCATCATCCACAGAAATCACTCACTCTGACTAAAGGGACGACTTACCCGCAGATGAGCAAGCGCCTAAATCTGATGTTTATCTGTGATGTGCACAAGCACAGCTGTGATTTTAGGTAATTAGTCATCTGTATTGAGCACCAGCCTTGCACCTGTGCATATGCTGACACAAGTGATATACGTACAGTGCTGTGCAAAAATCTTGAGTCACTCGTCTTTTCTTTTTATTAACATAAAGAAATAGGTGCAGAGATTTATTGAAGCATATCCAAAAACACATGTAAAAACAGCATAAAAAAACAAAAACAAAGTTTGTACGATTCTAACGAGCTGGGAAGTCAATATTTGTTATGACTATCTTTATTCTTCAACACAGCCTGAACTCTCTTTGGCATTTTTCCTTGTAATTTTTTTAAGTAGTCTCCAGGAACAGTTCTCTGGGCCTCTTGAAGGACATTCAAAGCTCTTTTTTGGATGTTTGCTGCCTTTTGTTCTGTTGTCTGTCAAGATGATCCCACACTGCTTCAATAGTGTTGTGGTCCAGGCTCTGTCTGTTTTTCTATCCAGGTAGGCTTTTACTGCATTTGCAATAAAAGTGGGATCGTTGACATGCTGAAAAATTAGGCTGCTGACAATCAGATCCTTTTCTGATGGTACTGCATTGTGGATTAATATCTGACAGAATTATGAATGCCAGAGTGCCACTGGCTGAAATACAGCCTTAAACCATAAAGCAGATATTTTACAGATGGTTGTAGACAGTGTTCATCACTTCATCACACTTATTGCCACCGATTTTTCATTCATTTCTTGTGTAACCTGACATGCCTCAGCCTTTTCTCCCTGTTTCACTTCCTTAACAATGGCTTCTTGACAGGTACCTTTCCACTGAGACAATTTCTCACTTTAAAAGAATACAAGAAAATTCTGGCTTGTTGGAGGTAACATGTAGAAACCAGAGACTAATGGGCTTTTGCCTTAATGAATAATTTTTTCTGAGCTGAAAGTGATTGACCAATGAGTTAATGATTAGGAAATCAGTCTCAGTTCATCAGTTGTATTCTCATGTAAATATCTGTAGCTCCATTACAACGGTCAGACTGAATCAAAGTGAAACAACAAACTGACTAAATCTTTGGTATTTTTCATCGGTGTAACTAAAGAAGGAGGAATCCAAAAAAACGAAACCAAAAATTCCTTTGAAAATGTTTGATAAAGCAGCCGCTGTCTAAAGAAAACCTTGTAAAGACCTTCAAAAGGCCTGGAAAATGACTGATTATAAACGCTTAATAAAGAAATATGAGAGAGACTGACTCACTGGATGCAAAATAGTAGTGTAGCATTTATATAAGAGTAGCTGCCTCACTGAGGAGGATTACACTGATCCTGAAATAAATTTAGCTGGGTTTGTCTTGGAGATGACACTGACAGCTCAATTCATTTCATGAATACATAAAGTTTGCCCTGTAAAGTGAGAAGACTAACAGGAAAATGAGAAGCTGGACCGTGTGCTCATTTAAAACGAGCAACAATGGACACCCGTCCTAGTCTGCTCTTATTTAAAAGTCAATATCCAGCCCACAGAGATGGCTGAGTGATATCTGAACATTACTAGGTGATCAAGAGAGAAGGAGAGAGAAAGAGAAACCTCCTTCCCACTCAGTCATGGCACCACCACCACCGCCTAATTACACATGTTTTAATTACAGTGTCATGAAAGATGTTATTGGTTATGATAATGGTGAGTCTGAGGATTAATGCTTGGACGAGCAGTTAGATTTGATTAAAGTGCTGGGAGATATTATGAGCGAGGCACTTTAAACATATATTTTCAAGAAAATGGACGGGCTGACGAAGCCTAGAACAGAGGGAAGAGCTGCCAGGCAATTACAGTAACCAGCAACCAGCCTTCACTCATCAGCACAGCACAATGACATTTGAACCCTATGATTGCTCTTGCTAAAGCAGTCCCAGTGCATTATATGCAAAGAAACGTTGTTGTGATTACAGGCTAACTTTAGATACAATTGCTTTTTCTTGCTTCACACTACTGCACCTCACGATTTTTTTTTTTTTTTTTTTTGCACCAAGCAGTTCATTTTAATCTCCTACGCTGATCAGAAAAGAGGAATTTGATGTCATCTTTAAACAGAGTAAGAACGTCCAATTAAGGCAAAAGTCACACATATTCTGAGATAAAAGTTACTATGTGAAAGTGAACAGTGGCTGTTAATAAAGACAAAAGACTGAGTGCTCCCCAATTATTGGCACATTTTAATGATTTTTGTTCCTTAATGATCGCACCCTTAAAGGACTGCAACAGATGTAATCCTTTCCTTTCTTACTTCGCCGTAGACGAGTAGCAGAGTAAAAGTTTACTTCAGTGAAAGTAGAAAAGCTGATCATGTAGTCTGTGTTTTTAAACACCCACCAAAGAAGTTTAAACCAAAGCCAAAGAAAAAAATATCAATGATGTGAATCTTCTGTTCCACCCCCATCCCAAAGATGCTCTATTGGGAGCGAGATAACCTTGGAGGTCATTTGACAACACTGTAAAACATGTTCAAGAAAACAGTTTGAGAGTATTTGAGTGTTGTGATGTGGCGCATTATCCTGTTGGAAGAAGCCATCAAAGGATGTGGCTTAAACACCACTAAGGGTACTAAGAGCCCTGAAGAAGATATCCCCCAAACATCATTACATCATCATCATCACCAGCCTGAGCTGTTGATGTAAGGCTCTTTCATGTGGTCAAAGGAGCTTGCAAAGAAAAGCGTCTGGACTTCTTTAAGTTGCTTGAAGACGTTTCACCTCTCATCCGAGAAGCTTCTTCAGTTCTATCTTAACAGTCCAAACATCACAATGGCCAATTAGATTTTTTCCCTGCTACCAAGAGCCATTCTGCACATACTCCTATATAAACCCATCAAACCTAACAGCAAATTAAACACATTTACAGCCTGGTACAAAAACCACTTTTGGCCTATGAATGTAATTTGTCTTATGTCAACTCTCAGTTGTATAGCAGATGAACTTCCTTACCCATTCAAACGGTATTAAGACTTAAGGTTATGTGTGATTAGGGGCCTGTGATCCTCAGGTCAGAGCATTTTTTTCCTCCTTGCGCTCACAACACTCATTTCAAAACAGTTCAACTTTTTGAAGGCTCAACTTTTTGCTGCGACTGCAGCAATCAATCACAAAGACTTAGCCAGCAACCAATCACCAACAACCTGTATGTATCCGAGATCCAAGTTTTAAGTAAGTGGCATTATGATATCATTTTATTTATGTTCTTAGCAACAAACATCATACAGTCTACTAACTCATACGGGGGAAAAGTTGCATCAGAGGTTTCAAAATAATACTCCACAATCCTCTGAGTGGAGTCATGCACAGCCTGTGCACTTTTTAAATGCAGTCAACAGTCTTTACACATTTGACATATTTTACACACTTTTCGTTAGCATATGGTCTAAATCAAACAATAACTAACAACAATTTGTCCACAGGGAAGCAAATCAGTAAACACCCAATTACCATTCAGTGAAATTTATGCTGAATATGTACAACAGCCAAAACCGTCCACAGCTAACAGGGGCCATCCTGAGAAGCCATACAAGTCTTACAAATACTAATCAGACAATAACTCTTGATGATGGCTTTAAAACATTGTGCTTTAATTATACAGCTGCACAATCAAAACTGTGCCAGGCATCCTAATAAGCCAGTTTGTACCCAGCTCACAAAAACCTGACCCTTTCATTGGCTTCGCGTCTCTGAGTCTTCATATGATAAATAGCTTAATTTTTCATCTCAGTGTTCAGACATGATTAAATTCAAGTCGCTCTTCACCTTTGCTCAGCAACAAAACATGCGGCCCATGTGTCCTTATATCCGACAACGGAAGGACGAAGCCGCTTCAGTTTAGAGGCAGAAAACTCTCAGGCTACTGTATAGCCGTGTGAGAAATGCTACAGATTGTGTGTATCCAGCATCTTCTTACAGCAGCTAGGGAAAAGGCAAGTCGTTCAAAGCTATCCTGTGAAGAGATATCATCCTGAGAATAAAGGTGGCATTTACAGCTCTGGACTTGGACTATTGGTGGACTTATACACTGCTTATCAGCTAAACCAGAAAGACTGAAAAATGACTCCCGACTGAACCTTAAAGTTCCCCCAACCCGCATCCAAGTAGGTTTCAGGGGTTCCCATGGTAACCAATATCCAGAACTGAGTATACCAGCCAATCTTAACTTCACAGACTACTAAAAAGCTAATTTGAGCCACTTTGTGCCCTGCTGGTTGAGCAAAGTGAGCTTTTGCAAGTACAAATTTTACTCTTTTGTGGCTAATTTTTAAAATATAATTTAATTTAGCAAACATTTTTAAGGATATCTTTGTTGCTGACCCCAACAACAATACCATCCTCTAACGCATTTGTTTAGTTTGGGGTGTTGGCACCAGTCGAGACAGGATTGCAGTTTTTTTGGCAAGCATCTGAATGAGTCACTGGAAATAGAAACACCTCTTCTGTGAGTTACAAAGTCCAACTTCTTCTTCACTGTGGTATTATTGTTTCCTTTTAGCTTGATTCACTGGATCACAGAGTTATTCAGAGAATATAGGCCAAGTTACTCTGATATCCTCCCCCTCAAGACTGTAAGGGGACATTCCAGCAGCTCAAGTGGAGCAACAATGAAAAAGGAGTCTCTCTTATTTAAGTGGATACAGGTCACTGAAAGCCCAGGCCTTTAGCACAGTAACCACCTTAAGGATCATGTTGCGGCAATACTTCTTAAAGAAACATTTCACCTTTGTGTAAATTCACTTATTGAATGGCCATAGAAACATAATTTCTTATCTGGATTAGGCACACGTGCATGCCGACTTATTTGCATGAAAAATAATGACTATATATAGATGCAACATCACAGTTCAAATAAAAATTGGTTTTAAATTATATTTAAAATGAACAATGATGATTACCTAAGTTCCATCTATTCATCCATCCATTCGCTACCGCTTATCCTTTTCAGGGTCGCGGGGGGTGCTGGAGCCAATCCCAGCTGTCATAGGGCGAGAGGCGGGGTACACCCTGGACAGGTCGCCAGTCTGTCGCAGGGCTAACACACAGGGACAGACAACCATTCATACTCACATTCACTCGCACATTCACACCTAGTGGCAATTTGGATTATCCAATTAACCTATCCCCACAAGCTGCATGTCTTTGGACGGTGGGAGGAAGCCGGAGTACCCGGAGGGAACCCACGCAGACACGGGGAGAACATGCAAACTCCACACAGAAAGACCCCGGCCTGATGGTGGAATTGAACTCAGGACCTTCTTGCTATGCGGCAACAGTGCTAACCACCGTGCCGCCCTTACCTAAGTTGATTTTTTTTATTTATATAGCCACTATTAAGTTTGATCCTATGGGCTGTGCATGTCATATCTCGATATAATCATAAAAAACATAAATGTTTCCATGATAAAATAGTGTCAATAGCAATATCTATGACATGATAATGCTACGTGTTTACGCTCCCTAGCCAGCACAACAATACAAGACCAGTCATGTCTGAGAGCGAGAGCAGCAGTGCCACCCTGTAATGACTATTTAGTACCTAAGGAGTTATCAGAGGTAAGATCTCCAATAAAGCATAGTATTTTGCAATGTGAACAAGAAAACTAACTAACTAACTAACTAAGGTGGAAAGGATATACTTGAGGCAAAAAATACAGAAAGGGAAAAAAAGCTATTAAGGAACCCAAGGAGGACAGAGTAGGTGAAGGATTGTTGGAGCACTCGTTAATATATCACAGGAACAGTGTGACGAGGTGGATGGAAATCCACTTTACACAGTCTGACCCAACATACTACCATCCCAGGTAGAAAATAGAAAAGAAAGTTTCAATTTTATTATGTGACAACCTTGTGCAACTGAAGAGTTACAAGGTTACTATAGCTTGTGTTAAACTCTAATGTTAAGTGGTTACTTTCTGCTTTTACTTAAAGGTTTCATTGAAAAACACAAGCTAGGCTACTTTTATGCTTACACTGGCTGTGGCACCTTGTGGCAAAAGATTCATACTTTCAGTTAAGCAGTCTGTAAATCAGTGACAGTGGCTCATTGATGAAAGATGGATTTTGTTTCCACTATGAAATCCTACTGTCTGTTGCAATCACCAGTAAAACCTTGTTCTTTCTGTATATTTCCTTGAAATACCGTGACGTAATTTTTTTTTGAGGCCATATCACCCACCCCTACTGTGGACAGTCGTTTTTAATATCCACAGCACTTTCCAGAGGTGTCTGACACCATTATTATATGTTTACAGTGTAAATAACAGAGTGCACTCTAAGAATGAGAGTGAGTCTCCTATTGACTGTAAATAAATGAATGATAAGTAACTTAACAAATTGAAACTCTTTCCCTTCAACCCAAACTGGTCACTGCAGATGTCTGCGAGAGGTTTCTTCCTATTAAGAGAGTTTTTCCTTCCCACTGTCGCCAAGACCATGCTTATAGGGGTGTCATCCTAATCTCTGGGATTTTTATCTCGATTATTTTAGGGTCAAGTCTTTATAATCGAAAAGGGAGTGACAGTTGTTGTGATTTGGCACTATATAAAGAAAACTGAACTACATTTAATTGAATTGATATAAAATGGCAATGTTGTGTTTTATTATCCACAAAGCTCAATGTCCATGTGGATGACACCAAATTAATACGGATTAAATAAATGTCCATCAAAGTCTAAAGACTTTAAATGATTTATTGTGTCCAAATCTGTTCATGACTTCACACTTATATAGTTTCTAGACAATCAACTAAAGACTTATATAATTTCTAGTCTTAAGTGTTGAACAGATTTAGTAAAAAGTCTGAGAAAAAAGCAACATCAGGTCATACTGGAACTTCTGTAGACAGCACTGCTATCGATGAAATGAATCAATAAATAATGGAACTGAAACTGTTTACTTTACTTACCAACACTAGAACTGAGGGTCATTCTGATCTCTTGGCATTTTAAAACATATGTAACTCTGTTAAATTAAAACTCTGCCATCTCACGACTTTCCCTAAAACGGGTTTATTGATCATATAATGAACTTTGGAGTGTGTGGGATAAAAAAGAAAAAAGAATTATGACAACTTAGACATCGGGTGTCATTCTGACCCAATAGAAATTCATGTAAAACAGCAATTGCAGAATGCCGGGTTGCCTAGCAACGCACTTGTTTGGACACATTGTGATGTGATGGCAGCTTTAACATGAGCCAGATATAGCTAGATGATATTGATAAATAAATATATAGGGAACTGTAGTTCGATAAATGATGAATAATTACCGCCGCGCTGAAAGGGTCATGCCTGGGATGTTGAGCCAGGTCAGAGCGGAGGAGTGTGTGATGGAGCGCGTGGAGAACTGTAGCTGAACCGAGCAGAAAGCCCAGCATGCGGGGAATTAATCAGAGCAAATAAAGAGTGAAATCCAGAGCAGAACAGCTGAATCAGACATGTTTCATGCCTGGGGAGCAGAGCAGAGTCTGGTGGGCGGAGGCAGATGAGGATGTTGTGTTGTACTTTTACAATAACTGATTTAGTGCACAGTGTATCTTTCTTTTTCTTTAGCCAACTGTGGGCAATGACCTGTTCAATCTGTGTCACAGAGAGCACTTTGTTTTTTGTTTTTTATACCTTCTTTATTTTAGCTAAACTAATACAGCCCATTATCCAAAACTCATTTTTAACTCCGTTTTTCTTCTACAATAATTAAATGATTTAGATCTATTATTGTGTTGCTCGGTATAATCTTTATTTATTAGTGAATTCCAGTACACACTTTAACTTTATATTCTGTAATGAAAAGATATAAATGTTTTGTTAAACTAGAACTAAAAACTAAAACCCCAATTTTTCAAAGTATAAAAAGCTTTTTTTTTGTTTTGTTTTAATTCACAAATTAACTTCTTGAAGAACTTACTTCTTTGCACACAACTGCTGTTGTTGCAGGATTGAGTCAAAAAGCCACCAGCCCACAGGAATCCATGGCAGTTCTAGTGCTAAATAAACACATCGCTCTTATTTCATGTCATGGTTTTTGTCACGTCGCGAATGTAAATCCAAGATTCCTCGTCTCTTATCTGTTTCTTGACCTCTTACAACTACTGAATGAAACACTGATTGAGATCAGATCTGACTCGCTGATAAATGCAGTTATTTCCACTGACTACTCATCTCTCTGTGTGGACGTGAGCAGGTAGTGTTCAGGAGGTCATCTATCTAGTGTTGCTAAAAATAAAATGCTCAGGCTTGAACCAAAACAATGAAGTAATACAAATCAAATAAGCAGAAAAATGTCCTCGAAAGTCTTTGCTCTTTAAAGAAAAACACTGCAGCTCGAATTTATGAGCCATCTATAAGCCGCTATTCATCCCGCCGCTGCTAGTATCTACACCGCACTTCACAGGAATCCAAAGTAAAACACACACACACCCTCTCACTGTTTGTTCTCTGCCGTATACGGGCAGCCTGAGGCCAGCGCGAGGACATACCTCTGAGTTTATACAGCTCTCCATTGACGGCGTTTACGATGAACATGTGCGGAGCCTCGTCGCTCGTTGTCACCGAGGCGCCGATCAGAGGCAGCGAGCCACGGGGCTTCTGGCTCTTCCCCTGCTCATTGACAAAGTACTGCAGCTGTCCCAGCTCTGGATCCAACACAAAATACCTGCACAGGAGGAAAAGGCAGAGAGAGAGAATGAAGTTAAGAAAGTAATGAACCAGGGAAAAGACCGGGGAACGGGAAATGGAAGAAGCACCGTGACCGTTATCATCATCATTTTGTTTTATGCTCTCATTATCTTGTTTACTGGTAAAAACTTTTTTTATATATTCCTGCTGCACAAACTTTGTGCAGGATGTGGAAGAGAATAGGAAAACAAGGCGGGGGACATGAATGTATGTGAAATGGAGCAAAAAGAGAGCTGCCGTAATAACACTCAACACCCTTAACATATCTCACCTCCCATGTAATGATGCCTGCAGGATATTATTCACCACATCTCTCTTCAGGCAGCACTCGTGAACAAAAAATTTTAAAAAATAAAAAGAACAGCCCTTCATTTACATTAACGCCTGCTTTCAGCACCATCAAGCCGGCAAGCTTGATTCCAAATTACTCATGGTAGCAATTAGCGCGGTCATCTTGTGCAGAACCCACAGCCCGAGGCGTGGAAATTAAACCCCACATTTTCTCCTTTGTGATTAATGAATCGCATTCAATCACTGGGTAATTGAATCCCTCATCGCTGGCTGGAAGATGCAAAGCCAGTCAGGCAAACAGAGGCAGAGACATTTCATTTCCTGTGGCCGGAAAGGATCGCGTATGACATTCAAGAAGCTGGTCCGTCGGCTCTGCTTAACACTTTGTTCTGGTTCTGCAGTTCAGCACAGACCACAATGGCACTGGGTGGCTATGGCTGACCTTTTCATGTTTTTGCACAGAGGCCTGAGGCAATAGCGGTTGTCTTTGTCTTGTGTTCATGTTCAGAGGCGCCCTGTATCATCCTCCTTTCCCTGAGATTCAACCTGTATATTAAAAAAAACTAAACATAAAACTCTTCATGCACCATTACTGGAGCTGCAGTATTGATCAGCAAACCTAAGTGGACCTATTATGCTCATTTCCAGCTCCATATTTGTATTAATGGACTCAACTAGAGTAGATCTGCATGATCTGCAGTTCAAAATAATCTGATTTCATCCTACATTGGGCTGTGGCACATCGCCATCAAGTTTATCTCAGTTTTAGCTCCCATTCCCAGTCCACTCTCCTTTCAAGCAATCTTTCATCAGACTGGCTGCCCTTGCAAACAGAAAGTTTGAACATCAGCTGGATTTTAATGATCAGGGATAAAAGCTACTTTCGGCTGCTCTGTTTTTGTGCTTTTAGAACAGAGTGCCTTTATTTGTCACTGTACGGCGTACAACAACATTTCTAGTGAGGCCAAAAGAAGTGACAGTCAGCATGTGGGAGGAAACCGGTAAAACCCAGATGAATGCATCGGAGGAAGAACTCGAGGAAAGTGCCGCCCATGTGCAAATCAAACATATGGACTTATTCTGGATTTTTAAACAAAGATTGAGCAAAGAAGAGAGCTGATTACCAAGTTACTGCCCATTTCAGAGTGAGCAAAGAAAATAACAGAATCCATCACAAACTTTATGGGCTGCTGGTACTGGTTAGGTACTGGAGTGCAGGTATGACACAACGTTTTTTAAATGACACCGCTGTACCCAAATCTACAAGAACTCTTATGTCACAGAAGACTCTGACTGCTGTCTCACATTCAAAACACTTGTAACAGTACAGCAGTCAACAGGTATTTGTATCCAAGTAACTTGGACTAGACTGCAATGCGAAGAGTTCAGTTTTTAAGGTGCATGCAACATTTTTAACGAAAAATATTTATCAGGCTGTCTGCGCCACGCTCCCCTTTTGCAGCAATAAAAACAAGTGACATGAGAAGAAGAGACTGAGAACTTACCAATGCATTGTGAGTTAAGCATCATGGAAATGTTGAATTATCATGGTGTCTCTGATGATATCCCCTCTTTGTGACATCATGCAGATCAGGACAAAAAAAAACAACCTTTTTTTTAAACGTGGAACTGTCTGAAGCCTGAGCTTTGGGTTCATATTGATTACTTGTACATACACTCACTGACGCTTTATTGGAAACTTTGGCCATTTTATATAAACATCTACCATTGTAACAGTTTTGACTTAACAGGTCTCAGCAGATAATTCATGACTTCGCAAAGGGGTGCAATTATTTTTCCACGTGGGGCTAGGAAGGTTTGGAAATTTTTTCTCTATATGAATCTTAAATAGAACTTTAAGGCGCCATCTATCCATTCCATGTCACATGTGTCTTTTGGGTGTCTCAGAAAAGCTGTTTACTTCATGTTTCAAACACTGGCACCGTTTCCTATTTTCTTCATAACAGGTTATATTCTTATTACCTGTTATGAATCTGTATCCCCCACAGTTTAATGGAAACGCATCAACTTCCTTTACCAATGTATCTGCATCATTATTTAATTAAAAAGGTGAAAATATGAGCCCCCATTGTTGCCCATCAGGTTAAGCTCGTGATCAGTTTTTTTTAAGCATTTGCAGAAACCCGGGTTCAAATCCACCCTGAGGCCATTAACTGCATGTCTTTCCCAGCTTTCACTACTCACCTAAATAAAGGATAAAAAGGTATAAAGAAAAGAACATAACCATCAGTTTCCTAGGACTATGCAGGCCTTTTAGATGATTAGGAAAAGCTGAGATGAGATGCTAGCTCTCATATCAGATCTATGATATATTAGCGCAGAACACCAAAGGATCATTTCTCTAATGACTAAAGAAAAAAAAAAAAAAAAAAAAAAAAAAAGTTCATTACCACAATAAACCAACATCTGCTGAACAGACACTGCTTTCCATTTATCATTACACCCTATTGATGTGTGATCCTCAAACATATGCTGGCTCCTAGTTAAGCAGAAAGTCATTCAAACTGTGCGACACGCAAACAGAAATGCTGCGAATCAATCTTTGTCAACTGACTAAACATTACGTTTGAAACATGACTCACACATGAGTCCAGTGAACTCAAAACTGTGCCTGTTTAAACTAAATAAAGTTGGTCAAGTCATGAAGTAATCTATTGATTTTTTTTTTTTTGCTTGAGGGGTTATTTTTATTGACAAAAATGTTGATAGAAACAGTGAGGCCAGCAAGTGTTGCACAAATCAGATTTTCATTGTTGTTTTTCTGTCACATCTCTGCAGCTACACTGGGAAACTGGGTTTTCCATATATTTCCAGCCTCTTTCTTCCATTTGCATCATGGTCATTCTGATTGGTTCCCAGCTTTCAAGGAGGTGGGTCGTGACTAATACAAGCATGTCAGAGGGGGCAACAGAAGGAGGGGGGTGGGGGTGTATGAATGCATAAAAGCAGCAAATGAATGCAAAGAGCACCTTTTTGTTGAGACCCTGATGGACAGTGAATGGCAACCCTCCTTCCTGGATGCATTTTAGGCTTTTTTCATGCTGCCTGCATCTGTTCATTAATCTAAAAGAGCTCAAAACAAAGCAGTTTGAGTTTATGGCTGGAGGCACGGACACCAGGTCAAGCTCTAACTAACAAATGAAATGAGGGATGCTGAATAATGTAATGTTTTACAAGCTGCCTTAAAAAGATATTAAAATACTCGCACTTCAGGTGAGTCATGACAAAGTTTCCCTTGAAAGCAAAACAAGCATGTGTGTGACGTAACAAGCAAAGCACACTGACGCGAAGGCTGATTTAAAATCTTGAGATAAACTGGAGCAGCGTATTCAAAAACCACTGCTTTAACAGTGCATATATCATAATTTCCTAACTCATTAGCTGCTTGAGCTGCTAACTTCTCCATCCTTCACAGGATGCATTTTTCCCCATGAACCCTCTCAGCTCCAGCGAGCACACGGGGAACGCTGCCGTCTGAAAATTGATCCTTGCTCACAGTCTTGTCCCCTTCCATCAGGAGGGCTGGAGATTTATGCCGACCGCAGCCATCCAGGGAACAATCTGCCTGCATCACTTTATATCCAGGGCTGTCTTCGTCGGCCTCACGCGCTGCATGTTGAGTTCACAGCAGTGTATCAAGTCTTATCCCCTGTGCAGTCAGCAGAATGGAGGCATTCACTGTTGACCCCCTCCAGGCAGTCTTCGCTTGTCCAGCTAAACCACATTGCAGACTTTTGATATGATGAATGGCGCCAGAAAGCAAAGTCCGGGCTTTCGTGGGCTCTCTCTGCTGATAAGCCGATACCGACCTGCAGGGCCAGAGTCTTGGCCCACAGAGACCTTTTCGCCTTTGGACGCAAGAGGCTGCAGCAGCCCGCCGACCAAATGAAAAGATGATTAGTTTGGCTGCAGTAAAATCTAAGACAGTAAATCTAATTTCCAACTAGTATCAAACTTGATTCATGAACAATATTTTACAGTACCTTAGTATCTAAAATGCAGGCTGTGCATATGGCTCACAATCTGTTATGTGGGCTTTTGTCACTTTCCAGTTGATAAATGAAACTGTAGGGCTTCAAAAGACACCCAACATCATGATTAAAAAAGAAAAAAGAAAGAAAAATGTGTCCTGGAAAAAACAGATTGGAAGGTGCTGAAAGAAATTTATGAGAATAAGGCTCACACAGAGTAGGGCTGAACGATTATGGAAAATAATCTAATTGCGATTTTTTGCCCCAATATTGCGATTGCGATGCGATATGCGATTATTTTTTAAGGTCTTTGTCTTCTGTATTATTAAACAAAGACAAGCAATACATCATATAGTATGGCCAATACTATATTACATTAATTTTAAACTGTTCTTTCCTGGAAGACAGACCTCTGTTATGATGACATGAGGTGATGCATGAATTGATGACTGACATTTTTATTTAACTTCTTCAATCACAACAGTATATTTGAACATACACAATAGTTTATTTTTAGCTTACAAACATCTGAGCATAAAGTGCTGACAAGGAACCCTGGTGTAAACATTAAAATGAAAGTCAGTACAATGTGCAGATTGCAGAAATATACATAAAAAAAATCAGTGGCTTTACCACACTCAGTTTTTCGACATCTGTGAACTACTAGACAGTCATTCAATTAAAAAATAATATTAAATAAATAAAACTAATAAATAAAAAATACACACATCTTACTGATCTTTGCAGTCAGTAACATTACACATAAAGTGCAAACATAATAGCAATTGTATAAACACACACACAAACACGCCTTTAAATTTTAAAGGCGTGAAATTGGACGGTCTAGCCTTCTGATTAGCGTCACCGCTGTCTCGGTGGAGTTTAATAATAAACTACAAATGCGGCCTCAGGAGGATGCAGCCCATGAATTTGGACATGTCCAGAGTATAATCGCAGCCTTTGCGGTTAGAAAATTGCACTTGATCATGTCGCGATATTATCGCAAATGCGATATATCGTTCAGCCCTAACACAGAGATACAACATGGGCACTAAATGCATGGTGACCAAGCAGAACAGGAAGTTGAATATGCTCAGTAATATGTGCTAATGCATGATGAATGTGAATGCCTTTGTTACTCAGTTTAGATATTACAGTACCCTGGGGTGGGATTCTTTGTTGGCAAAGACATTCAATACCTTTAATGGACAAATCAATTCACTCAATGCAATCATGAAACAAATCACCATCTGCAGTCGATTTTGTTATCCGCCCTTAAAATATCAGAGAACGTGTCATCACGTAGGGTTTTATTGCTTCTAAATATACCACAGCTGTTTATTTTAAACCTTTATACATACTTGAATTAGAATTCATGTTCAAACTTTCTATCTCTAGAAACCTGTACGTGCACTCAGGAGCAGACATCTGTAACAACATAGAGCCCGCTATAAATCACCACCATAACAATATTTGCACTTTAAAAAGAGCTTAGTCAAGCACATTTGTCCACATCAACAGAAACACTATCATTTCCTAATGGATTTAACAATTGTGCTGCAGGAAATGGCTTGTCAGCAGGATTTACATCTCCTCGCTGCTCTTTTGGCAGTTAATTCTCAAATATGCTTGGAGGGACGTCAGAGTAGTGAATCACACTGATTATTGGCAGGAAAAGGGGGATCAATAAGAGAGTGATTGGCAACTATCAGGGAGATTACATGCTGCTGGCATTTTATTTTCCTGTAACATCATGAGAAGATCTTGACACTGCTGTGGCCAAATAAATTATACTCAATCATTTCATTAGGTACACCTTGCTAGTACTGGTTAGGAGCCACTTTTGCTTTCAGAGATGCTTTGATTCTTTGTGGTACAGATTCAACAAGTTACTGGCAACATTTCTTAGAGATTTTGGTTCACATTGAGATGGTAGCATCACACTGTTGCTGCAGATTTGTTGGCTACATAACCATGATGAAAATCTCCTGTTTCACCACATCCCAAACATCCTCTACTCAAAGCACCACCCATAGTTGTTCATACCAAGCAGGATGGTTTCATGCTGTCATCAGAATCATCTTTTTTCCCATGTTATTTATGCCAAATTCTGATCCTCGTCCAAATGTCTCAGGACAAATCATGACTCATCAGAACCAGACAACATTTTTCCAATTTCCCATTGTCCATTTTGATGAGGTCATTGTGAATTGTAGTTTTCTGTTCTTAGTTTGCGGGCGTGGCACCCAGTGTGGTCTTCTGCTGCTGTAGTCCATCTGCTTCAAGGTCCAAACCTTGCTTGAAGCAATCTATCCAAACCTCTCTAAAAATCACTAGATATATATATTTTTTTATTATTTCGGGATGATTGTGCAGGAAAATCCAATCCCAACAGATCAGTAGCTTCTGAAAAACTCGCACTAGCCCAGCTGGCAGCAACATCCATGCCACATTCAGTGACTCAAATCTCCTTTCCTCTCCTTTCTGATACTCAGTGTGACGTTGAGCAGGTCATCCTAACCATACCTAGATCCACAAATGCATGGACTTGATTTGCTGATAAATCATGTTTTAACATGCAACTAAATAGATGTATGTAATAAAGTAGCTGGTGAGTGTAAGCTCATCATTCACAATCTCTTAACTCTTGTTTGCTTCCACAAACGTATCATCATAATAAAACTTTACCATCTGACGTTTTTAAACATCTAAATATTTCAGGCTGTACTTTTTGACCAGCTGCCATATCAGGGACATGGAATAGTTTCACAAGTGGGGGCAATGAAACTATTAAAAGGCTTTGTTAAAACCAGATGTTATTTTAAGCATTCCTAAAAGTATACAAGAAAACTACACACAAGAAAACCAAACAAGATATGAAGGAAAGGGGAAATGCAAAATGCTAACTCATTTCCCTTTCCCCTGCACTCTAATATCAAAGCTGGCCTTACAAAAAACAGAAAATTAGAACAGAAACCCAAGAAACAGCAAAAAGACAGGAGATACAGCCATTAAACAGACAGAAATATATCAACATGAAGCCAAGCTAATGCCTGCAGTTTTCTTCCCCTTTTCAGACACAGAAACACCCACCAGAGCTGCACCACCCCGACTCACAGCTTTGATCAAAGAAGCACAGCAGAGCTCCTTTTCCACTGAGTGCAAGTGCAAAGAAATTATTTGTTCATCACAGTACATCCCCCACCCTGCAGAGCACTTACGAAGACATGGATATAACATCTACACAACGCTCACAGCTTCTTATACAGGAAGACGGTCTAAAATGGAAATTGAGAAAGAGCTATAAATGGTATGAATTGTGTGATTGGCACACACTTCATACATATGCCGATAACCAAATTACAAAGAATTAAGTTAGATATCTGCTCCATGGAATGATGAATGTTACAACTGATTTACAGCAGCAGAAGGTGACGTTGTTTTTCCATTTTTTTTAAAGTGTGTCGTCAACATTCGTCCCCCTGGAAACTAGCCGTGCGCTACAATCCACAATCAAAAGCTCACATTTCTACTTTTAAAATGACAAAAAGCATGTCCACTAGCGTGAAATGATCACACAGTAACCACTTGCAGGTAATGCATGACTTCAAAATGCAGACAGAAAAAGCTGCGAGAGGTAAACCAGGCCTCACAGATGGTACTTATGTGTCTGTAATAAATAAGCTGAGTATTTTCCTATCATTGCAGACATGCTAAATATGTTCCGAGTGTCTTTAAGTGGGAACACTTCACTGTGGCAAACTGATTGTTTAGTCTGAGAGGCCGGAGAATGCATAATGTCAACCTATTAATTCTCAAATGGACTCTCGTGGCTTCTAGGGCAGCATTAAGAAGGAGATGAGTTCTCGTATGTGTGTGTTTGTCTGCACATTCAAAGGCTTCCTGACCAATCAGACTTCTGCACCTTTAAGTTTTAGTCATAGTCTCATTTCTACACAGAGCTGTTTGAGAATTAAGACTTGATTTAAGGATTTTTATAATGATTGTGTTCTTTTTTTCCTCCCATCCACTATATTCTTTACCAACTATCCACTCCTTTTCAGCGTGATAAGGATATAAAAGGCTTTAAAATAGTTACTGATTTACAAGCCATAGTCAAGGTCAAATTTGTTTATACAGCACATTTAAAACAGCAAAATATAGGCCAATTCAACTTAACACTAAAATCCAGGAAAACAGAACACAATACACAACATTAAAAGACAAAAATTTATTAAAATAAAATAGGATTTAAAATCTGAGCCAAGCAGATGTGCAGAGTTAGATCATTCCATATATTTAGTGCAAACATTTATATTTTGATCACCTCTCTGTTTTAATCTCATTTGAGGAATGTGTTAGAGCAACTGGTTACATGACCTCAGAGTTGTTACAGGTGTGTGAATGTGAAGCAGCTCAGACAGATAGGAAGTCAATCTGCAAATGATTGACAAATCATCAGAAGCACAGAAAAAACATAAGCACACACAACTAGAATAAACTCTAAAAACCTGTTACCCTTTATTCTCTCTTCTAAATAAGTTTGACTGTGCTCTGTGTTTGTTACAAAACCTGTCTGACAACACTTCCTCTTATGCATGCGAACACAACATACACCGTGTATGATAATCAACTGTTGAATAACAAGCAGCTTGCAAACAACACTTCCTCTATTAATCTTTGTGACACTGTGCAAAGTTTGCATCTGGGACATACGAAGGATAGATGGCATATTAATGATCTCCTTCATATTCAGCCACACTTTTTGTCAGTGCATGTAAGGACTTTTGTTGATATTAAAATGATTGTGCTACTTGGTTTCCTTAAATATAAAAACATCCCAAAGTAATCTTAAATACACTTCAGAGAGGGAGACCATTCCAACTGTAACACAGTAATAATCAGGGTGTAGGCCTGTTGCCAGTCCACCTATTTTATAGCCTCATAAGTTTCCAACTAACTTTAGCATATTGGCCATCAACATATGAGAAGTTAACCCATAGATGATAATGAAACATTTTCTGGGCACTTTGTCAATATCGCAGTAGGTAATTAATTAGGAAGTTGGATCAGCTGTCGTCAGAGAAACTGGCCTTTTTTCCCTCCACTTTATTGTTTGACATTTAAACTCAGCATTCTTCCTCTGGCTGTATTGAAATTTCTTACCAGCATTGTATTGACGGGAAAGCAACACGCTATCTGAGGAACTATATCAAAGACCTTTGTATGCAAACACTGATAGCAACGTCAACGTCAGACATTGTCAGAGCGAACAAATGTTGTCAATAAATAAAATGTTTCAGTCGAGAAGTATGGACTTGCTTTGTAAGACAAAAATGTACATTTATTATTTCAAAATAAGCACTAAAAAGTTACCGCCGAGCATAGTAGCCAATTCATGCTGCCACTATGGGTTCAAAATGTAAAGAGTACCCAACCCTAACTCCCACAGCTGCAGTCAATTTAGAATCACCAGCTAACTTAAGATGCATATGTTTAGGTTGTGG
This sequence comes from Rhamphochromis sp. 'chilingali', assembly GCF_963969265.1. Classification (NCBI taxonomy): domain Eukaryota; kingdom Metazoa; phylum Chordata; class Actinopteri; order Cichliformes; family Cichlidae; genus Rhamphochromis; species Rhamphochromis sp. 'chilingali'. Next base: position 24,840,914 of record NC_137944.1, read on the forward strand.
GAGGAAACACACGCAGGCAGCTAGAGAAAACACTTTGAACCATGTGATTTTTCTTTCATTTTTTTGAGAAACATAACTGATCCTTTATAACTGAGGTCATCTGAGAGGAAACTAGAAATGCCTCGCCCTCTTTGGAGTGTAGAAGACGTGGCTTGTGATGTTTTTGTCTTTTCTTTTTCTTTCATGTGAGATTGTGTAACGATCGGTGGCGCTTGATAATTAAAAAAATTAAACAGAGGAGTAAGTACTGCTCTTGTGTGTTGACTTTTGCCTTTGCATTTTTCACACGTATGACACAGATGCGTATGCTTACGCTGGTGGGAGGAGCTTATGACAGAGACAAGACTTGCTGAAAGAAGGCTGTTTTTTCTTGGGGGGTTTTTGGCTTTCCAGAATTCTGCAGTTTCAATGCTTATAATACTGAAACTCTTGTTAACAACCCCATCTGTTTATTGGTTTTGTATACACTGCCTTAGACCATTTATTCTTATTAACCACTTTTTTATGATAAGCATTTCAATTAATCTCTACAGCACCTTCAGGCAAACTTTGAGCTGATTTGCTCTGTTGCACATTAAACTTCTTCCCTTCCAAAATCTTTCCTTTCATCAGTTCATCTGGGTATAAATGTGTCACTAGCTTTCCCATAATGGCACATTATTAAAGTCACACTGCCATTATTACAACAGTGTTATAATAAATGATTATTACTATATTACACTGACTGTGACTGTCATCAATGCTTAGGTTTAAAGGGTTTGAATCATTTACTATCCTTACAAGTATAGCACGCATTTCATATGTGCATATATAAACAAAACTGACTACTTAGCACATTTTCTTCACACAAACGCACACAGCACCTACTCAACATAACGGTACTTCACGCTGACACATGGCCGCCCACACAGTGGCAGAATTAGCTCCACTCAGGTCTCCTGCCCACCAAGACACGGCCTGCCAAACATGCACACACACACACGCACGCACACACACACACTTTGTGTTCCTCCACGTGATGAAACGTGACTGACAATGTAATTACTCAAACAATGTCTTCCACCGGGGCACGGCCTCTCCTCCTTCAAACGTTTCTATTTTTACGCTGCGGGCACTTACGGATATTAACTGTGAGCTGAACACAACCTGAGGAAGGATGGAGCATCTGATCGTCTTCCTTCACAGGTATAAAAGAAACGGGTCATTTTAAAATCTGGTCCGGCTGCAAAAAGCCTTTCATTTTTAACCTAGCTGATTTATATTTCTCTACAGGCCCCCTCCCATAGTAAACCTCTAATAATATATATATATAATATAAATCTTTATCCCAGGTGACAGCAAATGCTTTCCTGAGCTCAGAGAAAGATAGAGAACTACAGCATAGGGTGTAAAAATCACTTACTGTGAAGAAATATGAACAAAGGCTCAAAACACAACAGTGAACCCACCATTCAGTCCTGATTCATTTCAAAACTAAATAATCTTGAAATTAAATAAATAAATAAAACGTTGCTGTAGCAGAATGACATTTTTACTAAAGATATTCTAAAGAAATAATCTTGCTGGAATAGATTATTTTAAAAATAATTACATTGGCTGCAATGGTTTCTGCTTTAAAAGCTTTAAAACGAGCTAAAAATAGAAATACCATAAACAATAACAAAAGTAATGCTTTCTGACCTTCATGTTGACATATTATCAACATTACAGTTTTTCAGGGGTGGGGTGGGGGAGTTTGTTGTTTTTGTTTTGTTTTGCTTTAATGAAAGGACTACAAGTACTTCCAGTTAATTGTTTCAGTGTTCCTGGGTTTGTGACATATTGGCCTTTCACAGCACAACACATTAAAATAAGCCATCAAGGGTGAAAACTCCGGTCAATGCAAGATTTACAGAATAATTATGAATGTCAACCCATGGATCACCCATGTTTTCCTCTTCATGGGTGATCCAATCAAACTTAAGAGTGCAAAAGGTTTAACATGGCAGATTTCAATTGTACTTTAAGCACTCTTTGGATAACTCTGCAATTTAAGCTAAATATTAATATTTAATATTAAATCATCTCAAAATGCAATTGCATATAATGCTGTAAAAAAAAAAAGAAGAAGAAAAAGAATAAATGAATATTCCACTACAGCAGATTCCTTTGAAAAACTGCTATCTGTTGGTGCATCCTCCAGTGAGTCACCCCTCTTTTACCCATACCTGCAAATCTCTGCACAGAGCTCACAGCAATCATGTTCATTTACTTTATTTACTGATATCTGCAGTAAAAGTTCAGAGTTTAAGAGTCAAGAAACGTGCCTGTAAGACCAAGTGTGGCTTCTCTGCCAGCAGCGACACCATTAGCTGCAAAGCCAACAAACCTAAGTGCACATAATAATTTCTTGATACTAAGAGTTTGCAACTGCAGGATGTCACAGACGGCAGCTGCAAAGCTGAACCACAGTTCAAGGATTTTAAACAACAAGTTGCAGATCCCACCTTTGTGGGGAATTCTCATGGAGACGATGCATAAGTGCTCCATATGACTGTTTCTATCATTTCTTTCTCCTGTAAAACTCCCCTTTTCATTGTCTCTGTTTTTTACACCGAAACAGGTGCCTGGTGACGCAATGAAATGTGGGAATGGATCAGATCCTGATCATCCCCTTCGCAGTGTTATCTCTACAGTCACAGAAGCACAAGTACTGAAAGTGAAAGTCGATTTGCTCCTGGCAGATTGCACCGTGTTCCACACCATCCATAAACGGACTCCCTACATCCAGAAGATTACATTTCCCTGAGAACATTAAGACAGTGTCTGCTGATTTGTTCTTACTTCAGCATGGTGTTTACAGTGCTTACATTTATTAGAGCACCACACAATGTAAGGTTCATGTCACAGCTGCCATAAATTAAAAGCACTGGTAATTACCAAAATATTTTTTTATGTTTCTGTAATGGTTAATCCACCAGCATGCACAAGCTCTTTAATCCAAATGACAGTTTTAATGCTAAAATATAGTTATTGTTGTTATCCATGAATTTTCTAATTTACTGTTTGACAAAAACAAAAGCATAAAAAAAAGGCATGCACAGCATTCTTTTTTGGATTAGACACTAAATTAAAGTTATTTACTTCCATTCATGAGCAGAAAATTTGTCTTACTAGTTGAATGTTGCACTTGATTAATTTCTGGATTCTCAGTGACAACTTTCGTCTTTTATTAAGAGAGTGCACTAAAATTCCTAAATCCACATCCAGAACTCTAAAACTTTATTACTTCTAGCCCCAGCTCTGGAAACACATTCTTAATTTAAAGTTATCCTACAAGCAAACAGAGGATCAAACAGTCCTTCTTGGTAGTGATAATAAGATGACTCCAGGAATCACCTTAATTCACTTATATAGCTTTAACTGAATTTCAGGTAGAGATAATCATCACTGCTTTGATTAGTCACATCGTGGCAGTGTTCTGTACGTGAAAAAAAACAAAAACAGAGCAAAGCAAAGTCTGATTGCTAAACTCTTTTCCTCCTTCAAGAGCCAAAAAATACAATTTAAAAATTATGAATTTGAATTCAAATGAAACTACTTTGTACATTTTGTCATCATTACTAATGTTAGGGCTATGAGCAGTAGCAATAAGCCTACTGACCCATGTTAGTATAGTTTCAAAGACAATCTAAATGGAAACTAAAAGCCATCTCAGCTCCAGGCTATGTTTTCAAGATGTTTTAGTCGCTGCTCCCCGTCTGTGCTGAAATACTCTTTCAGCTTGAGGTCTTGGCGCTTGCTCAAGTCAATGAAGTTAAAGGATTCTCTCCTGCGAAGCTACACCTTTACCCTATAGGCACTTTGAAATTGACACTGGACAGGCAGCATCACCCACAAAGGCCAAACCAATTTGGTAATGCCCTTTCGTCTGTACAAAGATCAGAAATCAGCACACCCGTGCACATGGCAGACCGTACTATTTGATTAAAACGCGCTTCACAGGCTACATGTGACAAATCCCACGAGAACATCACGCACATTTAAGGCTTCCTTTAATCAGTGCCACCTCGCTTTGATCGCTCTGAAATGAAGGTTTGTCTCGCTGTCCCACAAGTGTTCCTGCGGGTACGTATCAAGATGCAGTTCGTTGCATCGTCTGTCAGTTTGATGGGAGAGCAGGGACGAGTCAGTCTTTCCTCCGCCTTCCTACACCGCCCCTCAACACAAACAAACCCCACACAACGTGAGCTTCCCTCTCCTCTGCAGCAGTGCCACTGTACACAATGGGATGCTCCAAGTCGCTTAGTTCTTCTTTACCCACACACAAAACTAATTGCACTGCCAAACGCAGAGATCCTGCATAATTCATGTTAGCTGTTCAGACCGCGGGGGGAAGAAAAACAAGAATGAAAAGAAAGTCCAACCCAGGGGAAGATGTTTCACATGTGACTCACATTGACTTAAAATTAAAAACACAGCTTCTCATAAAAACCTCTCTCTGTATTTGTCTGTGTCTGAGATGAGGAAATCGGACAGGGCGGCGTGATGGCATATAAATTCTGGATGAGGTACAGGCACTTTTTGAGAATTGCACTGCTGTGAAGATGTTATATACTTCATTACAAGAGTGCCTGCACTGATTCAGGAGCAGCGGAATTACAGATTGTCACAGTATATGGGAATAATATCAGTACAGATCAGCAACTGCAAAAACCTGTACAGACGGGCAGGCGTAAGTGTACAGTGTGTCCACAGTTTCAGGAAACACAAACACTTTGTGGCAGCAGGGTCTCATTCTTGCGCGTTAGCCACTTTTCATTGTCCTTTCTAATCTTTTTTAATGTCAGCAAGACTTCATTTTGTCCACCTTGACCTTTGTGTTATCCACATTTTATTAGCCAAACACCAGTTGGTTAAAACAAAGTAACAATGATTGTTAGTTAGTCGTTTGGCACTTTCCCGTTAATCAAACTGCATGATATCTGATTGGCTTCAGTTTCAGTCCTATTCAGTTGTAGTGAAGGCCACAGAGCTGCTAAAGGTGGAGACCTGCACAAGCTGGAGGAAAATACTAGAAACTATGGCTGAATTAATTCGATTTTTCTGGGGAAAATAAATAAGAGTGTGCTGATGGCGTTGTGCTACCTGGTATAGTGTGTCGTCTATTAATGTGAAGGTCGGTTGTTTGACCCCTGGCACCAACCTGCATGTCAAAGTATTGTTGGGTAAGATACCGAAGCCCAGTTTTCCCCTGACCCAATGTTAGGTTAAAGTGCTTAGTCATAGAAAAGCACTTGTATAAATGATTTAATAGGTGAATGACACTTTCAGTTGTCAAATTGAGAAGAAAAACACCATCTAAGCACCTTTTATTAGTTAGTTTAGTAGCCGTTTCTCTTATAACTAGATGTGTAGTGGCAAAAGTTTAAGAACCACTGCTGTAATCAGTCGTGTTGTTTGAAGCGCACTTATAACATGTAATAAAAATGAAGGCTAATGTTTACCGCCAACTTAACCATTCAGTACTCTGCCACAACATAAGGATGGCTCCCTATGTTATGTCATGCTGAGAAGAGGCCCTGATACAAACTCATGAAACACTGAAGACACTTCATCTCTCAGCTGGCTTGGGAATGCCTTGGGTTCCCCTCCAGAAGAGATGGAAGAGTATCTCTGCTCAGATTGCTGCCCCCACAACCCAGACCCACATAAGTAGCAGAAAACAGATGGATGGCTAACTTTTTTTTTTTTAATAAACCAATATCTTTAATGAGATCGATAGTTAAGAATTTAAGAGGGCTATTTTAAAGGGGGAACAATTAATCCAGTAGCTCTAAAATGTATTGACAGATGATGAATCAGCACCAACTTTGACAAATGATTAATTACTTTGGCATTTTCCAATTCCATCATTGTTTTCAGTTGAGTAATCTCGAATCCTAATTTAATTTATACATTTTTTAAATTATTGCTCAAGTGTTCCAAAATAGTTTAAAACTTTTACTCTGAGTTCTGAGAATGCAAGTTAGGAAACCAGGCTTTCAAAACCCCCAAAGATATTAACTTTATTATAAGAACAGACCAAGAAAAGCAGCAAATCTGATGTTTCTGAAAATACTTTAGCAATTAATATAATAACATAATATACTGGAAATTACAAGAATTTTAGAGGATTATTATTATAAGTATTATTTAATGACAGTTTTTGTTTTCTAACATCTCTTTTGCCCATTATGTAAGTCAGCCCATGAAGACAGCGATCAAACAAACTAATTCATCAGCAGGCGTCCAGACTTGTGTGATTTTGAACCCCCTCCCCCTCGCAGTGACGTGGTGGTAAAAGTGCAACGTGGACGGGGCAAATAACAACACGAAGCCTCACCTGGGGCATGAACCGAAACTAAATCATGTGTCAAACGTCCCCGACCCCATCCACGTGCTTACCTGTTCTGCCAGCCTTGGATCAGGTTGGTGTATTTGCTCAGGACTCCTTCCAGCTGCCTCTTGCGCGCCTGCTGCTGTTGCTGCAAATTCATGCTGTTCCCCAGCACAGTTGCCCGACTGCCTCCCGCTACAGCCGAGCCTCCCAGGGAGCCGGAGCCGGGGCTGTGCGACCCGGGCCGCCCACCGGGCTTCCTCGATGATGAGCTCCCGCGGAGGTCCGCGGAGGAAGAGTTTGTTTTGTTGGTCCCGGGATGCGGACTGCAGAGCGTCTTGTCCATCCTGGCGACGGGACGGCACACAGCAGGAGGAGGAGCAGGAAGAGAGGGGAGGAGGGAAAGGAATGGACCAGAAGCAGCAGCAGAAGAGATTTTTAGCAAAGCATAAGTGCTAAACGGGGTTGTGTTTGTCTGCTAAACTAAAGCAGAGGCAGTGGATGTGCAGAAACTGCGCTGCGCGGCGGCTTTATGCGTCCCTCGGTGCGTGACACAGCTGACATATTCCTCGATGGTGTTTGAGTCCCGCTCTGTCCTCTGCAGTGTGTGGCAATGTGGGTCTCATCCACCGTTTTTCTGGTAGGAAGGACAGCAGAGCGCAGACACTCCCACTCTACTCTAGACCTGCCCCCGGATATTACCTACTATGCACTCTCCTATGAAACGTATCGTCAGACACCCCCCCCCCCTCCGTCCAAAAAAAAAAAATTGGAAAGGGCAGGAAAAGCCTCACATGACACATATTTAAGCTGAAACGCATGACTTTTTTTGTGAACAGTGACAGCTCACTATGTGCATGTATGCATGCCTAAACTACAATAATTGTGGATGAATAAAAACACAACTATACTGACGGAATGTTATAGGAAAGAAAATCCCCCTAAAGTCCCTAAAGCTTCACTATAGGCGCACTTTAGGGGGACTTCTGTGGAGATAGTCTGTCTAAATATAAAACAATGTGTGTTGGCTTTGACAAATAAATGCCGATAAACTAAAAAGTCTGGATTTGACGAAGAGAGTGTAGAGTTTAGAGGTGCAGCTTGTTTGTGAGTCTGTCTGCCTTCAGTTTTGTATTTAATAGCTGAAAAGCATGCTTTATTGTGTTGGGATCAGGTGACTGACTTGATCATTGAAGAATATTCCTGTCAAAGTTCACCAGAAGGCCACAAACACAGGACAAGCTCAAAACGTTTTGCAGTTTTAATGGGCAGATGAACAACAGCTAGGAATCCCTACAGCAGGGGTTAGTGTGAGGTAAGATGTTCAGGTAAGTTTAATACAGTTCAACTCAATTTAGTTTTATTTCTATAGCACCAAATCACAGTAGCAGTTACCTCACAACGCTTTGTTAATGTAAAGTAAAATCCTGCAATAACAGATAGAAAACCCCAGCAATCAGTTTTAAAGATTTTTATTGGCAGTTCACTACATGTACAGGACCTACAGGATATACTATAAGCAAGTACTTGGTAATAGTGGCAAGGGAAAAAAACTCCCTTTAAAACCAGCAGAACCAGGCTCAGGAAGGGGCAGCCAAGTCCACCACTAGTTGTGGCTGAGGATAGGGAGACAGAACCGACAACAAGCTGTAGAGCTCAGTAATAAGGGGACTAGTTCAGGTCTTGGATATCCAATACTAAAGTCTTTGAAATGAGCAAGGGGAGAGTGGATCAGACAGATCTGCACATATCCAGTTGAGAATGAGACAGACTTTCCAACATATTCCCACATTAGTAGGCTAACAATTTGGTGACAGGTTGTGGTTTTGGGAGTATAAATACTGCATTGAATGAAGATAAGAGACAGGTGTGCCCATTCAGGGTTTCCTGTGACCACACCTGCCACTGAAGGACACTGGTTCGTTTAGATCCATCTCCATATTCAAACGGACAGGGGAGAGAGAGAGAAGACAGGACCATATCAAAGCAATATCATTGCCTCAATCATGGCTGACATGTTGTTTGCTTCGGATTATCAGCTGATTTTCTCCTTCACCATCATTTATATTTCCCACCAAGGTACAAATTAATCTTGGTTTTATCTTTACAACTGTTTTTTCCCCATAACTGTGCAGGCTTCTTTAGATGTTTTCTTCAAAAAAAAAAATAATCTTGGCTTCCTGTTCCTGAGTGTTAAAGTAGTTTGTACCCTGCTGATTTTTCCATCTCTAAAGTGCTCTCTGTGATAGGTTTATTCTAGTTTTTCAACCTAATGGTGGCCTCCCTCACTTGCACTGAAATCTCTTTGGCACTCATGTTTACAGATAAAATAAAAAGTAAAGGAAACATTTCCTCACCTGACCACGAATCTGCTCAATCAGTCAAGTGTTAATTTAATTTTGAGCTTCTGAAAATGGGTGATTCTGTATTTAAAAAAAAAAAAAAAAGTCTCCATAATTTTTTTGTTATTAAGCCCATCGAATTTAAGCTGAAGGTCTGCACTTCAATTACATTTTGGCTTATTTGATTTAAGATTCACTGTGGTGGTAGTGTAAAAACGAAGAACTAAAAAAATGTGTCTTTGCCTAACAAATTATGGACCTAAGTGTACAGCAATCATTCAATCTATAGTCTATATTAATACCACAAATGTCATGGGATGAGAGGCAAAGTACGTCCTGAATAGGTAAGAAATACAAACAACAATTCATGCTTATTCATGATAAATTAACCTAATCTCATGATAATAAAATAACATGTCACAATCAACACACGTTTATACTCATAAGCAGACTAGTGCAATGCATACTTGCCAGTGCAGCACAGTCATGATTAAGAATAAAGGTCCAATCCAAATAAAGCAACAAAAAAGTTACACAAGCAGCAGAAAAAGGAAGGAAGCCCTTACTAGATAGCTTGTTTTATTTCACAGTCGCTTTGTGAGAGAGAAGCATGTGAGAGGATGTAGTTTAGTGTGAACGGGGGGATCTCTTCTTTGACTGCTTCATTTGTAGCATTATGGCCCTGTGAGGTGACTCTTTACACTTTAAAAAAGCAAGTATTTACAACTGGATTAACATTAAAATAAAATGTAGAAAAATATTATAATTGTGAACCAGACTGGTGTATTGTTACACGAAAGCTATATAGCTAAATGTATGGCACCAGATGATTAACTCTGCTGAAAATGGCTGGTGTTGCACATTGCAAACTGAAACAATAAAAAATATACATATGCACAAATGCACATTAAATAAATCTAAAGGTTATAACAATATTCACCGTGATCTCAGTGTCAGTTTTTAAAATTATTGGTACTCTGTTTCAGTCACTAAAATTCTGGCTATAAACTTCATATATTCTACCTGTGAGTGAGATTTAATTTTCTCATTATTAAAGGAAAGTCCTTGTGAGAGATGCGCAAAAGATCTTTCTGTATACAGTATGTGCCAGAATGAAACGATTCAGGTGTGTTTCAGCGAACATTTGATAGCTTTTGATTTATTTATTTTTTCCCAGAGGAAGTTAAAACACAATACACGGCTGAGTCATTTTTTACATGAGAGAAAGGATGTTAGGAACCCATTTATGTGTAAAACTTTCTCGTATAATACACAAAAACTACTGGTACACAGGTTACATTTTAAGATGTTATTACTTTAAAAATTGTGCCCTGGGTATTTAAGCACTAGTAATGCCAAGCAACAGTATTTTTTTTTAATAATCATTGCTGTAAAAACATTGCACAAGAATCACCATGCAGTAAATGCAGAAAGACTGTTAAAGAGATAACAGACATGGACATCAACTACAAATAGCATTTTTTTGAACTGCAGATTCTGCTTTACTCTGCAATTTCTGTGGCCCGAAGAGAGATTACATCCAACCAACTCAGTAGACTACATAGTATAGTGTCACTTTATATTTTACTTGCATGGCTCACTTTCATTTTTATAATCCAGGAAACTAAATAATATGAGGAAAGACATTTTTTCTGTGAGCAGATATGGTAAAAGAGACTTGACACCAAAGAAGTATTAGTTTGAAATTACTTGAGATAGAAGCATGGATATATTTCTAATCAAAGCATTATATAACCTATTTGTGCACATACCCTCACAATCACAACCATGACAACCAGGGTGAAAAGGACACTTTAATGAAGACAAGACTGAAGACTATTGCAGGCCATTAAGAAGAGACTGAGATTGCACTGAGAAATCGAAGGCATGCCGCAATGAATCTCCACAAGATGCTTAACAGGGCACAGAGAGATACTGACTGCTTGTAAAGCAGAGCAGGTCAGCCACTAATCAGAAGGTCGGTGGTTCGATCCCAAGGCTGCATCCTGGCTGCATGCCAAATATCCTTGGGCAAGATACTAACCCCATGTTTGCCTACTGGTGGTGGGCAGAGGGCCCAGTGGCGCCTGTGTCCGGCAGCCTCGCCTCTGTCAGTGCGCCCCAGGGCAGCTGTGGCTACAATGTAGCTTGCTATCGCCAGTGTGTGAATGTGTGTGTGAATGGGTGAATGACTGAATGTAGTGTAAAGCGCTTTGGGGTCCTTAAGGACTAGAAAAGTGCTATACAAATACAGGCCATTTACCATTTACCAATATGAGAGAGAAAAAAAAATCCTTGGGCAACAGAGAGTCAATGGTTTTGTTGTAGGCTCGTGCTTGAGGTCAAGGCGGCTTGATTCTGACAATGTTGGGGTTTTTGTTTGTTTGTTTTTTTTACAGTTGATGATACAGTAGCAGTACTAGTACCACAATCATAGTGCCATAATCCTATACATCACAGCGCTGACAACACTGTTATGTTAATGTGAAACTAATAGCTTTGACAAAATCACAAAATTTTGATGGGCCAGAAATGGGAAACTCTCTTTTTGATGTGATGGCATCAGGGCAGGCAAGACAAGCAGTGCTTTTCAGGTTAATCAATTAAAACCAAAGTTAAAGCGACACCTGTCCATTGATCTTTTTTTATAATTTTAATAATTATTAGATTTTGCATTTTATAACAACAAAAACAAAAATACAACAATAAAGAACAAGAAAAAACAAAACAAAACAGTGAGGTTTTAACATCTGTTGCATTAAGCTGGAACGTCCGCTTCAGGTAGACAAATAGGTGCAAAAACTGTCCCATTTTTCCACCGAAGCTTCAGTCGCGTGATGTAACCTTCCCAACATCTTTTTTGCAAGAAACGTCTCAATCATTCTTTCTTTCCACTTTTTAAGTGTTGGAGTATGGGAGTCCTTCCAATGTGGAACTTCTCCTTTGTCTCCTAGTGGACACAATTTAGGTGATATGGGCAAGTTACAAGGTGTCCATCCCTGCATATATTTCAATACAGTTTTCCAAACTGGGAAAACCAGAGGGTATGTATCAAAGTACCTTTAGTTTGGTGGCATTTCCAACACTGGTCATCTATACCAACACTTTGTAGTTAGCTAAAAGTCAGAGTTGTCACACTGCTGGAGTAGATGCCTCAACACAGACCTTCAGTGACACTTTACTCAAGGATTTTGCATTAATAAACTTGGTAGACATATTTCTACCATAACATTGCCAGGGCAAAAGTTGTGGCTTTCCCAATCCTCTTTGTCTGACGGATACAGGAAAATGCTTAGGACACTGTCTGTAATTTCAGGCCAAATGTTTGGTCCTGCAGCCAACCAGCCCATGGAATACAGCACACAGGTGAACAAAGTGAGGCAGGAGTTTGTTGAATTCCCCTTGTGACTTTTATAGGCTTTCTTCCTGCTAAAGACTTTTGACAAGAAATTATTCATATTTGAGCTTTAATTCAACCTCTCTTTTAACCTATAGGTGGCAGTAAGTGGCTAAACTTGTGCCGTTTGGCTGGGATAACTGTCAGTTATCTCATTAAAACAGAATAATCCAGTACAGAGAAGCTGACACTATGATCACATGATCCAGGCCACAGGTGAAGATGAACAAACTAATGTCACAGTTTCCAAGCATTTCAGTTCAGTTCAGTTCAGTTCATTTTTATTTCAAACATTTCAAACATGTGCCTTCACAATCATTACAAAATATCATTCCATTATTTGTTTGAAAAGGAGTAGGCTGAAGTATTTACTTATTTGTCCCTACCCCCTCAAGTTTTACCTCTCATTCATTTAATTTTTTTTTTGTCTTAAATTAAACAAACAACATATGAAACATATGAAGTAAAACAAAACATAACATACATAAATCAAAAACAAGAAATTAGCAAGCCCCACCACAGTATAGTTTCTTTTATATGAAAAATACAGAATGTGTATATTTGCAGATACACAAGTTATGGAAAAACAACAAAACAAAACAAAACAAAAAAACAAAAAAACAAAAAAGAACCGCAACACCATTACCAGCAACATTACCGTCCTGGGTTAACCCCGTTTTCTTCATTCTTATACTTATTTAAAATTAGGTTTTTATATTTTACTTTAAACTGTTTTATGTTTTGACTGTCTTTTATTTCTTCTGTTAGACTGTTCCATAATTTAACTCCTGCAATTGAGATAGACATAGTTCTTAAAGTTGTTCTAGCACTTTGTATTTTTAAATTCCATTTCCCTCTTAAGTTATACCCACCTTCTCTTTCTATGAACAATTTACAGATTTCTTTGGGAAGCAGTTTATTTCTTACTTTATACATTATTTGCACTGTTTTAAGCTTCACCAAGTCTTGGAATTTAATAGCTTGCATTTTGACAAAGAGTGCATTTGTATGGTCCCTGTACCCTACATTATTTATTAATCTAATGGCCCTTTTCTGTATTATAATTATTGTTTGTGTGTTACTTTTGTATGTGTTTCCCCAGACCTCTACACAGTAGCTCATATATGGCAGTAGTAAAGCACAGTATAAAATGTGCAGTGCTTTCTGATCCAACATATGCTTTGCTTTCCCCAGGACGGCAATGCCCCGTGCCAATTTCCCCCGAACATAAGTAATGTGTGGCTTCCAACAGAGCTTGTGGTCAATGATCACCCCAAGAAATTTTATTTCATTTACTCTTTCTAAATATACATTGTCAACACATATTTCTACTTCGATGTTTTTCTTTTGGTTTCCAAACAACATAAATTTGGTTTTATCTAGATTCAATGATAATGTATTTATATCAAACCACTTCTTTAATATCGTTAATTCCTGTGTGATCATTTCCAAAACCTGTGGCAACTCCACACCTGAACACAGTATATTTGTGTCATCTGCAAATATTACAAACTTTAAAATCTCCGATACTCTGCAGATATCATTTAAGTACATAATAAACATTTTTGGACCCAGTACTGAACCTTGAGGTACTCCACAAGCTATATCCATCAAATTAGATTTATATTCATTTATTTGTACATATTGTTGCCTATTCCCTACATAGCTTTTTAACCATTCCAAAACCACTCCCCTAAACCCGTACTTTTCCAGTTTTTTTAATAGACTTTCATGATTAACAGTATCAAACGCCTTCTTTAGATCTAAGAAAACTCCGAGCGCATACCTCTTATTATCCATACATTCCGTTATCTTTTCCATTAAATCTATCAGTGCCAAAGCTGTTGATCTGTTGCTTCTGAACCCATACTGACTATCTGTCATTAATTCATATTTTTCCACAAAACTGTCAAATCTTTTTATGAAGAGTTTTTCCAGTATCTTAGAGAACTGGGAGAGTATTGACACTGGTCTATAGTTTGTAAAATGATGTCTTTCACCAGTTTTGTAAATGGGAATAACTTTAGCAACTTTCATTTTTTGTGGAAAAACTCCTTTTTGAAACGACAAGTTGAATATATATTTTAATGGTTTTACGATACCATCAATAACTGTCTTTCATTCTTCATACAGTTATTTTCAATCATGTTTTATTTTTGTTGTTGAATATAATCGTTGTACCATTCACCTTGTCATTAGATGTCATAATAATTAATTATTGACACTATATTTTTGTTTGTAAAGCATTTGGTTTTCCTTTTTCTTGCCAGGTTGTATTTTTTGCACAAATGAAAATGACTCTGATAGATGTATGTTTTTAAAAACAAACACTGATAAGTCACAATCAGCATTTCTTAAAAGTGCTCTCTTTAGATATTCTGAACTATTTTTATCTGATACATATAGTTATAATACATATGTGGAGATGTATGAAATAAGCAGAACACATATGAATACCAATGTAAATAGATTTTCAACATTCTTTTTTACTTTAAGAGTGAAATATTGGAATAACTAAATAAGAAACGGTTAATGGCAGGTGTGTTGCTTTGTACATAAACTTTATCAATGTGCAGATTTGTCTGGATTGCTCCTGCTTATTTAATTGTATCTTGAACTGGAATAAACAAGGTTTCCTCACTAAAAAATTAAAGCGTTTATGTCTATGTGCTGTCCTGCAAATAAAAGTCCACAGAGAGCAGAACCACTGTGGTACTGAAGAGCAACTTGCAGTGACCCGGCCTGGTAACAACTTAACTGTAGTTGGTACTCCAAACACCTCAAGCACAAGACAACACAGCACATATAGCGTCTCAGCTGTTCCTAGAACTGCGCTCTTCTGGACAGAGATCTCGGATGTTGTTCCTTGGCAATAGGGTCTCATCCCAACAGGCAACATTGCGATGATTGTGAAAAGTCATCACTATTTTATGTCTTGGAACTGTGAAGACGTGGGGAATTTACATGTTGGGAATGACAGTGGGCCTCTAAGAATGAGAGAGGGTTGGAACGAATCTATACTTGTGCTCTACGTGTGAAATGAAAATAATAAACCTAAAAAAGTATTAAGCACCTTAAATCTGTATAATTTCAAAACCTGACTGGGTTTGGATTACACTATGTGATGGCCAAAACATGAAGCTATTTTATTGTTGTCACTAATATCACAAACACCTTGATGTGATTATGTTCGACTGGATGGTTTGAACTTCTGCTCTAAGAATCTTTTAGGGCCACAAGTGAGGTTATATTGGAATATACTGAGAACCCAGAGTGTATTATGAGGACGTGAAAGAGTGCCTTTTGCGTAACTATGAGACGCCTTAGGCCGTGACAAATCGTCAGTATGTTGCGTGTTGGGAATGATAGTGCTCTAGTGTCTTATACACAGTAGATGTTAAGACATTCTAGATGTATTATTGAAATAAGAAAAAGAAGAAAGACACAATTCCTATAACCTACAAAGCTGACTTCACAGCAGCGCTACAGCTACCTCAACAAGTCACACTTTGTTGAGAAAACTCATTGCCGCTGCTTATATCTGTGAGCTCATGCTTTCATTCACTACCCACAGTTTGTGACCCTAGGTGAGAGTAGGGATGCAGGTAAACCTAGAGTGTTGCTTTTTTGCTAAGCTCTCTTGAAATTTAGTCCAGAATCATCAAATGGTGGAGATGTGGACTTGTGCAGACACGACAGTGTAACTTTGGTTTCTGTTACCATACATTCATCTTCCTTTGCACAACACGCCATTTGCTGTTCTCTATACACACGTGTTTTCTCTCTTGCGGGAATTTGAACAAAAGTCCCCTCGCCCAACGTGGGGCTCGAACCCACGACCCTGAGATTAAGAGTCTCATGCTCTCCCGACTGAGCTAGCTGGGCTTCTTCAGCAGCAAGGCTTTAAGATGGACACAGGTTCTTATAGCTGGGGGAGGTTGACTAGCATTTCAAGCGCAGGCAAAGAAAGCACAGGCTACTTTCAAGTTTTTCTATCATCCATTCAAGCTCTTATGTCCTTGTATGCATGCCACACCACCGGGCATGCTCCGATTGAGACGACTGAATGTCTCCCGGGGAATCTTCTCCCCAGATCTGGACCAGGGCATCACTGAGCTCCTGGACAGTCTGAGTTCCAACCTGGTGGTGTCAGATGGACCAAAGCTAAATGTCCCAGGGGTGTTGTATTGAATTTTGGTCAAGTAGGCCAATATAGGGTTGGGGGGTGGGGAGTGTCAGTCAGCGGTATCAGTCCCCACGCAAACTGCCTGCATACTCTTGTCGGATGAGGCCGGGAAGCAGGAAGAAAGCCAAGAGCCATTGCACCAGCGTAGGGTCTGACAGTGGGTCGGAGAATTTCATGCCCATACCTAACTGCACTCATTGTGCCATTGCCTTGCCTGTAGAGGCCTGTGCATACCTCAGTGCATGTGCCTCTCCAGACCATCACTGACCCACCAGCAAAGCACTCATAATCAAGGATGTTACATTCAGCATAAAGTTCCCCACGACTTCTCGGGAAGCTTTCACATGTGTTATATGTTCTAAGGTTAAATCCGCTGTCCTCTGTGAAAAGCACAGGGTGCCAGTGGTGGAGGTGGTAATTCTGGTATTCCATGACAAACGCCAGATACAAGCGGGATTTCAATTCAGGCTTCCACTTAGAGCTCTGTCATGTTAACGAAAGCTCTTCACTACAAAAGTTCCTATAACCTGCAAAGCTGATTTCACAGCAACCCTACAGCTACCTCAACAAGCCGCACTTTGTTGAGTTTAACACACAAAGGTTGATGAAGCTCTTGAAAACATATTTTTAAGTAAAGAAAGTAGATGTCAGGAGTGGGATTTGAACCCACGCCTCCATTTGGAGACCAGAAGTCCCTTTTGTCTGGAAGGAGCCTATCCTTGAGTCTGGCGCCTTAGACCACTCGGCCATCCTGACGAGTTGACCAACGACCTCTTCAAAGTCATCCTGGATGTTCAAATGTCCCAACCACCTCAGCAGGCTCCTTTCGATGTGGAGGAGTTGCAGCTGTAATCTGAGTTCCTCCTGAAATACTAAGCTTGTCATCCAATCTCCGAGGCCGAGCACTGCCACCCGACGGAGAAAACTCATTGCGCTGCTTATATCTGTGAGCTCATGCTTTCATTCACTACCCATAGTTTGTGACCCTAGGTGAGAGTAGGGATGCTGGTAAACCTAGAGTGTTGCTTTTTTGCTAAGCTCTCTTGAAATTTAGTCCAGAATCATCAAATTAAATGGTGGAGATGTGGACTTGTGCAGACACGACAGTGTAACTTTGGTTTCTGTTACCATACATTCATCTTCCTTTGCACAACACGCCATTTGCTGTTCTCTATACACACGTGTTTTCTCTCTTGCGGGCATTTGCACAAAAGTCCCCTCGCCCAACGTGGGGCTCGAACCCACGACCCTGAGATTAAGAGTCTCATGCTCTCCCGACTGAGCTAGCTGGGCTTCTTCAGCAGCAAGGCTTTAAGATGGACACAGGTTCTTATAGCTGGGGGAGGTTGACTAGCATTTCAAGCGCAGGCAAAGAAAGCACAGGCTACTTTCAAGTTTTTCTATCATCCATTCAAGCTCTTATGTCCTTGTATGCATGCCACACCACCGGGCATGCTCCGATTGAGACGACTGAATGTCTCCCGGGGAATCTTCTCCCCAGATCTGGACCAGGGCATCACTGAGCTCCTGGACAGTCTGAGTTCCAACCTGGTGGTGTCAGATGGACCAAAGCTAAATGTCCCAGGGGTGTTGTATTGAATTTTGGTCAAGTAGGCCAATATAGGGTTGGGGGGTGGGGAGTGTCAGTCAGCGGTATCAGTCCCCACGCAAACTGCCTGCATACTCTTGTCGGATGAGGCCGGGAAGCAGGAAGAAAGCCAAGAGCCATTGCACCAGCGTAGGGTCTGACAGTGGGTCGGAGAATTTCATGCCCATACCTAACTGCACTCATTGTGCCATTGCCTTGCCTGTAGAGGCCTGTGCATACCTCAGTGCATGTGCCTCTCCAGACCATCACTGACCCACCAGCAAAGCACTCATAATCAAGGATGTTACATTCAGCATAAAGTTCCCCACGACTTCTCGGGAAGCTTTCACATGTGTTATATGTTCTAAGGTTAAATCCGCTGTCCTCTGTGAAAAGCACAGGGTGCCAGTGGTGGAGGTGGCAATTCTGGTATTCCATGACAAATGCCAGATACAAGCGGGATTTCAATTCAGGCTTCCACTTAGAAAGCAGAGCTCTGTCATGTTAACGAAAGCTCTTCACTACAAAAGTTCCTATAAGCTGCAAAGCTGATTTCACAGCAACCCTACAGCTACCTCAACAAGCCGCACTTTGTTGAGTTTAACACACAAAGGTTGATGAAGCTCTTGAAAACATATGTTTAAGTAAAGAAAGTAGATGTCAGGAGTGGGATTTGAACCTACGCCTCTATTTGGAGACCAGAAGTCCCTTTTGTCTGGAAGGAGCCTATCCTTGAGTCTGGCGCCTTAGACCACTCGGCCATCCTGACGAGTTGACCAACCACCTCTTCAAAGTCATCCTGGATGTTCAAATGTCCCAACCACCTCAGCAGGCTCCTTTCGATGTGGAGGAGTTGCAGCTGTAATCTGAGTTCCTCCTGAAATACTAAGCTTGTCATCCAATCTCCGAGGCCGAGCACTGCCACCCGACGGAGAAAACTCATTGCGCTGCTTATATCTGTGAGCTCATGCTTTCATTCACTACCCATAGTTTGTGACCCTAGGTGAGAGTAGGGATGCTGGTAAACCTAGAGTGTTGCTTTTTTGCTAAGCTCTCTTGAAATTTCGTCCAGAATCATCAAATTAAATGGTGGAGATGTGTAGACACGACAGTGTAACTTTGGTTTCTGTTACCATACATTCATCTTCCTTTGCACAACACGCCATTTGCTGTTCTCTATACACACGTGTTTTCGCTCTTGCGGGCATTTGCACAAAAGTCTCCTCGCCCAACGTGGGGCTCGAACCCACGACCCTGAGATTAAGAGTCTCATGCTCTCCCGACTGAGCTAGCTGGGCTTCTTCAGCAGCAAGGCTTTAAGATGGACACAGGTTCTTATAGCTGGGGGAGGTTGACTAGCATTTCAAGCGCAGGCAAAGAAAGCACAGGCTACTTTCAAGTTTTTCTATCATCCATTCAAGCTCTTATGTCCTTGTATGCATGCCACACCACCGGGCATGCTCCGATTGAGACGACTGAATGTCTCCCGGGGAATCTTCTCCCCAGATCTGGACCAGGGCATCACTGAGCTCCTGGACAGTCTGAGTTCCAACCTGGTGGTGTCAGATGGACCAAAGCTAAATGTCCCAGGGGTGTTGTATTGAATTTTGGTCAAGTAGGCCAATATAGGGTTGGGGGGTGGGGAGTGTCAGTCAGCGGTATCAGTCCCCACGCAAACTGCCTGCATACTCTTGTCGGATGAGGCCGGGAAGCAGGAAGAAAGCCAAGAGCCATTGCACCAGCGTAGGGTCTGACAGTGGGTCGGAGAATTTCATGCCCATACCTAACTGCACTCATTGTGCCATTGCCTTGCCTGTAGAGGCCTGTGCATACCTCAGTGCATGTGCCTCTCCAGACCATCACTGACCCACCAGCAAAGCACTCATAATCAAGGATGTTACATTCAGCATAAAGTTCCCCACGACTTCTCGGGAAGCTTTCACATGTGTTATATGTTCTAAGGTTAAATCCGCTGTCCTCTGTGAAAAGCACAGGGTGCCAGTGGTGGAGGTGGCAATTCTGGTATTCCATGACAAATGCCAGATACAAGCGGGATTTCAATTCAGGCTTCCACTTAGAAAGCAGAGCTCTGTCATGTTAACGAAAGCTCTTCACTACAAAAATTCCTATAAGCTGCAAAGCTGATTTCACAGCAACCCTACAGCTACCTCAACAAGCCGCACTTTGTTGAGTTTAACACACAAAGGTTGATGAAGCTCTTGAAAACATATTTTTAAGTAAAGAAAGTAGATGTCAGGAGTGGGATTTGAACCCACGCCTCCATTTGGAGACCAGAAGTCCCTTTTGTCTGGAAGGAGCCTATCCTTGAGTCTGGCGCCTTAGACCACTCGGCCATCCTGACGAGTTGACCAACGACCTCTTCAAAGTCATCCTGGATGTTCAAATGTCCGAACCACCTCAGCAGGCTCCTTTCGATGTGGAGGAGTTGCAGCTGTAATCTGAGTTCCTCCTGAAATACTAAGCTTGTCATCCAATCTCCGAGGCCGAGCACTGCCACCCGACGGAGAAAACTCATTGCCGCTGCTTATATCTGTGAGCTCATGCTTTCATTCACTACCCACAGTTTGTGACCCTAGGTGAGAGTAGGGATGCAGGTAAACCTAGAGTGTTGCTTTTTTGCTAAGCTCTCTTGAAATTTAGTCCAGAATCATCAAATGGTGGAGATGTGGACTTGTGCAGACACGACAGTGTAACTTTGTTTTCTGTTACCATACATTCATCTTCCTTTGCACAACACGCCATTTGCTGTTCTCTATACACACGTGTTTTCTCTCTTGCGGGAATTTGAACAAAAGTCCCCTCGCCCAACGTGGGGCTCGAACCCACGACCCTGAGATTAAGAGTCTCATGCTCTCCCGACTGAGCTAGCTGGGCTTCTTCAGCAGCAAGGCTTTAAGATGGACACAGGTTCTTATAGCTGGGGGAGGTTGACTAGCATTTCAAGCGCAGGCAAAGAAAGCACAGGCTACTTTCAAGTTTTTCTATCATCCATTCAAGCTCTTATGTCCTTGTATGCATGCCACACCACCGGGCATGCTCCGATTGAGACGACTGAATGTCTCCCGGGGAATCTTCTCCCCAGATCTGGACCAGGGCATCACTGAGCTCCTGGACAGTCTGAGTTCCAACCTGGTGGTGTCAGATGGACCAAAGCTAAATGTCCCAGGGGTGTTGTATTGAATTTTGGTCAAGTAGGCCAATATAGGGTTGGGGGGTGGGGAGTGTCAGTCAGCGGTATCAGTCCCCACGCAAACTGCCTGCATACTCTTGTCGGATGAGGCCGGGAAGCAGGAAGAAAGCCAAGAGCCATTGCACCAGCGTAGGGTCTGACAGTGGGTCGGAGAATTTCATGCCCATACCTAACTGCACTCATTGTGCCATTGCCTTGCCTGTAGAGGCCTGTGCATACCTCAGTGCATGTGCCTCTCCAGACCATCACTGACCCACCAGCAAAGCACTCATAATCAAGGATGTTACATTCAGCATAAAGTTCCCCACGACTTCTCGGGAAGCTTTCACATGTGTTATATGTTCTAAGGTTAAATCCGCTGTCCTCTGTGAAAAGCACAGGGTGCCAGTGGTGGAGGTGGTAATTCTGGTATTCCATGACAAACGCCAGATACAAGCGGGATTTCAATTCAGGCTTCCACTTAGAGCTCTGTCATGTTAACGAAAGCTCTTCACTACAAAAGTTCCTATAAGCTGCAAAGCTGATTTCACAGCAACCCTACAGCTACCTCAACAAGCCGCACTTTGTTGAGTTTAACACACAAAGGTTGATGAAGCTCTTGAAAACATATTTTTAAGTAAAGAAAGTAGATGTCAGGAGTGGGATTTGAACCCACGCCTCCATTTGGAGACCAGAAGTCCCTTTTGTCTGGAAGGAGCCTATCCTTGAGTCTGGCGCCTTAGACCACTCGGCCATCCTGACGAGTTGACCAACGACCTCTTCAAAGTCATCCTGGATGTTCAAATGTCCCAACCACCTCAGCAGGCTCCTTTCGATGTGGAGGAGTTGCAGCTGTAATCTGAGTTCCTCCTGAAATACTAAGCTTGTCATCCAATCTCCGAGGCCGAGCACTGCCACCCGACGGAGAAAACTCATTGCGCTGCTTATATCTGTGAGCTCATGCTTTCATTCACTACCCATAGTTTGTGACCCTAGGTGAGAGTAGGGATGCTGGTAAACCTAGAGTGTTGCTTTTTTGCTAAGCTCTCTTGAAATTTAGTCCAGAATCATCAAATTAAATGGTGGAGATGTGGACTTGTGCAGACACGACAGTGTAACTTTGGTTTCTGTTACCATACATTCATCTTCCTTTGCACAACACGCCATTTGCTGTTCTCTATACACACGTGTTTTCTCTCTTGCGGGCATTTGCACAAAAGTCCCCTCGCCCAACGTGGGGCTCGAACCCACGACCCTGAGATTAAGAGTCTCATGCTCTCCCGACTGAGCTAGCTGGGCTTCTTCAGCAGGAAGGCTTTAAGATGGACACAGGTTCTTATAGCTGGGGGAGGTTGACTAGCATTTCAAGCGCAGGCAAAGAAAGCACAGGCTACTTTCAAGTTTTTCTATCATCCATTCAAGCTCTTATGTCCTTGTATGCATGCCACACCACCGGGCATGCTCCGATTGAGACGACTGAATGTCTCCCGGGGAATCTTCTCCCCAGATCTGGACCAGGGCATCACTGAGCTCCTGGACAGTCTGAGTTCCAACCTGGTGGTGTCAGATGGACCAAAGCTAAATGTCCCAGGGGTGTTGTATTGAATTTTGGTCAAGTAGGCCAATATAGGGTTGGGGGGTGGGGAGTGTCAGTCAGCGGTATCAGTCCCCACGCAAACTGCCTGCATACTCTTGTCGGATGAGGCCGGGAAGCAGGAAGAAAGCCAAGAGCCATTGCACCAGCGTAGGGTCTGACAGTGGGTCGGAGAATTTCATGCCCATACCTAACTGCACTCATTGTGCCATTGCCTTGCCTGTAGAGGCCTGTGCATACCTCAGTGCATGTGCCTCTCCAGACCATCACTGACCCACCAGCAAAGCACTCATAATCAAGGATGTTACATTCAGCATAAAGTTCCCCACGACTTCTCGGGAAGCTTTCACATGTGTTATATGTTCTAAGGTTAAATCCGCTGTCCTCTGTGAAAAGCACAGGGTGCCAGTGGTGGAGGTGGCAATTCTGGTATTCCATGACAAATGCCAGATACAAGCGGGATTTCAATTCAGGCTTCCACTTAGAAAGCAGAGCTCTGTCATGTTAACGAAAGCTCTTCACTACAAAAGTTCCTATAAGCTGCAAAGCTGATTTCACAGCAACCCTACAGCTACCTCAACAAGCCGCACTTTGTTGAGTTTAACACACAAAGGTTGATGAAGCTCTTGAAAACATATGTTTAAGTAAAGAAAGTAGATGTCAGGAGTGGGATTTGAACCTACGCCTCCATTTGGAGACCAGAAGTCCCTTTTGTCTGGAAGGAGCCTATCCTTGAGTCTGGCGCCTTAGACCACTCGGCCATCCTGACGAGTTGACCAACCACCTCTTCAAAGTCATCCTGGATGTTCAAATGTCCCAACCACCTCAGCAGGCTCCTTTCGATGTGGAGGAGTTGCAGCTGTAATCTGAGTTCCTCCTGAAATACTAAGCTTGTCATCCAATCTCCGAGGCCGAGCACTGCCACCCGACGGAGAAAACTCATTGCGCTGCTTATATCTGTGAGCTCATGCTTTCATTCACTACCCATAGTTTGTGACCCTAGGTGAGAGTAGGGATGCTGGTAAACCTAGAGTGTTGCTTTTTTGCTAAGCTCTCTTGAAATTTCGTCCAGAATCATCAAATTAAATGGTGGAGATGTGTAGACACGACAGTGTAACTTTGGTTTCTGTTACCATACATTCATCTTCCTTTGCACAACACGCCATTTGCTGTTCTCTATACACACGTGTTTTCGCTCTTGCGGGCATTTGCACAAAAGTCTCCTCGCCCAACGTGGGGCTCGAACCCACGACCCTGAGATTAAGAGTCTCATGCTCTCCCGACTGAGCTAGCTGGGCTTCTTCAGCAGCAAGGCTTTAAGATGGACACAGGTTCTTATAGCTGGGGGAGGTTGACTAGCATTTCAAGCGCAGGCAAAGAAAGCACAGGCTACTTTCAAGTTTTTCTATCATCCATTCAAGCTCTTATGTCCTTGTATGCATGCCACACCACCGGGCATGCTCCGATTGAGACGACTGAATGTCTCCCGGGGAATCTTCTCCCCAGATCTGGACCAGGGCATCACTGAGCTCCTGGACAGTCTGAGTTCCAACCTGGTGGTGTCAGATGGACCAAAGCTAAATGTCCCAGGGGTGTTGTATTGAATTTTGGTCAAGTAGGCCAATATAGGGTTGGGGGGTGGGGAGTGTCAGTCAGCGGTATCAGTCCCCACGCAAACTGCCTGCATACTCTTGTCGGATGAGGCCGGGAAGCAGGAAGAAAGCCAAGAGCCATTGCACCAGCGTAGGGTCTGACAGTGGGTCGGAGAATTTCATGCCCATACCTAACTGCACTCATTGTGCCATTGCCTTGCCTGTAGAGGCCTGTGCATACCTCAGTGCATGTGCCTCTCCAGACCATCACTGACCCACCAGCAAAGCACTCATAATCAAGGATGTTACATTCAGCATAAAGTTCCCCACGACTTCTCGGGAAGCTTTCACATGTGTTATATGTTCTAAGGTTAAATCCGCTGTCCTCTGTGAAAAGCACAGGGTGCCAGTGGTGGAGGTGGCAATTCTGGTATTCCATGACAAATGCCAGATACAAGCGGGATTTCAATTCAGGCTTCCACTTAGAAAGCAGAGCTCTGTCATGTTAACGAAAGCTCTTCACTACAAAAGTTCCTATAAGCTGCAAAGCTGATTTCACAGCAACCCTACAGCTACCTCAACAAGCCGCACTTTGTTGAGTTTAACACACAAAGGTTGATGAAGCTCTTGAAAACATATGTTTAAGTAAAGAAAGTAGATGTCAGGAGTGGGATTTGAACCTACGCCTCCATTTGGAGACCAGAAGTCCCTTTTGTCTGGAAGGAGCCTATCCTTGAGTCTGGCGCCTTAGACCACTCGGCCATCCTGACGAGTTGACCAACCACCTCTTCAAAGTCATCCTGGATGTTCAAATGTCCCAACCACCTCAGCAGGCTCCTTTCGATGTGGAGGAGTTGCAGCTGTAATCTGAGTTCCTCCTGAAATACTAAGCTTGTCATCCAATCTCCGAGGCCGAGCACTGCCACCCGACGGAGAAAACTCATTGCGCTGCTTATATCTGTGAGCTCATGCTTTCATTCACTACCCATAGTTTGTGACCCTAGGTGAGAGTAGGGATGCTGGTAAACCTAGAGTGTTGCTTTTTTGCTAAGCTCTCTTGAAATTTCGTCCAGAATCATCAAATTAAATGGTGGAGATGTGCAGACACGACAGTGTAACTTTGGTTTCTGTTACCATACATTCATCTTCCTTTGCACAACACGCCATTTGCTGTTCTCTATACACACGTGTTTTCGCTCTTGCGGGCATTTGCACAAAAGTCCCCTCGCCCAACGTGGGGCTCGAACCCACGACCCTGAGATTAAGAGTCTCATGCTCTCCCGACTGAGCTAGCTGGGCTTCTTCAGCAGCAAGGCTTTAAGATGGACACAGGTTCTTATAGCTGGGGGAGGTTGACTAGCATTTCAAGCGCAGGCAAAGAAAGCACAGGCTACTTTCAAGTTTTTCTATCATCCATTCAAGCTCTTATGTCCTTGTATGCATGCCACACCACCGGGCATGCTCCGATTGAGACGACTGAATGTCTCCCGGGGAATCTTCTCCCCAGATCTGGACCAGGGCATCACTGAGCTCCTGGACAGTCTGAGTTCCAACCTGGTGGTGTCAGATGGACCAAAGCTAAATGTCCCAGGGGTGTTGTATTGAATTTTGGTCAAGTAGGCCAATATAGGGTTGGGGGGTGGGGAGTGTCAGTCAGCGGTATCAGTCCCCACGCAAACTGCCTGCATACTCTTGTCGGATGAGGCCGGGAAGCAGGAAGAAAGCCAAGAGCCATTGCACCAGCGTAGGGTCTGACAGTGGGTCGGAGAATTTCATGCCCATACCTAACTGCACTCATTGTGCCATTGCCTTGCCTGTAGAGGCCTGTGCATACCTCAGTGCATGTGCCTCTCCAGACCATCACTGACCCACCAGCAAAGCACTCATAATCAAGGATGTTACATTCAGCATAAAGTTCCCCACGACTTCTCGGGAAGCTTTCACATGTGTTATATGTTCTAAGGTTAAATCCGCTGTCCTCTGTGAAAAGCACAGGGTGCCAGTGGTGGAGGTGGTAATTCTGGTATTCCATGACAAACGCCAGATACAAGCGGGATTTCAATTCAGGCTTCCACTTAGAGCTCTGTCATGTTAACGAAAGCTCTTCACTACAAAAGTTCCTATAAGCTGCAAAGCTGATTTCACAGCAACCCTACAGCTACCTCAACAAGCCGCACTTTGTTGAGTTTAACACACAAAGGTTGATGAAGCTCTTGAAAACATATTTTTAAGTAAAGAAAGTAGATGTCAGGAGTGGGATTTGAACCCACGCCTCCATTTGGAGACCAGAAGTCCCTTTTGTCTGGAAGGAGCCTATCCTTGAGTCTGGCGCCTTAGACCACTCGGCCATCCTGACGAGTTGACCAACGACCTCTTCAAAGTCATCCTGGATGTTCAAATGTCCCAACCACCTCAGCAGGCTCCTTTCAATGTGGAGGAGTTGCAGCTGTAATCTGAGTTCCTCCTGAAATACTAAGCTTGTCATCCAATCTCCGAGGCCGAGCACTGCCACCCGACGGAGAAAACTCATTGCGCTGCTTATATCTGTGAGCTCATGCTTTCATTCACTACCCATAGTTTGTGACCCTAGGTGAGAGTAGGGATGCTGGTAAACCTAGAGTGTTGCTTTTTTGCTAAGCTCTCTTGAAATTTAGTCCAGAATCATCAAATTAAATGGTGGAGATGTGGACTTGTGCAGACACGACAGTGTAACTTTGGTTTCTGTTACCATACATTCATCTTCCTTTGCACAACACGCCATTTGCTGTTCTCTATACACACGTGTTTTCTCTCTTGCGGGCATTTGCACAAAAGTCCCCTCGCCCAACGTGGGGCTCGAACCCACGACCATGAGATTAAGAGTCTCATGCTCTCCCGACTGAGCTAGCTGGGCTTCTTCAGCAGCAAGGCTTTAAGATGGACACAGGTTCTTATAGCTGGGGGAGGTTGACTAGCATTTCAAGCGCAGGCAAAGAAAGCACAGGCTACTTTCAAGTTTTTCTATCATCCATTCAAGCTCTTATGTCCTTGTATGCATGCCACACCACCGGGCATGCTCCGATTGAGACGACTGAATGTCTCCCGGGGAATCTTCTCCCCAGATCTGGACCAGGGCATCACTGAGCTCCTGGACAGTCTGAGTTCCAACCTGGTGGTGTCAGATGGACCAAAGCTAAATGTCCCAGGGGTGTTGTATTGAATTTTGGTCAAGTAGGCCAATATAGGGTTGGGGGGTGGGGAGTGTCAGTCAGCGGTATCAGTCCCCACGCAAACTGCCTGCATACTCTTGTCGGATGAGGCCGGGAAGCAGGAAGAAAGCCAAGAGCCATTGCACCAGCGTAGGGTCTGACAGTGGGTCGGAGAATTTCATGCCCATACCTAACTGCACTCATTGTGCCATTGCCTTGCCTGTAGAGGCCTGTGCATACCTCAGTGCATGTGCCTCTCCAGACCATCACTGACCCACCAGCAAAGCACTCATAATCAAGGATGTTACATTCAGCATAAAGTTCCCCACGACTTCTCGGGAAGCTTTCACATGTGTTATATGTTCTAAGGTTAAATCCGCTGTCCTCTGTGAAAAGCACAGGGTGCCAGTGGTGGAGGTGGCAATTCTGGTATTCCATGACAAATGCCAGATACAAGCGGGATTTCAATTCAGGCTTCCACTTAGAAAGCAGAGCTCTGTCATGTTAACGAAAGCTCTTCACTACAAAAATTCCTATAAGCTGCAAAGCTGATTTCACAGCAACCCTACAGCTACCTCAACAAGCCGCACTTTGTTGAGTTTAACACACAAAGGTTGATGAAGCTCTTGAAAACATATTTTTAAGTAAAGAAAGTAGATGTCAGGAGTGGGATTTGAACCCACGCCTCCATTTGGAGACCAGAAGTCCCTTTTGTCTGGAAGGAGCCTATCCTTGAGTCTGGCGCCTTAGACCACTCGGCCATCCTGACGAGTTGACCAACGACCTCTTCAAAGTCATCCTGGATGTTCAAATGTCCGAACCACCTCAGCAGGCTCCTTTCGATGTGGAGGAGTTGCAGCTGTAATCTGAGTTCCTCCTGAAATACTAAGCTTGTCATCCAATCTCCGAGGCCGAGCACTGCCACCCGACGGAGAAAACTCATTGCCGCTGCTTATATCTGTGAGCTCATGCTTTCATTCACTACCCACAGTTTGTGACCCTAGGTGAGAGTAGGGATGCAGGTAAACCTAGAGTGTTGCTTTTTTGCTAAGCTCTCTTGAAATTTCGTCCAGAATCATCAAATTAAATGGTGGAGATGTGCAGACACGACAGTGTAACTTTGGTTTCTGTTACCATACATTCATCTTCCTTTGCACAACACGCCATTTGCTGTTCTCTATACACACGTGTTTTCTCTCTTGCGGGCATTTGCACAAAAGTCCCCTCGCCCAACGTGGGGCTCGAACCCACGACCCTGAGATTAAGAGTCTCATGCTCTCCCGACTGAGCTAGCTGGGCTTCTTCAGCAGCAAGGCTTTAAGATGGACACAGGTTCTTATAGCTGGGGGAGGTTGACTAGCATTTCAAGCGCAGGCAAAGAAAGCACAGGCTACTTTCAAGTTTTTCTATCATCCATTCAAGCTCTTATGTCCTTGTATGCATGCCACACCACCGGGCATACTCCGATTGAGACGACTGAATGTCTCCCGGGGAATCTTCTCCCCAGATCTGGACCAGGGCATCACTGAGCTCCTGGACAGTCTGAGTTCCAACCTGGTGGTGTCAGATGGACCAAAGCTAAATGTCCCAGGGGTGTTGTATTGAATTTTGGTCAAGTAGGCCAATATAGGGTTGGGGGGTGGGGAGTGTCAGTCAGCGGTATCAGTCCCCACGCAAACTGCCTGCATACTCTTGTCGGATGAGGCCGGGAAGCAGGAAGAAAGCCAAGAGCCATTGCACCAGCGTAGGGTCTGACAGTGGGTCGGAGAATTTCATGCCCATACCTAACTGCACTCATTGTGCCATTGCCTTGCCTGTAGAGGCCTGTGCATACCTCAGTGCATGTGCCTCTCCAGACCATCACTGACCCACCAGCAAAGCACTCATAATCAAGGATGTTACATTCAGCATAAAGTTCCCCACGACTTCTCGGGAAGCTTTCACATGTGTTATATGTTCTAAGGTTAAATCCGCTGTCCTCTGTGAAAAGCACAGGGTGCCAGTGGTGGAGGTGGCAATTCTGGTATTCCATGACAAATGCCAGATACAAGCGGGATTTCAATTCAGGCTTCCACTTAGAAAGCAGAGCTCTGTCATGTTAACGAAAGCTCTTCACTACAAAAATTCCTATAAGCTGCAAAGCTGATTTCACAGCAACCCTACAGCTACCTCAACAAGCCGCACTTTGTTGAGTTTAACACACAAAGGTTGATGAAGCTCTTGAAAACATATTTTTAAGTAAAGAAAGTAGATGTCAGGAGTGGGATTTGAACCCACGCCTCCATTTGGAGACCAGAAGTCCCTTTTGTCTGGAAGGAGCCTATCCTTGAGTCTGGCGCCTTAGACCACTCGGCCATCCTGACGAGTTGACCAACGACCTCTTCAAAGTCATCCTGGATGTTCAAATGTCCGAACCACCTCAGCAGGCTCCTTTCGATGTGGAGGAGTTGCAGCTGTAATCTGAGTTCCTCCTGAAATACTAAGCTTGTCATCCAATCTCCGAGGCCGAGCACTGCCACCCGACGGAGAAAACTCATTGCCGCTGCTTATATCTGTGAGCTCATGCTTTCATTCACTACCCACAGTTTGTGACCCTAGGTGAGAGTAGGGATGCAGGTAAACCTAGAGTGTTGCTTTTTTGCTAAGCTCTCTTGAAATTTAGTCCAGAATCATCAAATTAAATGGTGGAGATGTGCAGACACGACAGTGTAACTTTGGTTTCTGTTACCATACATTCATCTTCCTTTGCACAACACGCCATTTGCTGTTCTCTATACACACGTGTTTTCGCTCTTGCGGGCATTTGCACAAAAGTCCCCTCGCCCAACGTGGGGCTCGAACCCACGACCATGAGATTAAGAGTCTCATGCTCTCCCGACTGAGCTAGCTCGGCTTCTTCAGCAGCAAGGCTTTAAGATGGACACAGGTTCTTATAGCTGGGGGAGGTTGACTAGCATTTCAAGCGCAGGCAAAGAAAGCACAGGCTACTTTCAAGTTTTTCTATCATCCATTCAAGCTCTTATGTCCTTGTATGCATGCCACACCACCGGGCATGCTCCGATTGAGACGACTGAATGTCTCCCGGGGAATCTTCTCCCCAGATCTGGACCAGGGCATCACTGAGCTCCTGGACAGTCTGAGTTCCAACCTGGTGGTGTCAGATGGACCAAAGCTAAATGTCCCAGGGGTGTTGTATTGAATTTTGGTCAAGTAGGCCAATATAGGGTTGGGGGGTGGGGAGTGTCAGTCAGCGGTATCAGTCCCCACGCAAACTGCCTGCATACTCTTGTCGGATGAGGCCGGGAAGCAGGAAGAAAGCCAAGAGCCATTGCACCAGCGTAGGGTCTGACAGTGGGTCGGAGAATTTCATGCCCATACCTAACTGCACTCATTGTGCCATTGCCTTGCCTGTAGAGGCCTGTGCATACCTCAGTGCATGTGCCTCTCCAGACCATCACTGACCCACCAGCAAAGCACTCATAATCAAGGATGTTACATTCAGCATAAAGTTCCCCACGACTTCTCGGGAAGCTTTCACATGTGTTATATGTTCTAAGGTTAAATCCGCTGTCCTCTGTGAAAAGCACAGGGTGCCAGTGGTGGAGGTGGTAATTCTGGTATTCCATGACAAACGCCAGATACAAGCGGGATTTCAATTCAGGCTTCCACTTAGAGCTCTGTCATGTTAACGAAAGCTCTTCACTACAAAAGTTCCTATAAGCTGCAAAGCTGATTTCACAGCAACCCTACAGCTACCTCAACAAGCCGCACTTTGTTGAGTTTAACACACAAAGGTTGATGAAGCTCTTGAAAACATATTTTTAAGTAAAGAAAGTAGATGTCAGGAGTGGGATTTGAACCCACGCCTCCATTTGGAGACCAGAAGTCCCTTTTGTCTGGAAGGAGCCTATCCTTGAGTCTGGCGCCTTAGACCACTCGGCCATCCTGACGAGTTGACCAACGACCTCTTCAAAGTCATCCTGGATGTTCAAATGTCCCAACCACCTCAGCAGGCTCCTTTCGATGTGGAGGAGTTGCAGCTGTAATCTGAGTTCCTCCTGAAATACTAAGCTTGTCATCCAATCTCCGAGGCCGAGCACTGCCACCCGACGGAGAAAACTCATTGCGCTGCTTATATCTGTGAGCTCATGCTTTCATTCACTACCCATAGTTTGTGACCCTAGGTGAGAGTAGGGATGCTGGTAAACCTAGAGTGTTGCTTTTTTGCTAAGCTCTCTTGAAATTTAGTCCAGAATCATCAAATTAAATGGTGGAGATGTGGACTTGTGCAGACACGACAGTGTAACTTTGGTTTCTGTTACCATACATTCATCTTCCTTTGCACAACACGCCATTTGCTGTTCTCTATACACACGTGTTTTCTCTCTTGCGGGAATTTGAACAAAAGTCCCCTCGCCCAACGTGGGGCTCGAACCCACGACCCTGAGATTAAGAGTCTCATGCTCTCCCGACTGAGCTAGCTGGGCTTCTTCAGCAGCAAGGCTTTAAGATGGACACAGGTTCTTATAGCTGGGGGAGGTTGACTAGCATTTCAAGCGCAGGCAAAGAAAGCACAGGCTACTTTCAAGTTTTTCTATCATCCATTCAAGCTCTTATGTCCTTGTATGCATGCCACACCACCGGGCATGCTCCGATTGAGACGACTGAATGTCTCCCGGGGAATCTTCTCCCCAGATCTGGACCAGGGCATCACTGAGCTCCTGGACAGTCTGAGTTCCAACCTGGTGGTGTCAGATGGACCAAAGCTAAATGTCCCAGGGGTGTTGTATTGAATTTTGGTCAAGTAGGCCAATATAGGGTTGGGGGGTGGGGAGTGTCAGTCAGCGGTATCAGTCCCCACGCAAACTGCCTGCATACTCTTGTCGGATGAGGCCGGGAAGCAGGAAGAAAGCCAAGAGCCATTGCACCAGCGTAGGGTCTGACAGTGGGTCGGAAAATTTCATGCCCATACCTAACTGCACTCATTGTGCCATTGCCTTGCCTGTAGAGGCCTGTGCATACCTCAGTGCATGTGCCTCTCCAGACCATCACTGACCCACCAGCAAAGCACTCATAATCAAGGATGTTACATTCAGCATAAAGTTCCCCACGACTTCTCGGGAAGCTTTCACATGTGTTATATGTTCTAAGGTTAAATCCGCTGTCCTCTGTGAAAAGCACAGGGTGCCAGTGGTGGAGGTGGCAATTCTGGTATTCCATGACAAATGCCAGATACAAGCGGGATTTCAATTCAGGCTTCCACTTAGAAAGCAGAGCTCTGTCATGTTAACGAAAGCTCTTCACTACAAAAGTTCCTATAAGCTGCAAAGCTGATTTCACAGCAACCCTACAGCTACCTCAACAAGCCGCACTTTGTTGAGTTTAACACACAAAGGTTGATGAAGCTCTTGAAAACATATGTTTAAGTAAAGAAAGTAGATGTCAGGAGTGGGATTTGAACCTCCGCCTCCATTTGGAGACCAGAAGTCCCTTTTGTCTGGAAGGAACCTATCCTTGAGTCTGGCGCCTTAGACCACTCGGCCATCCTGACGAGTTGACCAACCACCTCTTCAAAGTCATCCTGGATGTTCAAATGTCCCAACCACCTCAGCAGGCTCCTTTCGATGTGGAGGAGTTGCAGCTGTAATCTGAGTTCCTCCTGAAATACTAAGCTTGTCATCCAATCTCCGAGGCCGAGCACTGCCACCCGACGGAGAAAACTCATTGCGCTGCTTATATCTGTGAGCTCATGCTTTCATTCACTACCCATAGTTTGTGACCCTAGGTGAGAGTAGGGATGCTGGTAAACCTAGAGTGTTGCTTTTTTGCTAAGCTCTCTTGAAATTTCGTCCAGAATCATCAAATTAAATGGTGGAGATGTGCAGACACGACAGTGTAACTTTGGTTTCTGTTACCATACATTCATCTTCCTTTGCACAACACGCCATTTGCTGTTCTCTATACACACGTGTTTTCGCTCTTGCGGGCATTTGCACAAAAGTCCCCTCGCCCAACGTGGGGCTCGAACCCACGACCCTGAGATTAAGAGTCTCATGCTCTCCCGACTGAGCTAGCTGGGCTTCTTCAGCAGCAAGGCTTTAAGATGGACACAGGTTCTTATAGCTGGGGGAGGTTGACTAGCATTTCAAGCGCAGGCAAAGAAAGCACAGGCTACTTTCAAGTTTTTCTATCATCCATTCAAGCTCTTATGTCCTTGTATGCATGCCACACCACCGGGCATGCTCCGATTGAGACGACTGAATGTCTCCCGGGGAATCTTCTCCCCAGATCTGGACCAGGGCATCACTGAGCTCCTGGACAGTCTGAGTTCCAACCTGGTGGTGTCAGATGGACCAAAGCTAAATGTCCCAGGGGTGTTGTATTGAATTTTGGTCAAGTAGGCCAATATAGGGTTGGGGGGTGGGGAGTGTCAGTCAGCGGTATCAGTCCCCACGCAAACTGCCTGCATACTCTTGTCGGATGAGGCCGGGAAGCAGGAAGAAAGCCAAGAGCCATTGCACCAGCGTAGGGTCTGACAGTGGGTCGGAGAATTTCATGCCCATACCTAACTGCACTCATTGTGCCATTGCCTTGCCTGTAGAGGCCTGTGCATACCTCAGTGCATGTGCCTCTCCAGACCATCACTGACCCACCAGCAAAGCACTCATAATCAAGGATGTTACATTCAGCATAAAGTTCCCCACGACTTCTCGGGAAGCTTTCACATGTGTTATATGTTCTAAGGTTAAATCCGCTGTCCTCTGTGAAAAGCACAGGGTGCCAGTGGTGGAGGTGGTAATTCTGGTATTCCATGACAAACGCCAGATACAAGCGGGATTTCAATTCAGGCTTCCACTTAGAGCTCTGTCATGTTAACGAAAGCTCTTCACTACAAAAGTTCCTATAAGCTGCAAAGCTGATTTCACAGCAACCCTACAGCTACCTCAACAAGCCGCACTTTGTTGAGTTTAACACACAAAGGTTGATGAAGCTCTTGAAAACATATTTTTAAGTAAAGAAAGTAGATGTCAGGAGTGGGATTTGAACCCACGCCTCCATTTGGAGACCAGAAGTCCCTTTTGTCTGGAAGGAGCCTATCCTTGAGTCTGGCGCCTTAGACCACTCGGCCATCCTGACGAGTTGACCAACCACCTCTTCAAAGTCATCCTGGATGTTCAAATGTCCCAACCACCTCAGCAGGCTCCTTTCGATGTGGAGGAGTTGCAGCTGTAATCTGAGTTCCTCCTGAAATACTAAGCTTGTCATCCAATCTCCGAGGCCGAGCACTGCCACCCGACGGAGAAAACTCATTGCGCTGCTTATATCTGTGAGCTCATGCTTTCATTCACTACCCATAGTTTGTGACCCTAGGTGAGAGTAGGGATGCTGGTAAACCTAGAGTGTTGCTTTTTTGCTAAGCTCTCTTGAAATTTAGTCCAGAATCATCAAATTAAATGGTGGAGATGTGCAGACACGACAGTGTAACTTTGGTTTCTGTTACCATACATTCATCTTCCTTTGCACAACACGCCATTTGCTGTTCTCTATACACACGTGTTTTCGCTCTTGCGGGCATTTGCACAAAAGTCCCCTCGCCCAACGTGGGGCTCGAACCCACGACCCTGAGATTAAGAGTCTCATGCTCTCCCGACTGAGCTAGCTGGGCTTCTTCAGCAGCAAGGCTTTAAGATGGACACAGGTTCTTATAGCTGGGGGAGGTTGACTAGCATTTCAAGCGCAGGCAAAGAAAGCACAGGCTACTTTCAAGTTTTTCTATCATCCATTCAAGCTCTTATGTCCTTGTATGCATGCCACACCACCGGGCATGCTCCGATTGAGACGACTGAATGTCTCCCGGGGAATCTTCTCCCCAGATCTGGACCAGGGCATCACTGAGCTCCTGGACAGTCTGAGTTCCAACCTGGTGGTGTCAGATGGACCAAAGCTAAATGTCCCAGGGGTGTTGTATTGAATTTTGGTCAAGTAGGCCAATATAGGGTTGGGGGGTGGGGAGTGTCAGTCAGCGGTATCAGTCCCCACGCAAACTGCCTGCATACTCTTGTCGGATGAGGCCGGGAAGCAGGAAGAAAGCCAAGAGCCATTGCACCAGCGTAGGGTCTGACAGTGGGTCGGAGAATTTCATGCCCATACCTAACTGCACTCATTGTGCCATTGCCTTGCCTGTAGAGGCCTGTGCATACCTCAGTGCATGTGCCTCTCCAGACCATCACTGACCCACCAGCAAAGCACTCATAATCAAGGATGTTACATTCAGCATAAAGTTCCCCACGACTTCTCGGGAAGCTTTCACATGTGTTATATGTTCTAAGGTTAAATCCGCTGTCCTCTGTGAAAAGCACAGGGTGCCAGTGGTGGAGGTGGCAATTCTGGTATTCCATGACAAATGCCAGATACAAGCGGGATTTCAATTCAGGCTTCCACTTAGAGCTCTGTCATGTTAACGAAAGCTCTTCACTACAAAAGTTCCTATAAGCTGCAAAGCTGATTTCACAGCAACCCTACAGCTACCTCAACAAGCCGCACTTTGTTGAGTTTAACACACAAAGGTTGATGAAGCTCTTGAAAACATATTTTTAAGTAAAGAAAGTAGATGTCAGGAGTGGGATTTGAACCCACGCCTCCATTTGGAGACCAGAAGTCCCTTTTGTCTGGAAGGAGCCTATCCTTGAGTCTGGCGCCTTAGACCACTCGGCCATCCTGACGAGTTGACCAACCACCTCTTCAAAGTCATCCTGGATGTTCAAATGTCCCAACCACCTCAGCAGGCTCCTTTCGATGTGGAGGAGTTGCAGCTGTAATCTGAGTTCCTCCTGAAATACTAAGCTTGTCATCCAATCTCCGAGGCCGAGCACTGCCACCCGACGGAGAAAACTCATTGCGCTGCTTATATCTGTGAGCTCATGCTTTCATTCACTACCCATAGTTTGTGACCCTAGGTGAGAGTAGGGATGCTGGTAAACCTAGAGTGTTGCTTTTTTGCTAAGCTCTCTTGAAATTTAGTCCAGAATCATCAAATTAAATGGTGGAGATGTGCAGACACGACAGTGTAACTTTGGTTTCTGTTACCATACATTCATCTTCCTTTGCACAACACGCCATTTGCTGTTCTCTATACACACGTGTTTTCGCTCTTGCGGGCATTTGCACAAAAGTCCCCTCGCCCAACGTGGGGCTCGAACCCACGACCCTGAGATTAAGAGTCTCATGCTCTCCCGACTGAGCTAGCTGGGCTTCTTCAGCAGCAAGGCTTTAAGATGGACACAGGTTCTTATAGCTGGGGGAGGTTGACTAGCATTTCAAGCGCAGGCAAAGAAAGCACAGGCTACTTTCAAGTTTTTCTATCATCCATTCAAGCTCTTATGTCCTTGTATGCATGCCACACCACCGGGCATGCTCCGATTGAGACGACTGAATGTCTCCCGGGGAATCTTCTCCCCAGATCTGGACCAGGGCATCACTGAGCTCCTGGACAGTCTGAGTTCCAACCTGGTGGTGTCAGATGGACCAAAGCTAAATGTCCCAGGGGTGTTGTATTGAATTTTGGTCAAGTAGGCCAATATAGGGTTGGGGGGTGGGGAGTGTCAGTCAGCGGTATCAGTCCCCACGCAAACTGCCTGCATACTCTTGTCGGATGAGGCCGGGAAGCAGGAAGAAAGCCAAGAGCCATTGCACCAGCGTAGGGTCTGACAGTGGGTCGGAGAATTTCATGCCCATACCTAACTGCACTCATTGTGCCATTGCCTTGCCTGTAGAGGCCTGTGCATACCTCAGTGCATGTGCCTCTCCAGACCATCACTGACCCACCAGCAAAGCACTCATAATCAAGGATGTTACATTCAGCATAAAGTTCCCCACGACTTCTCGGGAAGCTTTCACATGTGTTATATGTTCTAAGGTTAAATCCGCTGTCCTCTGTGAAAAGCACAGGGTGCCAGTGGTGGAGGTGGTAATTCTGGTATTCCATGACAAACGCCAGATACAAGCGGGATTTCAATTCAGGCTTCCACTTAGAGCTCTGTCATGTTAACGAAAGCTCTTCACTACAAAAGTTCCTATAAGCTGCAAAGCTGATTTCACAGCAACCCTACAGCTACCTCAACAAGCCGCACTTTGTTGAGTTTAACACACAAAGGTTGATGAAGCTCTTGAAAACATATTTTTAAGTAAAGAAAGTAGATGTCAGGAGTGGGATTTGAACCCACGCCTCCATTTGGAGACCAGAAGTCCCTTTTGTCTGGAAGGAGCCTATCCTTGAGTCTGGCGCCTTAGACCACTCGGCCATCCTGACGAGTTGACCAACGACCTCTTCAAAGTCATCCTGGATGTTCAAATGTCCCAACCACCTCAGCAGGCTCCTTTCGATGTGGAGGAGTTGCAGCTGTAATCTGAGTTCCTCCTGAAATACTAAGCTTGTCATCCAATCTCCGAGGCCGAGCACTGCCACCCGACGGAGAAAACTCATTGCGCTGCTTATATCTGTGAGCTCATGCTTTCATTCACTACCCATAGTTTGTGACCCTAGGTGAGAGTAGGGATGCTGGTAAACCTAGAGTGTTGCTTTTTTGCTAAGCTCTCTTGAAATTTAGTCCAGAATCATCAAATTAAATGGTGGAGATGTGGACTTGTGCAGACACGACAGTGTAACTTTGGTTTCTGTTACCATACATTCATCTTCCTTTGCACAACACGCCATTTGCTGTTCTCTATACACACGTGTTTTCTCTCTTGCGGGCATTTGCACAAAAGTCCCCTCGCCCAACGTGGGGCTCGAACCCACGACCATGAGATTAAGAGTCTCATGCTCTCCCGACTGAGCTAGCTGGGCTTCTTCAGCAGCAAGGCTTTAAGATGGACACAGGTTCTTATAGCTGGGGGAGGTTGACTAGCATTTCAAGCGCAGGCAAAGAAAGCACAGGCTACTTTCAAGTTTTTCTATCATCCATTCAAGCTCTTATGTCCTTGTATGCATGCCACACCACCGGGCATGCTCCGATTGAGACGACTGAATGTCTCCCGGGGAATCTTCTCCCCAGATCTGGACCAGGGCATCACTGAGCTCCTGGACAGTCTGAGTTCCAACCTGGTGGTGTCAGATGGACCAAAGCTAAATGTCCCAGGGGTGTTGTATTGAATTTTGGTCAAGTAGGCCAATATAGGGTTGGGGGGTGGGGAGTGTCAGTCAGCGGTATCAGTCCCCACGCAAACTGCCTGCATACTCTTGTCGGATGAGGCCGGGAAGCAGGAAGAAAGCCAAGAGCCATTGCACCAGCGTAGGGTCTGACAGTGGGTCGGAGAATTTCATGCCCATACCTAACTGCACTCATTGTGCCATTGCCTTGCCTGTAGAGGCCTGTGCATACCTCAGTGCATGTGCCTCTCCAGACCATCACTGACCCACCAGCAAAGCACTCATAATCAAGGATGTTACATTCAGCATAAAGTTCCCCACGACTTCTCGGGAAGCTTTCACATGTGTTATATGTTCTAAGGTTAAATCCGCTGTCCTCTGTGAAAAGCACAGGGTGCCAGTGGTGGAGGTGGCAATTCTGGTATTCCATGACAAATGCCAGATACAAGCGGGATTTCAATTCAGGCTTCCACTTAGAAAGCAGAGCTCTGTCATGTTAACGAAAGCTCTTCACTACAAAAATTCCTATAAGCTGCAAAGCTGATTTCACAGCAACCCTACAGCTACCTCAACAAGCCGCACTTTGTTGAGTTTAACACACAAAGGTTGATGAAGCTCTTGAAAACATATTTTTAAGTAAAGAAAGTAGATGTCAGGAGTGGGATTTGAACCCACGCCTCCATTTGGAGACCAGAAGTCCCTTTTGTCTGGAAGGAGCCTATCCTTGAGTCTGGCGCCTTAGACCACTCGGCCATCCTGACGAGTTGACCAACGACCTCTTCAAAGTCATCCTGGATGTTCAAATGTCCGAACCACCTCAGCAGGCTCCTTTCGATGTGGAGGAGTTGCAGCTGTAATCTGAGTTCCTCCTGAAATACTAAGCTTGTCATCCAATCTCCGAGGCCGCGCACTGCCACCCGACGGAGAAAACTCATTGCCGCTGCTTATATCTGTGAGCTCATGCTTTCATTCACTACCCACAGTTTGTGACCCTAGGTGAGAGTAGGGATGCAGGTAAACCTAGAGTGTTGCTTTTTTGCTAAGCTCTCTTGAAATTTAGTCCAGAATCATCAAATTAAATGGTGGAGATGTGCAGACACGACAGTGTAACTTTGGTTTCTGTTACCATACATTCATCTTCCTTTGCACAACACGCCATTTGCTGTTCTCTATACACACGTGTTTTCGCTCTTGCGGGCATTTGCACAAAAGTCCCCTCGCCCAACGTGGGGCTCGAACCCACGACCCTGAGATTAAGAGTCTCATGCTCTCCCGACTGAGCTAGCTGGGCTTCTTCAGCAGCAAGGCTTTAAGATGGACACAGGTTCTTATAGCTGGGGGAGGTTGACTAGCATTTCAAGCGCAGGCAAAGAAAGCACAGGCTACTTTCAAGTTTTTCTATCATCCATTCAAGCTCTTATGTCCTTGTATGCATGCCACACCACCGGGCATGCTCCGATTGAGACGACTGAATGTCTCCCGGGGAATCTTCTCCCCAGATCTGGACCAGGGCATCACTGAGCTCCTGGACAGTCTGAGTTCCAACCTGGTGGTGTCAGATGGACCAAAGCTAAATGTCCCAGGGGTGTTGTATTGAATTTTGGTCAAGTAGGCCAATATAGGGTTGGGGGGTGGGGAGTGTCAGTCAGCGGTATCAGTCCCCACGCAAACTGCCTGCATACTCTTGTCGGATGAGGCCGGGAAGCAGGAAGAAAGCCAAGAGCCATTGCACCAGCGTAGGGTCTGACAGTGGGTCGGAGAATTTCATGCCCATACCTAACTGCACTCATTGTGCCATTGCCTTGCCTGTAGAGGCCTGTGCATACCTCAGTGCATGTGCCTCTCCAGACCATCACTGACCCAC
Source organism: Rhamphochromis sp. 'chilingali' (assembly GCF_963969265.1). NCBI lineage: Eukaryota > Metazoa > Chordata > Actinopteri > Cichliformes > Cichlidae > Rhamphochromis > Rhamphochromis sp. 'chilingali'. The sequence goes on from NC_137944.1 coordinate 24,881,362, forward strand.
CAGCAAAGCACTCATAATCAAGGATGTTACATTCAGCATAAAGTTCCCCACGACTTCTCGGGAAGCTTTCACATGTGTTATATGTTCTAAGGTTAAATCCGCTGTCCTCTGTGAAAAGCACAGGGTGCCAGTGGTGGAGGTGGTAATTCTGGTATTCCATGACAAACGCCAGATACAAGCGGGATTTCAATTCAGGCTTCCACTTAGAGCTCTGTCATGTTAACGAAAGCTCTTCACTACAAAAGTTCCTATAAGCTGCAAAGCTGATTTCACAGCAACCCTACAGCTACCTCAACAAGCCGCACTTTGTTGAGTTTAACACACAAAGGTTGATGAAGCTCTTGAAAACATATTTTTAAGTAAAGAAAGTAGATGTCAGGAGTGGGATTTGAACCCACGCCTCCATTTGGAGACCAGAAGTCCCTTTTGTCTGGAAGGAGCCTATCCTTGAGTCTGGCGCCTTAGACCACTCGGCCATCCTGACGAGTTGACCAACGACCTCTTCAAAGTCATCCTGGATGTTCAAATGTCCCAACCACCTCAGCAGGCTCCTTTCGATGTGGAGGAGTTGCAGCTGTAATCTGAGTTCCTCCTGAAATACTAAGCTTGTCATCCAATCTCCGAGGCCGAGCACTGCCACCCGACGGAGAAAACTCATTGCGCTGCTTATATCTGTGAGCTCATGCTTTCATTCACTACCCACAGTTTGTGACCCTAGGTGAGAGTAGGGATGCAGGTAAACCTAGAGTGTTGCTTTTTTGCTAAGCTCTCTTGAAATTTAGTCCAGAATCATCAAATGGTGGAGATGTGGACTTGTGCAGACACGACAGTGTAACTTTGTTTTCTGTTACCATACATTCATCTTCCTTTGCACAACACGCCATTTGCTGTTCTCTATACACACGTGTTTTCTCTCTTGCGGGAATTTGAACAAAAGTCCCCTCGCCCAACGTGGGGCTCGAACCCACGACCCTGAGATTAAGAGTCTCATGCTCTCCCGACTGAGCTAGCTGGGCTTCTTCAGCAGCAAGGCTTTAAGATGGACACAGGTTCTTATAGCTGGGGGAGGTTGACTAGCATTTCAAGCGCAGGCAAAGAAAGCACAGGCTACTTTCAAGTTTTTCTATCATCCATTCAAGCTCTTATGTCCTTGTATGCATGCCACACCACCGGGCATACTCCGATTGAGACGACTGAATGTCTCCCGGGGAATCTTCTCCCCAGATCTGGACCAGGGCATCACTGAGCTCCTGGACAGTCTGAGTTCCAACCTGGTGGTGTCAGATGGACCAAAGCTAAATGTCCCAGGGGTGTTGTATTGAATTTTGGTCAAGTAGGCCAATATAGGGTTGGGGGGTGGGGAGTGTCAGTCAGCGGTATCAGTCCCCACGCAAACTGCCTGCATACTCTTGTCGGATGAGGCCGGGAAGCAGGAAGAAAGCCAAGAGCCATTGCACCAGCGTAGGGTCTGACAGTGGGTCGGAGAATTTCATGCCCATACCTAACTGCACTCATTGTGCCATTGCCTTGCCTGTAGAGGCCTGTGCATACCTCAGTGCATGTGCCTCTCCAGACCATCACTGACCCACCAGCAAAGCACTCATAATCAAGGATGTTACATTCAGCATAAAGTTCCCCACGACTTCTCGGGAAGCTTTCACATGTGTTATATGTTCTAAGGTTAAATCCGCTGTCCTCTGTGAAAAGCACAGGGTGCCAGTGGTGGAGGTGGCAATTCTGGTATTCCATGACAAATGCCAGATACAAGCGGGATTTCAATTCAGGCTTCCACTTAGAAAGCAGAGCTCTGTCATGTTAACGAAAGCTCTTCACTACAAAAATTCCTATAAGCTGCAAAGCTGATTTCACAGCAACCCTACAGCTACCTCAACAAGCCGCACTTTGTTGAGTTTAACACACAAAGGTTGATGAAGCTCTTGAAAACATATTTTTAAGTAAAGAAAGTAGATGTCAGGAGTGGGATTTGAACCCACGCCTCCATTTGGAGACCAGAAGTCCCTTTTGTCTGGAAGGAGCCTATCCTTGAGTCTGGCGCCTTAGACCACTCGGCCATCCTGACGAGTTGACCAACGACCTCTTCAAAGTCATCCTGGATGTTCAAATGTCCGAACCACCTCAGCAGGCTCCTTTCGATGTGGAGGAGTTGCAGCTGTAATCTGAGTTCCTCCTGAAATACTAAGCTTGTCATCCAATCTCCGAGGCCGAGCACTGCCACCCGACGGAGAAAACTCATTGCCGCTGCTTATATCTGTGAGCTCATGCTTTCATTCACTACCCACAGTTTGTGACCCTAGGTGAGAGTAGGGATGCAGGTAAACCTAGAGTGTTGCTTTTTTGCTAAGCTCTCTTGAAATTTAGTCCAGAATCATCAAATTAAATGGTGGAGATGTGCAGACACGACAGTGTAACTTTGGTTTCTGTTACCATACATTCATCTTCCTTTGCACAACACGCCATTTGCTGTTCTCTATACACACGTGTTTTCGCTCTTGCGGGCATTTGCACAAAAGTCCCCTCGCCCAACGTGGGGCTCGAACCCACGACCATGAGATTAAGAGTCTCATGCTCTCCCGACTGAGCTAGCTCGGCTTCTTCAGCAGCAAGGCTTTAAGATGGACACAGGTTCTTATAGCTGGGGGAGGTTGACTAGCATTTCAAGCGCAGGCAAAGAAAGCACAGGCTACTTTCAAGTTTTTCTATCATCCATTCAAGCTCTTATGTCCTTGTATGCATGCCACACCACCGGGCATGCTCCGATTGAGACGACTGAATGTCTCCCGGGGAATCTTCTCCCCAGATCTGGACCAGGGCATCACTGAGCTCCTGGACAGTCTGAGTTCCAACCTGGTGGTGTCAGATGGACCAAAGCTAAATGTCCCAGGGGTGTTGTATTGAATTTTGGTCAAGTAGGCCAATATAGGGTTGGGGGGTGGGGAGTGTCAGTCAGCGGTATCAGTCCCCACGCAAACTGCCTGCATACTCTTGTCGGATGAGGCCGGGAAGCAGGAAGAAAGCCAAGAGCCATTGCACCAGCGTAGGGTCTGACAGTGGGTCGGAGAATTTCATGCCCATACCTAACTGCACTCATTGTGCCATTGCCTTGCCTGTAGAGGCCTGTGCATACCTCAGTGCATGTGCCTCTCCAGACCATCACTGACCCACCAGCAAAGCACTCATAATCAAGGATGTTACATTCAGCATAAAGTTCCCCACGACTTCTCGGGAAGCTTTCACATGTGTTATATGTTCTAAGGTTAAATCCGCTGTCCTCTGTGAAAAGCACAGGGTGCCAGTGGTGGAGGTGGTAATTCTGGTATTCCATGACAAACGCCAGATACAAGCGGGATTTCAATTCAGGCTTCCACTTAGAGCTCTGTCATGTTAACGAAAGCTCTTCACTACAAAAGTTCCTATAAGCTGCAAAGCTGATTTCACAGCAACCCTACAGCTACCTCAACAAGCCGCACTTTGTTGAGTTTAACACACAAAGGTTGATGAAGCTCTTGAAAACATATTTTTAAGTAAAGAAAGTAGATGTCAGGAGTGGGATTTGAACCCACGCCTCCATTTGGAGACCAGAAGTCCCTTTTGTCTGGAAGGAGCCTATCCTTGAGTCTGGCGCCTTAGACCACTCGGCCATCCTGACGAGTTGACCAACGACCTCTTCAAAGTCATCCTGGATGTTCAAATGTCCCAACCACCTCAGCAGGCTCCTTTCGATGTGGAGGAGTTGCAGCTGTAATCTGAGTTCCTCCTGAAATACTAAGCTTGTCATCCAATCTCCGAGGCCGAGCACTGCCACCCGACGGAGAAAACTCATTGCGCTGCTTATATCTGTGAGCTCATGCTTTCATTCACTACCCATAGTTTGTGACCCTAGGTGAGAGTAGGGATGCTGGTAAACCTAGAGTGTTGCTTTTTTGCTAAGCTCTCTTGAAATTTAGTCCAGAATCATCAAATTAAATGGTGGAGATGTGGACTTGTGCAGACACGACAGTGTAACTTTGGTTTCTGTTACCATACATTCATCTTCCTTTGCACAACACGCCATTTGCTGTTCTCTATACACACGTGTTTTCTCTCTTGCGGGAATTTGAACAAAAGTCCCCTCGCCCAACGTGGGGCTCGAACCCACGACCCTGAGATTAAGAGTCTCATGCTCTCCCGACTGAGCTAGCTGGGCTTCTTCAGCAGCAAGGCTTTAAGATGGACACAGGTTCTTATAGCTGGGGGAGGTTGACTAGCATTTCAAGCGCAGGCAAAGAAAGCACAGGCTACTTTCAAGTTTTTCTATCATCCATTCAAGCTCTTATGTCCTTGTATGCATGCCACACCACCGGGCATGCTCCGATTGAGACGACTGAATGTCTCCCGGGGAATCTTCTCCCCAGATCTGGACCAGGGCATCACTGAGCTCCTGGACAGTCTGAGTTCCAACCTGGTGGTGTCAGATGGACCAAAGCTAAATGTCCCAGGGGTGTTGTATTGAATTTTGGTCAAGTAGGCCAATATAGGGTTGGGGGGTGGGGAGTGTCAGTCAGCGGTATCAGTCCCCACGCAAACTGCCTGCATACTCTTGTCGGATGAGGCCGGGAAGCAGGAAGAAAGCCAAGAGCCATTGCACCAGCGTAGGGTCTGACAGTGGGTCGGAAAATTTCATGCCCATACCTAACTGCACTCATTGTGCCATTGCCTTGCCTGTAGAGGCCTGTGCATACCTCAGTGCATGTGCCTCTCCAGACCATCACTGACCCACCAGCAAAGCACTCATAATCAAGGATGTTACATTCAGCATAAAGTTCCCCACGACTTCTCGGGAAGCTTTCACATGTGTTATATGTTCTAAGGTTAAATCCGCTGTCCTCTGTGAAAAGCACAGGGTGCCAGTGGTGGAGGTGGCAATTCTGGTATTCCATGACAAATGCCAGATACAAGCGGGATTTCAATTCAGGCTTCCACTTAGAAAGCAGAGCTCTGTCATGTTAACGAAAGCTCTTCACTACAAAAGTTCCTATAAGCTGCAAAGCTGATTTCACAGCAACCCTACAGCTACCTCAACAAGCCGCACTTTGTTGAGTTTAACACACAAAGGTTGATGAAGCTCTTGAAAACATATGTTTAAGTAAAGAAAGTAGATGTCAGGAGTGGGATTTGAACCTCCGCCTCCATTTGGAGACCAGAAGTCCCTTTTGTCTGGAAGGAGCCTATCCTTGAGTCTGGCGCCTTAGACCACTCGGCCATCCTGACGAGTTGACCAACCACCTCTTCAAAGTCATCCTGGATGTTCAAATGTCCCAACCACCTCAGCAGGCTCCTTTCGATGTGGAGGAGTTGCAGCTGTAATCTGAGTTCCTCCTGAAATACTAAGCTTGTCATCCAATCTCCGAGGCCGAGCACTGCCACCCGACGGAGAAAACTCATTGCGCTGCTTATATCTGTGAGCTCATGCTTTCATTCACTACCCATAGTTTGTGACCCTAGGTGAGAGTAGGGATGCTGGTAAACCTAGAGTGTTGCTTTTTTGCTAAGCTCTCTTGAAATTTCGTCCAGAATCATCAAATTAAATGGTGGAGATGTGCAGACACGACAGTGTAACTTTGGTTTCTGTTACCATACATTCATCTTCCTTTGCACAACACGCCATTTGCTGTTCTCTATACACACGTGTTTTCGCTCTTGCGGGCATTTGCACAAAAGTCCCCTCGCCCAACGTGGGGCTCGAACCCACGACCCTGAGATTAAGAGTCTCATGCTCTCCCGACTGAGCTAGCTGGGCTTCTTCAGCAGCAAGGCTTTAAGATGGACACAGGTTCTTATAGCTGGGGGAGGTTGACTAGCATTTCAAGCGCAGGCAAAGAAAGCACAGGCTACTTTCAAGTTTTTCTATCATCCATTCAAGCTCTTATGTCCTTGTATGCATGCCACACCACCGGGCATGCTCCGATTGAGACGACTGAATGTCTCCCGGGGAATCTTCTCCCCAGATCTGGACCAGGGCATCACTGAGCTCCTGGACAGTCTGAGTTCCAACCTGGTGGTGTCAGATGGACCAAAGCTAAATGTCCCAGGGGTGTTGTATTGAATTTTGGTCAAGTAGGCCAATATAGGGTTGGGGGGTGGGGAGTGTCAGTCAGCGGTATCAGTCCCCACGCAAACTGCCTGCATACTCTTGTCGGATGAGGCCGGGAAGCAGGAAGAAAGCCAAGAGCCATTGCACCAGCGTAGGGTCTGACAGTGGGTCGGAGAATTTCATGCCCATACCTAACTGCACTCATTGTGCCATTGCCTTGCCTGTAGAGGCCTGTGCATACCTCAGTGCATGTGCCTCTCCAGACCATCACTGACCCACCAGCAAAGCACTCATAATCAAGGATGTTACATTCAGCATAAAGTTCCCCACGACTTCTCGGGAAGCTTTCACATGTGTTATATGTTCTAAGGTTAAATCCGCTGTCCTCTGTGAAAAGCACAGGGTGCCAGTGGTGGAGGTGGTAATTCTGGTATTCCATGACAAACGCCAGATACAAGCGGGATTTCAATTCAGGCTTCCACTTAGAGCTCTGTCATGTTAACGAAAGCTCTTCACTACAAAAGTTCCTATAAGCTGCAAAGCTGATTTCACAGCAACCCTACAGCTACCTCAACAAGCCGCACTTTGTTGAGTTTAACACACAAAGGTTGATGAAGCTCTTGAAAACATATTTTTAAGTAAAGAAAGTAGATGTCAGGAGTGGGATTTGAACCCACGCCTCCATTTGGAGACCAGAAGTCCCTTTTGTCTGGAAGGAGCCTATCCTTGAGTCTGGCGCCTTAGACCACTCGGCCATCCTGACGAGTTGACCAACCACCTCTTCAAAGTCATCCTGGATGTTCAAATGTCCCAACCACCTCAGCAGGCTCCTTTCGATGTGGAGGAGTTGCAGCTGTAATCTGAGTTCCTCCTGAAATACTAAGCTTGTCATCCAATCTCCGAGGCCGAGCACTGCCACCCGACGGAGAAAACTCATTGCGCTGCTTATATCTGTGAGCTCATGCTTTCATTCACTACCCATAGTTTGTGACCCTAGGTGAGAGTAGGGATGCTGGTAAACCTAGAGTGTTGCTTTTTTGCTAAGCTCTCTTGAAATTTAGTCCAGAATCATCAAATTAAATGGTGGAGATGTGCAGACACGACAGTGTAACTTTGGTTTCTGTTACCATACATTCATCTTCCTTTGCACAACACGCCATTTGCTGTTCTCTATACACACGTGTTTTCGCTCTTGCGGGCATTTGCACAAAAGTCCCCTCGCCCAACGTGGGGCTCGAACCCACGACCCTGAGATTAAGAGTCTCATGCTCTCCCGACTGAGCTAGCTGGGCTTCTTCAGCAGCAAGGCTTTAAGATGGACACAGGTTCTTATAGCTGGGGGAGGTTGACTAGCATTTCAAGCGCAGGCAAAGAAAGCACAGGCTACTTTCAAGTTTTTCTATCATCCATTCAAGCTCTTATGTCCTTGTATGCATGCCACACCACCGGGCATGCTCCGATTGAGACGACTGAATGTCTCCCGGGGAATCTTCTCCCCAGATCTGGACCAGGGCATCACTGAGCTCCTGGACAGTCTGAGTTCCAACCTGGTGGTGTCAGATGGACCAAAGCTAAATGTCCCAGGGGTGTTGTATTGAATTTTGGTCAAGTAGGCCAATATAGGGTTGGGGGGTGGGGAGTGTCAGTCAGCGGTATCAGTCCCCACGCAAACTGCCTGCATACTCTTGTCGGATGAGGCCGGGAAGCAGGAAGAAAGCCAAGAGCCATTGCACCAGCGTAGGGTCTGACAGTGGGTCGGAGAATTTCATGCCCATACCTAACTGCACTCATTGTGCCATTGCCTTGCCTGTAGAGGCCTGTGCATACCTCAGTGCATGTGCCTCTCCAGACCATCACTGACCCACCAGCAAAGCACTCATAATCAAGGATGTTACATTCAGCATAAAGTTCCCCACGACTTCTCGGGAAGCTTTCACATGTGTTATATGTTCTAAGGTTAAATCCGCTGTCCTCTGTGAAAAGCACAGGGTGCCAGTGGTGGAGGTGGCAATTCTGGTATTCCATGACAAATGCCAGATACAAGCGGGATTTCAATTCAGGCTTCCACTTAGAGCTCTGTCATGTTAACGAAAGCTCTTCACTACAAAAGTTCCTATAAGCTGCAAAGCTGATTTCACAGCAACCCTACAGCTACCTCAACAAGCCGCACTTTGTTGAGTTTAACACACAAAGGTTGATGAAGCTCTTGAAAACATATTTTTAAGTAAAGAAAGTAGATGTCAGGAGTGGGATTTGAACCCACGCCTCCATTTGGAGACCAGAAGTCCCTTTTGTCTGGAAGGAGCCTATCCTTGAGTCTGGCGCCTTAGACCACTCGGCCATCCTGACGAGTTGACCAACCACCTCTTCAAAGTCATCCTGGATGTTCAAATGTCCCAACCACCTCAGCAGGCTCCTTTCGATGTGGAGGAGTTGCAGCTGTAATCTGAGTTCCTCCTGAAATACTAAGCTTGTCATCCAATCTCCGAGGCCGAGCACTGCCACCCGACGGAGAAAACTCATTGCGCTGCTTATATCTGTGAGCTCATGCTTTCATTCACTACCCATAGTTTGTGACCCTAGGTGAGAGTAGGGATGCTGGTAAACCTAGAGTGTTGCTTTTTTGCTAAGCTCTCTTGAAATTTAGTCCAGAATCATCAAATTAAATGGTGGAGATGTGCAGACACGACAGTGTAACTTTGGTTTCTGTTACCATACATTCATCTTCCTTTGCACAACACGCCATTTGCTGTTCTCTATACACACGTGTTTTCGCTCTTGCGGGCATTTGCACAAAAGTCCCCTCGCCCAACGTGGGGCTCGAACCCACGACCCTGAGATTAAGAGTCTCATGCTCTCCCGACTGAGCTAGCTGGGCTTCTTCAGCAGCAAGGCTTTAAGATGGACACAGGTTCTTATAGCTGGGGGAGGTTGACTAGCATTTCAAGCGCAGGCAAAGAAAGCACAGGCTACTTTCAAGTTTTTCTATCATCCATTCAAGCTCTTATGTCCTTGTATGCATGCCACACCACCGGGCATGCTCCGATTGAGACGACTGAATGTCTCCCGGGGAATCTTCTCCCCAGATCTGGACCAGGGCATCACTGAGCTCCTGGACAGTCTGAGTTCCAACCTGGTGGTGTCAGATGGACCAAAGCTAAATGTCCCAGGGGTGTTGTATTGAATTTTGGTCAAGTAGGCCAATATAGGGTTGGGGGGTGGGGAGTGTCAGTCAGCGGTATCAGTCCCCACGCAAACTGCCTGCATACTCTTGTCGGATGAGGCCGGGAAGCAGGAAGAAAGCCAAGAGCCATTGCACCAGCGTAGGGTCTGACAGTGGGTCGGAGAATTTCATGCCCATACCTAACTGCACTCATTGTGCCATTGCCTTGCCTGTAGAGGCCTGTGCATACCTCAGTGCATGTGCCTCTCCAGACCATCACTGACCCACCAGCAAAGCACTCATAATCAAGGATGTTACATTCAGCATAAAGTTCCCCACGACTTCTCGGGAAGCTTTCACATGTGTTATATGTTCTAAGGTTAAATCCGCTGTCCTCTGTGAAAAGCACAGGGTGCCAGTGGTGGAGGTGGTAATTCTGGTATTCCATGACAAACGCCAGATACAAGCGGGATTTCAATTCAGGCTTCCACTTAGAGCTCTGTCATGTTAACGAAAGCTCTTCACTACAAAAGTTCCTATAAGCTGCAAAGCTGATTTCACAGCAACCCTACAGCTACCTCAACAAGCCGCACTTTGTTGAGTTTAACACACAAAGGTTGATGAAGCTCTTGAAAACATATTTTTAAGTAAAGAAAGTAGATGTCAGGAGTGGGATTTGAACCCACGCCTCCATTTGGAGACCAGAAGTCCCTTTTGTCTGGAAGGAGCCTATCCTTGAGTCTGGCGCCTTAGACCACTCGGCCATCCTGACGAGTTGACCAACGACCTCTTCAAAGTCATCCTGGATGTTCAAATGTCCCAACCACCTCAGCAGGCTCCTTTCGATGTGGAGGAGTTGCAGCTGTAATCTGAGTTCCTCCTGAAATACTAAGCTTGTCATCCAATCTCCGAGGCCGAGCACTGCCACCCGACGGAGAAAACTCATTGCGCTGCTTATATCTGTGAGCTCATGCTTTCATTCACTACCCATAGTTTGTGACCCTAGGTGAGAGTAGGGATGCTGGTAAACCTAGAGTGTTGCTTTTTTGCTAAGCTCTCTTGAAATTTAGTCCAGAATCATCAAATTAAATGGTGGAGATGTGGACTTGTGCAGACACGACAGTGTAACTTTGGTTTCTGTTACCATACATTCATCTTCCTTTGCACAACACGCCATTTGCTGTTCTCTATACACACGTGTTTTCTCTCTTGCGGGCATTTGCACAAAAGTCCCCTCGCCCAACGTGGGGCTCGAACCCACGACCATGAGATTAAGAGTCTCATGCTCTCCCGACTGAGCTAGCTGGGCTTCTTCAGCAGCAAGGCTTTAAGATGGACACAGGTTCTTATAGCTGGGGGAGGTTGACTAGCATTTCAAGCGCAGGCAAAGAAAGCACAGGCTACTTTCAAGTTTTTCTATCATCCATTCAAGCTCTTATGTCCTTGTATGCATGCCACACCACCGGGCATGCTCCGATTGAGACGACTGAATGTCTCCCGGGGAATCTTCTCCCCAGATCTGGACCAGGGCATCACTGAGCTCCTGGACAGTCTGAGTTCCAACCTGGTGGTGTCAGATGGACCAAAGCTAAATGTCCCAGGGGTGTTGTATTGAATTTTGGTCAAGTAGGCCAATATAGGGTTGGGGGGTGGGGAGTGTCAGTCAGCGGTATCAGTCCCCACGCAAACTGCCTGCATACTCTTGTCGGATGAGGCCGGGAAGCAGGAAGAAAGCCAAGAGCCATTGCACCAGCGTAGGGTCTGACAGTGGGTCGGAGAATTTCATGCCCATACCTAACTGCACTCATTGTGCCATTGCCTTGCCTGTAGAGGCCTGTGCATACCTCAGTGCATGTGCCTCTCCAGACCATCACTGACCCACCAGCAAAGCACTCATAATCAAGGATGTTACATTCAGCATAAAGTTCCCCACGACTTCTCGGGAAGCTTTCACATGTGTTATATGTTCTAAGGTTAAATCCGCTGTCCTCTGTGAAAAGCACAGGGTGCCAGTGGTGGAGGTGGCAATTCTGGTATTCCATGACAAATGCCAGATACAAGCGGGATTTCAATTCAGGCTTCCACTTAGAAAGCAGAGCTCTGTCATGTTAACGAAAGCTCTTCACTACAAAAATTCCTATAAGCTGCAAAGCTGATTTCACAGCAACCCTACAGCTACCTCAACAAGCCGCACTTTGTTGAGTTTAACACACAAAGGTTGATGAAGCTCTTGAAAACATATTTTTAAGTAAAGAAAGTAGATGTCAGGAGTGGGATTTGAACCCACGCCTCCATTTGGAGACCAGAAGTCCCTTTTGTCTGGAAGGAGCCTATCCTTGAGTCTGGCGCCTTAGACCACTCGGCCATCCTGACGAGTTGACCAACGACCTCTTCAAAGTCATCCTGGATGTTCAAATGTCCGAACCACCTCAGCAGGCTCCTTTCGATGTGGAGGAGTTGCAGCTGTAATCTGAGTTCCTCCTGAAATACTAAGCTTGTCATCCAATCTCCGAGGCCGCGCACTGCCACCCGACGGAGAAAACTCATTGCCGCTGCTTATATCTGTGAGCTCATGCTTTCATTCACTACCCACAGTTTGTGACCCTAGGTGAGAGTAGGGATGCAGGTAAACCTAGAGTGTTGCTTTTTTGCTAAGCTCTCTTGAAATTTAGTCCAGAATCATCAAATTAAATGGTGGAGATGTGCAGACACGACAGTGTAACTTTGGTTTCTGTTACCATACATTCATCTTCCTTTGCACAACACGCCATTTGCTGTTCTCTATACACACGTGTTTTCGCTCTTGCGGGCATTTGCACAAAAGTCCCCTCGCCCAACGTGGGGCTCGAACCCACGACCCTGAGATTAAGAGTCTCATGCTCTCCCGACTGAGCTAGCTGGGCTTCTTCAGCAGCAAGGCTTTAAGATGGACACAGGTTCTTATAGCTGGGGGAGGTTGACTAGCATTTCAAGCGCAGGCAAAGAAAGCACAGGCTACTTTCAAGTTTTTCTATCATCCATTCAAGCTCTTATGTCCTTGTATGCATGCCACACCACCGGGCATGCTCCGATTGAGACGACTGAATGTCTCCCGGGGAATCTTCTCCCCAGATCTGGACCAGGGCATCACTGAGCTCCTGGACAGTCTGAGTTCCAACCTGGTGGTGTCAGATGGACCAAAGCTAAATGTCCCAGGGGTGTTGTATTGAATTTTGGTCAAGTAGGCCAATATAGGGTTGGGGGGTGGGGAGTGTCAGTCAGCGGTATCAGTCCCCACGCAAACTGCCTGCATACTCTTGTCGGATGAGGCCGGGAAGCAGGAAGAAAGCCAAGAGCCATTGCACCAGCGTAGGGTCTGACAGTGGGTCGGAGAATTTCATGCCCATACCTAACTGCACTCATTGTGCCATTGCCTTGCCTGTAGAGGCCTGTGCATACCTCAGTGCATGTGCCTCTCCAGACCATCACTGACCCACCAGCAAAGCACTCATAATCAAGGATGTTACATTCAGCATAAAGTTCCCCACGACTTCTCGGGAAGCTTTCACATGTGTTATATGTTCTAAGGTTAAATCCGCTGTCCTCTGTGAAAAGCACAGGGTGCCAGTGGTGGAGGTGGTAATTCTGGTATTCCATGACAAACGCCAGATACAAGCGGGATTTCAATTCAGGCTTCCACTTAGAGCTCTGTCATGTTAACGAAAGCTCTTCACTACAAAAGTTCCTATAAGCTGCAAAGCTGATTTCACAGCAACCCTACAGCTACCTCAACAAGCCGCACTTTGTTGAGTTTAACACACAAAGGTTGATGAAGCTCTTGAAAACATATTTTTAAGTAAAGAAAGTAGATGTCAGGAGTGGGATTTGAACCCACGCCTCCATTTGGAGACCAGAAGTCCCTTTTGTCTGGAAGGAGCCTATCCTTGAGTCTGGCGCCTTAGACCACTCGGCCATCCTGACGAGTTGACCAACGACCTCTTCAAAGTCATCCTGGATGTTCAAATGTCCCAACCACCTCAGCAGGCTCCTTTCGATGTGGAGGAGTTGCAGCTGTAATCTGAGTTCCTCCTGAAATACTAAGCTTGTCATCCAATCTCCGAGGCCGAGCACTGCCACCCGACGGAGAAAACTCATTGCGCTGCTTATATCTGTGAGCTCATGCTTTCATTCACTACCCACAGTTTGTGACCCTAGGTGAGAGTAGGGATGCAGGTAAACCTAGAGTGTTGCTTTTTTGCTAAGCTCTCTTGAAATTTAGTCCAGAATCATCAAATGGTGGAGATGTGGACTTGTGCAGACACGACAGTGTAACTTTGTTTTCTGTTACCATACATTCATCTTCCTTTGCACAACACGCCATTTGCTGTTCTCTATACACACGTGTTTTCTCTCTTGCGGGAATTTGAACAAAAGTCCCCTCGCCCAACGTGGGGCTCGAACCCACGACCCTGAGATTAAGAGTCTCATGCTCTCCCGACTGAGCTAGCTGGGCTTCTTCAGCAGCAAGGCTTTAAGATGGACACAGGTTCTTATAGCTGGGGGAGGTTGACTAGCATTTCAAGCGCAGGCAAAGAAAGCACAGGCTACTTTCAAGTTTTTCTATCATCCATTCAAGCTCTTATGTCCTTGTATGCATGCCACACCACCGGGCATGCTCCGATTGAGACGACTGAATGTCTCCCGGGGAATCTTCTCCCCAGATCTGGACCAGGGCATCACTGAGCTCCTGGACAGTCTGAGTTCCAACCTGGTGGTGTCAGATGGACCAAAGCTAAATGTCCCAGGGGTGTTGTATTGAATTTTGGTCAAGTAGGCCAATATAGGGTTGGGGGGTGGGGAGTGTCAGTCAGCGGTATCAGTCCCCACGCAAACTGCCTGCATACTCTTGTCGGATGAGGCCGGGAAGCAGGAAGAAAGCCAAGAGCCATTGCACCAGCGTAGGGTCTGACAGTGGGTCGGAGAATTTCATGCCCATACCTAACTGCACTCATTGTGCCATTGCCTTGCCTGTAGAGGCCTGTGCATACCTCAGTGCATGTGCCTCTCCAGACCATCACTGACCCACCAGCAAAGCACTCATAATCAAGGATGTTACATTCAGCATAAAGTTCCCCACGACTTCTCGGGAAGCTTTCACATGTGTTATATGTTCTAAGGTTAAATCCGCTGTCCTCTGTGAAAAGCACAGGGTGCCAGTGGTGGAGGTGGCAATTCTGGTATTCCATGACAAATGCCAGATACAAGCGGGATTTCAATTCAGGCTTCCACTTAGAAAGCAGAGCTCTGTCATGTTAACGAAAGCTCTTCACTACAAAAGTTCCTATAAGCTGCAAAGCTGATTTCACAGCAACCCTACAGCTACCTCAACAAGCCGCACTTTGTTGAGTTTAACACACAAAGGTTGATGAAGCTCTTGAAAACATATGTTTAAGTAAAGAAAGTAGATGTCAGGAGTGGGATTTGAACCTACGCCTCCATTTGGAGACCAGAAGTCCCTTTTGTCTGGAAGGAGCCATATCCTTGAGTCTGGCGCCTTAGACCACTCGGCCATCCTGACGAGTTGACCAACGACCTCTTCAAAGTCATCCTGGATGTTCAAATGTCCCAACCACCTCAGCAGGCTCCTTTCGATGTGGAGGAGTTGCAGCTGTAATCTGAGTTCCTCCTGAAATACTAAGCTTGTCATCCAATCTCCGAGGCCGAGCACTGCCACCCGACGGAGAAAACTCATTGCCGCTGCTTATATCTGTGAGCTCATGCTTTCATTCACTACCCACAGTTTGTGACCCTAGGTGAGAGTAGGGATGCAGGTAAACCTAGAGTGTTGCTTTTTTGCTAAGCTCTCTTGAAATTTCGTCCAGAATCATCAAATTAAATGGTGGAGATGTGCAGACACGACAGTGTAACTTTGGTTTCTGTTACCATACATTCATCTTCCTTTGCACAACACGCCATTTGCTGTTCTCTATACACACGTGTTTTCTCTCTTGCGGGCATTTGCACAAAAGTCCCCTCGCCCAACGTGGGGCTCGAACCCACGATCCTGAGATTAAGAGTCTCATGCTCTCCCGACTGAGCTAGCTGGGCTTCTTCAGCAGCAAGGCTTTAAGATGGACACAGGTTCTTATAGCTGGGGGAGGTTGACTAGCATTTCAAGCGCAGGCAAAGAAAGCACAGGCTACTTTCAAGTTTTTCTATCATCCATTCAAGCTCTTATGTCCTTGTATGCATGCCACACCACCGGGCATGCTCCGATTGAGACGACTGAATGTCTCCCGGGGAATCTTCTCCCCAGATCTGGACCAGGGCATCACTGAGCTCCTGGACAGTCTGAGTTCCAACCTGGTGGTGTCAGATGGACCAAAGCTAAATGTCCCAGGGGTGTTGTATTGAATTTTGGTCAAGTAGGCCAATATAGGGTTGGGGGGTGGGGAGTGTCAGTCAGCGGTATCAGTCCCCACGCAAACTGCCTGCATACTCTTGTCGGATGAGGCCGGGAAGCAGGAAGAAAGCCAAGAGCCATTGCACCAGCGTAGGGTCTGACAGTGGGTCGGAGAATTTCATGCCCATACCTAACTGCACTCATTGTGCCATTGCCTTGCCTGTAGAGGCCTGTGCATACCTCAGTGCATGTGCCTCTCCAGACCATCACTGACCCACCAGCAAAGCACTCATAATCAAGGATGTTACATTCAGCATAAAGTTCCCCACGACTTCTCGGGAAGCTTTCACATGTGTTATATGTTCTAAGGTTAAATCCGCTGTCCTCTGTGAAAAGCACAGGGTGCCAGTGGTGGAGGTGGCAATTCTGGTATTCCATGACAAATGCCAGATACAAGCGGGATTTCAATTCAGGCTTCCACTTAGAAAGCAGAGCTCTGTCATGTTAACGAAAGCTCTTCACTACAAAAGTTCCTATAACCTGCAAAGCTGATTTCACAGCAACCCTACAGCTACCTCAACAAGCCGCACTTTGTTGAGTTTAACACACAAAGGTTGATGAAGCTCTTGAAAACATATGTTTAAGTAAAGAAAGTAGATGTCAGGAGTGGGATTTGAACCTACGCCTCCATTTGGAGACCAGAAGTCCCTTTTGTCTGGAAGGAGCCTATCCTTGAGTCTGGCGCCTTAGACCACTCGGCCATCCTGACGAGTTGACCAACCACCTCTTCAAAGTCATCCTGGATGTTCAAATGTCCCAACCACCTCAGCAGGCTCCTTTCGATGTGGAGGAGTTGCAGCTGTAATCTGAGTTCCTCCTGAAATACTAAGCTTGTCATCCAATCTCCGAGGCCGAGCACTGCCACCCGACGGAGAAAACTCATTGCGCTGCTTATATCTGTGAGCTCATGCTTTCATTCACTACCCATAGTTTGTGACCCTAGGTGAGAGTAGGGATGCTGGTAAACCTAGAGTGTTGCTTTTTTGCTAAGCTCTCTTGAAATTTCGTCCAGAATCATCAAATTAAATGGTGGAGATGTGCAGACACGACAGTGTAACTTTGGTTTCTGTTACCATACATTCATCTTCCTTTGCACAACACGCCATTTGCTGTTCTCTATACACACGTGTTTTCGCTCTTGCGGGCATTTGCACAAAAGTCCCCTCGCCCAACGTGGGGCTCGAACCCACGACCCTGAGATTAAGAGTCTCATGCTCTCCCGACTGAGCTAGCTGGGCTTCTTCAGCAGCAAGGCTTTAAGATGGACACAGGTTCTTATAGCTGGGGGAGGTTGACTAGCATTTCAAGCGCAGGCAAAGAAAGCACAGGCTACTTTCAAGTTTTTCTATCATCCATTCAAGCTCTTATGTCCTTGTATGCATGCCACACCACCGGGCATGCTCCGATTGAGACGACTGAATGTCTCCCGGGGAATCTTCTCCCCAGATCTGGACCAGGGCATCACTGAGCTCCTGGACAGTCTGAGTTCCAACCTGGTGGTGTCAGATGGACCAAAGCTAAATGTCCCAGGGGTGTTGTATTGAATTTTGGTCAAGTAGGCCAATATAGGGTTGGGGGGTGGGGAGTGTCAGTCAGCGGTATCAGTCCCCACGCAAACTGCCTGCATACTCTTGTCGGATGAGGCCGGGAAGCAGGAAGAAAGCCAAGAGCCATTGCACCAGCGTAGGGTCTGACAGTGGGTCGGAGAATTTCATGCCCATACCTAACTGCACTCATTGTGCCATTGCCTTGCCTGTAGAGGCCTGTGCATACCTCAGTGCATGTGCCTCTCCAGACCATCACTGACCCACCAGCAAAGCACTCATAATCAAGGATGTTACATTCAGCATAAAGTTCCCCACGACTTCTCGGGAAGCTTTCACATGTGTTATATGTTCTAAGGTTAAATCCGCTGTCCTCTGTGAAAAGCACAGGGTGCCAGTGGTGGAGGTGGTAATTCTGGTATTCCATGACAAACGCCAGATACAAGCGGGATTTCAATTCAGGCTTCCACTTAGAGCTCTGTCATGTTAACGAAAGCTCTTCACTACAAAAGTTCCTATAAGCTGCAAAGCTGATTTCACAGCAACCCTACAGCTACCTCAACAAGCCGCACTTTGTTGAGTTTAACACACAAAGGTTGATGAAGCTCTTGAAAACATATTTTTAAGTAAAGAAAGTAGATGTCAGGAGTGGGATTTGAACCCACGCCTCCATTTGGAGACCAGAAGTCCCTTTTGTCTGGAAGGAGCCTATCCTTGAGTCTGGCGCCTTAGACCACTCGGCCATCCTGACGAGTTGACCAACGACCTCTTCAAAGTCATCCTGGATGTTCAAATGTCCCAACCACCTCAGCAGGCTCCTTTCGATGTGGAGGAGTTGCAGCTGTAATCTGAGTTCCTCCTGAAATACTAAGCTTGTCATCCAATCTCCGAGGCCGAGCACTGCCACCCGACGGAGAAAACTCATTGCGCTGCTTATATCTGTGAGCTCATGCTTTCATTCACTACCCATAGTTTGTGACCCTAGGTGAGAGTAGGGATGCTGGTAAACCTAGAGTGTTGCTTTTTTGCTAAGCTCTCTTGAAATTTAGTCCAGAATCATCAAATTAAATGGTGGAGATGTGGACTTGTGCAGACACGACAGTGTAACTTTGGTTTCTGTTACCATACATTCATCTTCCTTTGCACAACACGCCATTTGCTGTTCTCTATACACACGTGTTTTCTCTCTTGCGGGCATTTGCACAAAAGTCCCCTCGCCCAACGTGGGGCTCGAACCCACGACCCTGAGATTAAGAGTCTCATGCTCTCCCGACTGAGCTAGCTGGGCTTCTTCAGCAGCAAGGCTTTAAGATGGACACAGGTTCTTATAGCTGGGGGAGGTTGACTAGCATTTCAAGCGCAGGCAAAGAAAGCACAGGCTACTTTCAAGTTTTTCTATCATCCATTCAAGCTCTTATGTCCTTGTATGCATGCCACACCACCGGGCATGCTCCGATTGAGACGACTGAATGTCTCCCGGGGAATCTTCTCCCCAGATCTGGACCAGGGCATCACTGAGCTCCTGGACAGTCTGAGTTCCAACCTGGTGGTGTCAGATGGACCAAAGCTAAATGTCCCAGGGGTGTTGTATTGAATTTTGGTCAAGTAGGCCAATATAGGGTTGGGGGGTGGGGAGTGTCAGTCAGCGGTATCAGTCCCCACGCAAACTGCCTGCATACTCTTGTCGGATGAGGCCGGGAAGCAGGAAGAAAGCCAAGAGCCATTGCACCAGCGTAGGGTCTGACAGTGGGTCGGAGAATTTCATGCCCATACCTAACTGCACTCATTGTGCCATTGCCTTGCCTGTAGAGGCCTGTGCATACCTCAGTGCATGTGCCTCTCCAGACCATCACTGACCCACCAGCAAAGCACTCATAATCAAGGATGTTACATTCAGCATAAAGTTCCCCACGACTTCTCGGGAAGCTTTCACATGTGTTATATGTTCTAAGGTTAAATCCGCTGTCCTCTGTGAAAAGCACAGGGTGCCAGTGGTGGAGGTGGCAATTCTGGTATTCCATGACAAATGCCAGATACAAGCGGGATTTCAATTCAGGCTTCCACTTAGAAAGCAGAGCTCTGTCATGTTAACGAAAGCTCTTCACTACAAAAGTTCCTATAAGCTGCAAAGCTGATTTCACAGCAACCCTACAGCTACCTCAACAAGCCGCACTTTGTTGAGTTTAACACACAAAGGTTGATGAAGCTCTTGAAAACATATGTTTAAGTAAAGAAAGTAGATGTCAGGAGTGGGATTTGAACCTACGCCTCCATTTGGAGACCAGAAGTCCCTTTTGTCTGGAAGGAGCCTATCCTTGAGTCTGGCGCCTTAGACCACTCGGCCATCCTGACGAGTTGACCAACCACCTCTTCAAAGTCATCCTGGATGTTCAAATGTCCCAACCACCTCAGCAGGCTCCTTTCGATGTGGAGGAGTTGCAGCTGTAATCTGAGTTCCTCCTGAAATACTAAGCTTGTCATCCAATCTCCGAGGCCGAGCACTGCCACCCGACGGAGAAAACTCATTGCGCTGCTTATATCTGTGAGCTCATGCTTTCATTCACTACCCATAGTTTGTGACCCTAGGTGAGAGTAGGGATGCTGGTAAACCTAGAGTGTTGCTTTTTTGCTAAGCTCTCTTGAAATTTCGTCCAGAATCATCAAATTAAATGGTGGAGATGTGCAGACACGACAGTGTAACTTTGGTTTCTGTTACCATACATTCATCTTCCTTTGCACAACACGCCATTTGCTGTTCTCTATACACACGTGTTTTCGCTCTTGCGGGCATTTGCACAAAAGTCTCCTCGCCCAACGTGGGGCTCGAACCCACGACCCTGAGATTAAGAGTCTCATGCTCTCCCGACTGAGCTAGCTGGGCTTCTTCAGCAGCAAGGCTTTAAGATGGACACAGGTTCTTATAGCTGGGGGAGGTTGACTAGCATTTCAAGCGCAGGCAAAGAAAGCACAGGCTACTTTCAAGTTTTTCTATCATCCATTCAAGCTCTTATGTCCTTGTATGCATGCCACACCACCGGGCATGCTCCGATTGAGACGACTGAATGTCTCCCGGGGAATCTTCTCCCCAGATCTGGACCAGGGCATCACTGAGCTCCTGGACAGTCTGAGTTCCAACCTGGTGGTGTCAGATGGACCAAAGCTAAATGTCCCAGGGGTGTTGTATTGAATTTTGGTCAAGTAGGCCAATATAGGGTTGGGGGGTGGGGAGTGTCAGTCAGCGGTATCAGTCCCCACGCAAACTGCCTGCATACTCTTGTCGGATGAGGCCGGGAAGCAGGAAGAAAGCCAAGAGCCATTGCACCAGCGTAGGGTCTGACAGTGGGTCGGAGAATTTCATGCCCATACCTAACTGCACTCATTGTGCCATTGCCTTGCCTGTAGAGGCCTGTGCATACCTCAGTGCATGTGCCTCTCCAGACCATCACTGACCCACCAGCAAAGCACTCATAATCAAGGATGTTACATTCAGCATAAAGTTCCCCACGACTTCTCGGGAAGCTTTCACATGTGTTATATGTTCTAAGGTTAAATCCGCTGTCCTCTGTGAAAAGCACAGGGTGCCAGTGGTGGAGGTGGTAATTCTGGTATTCCATGACAAATGCCAGATACAAGCGGGATTTCAATTCAGGCTTCCACTTAGAAAGCAGAGCTCTGTCATGTTAACGAAAGCTCTTCACTACAAAAGTTCCTATAAGCTGCAAAGCTGATTTCACAGCAACCCTACAGCTACCTCAACAAGCCGCACTTTGTTGAGTTTAACACACAAAGGTTGATGAAGCTCTTGAAAACATATGTTTAAGTAAAGAAAGTAGATGTCAGGAGTGGGATTTGAACCTACGCCTCCATTTGGAGACCAGAAGTCCCTTTTGTCTGGAAGGAGCCTATCCTTGAGTCTGGCGCCTTAGACCACTCGGCCATCCTGACGAGTTGACCAACCACCTCTTCAAAGTCATCCTGGATGTTCAAATGTCCCAACCACCTCAGCAGGCTCCTTTCGATGTGGAGGAGTTGCAGCTGTAATCTGAGTTCCTCCTGAAATACTAAGCTTGTCATCCAATCTCCGAGGCCGAGCACTGCCACCCGACGGAGAAAACTCATTGCGCTGCTTATATCTGTGAGCTCATGCTTTCATTCACTACCCATAGTTTGTGACCCTAGGTGAGAGTAGGGATGCTGGTAAACCTAGAGTGTTGCTTTTTTGCTAAGCTCTCTTGAAATTTCGTCCAGAATCATCAAATTAAATGGTGGAGATGTGCAGACACGACAGTGTAACTTTGGTTTCTGTTACCATACATTCATCTTCCTTTGCACAACACGCCATTTGCTGTTCTCTATACACACGTGTTTTCTCTCTTGCGGGCATTTGCACAAAAGTCCCCTCGCCCAACGTGGGGCTCGAACCCACGACCCTGAGATTAAGAGTCTCATGCTCTCCCGACTGAGCTAGCTGGGCTTCTTCAGCAGCAAGGCTTTAAGATGGACACAGGTTCTTATAGCTGGGGGAGGTTGACTAGCATTTCAAGCGCAGGCAAAGAAAGCACAGGCTACTTTCAAGTTTTTCTATCATCCATTCAAGCTCTTATGTCCTTGTATGCATGCCACACCACCGGGCATGCTCCGATTGAGACGACTGAATGTCTCCCGGGGAATCTTCTCCCCAGATCTGGACCAGGGCATCACTGAGCTCCTGGACAGTCTGAGTTCCAACCTGGTGGTGTCAGATGGACCAAAGCTAAATGTCCCAGGGGTGTTGTATTGAATTTTGGTCAAGTAGGCCAATATAGGGTTGGGGGGTGGGGAGTGTCAGTCAGCGGTATCAGTCCCCACGCAAACTGCCTGCATACTCTTGTCGGATGAGGCCGGGAAGCAGGAAGAAAGCCAAGAGCCATTGCACCAGCGTAGGGTCTGACAGTGGGTCGGAGAATTTCATGCCCATACCTAATTGCACTCATTGTGCCATTGCCTTGCCTGTAGAGGCCTGTGCATACCTCAGTGCATGTGCCTCTCCAGACCATCACTGACCCACCAGCAAAGCACTCATAATCAAGGATGTTACATTCAGCATAAAGTTCCCCACGACTTCTCGGGAAGCTTTCACATGTGTTATATGTTCTAAGGTTAAATCCGCTGTCCTCTGTGAAAAGCACAGGGTGCCAGTGGTGGAGGTGGTAATTCTGGTATTCCATGACAAACGCCAGATACAAGCGGGATTTCAATTCAGGCTTCCACTTAGAGCTCTGTCATGTTAACGAAAGCTCTTCACTACAAAAGTTCCTATAAGCTGCAAAGCTGATTTCACAGCAACCCTACAGCTACCTCAACAAGCCGCACTTTGTTGAGTTTAACACACAAAGGTTGATGAAGCTCTTGAAAACATATTTTTAAGTAAAGAAAGTAGATGTCAGGAGTGGGATTTGAACCCACGCCTCCATTTGGAGACCAGAAGTCCCTTTTGTCTGGAAGGAGCCTATCCTTGAGTCTGGCGCCTTAGACCACTCGGCCATCCTGACGAGTTGACCAACGACCTCTTCAAAGTCATCCTGGATGTTCAAATGTCCCAACCACCTCAGCAGGCTCCTTTCGATGTGGAGGAGTTGCAGCTGTAATCTGAGTTCCTCCTGAAATACTAAGCTTGTCATCCAATCTCCGAGGCCGAGCACTGCCACCCGACGGCGAAAACTCATTGCGCTGCTTATATCTGTGAGCTCATGCTTTCATTCACTACCCATAGTTTGTGACCCTAGGTGAGAGTAGGGATGCTGGTAAACCTAGAGTGTTGCTTTTTTGCTAAGCTCTCTTGAAATTTCGTCCAGAATCATCAAATTAAATGGTGGAGATGTGGACTTGTGCAGACACGACAGTGTAACTTTGGTTTCTGTTACCATACATTCATCTTCCTTTGCACAACACGCCATTTGCTGTTCTCTATACACACGTGTTTTCGCTCTTGCGGGAATTTGCACAAAAGTCTCCTCGCCCAACGTGGGGCTCGAACCCACGACCCTGAGATTAAGAGTCTCATGCTCTCCCGACTGAGCTAGCTGGGCTTCTTCAGCAGCAAGGCTTTAAGATGGACACAGGTTCTTATAGCTGGGGGAGGTTGACTAGCATTTCAAGCGCAGGCAAAGAAAGCACAGGCTACTTTCAAGTTTTTCTATCATCCATTCAAGCTCTTATGTCCTTGTATGCATGCCACACCACCGGGCATGCTCCGATTGAGACGACTGAATGTCTCCCGGGGAATCTTCTCCCCAGATCTGGACCAGGGCATCACTGAGCTCCTGGACAGTCTGAGTTCCAACCTGGTGGTGTCAGATGGACCAAAGCTAAATGTCCCAGGGGTGTTGTATTGAATTTTGGTCAAGTAGGCCAATATAGGGTTGGGGGGTGGGGAGTGTCGGTCAGCGGTATCAGTCCCCACGCAAACTGCCTGCATACTCTTGTCGGATGAGGCCGGGAAGCAGGAAGAAAGCCAAGAGCCATTGCACCAGCGTAGGGTCTGACAGTGGGTCGGAGAATTTCATGCCCATACCTAACTGCACTCATTGTGCCATTGCCTTGCCTGTAGAGGCCTGTGCATACCTCAGTGCATGTGCCTCTCCAGACCATCACTGACCCACCAGCAAAGCACTCATAATCAAGGATGTTACATTCAGCATAAAGTTCCCCACGACTTCTCGGGAAGCTTTCACATGTGTTATATGTTCTAAGGTTAAATCCGCTGTCCTCTGTGAAAAGCACAGGGTGCCAGTGGTGGAGGTGGCAATTCTGGTATTCCATGACAAATGCCAGATACAAGCGGGATTTCAATTCAGGCTTCCACTTAGAAAGCAGAGCTCTGTCATGTTAACGAAAGCTCTTCACTACAAAAGTTCCTATAACCTGCAAAGCTGATTTCACAGAAACCCTACAGCTACCTCAACAAGCCGCACTTTGTTGAGTTTAACACACAAAGGTTGATGAAGCTCTTGAAAACATATTTTTAAGTAAAGAAAGTAGATGTCAGGAGTGGGATTTGAACCTCCGCCTCCATTTGGAGACCAGAAGTCCCTTTTGTCTGGAAGGAGCCTATCCTTGAGTCTGGCGCCTTAGACCACTCGGCCATCCTGACGAGTTGACCAACCACCTCTTCAAAGTCATCCTGGATGTTCAAATGTCCGAACCACCTCAGCAGGCTCCTTTCGATGTGGAGGAGTTGCAGCTGTAATCTGAGTTCCTCCTGAAATACTAAGCTTGTCATCCAATCTCCGAGGCCGAGCACTGCCACCCGACGGCGAAAACTCATTGCGCTGCTTATATCTGTGAGCTCATGCTTTCATTCACTACCCATAGTTTGTGACCCTAGGTGAGAGTAGGGATGCTGGTAAACCTAGAGTGTTGCTTTTTTGCTAAGCTCTCTTGAAATTTAGTCCAGAATCATCAAATTAAATGGTGGAGATGTGGACTTGTGCAGACACGACAGTGTAACTTTGGTTTCTGTTACCATACATTCATCTTCCTTTGCACAACACGCCATTTGCTGTTCTCTATACACACGTGTTTTCTCTCTTGCGGGCATTTGCACAAAAGTCCCCTCGCCCAACGTGGGGCTCGAACCCACGACCCTGAGATTAAGAGTCTCATGCTCTCCCGACTGAGCTAGCTGGGCTTCTTCAGCAGCAAGGCTTTAAGATGGACACAGGTTCTTATAGCTGGGGGAGGTTGACTAGCATTTCAAGCGCAGGCAAAGAAAGCACAGGCTACTTTCAAGTTTTTCTATCATCCATTCAAGCTCTTATGTCCTTGTATGCATGCCACACCACCGGGCATGCTCCGATTGAGACGACTGAATGTCTCCCGGGGAATCTTCTCCCCAGATCTGGACCAGGGCATCACTGAGCTCCTGGACAGTCTGAGTTCCAACCTGGTGGTGTCAGATGGACCAAAGCTAAATGTCCCAGGGGTGTTGTATTGAATTTTGGTCAAGTAGGCCAATATAGGGTTGGGGGGTGGGGAGTGTCGGTCAGCGGTATCAGTCCCCACGCAAACTGCCTGCATACTCTTGTCGGATGAGGCCGGGAAGCAGGAAGAAAGCCAAGAGCCATTGCACCAGCGTAGGGTCTGACAGTGGGTCGGAGAATTTCATGCCCATACCTAACTGCACTCATTGTGCCATTGCCTTGCCTGTAGAGGCCTGTGCATACCTCAGTGCATGTGCCTCTCCAGACCATCACTGACCCACCAGCAAAGCACTCATAATCAAGGATGTTACATTCAGCATAAAGTTCCCCACGACTTCTCGGGAAGCTTTCACATGTGTTATATGTTCTAAGGTTAAATCCGCTGTCCTCTGTGAAAAGCACAGGGTGCCAGTGGTGGAGGTGGCAATTCTGGTATTCCATGACAAATGCCAGATACAAGCGGGATTTCAATTCAGGCTTCCACTTAGAAAGCAGAGCTCTGTCATGTTAACGAAAGCTCTTCACTACAAAAGTTCCTATAAGCTGCAAAGCTGATTTCACAGCAACCCTACAGCTACCTCAACAAGCCGCACTTTGTTGAGTTTAACACACAAAGGTTGATGAAGCTCTTGAAAACACATGTTTAAGTAAAGAAAGTAGATGTCAGGAGTGGGATTTGAACCCACGCCTCCATTTGGAGACCAGAAGTCCCTTTTGTCTGGAAGGAGCCTATCCTTGAGTCTGGCGCCTTAGACCACTCGGCCATCCTGACGAGTTGACCAACCACCTCTTCAAAGTCATCCTGGATGTTCAAATGTCCGAACCACCTCAGCAGGATGCTTTCGATGTGGAGGAGTTGCAGCTGTAATCTGAGTTCCTCCTGAAATACTAAGCTTGTCATCCAATCTCCGAGGCCGAGCACTGCCACCCGACGGAGAAAACTCATTGCGCTGCTTATATCTGTGAGCTCATGCTTTCATTCACTACCCATAGTTTGTGACCCTAGGTGAGAGTAGGGATGCTGGTAAACCTAGAGTGTTGCTTTTTTGCTAAGCTCTCTTGAAATTTAGTCCAGAATCATCAAATTAAATGGTGGAGATGTGGACTTGTGCAGACACGACAGTGTAACTTTGGTTTCTGTTACCATACATTCATCTTCCTTTGCACAACACGCCATTTGCTGTTCTCTATACACACGTGTTTTCTCTCTTGCGGGCATTTGCACAAAAGTCCCCTCGCCCAACGTGGGGCTCGAACCCACAACCCTGAGATTAAGAGTCTCATGCTCTCCCGACTGAGCTAGCTGGGCTTCTTCAGCAGCAAGGCTTTAAGATGGACACAGGTTCTTATAGCTGGGGGAGGTTGACTAGCATTTCAAGCGCAGGCAAAGAAAGCACAGGCTACTTTCAAGTTTTTCTATCATCCATTCAAGCTCTTATGTCCTTGTATGCATGCCACACCACCGGGCATGCTCCGATTGAGACGACTGAATGTCTCCCGGGGAATCTTCTCCCCAGATCTGGACCAGGGCATCACTGAGCTCCTGGACAGTCTGAGTTCCAACCTGGTGGTGTCAGATGGACCAAAGCTAAATGTCCCAGGGGTGTTGTATTGAATTTTGGTCAAGTAGGCCAATATAGGGTTGGGGGGTGGGGAGTGTCAGTCAGCGGTATCAGTCCCCACGCAAACTGCCTGCATACTCTTGTCGGATGAGGCCGGGAAGCAGGAAGAAAGCCAAGAGCCATTGCACCAGCGTAGGGTCTGACAGTGGGTCGGAGAATTTCATGCCCATACCTAACTGCACTCATTGTGCCATTGCCTTGCCTGTAGAGGCCTGTGCATACCTCAGTGCATGTGCCTCTCCAGACCATCACTGACCCACCAGCAAAGCACTCATAATCAAGGATGTTACATTCAGCATAAAGTTCCCCACGACTTCTCGGGAAGCTTTCACATGTGTTATATGTTCTAAGGTTAAATCCGCTGTCCTCTGTGAAAAGCACAGGGTGCCAGTGGTGGAGGTGGCAATTCTGGTATTCCATGACAAATGCCAGATACAAGCGGGATTTCAATTCAGGCTTCCACTTAGAAAGCAGAGCTCTGTCATGTTAACGAAAGCTCTTCACTACAAAAGTTCCTATAAGCTGCAAAGCTGATTTCACAGCAACCCTACAGCTACCTCAACAAGCCGCACTTTGTTGAGTTTAACACACAAAGGTTGATGAAGCTCTTGAAAACACATGTTTAAGTAAAGAAAGTAGATGTCAGGAGTGGGATTTGAACCCACGCCTCCATTTGGAGACCAGAAGTCCCTTTTGTCTGGAAGGAGCCTATCCTTGAGTCTGGCGCCTTAGACCACTCGGCCATCCTGACGAGTTGACCAACGACCTCTTCAAAGTCATCCTGGATGTTCAAATGTCCGAACCACCTCAGCAGGCTCCTTTCGATGTGGAGGAGTTGCAGCTGTAATCTGAGTTCCTCCTGAAATACTAAGCTTGTCATCCAATCTCCGAGGCCGAGCACTGCCACCCGACGGAGAAAACTCATTGCGCTGCTTATATCTGTGAGCTCATGCTTTCATTCACTACCCATAGTTTGTGACCCTAGGTGAGAGTAGGGATGCTGGTAAACCTAGAGTGTTGCTTTTTTGCTAAGCTCTCTTGAAATTTAGTCCAGAATCATCAAATTAAATGGTGGAGATGTGGACTTGTGCAGACACGACAGTGTAACTTTGGTTTCTGTTACCATACATTCATCTTCCTTTGCACAACACGCCATTTGCTGTTCTCTATACACACGTGTTTTCTCTCTTGCGGGCATTTGCACAAAAGTCCCCTCGCCCAACGTGGGGCTCGAACCCACAACCCTGAGATTAAGAGTCTCATGCTCTCCCGACTGAGCTAGCTGGGCTTCTTCAGCAGCAAGGCTTTAAGATGGACACAGGTTCTTATAGCTGGGGGAGGTTGACTAGCATTTCAAGCGCAGGCAAAGAAAGCACAGGCTACTTTCAAGTTTTTCTATCATCCATTCAAGCTCTTATGTCCTTGTATGCATGCCACACCACCGGGCATGCTCCGATTGAGACGACTGAATGTCTCCCGGGGAATCTTCTCCCCAGATCTGGACCAGGGCATCACTGAGCTCCTGGACAGTCTGAGTTCCAACCTGGTGGTGTCAGATGGACCAAAGCTAAATGTCCCAGGGGTGTTGTATTGAATTTTGGTCAAGTAGGCCAATATAGGGTTGGGGGGTGGGGAGTGTCGGTCAGCGGTATCAGTCCCCACGCAAACTGCCTGCATACTCTTGTCGGATGAGGCCGGGAAGCAGGAAGAAAGCCAAGAGCCATTGCACCAGCGTAGGGTCTGACAGTGGGTCGGAGAATTTCATGCCCATACCTAACTGCACTCATTGTGCCGTTGCCTTGCCTGTAGAGGCCTGTGCATACCTCAGTGCATGTGCCTCTCCAGACCATCACTGACCCACCAGCAAAGCACTCATAATCAAGGATGTTACATTCAGCATAAAGTTCCCCACGACTTCTCGGGAAGCTTTCACATGTGTTATATGTTCTAAGGTTAAATCCGCTGTCCTCTGTGAAAAGCACAGGGTGCCAGTGGTGGAGGTGGCAATTCTGGTATTCCATGACAAATGCCAGATACAAGCGGGATTTCAATTCAGGCTTCCACTTAGAAAGCAGAGCTCTGTCATGTTAACGAAAGCTCTTCACTACAAAAGTTCCTATAAGCTGCAAAGCTGATTTCACAGCAACCCTACAGCTACCTCAACAAGCCGCACTTTGTTGAGTTTAACACACAAAGGTTGATGAAGCTCTTGAAAACATATGTTTAAGTAAAGAAAGTAGATGTCAGGAGTGGGATTTGAACCCACGCCTCCATTTGGAGACCAGAAGTCCCTTTTGTCTGGAAGGAGCCTATCCTTGAGTCTGGCGCCTTAGACCACTCGGCCATCCTGACGAGTTGACCAACCACCTCTTCAAAGTCATCCTGGATGTTCAAATGTCCGAACCACCTCAGCAGGATGCTTTCGATGTGGAGGAGTTGCAGCTGTAATCTGAGTTCCTCCTGAAATACTAAGCTTGTCATCCAATCTCCGAGGCCGAGCACTGCCACCCGACGGAGAAAACTCATTGCGCTGCTTATATCTGTGAGCTCATGCTTTCATTCACTACCCATAGTTTGTGACCCTAGGTGAGAGTAGGGATGCTGGTAAACCTAGAGTGTTGCTTTTTTGCTAAGCTCTCTTGAAATTTAGTCCAGAATCATCAAATTAAATGGTGGAGATGTGGACTTGTGCAGACACGACAGTGTAACTTTGGTTTCTGTTACCATACATTCATCTTCCTTTGCACAACACGCCATTTGCTGTTCTCTATACACACGTGTTTTCTCTCTTGCGGGCATTTGCACAAAAGTCCCCTCGCCCAACGTGGGGCTCGAACCCACGACCCTGAGATTAAGAGTCTCATGCTCTCCCGACTGAGCTAGCTGGGCTTCTTCAGCAGCAAGGCTTTAAGATGGACACAGGTTCTTATAGCTGGGGGAGGTTGACTAGCATTTCAAGCGCAGGCAAAGAAAGCACAGGCTACTTTCAAGTTTTTCTATCATCCATTCAAGCTCTTATGTCCTTGTATGCATGCCACACCACCGGGCATGCTCCGATTGAGACGACTGAATGTCTCCCGGGGAATCTTCTCCCCAGATCTGGACCAGGGCATCACTGAGCTCCTGGACAGTCTGAGTTCCAACCTGGTGGTGTCAGATGGACCAAAGCTAAATGTCCCAGGGGTGTTGTATTGAATTTTGGTCAAGTAGGCCAATATAGGGTTGGGGGGTGGGGAGTGTCAGTCAGCGGTATCAGTCCCCACGCAAACTGCCTGCATACTCTTGTCGGATGAGGCCGGGAAGCAGGAAGAAAGCCAAGAGCCATTGCACCAGCGTAGGGTCTGACAGTGGGTCGGAGAATTTCATGCCCATACCTAACTGCACTCATTGTGCCATTGCCTTGCCTGTAGAGGCCTGTGCATACCTCAGTGCATGTGCCTCTCCAGACCATCACTGACCCACCAGCAAAGCACTCATAATCAAGGATGTTACATTCAGCATAAAGTTCCCCACGACTTCTCGGGAAGCTTTCACATGTGTTATATGTTCTAAGGTTAAATCCGCTGTCCTCTGTGAAAAGCACAGGGTGCCAGTGGTGGAGGTGGTAATTCTGGTATTCCATGACAAACGCCAGATACAAGCGGGATTTCAATTCAGGCTTCCACTTAGAGCTCTGTCATGTTAACGAAAGCTCTTCACTACAAAAGTTCCTATAAGCTGCAAAGCTGATTTCACAGCAACCCTACAGCTACCTCAACAAGCCGCACTTTGTTGAGTTTAACACACAAAGGTTGATGAAGCTCTTGAAAACATATTTTTAAGTAAAGAAAGTAGATGTCAGGAGTGGGATTTGAACCCACGCCTCCATTTGGAGACCAGAAGTCCCTTTTGTCTGGAAGGAGCCTATCCTTGAGTCTGGCGCCTTAGACCACTCGGCCATCCTGACGAGTTGACCAACGACCTCTTCAAAGTCATCCTGGATGTTCAAATGTCCCAACCACCTCAGCAGGCTCCTTTCGATGTGGAGGAGTTGCAGCTGTAATCTGAGTTCCTCCTGAAATACTAAGCTTGTCATCCAATCTCCGAGGCCGAGCACTGCCACCCGACGGAGAAAACTCATTGCGCTGCTTATATCTGTGAGCTCATGCTTTCATTCACTACCCATAGTTTGTGACCCTAGGTGAGAGTAGGGATGCTGGTAAACCTAGAGTGTTGCTTTTTTGCTAAGCTCTCTTGAAATTTAGTCCAGAATCATCAAATTAAATGGTGGAGATGTGGACTTGTGCAGACACGACAGTGTAACTTTGGTTTCTGTTACCATACATTCATCTTCCTTTGCACAACACGCCATTTGCTGTTCTCTATACACACGTGTTTTCTCTCTTGCGGGCATTTGCACAAAAGTCCCCTCGCCCAACGTGGGGCTCGAACCCACGACCCTGAGATTAAGAGTCTCATGCTCTCCCGACTGAGCTAGCTGGGCTTCTTCAGCAGCAAGGCTTTAAGATGGACACAGGTTCTTATAGCTGGGGGAGGTTGACTAGCATTTCAAGCGCAGGCAAAGAAAGCACAGGCTACTTTCAAGTTTTTCTATCATCCATTCAAGCT
This sequence comes from Rhamphochromis sp. 'chilingali', assembly GCF_963969265.1. Taxonomy (NCBI): domain Eukaryota; kingdom Metazoa; phylum Chordata; class Actinopteri; order Cichliformes; family Cichlidae; genus Rhamphochromis; species Rhamphochromis sp. 'chilingali'. The sequence continues at coordinate 24,912,793 of NC_137944.1, forward strand.
CTTATGTCCTTGTATGCATGCCACACCACCGGGCATGCTCCGATTGAGACGACTGAATGTCTCCCGGGGAATCTTCTCCCCAGATCTGGACCAGGGCATCACTGAGCTCCTGGACAGTCTGAGTTCCAACCTGGTGGTGTCAGATGGACCAAAGCTAAATGTCCCAGGGGTGTTGTATTGAATTTTGGTCAAGTAGGCCAATATAGGGTTGGGGGGTGGGGAGTGTCAGTCAGCGGTATCAGTCCCCACGCAAACTGCCTGCATACTCTTGTCGGATGAGGCCGGGAAGCAGGAAGAAAGCCAAGAGCCATTGCACCAGCGTAGGGTCTGACAGTGGGTCGGAGAATTTCATGCCCATACCTAACTGCACTCATTGTGCCATTGCCTTGCCTGTAGAGGCCTGTGCATACCTCAGTGCATGTGCCTCTCCAGACCATCACTGACCCACCAGCAAAGCACTCATAATCAAGGATGTTACATTCAGCATAAAGTTCCCCACGACTTCTCGGGAAGCTTTCACATGTGTTATATGTTCTAAGGTTAAATCCGCTGTCCTCTGTGAAAAGCACAGGGTGCCAGTGGTGGAGGTGGCAATTCTGGTATTCCATGACAAATGCCAGATACAAGCGGGATTTCAATTCAGGCTTCCACTTAGAAAGCAGAGCTCTGTCATGTTAACGAAAGCTCTTCACTACAAAAGTTCCTATAAGCTGCAAAGCTGATTTCACAGCAACCCTACAGCTACCTCAACAAGCCGCACTTTGTTGAGTTTAACACACAAAGGTTGATGAAGCTCTTGAAAACATATGTTTAAGTAAAGAAAGTAGATGTCAGGAGTGGGATTTGAACCTACGCCTCCATTTGGAGACCAGAAGTCCCTTTTGTCTGGAAGGAGCCTATCCTTGAGTCTGGCGCCTTAGACCACTCGGCCATCCTGACGAGTTGACCAACCACCTCTTCAAAGTCATCCTGGATGTTCAAATGTCCCAACCACCTCAGCAGGCTCCTTTCGATGTGGAGGAGTTGCAGCTGTAATCTGAGTTCCTCCTGAAATACTAAGCTTGTCATCCAATCTCCGAGGCCGAGCACTGCCACCCAACGGAGAAAACTCATTGCGCTGCTTATATCTGTGAGCTCATGCTTTCATTCACTACCCATAGTTTGTGACCCTAGGTGAGAGTAGGGATGCTGGTAAACCTAGAGTGTTGCTTTTTTGCTAAGCTCTCTTGAAATTTCGTCCAGAATCATCAAATTAAATGGTGGAGATGTGCAGACACGACAGTGTAACTTTGGTTTCTGTTACCATACATTCATCTTCCTTTGCACAACACGCCATTTGCTGTTCTCTATACACACGTGTTTTCGCTCTTGCGGGCATTTGCACAAAAGTCTCCTCGCCCAACGTGGGGCTCGAACCCACGACCCTGAGATTAAGAGTCTCATGCTCTCCCGACTGAGCTAGCTGGGCTTCTTCAGCAGCAAGGCTTTAAGATGGACACAGGTTCTTATAGCTGGGGGAGGTTGACTAGCATTTCAAGCGCAGGCAAAGAAAGCACAGGCTACTTTCAAGTTTTTCTATCATCCATTCAAGCTCTTATGTCCTTGTATGCATGCCACACCACCGGGCATGCTCCGATTGAGACGACTGAATGTCTCCCGGGGAATCTTCTCCCCAGATCTGGACCAGGGCATCACTGAGCTCCTGGACAGTCTGAGTTCCAACCTGGTGGTGTCAGATGGACCAAAGCTAAATGTCCCAGGGGTGTTGTATTGAATTTTGGTCAAGTAGGCCAATATAGGGTTGGGGGGTGGGGAGTGTCAGTCAGCGGTATCAGTCCCCACGCAAACTGCCTGCATACTCTTGTCGGATGAGGCCGGGAAGCAGGAAGAAAGCCAAGAGCCATTGCACCAGCGTAGGGTCTGACAGTGGGTCGGAGAATTTCATGCCCATACCTAACTGCACTCATTGTGCCATTGCCTTGCCTGTAGAGGCCTGTGCATACCTCAGTGCATGTGCCTCTCCAGACCATCACTGACCCACCAGCAAAGCACTCATAATCAAGGATGTTACATTCAGCATAAAGTTCCCCACGACTTCTCGGGAAGCTTTCACATGTGTTATATGTTCTAAGGTTAAATCCGCTGTCCTCTGTGAAAAGCACAGGGTGCCAGTGGTGGAGGTGGTAATTCTGGTATTCCATGACAAACGCCAGATACAAGCGGGATTTCAATTCAGGCTTCCACTTAGAGCTCTGTCATGTTAACGAAAGCTCTTCACTACAAAAGTTCCTATAAGCTGCAAAGCTGATTTCACAGCAACCCTACAGCTACCTCAACAAGCCGCACTTTGTTGAGTTTAACACACAAAGGTTGATGAAGCTCTTGAAAACACATGTTTAAGTAAAGAAAGTAGATGTCAGGAGTGGGATTTGAACCCACGCCTCCATTTGGAGACCAGAAGTCCCTTTTGTCTGGAAGGAGCCTATCCTTGAGTCTGGCGCCTTAGACCACTCGGCCATCCTGACGAGTTGACCAACCACCTCTTCAAAGTCATCCTGGATGTTCAAATGTCCCAACCACCTCAGCAGGATGCTTTCGATGTGGAGGAGTTGCAGCTGTAATCTGAGTTCCTCCTGAAATACTAAGCTTGTCATCCAATCTCCGAGGCCGAGCACTGCCACCCGACGGAGAAAACTCATTGCGCTGCTTATATCTGTGAGCTCATGCTTTCATTCACTACCCATAGTTTGTGACCCTAGGTGAGAGTAGGGATGCTGGTAAACCTAGAGTGTTGCTTTTTTGCTAAGCTCTCTTGAAATTTAGTCCAGAATCATCAAATTAAATGGTGGAGATGTGGACTTGTGCAGACACGACAGTGTAACTTTGGTTTCTGTTACCATACATTCATCTTCCTTTGCACAACACGCCATTTGCTGTTCTCTATACACACGTGTTTTCTCTCTTGCGGGCATTTGCACAAAAGTCCCCTCGCCCAACGTGGGGCTCGAACCCACGACCCTGAGATTAAGAGTCTCATGCTCTCCCGACTGAGCTAGCTGGGCTTCTTCAGCAGCAAGGCTTTAAGATGGACACAGGTTCTTATAGCTGGGGGAGGTTGACTAGCATTTCAAGCGCAGGCAAAGAAAGCACAGGCTACTTTCAAGTTTTTCTATCATCCATTCAAGCTCTTATGTCCTTGTATGCATGCCACACCACCGGGCATGCTCCGATTGAGACGACTGAATGTCTCCCGGGGAATCTTCTCCCCAGATCTGGACCAGGGCATCACTGAGCTCCTGGACAGTCTGAGTTCCAACCTGGTGGTGTCAGATGGACCAAAGCTAAATGTCCCAGGGGTGTTGTATTGAATTTTGGTCAAGTAGGCCAATATAGGGTTGGGGGGTGGGGAGTGTCAGTCAGCGGTATCAGTCCCCACGCAAACTGCCTGCATACTCTTGTCGGATGAGGCCGGGAAGCAGGAAGAAAGCCAAGAGCCATTGCACCAGCGTAGGGTCTGACAGTGGGTCGGAGAATTTCATGCCCATACCTAACTGCACTCATTGTGCCATTGCCTTGCCTGTAGAGGCCTGTGCATACCTCAGTGCATGTGCCTCTCCAGACCATCACTGACCCACCAGCAAAGCACTCATAATCAAGGATGTTACATTCAGCATAAAGTTCCCCACGACTTCTCGGGAAGCTTTCACATGTGTTATATGTTCTAAGGTTAAATCCGCTGTCCTCTGTGAAAAGCACAGGGTGCCAGTGGTGGAGGTGGCAATTCTGGTATTCCATGACAAATGCCAGATACAAGCGGGATTTCAATTCAGGCTTCCACTTAGAAAGCAGAGCTCTGTCATGTTAACGAAAGCTCTTCACTACAAAAGTTCCTATAAGCTGCAAAGCTGATTTCACAGCAACCCTACAGCTACCTCAACAAGCCGCACTTTGTTGAGTTTAACACACAAAGGTTGATGAAGCTCTTGAAAACACATGTTTAAGTAAAGAAAGTAGATGTCAGGAGTGGGATTTGAACCCACGCCTCCATTTGGAGACCAGAAGTCCCTTTTGTCTGGAAGGAGCCTATCCTTGAGTCTGGCGCCTTAGACCACTCGGCCATCCTGACGAGTTGACCAACGACCTCTTCAAAGTCATCCTGGATGTTCAAATGTCCGAACCACCTCAGCAGGATGCTTTCGATGTGGAGGAGTTGCAGCTGTAATCTGAGTTCCTCCTGAAATACTAAGCTTGTCATCCAATCTCCGAGGCCGAGCACTGCCACCCGACGGAGAAAACTCATTGCGCTGCTTATATCTGTGAGCTCATGCTTTCATTCACTACCCATAGTTTGTGACCCTAGGTGAGAGTAGGGATGCTGGTAAACCTAGAGTGTTGCTTTTTTGCTAAGCTCTCTTGAAATTTAGTCCAGAATCATCAAATTAAATGGTGGAGATGTGGACTTGTGCAGACACGACAGTGTAACTTTGGTTTCTGTTACCATACATTCATCTTCCTTTGCACAACACGCCATTTGCTGTTCTCTATACACACGTGTTTTCTCTCTTGCGGGCATTTGCACAAAAGTCCCCTCGCCCAACGTGGGGCTCGAACCCACAACCCTGAGATTAAGAGTCTCATGCTCTCCCGACTGAGCTAGCTGGGCTTCTTCAGCAGCAAGGCTTTAAGATGGACACAGGTTCTTATAGCTGGGGGAGGTTGACTAGCATTTCAAGCGCAGGCAAAGAAAGCACAGGCTACTTTCAAGTTTTTCTATCATCCATTCAAGCTCTTATGTCCTTGTATGCATGCCACACCACCGGGCATGCTCCGATTGAGACGACTGAATGTCTCCCGGGGAATCTTCTCCCCAGATCTGGACCAGGGCATCACTGAGCTCCTGGACAGTCTGAGTTCCAACCTGGTGGTGTCAGATGGACCAAAGCTAAATGTCCCAGGGGTGTTGTATTGAATTTTGGTCAAGTAGGCCAATATAGGGTTGGGGGGTGGGGAGTGTCGGTCAGCGGTATCAGTCCCCACGCAAACTGCCTGCATACTCTTGTCGGATGAGGCCGGGAAGCAGGAAGAAAGCCAAGAGCCATTGCACCAGCGTAGGGTCTGACAGTGGGTCGGAGAATTTCATGCCCATACCTAACTGCACTCATTGTGCCGTTGCCTTGCCTGTAGAGGCCTGTGCATACCTCAGTGCATGTGCCTCTCCAGACCATCACTGACCCACCAGCAAAGCACTCATAATCAAGGATGTTACATTCAGCATAAAGTTCCCCACGACTTCTCGGGAAGCTTTCACATGTGTTATATGTTCTAAGGTTAAATCCGCTGTCCTCTGTGAAAAGCACAGGGTGCCAGTGGTGGAGGTGGCAATTCTGGTATTCCATGACAAATGCCAGATACAAGCGGGATTTCAATTCAGGCTTCCACTTAGAAAGCAGAGCTCTGTCATGTTAACGAAAGCTCTTCACTACAAAAGTTCCTATAAGCTGCAAAGCTGATTTCACAGCAACCCTACAGCTACCTCAACAAGCCGCACTTTGTTGAGTTTAACACACAAAGGTTGATGAAGCTCTTGAAAACATATGTTTAAGTAAAGAAAGTAGATGTCAGGAGTGGGATTTGAACCCACGCCTCCATTTGGAGACCAGAAGTCCCTTTTGTCTGGAAGGAGCCTATCCTTGAGTCTGGCGCCTTAGACCACTCGGCCATCCTGACGAGTTGACCAACCACCTCTTCAAAGTCATCCTGGATGTTCAAATGTCCGAACCACCTCAGCAGGATGCTTTCAATGTGGAGGAGTTGCAGCTGTAATCTGAGTTCCTCCTGAAATACTAAGCTTGTCATCCAATCTCCGAGGCCGAGCACTGCCACCCGACGGAGAAAACTCATTGCGCTGCTTATATCTGTGAGCTCATGCTTTCATTCACTACCCATAGTTTGTGACCCTAGGTGAGAGTAGGGATGCTGGTAAACCTAGAGTGTTGCTTTTTTGCTAAGCTCTCTTGAAATTTAGTCCAGAATCATCAAATTAAATGGTGGAGATGTGGACTTGTGCAGACACGACAGTGTAACTTTGGTTTCTGTTACCATACATTCATCTTCCTTTGCACAACACGCCATTTGCTGTTCTCTATACACACGTGTTTTCGCTCTTGCGGGCATTTGCACAAAAGTCCCCTCGCCCAACGTGGGGCTCGAACCCACGACCCTGAGATTAAGAGTCTCATGCTCTCCCGACTGAGCTAGCTGGGCTTCTTCAGCAGCAAGGCTTTAAGATGGACACAGGTTCTTATAGCTGGGGGAGGTTGACTAGCATTTCAAGCGCAGGCAAAGAAAGCACAGGCTACTTTCAAGTTTTTCTATCATCCATTCAAGCTCTTATGTCCTTGTATGCATGCCACACCACCGGGCATGCTCCGATTGAGACGACTGAATGTCTCCCGGGGAATCTTCTCCCCAGATCTGGACCAGGGCATCACTGAGCTCCTGGACAGTCTGAGTTCCAACCTGGTGGTGTCAGATGGACCAAAGCTAAATGTCCCAGGGGTGTTGTATTGAATTTTGGTCAAGTAGGCCAATATAGGGTTGGGGGGTGGGGAGTGTCAGTCAGCAGTATCAGTCCCCACGCAAACTGCCTGCATACTCTTGTCGGATGAGGCCGGGAAGCAGGAAGAAAGCCAAGAGCCATTGCACCAGCGTAGGGTCTGACAGTGGGTCGGAGAATTTCATGCCCATACCTAACTGCACTCATTGTGCCATTGCCTTGCCTGTAGAGGCCTGTGCATACCTCAGTGCATGTGCCTCTCCAGACCATCACTGACCCACCAGCAAAGCACTCATAATCAAGGATGTTACATTCAGCATAAAGTTCCCCACGACTTCTCGGGAAGCTTTCACATGTGTTATATGTTCTAAGGTTAAATCCGCTGTCCTCTGTGAAAAGCACAGGGTGCCAGTGGTGGAGGTGGCAATTCTGGTATTCCATGACAAATGCCAGATACAAGCGGGATTTCAATTCAGGCTTCCACTTAGAAAGCAGAGCTCTGTCATGTTAACGAAAGCTCTTCACTACAAAAGTTCCTATAAGCTGCAAAGCTGATTTCACAGCAACCCTACAGCTACCTCAACAAGCCGCACTTTGTTGAGTTTAACACACAAAGGTTGATGAAGCTCTTGAAAACATATGTTTAAGTAAAGAAAGTAGATGTCAGGAGTGGGATTTGAACCCACGCCTCCATTTGGAGACCAGAAGTCCCTTTTGTCTGGAAGGAGCCTATCCTTGAGTCTGGCGCCTTAGACCACTCGGCCATCCTGACGAGTTGACCAACGACCTCTTCAAAGTCATCCTGGATGTTCAAATGTCCCAACCACCTCAGCAGGCTCCTTTCGATGTGGAGGAGTTGCAGCTGTAATCTGAGTTCCTCCTGAAATACTAAGCTTGTCATCCAATCTCCGAGGCCGAGCACTGCCACCCGACGGAGAAAACTCATTGCCGCTGCTTATATCTGTGAGCTCATGCTTTCATTCACTACCCACAGTTTGTGACCCTAGGTGAGAGTAGGGATGCTGGTAAACCTAGAGTGTTGCTTTTTTGCTAAGCTCTCTTGAAATTTAGTCCAGAATCATCAAATGGTGGAGATGTGGACTTGTGCAGACACGACAGTGTAACTTTGTTTTCTGTTACCATACATTCATCTTCCTTTGCACAACACGCCATTTGCTGTTCTCTATACACACGTGTTTTCTCTCTTGCGGGAATTTGAACAAAAGTCCCCTCGCCCAACGTGGGGCTCGAACCCACGACCCTGAGATTAAGAGTCTCATGCTCTCCCGACTGAGCTAGCTGGGCTTCTTCAGTAGCAAGGCTTTAAGATGGACACAGGTTCTTTTTTTTTTTTTTCTTTTTGAAAATATTTTTATTGAAAAAAGAAAACAGTACTTGCAGTTACCGAAATACAATCAACCTTTCTTAATTTTCCTAAGTAAATTAACATATATATATATATGAAAAAAACAACAAAAAAAACAAAAAAACAAAACACAACGCCCCCCCCCCCCCCCCCAGTCCCACACAGATCAACACAACCATCAAACATATTAGAGGAATATAACAGTAACAAAAGTAGATTTAAACAGGCAATACCTCTAGACTAGCAAAATAAGAGATAAAGGGTTGCCACTTGTGAAAAAATTTGGCTGTGCAACCTCTCAACGTATATTTAATTTTTTCAAGTTTAAAAAAAAACATGACATCTTTAAGCCACCGGGAAATAGTAGGATACTTAGCAGACTTCCAATGCAACAATATTAGACGTCTCGCTAATAGGGATGTGAAGGCTATAATATCCCTTTGTGTGGAATCAAGTGTAAGTGAGCGAGCAGGAATCCCAAACACAGCAATCAGAGGACAAGGATGAAGAGTTACCCCAAGAACAGTTGACATAATAGCAAAATACCTTGTCCAGAAACCTTGTAGCTCAGGGCACAGAAAAAACATGTGGCTAAGGTGACAAGGAGAACCATGGCATTTATCACATTTATTTTCCACTTCTGGATACAATTCAGAAAGTCTAGACTTAGAGAAATGCACCCTGTGTATGACCTTAAATTGAATAAGTCCAAGACGAGCACAGGAGGTGGAAGATCGTATCCTCGTTATAGCCCGTTCCCAAGACTCCTCATGTATTCGAAATCCCAGTTCTTCTTCCCATGTACGCTTAAGCTTAACATTAGAGTGGTTACTAAAAGACAGAATAGCATCATAGAGTTTCGAAATGGTTCCTCTGTGATGAGGAACAAATGATAACGTAGTTTCCCACTGCTGTTCTGGAGGTAAAGAGGGGAAATTTGGGAAACACTTAGCAACAAAATTTCGAATTTGAAAATAGCGAAACAAATGGGTAACAGGGAGATTGTAACGAGAAGACAAGTTGGGAAAACTATCGAAAACACCATCCACATATAAATGTTTGAACTGTTTTATACCCTTGTCACACCACACTGAAAATGTCGAGTCCAAAAGTGAAGGGGGAAACAAATGGTTTTCGCTTAGAGGACCCGAGGAAGACGGCATTACAAAATTAAAGTGACGTCTAAACTGAAACCAGATTTTGAGTGTGTTAAGAACCACCTGATTATCAGTGTACAGAGAGGGTCTCACGGGTAAAGAGGAATAGAGCAAAGCCGGTAAAGAAGAGCCCTTACATGATGATAGCTCCAATTTACACCACGAGGAACCAGAAGATTTTAGCCAGTAGCAAAGTTTATGGATGTGAGCGGCCCAGTAATAGACTAAAAAATTAGGTAATGCAAGTCCTCCACTAAATCTGCATCGCTGCAGCAAAGTTTTAGAGACCCTAGGTGGCTTCCCTCCCCAAATGAAAGAACCAATAATCTTGTCCAGTGAAACAAAAAAATGTTTCGGCAAAAATAAGGGAATTGACTGAAATAAAAATAAAAATTTTGGTAAGATGTTCATTTTAACAACGTTAATCTTACCGATTAAAGAAAGGGGGAGATTACCCCATCTTTGAATATCAGATGTGACCCTAGATATAAGAGGAGACAAATTTGCTGATTTAAGGCCAGCTAGAGAGCGAGTCACGTTAATCCCTAAGTACTTAAACCCAGACGGACTGAGACGAAAGGGTAGATCGGACTGTTGAAGTTGACGTGCTGCCGTATTAACAGGAAAACACTCACTTTTCCCCAAATTCAATTTATAACCTGAAAACGAACTGAAGTTCTCCAGAATACTTAAAACAGCAGGGATGGAGCATGCGGGGTCAGTCATATATAATAACAAGTCATCCGCATACAATGATACTTTATGTGTAATTCCATTACGGATGATTCCCCTGAATACAGAAGAAGATCGCAATGTAATAGACAGAGGCTCGATGGCAATGGCAAAGAGTAAGGGAGACAAAGGGCAACCTTGACGACAACCACGACCCAGCGCAAAATAATCAGAGTAAACATCATTAGTATGAACACTGGCTTTAGGGGACGAATAAAGAAGCCAAATCCAGGAAATAAATTTATCACCAAAACCAAATTTCTCTAAAACTGCAAACAAGTACTCCCACTCCACCCTATCGAAAGCCTTTTCAGCATCTAAAGAAATCACAAGTTCAGGAAGTTCAGATAGACGCTTTGAGTAAATTACATTAAAGAGTGTACGGGTATTAAAAAACAATTGCCGTCCCTTTATAAAGCCATTCTGCTCTTCAGATATAATTCGAGGAAGCACATCCTCAAGGCGAGATGAAATTACTTTAGCCAATACCTTTGCATCGGCATTAAGCAGAGATAATGGCCTGTAGGAACCACAGGAGGTTGGGTCCTTGTCATTTTTGAGAAGGAGCGCTATGGTTGCTTGTGTGAAAGTAGGTGGTAATGAACCGGTTTCCAAGGATTCGTTAAACACAGACAAAAGCAATGGTGCCAATTTACCAATAAATGTTTTATAGAATTCAATTGGAAACCCATCCGGGCCCGGGGCTTTATTAGACTGCATAGCTGTAATAGCTTTTAATACTTCTTCAACAGATAATGGGGAGTCCAATTGCCCCGCATCATTAGCACCAATAACAGGGTTTGAAAGATTATGAAGAAATGCATTCATTTTAGCTTTATCCGTGGGAAATTCGGACCTGTACAACAAAGAGTAAAATGTTTTAAAGGTAGAATTAATTTCCAAGGGATCTGTAGTAATATTGTCATCAGAGTGTTTAATAATGGGGATCACACGCGAGGAGGCCTGACGTCGTAACTGATGTGCCAACAAGCGACTAGCCTTGTCACCATATTCGTAATATGAGCCACGACTGCGTAGTAATAAGTGCTCAGCCTCTTTGGTTGACATAAGATCAAATTCTGCTTGCAAATCAAGGCGCTGCTTCAGTAATTCTGGAGAAGGGTTCAGTGTATAACTTTGATCAAGGTTACTAATTGCAGCTATAAGTTCTTTAAGCCTGGCATTAATCTTTTTATTAGCACGGACAGAGTAAGAAATAACTTGACCTCTCAGGTAGCATTTAAGAGTCTCCCATAGCAGAGAATATGAGACAGAATCATCCTGATTGAAGGACAAGAACTCCTCAATAGAGCCTGAAATAAATTCACAAAATTCTTTATCCGCCAGAAGGAGAGAGTTAAATCTCCAAAGTGGAGGGCTACGTTTATGGGTAGAAAGATGAACATCCAATAGCAGAGGAGAATGATCAGATATTACAATACCAGAATAGTCGGAAGAATTAACACATGAATTAAGAGTTCTGTCGATGAAAAAATAATCAATCCTGGAATAAGACTGGTGGACCTGAGAGAAGAATGAAAATTTTTTGATTGAAGGGTTGCGAAATCTCCATGGATCAACAAGATCATTCTGTTTCATAAAATCTGAGAATGTTTTAGACATAGATGATTGAGTCAAATTACGAGGACTAGATCGATCCAAAATTGGATCAAAAACACAATTCAGATCACCACCAAGGATAAGCAAATGTGTATTCAGAAAGGGGATGTTACTCAGCAATCTATTAGCGAATTCAGCATCATCAAAATTCGGGGCATATACATTTACCAACAAAACCTTTTTCTGCATTAGGGTACCAGCAACAATGATGTATCTACCGTTCCTATCAGCGACAACATTGGTCAAAGTGAATTGAACTTTCTTATTAATGAGAATGGCCACTCCTCTAGCCTTCGAATTAAAATTTGAGTGAAAGACCTGACCTACCCAAGGGCAATATAACCTATAATGATCCTTAATGCGAAGATGAGTCTCCTGTAAAAATGCTATGTCAGAATTTAGACGTTTCAAGTGAGTAAAAACCTTAGATCTCTTAACAGGGTTACCCATACCTCTGATATTCCAACTAATGAATCTAAGAGGCATACCTGACCCAGCAATGCTGGGGTCTATATTTCCATTAACCATTTACAAAAAGGAAGAGGAAAAAGACCAAACCAAAATGCCAGTGGCCATGAAGAGCCGAAATGGGACAGCCCCCCCCCAACCCAACCCTGAACACAAATACGGACACAGGTTCTTATAGCTGGGGGAGGTTGACTAGCATTTCAAGCGCAGGCAAAGAAAGCACAGGCTACTTTCAAGTTTTTCTATCATCCATTCAAGCTCTTATGTCCTTGTATGCATGCCACACCACGGGGCATGCTCCGATTGAGACGACTGAATGTCTCCCGGGGAATCTTCTCCCCAGATCTGGACCAGGGCATCACTGAGCTCCTGGACAGTCTGAGTTCCAACCTGGTGGTGTCAGATGGACCAAAGCTAAATGTCCCAGGGGTGTTGTATTGAATTTTGGTCAAGTAGGCCAATAGAGGGTTGGGGGCTGGGGAGTGTCGGTCAGCGGTATCAGTCCCCACGCAAACTGCCTGCATACTCTTGTCGGATGAGGCCGGGCAGCAGGAAGAAAGCCAGGAGCCATTGCACCAGCGTAGGGTCTGACAGTGGGTCGGAGAATTTCATGCCCATACCTAACTGCACTCATTGTGCCGTTGCCTTGCCTGTAGAGGCCTGTGCATACCTCAGTGCATGTGCCTCTCCAGACCATCACTGACCCACCAGCAAAGCACTCATAATCAAGGATGTTACATTCAGCATAAAGTTCCCCACGACTTCTCGGGAAGCTTTCACATGTGTTTTATGTTCTAAGGTTAAATCCGCTGTCCTCTGTGAAAAGCACAGGGTGCCAGTGGTGGAGGTGGCAATTCTGGTATTCCATGACAAATGCCAGATACAAGCGGGATTTCAATTCAGGCTTCCACTTAGAAAGCAGAGCTCTGTCATGTTAACGAAAGCTCTTCACTACAAAAGTTCCTATAACCTGCAAAGCTGATTTCACAGCAACCCTACAGCTACCTCAACAAGCCGCACTTTGTTGAGTTTAACACACAAAGGTTGATGAAGCTCTTGAAAACAGATTTTTAAGTAAAGAAAGTAGATGTCAGGAGTGGGATTTGAACCCACGCCTCCATTTGGAGACCAGAAGTCCCTTTTGTCTGGAAGGAGCCTATCCTTGAGTCTGGCGCCTTAGACCACTCGGCCATCCTGACGAGTTGACCAATGCCCTCTTCAAAGTCATCCTGGATGTTCAAATGTCCCAACCACCTCAGCAGGATGCTTTCGATGTGGAGGAGTTGCAGCTGTAATCTGAGTTCCTCCTGAAATACTAAGCTTGTCATCCAATCTCCGAGGCCGAGCACTGCCACCCGACGGAGAAAACTCATTGCCGCTGCTTATATCTGTGAGCTCATGCTTTCATTCACTACCCACAGTTTGTGACCCTAGGTGAGAGTAGGGATGCTGGTAAACCTAGAGTGTTGCTTTTTTGCTAAGCTCTCTTGAAATTTAGTCCAGAATCATCAAATGGTGGAGATGTGGACTTGTGCAGACACGACAGTGTAACTTTGGTTTCTGTTACCATACATTCATCTTCCTTTGCACAACACGCCATTTGCTGTTCTCTATACACACGTGTTTTCGCTCTTGCGGGAATTTGCACAAAAGTCCCCTCGCCCAACGTGGGGCTCGAACCCACGACCCTGAGATTAAGAGTCTCATGCTGTCCCGACTGAGCTAGCTGGGCTTCTTCAGCAGCACGGCTTTAAGACGGACACAGGTTCTTATAGCTGGGGGAGGTTGACTAGCATTTCAAGCGCAGGCAAAGAAAGCACAGGCTACTTTCAAGTTTTTCTATCATCCATTCAAGCTCTTATGTCCTTGTATGCATGCCACACCACGGGGCATGCTCCGATTGAGACGACTGAATGTCTCCCGGGGAATCTTCTCCCCAGATCTGGACCAGGGCATCACTGAGCTCCTGGACAGTCTGAGTTCCAACCTGGTGGTGTCAGATGGACCAAAGCTAAATGTCCCAGGGGTGTTGTATTGAATTTTGGTCAAGTAGGCCAATAGAGGGTTGGGGGCTGGGGAGTGTCGGTCAGCGGTATCAGTCCCCACGCAAACTGCCTGCATACTCTTGTCGGATGAGGCCGGGCAGCAGGAAGAAAGCCAGGAGCCATTGCACCAGCGTAGGGTCTGACAGTGGGTCGGAGAATTTCATGCCCATACCTAACTGCACTCATTGTGCCATTGCCTTGCCTGTAGAGGCCTGTGCATACCTCAGTGCATGTGCCTCTCCAGACCATCACTGACCCACCAGCAAAGCACTCATAATCAAGGATGTTACATTCAGCATAAAGTTCCCCACGACTTCTCGGGAAGCTTTCACATGTGTTATATGTTCTAAGGTTAAATCCGCTGTCCTCTGTGAAAAGCACAGGATGCCAGTGGTGGAGGTGGCAATTCTGGTATTCCATGACAAATGCCAGATACAAGCGGGATTTCAATTCAGGCTTCCACTTAGAAAGCAGAGCTCTGTCATGTTAACGAAAGCTCTTCACTACAAAAGTTCCTATAAGCTGCAAAGCTGATTTCACAGCAACCCTACAGCTACCTCAACAAGCCGCACTTTGTTGAGTTTAACACACAAACACTCATTGGTACTTCGACATTTATGCATTCCATTTTGTACATATTGCCATTTCTTTTGCACATTATTCATACTGCTGACCTCTTCATATTTTATTTTAGATATATGTAGATACGTGCACACACACACACACACATACACACACATATATATATATATATATATATATATATATATATATATATATATATATATGTATGTATATGTATCTAGTAATGTGCATACATTCTTATATTTTTACTTTTCTTACAATTGTCACATTCCTGTTCCTATATTTGGCTTGTATCTTATGGTTCTGTATTTTTCTTACCACTGTTGCTTGTGAAGCAATTTCAGTCACATGTGCTGTACCAGTGTACTAGCACATGTGATGTGATAATCAAAGTGATTTGATTTGATTTGATTTGATTTGAGATATGACACGGATGGAAAAATTGCCAGTGCCACTTGTTTCAGGGTTTTCCACTCTAGTGTACCTGTTGATAATTTCCTTAACATCAAATTAGGTCAAACTGTCAAAAGTCTTGTCTGGTATATACACCAGACTAAATTAATATCCTAGGAATTTAAATTATTAAAACAAAAGTCAAACCACCATAACTCTTGAACCATTAGCTTGATCAAAAAATTCCAATGGTTCCTGAAAGCATCAACTCTGTCTTTTTCAGTGATTATCCGGTTTTTACAGAAAAAACAACAACAAAAAGCATCAACAAAACAATTAAAAAACATGTTAAACATAACCCAAAGGTCCAATAAACCAGCTGTTTTCTTGAGAGCTCATCTCTCTCACTAACTCTCTCAGCCAACCTTCGTCTTCATGGGGCTGATGTGACACCGTGCGTGGGATTATAGTAATAACACTAATATCACTGTAAAGTGTAGAGTCGCTGTTTTCTAGAAGTGTTGGAATTATTTTAATTGAGCAAATGGTTTAGCAGTTATAGGAGTTATAAATGTTTTTAAAAAGTGTTGGGAAACATCTTTCTTCGCTACTGAGTTGTTAGGCTTCAAAAGGATAATAGATGATGCTATACTCGGATTAAAAAATTGTTCCTTTAATTTTTAAGTATATGTGCACCTTATACATGCATCCAAGTGCATACGCATACTTTTCAAAATGTCAAACTACCTCTTTAATGAAAAACAATCACATGTTGTGCTGCCAGCTTTTTGTTTCTGGAGTTCTTGTTTCAGAACTTTAGAGATGTTTCCCAATTTTGAACTCTGAACCATGCCCTACAATTTTTTTTTCTGATCCAGACATCTGAAAGGTACCTGTAGCAAGTGGCAAAAGGAGGGTTTTATTTGTACAGTGGGGCAAAAAAGTATTTAGTCAGCCACCAATTGTGCAAGTTCCCCCACCTAAAATGATGACAGAGGTCAGTAATTTGCACCAGAGGTACACTCCAACTGTGAGAGACAGAATGTGAAAAAAAAAATCCATGAATCCACATGGTAGGATTTGTAAAGAATTTATTCGTAAATCAGGGTGGAAAATAAGTATTTGGTCACCTCAAACATGGAAAATCTCTGGCTCTCACAGACCTGTAACGTCTTCTGTAAGACGCTTTTCTGTCCCCCACTCGTTACCTGTATGAATGGCACCTGTTTGAACTCATCTGTATAAAAGACACCTGTCCACAGCCTCAAACAGTCAGACTCCAAACTCCGCCATGGCCAAGACCAAAGAGCTTTCGAAGGACACCAGGAAAAGTATTGTAGACCTGCACCAGACTGGGAAGAGTGAATCTACAATAGGCAAGCAGCTTGGTGTGAAAAAATCAACTGTGGGAGCAATCATCAGAAAATGGAAGACATACAAGACCACTGATAATCTCCCACGATCTGGGGCTCCACGCAAGATCTCATCCCGTGGGGTCAAAATGATCATGAGAACGGTGAGCAAAGATCCCAGAACCACACGGGGGGACCTGGTGAATGACCTGCAGAGAGCTGGGACCAAAGTAACAAAGGTCACCATCAGTAACACACTACAATGGCAGGGAATCAAATCCCGCAGTGCCAGACGTGTTCCGCTGCTGAAGCCAGTGCATGTCCAGGCCCGTCTGAAGTTTGCCAGAGAGCACATGGATGATACAGCAGAGGATTGGGAGAATGTCATGTGGTCAGATGGAACCAAAGTAGAACTTTTTGGTATAAACTCAACTCGTCGTGTTTGGAGGAAGAAGAATACTGAGTTGCATCCCAAGAACACCATACCTACTGTGAAGCATGGGGGTGGAAACATCATGCTATGGGGCTGTTTTTCTGCCAAGGGGACAGGACGACTGATCCGTGTTAAGGACAGAATGAATGGGGCCATGTATCATGAGATTTTGAGCCAAAACCTCCTTCCATCAGTGAGAACTTTGAAGATGAAACGAGGCTGGGTCTTCCAACATGACAATGATCCAAAACACACTGCCCGGGCAACAAAAGAGTGGCTCCGTAAGAAGCATTTGAAAGTCCTGGAGTGGCCTAGCCAGTCTCCAGACCTCAACCCCATAGAAAATCTGTGGCGGGAGTTGAAAGTCCGTGTTGCTCGGCGACAGCCCCAAAACATCACTGCTCTCGAGAAGATCTGCATGGAGGAATGGGCCAAAATACCAGCTACTGTGTGTGCAAACCTGGTAAAGACCTATAGTAAACGTTTGACCTCTGTTATTTCCAACAAAGGTTATGTTACAAAGTATTGAGTTGTATTTTTGTTATTGACCAAATACTTATTTTCCACCCTGATTTACGAATAAATTCTTTACAAATCCTACCATGTGGATTCATGGATTTTTTTTTTCACATTCTGTCTCTCACAGTTGAAGTGTACCTCTGGTGCAAATTACTGACCTCTGTCATCATTTTAGGTGGGGGAACTTGCACAATCGGTGGCTGACTAAATACTTTTTTGCCCCACTGTAGATGTAAAAAAAAAAAGATTGTTGTTCAGTCTGTGCACATTTTGAAAGGTTACAGGGAAAACTAATGAATAACAAGGCTCAATTTAGAGATGGCTGTCAGAATTTGAATAACTGATGTATTACATCAGTGATCGTATTATTATTTAGATCTGTGAGCTTGGCTGTCCCTGTTCCTGGTACTTCTACATAATGTTACACTGCCAATCACTTTGTGCACCTATTCACACTCATAATCTGCATGTCCCTCAGCATTTTGCTCCTAGCAGATTCAGAGTTCAAATCAAAGCCATGTAATAACATAGAAATAGACAGACACAGTAACCTTCGTTTGCTCAGCCGACACTGCATGTTCAACGAAAAGTTGGATTAGATTAGCATTTTACATCATCTAATTGTTTCTGGCAACCATGAGAACTGAGATAATTTTGAGCCAGTTTGTTTATGGAGCATTTTATCTGTTTAGTGCAAACTTTGCTACCCACCAAGATGGCTCCATAAAATGTCTCTCTTATCTGATATGTAAAAAAACCTTATTGTTTCTGACAGCTCTTACTTTGGTTTTACTCTACCGTAATCTTAAAATTATGACATCATGTCATCTTGAGTCAAAACATTTTTCTCTTTATTTAATTTGTGAGTGAGATGTATAACTGAGTACAGCCTATATAAGTGGCATGCAGCAGTGCTCAGCTTGCCAAAAGATTGCATATGTTTGCACACCAGCCTGCATTATTCACAACCTCGCCACTAACTACTTAATGAACTAGAGGGGAGCTATTGACCCTGTATGCTGACAAGGTCAGC
The DNA here is from genome assembly GCF_963969265.1 of Rhamphochromis sp. 'chilingali'. Classification (NCBI taxonomy): domain Eukaryota; kingdom Metazoa; phylum Chordata; class Actinopteri; order Cichliformes; family Cichlidae; genus Rhamphochromis; species Rhamphochromis sp. 'chilingali'. Next base: position 24,931,052 of record NC_137944.1, read on the forward strand.
TGACTATGTTTATTCGACTGTGTGTGTATTTGTGTGTGTAAGTCAGACAGAAACAGGAAAGAGAAGCTAAAAGCAAAGGAGAGGGATTTTATTGGATCTCTGCCTTTGACCGAATATTTCACTGTATCTCTCTCCCTACTGCCTCTTTCCATGCACAGGTGTAAGATGAAGCCATGCATATTCATTAGGAGGCTTAGAAATAAGCCTGCGTGATGCTAAATATGGAGGCAGCACTTTGTATGATTCTTTTTAATACCAATACTTGTACAAGAATGAAGACAATTAAGACCAGGAAATTAACACAAATGTATCAGAGATGGCCTTCATAATATCAAAAATCCAGGTCCGTACATAACATATTTTAAGTGAAATTGATGAAATAACCTTCTGATAACCTTATCGCAACTAATTTAAAGCTCGTTAATTCATTGCTGTTAATGCAGTAGAGGGCATATAAAAGATAGATATAGCTTTTGTCTATGAAAACTGAATCTACTGCAGGTTTAAGGAAGTCTCTTCAGTTACAAAGGTGCATAAGTAAATGCCACAAACCAGCATTATTTCTAACTGCCAGCAGGGGGCAATTCCACTGGTTAAAAACCCCCCAAGAAAACAAACAGGTTTGCAGACACATGACCACTAACCATGTGACATTAACAAATCCGCCATTTTGGACGTGTGACCAAATGGTGAAATGTAGAGTCAAGTGAATAAAGCACCTAAAGACTGCTCCCCAACCATCTGGCAACCAACAATTGCAAGGAAAAAAATAGTATTATAATAATTGCAAAATTGACTTACAAACTGTTCAGTGATCCCCTGGCAACCACCTGTCACTAGGGAAAAATGTGTATTCCCCAGTCAGTTGGCAGAGAAATTCCATATGATTGTTCTGTTCTTTAGCATATTTTTGTGAACGGAAGTGACTGATTTACTGACTGGCCAGTGACAAACAACTCTCCAGGCTGTAGTGAAACTGAAAATTGCCACACAAATCAATAATGGAGTTTTCCTACAGAGTGAAAGTTGGGCCCTTTGGCTCAAGGGATTCACAAATATTTCACATGGACAGGACCTGAAAGATTTTTGATCCACCATGTAATACCATCTGGAAAGTATCTGGCTGGCAACAGTGCAAGATTTCACATATCAAAAAATGCCAGCACCTTAGGACCACTTTAGTCCTTTAGTCAGTACTGAAAACGCAAGCTGCAGCTGTGAATTCATTTTCTCCATCATGAAGTTAAACTATTTGCACATCATATATAAAAATCCCTAGTTTCCATGAAAAATTATTCAAAATAGAAAGGTAATAAAAAAAAGACACTTCAAAGACTTTTTGCTTATCAAATTTCATTATAATCTATTTTAGTCATCAATCGTTTGCCAGAGTTAAATGTCAGAGTTAAAGCCATTACACTAATGAACCCTACAGTTTGAAGACATACATATTTTTTCATTATTAGATCACCCTGGAGGACCGAAAGCATAAAAGGCGGACAAAGATACTAGACAGCAGCGGCAGACCTTAAGCAAAACTGTCACTAAGGCTCTCTGTGGGCTCAATTATCCCTCATTTGAACAGAAGCAGAAGGACCCCAATTAGTGGTCTAACTTGACACTTGTGTTTGTCAGAGGGGCTTCAGGCTGGAAACTCAGTATGAGAAGATTTTTGCTTCTAAGCCAAAAGGATGACTGTGTCAAAAGTCTAAATGTGATGGAGTGAGGACAATGGTTCCCCTGAAGCTTGTTTCACTGAAATCAATGCAGAGGACACCTTACTTGTCTTCTGCCTTGTCATTGCTCACCACTTTAATTTCCTCTTCCATGGGCAACAGGAAAACACACACACACATACTGCATGCAAACTACACACACAAACAACCTGCACTGCTTCAGGTTTTATTACTGCCCATGTTTTGTGACTCTAATTTCCTTTGAGAACTCTATGATTTGCTTCTTAGCTAAATTCTTGTAAGCTAACATACAAAGGCACTGACAGCAGCAATGCTGTCATAATAACTTCTTTATGGAATAATCAAAATGTTATTACTTCCAAATGTCAAGATGGAAAAGCAATGGGCAGATGTGGAAACAACTTATCAAAGCATAAACAGTGAAAATAGGTTGTATTTCAACCTAATTGTTACCTGAATCAACAGCATGCAGGCAGCAAGTCAATGATTTACATCCACAGCAGGTTTGTAGTCGATGTCTATATTTCTGCAGAACACTAGAGACCTCTGCTGGCCAGTAAAGATGTGGTTGGGGAAGTTGTGCCAAGTAATGATGTAATTTTCCGGATTTATAAACAATGGCAACAGTAGACTTGGTCTTAGCAAAGTAGGCCACCCCAAACCTGTCCAGAACTGAGCTGAGTATGACGAGGGTAACACATAATTTCTTAGGAAATACCAGGTGATATGCTAAATCTTTTGCCAAATAACCATTTCAGTATGTTACAGATGGAAAGACGCAGGTTTAAATTAGATTAACGAAGACTGAGTGACGTTTACCTGCTTCACTACTTTAAAATCCTGCTATTTGTGGTTGCTGATTTACTGTCATGACTTACCACTTCATCACTGTTAATGTGTGTTTACACACATACACATTCAGAAGTGGTGGCACATTGGTGCAGCGTTTAGCACTATCACCTCACTCCAAAGGGGATCTGGGTTTGAATCTGCTGGCCGATTCCTTTCGGTGTGGATGTTTGCATGTTCTCTGGATTTCTCCAACAATCTAAAAACATGCTTGTAAATGTCTGTCTATATTATAGACAGACATTTATTATAAGTATATTATTGTTTTATTGACTTATTTATTTGTTACAGTTTTTTCTTAACTCTCTTGTATGAGAGCTTCAAATACGTTGTCAAAGGAGCCTTAAATCAGCTAAAATAGCTGTAATAATGATTTACTCTGTGATAAAATACATGATGTTGCTCATAGTGCAAGCAGTAGACTGTGCAGTCTGTTTTTGTTAGGTGACGGCTGTGTGCAAACAGGAATAGGACCCAAGATGCAGACTCCGGAGACAAACTTAAACCAAAACAGCTTTAATGCTGAACGTAAACATAACATAACTGGGAAAAACTGAACATAAACTAACACCGGTGGACTGGCAAAACACACAGCAAACTAAACGGTAGAGCGCGACCCAGACACTAAGAAACACAGGGCTTAAATACACAGAGGGAGCAATCAGGAAATGAGTAACAGAAGGGAAACACAGCTGGGGCAAATCAGAACTGACGAGACCAAAGAAGCGTAACCTGAACACACTGAGAAAAGACGGAGACCTTCAAAGTAAAACAGGAAACACATAACACAGACTGAACAAAGACACAGACTCACATGCAGGCACTACAAAGGGAACAGAGATGTGGGAACAGGGCAGACACAAACACTGACTGAACACGGGGATATAGGAACTTAAGATACACATAGACGCGAACTAGACAAGGGGATGCAGGTGATAGGGGAGACAGAGCAACTAAAGAAGACAGAGACCTAAGCCATAAGACAGAACTCAAAGAAACCAAAAACTAGACAGTATAAATAATATCATAAACTCAAAAACCCTGGGTCGACGACCCAGGCATCCTAACAGTTTTAAGTCTAAATATAAGCTAGGTGACGTTTTCTTTTTGCCTCCCTGTAGTTAACACTGTGTTTGGTAAACTTTAATCACAGTAATTTAAGATATTTTTCCACATAAATAAGCTGGTTGCTTCATTTAATTATTATATCAGACAAATTAAAGTGTTGATGTTAAATTTAGACTAAACCATGCTGGCTTAGCAGAAGAAACCTCCACCTCTGCCTTAGACTAAAACTACTTCAAGTATTTTTATATAATTTCTCATGGTTAGACCACTTAAAGTGCATCTTAAAATTATTTTATATAAATAAATCAAACTTTTTTGTTGAGAAAACTTTTTAAAATACATAAGAAACGTAGAAATCAACCAGAACTACAAAAATAAGCTGGTTGCTTCAGTAACCTGAATTATCTCCATCCATCCATCCATTTCCTTCCGCTTATCCGGGGCCGGGTCGCAGTGGCAGCAGCCCAAGCAGAGAAGCCCAGACCTCCCTCTCCCCAGCCACCTCCTCCAGCTTGTCCGCGGGATACCAAGGCGTTCCCAGGCCAGCCGAGAGATATAATCTCTCCAGCCTGTCCTGGGTCTCCCCCAGGGCCTCCTCCCGGTGGGACATGCCTGGAAAACCTCACCCAGGAGGCATCCTTGTCAGGTGCCTGAACCACCTCAACTGGCTCCTTTCGATGTGGAGGAGCAACTGCTCTACTCTGAGCCCCTCCCGGATGGCTGAACTTCTCACCCTATCTCTAAGGGAGAGGCCAGCCACCCTTCGGAGGAAGCTCATTTCCGCCGCTTGTATTCGCGATCTCGTTCTTTCAGTCAATACCCACAACTCGTGACCATAGGTGAGGGTAGAGGCATAGATCGACCGGTAAATTGAGAGCTTCGCTTTTACACTCAGCTCTCTCTTCACCACAACAGACCGGTACAGCGTCCGCATTACTGCAGCCGCTGCACCAACCCGTCTGTCGAGGTCCTGCTCCCTTCTCCCATCACTTGTGAACAAGACCCCGAGATACTTAAACTCCTCCATTTGGGGCAGGAACTTGTCCCTGACCCGGAGTGGGCACTCCACCCTTTTCCGGCTGAGGACCATGGCCTCAGATTTGGAGGTGCTGATTCTCATTCCCACCACTTCACACTCGGCTGCGAACAGTTCCAAGGCAACCTGAATTATCTTCACTGATATAATCAATTTTTGAATAACAGTGTCAATCTGTTGTACCATTTTACCAAAAGATCAGTATTTATTCAAATTTTGACTTTTTTTTTTCTTTTTTGAAAAGGTCATGTCTCCCTTCTTTGCAATAAGTCAATCAGTTGTAAGAGCAGACATCACACGTTCAAATGTATTCACCTACATTTGAAAGTAAAGTAATTACGGCGAGTTTATGCATCTCTGTTTGTGTTCTTTCTATTTCCCATGCACAGTCTTGTGTTTTACTATAAAGGCCAGGCAGTGTGCGCTATGCTGAGTTCACTACACTGGTGTATGAAGCACTGATTCATGCTGCTCCACATGAAAAGCCAAATTAATAGCCAAATGCAATGCTGACTGAATGGTCTCTCATCCATCTACAACCAGATGTTCAGCTGCAGAGTCCGATGAAGAGACGGACATCTGTCTGATGACTCTTGTCTCTGTTACAACACTCTGATTAATACTCTCATTACAGACCCATGGATCTGAGCTGTTGCTCAATTTTCTGCCTCTAATTAGGAGACTCATTTAGTCTTGCTCTGGTTCCACCTCTCTTACAGGGTCCTCTCTCTATAAGGACCACCGAAGGACCATAAGTGACCAACACACATTCATACGCCTCTCACTCACTTAACTTATACCCTGTGTGGGTTAATGTAATGAACCTTTATACTGCAGCTCATCAGTATGCTAAAAGCAAACCAAGGTTTGTCCCTGGATCAAGTGGAGTCAGTGCTCTCCACCCACACTCAAGAACATTACATTAGTATTGACTGCCCTCTGCTCCACCCAGGATTTATAGTACAAAATAATGTGAAGGGACTTCAGTTCAAACTCTTCTTAACCTCACAATGTTTTAATAAAAAACTTAAGGCATGTATTCACTAATGTGGGATATATTATGTGATTTATACAAAAGTGTGACTTTACCTGTAATTGTCACTTCTCTTAACTAAAATAAAATGAAAAATAATATAAAGGAAATAGCCTTACTTTAACTATTTGTTGGTTTGGTATAAAAAATGGTATTACAACTTGCCTGATGGGGATTTAAATGAACATGTTTATGGAGACTTTGCATCCCTACAAGACTGAGAGTCCACTGCTTCCAAAAAGTTGTGTTTTTGTTGTAATTCCTTTACTGATTGTCCGAAATCTTGCCTCTATAATATACAACATGTTAAATAACAATTAAAAAGACTAAAACCAACTCTGAAAATAATAATAATAATAAATTAACAAAAAAAAAACACCATGGAAACTAACTGAAGCTAGACTGACTTAAAAACTAAGAGTCAAAATGATATAAATATAAAAAATAGATAATACGAAACTAAAATATCGGAACTAATATTACGGAACTGCAATTCCCAGAATGCCTCGGAGAGCCACGGCCATGAGTTGTGTGACTGCCACCGGACGGCTGTCGATGGAAAGTGCAGGAAAACGTGCTCAGTGACAGTCATACAAGCATGCACGCAGCTCAGCGCCGACCAGCTTCAGCAGCAGACATGTAAAAAGATGGATTAGAAAATAATGTCCCTCGCCTATCATCACCATCATCACCACTACCATGTTCCCGGGAGTTTTCTATGCACTGCTGGCGGGTTTCCTCGGGGCCGTGGCGTCGTCCTCGGCCAAACTGTCGCTGGGAGCCGACTACCTGAAGGGTGTCTGTGAAACCGGACTCCGGACATGGGGAGAACAGCGGAAATTCAGACAGGCGGACGAAACTACCGCCTGTGACCGGGTGAGGCATTGCCGCAGTTAAACTCGCTTTAATTATTAACACAGTGAGGGTGAATAATAATGCTCGCCTGCGAGCGGGGTGATTTCTCACGAGGGAAGTTAGGGGGGTTATCCCCGCCCGCCTCTCCTCACCGCCTCCCTCAGCATCAGCACCATCTGCGGCATCACACTGGGGGAGCCCGCGCAGGCAGCGGCGCGCTCGTGGCGTACCCACCACTACAGTTACTTGTATTTAGGCGTTGTTTTATTCTATAAGCGTAAAAATTATCTCTGCGTGTAGATAATAAGCTGAACGGCTGGTATCTGATGGTGAGGATGTCAAGTTTTTCTGTGAATGACCTTCAAGCTGCCTACATACGTCACACAGTGATGTCAGAAACATCTGCAGGCGGCTGTCTGAAGCCTTAAACTGTAGAAACGTGGAAAGCAGCGACCCCGATACGTGATTTAAGGCACAAATGAATTGACAGAATTGCAAATTAGGATTGCAGGTGGATGCAAAGCGTATGTAAAGGCTGTTACTTTGCACCACGAGATTTGCCACAATGCACTGTGAAGCTTTGGAAAGTAAATGTTAGAACTAAGTGACTACCTTTGGCCACTGGCCCCTCTATGAGCATGATACTGCTGGACGTTTCTTTCTGTTAAAAGGGAGTTTTTCTTTCCCACTGTCGGGAAAGAGCTAGGGGTCTCTCTCATTGTTGGAGCTCTCAGAGAGTGCAACTTCCCCCGAAGGGCATGGGCTGTACAAAGAACTTTGATGTTTTATGACGTTTTTATTCCAATATGATGACATCAACCCGTTATGGCATCAATGTGACGTTGTTGGACTTTGTATTGGAAAAAGTGTGTTGTGCAGCTCTCTCCGTCGCCTTTCATATAGCACATTACTCGATGTGGTTGCTTGAAATTTTTTTTACAAGGTTAACTTTGACCGTGGGTGCTAACCATGAAGGTGAAAGTCAAATGTTAGCCAAACTAGGTATCCATGCTGCCCAATACCTAGTACATTGTTGTGATATTTAAAGATGATCAAAAAGAAATTGTGGGTAATATAAAATTTTAATTTCACATTTGGTGTGACCTTGACCCAATTTTCACAAAAATGAAATCAGTTATGAGTATATACCATCACATTAATTTTGAAAATGATATCTTGAAAACTGTGGACACTAGACCACTAACAAACAGAGAAACACACAAACAAAAAAACTGTGCAGATTAGATACTTCCTCCCTTCAGTGGGGGAGAAAAATTTGTCAAGAGCATCTTTAATAAGTTTCTTCTCTCGTCTTTCAGCTTCATATCCCTCTGAGGCTGCTGTGTGGCGGCCTGCTTTTCACCTGCAATGCTGTGATGTGGACCTTCCTTGCCAAAGCACTCAGGTATTCCTCGTCCTCCACCCGAACCACTGTGACCACCACTGCCTCCAACTTCATATCTTCCGTAAGTGACGATCTGTCTCTTATAGCTCTTACTTCATGTCCTCTGAGTGAAATCCTTTACATCAGACAGTAGAGGGTGAAAATATTTTCACGTTGACCTTAACGTCCTTCCTTCTTATGTAACCTGATTTATTTTAGAAAATAGGCTAGACTGTATTCAGAAATAACTTGTCACTGTGATTTATGGCTCTTCATTGTTAAGCTCAGCAGGGATATTGGCCATTAGGGCACCTTTATTGGCAATTTGTTTCTAAAAACAGGCATGATGTTTTTTTCTTTGCAGGCTTTCCTGGGCCAGCTGATCTTTGGGGAAGCCCAGATAACATTGTGGTGGGTTGGGATCTCTCTGACCTTCTCTGGTTTGTTGGTACTGCAGAGGGTTTCGCCGCAGGATGGACAACAGAACACGGTTGCCAAAAAAGATGAATAATGTGACCTGTCTCTACCAGCTGGCTGTGGCTTGTGGTCTGTTTTGGCAGACATCATCTCTGACTTCAGAGCCAAAGAGCAGTAAAATCTGAAACAGCAGTTGAATTTAAAGTGTTTTCTTCTTTAATCTGGGCACACCTGGAAAAGTTATTATTCCACTTGTTAAAGAGCAAGTAGAAATAGTTGTTTTCTTCCAGTCATATAACAAAATTCAGTTTCACCTGTTTAGCCTAAAGTGAAATTATTAATCAACATACTTAAAAAAAGATTGCTTTATTGAAATCAATATCTGTTTTACAGGTTGCTGTTTGTAGCCCTGCAGGATGTAAAACCCTGCTGGTTCAGCTGTGGTGCAGCCTTGTTTAGCCCTTTCCTAAAATCAGAGGAGATGTTGGCTTTCAGACAGTCAAACCAGAGCACATCCAAAGTCTGGCTAGTAGAGACAAAATAATGGATGGCTAAGTCTGAAATCATCTCTGTCCACAAAGAAGAAGCAAAAATTATACTAGCTTTACATTACTTTTTGGAAAGTCAACAATAGCACAACAGCTTCTGAGCTAATGGAAAATATAAAAAGGAAGATAAATAAAAAGGTTGTTAGATATTTTGGGAAATGCATCTGTTTGATTTCTTTTTGAGAGTTACATGAGAAGATTGATACCACTAACATGTCTTTAGAGACATACTTTATGAAGCCTCATCTGGCATAATTTAGTCTGACTGGAAATCAAAGGGTAGCTGGCCTGGCTCAGTGTCAAGATAACCAAATCTCCTTTTAAACACATTTTATTTAAATAATTAATGCATTATGTCATGTTTGTGTAATATATTCACAAACAGAACTGCAAAAATGACATTTATTGTCTTTGTAGGTCAATATTTGTGAAACTACTTTCTAACTAAGGGTAGTGACTTCCTTCCTGATAAAGGGAGTCATTAAAACCAAGGTGTTGATTTTACTCTTTGGTTTTTGACACAGAACACAAGCTGGGAGTTACTAGATTATTAGGGGAAAAGTGATTGGAGACCATAAATGACCAAAATTATTTTAACTGTGCTATAAACCTGCGATCTTGTTGCCTTTGAAACAGTTGCTTCAAAGACGGAACTGAGTCTGTGATCATTTGCAGTTGCTGTCTTCAGGCAATAAGAGCAACTCTGCTATCAGTTTGCTATTGAATGGGTCCAAATTGGCAACTACATGCGACCTGTTGTGGTAATCCAATGATTAAATAAATTGGTGAAAATTTGCAAATCTGTTGCCATCTGCATATACAGAAAAATCACATTAACTACTTGCACTCAGAGTCCAACCAGAATCTTGTAGATTTGAAAGAGAAGTTCCTCCACAATTAGTAATGTAGTTACTATAGGACAGCAGTATAACTGTAAAGTGACGTAGGTGCTTATCAACCTTGCTTTTCTAAGGAATATAACCAGAAACCACCCAGTTGGCAACTAGTTGAGTTGAGATGACTAATGCAAAGAGACATGGCAGACAAGTTGCACTCATCAGCACAGACAAACTCAGATTGATTGCATCATGTTGGCAATAATATTTTCAAACCCTTGTCAACCTGTCTGAGAGCAGTTGCTGTCACTCTGAGTCAGACTCCGATTTTCTGGAGACAGGTTGCCTCCCACCAGGCAACCTGTGCAATTGTCTTGCAACTGAGAGTAACTGCAGAGACTGAAAGTGTTAGATGCTCAGTCTCTGAGTGACCAGTTGGTTGCCACAACTAGTCATCTGGCAACAACCAATTTTTCCCAGGCGCAAGTAAGTCACCATCATATTTTACTCTAGTGTGACTGAGCCATTAGACAGACTTTGTCCACCACCATTAACTGTATAGACATGAGAGTAATCAATCTTTTCATCTGGCTGTCTGCAGGAAAGGAATAGATACATTACTGTAAATGGAAATCTTTATAGGAAAACTCAAATAATACAGAAGGATAATTTAAGAATTTCTGCACATATTTGATTTCCATGTGTCATCATTAGCAATGGACAAATAACATCTTCTGCTCTGTGCATCACTCAGCCTGTGCATTAGGTATTGTATTCCAAAAAGCTCTCTTAATTCTCCCATTTCCTTAAGTTACTAAGACACTCACCACAACATCCAGCACCAACATTGCATTTTATGCATGCTCAAGGCAATGTTTTATAAGTGAAGTCCTTAGCTAATGAAGTGTGCTTATATTTTCACAAGTAATAATGCTTCTGATGTAGCACTCAAAGGCTTATCCCCCCGAGAGGAATTCTCTCTCTGCCTGAATTTATTTATTTTTATCTGCCTTTCTTGACAGCTTGAACCTTAACCTCGAGATATGAGCATGACACATATTTTGATTCAGAGGCAGCTGATTTTCGATTTCATGATAGATGTGTGCATATTATCAAGAGGGCCTGAACTCAGATAAATCACACCAAAGCATCCTCCTGCATCTACAATCCACTCAGAATCAGAGTGACGTCCCCTTTGTGAACCGCTTCATTAAACTTGTGACTTAAGTGTCCCCCGCTATCTCTCCAGTGCCAGGCCTTGCGATTGCCAGTTTAGCTTCTTTGACCTGAATTTAAATTCTCATATTAGTCTGTCGCACATCTTGAATAATAATTCATTATTTCTTTGGGCTTCATAGACATCTCTGTTCGCTAACAGCTTCCATCAACATCTCTGGATGAGTCGGTGAGAGTGCAATAACGTATTTTCTCATACACTGTGACGTGTGTTACGGAGGGAGCTGTGAACATTAATAAATGAAGAGAGAAAATGTCAATATATGCTACCAGAGGGAGGTTCTCTTAGTATAATCAGCTACAGGGATTTGCCTGAACAAGACATCAAAGGCTGCTTTAATGAACAAATCACATTTTGCTGTTGTTTGGATACATATCATAATATAAATGCATAATGGTAGCTATGGTACTTGTCTGTAGTATCTCACAGCAGTAACGCACAAATATATCAAATGTCCTTCCAAGTGCTGCTGTGAAGGTTTTGTACCATGTGATTTGCATCCCAGTTAATGTGACTGCAGTGAAAATGTGACTATAATATTATCTTCTCATATTCAAGGCACGCCGAACAATATTTCATAGCAGGGATGTACATGAAGCATCATCAGGTGTTTATGCCTCAATGTTTTGCTTTAATTTAAAAGTAACAGTAAGATATTTTAACAGGAGCCTGATGAGATCATTATACCACTCTGTAAAAAAGCTTTAAGTGGTCAGCAAGACTAGAAGAGTGCCTATATGCTAAGTTAAGCTAATCAGTAACTGTTAGTTAGCTTAGCTCACCAAAAATATTTTAAATGGACTGTAAATACCAATACATTTGAAATTACAAGCTAAGCTGTTGGTTAGCCTAAGACTAAAAAGACTAAAAAGAAGATTGCTAGTAAATAACAATTCGATTTATATCCTATGCTAAGCTAATCAAGTAGCTAACCTAGTTAGTTAGCTTAGCATGATTTAAAAATTGTTACATAAATCCATATGCCAAACCATTTACAACCTAACCTAAACTAACCAGCTTGCAGCTGGCATAAAGACTACAAACGGCTGCAAGCTAATTTAGATAACATCAATTCTTAAAAATGTCAAACTCATTCATTGTCTGATTAGTATCAGTGTTCAGAGACTTTGCTTCTAGACCCCGTATCATAATGACTTTACATTTTTACACCTAGAGAGTTTAAATGTTAACAAAGTAATATGTCAGTGAGTTTTAGAGGGGTCTTTTTGATAGATCCTCCTTCTCCCATTTGCAATCTTAATGTTAGGCCTATCTATGGGGTTCTTGGCTGTGGTAATGATCTCATCTGGCTCACAGCAAGAAATTAAATGCTGATGTATTTCTTTAATCTGCCTTTAATATCTGCCTGGCTTTTCTCCAGTTAACGGCATGATATGGGAAACCATGTTCCTGTGAAGCCACTCTCACTGTAAGATAAGCATCCAGAGATTCTGCAGTAGCAAAAATTATAGCTTTGTGAGAGCAGCATGGTATTGAAGTGGCATGCATTTCTATCCGTGGGTGTCCAAAGTGTTTAGAAAATCACTATAGTAGGGCTTTGACCTGACAAGCTGCATGTCACAATGACAAGTTAATATGCTGCACTGCAAGAAAACTAAAATGGTCTTAAACAGTGTTTAACTTGGTAGCTCCGTAATGCAACTATATGATGCAGCTGTTGAACCCAAATGATAATAGAATGGGTCATTTTCTGGTGATTTCACTACAGGCAAGATGCTGCATTCTGCATGCTCTATCCAGGCAGCTCTTTGATTTAAAACAGAATATTTCAAATAGTGACAAAACATGACTCTTCTACTGTGTGCTGGAAATTGTAGAGTTCATGTTTGAAAACAAGATAAGGGGAGCTCACTGAAGACCTGAAGGAAAACAGACTGATTTTGTGTCTGTTGTACTCCGGCTCCTGCTATAAGCAGCTCAGTCATCGCTTTAATCTGAAAGCTGCTACACCAAAATATTTCTTCTCATGTTCAACTTTTTAATATGCATTGAGACAGTTTGATTAGATTGCTCTGATATGAATCATTATTAAAATGCATTACAGATTATGTGGAACAAACATTTGTAAAAGTGTAAATATATTGTTAATATAGAAAAATGTGTAAAGTAAGAACTCCATTGAGAGAAGTCCCACCCAACCTATTAAACATCTCATCTAACAAACGGATTGTTGACTCATTACTGTGTTGTAGTAAGATGCTCTTTGTAAATCTGAAGCTCTGCTGTTTCCGGTTAATTCACATTGAATGGGAGTGTACGTTTTCATGAAGAGAAGAGGAAATTCAACCACAGCAGTGTCCGATAAAAAACAGCATTACTGTTGATAATGGGGCTGGAGAAAGTGCTGTCCTTGAGCTAGTTTACATCTAATTACACAATGAGATGTGTGCTCTGTTAGACTGGCCTCCTTTCTTTAAGTAGTCTTGTTCCAGTAAAAATGGAAAACAGCCCTTCATGAAATCTGCAAAAGTACGCTCAAAACTTAAAGGCAGCAACCATTCAGATTGTGATTCAATGGATGTGATTCATCCTTTGAAGGTTTTGAAATGATGAAAATCTGTAATTCTACACAGATTGCACAAATTGAGGTCTCCTTCCTGTCAAAAGGGAGTTCTTCTTTCACTTTTCCAAAGTGCTGCTAATGAAGAACTGTCTGATTGTTGGGAGTTTCTTTCTAATATGTTAGAGTCTTTACCTTATTATACATTATAAGTCAGCGGTCCCCAACCTTTTTTGCGCCACGGACCGTTTTATGTCCGACAATATTTTCGCGGACCGGCCTTTAAGGTGTCGCGGGTAAATACAACAAAATAAAACCATTACCGGTACCAACCAAAAGAAAATTTACTTATAATTCATGGGAAAAGACCCAGGGAAACAGATTTAACGATAAAAACTGACAAAACCCTTGAAAAACATAAGTTTCACAGCTAAGCCTCAACTCTATCGGCCCGGTACCAAACGACTTACGGAACCGACCGCTGTTATAAGTGCCTTGAGCTGACGACTGTTTTAAGTTGGCGCTATATAACAATAGGGGAATTTGAATGTTTCTATTCAAATTTATATGAATACATTTTAATTGAAAAGACAGTTTATAGTTTAGTGAGTAAATTCTTAATGTATATTTGTATGACACCATTAGATATAAATTATATAAAATATCTGACCGTGATGAAAGGATAATTAAAGCTGGACCATGAAAATGTATACATAACTGATAAGTGGCAGGACTTCTTTTCAAACCAAATATCCAATACTTTGTCACCACTTTTTCCTCCATTGTTTTTCCACACTAACCCTTCCCAAAATACTGAGCTATAAACAAATAATTTAAAAAAAAAAGTGAATTCTAATTAAATAAATGCAAATCAAGTTTGTAACTTCAACTTTGTTGATATAATTACACATTACAGTTTAGATACAGTATGAGATTTTAGGTCTACGCTTTTACAGTATTTGTGTGTGAGGTTATGCTGTTTTAATGTTAAACCCAATTTTGAAAATGTTTTTTAGCCTTAGATAGAAGCTTCTATAATGAAGAATCAGCTGTTAAATAATGATTGTGGCATCAATATCATCGATCACTAACATCTTTGCATCAAAAATGTCTACAAGCTTACACAAACCGTAAATAAAATATCCATAGTCATACATTTTATTTCATATCCTTTGAAACAAATACAATGATCAGAAAAACAAAATAAAAACCACGTGGCCCACAGTAAATAAGACAAATAAGTTTGCATACCGACCACAGAACATTTTTGAGAGGAAGAAGAAAAAAAAAAAAAAAGCTGGTGTGCTGTATGTGTAAACCTGTTCCGTGTCCACATAATGGTTACGACATTTAAAAACCTAAGAAAATCTAATTTCTGACAACTGTTTTAATGGCTACATCCTTGCCTCCCCTCCTTTAGCCTTCAATTTGGCAACACATATATTTATAATATCTTTTCATCATCCTCTAAATCATGTTTTTTGTTTTAACTCGAGTAAGGCTTTTAATAACACGTTCTGGCAAAGGCATTTAAGTGTTAAATGCTTTGAAGATGCCCATTTCTTATCTGCATCAGATTCTCATCCTCAAAAGTAAAATCTGAAGTTTCCTGTGTTCCATTAAAATCCACAGTTGTGACAGTTACACACTTCCAGCACGAGTGAACATTTTCTCTGAGCTCCCGCCTCCAAAAAACATAATTACAATGAAAATCTGTGACAAACCAGACCACAAGCGAATTCCATCAACTGAGAGCAAGTAAAATACACTTAGTGTCAACACACACAGAGCAACGTGTATTGCTTGATTCCCTGACTTTCTGTCTCAGCTGGTGATTGTTACAAAGCAAATGAAACTAAAGTTCAAAAGGATGCTGGTTTAACTTCAGTTTTATATTCGACCAGGAAGTCACTGTAAGTATCTTACACTTTTACCTACCTAGTATCAGACTTGAAAGTTATAACCCTTAAGCTTTTCAGGAAATTGAACTCTTTTGGTTTTTACACTTTTAGCATTTTTGGACAACATTTTGACATCCAGTTTATTTACGTTCTCTAACTGCTTTTCTACATAGCCACCTTATTAGGTAGTCTAATGTAATTAAACACAGCTCTGCCATAAAATTCTACACAGCTATTCAATTATAATCCAATCAGTCACAACATTAAAATCACTGAGAGACCAAGTAATTAGCATTGCTCATTTTATTAACGTGAGATGATCTGCTGGGCACCCGGGAAGATTGGCATTCACATGGCTGTTACTTTCCCATGTACCACCCACTTAAATGTTACAGCAAAACAGCCTCCACAAACATGCCAACGTGCCCGAGCCCTCTGTAAAAACCATTCAGGAACAGCTTGATGAACACAACAAAGAGCCCAAAGCATTGACCTGGAGTCCAAGCTCCCCAGATCAGAAGTGGATCAAGCATCCAATCATGTGACTGGAACAAGCCCAATCCATGGAGGCCACACCCTGAAACCCAACAGGACCCAAATGCTGTCCTGCCAGACGCCACAAGATCCACCTTAAAGGTCATGTATTAATTCCTCAATGGGTCAGAGCATTTTTGGCAACACGAGGAGGACCTTCACAATATTAGAAGGTGATCTGAATGTTTAGTTTAAACTTTCGGCATTCATTACTTGTTCAAAGAAAGGGGGGGAAAAGTATTTAAAAACATAAATTTCCCAATATTCCTCCTTTAAATCTCATCTCTGTAAGACACATATTGATGATTTCTATGAAGGTCATCAAAAAACAAAAGGCTTGAAAGGTTAAGGTAATATTTACGGCAGAGCTGCAGATTTTTTGTTAGTCTTAGATTACGCAATTAATCATGCACAATTTAAACTGCCAGCATAAGCAAGTGGAAGTGCTTAATTCAGTCAGTGCTAGCATCTGTACCAGCTGTTTAAGCTGCATCTAATGCAACATTTCTTACATGCTCTGCTGGCCAAACACAAAGGAAGTTTTATTGCTCAGTGAGCGTTTAGTGCAATATAAACTGACCAAGTAGCACAGAAATCTTAAGGGTTATAACTTTAACCAGCCACCGTGAGGTTATTGCTGTTCTCCATTTTCAGAGTCCTCTTGAAAAACACTTAAAACTTTTCCAAAATGTGATTTCTTGCCAGAAAGGTTAGGCGTTACATTTGTCTTTTGATTGCAGTAATGCAAGAAAAAGAAAAATGAAATGGACAAACCTACTTTTCTCTGGCATCAAAAAGAGGAAACAAGTAGCATTAACAAGTGTGAGCCTGAACTGTCACATTAAGGCAAATAAATAGAAATAGCTTTACAAAAAGCAGATTCCACTGCTCGCTAATGCTCTGTTCTAAGGCAAATCATCCGCAGCATTCAGCAAAAAGACTACCGCGACTACATTAATAAAGCAAATGAAGGAAAAAGGATCATTTTTTACAGGAAGACAAAACCAGGTGTTCATTGTGGCAACCATGCTGCGCTTCTTTGAGTAGAAACATTCAGGACTTGAGTTCACATTGTGTAGTCTTAGAAGTAGGAGATGATTGAAGATACTGCAGGCATATTCACTCCAGCGAATGCAAAACTTAGTCTCTTGTTGTGTTTTGCCAGAGTCTCATTAGATGCTTCTTGTCAAGATGCTGCTGCATAGCTTAAGAGTGCTGTATTGTGCAGCTACACCTCGTTAATCTCAGTCAGCACCAAAACAGGGAAAGGGCAACGGCAAAATTTAAAAAGGAAAAACACATTTTACAGCAAAACACCCTGAAATATCAATAGTTCCTAGAAGAAAGAAAATTTAGAAGTGGTTAAGAGAAGTTTGTGCTCCAGGCAAGAGTGATCAGTCTATGTCCACAGACACTTAGAATCCAGCTTTCACACTATATACTGATACACATCTGCCTTTCCATGGTCAGGTGTTGCAAAGGGGCTCAGCCAGGCTATAGAGAATGGGTGGCCAAACACCACCTTCATGTTCATCCATTTAGACTTTTTGGCCCATCTCCTCTCCTCCTTCTTCAGCTGCTCGATACCCTGCAAAAAAGGTAAAGCAACGCAGTGCGAGTTAAATTCAGCCCTGATACAAAACATCAAAACATGCAGCTGCTGAATGAGGGATTAAAAATGAATCACAATTTGTATTCTTTTGTTTTCCTTTCACAGGTCTTAGGTGACTCACTCTCAGTGGTTCCTGACGATTAAGAAAGCTCCCAGGATAAACCAACACAGTCAACAAATGGAGGCCATATAACACTACAATTGACAGTTCTTTGTAGTGATAAGTCTGAGTCAGAGCTGTGGGTGTCTTGAGCAGAAAATGCATTACTCTGAACCCACCTGGAGGACGAACAGGTTTAGTTTATTTTGGTTCAAGGTTCTTTATTTGTCAAATGCATAGTTATAGGAAGAGGGGGTAGAGGAAGAACATTATATACATAATATATACATTGGGAAATCTTATGGAGGCTCGACCCCAAACTGCAAACTAAAACACCCGAGTCTGGTGCTGGTCTTCATACTGTTAAGAAACATTTTTTCTTTAAAGGACCAGACATGCTTTTCCTTATTTTCTGTACTCTTAAGAGTGACGGATATCAAACATGGCCAGAGTTTCAAATAATGAGGTCAGTTTACGCTCAGAGTTGAGACTGCTCTAAATCTCTGGTTTTAGTAATTTCTTTAAACTCTCATATCATGTCAGTGAGAGCAGATCTCCTCGTACAGTCCCTCAAGCACACAGGTCTGACTTTAAATTTTCTGTTTGCAAGGAGCAACCAATCACAAGAAAGTTAGCTTAAAGGGAAAAAAACTAAAAAAAACAACTGTTTCACAGAGGATGAACTGAGGGGCTAAACTAAGGTCCAGTATATGACAAAATAAACTTTGTATCATGAATTTATGGGGGTTTTTAAGACTAGTGTACAGTATTTTTCTAATTTCTAATATTACATTTTACAGATTGAGAAAATACTTCCTTTTTTAAGAGTATGGACAATAAAACCTTTTCTCTCTTCTTGAGAGTAAATGTACTGATCATAAGTAGCTTTAGAGAGCACAATCAATAAATATAATCTCATGCAATAAACGGTTGCTGTTTTTCTTCTAAAACATTACAATTGATAAAAAATATTCATGTTTCCTTAATAACAAAGATGTGGTCAATGAGGTCGCCTACACTTACATCAGTTGCGACTGATGTAATGATTACTTCCACTTAACTTTGTGAAGACAAACAACAAAATGTTTCTGGTTGAGTCAAACTTTAAAAAGAGTCTAACTGCAGTTTTATACAGAGAAATGTTCTCTGTGAGGTGAAGTAGAAACTGCAGAAACAAGGGTCAGAGCCAGGCCAGCACTTTCTCCACATCAAGCTGAAAAGGATCTAGTATCTTTCTTTTTAAAGGCTCTTCAGCAAGGTGGGAAGTTTCTGACATGAGAACTTAACCTCATGTCAGACTGCTGACACGGCAGTAGCTGAAATTCAGTTTTCAAGAGGTGTGCAGAGGAGAGGTAAGGTGGTGAAATTCCCTGCTGGATTTACTCACCGTTTCATCAGTGCAGATGGAGTGGACCTGAGTCCCAAACATGACTGCAGTGAAGATCAGAAAGAGGAGACCTTCAAAGCAGAGGAGGATGAGGAGGATGACAGTTGCTGGTGGAGAGAAGTTGCTGCACTCTGGAAAGAAAGGGAGTTTTTTTTTTATGTTAAACCAAGTAAATAACCTAAAATTTGGAAACCAGAAAGGATATTAAACAGACTTAAAGACTTAAGCGTCAAGGTTCCCTGTTCCCTCACTTAGCCCAATCAGAGGCTTGCCCCTCACATTTTGCATAAAAATAGAGAAGTCATAGCTTGTCAGTGCAGAGAATGTGTCAAGTTTGCTTAGACAATAAATCAACTATGAAAAGAGTTCCACATTAGTCTTCTAATGCATAACATTTTACATCTTAGTCACAAGCTTTACTGATTGGATTGGTTCCTATACTAAACTACTATATTACAGGACACACACTTACTCGCCCAGTCTTCTTCAATGCAGAAAACGAAATGGAAGGCCGCCATGAATAACGCATGGAAAGATATTAGTGCAATGTACATCTGAAAACAAACACAAATGTAATGTCAGTCATCTCATTTTTATAATCTTCATATTCATTTATGGTCTTAATTTGGAAAGCCAAAATAAAATGCATTTAGGCGTACAGGCAAATTGGGGGAAGAAGAAGAAGGAAAAAAAAATCAAACTATGTTCAAAAAAAAAAAAAAAAACCTGCCACAAATTCGTCTAAACAAAATTACGCAGTCAGTGTGAACAGCTGGATTAAGAAAAAGGGAGTCTGGATTTTCCGATGTCTAAAGGTCTTTAACTCAAATAACCACAAATGGACACCGATTGGTTACAACCAAGTTGTGCAGAAGAGCATTTCTGAATGCACAACATGGGTTACAGCAGTTGAAGACCACACCGGGTGCCACTTTTATTAAAAACAGGAAACTAAGATTACAATTTACATGTCTTCATCAAAATTGGACAGACAGATTGGAAAGACTTTGCTTAGTCTTGGTCTCAATTTCTGCTGTCATATATGGATGGTAGGCTTAGAGCAGAGTTAACAATGTGACCATGTCACAAAGCTCATATCACCTCAAACTGGTTTCTTGAACATGACAATGAGTTACAGTGTGCTCAAATGGCCTTCAGTGCCATTTCCCACTCCAATAGATTACCTTTGGGGTGTGGTGGAGCAAGAGATACACATCACTGATGTGAAGCCAACAAATCTGCAGTAACAATGTGATGCTATCATGTCAATATAGACCAAAATTTCTATCCAATGTTTCCTATGTTTGCTGAATATGTGCAATGAAAAATTAGGCCAGTTCTGATGGCAAAACTGGGTCCAAGCCAGTGTACCTACTAAAGTAGCCGGTGGGTGCACCCTATATATTATGACATTCGACCCAAGAGCAAGTATAAGTGTGAGCATGATAATGAAAGAGGGAGTTATTATGAATATTTCCAAGTGGATTCTAATATTCGTTTTGCTGTTAAAGACTCACTGTGAAGAGGACAAAGTATTTCTGGTTGCTTTCTCCGACACAGTTATTCACCCAGGGGCAGTGATGGTCCATCTTCTTGATGCAGCGTTTACACACACTGTGGAGACAAAATAAATTAATCATAGGCACACCTGAGGGAGTCATGCAATGCACAAATGTGGGTTTTGGTATGTCACAACAACTGTCACTAAAAGACACACACACAAACACCTTAAGGAGCATAATTCAGTCAACTGTGAGAAAATGAACAGGCTGCTCTCAGTCATAGCAGCTGCAGACTGGGGGTTATTTATCTGTCAAAACTGCAGCAGGCTGACAACTCAAGTAAAAGCCAGAAACTCATAATTTATCATAAGACAAAGCAGAGAGTCACACTCGAGCTGCCTGGGCGCTTTGTTTTATGGGGAAATCGCTTTTTAAAAAGCTGCCATTCTGTGTGTAAGATACTGTTTGTTTGGGTTGTTAGAGATAACTGTGTCACTGCACTGTATCATCTGAAGCACCCTCAAGAATGACTCATAATATTCAGCTTGAAAAGAATCAAACTGACTGCCATTTTTGCTTCTGAGACGGGCTGACTCACTGGCTTCACAATTCAATTAATCGGAGGTGTTTTTGCACTTTTCATGCCTTGAGATCCCAGAGAAACCACTGAGCAACCACAGAGGGAAGTCCTTATTATTATCAACTTGCAGAGTCTGCAGGGAAATGCGACACAGCTGAAAGACGCAGGAGAGCCAGTCTAGGCACAAACACAGAGGAGGAGTGGCGTTCCCAGCCGGAGAGTCGCATCAGGACTTTCCTCTGTGAGGTGCAGACTTCAGCAGATTCCTGTTTGTTTTGTTCCCAAAATGTGCAGTCTGCAATGAGAAGTGTACCCTTTCTTATACTACACAGATTCATACAGTGCTGTACCTGCAGTGGTGAGCTCTGTCTGGCTTGATGCTGCAGCACTTGGGGCATTTGTACACCACCTGTCCTGGTTTGAGCTGCAAACTTTCAATGAACTCTTTGGTTGCGTTTCCTTTAGGCACAGCACCCTGAGGAGGAGTGGGATGAAAAGAGAAGTCAGCTCTGCTCTGTCACTCTACATGTGGTACATGATTTCCTTTGACGGCAAGATGGCTTTTATTTTATAAAGTGCATTTAAAAAGTGCTTCTCCAGCCAAACGCACACTCTCTTTTATGTGACCGCACTTATAGCTAGATTGGGAAACCCTGGGCTGACTTATCGAGTTGGTAATCACCTTCATGTGACCCGCTTAGCCTGTCTGCGGATTTTAGGGGAAGTGAAACCAGATAAGGAATAGATATTGTGGCTATGTTGAACTTTCTTTGTATTACAAATGCTGGAGTTGACTCAAGAGGCTTCCAAGCCCAGGATAGACAAAACATGACAAACACAAAAGCATTTTTAAAAAACCAAAAAACAAACAAAGCACATAGAGAAAACAAATCCAAATCTATGTAACAATTAGAAGTAAATTAAGAGTATGCTAGAAAAAAGGTTTGCAGAAATAGTAAAGCTAGACTGAAAGGGATAAACAAAAAAAGCTGCTGAATCCATAAAGAAGAGTACAAATAAAAAATTACTAAAACACAGTAACGGAAGATTAAAAATGAGATTAGACTTAAAACAAAGCCCACCCCAGACTAAAGTGCATGCAAGCCCTCACGGGTGGGGCCTTAAACTCATTTTAAAGTGTCAAATTTTTCAGTAGGGCTTTATGGGTTATGTGAGACTATCCAAGAGCCTAATAAGGGAAACAAAGAAGAGTTTCCTCAGAGTCAAAAACTAGGAGAGAACCCAAGATAATTTATTTTGCACCTGATATCCAAGAAAGTCAATGGACTGTGATACAACTAAGCCAGATGGGCAACAAAAAAAAAAAAGGAGAGAAAAAAAAAGGTAATGTTTGTGGGATGTTATAAGAAAAATGTATCTAATGACATTTTAGACATGAATGACGTGAATGACATTTTTATTATATCTGATATGACTACAGTTTAAATTCTGTTGAATAATTAAGGGGCTCACAACCTAAGGATCAGGGATCCACTGAGGGGATGATTAATGTGGTGGAAAATAAGAATTACCGTATTTCCCGGACTACAAAGCGCACCTGAATATTAGCCGCACAAGCTAAAATCAGGGGAAAATCCTGTTTTGTACATACATTAGCCGCACCTGACTAAAAGCCGCAGGTGTTTCAATATTGACTTATCATATGTAAGAGAATATGCACAAAGCGAATTGTCAGGAAAGAGATGGCTGTTTGGAGACACACCCCTTTTATTAATATTTTGAAAAACAAGTTATGGGTACATATTTGCACATGTGCTGTGCTTCATAAATGAGTAACAAATGTAGTACATAACAGTAACCTACAGCACACCAGAAAAATAGATTCAGACTACCTTTTAGGCTCAGGTGCAGAGACACAGCTTTAACAAGAAGAAAAGTCAGTCATTCACCACCATCTTCCTGCGCACTAAAACCACCAAAGTCCTCTTCTCCAGTGTCGGAAACGAACAGGCTCAGGATGGCTTCGTCATCCACTCTCAGCTTCTTTCCTTCGTTGTCACTTTCAAAACCAAAGAAATCCTCATTGTCATTGTCGGAGTCGAACACCCTCTGAAGGGCCGTGGCGGTGTCCTCCTCTCCATCATGCAGCAGTCCAGCCCTTCGAAATCCGTTGGTGATCGTGGATGTTTGCACACTTTTCCACGCTGTCAGAATCCACCGGTAGAGTTGAGCATAACTTGCTTTTCGCAAGTTTATCGCCGCTCATCATCCACGCCTCCCGCTGAACGCGTAGCGCTACTTTGAAGTTTGTTTTTCGCGCTACTTGTACGGCACTATGTTGCCTGGCGGATGGACATGTGACCAACATACCACTCTTGAACCCCGATCCTTCCGCCAGGCAACGTAGTGCCGTACAACAGCGGAACAAACAAAACAAATCGTCTTACGATATGACAAAAATCATGGACAATCTATAGAAAAGCCGCACCTGACTAAAAGCCGCAGGGTTCAAAGCTTGTGCAAAAAGTAGTGGCTTATAGCCCGACAATTACGGTAAATTGGTTCTATAACAGAAATCTGATCAATTTTTTATTTTATTTTTTACTTCTATTTCTGCTGCAAGTTACAGGTAGTTTAGATTTTTTTTTTTTTTTTTTTTTTTTTTAAAATAAAAGCATGTGAGTCATACCATAGGCTCCAGCTATACATTAAAGGATACAAAACCACAAAGTTTGGAGAGCGCTGCATTTCATAAGCATATATTATAAACTCCTAGCTGCCAGTGTACCTAATAAAATGTAGATATAATTTGCAAAGTACGTGTCAGAGAAGTGTGGAGGAATTTGTGGAAGTTTAAAGTAAAAGAGCACAGAAATAAAAGTTTAGTACCCATGCAACTGTTGCAAGTCAAATATTTACTATGAGCACACCAACAGGAACACATTCTTAAATTATTGTAGTAATAAATCGAGAGAGGATAAATAGTGCTAGTCAGACAGTCAGTATCGCATCCTACAAGCAAATAAAGTGGACCAATAAAGCTCTGACTGACCGGGTCTGTGCACATCGCCTTGGCATGGGAAGCAAGGGCGAGGAAGGCGAGGCCGTTGAACAGCACCCCGTTGAAGAGGCTATAGGCCACGTTCTTGGCAGGCAGCAGCATGACGAACACCACCACAAACTCGGCGTAGAAGACCAGGAGCCAGGTGATGATGCCACACACGATGCCGCAGCTGTCGCGGATGAACCACATGGTGTCGGAGCCGGTGCGCGGTGGAGGAGGGGTGCAGTGCTCGCGCTTCAGGTAGCCAGCTTGGCGCTCAATGTCCCTGGTGCGGTGCGCCGGGCTCTTCATCCTAAAGCGCCTGTGGCTCCAACCACATACTGCGAGGAGTGACGAGACAGATGGTGAGGAAGAGGGGGGGACAGAGCGGTGGGAAGAAAATGAAAGAAGAGGAGGAATTAGGGACTTATGCGAGGGATGGTACACAGTTGCCATACAGTTATTTTCACTTCCATCACCTTCAATATGGATTATTCTCTCTGTCACACACAGAAATTCAAATTATCTCAGGAGAGAAGCTGAACAAAACAACGTTTGATTTATTTTTTGGATTCATTTTCTATCAAACAACTATTTTTTTCTGCTCTGACTGTATTACTTTGATACTTCGCTGTAACAGTGGTGTCCCACAGCAATTAAGAGTCAGTGTAAACAGACTAATAACAGAATCTGCATGGTCCTCGAGGAATATAAATAAAGGCAGGAGCCATTAAGGCACAGTGAATCAGCAAATAATGTTGGAGTAAACGCTCAAGAGGACGCATTAACTGGAGGAGGAACAAACACTAACCGCTCTGATCCCACAACGCCAAGAAAATCCATGCATCCTCTCACAGCAAAGTTTCAGCATTTGGCCTTAAAGGTAACACAAAACAATGCTTCACCACAAAACAGACTACACTGCTGTCCTGCTCTGCTTGGGGCTTAAGCGTGTGTGTATCCAGATCCGTCTGGAGACGAGGCTCATAAATAAGTCATCAAGCAGGTTTGTGTGTGTGTGTGTGTAGACAAAAATCTGATGTGACTTGAAAGGGGCCAAACTGTCAAAAATAACTAGATCTCAGTATTACATGAAGGCTAAAATAAAACAGCTGATTCCTGTAGGATACAGGAACCTTGATGCCCTTCTCCTCACTGAAACTTAAGATTAAAATTAGAGCAATCAAACTGCTTGGGTGTAACTAAGGATTCGATCTATCCATTAGACTTAACTGAATGATAGTCTAATCTCACTTTTATGTCCACATTAATCAAGGCTTGTCCAATGATCCTGACAGTTACACAGGCTTCCCAGAGGACAGAAATTTAATCAGAATAAAAACATACAGCACATCTGGGACAAAATCTCAGATTCCATCACTGTCCAGAAGGAAAGCAAAATTAAATCAAAACCAAAATGGATTTATGATTTTTAACCTTTTAATAGGATCAGTTTTTACTACATTTTGGTGCCAAAGTTTCTTCTCCTATGCTCGTTGTTTCACCATGTCTATGTGTGAGGGAGGGTCCAGACAGAGCAGATCACCGTTTTCCCCAGTGTGACTGTAGCATTAGTTCTGTTTACATACCAAAAATGACCTAGTTCAGTTTAGGAAAGAAAACTATTTGATTAGGTTTAGAAAAAGATCACATCTGGGTTAAAGTACACAAGTCGGACGTTTCAAAAGGATGCTCAGTTTTCTAGGTTGGCATGGCGACACATGCTACTCAGGACGCTCAAAAACAGAGGCAGCACAAATGTGAAACATACTGGTTTCAAAGTTGATCCCGCTTACTCAGGACTGGCCAAAGTCTTGCTGACTGCAACATAACAAAGTAAAGTGGACAGTTTGTCTCCGTGCATGTGAGAAGAAAAAGAAAAACACTTACCAAAAAAAAAAAAAAAAAAAACCCCACACAAAATCATTTTCATGACCATTTCGCAATGAGCCCAGGCTAGAATTTAACATCACTCAAGTTGACAACAAGTCATTACATTACTGCAAGTGAAATAAAAGCTTCCTGGAAGGATCAATCCGTCTAAAGCCAAAGTTGGACAGATGTCAAGCGGCATAGATGGCATGGTGACAAACAAAACTCTGTACCCAACATTCACCACCATGTCAAGCTGTGGATCACAATAAAGGAAAGAATCCCAGCACATCTACATTTCCCAAGAATGTCACACAGCATCTATCAGCAGTGACATTTTTAAGCAGCACCAAGTATTTAAAACAGTTTTGTGCGCTCATTTGGGCTATTCTAATTTTTACTCTTTATTTGAATAAATAATTTTTTGAGCGATTCATTTCAACGTGGTCATCAGATAATACTAATCTGTCACCGTAAACTACCAGTCAAAAGAAGTCAATTTTTGTTCCAGCTGTTACTGAAAATTTATTCAATTTGATTTATATAGTGTCAAATCACAACTTTAAATTTTAAGGTAAAGACCCCACAATAATACAGAGAAAACCCCAACAATCAGACAACCCCCTTGTAAGAAAGCACTTGGTGACAGTGGAAGGGAAAACTCCTTTTTAGCAGCAAGAAACCAGTAACAGGAAGAACCAGGTTCAGGGAGGGGTGTCCATCTGCTGCAACTGGCTGGGGGTGAAATGACGAATACAGGACAAAAGACACAAAGTGTACACTGAAACTGGTAAATAATACAACTTTGTTCCGAAAAATAAATGAATTAATAAAATGAAATCACAGAATCTAAAAAGACTCATTCAGTAGCCAAATACACTTGTTGTATTTTTTCTATAATGCTACAAAAATTATGTTTAGCAGATTTATTCCCAGGGCTCTTGAGGTCAGCAAGAATTGACACAAATATGCCGTTCACGACAAACTGGCCCGATGTTCACTTAAAACCTACCATTCAGGTATTTCCTAATGTTCTGGGTCTTTAGCTTGCTCCAGAAACAACTCCAGACCAACCACTTGCTTTTTTCTCATGATTTATATTCAATATTCAACTTCCTATATTACAGTATGTTGTAACTGTGGCTGCAAAGGTGTAGCAACACAGTTTGTTCCAAAGCGACACACACAAAAAAAGTTGAAGCATTTTTGGGAACTGTTTGCTTTAAAGTTCAAGTTTCAGATTACTTCCCCCGCTGCAAATAAGCTGTAAGTTCACCTACTTCACTCTGGTTAGATGAACGATTGTTTTTAAGTGTTCTATTGGAGTACTAAATGAATTTTGAGTACACATGCTAGTGTCCCTGTAATAACCACGTGTTGTTTACTCGTGTGACTCACTTGACGCGTATTTGGCTCGACGGGTGGAGGAAGTCCACCTGTCGAGTTTCAAGTAAAACTTGCTTCAGGATGCAGGAAGCTTACACATGGCCGGTGTGTCACTGAAAACGACTCCCTTCATTAGAAACAACAGCTAGAAACAGCAATGAAACCAGTGTTGAGTGAAAATGGAGATGATGAAAAAAGACAGAAACTCAAGACAATGAAATAGGCAAGAAAGCCCTGGAGTGAAACTAACTACTGATGCTGAGTTCATTAATAATTAAGCAAATAGTTCCTCCTGCAGAATGAGTCTATAGATTTCTGTCAGTGAATAGCTGCTTGTATAGAGAGGAAAACCAACATGAATGGAACAGAAACACTTTACACAACAAAATCTTGTCTAAGACGATCTGGAAGATACAGTAGATACAGTATGTGAAAATGTTTAACACGGTAAAGGTAAGTTCATTTAAAATGCATGCAGCACACTAAAACACTCCACGATTCACAGGCATTTTTGATACCCTGCTGTAAAATAAATTACACCACCGAGTGAAGGAGGCAGCTGAGCGGGCAGGCGGCACGAGGACCTCCTGCTGCGATAAACAGCCAGTTAACATGCTGATGTTGTTCCACTTTACTGATAGTCTCATCGGGCCACTTAAAAAACTGAAAATGGTTGTTTCACTCAAGACTAATGTGATGCTTCAGGGATTATTATTGCAAAAACAAACATGACCTGAATATGACACCGATACACATTGTTTTATTTATCATCACATAGATACTGCTGTCCCTGTATTGAAGCAGAGTGGCAGAAGAGACACATTAGACACGACAAACTGCTCACGGAGTAGCTGTTGATGGTCTTTAAACTGACAGAGCGAACTCTCTACTGGCTAAAGCAGGTCCAGGGTCCAGTCTGGCCCACTAGATGGCTTTACAAAGAGTGAAAATTGCACAGAAGCCATTAATTTGTCCAGTTTTTTCAGTAAAAAATGAATTGTTAATCATTTTACTGATGTCATGTTTATTGTACAGGTGTGAAACGAATGGTGAGTTGAAAGTATTTCGAGATCTAGACATGGTTTAAACATAAAGACGTAGAACACTACACCCGTTTTTCTCAAGTTCACCTCAGGTTGTTTATTTGTTTCACGTGTGAATTTTTAACATGAAATGACCCCCTGTGTTGTAGGCTTATTTTTAAGGGAGTGGGGTAAAAGGGTGCCTTTCAATTTAGCTTATCATTTCAGATTTTTTGAAATATTGAATTCAGCTAAGGTGAACGCTTTAAAATGGACTTCTTTACACTAAAGAAACACTTTCTTACACTTAAGAATTTAATTTTAATTACATTTGTAAACTGAATATGTGGCATGTTCACATCTACATTCATTAACACACACTGTTTGTGTTTAATAAAACATCTCTCCTTTGCACTGTAGTCCTATACTAACACTCAGGTGTTTGTGGCCACAGATCAGGATGCACTCTGTATTGTTTCAACTTTCTATCACAGCCCTCATTACGCTTGAGCACCTATCACTTGTTGTCCTGTTTTTGGACCACTTTTGGTAGGTAAAAGTCTCAAAACCTGCCCTCTTTGGATCTGGTGTGACCCAACTGCTTCAGAGCAAGAGGCTCCTGGGTTCAAGACTTCCTGGATGCTCTCTGTGTGGAGTTAACCTGCTCTTTCTGTTGTTGTGTATTTTTATTTAGCTGCTCTCATTTATACCTAATGTATGTTTAATTGGTGACTCTAAATACATCAAAGGCGAGGATGTGAGCTACGAAAAGAGTTAAAGGTGGAACAGAATAAGACCCTGGGTGAATGCGAGTTGTCAGTAGGAGTATAAAATCTCAAACATTTAAGTCAATCCTCCTTCCAATAAATCATCAAGAACAGATTGTTCACCAATATATCTGACTCCACGACAAAGTGCAACTCTGAGGAGATGATCACCTTTTTTCATTTCAGTCACCTGTCTTTGGTTTCACTCTTATATTATATCATTAATTTCTTATCTAACTGTGTTTTTTTGTATCTTATTGAGCTATCTTGTTTTATCATATGACATTGATTTTATTAAGCCATTCATAATGAGATAAGCTATTTTAATAATGGTTGCATTTAATGTTATGGCAACTGCAAGACAGCAGTTTCATTACTTGTTTATCCACAACAAGATTCACTGACTGGTCCTTCCAGCTCGTCTTTGGCCGATTTGATTTCGAGGATAAAAAACAGACATCTGCTAAAATATGTTGAATAACCTGAGAGGCACTAAGGAGGAAAAAAAATAAGCGTGTGTTCTGGGCTCATGTATACGGCTGAAGTGCTTTTGAGCACGGTTTGCTGTATTTCAGGTAAACTAACCACCACAAAGATATGATGAGTATCGTATATGGTAACATATATGATGTATAGGACATAACTACTCATCTTTTGGAAAGTGCAGTAATAAACCAAACCAGGAAGTTAACTGGTAGCTGAAACAGAGCGGGATGACTGGTTTTCCAGTAGTTGATAAATGGAAACACTTAAAATCTACAAAACCATTTTCCAGAGTGAAACTGGGTTTTCACAGCCTACCTCGCACTCTCT
This sequence comes from Rhamphochromis sp. 'chilingali', assembly GCF_963969265.1. Classification (NCBI taxonomy): domain Eukaryota; kingdom Metazoa; phylum Chordata; class Actinopteri; order Cichliformes; family Cichlidae; genus Rhamphochromis; species Rhamphochromis sp. 'chilingali'. The sequence continues at coordinate 24,961,013 of NC_137944.1, forward strand.
TGCCTTTCTCGACGGACGCTTCTTGAACTCTTTGTGTAGTTTAGAGGCTTGTAGAGTTCAGACACCCCAAACTATCCACACACGCCTGTCTGCCCCTCCGCTGCGTCCGTTAGCTCAATCCCAGCTAACCTCACCGATCTTCGGACAGTTGCCCTCCACGGCCCCAGCGACTCGGCTCCCGCTCTCGTTGCTGTCTCGTTTTCAAAGAAGTGTTAATTATCCTCACTAACAGTCAGCTAAACGTGACCTGACACAAGGTGCTGTCGAACTGCCGCTCCTCCCGTCAGATCCAGAAAGCTCTGCGGGCAGCGGGACAACAAAATGCAGATCCAACCAGGAAGTCAGACACCCTCTCCTGTCTGTTATGGGCCGCTTAACCCTGAGCGTTGACTTCTAGGTGGTACTTTCACCCGGGCTGAGATCAAAACCTTGCAAAATCCTACCACCCCCCTTACGATGGTGAGGGCTGCTGAAGGTTAAAGTGAGTAAGTCTGTAAGGAAAATAGATAAATGAATGAATGAATGAAAGAATAAATAAATAAATAAATAAATAAGGGATTGTACTAGGGGAGAAAAATTTCCAAAAAAAGTTACAAGGAAAAAATGAGAGGAAAAAAAGTGGCAAATAACCCCAAAAAATTACAATATTTTAAGCAACAAACAAAAACAAAAAAATGTCAGTCTATGACACAAAAAGTAAATTTACACGCAAAAATGGGCAGCTGTTGAGAAAACACTCATCTATTTATTAAAAAAAATACCAAATTTCTTTAATAAAATAGGAAATAGAAACTTAATAATATAAAACAACAAATTTACAAGTAAAATACATAGGGTACAAAATTCACAGATTTCGTGGAAAAAAATCACAAGAAAAAAATTACCAAAAATACGTGGCATAAGTTAAAGCACGTGCAGAAAAATTGTTGTAAAGGGTTGTTCAAACTTTAAGTTGCTTTTCGTGTCAACATCAGTGGAATATCTTTGTTTTTAGGAGGTCACTGTCTTGTGTTTGTTGGGTGGGGCGTTTACCTGTAAAGATTATTAGAAAACTCAAACAACCAGCATGCCCTTCGGATTTTTCCCCCATTGTCGTCTTCTGATGACGCAGGGGTAAAGCGACAGACATACACACACATGCTGAAAGTGTTTCTGAAAAATGGCAACAGTGCAAGTTAGTGAGGCTGAAAAAGTGTACATACTACACGGCATACGAGTAAGTTGTTAACAAACATGTTAAAAAAAATACAGCACCAGACTTTTGTTTATTCTGTTAAAATCATTTTAAATGTATTTATGAGCTTTAGCGATAGGAAGCTAGCTGCATTAGCACTGTCTCTGTTGACATGTTTCTTCCTGGTCTTCAGGATGACTTAAGGGTGGATGGACGAGGCTGCGAGGACTACAGACACATGGAAATAGAGACCGATGTGGTTTCCAACACAGACGGATCCGCCAAAGTCACGCTGGTAATTAAATCAGGCAGCATGTGTGAACAGCTGAAAGACTGAAATTTAATGATCATTAAACGATTTACGCAAAAACGAATTCTTAAAATCACATCTAAATTTGACTTGGAGCCAGTGTAAGGAAGCCACAATGGCTGATATGTGATCTCACTTGTCACTTAAGAGGCTTCCCACAGGGTTTTAGTCCAGCTACAGTCAGCAAAGCAAAACCTGAATGACTTGGCAGATGAATGAAAACTGTTAGTAGTAAAGCTGAGATGAAGTGAAGGCATGAGTACGCTTTTCAGAAGTCAGAGTGCTGTTGAAGCTCATTTCCAGGTTCCACTGTCAGACCAACCTTTTTATATCACCCCATGGTTTGTCTCTCTTTCAGGGGCACACAGCGGTTCTTGTGGGTGTTAAGGCAGAGATTGGAAAACCAAGGCCAACGGTGCCAGCCGAGGGCTATTTGGAGTTCTTTGTTGATTGGTATGTATGCTGCTAAATGATATTTCTGTTTATGAGGGGTATAACAATTCTGAAACTGTGGCCAAAATAGGGATACAAACATCCACAATATGATTTCACTATTCCACTTGAAGCTGGTAATTCCACGTTAAAGCACATGTGTCTGGTGAGAGCTGTAATCAAGTGTGTGTTTGAGCCCAGAGGTGCCACTATGGATTTAACAGAGGGGGGAAAAGGTCCCACGGCATTTTCTACAATCTTCACAGTGATTATCGAAATTTGCTTTCTGTGTTAATCACAGAATTATTTTATTTTTATTTTTACGTATTATTGACGGGCACAAACTGTATAGTGTAGCAGCAGAGTTGGTGCTAAAACATGTACTGATTTTGATTACTTCTGATTTGATTAATTATTATTATTACAGTTATTATTCTCATTATTCTCATTATTTGCTGTAAGATTTATTTGGCAGCGTGAGAATAGGTAAAAGTGCAACAGCTGCTGTTATATAAAAAGAACTAGAAATACCCCAGAATAAAAACAAAAAAAAATACCCCAGAATAATTAAGTGTATTTTTTCTCTATTCATGAATGTGGTTTAAAAAAAACAACTGTTTTTTTGTTTTGTTTTTTGTTTTGTGGGGAGTTGAAAGGTAAGCCAGGCTGTGGCTCGGAAGAGTTGTTACACCCCGTTGGTTTAAACGTGGGTACGCGTCATTTTTTACAGTGTTTAGGTGAAAAATCTTGAATTCAAATCAAAATTTTTGCATCAGCAATTAAAGATTTTAAAGACATTGAAAGTAAAAAAAATCACTTGAAGTTAAGTGAGTGTTTTAATGAATGTGCTGCCACCAGGAGGTAGTGTTGCATTATCTGTTCCCTGGATTTCCACCATAGTCCACTAAAGAAAGTATTATCATATGACCATACATAACGTGTTTGTGTGAAGAGAGGTAGCAAGATTAGCAAGCTTTACTCTGGGATAAGCTCCTGCTGTACGACATAGCTGGGTTGTTTCTTCTTCAGTTCGGCCAATGCGACCCCCGAGTTTGAGGGCAGAGGGGGTGAGGAGCTGGGCACGAAGCTGAGTAACACCCTCTACAAAGTCTTCAACAACAAACGCAGCATCGATCTGAAGAGCCTCTGCATATGTGCTGGAGAACACTGCTGGGTGCTCTATGTGGATGTGCTGGTGAGTCGTAGTGTCCAACGCTGCCTTTTGCTTCCTAAAATTTTTTTTCTTTTTTAATATTTATTTTTTCTAGTGTGCAAAAATAAAGAAAACGTGCACTGTACACTGCAGCTCCCTTTCTCCATGACTGCAGTTTTTTTTGCCCTCCATTTGAGCGTCATTGAATTTTGACTAGTGATCCAGCCAAAATCCTCTCCTCTGCTGCTCCACAGTTGTTTTCTGCAATAATAAATTTATTGTTTTTAGACAGAACAAGTTATTTTTGGACAATAATTTGACTGAGAACTTACTACACCAGTCATTTTCACAATTTTCTGACATATTTTAGCACAAAAAACTAATAAATAATTACAATTATTCCATCACAACCCTACATGTGATTCTTATGGGCTGTGCTTCTGCTTTTATCCTCAAAATGACAAGGCTGTTTTCCTGCATTTACGTTTTTCTTCCTGTTTGTATAGTAAGAGTTGTTAGCAGTGTAGAGGTGTTAAGATTTGCTTGAACATTTCCAAATAAATCCAAACAACTTGGGTCAAATCTCATGTTTTTATGCTTCCACAGCTCCTGCAGTGTGATGGAAACTTGTACGATGCCATATCAGTAGCTATCAAGGCGGCTCTCTTCAACACAAAGTGAGTCTCCGTTTGAGATTTTTTGGCATCTTACAGTTTATTTAATATTGCACAAATGAAATCTTACTAAAAGTCTTGATTACTCCACCGACAGAATTCCCAAAGTTCACATATCATCCGATGAAGAAGGAGGAAAAGAAATTGAGCTGTCTGACGACCCCTACGACTGTATGAGACTCAACGTAGAAAACGTTCCCTGTATAGTGACTTTGTGCAAGGTGAGCTCACTTGCTGATGCTCAGAGGTGGTGACTGTCACCACACCATAGTGCTACATGCGGCTCACTGTGTTTCTGCAGGTGGGACACAGACATGTGGTGGATGCAACACTGCAGGAGAAGGCCTGCTCTGTGGCAAGCCTCATAATCTCCGTCACGCACAAGGGCACCATCACCTGTATGAGGAAGGTGGGCGGAGGCAGTCTGGACCCAGAGAGCATCTTTGAAATGACAGAGGTGAGCCCAGCTTCGCTCCTCAGCCATCTGGCCTCCTCTCAGCACAGCTGAAGAATTAACAAATTGTGCTTTTAACCTTATTTACATTTTAAAGCAGCAACATTTGACCTTCAGTTAAAAGGAATCCTTTATATTCTCACGTGGAGTTGGAGCTGCAGGTTGAACTTGAACCTGGGCTGCTGCATTTCAACCATAAGTCAATGGGCACCTGCTCACCCACCTAACTAAAGGAGTTCACTACTTTTATAGACAGAATTTCTAGGCAGAGCCAAGTGTCATCTTTGCTTACACTGCTGCCCCGTGCCCAAACCTGGATAAGTGGCAGAAAAATAGGTGGATTGTTTATTTCCTTTCTTTCTTTCTTTGCTTGTTTTCTGCAGGCGGGCAAAAGAGTTGGGAAAGCCCTCCACGCTCCTCTCATGAAGCTGCTGGAACAGGAAGAGAGTCTCGGAAAAAAGAGACAGAAAGTTGGTTTTTTGGGCTAAAAATCCGCTCCTGTTTCCAAGTTTGTGTTTACATGTATACATAATTTTCTAATAAAGTGTTTATTTGTACTCTGCTTATATTTGTTTTTTCAGATACGTTTTTGTTGTTGTTTTGTTTGCACACAGATTGATAGAGGAATTGTTTTATGTGGCATCTGAATCACAACAGATGAAGCTTTGTAGAAGATATGTCTGGTTGAAAGCTGAAGCTAGTGAAGGATTATTATTATTATTATTATTATTATTATTTTTATTATTATTTCACATTTATACCATACGTGCATATAGTAGGAGGCTCAGGGGAAGCACTTGCGGCCACCAGTATTCTTTTGCCCAAAACCAAATATATTCAAGTTGCTGTCAATAAAGACTGAATTTTTGGCATTTTGCTTAAAATAATTAATTGATTATCAAAATATTTTCTATGGGCTAATTGTTTGTCTGTTTTAGTTCTAGTCTGATTTCAAGCTGTTACAAAGTCAGGAAGAAGATGAAGTGCAGATTATTTAAAATACTTATTATGATGCAAATGGTTGGAAAAATGGCCTAATATGAACCTTGAACAATACTTAGTGTTTGTGTTCATTTATCTTTAAAGTTTGCTCCGCATCAGTGAATGGGTTGTTGTTTTTTAACTCCCCACAAATGCAAAACTTTCCATTCTTGAAATCTGCACTGCCCTCTCTCAGCAGACCTGCACTGGAACTGTCCAGTCTTTCTGCATCCTTTTGTGTTTGCCACGTGTCAGCTGAGGAATAAGTGTAGTGGAATCTTACTGAAGGACCAGATGTGACTCTGGATGATTTCCACTTTGTCCTCAGACAGGGTGAGGGTGTGTGCACAGGCAGGCAACAGACTGATCCAAAACAAGCTCTTGCTTTGGATCCGTCTGACATTTGGGCAAAGTTTGAGCCATTGCCTAAATCTTTCAGTGCGAAGTCTGAAACTAAAAAAAAGAAAATATCCTGCATCTCATCTACTAAAGGATCATAATGCACCTTCACTGCTGTCAAAAACATCTGCAGTAATAAAACTTACAGGTCAAATTTTAGCCATATGCTGTGGATGAAACTATAATAATTTGAGCCAGTAAAACTACAGCTGAGTTATGCAGGGTCTTATGCAACAGAAGAGTCGCTCTTTGTTTGTCTTTTTTATACACCTTCATGAAAGCTGCAGAGGGCTTATGTAATAGCTGCTTCACACTGTCTGGCCTCAGTCTGCAGGTCTACACCTGCTTTCCAGGCCTGGCTCTGGTTAGCCCTCAACCTCCACGTGAAGAGTCTGGAGCCAAAAGAAACGCACACACGCCATCCTTAAAGGCTTCTGAGGTTGGACTGTTATTCCTACAAACAGCACTTTCAGACTACATAATTTTTCCATCTTCTGGGGGATGAGAGGGAGTGTGTGAGAGGGACAAATAGAAAGAGAGAGGGAGGGAGATGGATAAATTGCAAGCGTCCACGTTGATTCAGCCTCATTCGACAGGTCTAACCATGGAGTTCAAAGGAGTGTGTTTGCTCCTAGGAGTGCTGCTGCTCGTAAGCTCCTCGCTTCAGCAGATTCCAACAAAGAAGAAGCCCATGAAAAAAGGTAGAGAGTCTTAAGAGTCTCCTCTTACTTAAAACACTCTAAAGCTGTTTGATCACTGAGTTTGCACAATTAACCTTTTCTAAAAAAATTTCTTGTATGTCTGGAATCAGATACAACAAAGGATGCTGCTATTGTGCAATTACAGAAACAGATCGATGACATCGTCCAGGAGCTCAACCTACTGAAGGAGCAGCAGGCTCTGCAAAGAGGTAAACCTGGTGTTTAAAACAGTTCATAGTTAAAACAGTCATCAAGAGAAGGCACTACCTGCACCGTCATGTGATAAAACCCTTAAGTGTACGAGTGTATGCAAGTTAACAGTGTATAACAGTCCTTGCTTACCTTGCTTTGGGGCCAGTTGTTAAATCTACCTTAAGACATTTGATATTTTATTAAAAAAATATGCATGCACTATAAACTAGCTGTCACATATTATTAATAAGACACAAAATATCAGAATTCTTGTTTTTAATCATTGTTTGATTTTTTTAGTGTGCATGCATCTTATATGTTTTCAGTCAAGTCAGAGTAAGAATTTCCAGTACACACTTTCACTCACTCTACCCATTTAGATTATTCAACACAATTTCTCACAGTTATTCATGCAACATCAACTTATTTTATCCATTTTAGCCCGTTTATCTATATAACACTTGTTGACGTGTCCTCCTTCATAAACTGTGCTTGGGCTGATCCTAGTCACTGGTGATTGAAGGTGAATATGCCTTTAATATCACACCAGCAGAGTGGAGACAGACGCACTTCTTAGTCTCCTTAGTCTCACTTCTGTCTGATATGGATTACAGTTGAGAGAACAAAATATGTATTTAAGTTGGATCCAATATCCTGAAGCATGCTTCAGTTAAACATAAGTGCAGATTAGATACATGTGGAGTCTTTAAAATGCCATATTTTAATCTGGAAAACACGTTTGCCCCACTGTTCTGAACAGAAAATCATATTGTTTCTGGAAAACAAACACATACATTCTTTTTTTAAAGTTGTGTTCGCCATGATAACAAAGCTACATTTTTCCTGCATATCATTATCAAAAAAAGTCCTCACAAAAACAAGAAACATTAAAAAAAAAAAAAAGCATTTTACTGTTCTTATTTAACCATCAGTTCCTTTTTTTCTCCCCTCTGCAGTCTGTTTAAAAGGCAAAAAGATCAATGGCAAGTGTTTCTTGAGTGACCCTGTGAGGAAACGTTATCACACCGCCAGCGAAGACTGCAACGCCCTGGGCGGTGTCCTTGGCACACCTACATCCAAGGATGAGAACGATGAGCTCAGAGACTACGTCCGCCAAAGCATCGGCCCAGATGAGCAGGCGTGGCTGGGCATCAACGATATGGTAACTGAGGGCACCTGGATCGACCAGACCAGCAGCAGCATCACCTACAAAAACTGGGACACGTCCAACTTTAGGTCCCCCCAGCCAGACGGGAGCATGTCCCAGAACTGCGCTGTGCTCTCTGCAGCCTCCCAGGGGAAGTGGTTTGACGAGAACTGCCGCGACGAGAAGCCATCCGTGTGCCAGTTCAACATCGTTTGACCACATTTATCTCACCAGTGACTCTGCGTTTGCTTGGTTATAGCTGCTTTGTGTGTGTGTGTTTACTCTCACTGCAATGCTGCTTTTTTTTGCTATCCTAAAAGGGGTTCAAGCCAGTGGTTCCCAACTGGCTTTGCATCAGAACCAAAGTCTGATGTAGAAGTCACAATCAGTTGCATAAGAAGATGTTATTTTAGACAAATGTGATGCTGCTGGTATGTAATTTTGCAGCGTTCCTGGTGTTTGGAATAAAAACAAGAAGAAGACCACAGTCCAGTTTGGAGTAAGCGAGAGATTGTGTGGCTGTACAAAGAAATGGCAAAGAAAACTGCATATCATTTTAGAAAAACATAAGTTGAAATAACAATGTTCATGTGATTAAAAATAGTGTTTGGGTGCTGGCACCATCCACAAATTAAAAACTGCGTGTAACTCTCTGTTGTCCTCACACCGATCAACAGCAGTTCTGTGACTCACTGGCTGAGAACCACTGTTTTAAACTTCTTTTTAAATAGGACTTTAAAAAAGCCATAATTATGACTGATATAACTTTTTTATTTTTATAATAACTCAGTCTTCACTCGTTCCAGTTTGCTAGTCTTGTAGCCTGCGACCTGTAAAATTACCATCAATAAACTACAATGTCTATCCCTGTTTTGCTTTTTCCTGTTTTTCAGAAATTTGCTTTCCACAAAAAAAATTTGAAGATTAATTCTACAAAACTTGCAAGTCAGAAGACGTGCAGACTTTATTTAAAAATCGTCTGCAGTTTAGAAATGTCACATAAACCTGGCCTCTGCATTTGTTATTTCCGCTATGCTCCTTGGTAAACAGTAGCTGCGAATCTTCAGCGGTTCTTCCACACCCTCCTTCTCCTCACACTGTTTTTATAGTTGGAGTTCCTGCGCTGAAACAGCTTTTTTTAGTGTCCAGCATGCAAAGAAGCCCATGTTTAAGCACAAGAGGGAAAATGAAACATCACTTCAGATGAGGTAATGATGGCCGTAAGGTCACGTAAGGCTACACCGCTTCCCCATCATACACTGACAATTTATTGCAAGTCAAAACAAAAACAAAACAATTCTGGTATGTACAGGCTAAGAAAAGGCAAATCTTAAAAAAATAAAATAAAAAAATACTAGTCAACAAGATAAAAAACATTTACAAACAACAATAACGGATAATTTTCCATTTTCCATACTTTAAACAAGTTTAAAAAAAAAACAAAAACAAACAAACATTCAAGAAATAGTAGTTGCTGCTTTTTCTGTCTGGGAGTAAGATGAAAAGATTGTGAGCCATATCTCTGGGATCAAGGATCCTTAATAAAAAGCTATGGGACAATTACATAAAGCAGCTAAAAAAAAAAAAAGAACCAATCAACAGCTCATGTTGGAACTACATGAGCCAATCGTGTGCTTTCACACTGAGGTTCATGGCTGCCTCAACACTGCAGTAAGTACACTTTTTGCTTTTCTCTACTAACTGCATTTGTCTAGAGCTGCGATGGGTCGAGCCAGATGTGTTCCTTATGTCTGAGCCATTAGTGAGACCACAATGTTATGAAACGTTGCACAAGCATAAAGGAAAAGCTTTTGTACATGCACTCTTTGTATCCCAGGGACGTTATTTTCCAGACTTTTAAAAACAGGGCTCACTGCTTTCACTCTTGGATCTCTAGAGCAGACTGAGTTCTACCAAATACCGCTTAGACATATAAGCTCAGACTCCCTGAGTATAGTCACAGCACAGACACGTGCATGAGTACCCCTTGGCAGATACTTGGTGCTGTAAGGAGGATTTTGTAATAGCAGTTCATTGGATGGCTGTGGTCCTGACACACTACAAATAGTCATCCGGTATGGGCTCCATATCAGCAGCAGAGAGTCGGATGGTGTTTATGTCCCCTGTGGTCTTGAATGTGTATAGCTCATTGTCAATCATCCTGCGGTCCTGGAAGCCGAGGCTGTCCTGTCGGTTGATGGGAGTACGTGGACGGGATGGTATGAAAGTCTCAGAGGGATCCATAAACATTTTGTCCCCGGGCTGTGGATCTGGTTCTTTAATGACAGGCAGCGCTCCATCAGCGGGGCCTGTGAAAGTGCGGTAGGTGTCTGTCTGAATGCCGTTATACTGGTCTGGAAACGCCTCGCCGTGGCTGGAGTTACTCAGCAGATGGCCATAGACCATCGTTTCATCTATGGAGTCATAGACGTGAGATTCATTTTCAGATCTGGTTTTGGTGAAGTGCATGTCAGATGGCCGGAAGATATTCCCTTTGGGCATGTATATGGACGATCCCCTGTTCCTTTTTTGATTTTTCTTTTTCCTGTTTGAAAAGATGAAGACAAACCAAAGGTTTATGGTCTAATAATGCCACTATGAGAGACTATGCATAAAAATGTCTGTAAATTTTTTTGTTTGTTTGTTTAAACTTAAATTCACTGGTTTTGCACAGAGGCAAAATTATAAAATGTGTCCATATACTTTGGACTTAACTGTGTGTATATATCAGCAGAAACAGCAAATCAATGGTTTATCTTACAGCAGCTACATTGTTCATATTTATTTTACACTAATATGTCATGACTGCAAAAATAAAAGTTGGTATTAAAAATGGTTTGTGTTCCAATTTGGGCAAAAACAACTTTAAAAAAATATATAAAGAAAATATAAAGTAGATAAAAAAGGATGAAAAACTAGGTAATTTTAAGTATGGCTCAGTATCTACTCTGAGATTAAGCACATCTGATAAATGTAATCACAATGAGAAAAAGTTTGTGGGTAGTGGAAAAAGTAGAACAAAAAAATTGGGGTAGTGGATGTGGTTTATGTAAAAAAAAAAAAAAAAAAGGGTCATTTTAGACAATTGCTTGGTGGTTGCCAGGCAACAGGATGGCCATGCATAATTCAGCTTTTGTGGATTTAAATGACATGTTACTGTTATGAAGTAAAAGTGATATGCTTTTATGATGTGTTTTTTGCATAATTGCAAAAAAAAAGTAGTACTTTTAGCCATTTTGCAAGGTGGTTTCTAGGCAACATGATAACTGTGTAAAATCTGATGTAGATAAGAACCTTCAGCGGCCGAAGATGTACCTGTATGCTAAGTTTGGCTGCTCAACTCCTGATGGTCTAGAAGGAGTTTGCAGCCAAAGAAACGAACAAACAAACAAACAAAAAACCAGACACACAGACAGAGATTTCTTTCTAACTAACACAGCCTAGTCTCAGGCATTGTTTAGGCTACCAGTGTTTTGCTGCAGGTGTACTCACTTTGTGACAATGCATACAACAGCTAGCACTAGAAGCAAAAACAAAATAGCTCCTGATATCCCAAGGACGATGGGTAAGAAATCTGTGGAGGAACAAAGCAAACACTGATTAGATTTATGCCCCTAAGATGTTTTGTGTATGTGAATGTGCAACAGTGATAACTGCTTACTCTGCTTCCTCTGCAGATTGATTGTGGTCAGTGCACTAAATTGACGAGTCTCTGGTTCACAGTTGGACATGTTGAGATAGAAACTTTCACCCACCAACTGTTCCACCACCAGCGGATCATTTTCTGAAATACTTAGTTTCAGCTCTCTGTTCTCTATCGTCCTCACATCGATTCCTGTGTGTCCCTCTTTACATTGAGGCTGTGTGACGTTAAAATTGAGCTGTGCTTTGTACTGGTTGGGCAGCGTGACGATCCAGCTTAGGGTGCGGTAAGATTTCATACCCTGAGGCCAGTTGGGGGTCGCCAGCAGTGTTGGAGACATCGTGTCAGGACTGACCGTGTAAATAATGGTCTCTGAAAGAGGGAAGGAATTCATATCAAGTCTAAATCCTGGGTGTTTTATAAATGAAAATAAATAAATAAAAACCCATCTGTGGTGCAACACTGCCTCTGCGTGGAATTTTAAAGTACAATAGCCGCGTACTGCAGCATGTTGTTGTTTAGTCTCTCAAATAAATTATTTTGTTCATTAACTAATTATTGATTCAAATTTCCTTCATCTTAAGGTAATTCTTTAAAATGACTTCTTTAACCAAACTCAAACAACAGAAGACTACAGAACATACTGGATGATAAAACTAGTCACTTTTTACAGATTAGCTCATGATTCAGGTCATTCTCACTTTTGAGTCCTTTTAAATGTTGAATTTGGCTTCTATTATATTTACCAAGCACGAATGCAATGTTTTAAAACAGTCAGACAACAAATAAATGAAGCCATTATCGGGGGAAAAAAATCATAATGACCAGTTATCAGCATTTCTTCTAAATAATATAACTGATACAATTAATGAGTAAATATGTCTGGGCTTTTAGTAAAAAAGAAAAAAAAAAAAAACCCAGGCAGGAGCCCAACAATACATATTGACATTTTACCTGTGATCTCCTCGCTGACGCTGATATTGAGGAAAGACCCCGTCATCCTGCTTAACTGCTGTCCCGGAGCTGTGATGGAGATGTTGGCGTGCACTTGGATTTTTTGGATTACGCCATCAAAGCAGAAATTTCCAACAAAATTGCTACCCTCTTCTTCTGCCAAGTGCAGAGAAAAAGGCTCTTTACACTCCTGGCTGGGCAGGGACTGCCGCAAACTTCCTTTTGGTGACACCAGGTCCCACGTTTTGGTTTCGGGGATGTTGAGGTGCCAGGTGAAGCTGTTGAGGGGCACTGGCAGGCAAGGCTCCATTGTGGACACAGAAAGTGTAGTCACCGGGCACGACTCTGTGTTCTTGCAGTCTGTCATCCAAAAGCATGAAGTGAGATCCATGATATTAAGTTTCCAAATAAAGCACAACTTAAATAGTAAACTTTTTTGTTGTTGTTGCAAAAGTTCTTATTTAAACCAACAGAAGGACTCTTGATGAGCTTTTCTTTGAAGTCTCAGAAATAAAGCTAATAAACATTTTTCTCAAAATATCAGTCTATCCTTTTAGACTTTAAATGGACTATTTAACTTAGATTTAATCTTTTCTATACCCAGGAAACAGAGATAGATCTACTGTCATGTATAAGAAAACAGATTTCAGGAATGAGAACTCTCACCAATAACTTTTTTGGCAGTCAGGCGTATGTCGTCATTTGGGCAGTCGAGGAAGGACAGTTTGGCTATTGATCCCGCAGTCACATTTATCTTCTCTTTAACCTCAGAGTTGATGCTGATCTCACAGTAGGAGTCAGAATTTAGATTCTCAATCTGCAGGGACACTCCCGGGTCTTTGGTTAGATCCACAGTGCACAAAACTAAAATGCAAATAAAAATAATACATATAGATAAAGATAAAGGTAATATATCCAATACAAATAAATACAAATAAATAAAAACAAAACATGAAAAAAAAAATTTTCCCCATCTAGATGTGAAAATAATGTGGGACATGACAAAGCAGAGACACCATACTTCATCTATTTTTCTTTGGCTTATCTGTGGTCACAGCAGGAGTTGGAGCTCATCAGAGCTAACATAAGGTCAGATATGGGCTACACCTTGGACAGGGTAGCAGTCTATATGGGTAACATGGAGACAACCATTCACTCTAGCATTCACACCAATTTAGAATCACTAATTCACCTAAGACACATGCCTTTGGAGGCTGGAGTGCCCAGAGAGAACCACACAGAAAGTGCCCAGCTGACCGGCGGATTCAAAACCTCCTTGCTGTGAGGCGTCTATCAAATGGACACTAAAATTTGTTCTCTTCACATCCTCATAGGCATCGTAACATTTTGCCACATTGTCTCCAGACTCGTTTGCGCTCATCTCATGTCATCTTTTGATGACACATATGAATGTACCATCGTGAAGGACTACACTGCACTACCTGTGTAAACCTGAACAGGCTGCAGATTTGCTGAAGAATTTTGTTCCCAAATTCACAATGAAAACATTCAGTGTGCAAACAAAATGCCTGTTTAGATTCGGACCCTTTCTACTATGACTTCACTGTAATGGGTTGTTGATAAAAGTGTTACACAGTCTCCATTTTATCTATATTTTGGTGTTAACATGATACTTGCACAATGTAATGAACTTAAGTTTAAATAAATGGAATTTTTGCCCATGCAAATTCCATAAAATCATCGAAAAACATAAATAATTACATTACAATATCTACCATAGTTAAAGGAAATGACAGTAGTGTGATAGACACATAAAATAGCTTGATGTTTAGAAAAACAAAACTGTGTGCAAGTCCCAGCTGTTTATGTTTTAACACTGTACCTGGACGGCCGCTCCTCACCACAGAGACCCTGTAGTTCAGCGTGAGACCTGGCAGCGTCGTGTTGGTTTGACAATTTGTCAGCACCATGTTGAAGTTGCCCTGTTGATGCTCTGGCTGAGGATCCTTTAGAGCTTTGGTTACCGTCTTGGCCCCTGCCTGATACTCCACCGTCACCTCTCCATTGTTGAGGCACTCGGGGGGTGTGACGTGATCAAAGAGCACGGTGTAGTTGTGCATCCCGGGCACCGTGAAGCTCCACTGCATCTGCATGTTGTCAGGGAAGTCTCGAGGAAAGTTAGCTGTCACGAGTGTTGTGTCCGATACACCTCGTGGTAGGTTGACCCCCACTATCGCGATCACTAAGAGTAAAAAAAAAAAAAAGAAAAAAAAAAGCAGCGGACACTGAAGTTAGAAAAATCAAGATTTCATAATATTTCATAAAATTTTAGAACACAAAAACTCAAAACATTAATTCTAACCTTTTCATTAATTTTTGCTGTTGTAGTTATGCATTCTTTATGATTAAACAATTCTTTATGGTTGTGAAGTAAAACAGCGAGCAACTGACACCTGAACTAAAACAAATCTCTATACAACACCAGGTCAGTGTTATAAATCCCCATTGCTTTGCAAGTTATTTGGACACTCCTGTGATTCACCTGGTAGAACAGGCAACCTGAATGCTTAAGGCCTTGCACCAGTATTTTGGATTCATCCCAGACCATGCTGCATTTTTTTGTCTACTCTGTGCTGCCCTATATGAATTAATCTATAAACAAAAAAAATAAAAGCAATCCATTTAATAAATAAAAGCCCAGATTTTCATGGAAAACATAACATTTTACAAGTGGCAATATGAGACTATTAACTATGGTAATGTTTCTAAAAAGTGCTTCATTATAAGTTCTCTACTCAATGATTTATTGTGCTCTGTCTTGTCTGAGGTTTTTTTTGTAGATATAAAATGACTCACTGTTTGTCTCAGGCCCGCCACTGAGTTTGAATTCAAAAGGATCCATCTTTGCATTCGCCGGCACCTTTAGAGACACGCGGCCCCTGTAGCGACCCTGGATGGTGGTCACAGATCCTCCTCTGCAGAAGGTACCAATATTTGCCTGCCCGCGTAAATAGATAATAAAAGAGTACTTGTGCTCATCCGGGCATGTCTCCTCACTGGAAATCTGTCTCAGTCCCTGTTCTGGGAAGTCCAGTTGGAATGTGTGAGTGAAATCAGTTTTCAAGTCCCACTTGAAGGTCCGGTTGAACTCTGGGAGCACCGAGGACTCGGCCTGAACCGGGTCACCAGAGAACGGGGCGTCTGTCCAGATACAGATAAAACAAAAGAGATGGTGAGTTTCCAATGGCTTTTCCCCCTCACTCTCCAACCTTTCTCCAGGTATCTCAGGCTCTGGAGGTTAAGTTGATTCTACTACACGCTCCCAGTCTTTACCATTTCCATTGTACACTAGTTCTATTCTGATAAGCACACAGCAATGTTTAAATGTCTAATGCGACATATGTCAGTCATAGCACAAAGTCCATCCATCCATCTTCATCCGCTTTATCCGAGGCCGGGTCGCGGGGGCAGCAGCCTAAGCAAAGAGGCCCAGACCTCCCTCTCCCCAGCCACCTCCTCCAGCTTATCCGGGGGAACACCAAGGCGTTCCCAGGCCAGCCGAGAGATATAATCTCTCCAGCGTGTCCTGGGTCTACCCCGGGGCCTCCTCCTGGTGGGACATGCCCGGAACACCTCACCCAGGAGGCGCCCAGGGGGCATCCTTGTCAGATGCCCGAACCACCTCAGCTGGCTTCTTTCGATGCGGAGCAGCAGCTGCTCTACTCTGAGCCCCTCCTGGACGGCCGAACTTCTCACCCTATCTCTAAGGGAGAGGCCAGCCACCCTTCGGAGGAAGCTCATTTCTGCCGCTTGTATCCGCGATCTCGTTCTTTCGGTCACTACCCACAGCTCGTGGCCATAGGTGAGGGTAGGGACGTAGATCGACCGGTAAATTGAGAGCTTCGCTTTTACACTCAGCTCCCTCTTCACCACGACGGACCGGTACAGCGTCCGCATCACTGCAGCTGCAGCCCCAATCCGTCTGTCGATCTCCGGCTCCCTTCTCCCATCACTCGCGAACAAGACCCCGAGATACTTGAACTCCTCCACTTGGGGCAGGAACTCATCCCCGACCCGGAGTGGGTACTCCACCCTTTTCCGGCTGAGAACCATGGCCTCAGATTTGGAGGTGCTGATCCTCATTCCCGCTGCTTCACACTCGGCTGCGAACCGTTCCAGTGCGAGCTGGAGGCCCTCACCCGATGAAGCCAACAGAACCACATCATCCGCAAAAATCAGAGATGAGATTCTGAGGCCACCAAAGCGAAAGCCCTCCGCCACTTGGCTGCGCCTAGAAATCCTGTCCATAAAAATTATGAACAGAACCGGAGACAAAGGGCAGCCCTGGCGGAGCCCATCACCCACCGGGAACGAGTCTGACTTATTGCCGGTGTTGTGCCAAAAAGTGATTGTCTGCCAAAAACTGATTTCCGGTATTTGCCAAAAACTGATTGCTCGTATTTAAACTGCTATAAGTAACTTGTTGGCCTATAATATATGAAACATATGTCAAATGCATCACTCATGGATGACACAAAGTCATATTGAGCCACAAACAACATTCGTGTAACAAGGTAGAAGCCGCAATCAGTTTTTGGCAGCAACTTTTATAGAACCTTTATTTATGCAGTTAAAAAAAATCTCATTAACATTAAAAATGTCTTTTGTAAGAGTAAGACATCAGAAATGGCAGCAAATATTACAATAGTTCTGTAAAAATATTGTAAGTGGGGAAAAAGGACCGGATTGGTTATAATGTGAGTACAATAACACAGAGTTATAAAGATACTTGAAAAAACAGATAATCTTTTAATTCTATATATAACCCCTTTGTAAACGCTGTTCACCGAAGTCTATTTACCAACATACATAAAGATATTACACATAAAAAATACACGGAAACATTGGAAATCAGTTTTTGGCAGGCAATCACTTTTTGGCACAACACCGCCAATGCGAACCAAGCTCTTGCAACAAAGTCCACTTGCATTAATTTTTTTTAAACCTTCAGCTTTGTCTTTACCTGCAATCACTGTTAGCTTTAGCACCTCTTCATGTGTAAATTATGTCTAATCAGCTTATGACCGCTTTAAAAATTTAAACATGCATTTACTTTCTGTCATGTACATTTCTAGGCCACTTCATTAGATACACCTACAACTGCTCTTTAATGCAAATATCTAATAAGTCAATCACATGGCAGCAACTCAATGAATTTGGGCAAGTAGACCTAAACGATGATCAAAACGACTTGCTGAAGTTCAAACTGAACAGAATGGGGAGGAAAGGTAATTTAAGTGGCTTTGAATGTGGTATTATTTTTGTGTCAGATAGGCTGGTCTGAAAATTTTCGAAACTGCTAATCTGCTGGGATTTTCCCACAAAACCATCGAAAAACAGATAATATACGGTGAGTATCAATGTCTTTTCGGTGCCAGAGGTCAGATAAAAATGACCAGCTTCAGTTAAAACGAATGCAGAAATATGCAGCAACTGTGTGATGTTATCACACAAATCAACTATGACACATCAATTTTGGGACTAAACCTGTTAGGAATGTTTCCAGCACTATGTTTCAGAAAAGCTAATAAGCTAATCAGCTCATCATGTATTTTGTTCACATGGTCATTTACAGGTGCAGAATGCTCCTTAGGCATCTCATGAAAACTAGATGATACCCCCATGGAGGCTTCCCCAAGCTGGCCAATCATGAGAAAGTGTCCTTTTAGATAGGAGATGTTAAAGAAAACAAAGCTAAACTGATGGATTGCACAAATTTACAGTCTTAGACAAATTAGACCTTAAGACCTGACTTCACATATTTTAACTCTACATACCAATTTCTCTGTTGACCTCCACACTGAAGACATCTTGAGGTCGAGGGCAGGTAAACTCTACTGAGACGTTGCAAGGAGCAAACAGTGCTAGGGTTTCAGGGTAGCATTTCTGGTAAGGCGCCATCTGACACACGTTGCAGTGGAGCTCTCGATTCACCTTCGTGATGATAATTTTGGTTTTCTTGATTTCAGAGGCCACAGACATCATTCTGCTAGCTAAAAACAAAAGGTGCACAAGATGGTGAGATGCTGATCCAGCTGAAGAGAATTCAGCTCTATACTAGTCTGATGAAATATTCATATTAGACAGACATGAAATAATTTACGGGTGGTTTATAGTTGTGACCAGGAGTTTATATGCTCTCATGAGCATAAATGCACTGGCAATTTGGGGTTTTAATGATTTCTTGGAACAGTTCCTTTTCTAGGGTGGAATAATTGGACAACATACATCTTTAATTACTTTAAAAAAGAAGAATTGGGTGCACAAGTTTGAATTTATTTTGGATTTTCTCTCATCCACACAGGGTCAAAAGTATACTTATAAGATCAAATGTATACATACACTCCCACTAATATTTGGTTAAATTACTCCTTTCATCTTTAACCTAAACCAGATGCTTTTGGTTTCCATCAATAAGCTTCTGGCACAAATCTGTCTGGATATCTGACCACTGTTCATGGCAGAATTGGTAGAAGTGTGTTGGAGTGCATGAAAACTCCTAATCACAACTTTACATCATTAACACCTTTAAGTCAAATCAGTTCAAGAAAACACTGCTGGTCAAATATTCTTATAAAACGAAACATTTCCAACAGCCTCAGCAGACCTTTAACGAAATAAAATAGAAAACTAATATTATGCTATTTGTGGTTCAATTAAGAAGGGAGACATAAATATATTTATAGTTGATTTTTCATAAAAACATAATTAACATTCTACTTATTATTTATTTATTTGTTTTCACACAAAATTTAATCAGGTATAGCATATAATTTATTTTAGTATAACTTTTTAACATTTGGCTGGGGACAAGAAACAAAGCTTAGCTTTGCTTTCCCTATTAATCAATGTCCAAGTCAAATATATACAGATTAAAGTAACTACATTTGAGTTATAGGTCCTTAGCTGCAACTGTATAAAGAGGCCATGATTGAATCATTACCATTTTAAAGGATTTATCAGCCATTGTTAAGGATATGTCTCCATAAATATGTGCTATGATGTTTTTTCTTTATGTAAAATGAATAAAACATCTTCCTCTACGGGTTCTAGAAAGTGTTCAAACTTGCCTCTCTCTGTTGCTTTGACATTAAATGCTGCCGACTCCAGTTTTTCTCCTTTGGGCACTTCAATAGTCACAGTCGTTGCTCCAAGCAGATTCAGATCAGACACTGTTCCGCCTTTGCAGTACTTGTTACTTTGAATTTCGCCACTGCGTTTAATTGTACTCACTGAGTACTGATAGACATCTGGGCAGGTCACCCCTGCAGAAATCTCCTTCAAACCACCACCAGGAAAGTCCAGCGTTAATACAGTACTCTCTGGGACACTGATGTCCCACGTCAAGGATCTTTTGAAGGCATTAAGTTGGTCGGGAACAATTTCTGCTGTAGAAGGTTTGCAGGAAGTCTTGGTGCATTCTGGATGAAGAAATTAGGAAATATTTTAATTTCACGTGATGGCTGAGGAGGATGAAATGTGAAGTTTTCCATCAATGAGAGCGATGCCAAAGTAAATGTAGAAATACATGCAGAAAAAACATTATAGATAAATGCGCAAAAGTAGTATTTTTGCAACAAGCTGATTCCTAAAGTGCTATTAGTCAAAAACTTGGCAGCATGCTGCACAGTGTGTTCTAAAGAAATGTGAGGAAACTGGGTAACTTGGGATAAAATAAGTGGAAGTGGAAGGTCTAAAAAAAAACCCAATCAAACAAACAAACAAAAAACTACAGTGGATGAATAGTATCTGAAGGTCATGTCCAGCAAAGACCTGAAACAAGATTTGAGAGATCTGGCTCTCCGGTTGATCCGTCTACTGTTCAGAAATGGCCTCAGTGGAAGAGTAGCTATCAAGAAGCCATTCTTAAAGCAGCGATACAGGGATAAAAGGCTGAGGAATAACAAATTACACAAGCACTTGATTGACAATCATTGTAGGTCTTACGGAGTGATGAATCCAGATTTGAAAATTTTAGTTTAAATCGCTGTCAATATGTACGGAGGAGGTCATGAGGGCGGTACAACAGTGAGCATCTACAGCCATCTGTAAAACACGGCGGAGGCTCTGTCATGGCTCGGGGCTGGATTTCAGCCAGTGGTGTTGGAGATGTTGTCAACATTGATAGAATTATTAAGAGAACAAATGTTGATCCACCATGCAATACCTTTTGGAAAGCAACTGATTGGCTTGATTTTTTAACCTTTATTAGTATATTAATTTATTTGTCACAGCTCCAGCAGCTCTCACCTATTGTCTTTTTTATCTTCACATTGAACCCGTCTTGTGGTTTCGGGCAGCTGAACACCACTGACAGTTTCTCAACATTGTTCAGCGTCTTTTCCGTGCTGCAGGTGAGAGTGGGGCCTTCAGCGGTGCACACTTCACAAACCGATTCCTTCGGGTCCCGGCTGAGGACCATGGTCTTGCTGGAATCAACGCTTATGACCTCAGTTTCTAAACAGAGTGAAACGCAGAGTGAGACAGAGGCCAGGGTTGAGTTGCACCAGCTGTTAGCCAATCCCTTCACAGGGTCCTTGTAATAGAGTCCACCATTAAAGCTTTAATTAAATTACTCACTTTTGCCTTTAGTGATGGATGGAAAAACTATGAAGTGTGTTGCCACCACTGGCCAGCTTGGCTCTGTCTACCAGCACCATTAAACCCCACTATAATCTAATATCTTCAGACCCACAAATGGCAAATTACAGGCTTTATCTTCTTTGTTCACACAAATCATCTGCAAGTAGCAAGAAACCTATTTCTATGAAAGACTGAATGCAAATAGGAAATAGTAAATATTTAGAGCAAATGCACACAGTTAAATCATTTTTTAAAATCTGACTGATTTTTGGTGACTCATTTTAAAAGTTTTAAGCTATAATTGGGTTACTTAACAGGTGGTGCAGCTCCAGTTAAACCCAGCATTAATCCTGTGGAGCTTCTAATTAAAAGAGAGTCTATATTTAGCAAACAGTTCTTACTCAGTTGTGTGACGGAGGTCTGAAACAGCTCACTGACCACCTGAGCCTTTGGTTTCACTTGCAGAGACACGACAGCTGGATTGATCAGATACAAACTTTTCACAGAACCGCCTCGACAGTATTGAGTCTGGGCCTTGCTGCTGGCTATGGATGTGGACACAGAGAACTGATGTCCATCTGAGCATGGCTGTGATGTGTCCGTCAGCCCTCCTTCGATGATGCTCAGGCGCACGACTGTGTCCTGAGCTGCATTCAGATCCCAGGTGAAGATTCTGGCAAAGTTAGTCAGGATGGATGGTTGAGTTTGCAGAGTTGGTGGGCTGCAGGCATTTTCAGTGCATTCTGGATTTCAGTCGAAGACAAGAAAAGATGCACAGATGGGTTAAAAAAAAAAAAAAAAAAAAAAGGTACTCACACCTTAATTATGCTTAATCTGCATAACACTGAAAATGTCTTTAGAAAAATTAGTAAATGAAAACCCGAAGATGCCACTGCTATATCTAAGTGGATTTGCATACGAGCTTTGAGCTTCTATCACAATAGAAATAACCACCAATTGACTTGACTGGGGGAAAAGAAATTGTTTTCTGAGGATTAATTAGAAAATAAAAAAAAATAAAAAATAATAATGGAAAGTCTCAATGCAATAAAATGTCAGGGTAGGAAAAAGCTGTGAAAGTAGAGGCTCCTGCACAGTGGTTTTTTTTTACATCAACGAATTATCTATCCTTGAAGCTATGATTAGACCAAATGAATACTTACTCTACATTTGCCTTCAAAGGGATAAAACGCTTTAAACGAGGTCTGATCGAAGCTGAACGTGAGTAAACTCACCGATGGAGTGAGCAATCGTCACAGTGTAAGCCTGCTCGACAGGCTGGGGGCAGGAAAACTCCAGTGTGGTCTCAACTTCAGGTACCAGAGAGAGAGAGGAGTGGCAGGAAAGCTGTGTGCTGTTCACCTTGCTGACGATGCACACAAAACATTTTGGCTGCTCGGTGGACACTGTCACATTCAAGCCTTTGTCTGGTCGAACGACCTCCTGCTGGGATTCTGGAAATCAGATCCAATAATGTGAATATGCTGTAAACTAATCTTAAGAGAAGATCAACAAATGCATAGCTCTACAGGGATAATTATATCAGACTTTAGTCACTTTGGTTCACCCTGAAAGATAAGATCCCATAAAATGTACACATTCATGTCCACCAGAAGATGTATTTTTACCTAAAAAGCCACAGTCAGATTCAGATTAGTTTATTTTTTATATCTATGACCAAATACTTGTGGTCTTAATGATATATAAAAGAAACAAACACATCCTTAAACAGTCCAGCTGATTTTTCTGTTCATGCCTGAGCAAACACAGCAGCTCCAGGCACACCTATTCCCATGCACTGAAGTAGCAGACAAGCGCAAATTAACTGAATTTCGATAAACGTGAGTCACCTAGTGAGTAAAGAGAGGGTGAACCAGTTTTAAAAAGCATAATGAGGTGACTCTCCCGTTGTTTTCTCCTGAGAATGTTTTTCTAACTCTGGGAGAAGCAGTTTTTCTCCACAGTAGCAAGGCTTTTAAACCAGATGTGGTTACAGGTGTTGTTTTTGGTGGTCTTTTCTATTTAATCATCCTGTTTCCACAAACTTCTGTGCCATTTCTACAGTTCCTGACGTCAACATTGCATAATTTTGGCACATTCTTTGCCTGCACGTTCATGCTAGTCTATCCCAGAGGTTACTCTACTCTGCTGGAATTAGATCTGGTGACTGAGGATGCCACTTCATCATGACTGCTTTCATGATCGTGCTCAGAAGCTACTTTTTGTTGGTGACTTGGTGTGTTAACATGATGCAAGCAGCTACTGGAATATTGTAACCAGCAGCCATTCTGGTATGAACACAGTTGGCAAAAATACCATAAATGATCAAAGTGCATCAAAAACACCATCCCCACATCACCAGCCCGGACTGGTGACTAAAGGCAAGCTGGGTCACTGGATTCACGCTGCTGATGCCAAATAGTGACCTTACCATCAGCCATGTAAAGAGTAAAATCTGGAGACTGTGGTGCTGAAAGCCCCTGGAGATCAGTGAGCCCAGATGGACTCAAACCAGCTCGTTAGGCACCAACAATACTCTCTCATTATAAATGTTTTCCCCATTCTGATGTTTAAAGTTAACTGCAGCTCATGACCTACACTGAGGTGCAGCTACATGACTAGCTGGTTGATTAGATAAGAGTATGAATAGGAAGGTGTACAAGTAACACACTCCATGTGAATATTTTGTAACGTATGCAAATAATCAGGGAAGTTCACACACCCTCATATATTACAAAGCACACTTATTCCTACAGTTACAAACTTACTGCCCTGCTTCCCATCCTCTGCAAATATCAGAACTCTTCTCTTAACTTCTTTATTTTCTGCCTGTTATTTACTTTCACCAAATTCTGCGAAATGCGGATTGACCTACTTCCTGATTTATCCTTATTTCACATCAGTTCTATGAATGGAATTCAAGAAATTCCACATTTACTCACATACCCTCCTACTCTGAATGAGGTGAAACCCTCACATGTGCAATCACATAATAATCCCTGCCTGGACCATATCTGCTAAAAATATCAAGAAACCTAATACTAAACATACAATCTAGGATTTAAAACCAAAACAAGCGACAAAATAAATATATTTAATTAATCCTCACTCTCAAAGCAGTGAGCATAATGTTACCTCTTCCTCTCTCTCAAGCTAAAGCAAAATAAAGTCCTTCTTTAACCTGAACCTGTAACAACTAGTCCACAAAGGGCTTCTTGCAACCGTAAACAGTGGGTGTGTTGAGAACGTCACACCGTCCAAAGTTATTTAGAAGTCATTTTATAAATATGATAAAAACCCTTTTTTAAAGTTAAACTTGCTGATGATGATTTCAACCCACAAAACCGGGAAGTTTACATCTAGCATAAAACGATTATTTAAAAACAAAAAAACGAGCAACAGATTGTTGGTCAATCATTAATGAAGTCGTGATGAATTCATGCCTCCAGGAAGCTCCATAAATGCCTCATAAACCTTTTTGAAAATGGAGGTCTGGAAGTGGGAGCTATGAGTGGAAACGCGCTCCAGCCTCAGTCATGTCTGAGCTGCCTTTAATGCTCGTTATTATCCTATCATTTATTGACACGGAGCTTTAAGCACAGCTTCGCTTGAGTGCATCTTTACAGCAGCTCAGCGCGCGCTCCTCTCAGCTGTGTTTTTGACCCATTTGGCGCACGAACGCGAAAAGAAGCCACGCTTTTGACACGAGGACGTTTCGTGTTTTGTTTTGAAGATGCACGTAGATTCAACAAACAACACAAAATACTGAATGAGGTCGTTTTTTCCCCTCACCTGATGAATCCAAGACTGCCAGAAACAGAAGCGCCAGGAGAGCGCAGGTCCTGCAGAGCCGCATGTCCTCAAAAATAATAATAAAAATAAATAAAATAAAAGCAAAATAATTTTAAATGATTGTTTTTGTAAGTTAAAAAGATAATCTAAAATCGCCGCCTCTCTTTCAGATACAGCTTACAGCTGCATTTCCAAACGTTACAACAACAGCAGCAGCGTCGCTGACAGCCACTTCCTGCTCACGAACACTTGCGCGCAGCGGCACAGAAGAGGGCGTGGACCGCAGGTAGAGTACCTGTCCAAACTTGACAGGAAGAGCAGGCCCTGCCGCTGTGCCTTTAAGCAGGAACACTGCAGCGATAGCGCACGCAGTCCGGACTCTTAGATTAAGACGCGGGTCCTCTTCTGACTTCCCTTGCACTGTGTGGGACAATGAGCGCCCTATTTATAAGCAGCCAAACATGCCAAAGATTGTTGGCATCGTGCTGTGTAACCCCCCAAAATGTGGCAGACGAAGGGTGTGGAAGCAGAGCCCAGAGCATAAGCAAACCTCGTTGCATCATAGCTGATAAATATACTGATAGACAGAAGTAGTCTGAATGATTAGAAATATTAAAGCTTCAGAAGGAATATTAGTGAGAAGCAAAACAGGCATAAATCAGGTTGTTCCTGGTCAGCTGGAATTTCCATTTTGTAAAATGGAGATGGAAATGTGATTAACTGTGCGTAA
This sequence comes from Rhamphochromis sp. 'chilingali', assembly GCF_963969265.1. Classification (NCBI taxonomy): domain Eukaryota; kingdom Metazoa; phylum Chordata; class Actinopteri; order Cichliformes; family Cichlidae; genus Rhamphochromis; species Rhamphochromis sp. 'chilingali'. The sequence continues at coordinate 24,986,353 of NC_137944.1, forward strand.
GACAGCTTCTGCACAGCACTCCCGCAGTTGCAGAGACTGCCTCCTGCCTCCACACGCCTCGTGACGCAGACATTCCTGCACAGAAACATACCTGAGGGCTAGACAGCTCACAAACACACATCCAGGTACTGCTATTTGAGTCAAAATGCCTGAATTCAACCTTCAGGCATTTTTGACGTATATGAACCCAAACCTCTACATCATGACAACACACTGGATTACACAAAGTTTTTAAAAAAAACAGTACACACACGCGCGCGCAACCAACATACAAACGACATGCAAGTTTTTTGGTGAACCAGTCTGACAGCTAGGAGAGTGGGCGTTGTGATGGAAGCAGACAGCTTCACAAGAGGACCTCAGTGAGGAATCAGCAGCTGTCAGACGCCCCCTCCCTCCATCCCTCCCCTGCTCCAACTGTAACCGTAGATCCAAAACACGAGCTGCATGAGTTTCTGTTCTTTATCCTCTCTGCGTGGAAGCTAATGGAGACACGCAAGCAACTTTAAATGACCTGCTGTAATACACTTACAATATAATAACAAGCTGTCATTGTCAATTGGAAAGATTAAAGACTTTAAAATAAAAGAGGAGGATTAAGGACCAAATATTAAAGGTTAATAAGTGTAAAGAGCCACTTAAAAAACAAACAAACAGATCTCTATTGTTCAGTTACAACCAGTCGGTGTTTACCTGGTGCAGGTATTTCTGGCTCTTTGGGCGTGTCTGGTTTTAGTGACCGACTTATGAGAGGAAGGTCCTAAGGCTTCCACATGAGGGCAGTATCACAAGACAGATGATCCCAGAAAAGGCTTCACTGCTCCTCCTCAATATTTAAAAATGCACATTTAGGCTGCCAAAATATAAGACTCAGGCATGTACTGTAGTACTTTATTCTTTTGGATTCACTTAAAAGTTGAGCTCTGAAGTTGTTTCTGAAGATATTTGTATTTTTTCCAGTTTCTAAATATTTAGATTACTCATATAAAAACATTCTTATTTATTTCTTTTCTTATTTTCAGTTTTTGATTAAAAAGGAAATCCATTAAGAAGTGCTGAAACTCTCAGCTTTCCTTTAACATCCTTAAAGGGTCATCTTACCATCACCAGCTTGTTTGTTCACTGCACATTTTATACATGTTTTTTATATTTTATACATATTTCTGTACATTGTTACCTGTATATACGAACTTCAGTTGCTTATGTATATAGGTCCACTTTGTGTCTTCCTTCTATATCTTGTGTTCCCCTTGCTATAAAAGCTGTGTAACACCGAAATCTTCTCATCTGTGGGATAATAAAGGTTTATTCTATTCTATTCTATTCTATTCTATTCTATTCTATTCTATCAAAATCTTATCTGAGTAAAAGTGGAGATTTTTTTAACCAGCAGGTTTAAAGTAAAAGGAGTTCCTGTGAGTGTTAAATAATAATAATAATAATTATAATTATCAATAAGACTGATGGGAATTTTGCCTACCCTCACATCCTACAATAACACCAACTCTTTGCATGTCCTCCTTCACTCCATATTCCACATCCATTATCCAGTATTCACACATTGTTAGTATGAATGGCTGTTTTTATCTTGTAGCTTATAGTTTTTGCCGTATAAACACGTAGGAGTCAGGTGTTTAAACCAGCGTCCTCACAATGTGAGTGCTGTGATAGGCTGAATGTGCTGCAGGTTCTTTTTCACCTTCAGGCTCCTTCCTCTGCTGCTCTGACACATTTCATCTCTTAGCTTACCCGAGAATACAGTTTTTAAATAGAAAGCTGCTTAGAGCTGAAAGTTCTCACAGTAGCTGCAACAGAAAAACCTAAAAAACCTAAAAAACGGCACTTATTCTTTTTCTAATATGTACTCCACCATTAGACACTTTTAAAAACATTAAACAGCTACTTAAATACTGTATAAGTACAAAATTGAAGTACTTTTATGCGTTTATTTGTGTTTTCGTTCACACAAAACTACTTTCTGTCTAAAGTTTTTCAGCCGCCTCGGAGGAGTCATTTCTTAAGATTTTGCCCTACAGAGAGCAAAGGCAGAGAGCAAATTCTCATAAACCCAACGAGCAGCTCCTCTTACAGCTGTCTGCACTGCACATAAAATTAGACCTCCAGACAGCCGTGCTGCAGACTCAGAGCAGTGGGCAAACTGGTGCTGAGATGAATCCCAGTTACAGTGACAGTGTTTACTTTGGTAAGAATGGAAAAGACTTAATATTCACCTTTTTTTGGCAGATTAGCCTTTTATTATTCAGACGTGCTGCCAGTTGTTCCATTTATTCTTCATGTTTATTCAGGAACTTGTACGAGATGCAATCAAGCTGTCTACAGAGCAGGTCGAGCGTGTCAGGCGATGGGACGTTTATTCCACAGCGCGTGCTTCATCTGCAGCGTTTGCAGTGAGCTCTCCTCGTGTGAATGCTTCTCTGATAGTACAGTGTGATGTATAACGGTCTACATATTTAAGCTTTTGCATGTTTTCAGGTAAAACGCTCAGTGGCAAGCCTTTCTACACAGTGTCAGGGATGATATACTGTGAGGATGACTTTTTGGTAAGTATGTTCTTTTAATAGGTTGTAAAATGACAGATTAACTTTATTGCCTAATCTATTTGGGTGGTGGTGTTTTCCTGGTACTCGTGGTATTTTCTGCAGTTCTCTGGAGTTCATCCATCCCCTGAAGTGTGTAACAGCTGTGGCTTTTTAATCACAGATGTGGTAACTATTAATTTATTTACTTAAACAGTACTGTGAAAAAGCATTTCCCCCCTTCCTGATCTTAGGTTTTTTTTCTATATTTGTCACGCACACATGTTTCAGATCATCAAATACATTTTAATATTAGAAAACGATACACCAAATAAATATGCAGTTTTTAAATTACCTTTTCATTTATTAACGGATTAAAAGCTGTTCAACCTTGCCTGCCCTACATTTGACAACATTTATTTGGGAAAACTAAGTTCATTTAATTTTTTTACACTCAGGCACACACAGGCACACACATAGAAATGTTTTACTCAGGTTATCTTTGGCTAATATTAGAATTTGTTCGATGATCTGAAACATGTAAATGTGACAAATGTGCAAAGAAAATTAAGAAACCAGGAAGGGGTCAAATACTTTTTCTAAGCACTGTGAGTATATGTGTGGTGTCACATGCAAGAAACTGACATTACATTGGATGATCAGATCCTGCAGGCTTGTGGGAAACCCTACCACCCATCCTGCTTTCGCTGTGTCGTCTGCAGACAGAGCCTGGAGGATCAGCCTTTCGCTGTCGACTCACACCGCAGGATCTACTGTGTCAGCGACTACCACAGGTGGGTGTTTTATGTAGCAACAATAGTCCTTTTCAAGAGCAAAGGGGGAAACCCTGCCAGACAGGCTGAACAGGAGAAAACTCACACCTTTGTTGACTTCATGTTTTAACCTCTGTGAACTTTCACTGAAACTTCTTCTCGGTTTCAGGGTCCAGGCTCCCCACTGTGCTGCCTGCAGGTTGCCGATACTCCCAACAGAAGTGAGCTTCACAGAAACTATGCAAAATATTTGATAATTCAATTCACAGCAAATGATTTCACAAAGAAGCACTCTGAGTGCTTTGTTATCTCTTTTTTTTCAGGGATCCACAGAGTCTATTCGAGTGACATCCTGTGACAGAAACTACCATGTAGAGTGCTACAGGCCTGGTGTTAACCTCATTTAACAAAGACAGATTCTGTGATACTTAATAAGATACTCTAATAAAGTCATCCACTCCTGCTATTTGTTTCTCCTTAGTTTTGTGTGTGGATCTGTGTCTCCTCTGATGCACCTCCACCTGTAGGCAGCATTCGCCGCACACTAGCACCACCTTGTGTCTACATCGGGTACTACAACCACCTCCCATCTCCCGGAACTGTTCGCGATAAGCACTGATAATGGCGTCAGTCACGGTACGTGGCTTGGCTCTCTGCACTACGTCTTTGCTAAACTTTGCGTTTGTTTTCATATCCGGTGCAGATCTCATTCGGTTTGTCTCGTTTCGAGCCATTTACCATAACATCACGGGGGAGACGACACTCTGTCGAGGTAAGTTCCCGTAAGCGGCAGGCGGCCAGGAGCGATTACCAAACACTGGTGGAGGCGATATCTGTAAAACCGTTAAATACCTCATATACTTTTTGGCTATGGAAAAAATTACTGTATAGGTTTATATAAGTATAATTTAACGAATGTTAAATTCATATACGTCATATAGTTCAATTATTACGTTCTCCATATGTGCTGTAAATACCACTGGGCGGCTGTTTAGAACCAGCGCCCGGCTAGCTCAGTCGGTAGAGCATGAGACTCTTAATCTCAGGGTCGTGGGTTCGAGCCCCACGTTGGGCGGTGAGATTTTTTTTCCTTATGTTTTTTTTAGGGCTGTTTTTATTATTAGGGCTATTTTATTCTGTTTACTAAAACAAAAATTATCATTACGGGCTTAAAAGCATAATTTGCTTATCGCCAATATCAAATATCGACCAAATGGCGAGTGTTTGAAAGCTGATTTCGGGTGAGCAGGAATACTGGGTTTGTTAATTCGATTAATTAGCTATTCGTGGTAACGTTCGATTTTCTGTTTTGTTTTTTGTTTTTTTGTGGCATTTTCAATGAGTGCTTAGGATTAGGATTGCCGTCAATTTTAAAGTGACGTTTTTTCCTCTGATTCCCCATGGCTAAGACTCCATACCATGGTCGGTGGCCCTGCGGGACAGCTCTGTTCTGAGGGCTCTTGCTGTGGATCTGGGGCTCCTGGCCCTCTTCATCGTGCAGCACAGCCTGCTGGCCTGGCTGCCTGTCAAACAGGCCCTGCAGTCAGTGCTGGGGCCCCTCAACAGGACAGCATACTGCTTCACCACAGCACTCGCCCTCCAGGTACAGCAGCGCCCTTTCTCTGAGTGTTTACTGTCACATAGAAGCATAACTTACTCCTACCTTAGTGTTAATCACACCTTTCAGTGTGCATCATTGCTCTGTTTCCTGTGTTAGATCTTGATGCGGTACTGGCAGCCTGTGACTAACGCCCCCTGCCTGTGGTCAGTGCGTCAGGCACCCTGGAGTGTCTGGTTCCCCCTGCTCTGCTTCTCGCTGCACTTCCTCTGTTGGGCCATCATCTGCAGCATCCTCATGATCTTTGATTACCCAGAACTACTGGGCATCAAGCAGGTAGGGATCAAAAACAAATGCACATGTTTGTGCTTTCAGATGCTGGAAAATCAGAGGTTGCTCAACTAAAAATACTAAAAAAAATCTATGATTACAGTTTGCTTTATTTGTGGTTGTTGATTACTGCTTGGTTAGTTGGTGTTCCTTAAAAGAATTAATTAACACCACTTTAAAATATCGTGCTGTTAAACAACAAGAAGCAAATGGATATTTACTGCACATATGCTCCCTGGCCGTTTCATTAGGTACAGCTTTTCAACTGGTCAATAACAAAAATATCTAATCAGCCAATCACATGGCAGCTCAGTGCTTGTAAGCATGTAGACATGAGCAGCTGACCTGCTGAAGTTCAAACTGAGCATCACATGGGGAGGAATTTCAAGGTTTTAATTTTCAGCACCCATCAGTATGAATCACAACCCTAATCAGAGTTTTCACTGTTGTGGCTGAGCAGGACTGAAAGATTTTACTGCAGTGAGAACTGAACCTCCGTCCCCAAATGTAAAGGCTCTCCTCCAGTAAAGCAGTGCTAGTGTGGTGCCAGTATTGCCTTGGTGCACACATTTTGATAATTTTTGAAAACCAGCGGTTATTAACATCTATATGTTTCACCTGTCACCTGGTGCTCTGGGCCTAACTCCGTATTTAATGACTCTGACCCTTTCCACCACCATCTTATAATTACATTTTAATGAAATGCCCTTTTAATAAATCAATAGAGATTACAATACTGACCCAAGTAATCTGCATTACTTAGATCAGTAACTTCGGTGCTCCCGGAGGAGAGCGTGTGTATGGGCATGAATAAACTCCATTTACTGACTAACCTCCTCCCTCAGGTGTATTACGACTGTCTCGGATTGGGGGACCCCCTCTCTCACAAGTCGCCCCGTGCTCAGCGCCTCCTGTCCCACCTGCGCCACCCGGTGTGCCTGGAGCTGGGTGTGGTGCTGTGGCTCCTGCCGGCCTTATCCCTGGACAGGCTCCTGCTGGCGGGGGCTCTGTCGGCCTACCTGGCTCTGGCGCACTCTCTGGACAAACAGGATTTAGCCTACCTGTGTGTGCAGCTCAACAGTAAGATGCAGCTCTTTGCGCAGCCACACGGAGGCAGCGCCGACGCCATGCCCAACGAGGACACTGACGACCACAAGAAGAAGTGAAGCAGAGGTCTTCCCAGTGCTTTGATCTGAATCTGTCATAAATAATGTTTTAAAACTGACTACAAAAGAGTTTCTGTAGGCCTCTTGAGCCTGATGTCTGCTGATTTTGTCATTTCAAATGTATTTTATTACAGTTTATGCCATCGTGTGAAAACACAGCCGCCCCCCCTGCTCGTACAGAGGTGTCACTTTTCTTAAAACTACTAATTTTGATACAATTAGGTTGAAACATTTTTATACTGAATATTTTTTAATACATGAAATTGTTTTACTGTATAGTCTTACTGGCTGTTACAGTGCCCAAGACAAGTACATTAACACTGTGTTTCTCTGGAAGCTAATTTCAGGTTTATCTTTCCTTTGAAAACCGACGTTTCACTGAGATTTTACACTGGTAAAAGCTTTTTTCTTTTTCTGCTCTGTGACAGAACAAAGTGACAATGTTTCTGCTACAATGAATGTATCTCCTTCAAAGCTTTTCCTCGATGGTGAGATCAAACCGATTGTTTAAAGACGTGAAGCTGAACGTATCGAACAAACTACTTTTAACGTTTATCATGCTTGATAAATAAGGTATTATCAAGGCAGCCAGTATTAGTATTAGTGGATTCTGTAATGTCTCATTTGGTATGTTTTTTTACACTAATGTTTTCCCCATGTGTGCCTTACTGTAATTACCGTGACAGCTTTCAGTATTTTTAAAAACATGTTCAATAAAAGTGGAAAGTTCACTTGTCCTGGTAAATTGTGTCTGTTTTTTAGGTTTATTTTTTATTTTTATGAGTCAAGTTTTAAGAGTTTAAGGAGCAGATGTTTGATTTAAATTGTTGTTTGTTTGTTTTTATTTAATTTTAAAGCTGATATATCACAGATGAACTACAGCTTTAATAACCGAGCCAGAAGATGTTTTTTTGTTGTTGTTTTTATTTTATTTTACAGGGTATAGATCGATATATATGCTCACTGGCCAACTTATTGGGTACACCTGAGGGATTTTTGTAATTAGGGGAAAGTTTCATATCCATCTAAACGCTCTCGTGTTGATGAATATGAATAAACATGAATAACATTTTTGACTGTATGTTTTCTATCAGAGACGCTAGAAAATAATTTTTAAAAATAAAAATGCGAATAATCAGCAATGAAGATATTCCGGTAGTTTGGGGTACACACCTCTGTCAGTGGAGCTGATCGTGTTTGATCTGCTTCAATCAAGTCCCGCTGCAGCTCTGCATGCTGACACCACATCCCGTTTCACCGCCCTCCACCTCCACCGCTTTACCAATTAACCCTGCGGGACGCGGGGGTGAGCAAAGGCGGGGGAGGGCTGGTTGGTGGCCGGGCAGACGGCTGTGTGCTTTAAACGCCTTTTCTTAGGTCCGACAATATGGTGTGTGCCACTAAACTCTCCAGAGGGAATTGAATGTAATTATCGGATTAGAGCGCTGCAGCTCTCGAGCTGGAAATATTTACAACCGCACGGAGGACGGAGGTTTTTCTGCTCTGATGTCCACTCAGGTCCCGATATCGTTTGACTGGGTCACTGATCATTTTTAAAAGTTGGGTTTTGACAGGACAGATTAATCTGTTCGTTACAGGCAAAGGAGGTTTTCCATGGTGGAGTAGACCGCTTTACGCACAAGTGGAGATGTAAAGTCGGGGTGGATGCAGTGATATTTTTGCCAAAACAAGAGTTTGGGTGAGTTATATTCAGAATTTTCATTAAATATGTTACAACTAAGGTTATGCATTATGTGCTGCGAGTTAATTCGATTACATGTGCTCTTTTATTATCCTTTAACATGAACAGATAAATAGACTGCACTGTCAAACGTGTGCTTTAATGCCTACTTGGATGTAAATTAAACCTGCTAACATGTTACCATGAGGTGTAGTTGTTCCTCGGCTTTATGTGGCAAAACTTCCATTTTTGCATGTTTATTAGAAAGAAAATTGATAATATTTTATTCTTTGCAGAGGATTCCCAGAGGCTCTGAAGAGGAACCGTTTTATCCAAAAGTGGGCACCTTTTCTGTTATGTCTGTTTCCTCTCTGCCAGAATGGAAACAACTCCTTCTGGAGAAAAAGAGGAGAGAAGAGGAGGAGCGAGAGAGGAGGGAAAAAGAGGAGGAGGAGAAGTTTGCCAGCATGCCAGCTTGGAAGCGAGGGATCATCCAGAGAAGGAAGGCGAAGCAGGAGTATGTGGGTGACAGGGAGAAGGAGAGAGACGGCTGTCTGCTGCAAGTGGATGTCAGATCTCCTTCTGATGGTCTGAGTGACACAGACAGCTTCGTAACAGTTAATCTGGGAAGCGAACTGTCGCTCAGTCCAGATCCAGGCCAGTGGCTGGATGCAGATCCCAAACTAGTGAGCCAGGTGTCTGTAGAAACAATAGTTCCAGTCCATGAAAATCCATTTATTCTCACGCAGAGTGCATGGAGGAAGAGCAGGGATGGAGAAACAGGGAACGAGCCAGAAGTTAAGGAGAGAGATAAATTAAGCCCCAGGAGTCAAGATGGGGAGCTGGGGAGAGGACGAGATATAGAGCTGAAAAAAGAGAGGTTTAGGGACTTGAGTGAGGGGAGGGAAAAAGACAGGAGCAGGGATAGGAGTCAAGGAAGAGAAAGAGAGAATAGCAGGGAGGGGTGTGAAAAGGAAAAAAGCCAGCTGAAGGAGTTGGTTAAGGATGCAGTCAGGGAGCAGGAATTTCTTAAAGTTAGAAAAGACACAGAGGAAAAAGAAACCCCTTCACCCACTTCTTCGCTTTCCCCTCTTATTCCGTGTCTTCGGACCATCAGAGCTGACAATATCATCATCATCGAGCAGGACAGGAAGGGCAGCGATGAGAGAAAGGGTAGATGGAGGGAGGCAGAGCGGGAGAAGCTCGAGGAGGACCAGCCGGGGAAGAAAGGGGTGAAGATGGACCTAAGGGAGATTCTGGCTGGAGGAGGGAGTGTCACTGAGATCCGAGCCTCTGAAGTTCTTATTATAAAGCCCTCAACCTGCCCTGAAGAAAGGAGTGCAGGGGGGAAAGGGAGAGAGGATGGGGAGATGAAGGGCAGCATGGATGCAAGAAGGGAGAGCATAGGCAGGGAGCTGAGAACAGATGTGTCCTGGCTGAGAGAGAAAGAAAAGGAGAAACCATGGGGCCAGGCAACAGTTATTAATAAAGACAGCAGAAAGGACAGCTTGGATGATAATGTTTTTGTGGAGAGAGGAGGGAGGGTCAGTCAGCTGCTGAGTAAATTCGGAGAGCACCCCAAGCCTCCATCCCGATCCAAAAGCTCCGATAATTTCCTTGAGCCAGGGAGGAGAAAATACTCAGGAGATCAGGATGAGCAGCAGTCCGAGGAGAGGAAGGCAGATGGAAAGAATACGCTGCTAAAAGGTGTCCCAAAACGCTCGTTTAGCTTCTCCGATCGAGTCATCTGCGCTAAGGAGAATGGGATAGGTAACGAAGGGTTTTACGAGAGAAAAATTCGTGAGAGGATTCACTCAGAGAGCATGGCGCCATGGGTAGATGTAGCTGCCTTAAGGAGGGAAACCACATCGAAGATGGGGTGTGCACGACTTCTAGAGAGAGACAGATTGGGAAAGCACAGAGTAAAAACCGAAGACTTTGGTATACAGCTTAAGAAAGTCGAGTTTGTTGACAGGAGGGCTGCGGAGAAGGTCGGCAATGCAGACGGGGATGTGGGGTTCACGGTGGCCTCAGTTAAAAACACGGAGGGAATATCATTTGCTAGGAGAGTGCCGATTAGGCAGGATGGGAAAGCAAGAGCTGACAGAGAGGTGAAGCGACCGGCAGGTGAGAAGAGTTTAGAAAGGGAGGTGAATGTAGACAAAGATTCAGAGGGAGGGGGAGAGATTGAGGTGAAAGTTTGTGAGAAAACAGATTCTCAAAGAGAGGATGGACTAGAGAGCTCACCCGAAACAAGCAACGTTGATGCTGAGAGTCACTGCAGACATGATTTGGCTTTTACTGAGTGCTCCAGTTTAGGCTCTACAATTCCAGACAGGGCCCTCCATAAAGGTGCAGACTGGAGACTACAAGGACCTTACCTAACACAGTCTGTTTTATCCCCACATACTGAGGATCTAATAAGTAAAATAGAAAAAATAGGAGACACAACCTTTTATAGCAACAAAGACAGCAAAGAGGAGGTGCAAGCAGCAGGATCAGAAAACCTCAGTTATGATTCGACCCCCAGATCTCCGAAAAGGAGCGCACTCACCGGGAACCCTCCAGGCCCCGTGGAGATTCAGATTCCCAGGACTGTGTTTTATGTTGCAGAAGAAGTGGTGGAGAAAATAAAGCCCGGGTGTCAACGCAGCGAGGGGCAAGACTGTCATGGAGGTCGACAGGTCGAGAGGAGGGATAGCTGGAGGATTGGGAAGCCCTTAAGCCGCATAGAGTCTCTGCGAGAGAAAATCAGACAGAGAGAGCTGGAGAAACAGCGACAGGGTGAAGGAAGTGAAGCTGCGGAGATTAATGCTACTCAGACAGCGGGGGACAGGTACGAGGAGAGGGGAACTGAAATAGAAAAACAGTGGGAAGCTACAGCACACATGCAGAAGAGGCCGGCCGAAACAGAGCAGGGACAGGAAGAAGCAGCGGCGCAGACATCCGCGGCTGCGTTTGACGTCACGCAGGAAGTCGGCGTGTTGAAAACCTGCCCTCAGCTTCCTGTTTCTGTCCTACTGTCACAAACTGTCAGAGGAGAGGAAGTGACAAGCGAGTGTACCGCCAGGGCCTCCGAAGCTACCTCCGAAGCCCTCCAGATATCTGAGGATGAGGACGACCCAGTGAAACATGTAGAAGAGCCACAAAGGCGCGACTGGGGCCGAAACGCAAGCACAGAAGAAGAACAGGAGGAGGAGGAAGGAAAGGAGCTCTCCGAGGAGGAGGTAGAGGAATACACATCACCTCTCGATTCTACACAATCTCTCTCTCCTTCGCCGCCTCTTCCCAACTCTCTCGCAGCCATGAGTCGGATCTACAACTTGGAAACCGTGGGTTCGAGGTCGGGCTTGTATTTGAGGGACAGGACAGTGGACATCTCATCGTCTGTGCACCTTGTTAAAGTGAAGCCAATCATATCGAACTCACAGCAGGGGGACAACAAAGCATTTACAGGCGATGACATTAGTGGGGTTCAGACAATACAGCAGCAGATTGAGCAGTTTCAGCTGAAAGAGCAGGAAGCGCAAAACTCTTCGTCAAATACCTCCCTGAAGGACAGAGAGACGAAGGGGCAACAAAGAGTGTTAAAGCAACAGAGAGAGGACGATTTTCGGACCCAGCAGATAAAGGACGACCTCAAAGCACATCAGATAAAGGACGATGTTAAAACCCAGGAGAAGGATCAGGAAACACCAGACCTCAACCCCAAAGTGTCTTCTCATCACGCTTGTTCTCCCACACCTCAGGCCAAACAAACTATCACAGTCACCCCCTCATATCTCAGGACCCAATCCCCAGACAACTCCCTGAAAGCCACAGATTGTGCCCCGACCCCGGCTTCTTCCCCAAGCTCGCCATCTCCTGCCCAGTCTCCGAGTGTGTCTCCGTCACCCACCCAGACACCTGTGCTCTTTTCTATCAGGAGTGCCTCCGGGGGCCAAGTGAAGCGAGGCGCCACCATCACAATCACACCAAAAAGGGCAACGGGAGCCGCAGCACGGCCCTCGGCGTCCACATCAACCCCAGCGAAGACCCCACACCAGCAGCAGCAGACTCAGACGGTGTCAACCCCCGCAAAGACACCACCACAGCAGCAGCAGGGCCAGACAGTGTCAACCTCCACGAAGACAACACCACAGCAGCAGACCCAGACAGCCCCCGCTGTGACTGAGCCGGGGAAGAAGAAGTATCCAACTGTGGAGGAAATTGTGGTGATCGGTGGATATCAGAACCTGGAGAAGTCGTGTCTGGTCAAGAATAGAGGGACCCCAAAAAAGGTGAGTGGAAACTGTGTTGTTACTTTGTTACTTTGTTTTAACATGTCCCCACATGCTTTCTAAAGTTTATCAGACATACACCAACGTTTATCACCTGCTGTCACCTGCACGATGGGCCTCGCCATCAAGCCTTTTCACCGAGAGAACATCCCTTTCCACTGAGTACAGTTGCAGAGACCGACCTAAGCTGGTTAAGGCTTTATCAAGCACGACATCTTGATTCTTAGCCATGAAGTCCTCAAGTGATCTCCTTTGCCATTTGCTTATGCGGTCTCGTGCTGTGCAGATTTTTGACTTTCATCCTGTGATAACGGTTTCTACATATCACACTTTACACACTTAAGTAAAATTGTATTTGGGTGATTTATTATCATTAAAAAGAAGCATGCAAACCCACAGATGGATAAAGGAAAGTGCTTGATGATTGGTGTTAACTGGACTCACTCATATGCTTCATAGTCATCTGCAGAGACGGTTGACAGTAATGTTGCAGGATTCACTGGAGAGAAAAAAAAAGCTAAATAGGAAGCCGCAGTGACAGACATCCTCTCTCTATATAATTTTTTTTTTTGCATTTTCTCTACCTACATAACATGACCTTTTATCTCTGTGAATACATGCGATACCACACCTGCGTCCACAGTGGACCTGTAAATTAATTTTCCTGGAGTTCATGTTAAATGTTCTGTTTCCTCTTTTTAACTTCTGTGAATCCGAGCAGGAGGGGGAAGGCAGAGTTGCTAAGCAGGGCAGCAAATTTTTTTTTTTTTCACCATCCTGTAATGATAAATCTGGCTGTATTGACAGTTTTCACTGCCTATTAGAAGAATGTGATTGGTGGTAACCCCCTTCAGTCTGCTTCCTCGTTCCCTTGTACCAGTTCAGTTGTTTCTGTTGAGTCAGCTTCTCACACAAATCTCCCTTTGTGTTTTCTTGGCTGTGTCCTAGCAGGGGTTTGGTAGTTAGACCAGAGTCTTGGCAGACAGTTTTTGACCACGCTGCCCTCCCACTGTATACAGCTGACAGCAGGCCGCCAACTACGAGCTCGATGTGCGTGAGATGGGAAAGAAAGCGAGGCAGGGTTTTGCAGACAGATCAAAGGGCGGCTCACTGGCAGAGAAGTCGCAAGGAAGGAAAACTGACATTTTTGACAGTCATACTGAGAGGATTAAAGTCTTGTTATTTGGTCTGATAGAAACTCCCTGTCACGCTGCATGTTTTTGCTCACTTCCTCTTTTAAGACTTCCTCCAAGCACGACAAAGAGCCTGACACAGGGAAGTGACGCGGTGCCCATTTTTAAATTGCCAAATGCGACTCTGATGCTCAACTGTTACATTACCGGACCACCTGTAACCTAAAGCATGAAAATGAAAGTTCCCAAATAGCATTACTGTGGCCTTTAATTAGATAAATAATCATGCATTCTCTGCATGCATCTCTATAATAAGTTGTGTAATCCCTGCCTGCATGTGTAAGCACCGCCCTCCTTAGCCTCTGTGAGTGATGACCACTGAGTGATTCTCTGACCACCTGTCGCTCTCACGTTGATGCCCTACAGACAGTTTGACGTCAGGCTTCCTTCCCTTCCCCCCTCCAAGCCACGCCATCATGTCACAGGGCAAGAGGCTCATCTGCTATCTCATCTAAGTTTTCTTTCCATATGTGCACTTTTTTTTTTGTTTTCTAGCATAAAATATGTCCAGAAGTGGTAGATATCCTTCTTTATGCTGCTAAGATGTGGCCTTAAACATGGCTGTCACATGTTATCAAATGGAGCAGTGCACTTTTGAGAATCTGAAGTCAAGTATTACTTGATAAACTTTCTTCTTTATGGCTCTTTTTTTTGCTCTTTTCCCATCCCTGTGTCGCCGGGTGCCTCTGCTGTCCCGCTGTGCCTGGGTTAATCGGGTTCAGGGAGGAAGGATTAGCCTACTGTGCCTCAGCATGCCAGCTTCTCTAACCCAGAGCTGTTTTGTGCTCCGTCCACATTTAGTGCAAAGCCGTTATCGTGCACATCACGTCTGCGCTTCTGGGTGTGTTTGCTGCACGTTCAGGCTTCAGAGCTGAGATGCTGTCGTTATAAAACGTGCTGTGTGGGGATGCGCTGGCGTTTTACACCACACCGGCCTTCGAATAAACAAACTCAAACACCCGTCAGGCCAGGCGGGGGCCTTGTTCTCCTTTTCAGCAGTTTAAGAGAAGTGGCAAACCAAAACTTCAGTTTCAGCTTCTTAGGCTGAATATGCATCAGAATTAGTTATCAATGAGTGCACGAAGGGTTCAGCCAGTAAGTCCTTCTACAGACGGTGTATTTCTGCTGTGTTAAGCCCCGTGCTGTCACTTAAAATTACACTGACAGCATCAAAACCTCGCTGACACTGAAACCTTCTCCAGATCTGCAGTGTGTTTACATGACGAACAAACAGCTTGCTAAAGGAACACCAACATTTTCCCTGTAATAACCCCACTTTTACTGCAGCATTACTGCAAATCTGTAATGTGAAGGTTTTTGCTACAATACTATATTTTTTAACAAGCATGTAAAACCGTAAATATTAGCTTAAATGTAATTCATCAAAAGCATAACCACGCCTTTCTGTATTCACTTTTGCAGGGGAAGGTGTGTTTTAATGAGGTCAAGCTGGAGCAGGTGTGTGAGTACCCATCGGAGGCCCTCATGCAGTTCTTCAATCCCCACTCTCAGGACCTGGGGAGCGCGGAGAGGCTGCAGGATGAGGAGGTGCAGGAGGAGCAGGGTGACAGGGAGGGGGGGGCGGTCGTGGTGAAGAATACGAGGAGTACGGGAACTGCAACGGGACCGCGTGTAATAGATGTGAGTCACTTACCCCCACGGCTCAGAAAACATAACGTTTAGTGAGGTCTTTTTCGGCCTTACTGACACCCTGATAAACTCTGTGGGTTTGGATTTCATGAAAGATAACATGCTGAATTTTGGTTTATGGTCAGAAGAAGGCTGAGTGCCTCAAGATAAGGCTTGAGCTTGTCTTATAACTCGCAAATCCCAAACCAACAATGTATTGATCCTAACAAGAAAGCCTGACATTATGCTTCTTCATTGTTTACCACTGACATAAAATTCATGATGTTTCCTCAGTAGGAAAAGAATGGGCACTGTAGTTTTTCTGAGAGACTCCAAATGTGTACAAATTCACAAATAAAAATACTTGTGTGCTAAAAACCACAGTGCCCAGCTTTTTAGGAAATTTCTGAAGGAAAAATGGTGACTAAATGTCTCTTCAGTAATGTAAAGATGTCTTTATATGAGTCTGAAACCAGATGCTCATTTGTTAATGTTTTGTCAGTCACATGTTGTTACCACAGGTGATGGTCCCTTCTGTAGCATCAGTTTGTTCAGAGCCATGTAATAACAAGATTAGTTATTGTAGGGTGACCAACCGTCCTCTTTTCACTGGACATGTCCCCTTTTCATGTTCTGTCCGGTGCGTCTGGGGGGGATTTTCGAGATTGATAAAAATGTCCGGGTTTTCCTATATTCAGACAGAGGACCCATGTGTGACGTCATTCCCGAACTGCTGCTTTGTGAGCGCTTGTTCTGCGCTCACAGATGGGACAGACAGCACGCAGCAATGCGCCTAATGATGTTTAAAAGATCCCAAAGCGCAAGTGCATCTTTTCAGACGAACTGCAAAAGAAATTTCCCTCGTACCGACCCAGTACTGGTAATTTTTCTTATGCAGATGAGGCGTTATTTCTGTACCATTATTTAATTCCAGAGGCTTTTAAGTTATTTTTTTGCACTTGTTGACTTGCAAAAGCCTCTATGACATATTTTATTTTGACAATTCATTAACCACACAGAGAAGGCATCGTTTAAATATGTTAAATATATTTCTTTAAGCAAGTTCTTCATGAGTAGCCAAGTGTCCTCTTTTTTGGAAATCAAAATATGGTCACTCTAAGTTATTGTTCTATTAAAATAACATACATACACATTCCTTGTAATATTGTTCGTCCATGTTTGCTGAATTACTACCCTTAGCATTTTGTCGCCAATATTTACATAATATTATTAAATAAGATTTACTGAAGGGGCAAAAAGGCTTTTCAATTTAGCTAGCTGCTAGCTTTGCTGCTAAGGGGAGAGTGACGTTAAAAATATACATTTCTAAACATTTAATAAATGCTGGCAGGTCATTCTTCTGTACTGGAGACATGTATATTTCTCCTGTCACTGTTGTGGATTTTACATAATTTCCCTAGAGTTATTGAAAAATGTTTCTAGGAGTTATTGTGCAAACTAGCAGTTAGCACACTAGCTGCTAGTCAGCGCATCTGTTAGCTTGGTTGCTAACCTAGCAGTATATCATTTTTGTTTAGTTTTTTTTTTTTTTTTTTTTTTTAATATATGAACTGTCTGCAAGGGTAGTTAGTCCAACAGAAGAGGAGGTTAAATGAAGGTTAGAAAATATAGGAAATAAAAATATACCTTAACTGTACAAACTGACCAAATTTGAATATCTTGTAAACAGCAGCTGGTTGGAAATGAGGGCAAGCTTGGTAAAATGAAACTTTTGCAAATAAAAATTACAAAGAAATGGTTAAGATTTTTAAATTCAATGCTACTGTAAATACCAGAGAGCAAATGGAAAGGTAAAATTGCATTTATGGCTCTCACAAAGCTATAAATGTTACCTTTGGTGAATGGGAATACCTCAAAATACAAACTAAAATGACATAAAGATCCTAGATTCACCATATTTACCTTCCATCTCCGTCTCTATTTTTCAGATGAGTCTTGCCCTCGATAGAAGCCAGTCACCTTCGCCAAAATTACCCATCTGATGAGGTCACCACCATTTTATTGAACAATAATGTTGTTTTTTGGTCTGTTTTGATCATTTTTTAATTGTGTTTGTCATTACTTGTGGTGTTTTGTTTTCTCTAGTATCAGGATGAATAAGGGACCAAATAATTGTGTTTACTTCACGGATAAAGTCACCTAGTTTATTTTCAGGGAAACTGAGGGAAAGTGACATGAATGTAGTAGCACGTAACCCCTCAGCGGTGCACTGCTGGGTGATGAAGGATCACTTGTCTATGCAATATAATGAAACAGATAAGAGTTATATTTTCTAGGTAATATATATATATATATATATATATATATATATATATATATATATGATAGTTTCTTTTATGTTAATGTCCTTCTTAATTTAAGTCAGCACTGCCTCATCACAGAAAAAGAAGAACTCTTGATGTTTGTATCATCTGACTTCATGTGCCTGCTGGAATTGCCCATACAGATGATCTGAAGATCTGTTAATGTGTTTTGCTTGAAGCCTTTCAGAAAACGCTCCTCTCAGCAGGTGTTATGTGTTGCATGAACGGGTTTTGGTGCAATGTGTGAGGTGATGAAAGTTTTAATTGTTTTTAAATTGGCGTTAAATGGAATTTTATTGTTGCATGAACAACCGCTGTGCAAAGAATGGTTTTGTATTGTTATTTTTCTCGGGTGGAGGTGGAGACTGAGAGGAAGTCCCTGAGAGGACAAAGAGCAAACTGAAACTTCATATTACAGCTGATATCTGACTTTCAGCTGTGCACCATTTATAATCTTGTTATCTTTTGTAATTGAGCATTTTGATTGGTAAAAGAAGTTGCAAATTCTGTGATTCTGTGATTGAAGAACCTGACTTCAAAAGAAAAAAAACTAATAAAAATTACTGAAAAGTGTGTTGGCTCCTCTTTTTTTGTCTGGATACAAACAGACTTTTTATCTGCTTTTCCGTGTCCAATCGCAGTGGTTCCCCTCAAAATGTTCTCAGGAAATCAATTACAATATCGCCTACATAAATACATAAGTTAATAAAAATATAGTATTAAGCATTTTGCTCAGTAAATAATCTCCTCTGTTTCACTTTACCTATGCTGGAGTTTCCAGTTGTATCACATGAGCTTGATAACAAATTTCACACTTTTCTCAATGCTGTAATTTCATTTTCATTTGGATTACACTCACTCGCTCCTTTGGTGTTAGTACTAGTGCCAGCACCTAGTTAGACCCCCTTTTTGCCTTTAGGACTGCCTTAATTCTTTCACTCAGTTGAGTTTGCACATCAGTGATGAGCTTTATGATATGGTCAGTAGATGGATACACTGTGGTCATAAAGGGACGGACATGGTTAGGAATAATGCTCAGGTAGACTGTGGTGTTTACATGATTCTCACAGTACCAAAGAACACAAAGTGGACCAAGAAAATATATCCCACACTATTGCACCACCATCACCAACTCAGCTGTTAACACAAGTGACACATTTTTATGTAGCCCACAATTTGACTCATGTTTCATATATTAAACTCGATCAATTTGGTTTATTTTATTTTAGAGCTGACTCCTTTGATACCACTTTGGTGCAGTTATTAGTCTACTCGTTTTACTTGCTGGACTCAGTTCAGTTTCTAATATCTGGAAATGTTTTCTTTTCTTTTTATTAGTTTCAGTGTTTTTTTCTTTTGGTCTTTTTAGTTATTATAATATGGAATATGGTATTTGTCATCGTTGTGGTCTCTGGGTCTTGAAGCCAGGGCTTTGAGTTTGCTGTCAGTTCATTATTTCTTCTGGAATTTGAGAAGTAATTTAAGTTCATTGTTTTCTGTTAATAGTGTTTGTATTTCCTGGCGATATCTTCTGATGCCTGGTATCGGTTCCTTATTTGTTTTGGTTTTTTTGTGCCTGCCCATATGGAAAAGAAATAGTAAAAACTTATATGTGATTACTCATGAAAGTGGCCACTTTCATGAGTAAATCATATAAGGCTTACATGATTTACTCATGAAAGTGGCCACTTTCTCATTACTTTCATACATTGTTTTAGAGAGTATCCAAAACATACAAGTTTCATTATGTAATTTTTCAAGGGATCTTATATCTGTTTTCACTCTTATATGCTTTTCATACAAGTTTCACACAAGACAGATACAAACTTTATAAGATTTATATATATCTTTTCCATATGGGTGTAGTCCTTTGTTTGCTTATGACTTTTGGTTTATTTGCTCTCTTTTGGTGTTCCTACTCTGTTCTGTGGTTGTCTCTGTATCTCTCTGGTAATTTTACATGTGAGTCTGTCATCTTTTTAGTTACGTCCTGTCTTAGATCGCTGGTCTTTCGTATCGAGTTTAACATCCTTTGTCTTGTCATCTCTTATTTGTTCCCTTCCTTAGTGTCCCAGGCTTGTCTGCATTTGTCCTTTGCCTTCCCAGTTCCCAGTTTGAGTCCACCTGTTCTTTCCTATGTTAAGTTAACTTTTGTTACTCGTTCAGTTGTGTTTTCCTGTTTTATTGTGCTAACTGTTGTTTTCTGTGGTTTGTGTTGTATTTATTTCCCCTGGCTCATTATGTCTATAGTTTCCAGCCATGGATCCCACCCGTTGCCTCTCCCATAGTTATTCTGTGAGCACACATTTCAATTCCCTTATGGCTTCTTGAATTATGATTCCTTGCTCTTGCGTTTTTAGGGTTTGAAATCTTTTTGGATTCTTTGGGTTCTGCGCAAACACACGATTAACTGCCTTGCAGACACATTGTTCTCAATAAACTACAGCTGAGATTATTTTAGTTACCTAAAAAGAATAAAGAATCCTAAACAAGGAGTGAAATCAGCAGTCTGTTGGGCAAAATGAAAACTAACCAAAAGGATTTTGTGAGCACAAAAACTAAAGTCAAATTTAAAACACTTATGGAAAATGTCTTTCACTTTGGTCAAATTTGTTATTACATTTATGTCATGTCATGGTGCTTTTTATTGGATGTTTACATCAATGTGAACTTTTGAAAAGTGCACCTCTGAATAATATCCTCTGAAATATAATAATAATTAAAAATAAAAGTCAAACTAATGAAAAGGAAGGCTAAGGCTAAACTCAAATGACAAAACTTTGTGGTCTTTACTACATCCACCTGTAGTGAATAACTGAAAATGCTGTGTTGGGTTCAGACCACTCAAGAATATATCATATCTTTGCCTTGAGAAACCCTTGGGTTGCTTATGCGGTAGGAGAAGGAACTAAACCCGTGCTGCTCCTTTTAGCCTTGTGGCCTGTAGTTGCCTGCTCAAACATGTAATCAATAGTTTACACATTGTTGTAAACCTTCTGTATGTACCTTCATGACAGCATCTGTTGATTGTAGACCTTGAAAATGACCTGCATCCCTCTCAAGATTTTGTTAGATGTTGTGATGTTGCCAAGCTTCTTTCTAAAAACAAACCAGACTGTTGATTTGGTCACTCATAAATTTTCGCTGTTTCTCTGACAGGCTCACCCTAATGATGGCGTCCCTTACTAGCATTTTTTTTATGATTAGGATACCCGATTACGACATGGTACCCAAATTCAAGAGTGGATTCAGTGTAGTCTGTTCAAGCCATGTATGCTATGTCGGTGTCATGAAATCACCTCTTGATCGTAGTCTTATTTATTAATGACCTCTGTGTGAGTGAGTGTGACATCAAGAACACTGCATTTAACCTTGTTCTTGTAGTTACCTGCACTACCTCCAGTAGATAAAGTTAATAAAATACGATGTTAGAAGACGATTCAGAAAATAATACTAAAATACACGATTATTGTTGCATTTTCGCAGCTGTAAAAAGTGGTATCAGGTATGTTTTTATGTAGTCTCGGGTTACAATGTCGAACAAACCCGCCCTTTGTGAGGTCATCAAGCCTAACAGCGACACCCCGTGGACGGGGGCGGCAGTGCGCCCTTTGTCTCGGTCACGTAGCTGTTTACGGAAACATTTTCACGTCCGCACGTGCGCCAGTTTGTCACTTCTGCACGGTACGTGAGGGTTCGCGTGTCCTCGGCTCGAAGGAAGGGGCAGGCTGTGCTCGGTTTTTCTCCCGAAATATAAACGAGTTCAAACTTAATGCGTGTCGAGCGATGAGGACTGTGCTCTGCAGCCATCGTGGAGAAGTAGGAGGAGGTCCGGGCTTCATTTTGCCCGTCTGACCTCGCGCGAACTGTGCAGAAGTTGTCGTGAGCTAAAAAGGCCCATCTGGGTTTTTTGTGTGTCACACCTTTGAACACGGAGCGGATTTGTGACGCGAGGAAAGATGATTTTTAGGAACATTCACTCAGGGACCTGCAGAGCATGGCTGTCCCGGGTGAGTCGACGTTTGTTTTCACACTTGCTGTCATGCTAAAACGCTGAAGCCTTGTTATACTCTCTCTGCGTGAGCAGAAACGGATGATAAACGGACAAGAAGCAGCGGGTGTTGCTTCCACTGTCATATCTTTGACTCCTTTTCTTGAAACGCCCTGCACTCTCTGGCATTTGGTCAAACCTCTGAGGAAGTTCCTGCACTGTGCTCACATGCACTTACTGCTCTTTCAGCATTTTCAAATGAGGAACTCTATTTCACCTCTTCACCTTCCACCTGCAGGTTTCCCTGAGGCAGGAGCTGTGTTTCTTCTCCTCGGTGCCCCCACAGCCGGTGCCTCCTCTGGCCCAAACCCTACAGGGCTACTTGCGGGCGCTGGAGCCCCTGCTGCCCCTCGAGGAGCTGAGCCACACCCGTAGGATAGTGCACGATTTCGGCCGGCCGGCCGGGCTTGGTACACAGCTGCAGGAGGGTCTGGAGAAGAGAGCCAGACTCAACAAGAACTGGGTGTGTAGCAGAGTAGCGGAAGGGGAAAGAATCAATGAAAAATCAATTGGTGACTCCCACACGAGCCCCTCAGAATCAGTTAATTAGAATAACTTATTCAAAAATGCCCTGATTATTTGATTATTGACCACTTGTTGACCACTTGTAGACAAAACATTAATTTGGTGATGTTTTGATGGTTTGGACGTTTTCTCTCAATAAATAGAGAAAAAAAATCAGTAAATTAATAATGGTTGAGGAAAAACAGCTTCTGTGCAAGCCTAAATGTGTGATCTGATGGTTTATAAGCTGGGTAACTGTTTTCAGAAATGAACTTATTAGACCAAGCAGCATTTTTCCAGTCTTCTGTTGCCCAATGTCAGTGAGGCCATGTGAATCACCATTTTCCCCTCAGTGTATACCTACACTACGTTGCAAAACAGTGTTTCAAAATAGTTTTTTTCCCCCCTATCGATTAAAAACAATCACTAAAATAAGCATTACTTTATGATATTGTATGTATTTAGCTCTTGTTCTGCATTAAACAAACTTATTATTTCAAAGTTTAGGGAATGTTAAAACGTATACCCTATTGCCGAGAATCAAAGAAGAGTCATGTCTTGCTTCTTGTCTGTGACTTAACTTTGCAGCAAAAGTCTGTTAAAAAGCTTTGAGGTACACACACACACACACACACACACAGACTCCAGTAAAAACAAAAATCAGTGCCTTTGTGGTTTTGGTCCTTTTTTTGAACTTCAGAGCTGATTTCCGTGCCCTTCCTTTGGTCTCCCCTGCAGATCTCGGACTGGTGGGTGCAGCGGGCGTACTTGGAGAGCAGACAGCCTCTGCCCGTGCACTCGAACGCGGCTATCTCTCTGCCCCGCAGAGATTTTAATGACTGGAGGAGCCAGCTGGTGTGAGTCTACATAAACTGATGTAGAGAGACGGCAGAGAACAGCTATGTGGAAGTGATGGTGCAGAAACCCGTAAAATTAAACATTAAAGGGTGAGATGCTGATGTTAACTCACAAAGTTAACATCAGCATCTCAACGCTGAAGATGTGTTGGCCCGCGGTGTATGTATTTTGAACACTCAAAGCCTCACAGTTCATAGCGTGTAAGCCATTTTTAGATTTCAGTACAACAGCAGCAACAGATCTTTGTATTACTTTGAGTGTGTAAACACAACAGAAGTGTTAAAGGACACAGAAGCAAAAGGGTTTAGTTAAGTGTTGCTGTGTCATCATGCACTTATGATCCTGATACTCACACCTGCTGTTTTTATTTTTATCATTTAAAGCTTGCAACATGATGTCCTGCTCCTCTGTGTGCCAAAGTCGTTACTGCCTCTGTTGACTTCTTTCAAAAGACAGACGCATAAACCGAATAGGCCACATCTGTGAGACTGAAAAGGGGGTCCGTTTCACTTAAATTCTTTAGATCTCATCGCCTGAAAAGGGGGGGAAAAAAAACATGAATCATGCCATTAATGATCTCTGAGGTTTCATCGTGCTGCTTTGTTTAGCTGAATATGATTTGTGTTTATAGAACCGCTTCGTGTCTGTTTCCCTGCAGGTTTGCGTCCAGACTGATTGCAGCCGTTCTGGACTTTAAGGCCAAAATAAACACGTGAGTCTTAATTTATGGAACATATTTGGAGCAGATCAGTGATCAGTATGGACATGGCAGGACTTCCCTTTTCTGCTCTAAAGGCTAAAAATGATGAGGACACTAGTACAAAAAGTAACAGCATTGTCTCCAATGAAAATAGAAAGTCAAAAGTTTTCAGCGAGCATTCACTGGCCGCTTTATTAAATACAGCTTGCTAGCTGCATTAATGCTTCACAGCACAGATTGAACAAGGAGCTGGAAACATTTCTCTGAGATTTCTGACCATATTGATGTAGTAGCATGCCATGTGTGATCTTCTGTTGCTTCAAGTTCTCACAAGGTATGCTCTTCTGCATACCTTGGTTGTAATGAGTGGTTGTCTTGAGTCACTATCAGGTTAAACCAATCTGGCCATTCTTCTCTGACCTCTGCCTTCACAAGGCATTTTCTCCCAGAGATCCGCTGTTCGCTGGATATTTTCTTTCTTGGGAAACCTTAGAAATGTTTGTCTGGGAAAATCCCAGCAGTTCAGCAGTTTCTGAAATGCTCAGGCCAGCCATGTTGAAAGTCATTTAAATCACTTTTCTTTCTCACTCTGATGCTCACCAAATCGTCTTCACTGTGTCCTCATACCTAAATGCGTTGAATTTCTATCATGTGATTGGCTGATTAGATACTTCCGTTAACAAGCAGTTGAACAGGCGTAACTAGTAAAGTGGCAGATGAGTGTGTAGCTCAATTGTTTTTGTCGCAGTTGAAGTTGAATACATAACAATCACGTAAAAATATTTCTATAAATATGACTCTCAGACTCATTTCTTTCATTGATAGTAATTTAACTAATGTTGTGTTAAAAACAAAAAGCTGTTTCAGGCTTTTTGTTAATGTTTGAAAGAAAATGAAAGTGAGAACTTAAAACTTTCGTTCTTGTAAAAGAGGAGCTTTCATTTGGTTGAAACCCATGAACCAAAGTCTGTAAAATGGCAGTGACTTTTACACAGAGGTTCAATCAAACACCTTTTCTTTTGGTTCACTCTCCCACTCTGTGTTCACGTATTCTGTGTTTAGCCTGTAAGCTATACACAGATGCCAGATTAAATCAGTGGAATAAAAACGAAAATATGTCACACTTTATAT
The DNA here is from genome assembly GCF_963969265.1 of Rhamphochromis sp. 'chilingali'. NCBI lineage: Eukaryota > Metazoa > Chordata > Actinopteri > Cichliformes > Cichlidae > Rhamphochromis > Rhamphochromis sp. 'chilingali'. The sequence continues at coordinate 25,011,068 of NC_137944.1, forward strand.
AGTGCAGATCAAGTACAAGCTGCTATACAATGGTGCCCAGTCTCTCTGCTGTGTGGTGGGGTTGGGGGGTTACTATAGTAAAATACAGTTATTCCCTTTAGAGCTTATGGAGCTGGTTATTACCTGGGGGAATCACAGGCTCTGTACTGGTGTCAGACTTTGCAGTAATCCTCTGACAGCGTTTAAGCTGCGGTGCTGCAGTTGGTTTTATTCGCTTCTATTTTTGTGCCGTGACCTTTGACTCGGCTGGCATCGCCTTGTGTTTTCTCTGGTGCATGAAGTTAATCTGCGTCTAAATGTACTCGCCTGCACATATTGTAACAGAATCTGCAGCTCAGTGCTGCAACGTCTGCTGGAGTCTCTGTCTCCCCGAATGAAGCATGAAAAAGGTGTTTCAGTGTCGGCGCATTCAGCATAGCTCTGAATTTTTAAACTCCAAAAAGTTTTTTCCTCTTCCTTGTCTTTCGCTCTCATTTTCATAGCTACTCTCTGCTCTATTCCCACTGCACAAACTCTGAACTATTGAGTATAGAAAGTTTCTGCTGCTGTGCATTTCTGATCTGAACTCTTTTATCACATTGCACTTTATTTTGTTGTCATGCATCCTGTAAGATTAAAATTGGTGTTACAGTGCTGAGTAACAATCAGGGGGCCTTGTGTTGATCAGTGAGGGACGCCTTTATCATAGTCTGTGGACTTCAGCAACAATAGTTTAAACTCTAACAGGGAGATAAGATTTAAACTAGCTGGAAGAGGAACGTTTTTAACTGGCTGATTTAGGAAGAAGTCGGGATCAGAATGACCCGGCCTGAACCGGGAAGCAGAATTTGGGTTTTTCCGAATAACCTTAGGGTCAAGCCTGGTTTTCTGTATTATGAAGGTAGTCCACTTAACAGGGTGCATCAGCATGGTAACTTGTGCTGTAGAGAGGTTACAGTTTGGAGATGAACGGGTAGAAATCACTGTCCGCTGACCAATCGATTCTCCCTTGGATCTCTGTTTGGAAGAGCAGGAGGGTCTGAGATGTTTTAATATTATTTAACGTCTTTGCATTTCCCCCGATGAACATCAGTAAAAAAAATCTAGATTTTTTCTTTTCTAAAAGTATTTTACCTTTTTTCTTGCTCTATAAGCATTCATATATAATCCTAAAACAGGACCTACTTGTACTTTGTCACCTTATACAAAATTGGCTTTTTGTTTGTTTGTTTTTAATTGAATTGCTCTGATTGTTAAACACCACTGTGGCTCCCGCTGAAAGAGTGGACACTAACAATGTCTGTTATACATTACTTTAATTAAATAGTCAGTTATAAGCCATCAGATTCTCCAGTGTCCTAATGAGACATGTTAGAAGTCTGTAGACTTTCACAGTCTGCATTTTTGCCTGCTGACAGAGCTACAGTAGGTGCAGCGTCTTATCAGGTGAGGTCCTGTGCAATGAGCAGGTCTAAAACTGATGGGTGTCTTTATTCTTTGCACAGTTGTGAGATGATCAGCGATCCCGCACAGAGATGTTATTCATTGTCCCTCGGTGTATTCAACTAGTGCAGGGTGCAGTCAAGAAGAGGGTAACCCATGTCTTTGTAGGTGCAGGCAGTCATTAAGTGACTGTCTTGAAGAGGCGGCAGCTATAAGTATACGCTCATTGTTCAAAACATGGCTGAGCAGAAGGGGCGGATTAAGGGTTTCATCTTACTAGGGGAAACAACCAGAGAGGGTGACTGAGGAAAGCAAAGGATGGGGGGAAAAAAACAATAATGACTGACGTGTTTCTCTTTGTCTGTCAGCGGGCAGCTGCCGGTCGAGTTCATGCGAAGGAAGCCCCTGTGCAAGGAGCTCTACCCGCTCCTCTTCTCCTCCTGCAGGATCCCCGGCCCCAAACACGACTACATTGCTCACTACGGCCGCTCCCGCCGCTCGCCGACGCACATCACTGTCGTCAGGAACTACCAGGTGAGTCGTGCCTGACAGGTGGCAGAAGATGGATTTAGATAGTCTCTTTTGTTCTTTTCTTGTGTTGCCAGTCAAGTCGAGTCTTGTGCAATCACATCTGAAGCTGCTTTTTGTGTTTCTTAAACTCCAAGTTGATTGTTGATACACCAATTTTTGCAAACAGAAGTCACGTGATCGTACAGGAAGCTTTCTTCTGAACATTGAGTACTCTGGCAGCACATTATCCCACGAGATCGTTGTTTTATCTAGTGATTGCTGGCTGTATGTGGATATTTCATCTACATCTTGATTAAAAGAGAAGCTTATTTAGTTTGTAAAGTATCTGCACATAAGTGGAGAACCAGTCAGCAGATGTCTGATTCAACATTGAGTTCAGTTGGGTAATTAGAGAAAGGAAGAGAAGTGTTTAAAAGCATGCTTCTTAGCATTTCAGACATCTGTTACTTTTTATCACAGGAATTCTTAAACCATGAAAACATGTTTGATTCTGGAAAGGAAAAAAGCATGAAATGAGATATACTAAATCTACACAGTGTTTCATAATGACTAAGGACTACTGCATACTCACATCTACTGTACTTTTTATTGTAGGTTAGTAAGTTGTTCATCTTTCAGAAGACGCAGCGTCCAAAATTAACAAAATATCCTGGATGTTCACCTCTGGCGCTTCCTGTTGTGGCTCAGTTTTTTTTCAAAGGTTAACAGATTTACTGAAAAGGCCTTCTGCTGCCAAAGTGACTTTAATTGATGTAGGGCGTGACTCATTTGCAGTGCGTCAAGTTTGGCGGAGCTGCAGCAGAGAAGTGATAGAAATAGTTTGTTTTTTATTTAGTCTGTTTCTACAGGGTTTATTAGCCACAAGTACAACATCAGCTCTCACTCTGGACTGATGACAGTAAGCGGAGTTATTGTATACTAGTAAGCCAAATGCTAGTTTGTGTTTTTAAATACATTTTGTAGCTCAAGTTAAAATCTATATGTATATGCACACCATTTAATCTGAGGTATGACTGAATGTGATCCAGTCAGCATTATTTGCATGGACTCTGATCTGTCGAGGAATTGTTCTCCTTTCATGGACGAGTGCAGCTGTGCTGTGTTGTTGTGGCGCCCTCTGATGAACACGTCGACCCAGAGTATCCTAGAAATGTTCAGTTGGAGACACAGTGTGACTAAATCAGAATCAGAATCAGAATACTTTATTGATCCCTGGGGGAAATTATTTTTTGTTACAGTGCTCCATTTTAAACCAACATTAAGACAAGACAGACAATACGCTAACTAAGAATAGTACAATATATACATATATATACATACATACATACATAAGTCACTTATAAATAAATATTTGGAAAAGAAACGTGTAGTTGTAGCAGCAAACAGTGTGTTAAGTGGATGCGTTGTACAGGGAGATGGCCACAGGCAGGAATGATTTCCTGTGTCGTTCAGTGGTGCTTTTCGGTAATCTCAGTCTCTCACTGAACGTGCTCCTGTGACTGACCAACATGTCATGGAGTGGGTGGGAGGTGTTATCCAACATTGTCTTTATCTTGGACAGCATCCGCCTCTCCGACACCACCTTGAGGGAGTCCAGCTCCATCCCCACAACATTGCTGGCCTTACGGATTAGTTTATTAAGTCTGTTGGCATCTGCGACCCTCAGCCTGCTCCCCCAGCATGCAACAGCATAGAGGATCGCACTGGCCACCACAGACTCATAGAAAATCCTCAGCATTTTCTGGCAGATGTTGAAGGACCTCAGTCGCCTCAAAAAATAGAGACGACTCTGGCCCTTCCTGTAAAGTGCTGTGGTGTTTTTAGCCCAGTCCAGTTTATTGTCAATGTGTACTCCAAGGTATTTATAGTCCTCCACAATGTCAACACTGACCCCCTGGATTGAAACAGGGGTCAAGTGTTTCCTGGTCTTCCTGAAGTCCACGATCAGTTCCTTGGTCTTTGCCACGTTGGCCAAGAAAGTCTCTGGATATAAATACAGGACCCAGAGAGTCCTGTGCTGCTCTGCACGTGTGGGGCTGGGCATCGTCTGCTGAAACAGCTGCTGGGCGGGGCGCAGTACAGACTGGAGCGCCCCGTCTCAGCACCTCAGCCAAGAACAATCGGGTCAGGGGTCAGAGATGTTGCAAGGTTACAGCTTGGATACATGAGAGTCCCGGCAGGAAGTAGCTCTGCCACTAGTCAGGCGTGACGCTGATGACAGTGGTGTTCAGAGACTGCTGCCTGCAGAAAAGAGTAAACTAAACCAGCTGTGAGGTGTAACTTCATTCATATGGAGATTAATAATCCCAACAACAAGCAACCAGAACCCAAAAGTGCTTTCTTAGAGATTAAAATGATGCAGTGAGAATTTTTTATTTATTTATTTCTTTAGAAATGTACTCGTCAAAAAAAAGTGCTTTCATCCACTGAGCCTCGGTTTTCTGATGGACTTTTGAGGATATTTTTCAGGTGACAATTCTTTTTGTTTTTGTAAAAGGCAGAACAGGAAAACCCTCAAAGAACTTAAACTGCTTAACAGAAATTCAGATTTTATCGTCTCAGCTCTGAACTTGTTTGGTTTTTTTGATAACTGTAAATGTTGGTGTTTCTGTGGATTTGAAGGGTTTTTTGTGACTGTAAAAAGCACTTAGTGCAGCTTAGTAATCGAAAGATGCCCCCGCTTTTAGTTTTGTATTGCTTTTAAAAACTTTGATCTTACTGACATGGTTTTCCTCTTACTCCCAGTTCTTCCAGCTGGAGGTTTATAACAGCGATGGCTCGCGGATGACTGAGAGTCAGATCCACGGGCAGCTGCTCAGGATCAGGTCTCAGTCTTGGAAGACGGACAAGGAGCCGATGGGCATCCTGACCAGCGAGCACCGCCACACATGGGGAGAGGCTTACAACCGCCTGCTGAGAGGTAGATCACCACACACGCAAGCCGGTGCTTACTACTTGACTGCTATCTCACTGTAAGCTGCTGCTGTTTTCGGTTATTTTAAGAGAGCAAACAAAACTGATCTGTTAATGGCTCAGTTTAAGAAAATACAAATGTGAGAAACGTCTACATGCCAAGCTCTGACTGTAGGATTAACATCCCCTGATGTTGGTGAAGCTTTGCTGGTGTTAGAGTAGCATAGGATACGCCCTCGCATCCATTTTTCTGATGTGCTTGAAATGACGTCACAATATCTGAGGTTCCTTTAGAGCAGCTTGAAGGTGGTGGCCAAAGGAGGCGTTTTATTAATTTTTACCTAATTATAGATTTTAGATAATGAGACCTTCCAACTCAGTGGTTTTATCATCTGCTTTGTAGAAACCTAACTACACATAGGAGACAGGAGAGGGTGCTGTGTACTTGGAGCAGCTCAGTGATCAGAACTCATGTTTTTAGACCTAACACTGGTTTAATGATGGATTGATTAGTATTTAGTATTTATTTATTTATTGTCATTGTCAAGAACAATGAAATTGCGTTTGGGGCTTCCATACAACCCAAAAAAAAGAAGAAAATAATAAATACCCCTTAAAACCCAAGTGTACATATTTAACCCAGTGTGACTCCAATGCAATAAGACAATCCTTAGCAATAATGTTCGTAGAAATTCAGACAAAGACCTGAGAAACATGACAAAATACAACAATGCAACCCATTCAATATTATTGTACTGTGAGATATGATATCAGATATGATAGTTATCTATTTAAGAAAGAGGGGGGGGGGGGCAGGAGGGGGAAGAGAATAAAGATATGATGCACCAATGCAGACCAGTTCATTGCTATTAAGAAGTTGGATATGGTTATTGTCCGTGAGAGGGGGGCAGAGAGTTCAGGAGCCTCACAGCCTGTGGACAATGGCGTGGCCTGGGGGGGCACAGGCCACCCCCCAAACCAGACTGGCCACCCCAGGTGCCACCCCAAAGGCAAAACAATAAAATTCAATCAAATATCAAATGTCCGATTATGTTTTCACGGTGACGCTCAGATATCCGAGTGTAAGTGACTGCAGCATCGCTTCTGCGCTATGCGCATCACGTTAGCAAAGGTAGGAGAGCCAAGCACGAAAGACGGCACTGCAGGAAACAATTTTTCGGTGAAAGAAAATGAGGACAGAATAAATGTCCCGGTAAGTAATATCAAGTTTGTTGAGTTTAGTAAACTTCGGTGAAATTAGAATACCAAGGAAAAAAATAACACTTAAAGAATTATTGCAGCTGTGGAATATTTCAGACAGTATGCTACTGAGGGCAGCTAACATAAGAGTTATGAGTTATAAGATATAATCTAAGTTGTAACATTGCTGTATGGAGCTGCAAATTTGGTTGCAGGTTAACATAGCTGGACTGGCCATCGGGCATATCCCCAGTGACTTATTTTTTATTTTTTTTGTAATGGCATGAACAATGAGAGGTGGTGGATTGGCCAGATGCAGGTCGATGTGTAGAAATAACTCCGTTGTTTGGTGGTGGCTATGGCGGGGCTTCCACAGAGGCAACAGGTGGATGAGGGAAGGGGAGGCAGGAGGAGAGACCCGAAGCAGCCGCCAGTCCGAGTGTCAGGTGAACTGAACTTCAGGTAAGAAGTTATGACCTGCAGTCTATCTGGGTCAGATATAAACCAAGTTTAGGTGGAGTTTATTTTCATGTTGCTGACTTTTTACTGTCAGTTGCAATAACTCATACTGCGTTCTAGCCAGTTTGACGGAGTTTTTATACAGCTGGGTGGGTGCTATGATGTTACTGATAGTGAACTTTATTTTATTCATAAGGTTAGTAGAGTTGCCAACGGCTCCTTAAAAAAAATGGAATGGTCCCTCAATCAGAGAAAATATTACACGTTTCGTATTGAGCTGAGAAGAGACGCAGTTTGTCCCGAACTTTCGCTATAATGAAAAAAAGACACAAAGCTGGAGTTATTCTGTCGTTACGCTGCACAGCTGCCTCTTCTTCTTTCATTCTCTCCCCCTCCCTCTCCTGTTGCTACTTCAATCATGAAACTGATCAATGATCAGCTGATCGGCTTTTCTCTCTTGTTTGTTTATCGCCCACTTTGCGCCAGAAAGAGGAAACCAGCAGATATTGCGCTAAACAACAGCAGCACGTTTAAGCTTGATCAGCTGTTGTTAGAATGTATTTAATATTAATTTCTAGTATCAGCTGATGTTTGCTGGAGCCACAGCTGTAAAGCTGCTGGTCATGATGTCTGTTTAGATATGTGGTGAGAGGGAAACATGAAGATGAAACCAGGAGATGTCCTTACTGAATCATCAGAGCTGAACAGGTGATGGAGAAACAGGTTTACCTTTTAGGTGACATGAATGAGTTGAAGTTATCAACTGTTTCTGAGAGATAAATAACACCAGGATCCTTTTTTATGTAGCTGACAGCTACATAAATACTGTGCAGGGGCAGGTCTAGCAAAGTTTTGCCAGGGGGCCAGGTAGGGCATTAACAGGGAAAGGTGGGCACAAAGAAATACTTTTCTTTCTTATTCTCATTTAAAATACCTAGTTTTTATTAAATAATTATCTAAATCTTACAACCAAAGTTTTTATCTGACGTAAAATGTATAGAAATCATACATATACCAACAAGACTGTACATCACTGTCACAACAGCATTTGTTTTCATTCAAAGTCTTTATGGCTTTACTACCTGGTGGGTCGGTCTGTAGTGAAAATGCCCGATTTTTTGTCCCAGTCCAGCCCTGCAGGTTAATACTGGCAGTGTCACCATGCCAGCTGACTGTATTTTATCATCAGCCAGTGTTGTTCTTTATCAATATTACCAAAGTTTACCATAAGGCAGCATAGAAAGTATTTACTTGCTTTCAGGTTTTATTCAAATGTTAGTCTTTTCATTTGTTTCCCCACTTTTTTCCTGTTTCAAAATCAAACACCAGTTTGTGAGAAGATTATCTTCTTTTTTTAACAGGCAGATAAAGTTTTGCATTGGAACTGGCTAATTTGTCAATTGTTTGTTACAAATGTTCGTATTTTAATTTTCAAAAATGTTTTTGCCCAAAACATATGTGCACTATATGTCAGTAAAAATACTATGCAAATATTGCTGTCCTTGAATGCTGAGTAAACACTGACAAAGCACTGATTGTATCTCTTGTACTTTATCAACGCAGTATCTAAAAACTTTGCACCGTAGTGGTTAAAATCTCATTCTAATAAGAGTTAAAAGTGCATTTGGTTATTAGGTTTATAGGATTATTGAATTATGGTTAAGGGTTGGTAGAATTTTTTTTTTAAACATTATCTGCCAATTAAATCTGCCACCCTTCTCCAAATCTGTGCCCCTACCTGGCCCCCCCAACAAAAATTTTCTAGACACGCCACTGCCTGTGGATACAGGCTGTTGGCCAGTCTGGATGTTCTGGCCTGTATAGACCTGTACCTTCTCCCTGAGGGCAGCAGATGGAAAAGGTGGCGCGCAGGGTGATGTTGGTCCCGCAGGATACTGTGCACCCTCCTCAGACAGCGAGTGGGGAAGATATTACTGATCTCTGGCAGACTTGTTCCAATAATTCTGCCAGCTTCTTTCACCACCCGCTGGAGTGCTTGCTGATCGGCCTTGGTGCAGCTGGGGAACCACACTAGAAATCCATACGTCAGAACGCTGCTGATGGCACAGTTGTAGAAGTTCAACATCAGAGATCTGGGAATGTGTGCGCTCCGCAGTCTCCTCAGGTAGTAGAGGCGCTGTTGGGCCTTCCGTACAACTGAGGTGATATGGTTGCCCCAGGACAGGTCCTCGGTCACAGTTACCCCCAAGAATTTAAAACTGCTCACCCTCTCCACCGCCTCACTGCCAATGAAGAGAGGCAGATGGTTGTTATGACCCCTCTTCCCTAAATCTACAATGATCTCCTTGGTCTTTTTGGTGTTTAAGACCATTACATGTCTCAAAGCAGTTTTAAGTGTTAAATGTTTTATGCCTGCATCAGCAGAAACCCAATAATCAATCTTGGTTGGAAAAACTGAAATGTTGGTGATGGACGAAACTCTCAGACACTTAAAATGACCGAAAGTTGGAATCATTGTGTTTCCATCTTGTTATTTTCATACTTGGAGTCTGCTGAAGTAGTTTTGCATGATTCACAGCTCAAAATTATCCTCATTTATTTAATACTGTGGTGCAGCCCCTCAAAGGGAAAGAAATTTATTTTCAAGTAAGTCATTAAGTTATAAAACAGTAGTTTGGGACAGAAGAGGCAGTGTGTACGGACAGTGCAGGAGCTGATAGAGGAGAAATGTTAATAACCGTACGAGCTGGCAAAGGACAGGAGGAGTGATGATGTCGAATAGTTTGACTCTTTTTATTTTAACTCCTTTTAATACTTGATAAATGCAAAAACAGAAAAATGTGAGATTGTTGTGTCAAACTCGGAAACCAGATGGAACTGTAGAAAGAGGAGTCAAAGGAGCTTGCAAAGAAAAGCGTCTGGACTTCTTTAAGTTGCTTGAAGACGTTTCACCTCTCATCTGAGAACCTTAAGGCAGCTCTCTTCTCATTGGCTGCCACACACAAACAGCAGGTCCTCCACAATGACTTCTTTACGTCTGTGATACAATTAGTCGTTGCTTTCACTGAAGTTGTAGATTGTTTTGGTGCATACAAATATAAACATACCATTATGTATGAGAACAAGTATGAAAACGTGTTCTATAGTATAAAATAAAAACAATAAACAAATGGGGAAATAATCCTAGTGATAGCAGCACCAACAAACAATACTTAACAGAAAATAAGGAGAAGCAATCAATAAGCAGGAACAATTTTTGGGCATCATATAAATAACGGCTACATGTGGGAGACGAGTTGATTGGGTTTAAACGACACGGTCTCTGTGTGTATCAGATAAACTGAACCAGGAATCGGTGCGGATGATAGAGACGGGACTTTTCTCCTTGTGTCTGGATTCTCCAGTCATGAGGATATCAGATGAAAAGTATGTGTACACACACACACACCGAGTATTTCTGTGTTTGCTAAATCAGTTGAGTAATGCTGTCTGTGCAGATATTATTGTTTCTTATGGAGGTTTGGAAACACTGCACAATTATCACTACCCGTATTTGAGCTATTGCTCCATTTAAATGTTGTGCACTCTCTGTGGTTTTCTGCGTGTGAGCTCATGAAGAATCGCTTGTGCAACCACTTTAATTGACAGGTATGCGAGCCGCAAGGCCGCGCAGGTCCTTCATGGCGGCGGGACGTTCTCCAACAGCGGAAACCGCTGGTTTGACAAAACGCTTCAGGTGGGAATGCGCACGTGAATGGCGAGAGATGGCTTGTTTAGAGCAGCTGATGCAGAGTGCTGACTCGTGTCTGTGTTTGAACAGTTTGTGGTCGGCGAGGACGGCTCGTGGGGTCTTCTGTATGAGCAAGCCACGGCCGAGGGTCCGCCTGTAGCGACGCTGCTGGATCATGTGATCGAGTATTGGTGAGATGTTGGAATGAAACTGCAGATGTGCTGAATTAGTCAAGAAAAATTGAGCTGAGGTGGAGAATGATGGGGTGTCTGCTCTGAGTGTTTACGTTTTTTTTTTCTTGTCTGCAGTGAGAAACCGGACACAAAGAGGGCGCCGCTGCTCCCGCTACCAATGCCCAAGAAGCTTTACTTTCACATAGACCGAGAAATCAAGAGGGACATCGAGCACGCCAAGCAGAACCTTGACATGTAAGCTCCCAACTTTTTTTTTTTTTTTTTTTTTTTTTTTTTTTAAAACTTAAACTCTGAGCTGAGCTCTGCAGCGCGCTGACCTCTCCGCACACCATCAGCTGCATGTTTGTGTTTGCTCTGAAATCTGACAGAGGTGGAGAGAACTTGCTCTAAAAGAAGGCCGCAGGAGTGTAAACAGATTTATCTTTGCTGTGTTTATGTAACCTTGATGGAAATAATGCCTCTGTGGATAACTGTAAAGTCATTCTTCATAATCCACTGCTGTCCTGGTCAGATGCCAAGCTTTTTATATGGTCCTGTGCAATTTCAGAGCTCTCTCAAATCATTCAGATGCCAAAATATGATTGAGGAATAAAGCTTTTTCTTACGTGCAGTGTGGAGTTCAACGGGACTTAAAAATATTATATGGAAATGTTTAAAATAGTGAGTAAAAGTAGGTAGAAGTAAACTTTGTTTACCTTCTGTCACATAATCTAGTGATTTCCCACCTCCTCTCTACACTGCTGTCTGAAAGCTTATTTAAAGCTGCTAATTGAACCTTGACTTTAAACATAAAATCAGCACAAATGCAAATGTTTGTCCTGAATTTGTTGAAGCCTGATCAACGACCTCGACGTTAATGTGTTCAACTTCAAGAAGTTTGGCAAGAATCTTCCAAAGCAGCACCAGATGAGCCCAAACTCCTTTATCCAGGTCGCCCTGCAGCTCGCCTACTACAGGTCAGTGCCAGCAATCTGCTTTTCTTTTCTTTTTTCTTTTTTTGTGTGTTGTTTGTTTGTTTGTTTGTTTTTAATCTGCTGTTAGAATTTCCTGCTGTGCTGTGGTTAGTCTCAGACTGGATCAGATGGCATTTGTAGTTTTTTACTTCAACCCCGTTGCATTAGAGAGGGAAAGTTACTTTATTAAATAACTGGTAATGTCCAAAACTGACCCATTTAGCTGCTTTGTGAACCGACTGATCATAAAATAGATTCCTCTTCACTCACACCAGTCCACCTGGTAATCTAACGCCTTGTTTGATACCTGGACTTGATCGGATGAGTTCTGTTGGAGTAATTGGAGTGACTGATTTACACTGATCGGCCACTTTATTAGGTATAGTTTGCTGTTACTGGATGGATCCATCCCTTCATGTTGTTTAAGACCCTACTACCCAAATGTTGCATCAGAAGATTAGACTCATCAGACCAGGAAACACTTTTCCCATCTTATTGTTCAGTTTTGGTGAGCCCCTGTGAACTGGGGCCTCAGTTTCTGTCTCTTAGCTGACAGGAGTTTCACCTGGTTTGGTCTTCTGCTGCTGTAGTCTGCCTGCTTCTGAATGCATGTTGTGTGTTCAGAGATGCTATTCTGCATACCTTGGTTGTAACACGTGAGTTCTCTGTAAATTCTGAATGTGCTAACTGTCTACAAGAGTGAGAATCATTAAGTTTTGTTTTCTGCTTTGTCTTTAAAGTGCAGCACTTACTTGAGATGAACACCTACCTGTTAGCAGCATTGTCTCTGATATTGGCTTTATTTTTGTCTGCAGAGTTCACAGTGAAGTCTGTTCTGCCTGCGATATCGCCACTCAGAGGATGTTTAGAGGAGGAAGGACCGAGTACATCCGCTCACCCACCAAGCAGGGGCTCCAGTTCATTCTGGCCTTTGATAATCCGTCCGTATCGGTGAGAAGCACAAACCCTGTGAGAAAGTTCTCCCGCTGAATGGGAACAGAACTGTTGGAGGATTTTTGTAGCTTGGATTCAGAATGTGTTTATTTTTTGGGGTTTGCAGCGGGAAGCAAAGCAGGAGCTGTTCAGAGAAGCTGTTGATGCCTACTCGGCTCTGACCGAAGCGGTAAGTGTTAAATAAATGTTAAAACATTTATCTCAAAGCTGCTGATTAACTGATTCAAAAACACTCAAACAAGAGTTTCATTTGTTCAGGCACTTAATGGACACGGCATTGACCGCCACCTGCTGGGGCTCAAGCTGCAGGCCATCGAGGAGGGCATGAGCATTCCCAAAATCTTCATGGACACGGCTTACGGGCTAGCAACACACTTTAAACTCCGGACAGGACAGGTGTGTGTGTGTCTTTGTTCGAGGTGTTATTTACACTGTTGCTCAGTAGGAAATGGGAATTTTTTTTGTTGTTGTTGTTTTGTCAAATGATAGTGGCTATATGAGAGGGAATTTTCTACCAGATAATCTCCTGTGAAGTTCCTGTGAATTTCTTGCAGCACACGCATACATGGATGCTTGGAGTTTCCTCAAAATGAATCTGTTTCTCTTCCTCATTTTAGGTGTTGACAGTCAGATGTGTGGAATTTTTGTAGGTTTTTTTTTTTCTTTTTTGCCCCGGGGTCAGCTCCTGATTGTTTGTGGGGTTTTTTCTGGCATGCCTTAGTTTTCAAATGACAGTATATATCAAAGCATTTGTACAGTATAGCTGAATGTTCCAGATTCGCACAGTTTTAAAGGGGATCTGTGCTGCTTGGTTGAACTCAACGATGTATTTGTTTTGTTTCTCCTTCTTATCTTTGACAAAGTTGTGTTGTCTCATGAGTGTGATTCAGGAAAAAATACCCAACTGGCTGTTGAGATAATGACAAGTTTCCAGTTAGCAGCTATGATCACCGGTTATGTGGATTTTGACCAGTTGGAGCATAAATTGTGACGGCAAATTTTCATTTAATTTTAGTCATAAAGGAGGTAGTTGATGATAACTGTGATGAATGTTATTGGTCAACAAAGTTAACACGGCCCAGCTCGCATTGAAATGTAGGTGCTCGTATTTGATGTTTTATGAGCAATTAAAAACACTGTAGATATGAAATGAGAACAGCAGAATTGAGCTCTTGGCATCTGTACAGATCATGTGATATAACTGGAAGCTCTAGATCAGCTGTCTGGTGAGCCTTAGTGTTCTCGTGATGAAGAGTGAACTTTGAGACTCAGATTTGAGGATTTGTGTGTTTTTAATGACGTGTGCCCAGCTTTAAGGCCCAGTTCCATTATTGATCTCCCTCCTGTCTTGTCTCTTCAGATGCCTGCAAACAACACGGACAGCGTGATGTGTTTCGGTCCTCTCGTTCCTGACGGCTACGCCGTCTGTTACAACTCTCAGGCAGACCACATCCACTTCTCCATCACGGCCTTTAACTGCTGCGAGGACACTAACGCAGAGAGACTCGCTCGCACTTTGAGGGACACCATGTGTCATCTGCAGGAGATGTTGCAGCCTACTGTGTAGAGCTGCTGCTACAGCGTCCAGCAGCAAGATGCCAAACATTATCTCTAAAGAATATTTTGTACGACTTTTGTAGGGGTGCTTTTTTTGGGGGGGGGGGGGGTATGCTTGCTACTCACGCTTCACTCGAGCATTTAATTGTGTGAGAGCCTGGAAAAGATCTCTGCAGCTCTCGGGTTCTTTTGTTGCTTCTTTAAAGTTTGGGTGAAGCGATAAATCTTTTTCTAAGCTGTCAAATTTGCATCGTCATCGTTGCATTTCGAAGCATCAAATTCCACAGCGTCTCTCGATGAAAGCGAAACGACTCAATGTGACACTCCAGCATTAATCGGAAACGTCTACGCGTGCACTCCTTTGTACAACTTGTGAGATGACCTGTGTCCTTCAACCTTTCACATTTCACTTTTTCATCAGAATTAATGGGAAAGTTGGATTTTTTTTTTTTTTAATAGGTGAAAAAGGTGGTTTGAATGGACCAGAGGAGAGGAATTATTGAGGGTGATGTGGTGTTTTTGTGTCTGAACTCGACCTGATCGTGAGATGAATTTTGAATAAGCATAATTTTTGTTGTTTGTTTATTTGGAGGATCTTGTTCTGCACTCAACCTGCAGGACTGGTTAATAAAGCCTGTGCTCACATAATTTCTCACTCAAATTATTTTGTCCATGTTAAAGAAAGTATGAGAGTGAGGATTTCCATTAAAAATCTGACACTTTTTCAGCAAAGTGGCATCACAGAATCGCAGTTTTTCACCCAATCTGATTTCTGCTCCAGTGCGCCCCCTCCAATGTTCAAATCTGGACACAATGAGATCTCAACTTTTCAAACCTCATCAGCAGAGCATCTGAGCTGCCTACTTTATGAAAGGTACATTAAATAACTATAGTGTATGCAACCCGTCATAGCAGACCACTACCTGATGAATAACAGGAAAAGCTGACCCTTCAGTCTAGGCTAAAGGGAGGTAGTTTGCTGACGTGGTTCTCCTTAGTGGTAAGGGTCACTGCAAATCAATACAACATTATCTGGAGTGATAAGTTTATCTCATTGTGATGTGAGTGTTTTCTACAAGGATGATGGTACTCCTGGCCAGTGTCAGGGGGGAAGGGGTCTGTGGCCGTATAATAGATGTTTGAAATTAAAATTAAAGTAGAAAGACCTGTCAAAGCTGCATGCCATAAGTGATCCTGCACAATTAATAAAGCTGCTCAGTGGGTGGCCTGTACAGGCTGCACAATTTTAAGGTAATGAAACCTGCTTTAAATCACAGAATTATATGCATATAAATGGTACGCTCAGAAATACAGATCAAAGTATAAAAGTGCAAAAAAATATTTGAGAATAATGGGAAACATGAAGTTGCAGAGGGGATACAGCAACCTTTTTGAACAGGCCTGGACTCATGAGGCTTTTCCATAACGCCAAAGCTTGGAGGTCACTGAATGGGTTGAAGAGTATGAAAATGATCTGAGTCACCAGCTCTTAATCCAGCTGAGCACTTTTTGAGGATTTGGACTGGCTTTGTGGAGAGGTGTATGAGAACTGGTCATCGTCCCTCCACACTGCATTAGAGTCTGTCAAGCAGCACTGAAGATGAAGCTGTATGTGTGGCCTAACATCCAGATTATTCCTCTTTGTTATCTATTTCTATTTATGCTTATGTTGTGACTGAGATTTATGTCAAAGTTCAAAGGTCAGACTGAATAAACATGCCTGTAAACTGCAGCTTGACTGACTGTCAGAGGAATGCAACAGTAAAATTGTAATTTCAGTTTACAACGGAGTATGCACCAAAGGAGCAAACACCATTGAAAGAGGGAACTGCTTACATCATATTATTATGGCTCTCATGAGCAGTAGTTTTATAGTTACATAAAGTGAAACATTTTCCCAGTTTTAGCTTCGTATTAACTACCAAAGTTCTTATTTGGTTCGGGTTTTTGAAACTTTGTAAGTTTCTGTAAAAATAAAACAAAAAAGTTGACAAAATGTATTAAACTTTTTTAGTGAAATGCTTATAAAACATTATTTAAAAAATAAAACTTATTTAAAACTTGTTTTCCCTGTCACTTTTTTTTTTTAATAATGTTACAATATTTATAAAGGCAGACGGTGTCTGAGATAGATAGCATGGCCTTCTGTCCACCAATCTAAGGGACAGCGCATGAACAACCCTTGAGCACCAGATCCATAGAGGCAGGGGTCAAGCTAAAGACTGATAAGGTGCCCTGGAGACTATCAAACATATAGTTGCAGAAGGTTAGACGCAATTGGACCCGTGTAAGTTGAGAGGCACAACCAGGTGGCTGGGGCAGCGTACAGGAACATCTGTCCATATACTGACTAGAATTCCCTGATGGGAAACACCACCAAGGTGGTTGAAAACAACAGGGCTGAGGTCCTGTGGGACCTTGAGTTCTAGGCGTACAAGCAGCTGCTGGCTAACTAACCTGATGGCTGACAAGGAGCAGAAGACCGTATTTGCATTTTATTATAACATTATTGGCAGCAACAAATAAATACACTGTGTTAAAAGCATTAAAATATTTGAGTTGCACAGCCCAGCATTAAATGAATTTGATCAAAATCAGAGAGACACTGTTAAAGCTGCACATTAAAGAGTAAACAAAGCTTGTTATGTTACATACTCGCGTCACGGTGTAACAGTCTAACTGTTTATGTTGTATCTGCGCGTGACCCTGTGGGGCAGCGCTCTGCTTCCCGCTGATTGGACGAGCGGAAGCAGGAAATGACGCCAGTAGCGGCCGCTTCACCTGTAATTTAAAACCGGAACAAACGAAAACAAAAAGCAGGGACCAGCTGTGGAGTGTTTCTGCTTTTCCTGGAGTGTTTTGAGCACTCTCACGGAGAAGCGCTGGCCGTGAAACAGCATCGTCTAAAGGAGCACAACTGGACCCAGAATAATGCCACATTAGCAAAAACCCAACAGTTTAATGCTTTTATTTTTTTACAACACCTTTTCTCGCCTTTATTACTTTAAGTTGTGATGGAGGGTTTCGGTTGTGCCAGCTTGAGGATGAGGAGGAGGAGAAGCAGCAGCGGGGCAGCCGGGCTGCTGTGGCCGCTGCTCGGTGCGTGTCTCTGGGCTTCGGTGGTCGGGTACAAGCCAGTGATCATCGTGCACGGTTTGTTCGACAGCTCAGGGGATTTTATAAACTTACAGCGGTTCATTAACGAGGTGAGTGTCGGGGCTAACGGAGAGGCTGATTCAGGGGATAGTTAAGGTGTATTTTACAGTAAATCCTGCAGGCCTTACAGGTTATATCACCACATGTTTATCAGCAAAACGTGGACCGTGCAATATGCATCTGCTGTTAACGAGCTTTATGGTAAGGGTAATACATTATTTAGTGATTTAATATGAAGTACTTTCTGCTTTGTTGATGTAGAAATAAAGCAGCAATCATACAATTAACGGGCTCATTATAGAGAAGTTATTGTGCTGTAATATAACACCGATCAGAGTTGTATTATTACTGTATTATTACTATCATTAAGTTACTTTCCAGAGCTGTGTTTGGTTTTCCTGTAATTTTTATTGCATATGTCTGGGGTAAGATTAAATATGTTAAAAACAGTCTCCTCAGGCTGGCTTTGCTCACAGATGGGGAGAAAATGACAAAGACTAAAGCGTTCTGCTTTATTTTAGCGACTTTTTGTAAGTGCATAATATCCTGTCAGTTACTTTACCAAATTGTATTTTTGTTTCTGTTAAATTTCTCATGCTTAGTTTTAATTATTGAGGTTTAGTTAACTGAAATAAACCTGTTCTGGACTGCGAGTGTAGAAGAAAAATAATGTTCTTTATAATAGATACACTAAAGCACCTTGAAGTCTCTCAGTACTCACAATGATAAAGTGATTAATTACTACTAATCTTCTACTACAACCTCCTCACACACACACACACACACACACACACACACACACACACACACACACACACACACACACACACACACACACACACACACACCTATAGAAACTGTCAAACTCTCACCAGATGATCTGGCTATGTATGCTTGTTTCTGCCTCAGAAAAAAAGTGTTATCTAGTTATCTCAAAATTTCAACTGATTTTCAAATAATTTTCTCAATTTTGAGTTATTTTCTGAGAAGTTTGAAGTTTAGATTTTGAGATAAAAATGATTTTTTTTGTTTTCTGTGTCAGGAACAAGCTTCCATACCTGGCTGATGTGACTTGTGTGTTGATATTTCTGGAGTTTCTGTGGACATGTCAGGAGAGGTTTAAGAGGTTAAAACCAACATTAGGTTCCTCTTTATTTATTTTTTCTGGAAACCACAGAAGAGACCTTTGTGGTTGGCTTAAAATACCAAAAGCGGATCTGAGGCCTTGTTTTTTCTGCTTTAGTTAATTTGCAGTTCAGTGATTCAGAAGCTTAAACATCCTCAAGGATAACTGACAGCACCGGCATCTGAAGTTACTGAGGGCACGTTGCTGATTCTTGTAGCTGTTCAATGCTATAATATGACAAATCGCTTAGACGCTGTGCTTCCTGTGAGTTTTTCCTGTTAAATGATGCGAAACCATCTCCTTCTTCCGTCTCCTGCAGTCTCATCCAGGGACGAACGTGACCGTCATCGACCTGTTTGACAGGGGCGCGAGCCTGGAGCCCATGTGGAAACAGGTGGAGGGATTCAAGGCAGCTATCTACCCAATAATGCAAAACGCAGCAGATGGGGTCCACTTTATCTGCTACTCTCAAGGTGAGCGAGTGCAAATTGCAGTTATGTGTCCATGGTTTCTCTGGCAATCTCGCTGAGGGAGATATCAGAGCGACACTATTAGCTGTGAAGGTTTATTTTCAGGAAGAGTGTTTAATGATCTGTTTGCTTTAGGATTTCTGCTTCAGTCAGCTGCTGGAAATTCCTACCACGCAACGCCATATTGTATTTCAATGTAAATTTTCCCCCCGAGGAACAAGTAATGCAAACAAGATTCTCTTCACTCAGCATGTTTCTGTGAAAAGAGAGCACACCAAAAAGAAAAAAACATGGACTTACTCTGTGTGCTTCTTGATAAAATAGTTTGTCTTTATGAGAAAAGCATTATCTTGATTGTGGAATGTTTACTTGTCACCGTCGCATGAGTGGCTCAGTGGTGTAGTGGTTTACACATTCGATCCTGGGAGGAGACGCGCATTTCTTTGGGATTGTGTAAGGAAAAGTGTCTCAAACATGTGGGCCTACCTGCTGTGACGAGCCAAAAGTAGCTTCTACACCTCGTTCGAGTATTTCAGAACTTGAGCATCTTTGTGAGAGGAAATGACAAAATGACACAAAGTCTTAGCGCCACACTGACTAATGTACTGCTAGCTCGAGTTTGAATTTCACTCTACAGTACAATGAGATGCATGTCAGGTTAACTGGTGAGTCAAAATAGCCCATAGGTGTGAATATGGGTGTGAATGGTTGTGCAACCTGCCCTGGGCGAGCCCCCTCCGTGTCTGAATAGGATAAGCCAATCCACGCTCATTAAAACTAATTGACGCTAGAAATAACACGCATAACCTGGTGGACTAACTGGGAAGACGGGTTCTCCAGACTTCAACCGAAACACATCCACCAAGACAATTGAGCCTAATCAGATGTTCACTGAGAAATCACAGACGATGGAAAAAACTCCTGGCTGGTGGCAAATGGAGGATCGGGATAGGAGATCAGATCTTTAAAGAATCTCTGGACACCAGACGGAGTTTCACTGGTAGAAGCTCTGTCTGGTTAACCACAATGTTAAGATTTGTGTCAGAAAAATGTGATTATTGGATTTTATTGGTGAGACGGGTTCTAAATCCAAACTGTGCAATGCGTTGAATATTTCAAATAAACCAGTTGTGAAAACAAAAACTGTGGACAGGAGTAAAACCTGATATCACACAAGATTTCACCCCAAGAACTGAAAAATCAAAAAGCTCAACTTCAAACTTTATTTATTAACTAAATTATTAATATTGATTTATTTTCAATTTTCACATTTCTACAGAGGAAAAGCTGCTCTTCATCAGACCAGTGAAGAGTTAATTTATTTCTGCCTGTGTTCAGACAGCAGCACCTTATTATTGCTTTGTGCTACTGCGATGCACCAAATATCCCTGTAAAACCATCTCCTCTTCTTTCTGAAACTGTTTAAATTTTGACTCTAGCACAAATGGTCACAACATTCAAGTTAGCTTAAATAAAGTCCTCAAAAGGAGCTTATGTAAACATATTTAAACTAAAATTCTAAATAAAGTACAGAACCTGATGCAAAAAGCTGACTGTAACACAATAGAGTGTCTCTATAAAGTAAAATGGCTCAATAAATTCAACAAAGTGAAATAAAACAGACTAAAAATAACTTACTGGATGCAGTGAAATGCACAATAAACGACAATAAAGGTGTTGTTAGAATTTAAAACGTCACAATGATACAAGGTTAAAACATGTGTTAATACGAGAGAACAGATGTTTCTCTGCTAAACAGATGTGTTGATTTGCAAAGAGATTTTGACTTCCTGATTTGAATTAGCCTGTCAAAAAAAATTGAGGTGGGTTGCTAACTCTCTTCAGGTTTGTTTGACGAATTAATGATCAAAAATGGAGTTTGCAATCAAAATAACTGGATATAAGACCTTTGAGCACTGGGAAATTGACATACGCACAGTCAGCTGACCAGTTATCTGTCTGTCACTGCTCTGTGAGGCACTTTTTTATCTAAGTGGGTTATATAACATTCAATGAGAAGGTTGGAAGGTGGACTTGCTCTCTGAAAAGCTACACAAACATGTGTCTTTATTGATGTTCTTACAGGCGGTCTGGTTTGCAGAGGGATCCTCTCCACTCTGTCTGACCACAACGTCCACTCCTTCATCTCCCTGTCCTCACCTCAAGCCGGGCAGTACGGAGGTGGGTCCAACATGGAGAGCTTAGTTCAGCAGCGTGTTTTAAATGCAATCAGTATTTCTCTGTTGAGAATCTACTAATACCCTGTTAGTGAACCAGTGTCAATATCTGACAGCTGTAAAATGAAAACTCTCATGATCTCACGATGAGAAGCTGCCTGATAATTATCAGCAAAATTGTAAATTAGGGAGTAAAAACCCAACAATGAGTTAGTAAGACTGATGTTGTTGGACCTGTTTTTATAAGTTATTGTTTTTTTTAAGAGAATTTTAGCTCAAAGCCTTACTGCTTCATATCACTCTTGCTGCTCTGGTGACAAGCCAGAGCTCGCAGCTATTTCCAGCATCAGTCAGCAGACTGACACAGTTAGCAGAAAGCTGTGAAGCAATGTGAAGAGAAAGACTGCAGAAATACTTTATCGTGCTGTGGACTGATTTATTCTCTGACTTGGTCATCATTCTCGCTCCTCTTTCTTTCCCCTCAGACACAGACTACTTAAAGTACCTCTTCCCTCAGTTTGTGAAGTCAAACCTCTACCACTTGTGTTACACCGCATTAGGTCAGATGATATCCATCTGCAACTATTGGAACGGTGAGACTCCAGGATTACTTTTTTCTCACAGATTTTGAAGTCGTCAAATTTCTTTTTTTTCCTGCCTTTTCGGACTTTAAAATCATAAACGAGCAGTTTGATATTGTGTTTGCTTTTCACCTGTCTGCAGACCCCCACCACAGAGACCTCTATGTCAACAGCAGTGATTATCTGGCTTTGCTCAACAGTGAGAGACCCAACCCAAATTCAACAGGTCAGAAAAAGAACAATCAACAACAACCCTTATCAAAAATTACTCAGTGTAACGAGTAATTACTTATATCAAAATGACTCAGATAAAGTGCACAGTAGCCATGAGGTGTGTTTTATTTGCCATCTGCAGAATGGAAGAAGAACTTCCTCAAAATCAAAAAGCTGGTACTGATTGGAGGACCGGACGATGGAGTCATCACGCCCTGGCAGTCGAGGTGACAGCATCCTCTGATTTTATTTCCCTGAAATCTCACACACATGGATATCTTTAAAAAGATTTTTGGACTTTGTGAAAGTTGCAACAAATGAATTTAGATCGAAATTTTACAAAAATAATATATTTAAACTCATTGTGGTGCTAAAATAATTAAAATAAGACTTTAGATCAAACAAGGCTGCATCATATTTTCTGCTTTAAAGGGATTTCAGTTTATTCTTTGTGGTCACAGCTGTCAATGACATCTTGCTTCGTGTAACTGTGGATGATCTGATGACTCTCATGTGATGCTAACACACTGCTTTCATGTCTTTACAGCCAGTTTGGATTTTATGACGACAACGAGACGGTTGTTGAAATGCAGCACCAAGATGTGAGTGAAAGTCAGAATACATTTTTTCATTTATTTCTATCTGTTTTTAGGTCATTTAATTCAATTCTAAATAAGTTATATAACACTAATTCACAATAACAGTCCTCTAAGGGCGCCCAACAATCAGACAATAAGCGAGCACTTGGCAACAGTGGGAAGGAAAAACTCCCTTTTAAGAGGAAGAAACTTTTGGTAAAATCAGGCTTAGGAACCGTGACCAGCTGGGATGAGAATCAGAATCAGAATCAGAATCAGAATCAGAATGGGTTTATTGCCAGATGTTGAGGTTTACAACATTAGGAAATTGCTGCGGTGCTTCAGTGCAGACAATAAGAATTAAAGTGCTATGTAGAAAGAAAGATATGTGCATGAGATATACATGAGATATATACATGAGAATAAGAATTATGAGTGCTACGTAGAAAGATATATACATGAGTGCAGGTGGTGATCAGTGCCAAACATATATACATGAGAATAAGAATTATGAGTGCTACGTAGAAAGATATATACATGAGTGCAGGTGGTGATCAGTGCCAGACATGAAATGATGCAGTGACACAGCGTAGGGTCATGTGTTAGTGGCGGGGACAGTCATGTGGTTATTGTTCATGTGTCCAACAGCAGAGGGGAAGAAACTGTTCTTGTGGCGAGAGGTTCTGGTGCGAATGGACCGGAGCCTCCTGCCTGAGGGGAGCAGGTCAAACAGACTGTGTCCAGGGTGAGAAGGGTCAGCTGAGATCCGGGCTGCACGCCGCAGTGTCCTGGAGGTGTACAGGTCCTGCAGAGATGGGAGTCTGCAGCCAATCACCTTCTCAGCAGAGCGCACAACACGCTGCAGTCTCTGTTTGTCCCTGATAGTGGCTCCAGCATACCACACGGTGATGGAGGAGGTGAGGATGGACTCGATGATTGCAGTGTAGAATTGCATCATCGTCCGTGTTGGCAGGTTGAATTTCTTCAGCTGCCTCAGGAAGTACATCCTCTGCTGGGCTTTCTTGATGACGGAGGTGATGGTGGGCTCCCACTTCAGGTCCTGGGTGATGGTGGTACCCAGGAAGCGGAATGAGTCCACAGAGGTGATGGGGGTGTCAGTCAGGATGATGGGGGGGAGTGGGGCTGTGTGCTTCCTGAAGTCCACAATAATCTCCACTGTCTTCTGGGCATTCAGCACCAGGTTGTTGTGGCTGCACCAGGACACCAGACGTTCAACCTCCCTCCTGTAGGCAGACTCGTCCCCGTCAGAGATGAGCCCAATGACGGTGGTGTCATCTGCGAACTTGATTAGCTTGACAGACTGGTGGGTGGAGGTGCAGCAGTTGGTGTACAGGGAGAAGAGCAGAGGAGAAAGAACACAGCCCTGAGGGGAGCCGGTGCTGATGGTCCGGGAGTCCGAGACATTCTTCCCCAGCCTCACGTGCTGCTTCCTGTCCGTCAGGAAGTCAGTGATCCACCGGCAGATGGGATCAGGCACATTCATCTGGGAAAGCTTGTCTCGGAGATGGTCTGGAAGGATGGTGTTGAAGGCAGAGCTGAAGTCCACAAACAGGATCCTGGCGTAGGTTCCTGGGGAGTCCAGATGCTGCAGGATGAAGTGTAGGGCCATGTTGATGGCGTCGTCTACAGACCTGTTGGCTCTATATGCAAACTGCAGGGGGTCCAGGAGGGGGGCCGTGAGGGTCTTGAGATGGGAGAGAACTAGGCGCTCAAATGACTTCATGACCACAGATGTCAGAGCCACGGGTCTGTAGTCATTTAGTCCAGTGATCCTAGGTTTCTTGGGGACAGGGATTATGGTAGAGGACTTGAAGCAGGCAGGCACATGACATGCCTGCAGTGAGGAGTTGAAGATGCCAGAAAACACTGGGGCCAGCTCGTTTGCACAGTGTCTGAGGGTGGCAGGAGACACACCGTCTGGGCCGGGAGCTTTCCGAGCATTCAGACTCCTAAACTGCTTCCTCACATCTGCTTCATGAATATGAAGAGTTGTGGTCGGAGGAGGTGGTGTGAAATCCTCTTTTGTGTGGGGTGAGGAGGGGGGTGTTGCAGGTGAACAGTTTGAAGGTGGTGATGGCTCTATGGAGGGGGGAGAGGTGGGGGAATGAGTGTCCAAAGTGCCTCTATTGTTGGGGTCGTTGGAGGTGTGAAGGCTGCCTGATGGCTCGTCAAAACGGCAGTAGAAGTCGTTAAGGGTGTTGGCTAAGAGCAAGTCATCAGTGGAGTGGGGGGTTTTAGGCTTGTAGTTTGTGATATTCCTAAAACCTTTCCACACAGAGGCCGAGTCATTCTCTGAGATCTGCTGCTGCATCTTCTCAGAGTGCTGATGTTTGGCAATGTCCACTTCCTTAGTGAACCTGTACTTGGCCTCTCTGTAGCAGTCCCTGTCTCCGCTTCTGAACGCCTTACTCTTTTCCAGCCACAGCTTTTTGAGTTTAGGAGTAAACCAGGGTTTGTCATTGTTATAACTCACCCTGGTGCGTGATGGCACAATGCTGTCCTCACAGAAGTGGATATAGGAGGTGACAGTGTCCGTAAACTCGTCCAAGCTGTTAGAAGACAGGAGAAAGACATACTGTGGCAGAGATCTAATGATGAATAAATATATAAATTATAAAAAGGAGAAACCATGATTCTTACCAGAATAAATCATGAGAAACTAAAATGTTTTTCAGTTTAACACAAAAACAAAACAAAACAAAAAAAGATCTTTGTTCTGATGTCTTTGACACGTTAATGGGTTTGTCATAAAGCAGAGCCATCTTTTATCTATGTCTCATTTATGGAGGTGCTCCTCCCAGAGCAAGGCATGTGCTTTGTTTCTAAAGAATAGAAAAATACATGCACAACCCCACCAAAAATCTGAGGCGGTAGATTTATTAATGACTCCCTTGTGCTGTGTTTTCTTTTTCCAGCTGTACTTGAGAGATGTTTTCGGGCTGAAGACGCTGGCGGCTCGCGGAGATCTGATCCTCTGCTCTGTTCCCGGCGTTCAGCACGTCTGGTGGCACTCCAACAAGACCGTGTTCCACACATGCATGGAGAAGTGGCTGGTGTAGCACAAAACCTCTTCACAGCACACACATGCAGACGGACACACAGAAAAACACACAAAAACGGTCGACCTCTACAGCCTCGGTTATAGTGTCTTCTGTAGGACATGAGCTGATATTTTGGGGGGATTACAGCTGTGAAAGATCATTTGGTGATGTCAGGATTTATTTTAAACCGTCTTTCATTTTCATCTTATTTAACATTTAAGGAGAAAGTTTAACATTAGGGGAAAAATTTTGTTACCTCTCTCTCTTTTATGTGTACAGTACATGTTAGGCTATACCAGAAGCAGGTTAGCTTAGCTTTGCACAAATAATGGAAATAAAGGGAAACATCTAGCCTGCTTGTGTGTGACAAGGACAAAACCAGCACTTTTAACTTCACTCACTAACTTGTTTATTTTATTTGTCTGAATAAAGTAAGTGTAAAATGACATTGGCAACTATTAGTGGCGACTACTAGTGGGCTAAGAAGGTACTGCAGGAAGGCTACAGTCATGATTGACAGATTGATAGATGGATACTTTGTTGATTTGTATTCAAATTTTGTTTTATAATAGCATAATAAAGAGTACAAAATAGTTCAGTCTGCAATAATTAAACAACATAGCTAAAGTAAAAGTGGTAAAAGTATCACAGGTGCCTACTGAGGACCTTATGCTGTGAGATTTCACACATAGACAGTGATTTAAAAAAAAACAAAAAACAGAATACAAAATAAAAATGAGGTTAAGGAGAGTAGAAAGTATCACACTGCAGATTGCTTTAATAAATAATATGTACTCTATAAATGTAAGAAACATTTGGAGGAATGGTTAATCTGCAGATATTTCCTGGAGTCCAGCTACCAACATAATGTTGCCAGCATTTTAAAACCCCAAAAATATCACCATCACAATTAGATTTTTGGGTGCATTAACAAAAAAACATTTAACATGTTATTCAGTGGGCTTAAGAGTGCTGGTAGGCAGATTTAATGCAATTCATTAATTCATTTTTAATGATAACACAGATCCAGGCTAGTGGCTTTCAGCTGCTATGTTGAGCTAACGCTCTCCATTTATTCCCACTGATGTCACCTTTGCGAACAACGTGAGTCCGGCCCTCACCGTCATACGTAGATGGTATGAAAGATGTACGTTTCTAAGGTTGTTATAACTAAAACTAAACTAAAAATTAAAACTACATATTAATAAAATAAAATGAACTAAAACGAATTAAAAAAAATAGAGGACATGATGATGGACGGACATGTTTACTGAGACTGTGGATGTCTACATAGATTGAAACTAATAAAAACTAACATTTTTAAACAATAAAACCTTCAGAACTGAATTAATTTATCCAACCCTGGAGATACGTCCATGTTTTATACTGTCTGCGGTGTAGTTTCGGCTTGTCGTGCACGTCTTGTTCTTGTTTGGGTGGGTTGTATCAGTACAGGGATCAGGGATTTCCATACATCTTTTCAAACTGCTTGAAAGGATGAGATTTTCTGGAGAAACCTTTACCATAATCTAACCTGTAGCATTATCTCGACCAAGGCTTGATTCATAAAGGGGAAAAAAAGCACATTTCCCAAAATGTTACACTTCTCCTTCACGTATTTATTTTAAAAAACCCACATTGTTGCTTTTGGAGAAATCCAGCACATCGCTGCCTGTTTGCTGATGGCTGTCAGAAGGGGTTTTAGCTGCTTTTCTGACTTTAAAGGAGCACTCCAACAATTTTTCATTGTACCATTGCAAGGGACAAGAGTGCAAGCAGTCATCGTAGCAGAGGATTAAGGATATGTTGAATTTTATTTACAAGTGTGAGTCCAGTTTGTTGTTACGTTCTTCCTGCCTGTTTCATGGCAAACCTCCAGTTTTAATGCGGGCTTTGAGGTAAGTGAGCTGTAGTTGTCCAGCTGAGCTCACCAGTGTTGCTGTATCAGCAAAGTTGGCGGCATGCCCCTTTTTATTTGAATAAAAATATTAGTTTATCACTTTAAAAGCATGCAGTGTATCAGACAGTGTGCGTCTGCTCCATCAAACATACCTCAAAGCCGCCACACAAACACGACAGTGCCTGAGCGACGTTAAGTCGTCTACATGTTGAGACTTACTGCCCCGCTCGTCTCGCGTTGAGTCATTTATATGTTTTTCATTCCCCCATCTTTAACCCCGGTGTCTAATTCAGAGTGAGCCTCCGATCTTATCATCAGTTTATTGTAACTATCATGCAGTGCTTTGGAGCTTTACTCCATCGCTTTTGTAGATGAAGCCTTAATTTTTCCCCCCTACATGCCTCAGTATTTCATGCCCATTACCAAAGTGCTACAACACACTGCCTTTAGTGACGGTGCTAAAAACAATGATAGGGAGGGGTGGCATTGGGCATAATAAGACTAGAGAGTGGCTGTGATATGTTAGTGTTTACTGGTCCACCGAACCTCCCATCACATTTAGATATCTCAGGCCTTTTAGCAACCTTCATGTTCCTTCTTTTCTGTTGTTTAAGGGATTCATTTGTAATACTTTTAATTTATACTTGTCGTTCTTATATTTCTCAAAAGGACAAAAAGCGGAGCGTGTATTTGAAAGATAAAACAGAAAAGAAACTTAATGGTTAAGGATGAATTGCACATTGTAAAGAGAAGGGATGTTGTTGAGATAGGGATGGTTTTATCTGTGTTCAAGCTACTATGTTAATGTTATTGCATCTGTTGTTCATGTATGCTCGTGCAAAGCCAGAGCTGTTTCTACCGTGTTTGTGTTATAAATGAACAGGTGTCAAATGCTGTCAGGTCTTCAATAAAAGACGGTTTTGAGCATTGTTTGTGTTTGTGCTTTGTCCTGTCAGTTAACAACACACATAAATAAAGCCAAAACTGGTCTTGTGAACCAGATGATTTTTTTCTGTACATTTTGCTTCCAAGGACCCAGACTTTATTGTAATTTTTTAAAGGCTCTTGAACAATAGTTCTCCAGGCTTTCTGAAGGACTTGCAGAGTTTTTCTTTGGACATCGGCTGCTTTTTGACTCATTTGCAATCCAGTCCTTGTACCTGATCATTTCCAGATGAATGTTTTTGTTTGTTTTTTGTTAAGCTGCTTAATCCTGACCTGTGAGTTATTCAAGCACAAAAATGCGCAAAATTTACTGGATGAACCACTGTTATTCTCGCACATAACAGATGAGTCAGTAAAAAAAAAACAATTTAGATTTCTTTTGGGTTCAAATTGTTATCTGTATGGAGGTCAGGGGAGAGGTACTGCAATGAGTGTTTAAAGCAAAGTGTAAAGCCAGTGGAGGCTCTGTCATGGTCTCGGGCTGCTTTTCAGACAGTGGTATTGGGAATCTTGTCAAAATTGATTGAATATGAATACAGAACAGTATGGTCAAATTTTGATTGTCCATCTGATTGTCAAGAGCTTCATTTTTCAGCATGTCAATGATCCCCAAAAAAACTGCCAGTGCATTAAAAGCATACTTGTTAAAAAAAAACAAAAAACAACAACAACACACACAGTGGAACATTATCAGTCATGGACTGGCCTCCCCAGAGTTTGGACCTCAACATTGAAACATTGTGGGATTCTCCTGACAGAAAACAAAGGCGTTGCTGCCTTTGTTTTCCAAAGAAGAGCCTTCAAAAAACCTGGAGAAATATTCCTGAAGACTACTTAAAGAAATGACAAGAAAGCTTGTCTAAAAGGGCTTCAGGCTGAGATGAAGAATAAAGGTGGTCATATCAAATACGGACTTTTCCAGTTTGTTAAGACTACAAAATGTATTTTTGCCTTACGTACACTCACTCACGCACACACACATACATACACATATATATATATATTTGCCATTTTACTGAGCAAAATACAAAATATAAATGTAGTGATCACTAGCTGAAGAATATTCTAGAGTACACGACTGAATCAATCAAAATTAATTTAAAACATATTTTTAAACAGAAAAATAACTAAAACTAAATAATATTAAATATGATGTAATATAACTGCTTGTTTTTACAGCAATTGTGAAAGTTAAAAGGCCAGCAGCAGCTTTATTAATGTATAATGACATAAAAAAAAGACTACGTTTCCCATAAGCTTTTGTACGCCGGAAGCAGCCAAACGCCGGACCGGATATCTGTACACGGCGCCCCGAAAAGGCCCTTTTCCGTCTCAGAGAAGTGTGGTACAGAACGGCAGACACAAGTGAGTGAAATTTTTACTTTTTACTTGCTTCATAAATCGTGAAAAAGGGACGGACGCGTATCCAAAATCACTGTGGATTTCCATTGTCCTGGAAATTCGTACAGAAAACTTCAGTTTAGTCGAAATGGCGTTTTTATTCCCTCCGAATGTTTCCGTATCAGCACAACAGCGCTGAGCGTTAGCATGCGACTAGCTCTGTAGCACATGTGGATTCTGCACGTTGAGTAGCGGCTCCGATAGATGTCAAATTCAGGACACTAATTCACAAAATATGTCTATATTAAACTTAATTTCTTCCCTACTAATTAACTGATGCTGAATTTAAACGCGCACCTACGCCCGTTTATAGACGTTTGTAAGCTTAGAATCCGCTGTGGCGCAAGTTTGCTAGTGTTAGCGTGATGCAGGCTTCATCTCCGGCCTCGCTGTACTTGTGACTGTCATTGCTTCGCTAAATCTGACCAAACAGTTACTCAATCTCCTATTAATATGAATAAATGTGCTTCCTATTAAAGTGTCAAATCGTGGGGTTTTCTGCTTTTTGCTGGAAAGCTAACGTCACTTTGTTTGAACGTAACATTGAGTAGCAGCTCAGTCAAGCTACAGTAGTTTTCATTCATTATACACAAATTCGTTAAATAAAGTTCCATTTATAAGACTTATGTCACATAGAAATGTAATAGAGAGGCCACAGATTTGCAGTAAGGTCCACCTTCACAAACCCAAACTCTTACGTGTAAATGTTGGGGGGGGGGAAGACATATTTGTCATTTATAGTCCTGAAATTATAATTTTTAAAACAATGTGCCAGTAATGTTGTGGTGTTTCCTCAGTGACCGATTGGGAGACTGCCCCCGCTGTGGCTGAGACCCCAGAGATCAAGCTCTTCGGCAAGTGGAGCACCGATGATGTCCAGATCAACGACATCTCCCTGCAGGTGAGCGGCAGTGTGAAAGATTCACTGTTGTGCTGTTAAGCGAGGCTAGAGTCACGCCTGGACACTCACCTGTTGTCCAGGTGTGCTACAGTGCTCGCAGAGGAAAAGTCTTTGCTTATTCATTGGCTGTAGTCTAATGTGGCCCAGTCAATCACCGGCTCAGACACAATATCTGCCTTTAACGATGCTGTTTTTCAACTTAAAACAGAAAATGATGCTTAAAGATGTCATTCTTCGCTGCAGGATTATATTGCTGTGAAAGAGAAGTACGCTAAGTACCTGCCACACTCTGGAGGACGTTATGCCGCCAAGCGTTTCCGCAAGGCTCAGTGCCCCATCGTGGAGCGTCTGACCAACTCCATGATGATGCACGGCCGCAACAACGGCAAGAAGCTGATGACCGTTCGCATTGTCAAGCACGCCTTCGAGATCATCCACCTGCTGACTGGAGAGGTACTTTCATAGCACTGCTATAGTATGTGTCACTGTTAAAGAGATTCTTAATTATAACTACAGAAAATAAATGGTTCCTTATGCGATGAAAAACACTATTGAAAATTACAGAGAACAGGATCTTACTGTGGTATGAGCAGTTTTCAATAATAACTAAAATATAAATAACTTAATTTAGACACGGCGTGCTGAGAAAATGTTTCAAATTTGAATTCCATCTGGGTTTTAAGACAGTATTTCAGCATTGAAAACATTTTTTTTAGACAGTTGCTGGATTGTTTATTATTTTTAGTGAGTTTTGCAGTGGTTGTTGCCAAGCAGACAAGGGTCCAGAATTAATCTGCATATTTAAGGGTAAATGTGATATTGGCTTTAAACTTTGAGTAAGAAAATTGGGAGCAAACACAAGGATTAACAGCAGATTGTGTCAGCTTTCAGATGGTGTCCAGACTAATGGATCTCTGTCACTACATGTTATGGATTGATTTTAAAAAAATTATCTTCTTAACCTCTTTGTTCCCAGAACCCCCTGCAGGTCCTGGTCAATGCCATCATCAACAGTGGACCCCGTGAGGACTCCACCCGTATTGGTCGTGCTGGTACCGTCAGGAGGCAGGCTGTTGACGTGTCACCCCTCCGCAGAGTCAACCAGGTAACAAACGCACAATTTTTTTTCTACCTCCACGTAATTGTTGATGTCTAATCATGTGACTAGATGACTTTAATGCATCTTTTAGGACATGTAAAGTTTGATGCATGTTCAGTTTTTTTCCTGGTTTGCACATGACCTTTATTACTGTCAGGTCTGCATACAAGAGTGGTTCTCAAGCGGAAAGATCAAAACAGAAAATATGAAGCGAAGCTAAACTGAGAAGTTCAGTTTGGCTTCACTTAGCTGAACATTTTAACCCCTCCTATTAGTGATCGTTAGAAATTGCGAGGTTCAGTCTTTTCTCACCTTGTTGGGCATATAGAATACAGTAAAGGCAGTTAGTCTCTTAGATTGTGGCAGTCTTATTTTTAACAATTTCATTAATAGCCTCTCCAGTGTAAGTAAATAAATACTTGATTATCATCAGTGCCAGTGTCCTTCTGTCAAAAAGGACAGAAGTACCAAAAAAATGCTTCCATGCTGAAAAACCTCTTTGTCCAACACCATCTTCATCAGTTTTAGCATGAAAATAAATTAGAAAAGGTTCACTGTTTTTTCATGTATTTGATGTGTTAAACGAGGCTAGAGTCACGCCTGGACATTTTCTGTTGTCTTGGTGTGCTAGAGTGCTCGTAGATTAAAAGTCTTTGCTTATTCATTGGCTGTAGTCTGTCGTGGCCCAGCCAATCACCAACTCAGATACATTTCACTGCTGGCCTGTGGTCATGTCTCTGGAGTTTAACCCGTTTCACCTCACTAACGTGTGCTTGTCTTGCAGGCCATCTGGCTGCTGTGCACGGGAGCAAGAGAAGCTGCTTTCAGGAACATCAAGACCATCGCTGAGTGCCTGGCTGATGAGCTGATCAATGCAGCTAAGGTAACAGACTTAGTGGACTCTGAT
Organism: Rhamphochromis sp. 'chilingali'; assembly: GCF_963969265.1. Taxonomy (NCBI): domain Eukaryota; kingdom Metazoa; phylum Chordata; class Actinopteri; order Cichliformes; family Cichlidae; genus Rhamphochromis; species Rhamphochromis sp. 'chilingali'. Next base: position 25,043,458 of record NC_137944.1, read on the forward strand.
TACATCCTGCCAATTATGTTGGAACCTTTTTAGTGATCAGAGCTGACACATATGAGAAACTGTTGTGAGGCGTGTTAAACTTAAGTTTCTCTCTCTTTGCAGGGTTCATCTAACTCTTATGCCATCAAGAAGAAGGACGAGTTGGAGAGAGTTGCCAAGTCCAACCGTTAAACATGTTCACTTTCTAACAAAACAAATAAATCAAGAAATTTCTGTTGAGTTTGAGTGTTTTATTGGACATCACATACACAAGCCTTTGATTCTGTGATGGAAAGCTGGAGTTCTGAGTTAAACTACAAGGTAAAATTATCTTATTGGTTAGTGCTGTGACAACTTTTCCCTTAATCAAGCTGTAATATTTTAATTTTGGATGGGTGGCACTGCTGATAGCTACTGTTTTACTGGCTCAAAAGTACTGTTCAATTATAGTGGCACAGTTGGTCAGCACTGTAGCCTCCCCAAAAGGTGCCAGATTTGATACCATTGATTAGCTGGTGTCTTTCAATGCATGTGTTTGTTTTCTGCAAGTCTCCCATAATTGGTCCTAGGTGTGAATGTGGGGTTGCACGTCTGTACTCTCCCTGCGATAGACTGGTGATCAATCCAAGGTTTCGCTAACAGCTGGGATAGGCTGCTGCCCCACTGAGACTCTGAATTGGACAAGTAGAAAATAATTGAAAAGACTAGATTTACATTTATTTTAGCCTGATGTACCTAAAGAACTGGCAGTTGAATTACACAGGAATAAGTACCACTAAAAGTTAGAAGCTGGATTTTAATATTTCTACACTTGGGACAAATTCATACACTGCAAAGCTAAATCAAATCTGAATCATCACCTAGCAGCTACAGATGGTCTGCAATTTAAAAACAGTTAATACCCAAGTACTGAAATGTGGATATGAAAGCTGTACACTGTAGTAAATGTGGGCACCAAGTCTTAGGGTTAGCCAAGAAAACATTTAAAGGGGACTATCACAAGCAGTAATGTTAAGAGACATCAGATTTCTGGAAAGCAGACGTAATGCCCTTTACTGGATCTAGATTACATCAATTTGGTGAGAAAAGTTAAAAAAATGTTGGGCTGATTGTTGCCTTTGGCTTTTCCTTCACACTTTGGTCTAAAAAGGTATTGAACATCTGCATATATACAGAATGAAACTTGCAGTGAAGACTTTCCTGTGGGGTTACTGTTTTACTTTGGTGGACTGTGAAAGAGTTGGAACAGTGCAAAACTACAGCTTCATCTAGTGGTTTCATGAGTAGATTTAAGGACATTGTGCAGCGCTGTTCGTTCAGCAGAGGGGGTAGTGGTGCAGTAAATTAGGTGGCTGGTTCTGTCTCAAAATACTGCACATTAGTATCACTACCCCCACCACTGCGAACACCTGCAGATAAATGCTGAGTGGCGTGGGCGTGTTTTCAGAAATATGTATGCTTTCTGTTGACAAGGAGGCAGAGTGAGGACAGAGACGCTCCCAGCTTGGAGGCCTCGCTGCAGGCTGTCGGCAGGAGGGTGTAGTCCTGGAGCTTCTGGAAGGCCTGCAGAGAGAGAGGAAACAGTTCAGTCATTCAGACCTGAGCTAGTTGTTACAGACTACACTGCAGGGAAAACTGAAAGGAAAGGAGGAAGGAAAATTTGCTTCACTGGCTGGAAGTTAGAACACCAGATCTGACTCATGAGTGTCAGCGATTAAGAGTCTTAGATCTACATGACAGTTTTGATGTTTCCCTTTTCTTTAGAGACCAAAACTCTAAAAAAAAAAAAAAAAAATTAAAAAGCAACTTCAATTTTGTTACATTTCTAATGGTAATGTTGATTTATCAAACTCATCTAATGATTTATTGCCACGCTAGCGTTATTTTCCATTTCCCCCCGATGAGTTTCCACGTTGTCTGGATAACATTCACATTTCTTGATGTGATTTGTACAGTGTACAATTCCAGCAGCATGTGACCTGATGCTGCTTACAAATTTACCTGTTACACTTGATGCAAGTGGAACTTTTTTGTAGGCCTGTGCAGAACCAGCACATGCATCTCTCCTGGTCAAGCTGATGGCAGCAGTGACAGCTGATGAACTGACCCCTCAGCCAAGCTGCATGCTCATCTTCAGCTGTGAAAGCAGCCAGGTGCATATACACACACTAACAAGTGACATCATTTCAGGACAATATGACTTGGCCCGGTTGCACAGTGTTCTACTGAAAACAATTAGTGATTCCAATAAAACACCAGCCATCACAAAAATGCACAGATGTGCATCTCAGATTAAATTGAAGGTTGTGGGAGTGTTCTTTAAGAATGAAGCTGTTTTTTAATCTGGTGTACAAAGATAATAATCTACAAAGATTGTGTGATCCTATTATAAGATGGTTGTATGGGTGGGTTGGTGGACAATATTGGACATTGTGAAATTTTTTAAATGCAAAATACTGACTTGAGGGCAAACTGCTTGAAGGGAAATCATGCAAAAAACAAGTTATCAGTCTTTAAAGGAATTTGTTGCTTTTTCTTTGTGAAGTTTATCTCATTGTGAAAAATCAAAGTTTCCAAATGTTCAAATTAACTCCTCTAATTGTAAGTTCGGTTTTAAATCTCGCCTGATATAATTTTTAGCAGTGGCGCACACACAGTTTCACAAAATACAATCATTATTTTACTTCTGATTTATTTAATTTGCCTCAATCCTGAAACAAACTACAGAAGTATCTGAAAATGCTGATTTATTCTCACTATGCTGGACTCAGCTTCTGTCCTGCCACCTACTTACATATTTAACGGGTCAGAGACGGCACCGTGAGCGGGATATCGACTTCACTAGTCTCAAAAACATTTCAGCTCTTGGAACCACAAGCACAACTGTGACCTTCAACTGCAATGTAACGAGTAAAGAAATGTGAAAAAAAGAAATCTGTTCACATCCCAGATCTTCTTTAGAGAACCTTTTTTGTCTAATGATCAGTTTAGAGCGAGTCAGTCACATTTAGGTCTGATTTAGGATTAACAGAGGCACTTGACTTCCAGGTGGTGAAGCAGCACAAGACACAGAGGTAACATCTGAATTACAGATGCATTAGGCCTTAAAAGGGATAATCACTAATAACAGACAGATTTATAAATCATAAAAGCACTTAGGTTTAACACACAGGACCAATCACACAAAGGACTGGATGCACAGGGTTTATTACAAAAAACAAAACAAACAACACGAGCTGAGCAGATATCAAATTTCTTATAGGAGCCTGATGGTTGATTTTGATGTGTGATACAATGCATCTGTAGATCTTCTATTATATTGTTGATGCAGTGTGGCTTTGATGTTAATGCTGTTGCATTTCTTTTTATATTTAGATAAAACTAATAAAAAGCTTTGATCACACCAAAGAAGAAGCCATGTATTTCTGTGGTGCAGCGCAAACACATGTGAATCTGCAGCAATACTAGTTATAAATATTTGATCTTGGGCGGCAAGTTTACTTCACTCCGTCTTGAAAGAAGCTGAGATTCTCCCACAGACTTATCAGAAACACACAAGCTAATGACTGCTGTTTAAAGGGAACTGGAGCTGATGACCTAGCTTCTTTTATGTGGAGACGGTGGAAAAAAGGAGGGCTAACATCTGAAAACCTGAGTCCAGCTATCATTTGTACTCCTCCCGATGGAAGCTGTTAGCAAATATTTGTGGGTTTATGCAAGCACTCACGCGACCGAGTAAAGCACCGTGAGACCTTAAAGCTCACACTGACAGTATTTAAAGCTGTTGGATGAGCATGCATGCTTATGATTACTGAACATATGATTCAGTGTTTATGTAGCCTAATTAATACAACAAGGAGATAAGAGCCAGAAAAACTGCCAGAGAGGAAGAAAAAAAAAAATCTGTCAAACTATAACATAATGAAAATAGCAAATTACAGGAAAACTTATTTATTGCTATTAGCACATACATGAACATGACATTATACTGCAATAATGTGCAGTTTATTTAAAAAAAGAAAAAAAGAAAAAACCCTCTGTGGTACTCACAGAAACGCTGTCAGGGCATTCGTCTGCTGGTCGGTGCAGCAGGAAGTCCCGTTTGGACAGACTTTTGATGTAAATGCAGTTTGCTGCCAACTCCTCTGGGACGGTGAGCACATCGTAGTGGTGATCAGTCAGCTGTTCCATCATCTGCAGACAAACACGCACATCCAGCATTACACACAGTCGCCGAGCTCCAAGCCAGCACTAATGACATAAACAGATGTGTGCAGTTCAAGTGAGGATGGAGAGATTATATATTTATGACTCATAATGAAAAACAGTATTGACCATAGAGAGATGTTGGGCCCTGCCTAGCACAATGCTTTAAAATCCTTGTCTTAAAAAAGGTTCATTTTAAATGTTGTCATTTCTCTCTTTACATTTCAATAAACTAACTGAAAACCAGCACAAAGGCTTGATCATCACGATGCTTAATACAAAGTCACCAAAAAAATTAACTAAAGAACCCTTTTCATCAAGTCATGTAATCTTCTGGGATATTAATCTGGTCAAAGTAGATGAAGAGTTTGTTAATCAGTTCCAGCTGCTGTTGTTAATGTAATTAACATAAGGTGCACTAGTCAGGCAACAACGAGACAACCCCCCTAAACATGAAGGATGGTCACTCATTTCTTTTCCACTAGTTCTCATCTGGCTAAAGTCAGTGTCACTGAGTTCATGAGGGTGGCATGAGGGCCCAGCATGCTTTACTTGGGCCCTGCCTGGCACTCTGGAGAATGGGCAGGTTCACCCCGAGTACATGTGACAGACATCAAAGGGTCTGGAGAAGATGTGGAGAGCATTCTGCGGCCTGTAACATCATTCAGCATGACTGCTTTCATAGTTGGCCAGGGACTAACAAAAAGGGAGGGATGCACAGACCGGCTGGCAATGGCACTGACTGCCATCAGGTACCAGGATGAAACCCTTGGAAACACTGTCAGACTACGCTGGTGCAATGGGTCCTGGGTTCCTCCTGGTGCACGATAACGCCCAGCCTCATGTAGCGAGAGTGTGCAGAAAGTTCTTGGAGGAGGAAGGAATTGATATCATGCTTGCACTGAGCCTAATCCAACAGGACACCTCTGGGACATTATGTTTGGGCCTGATGCTGCCAGGTTGCACCTCAGACTTCACCAGGAGCTCAGTGATGCCCTAGGAGGAGATCCTCCAGGACACCATCCATTGTTTCATTAGAAAGCTTACCCGACCTTGTCTGGCCATACTAACTACTGAGTACCATTTTGAGTTGGTATGAAATTATTTCAAAATAGACTAGCTAGCTGCATAATTTTTTCACTTTGACTTTATTTTTTTTTGGCATAATTTCATTCCAACACATTGCCCAATCCATATCGATCTGGCATGACGCCCCGCAGGTGAGATCTAATGTGCTTTCAAAATGTGGCTAATTTTTTTAAGTGGTGCATTTACAATTAAAGTTGAAAATGGCAGCTCTAATTTACATCAACCTCTCAGTGTTTTAGGGACACGAGTCATAACGGCATAAACTGATGTGTCAAGTAATTTTTAGCTGTTTTGGTCATTACTGAGGTCAAATTTATTATTGTTTATTATGATTTCTCACAGACTTCTTCCTTGATTAGGTGGAAAGCCATCCTTATCATGTATAGCATCTTGCAGTGCCGTTCATTGCCCCTTGGATTTCTTTTCAAAGGTGCAGCTGTCGCAGAGGATTGTGGGTCATTGCTGCTACCAATGTGGCTGGATATAGCAATACATCCAGGTGTTTGTAATCACACTAAATAGTATCATGACGTGGAACCATCCTTTGTTTTCTGACTAAACGTAGTGCCAGGATAAGGGATTTCCAGCTACTGAGACTGATCACCCCTCATATACAGCCGCACAAGCTGTTGCTCACAGCCATTTCTGTTCCTTTTAGGCAGAGCCTCCAACTTGTTTGTTATAAGGTCTCCAGCACAGGCACACAGACATGCTAAATGGAAAGCTATGTAGCCTGTGTAAACAAACTGGCATGAATAGATGAATGTGCAGGGTCAGCTGGCAGGCTGTCACACCTGGATTTCTATAACACAGTCAGCAAATGGACAAAAACAAAACTTTAATGATTGAAGTTAAATATTATGCTCACTTCCAGCTCCATATTTTTATTCTGTTGTTGTTGTTATTGTGTGTTCAGAATAATCCCTTTTCATCTAATTTTGGACTTTTAATACGGTCTTGAGTTAATCCAAATAAGCAGGCAAAAATCCTATTTTCATAAAAGCTACAGGGAGTGTTTTCTCCTTGGTATGCGCTTTTCCCTCAATTGCTACAATGCCACAATATTATTAAGGCATTACCCTTTGGGAAACAACACACACATACATACCCGGAGTGTCTTCTTGGCCCCATCACTGTTGCTGAAGATGATGGTGTTTGGGCCTCCCATGGAGCAGATGTTTTTCAGTCGGGCTCCATCACAGACGGGGACAGTCGACACGGCAAAGTCCTGAACACATGTGGGGGTGAACGGTTACCAAGCATACTGGAAACTTCTAGAAGTTTCCAAGCAGGTTTGTTTTGTCATCACAGGTGTAACTAATAACATTAAGATTGGCTTTTCACACATCCCAGTAACTGATGCCTCGACTCCAATCGACTCCTAACTTACTCTCACACTATAAAGTGGTTCCATCTCTGCTCTACACACTGTATATGTAAGGGTGATATTTATGAACGAAAGTTAAATGGAGCCAGAGTGACTCCTCTGAAACACAACACTGATGAAATCATCTCCTGGTTTTCCCCAGTCCCCCAGTCGAACACTTAAACCCTCTCATCCGCTGACACCATTTCACACCACACCCCCACACTCCCACACCCAAGGGAAGAGCGAAGAGCAAATTCAACTCCAAAATATGCAAAATATGTGTGCGTGTCAAACAGAAGTGCATCTATAGTTCTTGAAAAGAGTCAATACTAATGAGCAGCTTGAGCCCAGCCCGAGTGAGCACGCTGTGCTGTGCAGCGTTGTGATTATTTGGGCAGTGGAACAACCTCATTCATCAGTGTTTATACACAAGAATTCCCCAAATGCAATTCAGCAAATGGCCACCTGCTCACATTGGCACCTGGGTTTCATATCCGACTGTAATCTTGGCACCGAGGCAATCTTTGTTGTGCAGGCTAAAAATATAAACTCTATATTTTAGTTAGTTGTGTATTGATAATCCTTAGCTGGGCTTTTATGGAGATACACAGACATACAGCGGTCCATACTAAGACACTTTTACTGTAAGGCAAAGATAATAAGATGTAGCAGTTGTATATAAACGCATCAGGATAAAAAAATAAATTAAAAAAAAGGGAGTGAAGAAAACATGCTCAGTGCATCATGAGAATTTCCCCCAGCAGCCTGAGCTATAGCAACATAACCCGAGGATTTGATCTAGGCCTAACTATAAGCTTTATTAACAAAGGAAAGTTTTCATCTTAAAAGTAGAGACAGCGTCTGAATGCCTGTAGGTTTGTGAACCAAAGGCAGAGAGGACTCAACCTTTAAAGTTTCTCTGATGTATGGCTTCCCTCTATATGCATTTTTCCTTTTTATACCTAAAAATCAATCCCACTACGCTATGTGGAAGGATCCCTCAGCTTGAGCTGTAATCATGGATGCACAGGTATTATTTACCTTTAGTGTATAAAAGAGGCATGACACACCTGGATTATCTAATCTCTGGTGAAGACCCTACACTAAAGTCTTCCTTTGCATTTTTAAGTTTCACATACTTTAATTAACTGCTCTTCAGTTTGAGTGAATTAACAAAGAAGCCAGGGCTAAATCCTCCAGTACTGTGCCACACACTGAATTTAATTACAAGTAGCCCTAAATAGAAAAGCTGTCATAAACATTTAAGTTCAAATGACATCTGACATGATAAACTACAGCAGCGGGCTGCAACAAAACACTCGATGGATGATGCAGCTGTGCCACGTGTCAAAATGTGTTGACTGACATCCCTCTTAAAAAGACGACTCTGAGGCAAAAATGTCAGATTCTGTTAAAAGCATGCCGCCCTGACTCCTCAAATCAGAGACAGACATGTGCCTTCACGACAGGCAGCCCCAAACTAGGGAAAGTTTGAAAAAGCTTCCTCCTGCTCACTGTACCCTCTTCCCTCTATAGCCCTTACCCTGAAGGTGTCTGCCAGCACCTCCGCCCCTCTGCGGTTGGTGTGGGAGGAGATGCCGACAAAGAACTCCCTCCCCGTGAAGAGGATGTCGCTGCCCTCCAGCGTGGCACCTACAGAGTCGCCCTGCTCTCCGTCCATCTCCACCACAGTCAGGTTGAGCTCCGACATCACCCTCCTCACCGCCTCCACCTGAGGAAGGAATAAACTAGACTCAGTACGAGAGTTGGAAGAAAGCAGCTCAGGCAGGTGGTCTCCGTGTAACATCATCAGTTCTGTGTTTCACTGGCAATTAATATTTGCAATAAGAAGCTACAATAATTAAAAAAACAAAAAAAAAAAAAAAAAAAAAACAGACTGTCAGCTGAGCATTTTAAAATGTGCTTAAAAACAACAACTGTCTAATAAAAGAACATTTGCGTATAAATCCAGCTGTTGTATAATTTAGTCATTCATTTACATTCTGATTATTTACTGTTCAACTTTAAAGATTTCTTTCAAACAGCTGAGCTGGTTTCCCTCCTCTTGTTAATCCAGGTCTCTCTTCCTGCCATCTTAGAATAAGTGGAACTGAAACTGTTGGAGTAAGCAGTGAAACCGTTGCAAAACCAGATTTCTGAAAAATCATTTAAATAATTCTCGATCAGTTATCTCGGGCTTTTTTTTTTTTTATCATTTGTGGAAGCCACAATTGTAAATAAAAACTACATTTAGATTAACTGTGCAACAGAACAACTCTCTTATCATGTTATGGTGACACATTTTGCAATACGCGCGACACTGCAAAACAACGGGGTTCCAGCAGTAGAACATCTGGGATGTGTTTGAGTGTCTACCAATGAAAAGGTTGTGGGATCGATCCCCGGCTCCTCCAGACCGCTTGCTGAAGCATCCTTGGCCAAGATACTGAACCCCAAGTTGCCTCCAATGCATTCACTCGGGCGCGAGTGTGTGAGAATGTTAGAAAGAGCTTATGCTTATGTAGCCCGGATGGGAATTTGGGAGTAGATACTCGTAATTCCCATGGACTTAAACGCCACAGTAACATAAGGTGTTCACAGTTAATATTATGTGATTTAACTGTACTCTGAATGTAATTTGCCCTGTAATATGTCACAAGGTAAATACAGGTAATTAGAGCAATGAACCTGTTATGTTAATCATAAAGTATTATTTTATGGTATGTAACTCTGAAGAGAGTTAAAGTATTGTTCAGAGTTCTAATTTTCTGGAGGCCCGTAAAGGTAGCATGAAACGGGACCTGTGTATCTGTTGTAATGGAGGAAGAGAGGAGAACGGCATGGAGAGATGCACGAGGTTAGCTGAACCAAAGTGAGAGACTCAGCTAGTTTTACTGAAGTTACCTAGCACAAAAGAGTGTCGGACTAGAAAGCTAACCGTGTGAGAGCTTCGCAACAGAGTGTGGGGGAAGTGACTTTGTGTTCAATGGTCGCACCACCGTGAAAAAACTGTGTTTCCAGCTACGACCGCCGAGGCTAAAGGCTAGCCCGGACTGCCTGGCTGCGCCACGGAGGCAGCCGCTATGGACTGTTGGAGAGCTGGACAGTGACTGGCTAACGCGTTGTAGCAGAGACAGCATCCGGTCCGCAGGGAGAGCGGAGAGTGAATTTAGTTTGGGACTGGCGAACGGAAACCTACCGAGCAACTGAACTGTAAGTTGGACTTTCGTGCTCTTACTGGGGAGAAGAGGATTTTTCTCCATCGTCCGGCGTGAGCAGCAAACAGGCCTGCAACAAGTGTGAATGTGAGTGTGTGTGGGGCCCATGTGTGAATATTGTGTATCTAGTGGATTATATAGCATATTTTTGAGTGTACATTCGTGAGTCACTTACCAAGAGGTGATAACATAATTTGTGTTGTTTAACATAATTTCAAAGGGAAATATTTCATTTACACAGCATGTTTCATTTGTTTATGGAGCTGGATATCATTTGAGTTGAGTTAAGAAAAGGGTGTTTTATACATTACTTTTTCCTGCCCTTACATTCAGTAAACGTTTGGTTTGTGTTAAAGAGTTGTCTGGGGTTGATTCTTTTACTACTGGTTAAGTCTAACTTGCAGGCAAAGGTTTACTGGTAGTTTCCCTGATTCCTGTCTATACCAGAACCTTTTTGTGGTATCTAGGCTGTAACGAACCTAACACCCCGCCTAGGGGGTCCAAACTGAGGTAAGTGGATTTAGACTCCGTATCACGGGTGGGGTGCTACATAAAATGGAGGCACCGCTGGGATAAAGACTGGTAGTAATTAGTATTAACTTGTGACCCAGACAACCTTTAAAGAGAGGGTGATTTGAAGTTATAGTAGGTTACAGCAGAGCAAAATCAGTTTGTGTTTGGTATTGTGTTACACTATACACATACAGTAAGATTCACACACTCAACACCAAGAAATGGCTCAGTTACGGCACTGGTGTAAAGGAGAAGGCCTTAACCCTTCGCATGCCATACTACTTAAAGATGTTCCCGAGGACACAGAGATTGAAGTCATAGAAAGAACTCTGCAATCCATTAAAGTTCTTGGACGTGTGAAGGTTAGAGGACGTATGTATGATCCTCAGAGCAAGTGTTTGACTGTACTGTGTGAATGCAGAGAAAAGGTAAATACTAAAGCCATTTCTCTGGACATTCTAGCTGATGGCAGCAATTCACCCTGGAGAATCATCGGCCACTTAGAGGAGGAGGATGGTTCAGTTGACCAGCTGGTTGCAGATGACTGGCAGGCATCTCAAACTGATTTGGGACCTGCCGCCACACTTCAGGCCTCCACTCCTGAAGCAATCATCAGAGCTGTTGGTGACCTTCTGCAAAATACCTCTAAGCCTGCCAGTGACAATAGCAGCTACAGGAGGTTGCGCACCTTCTCAGGGGTTGTTCCCACACCCCCAGGAGAGGAGCAGTTGGAGAACTGGATACTACAGGCTCGACTGATGATAGAGGAATATGATCGGCCTGACAGAGAGAAGAAAATCAGGATAATGGAAAGTGTAAAGGGTCCCGCGTTGGAGATTTTACAGGCTGTACGATTTAATAACCCTGAAGCAACACCTCAAGAATACATTGATGTAATTGAGAATACTTTTGACACACCAGAAACAGGAGAGGAACTCTATTTTGCCTTCCGAATGCTATGTCAACACAGAGGGGAGAAACTTTCCGAGTTTCTGAGAAGAATGGAGAGATCTCTCAGCAAGGTGGTCAAAAGGGGAGGTCTGTCTCCTGCCCTAATAGACAAAGCACGTCTTGATCAGCTCATTAAAGGTGCAACAGGGTCTGACCTGATGCTGTTAAGTTTGCGTTTAAGGGAACGAAAAGATAATCCCCCTACCTTTCTGCAGCTGTTAAATGAGGTCCGCATTGAAGAGGAGCATGAAGCTTCTCGGCGCAGACTTAACCTCAATAAAGTCGTGCATGTCAAAAGCGCTACTGTACCCACAGGGGCACACGTGGAAAATCTCAGACTTGAGATACAAGGTCTGAAAACCCAAGTCAGTGATCTCACCACTGCTGCCGGGGTGCCAGGTGTCCATTCACCTGGGGCAGCATCCACAGAGAATGTGGAAGCAGACGGCTTGGGAGAAGACAAAAACTTCCAAGCATTAAAGAAAGAAGTGGTGAGGCTAAGAAAACAGATCTCTGTCATGTCAGTCAACCCCAGCAAAGGGGTTGCGGTGCCCTCACCCAGGCACCATGGTTCTCCCACGCACCTTCAGCGGGGAGCAAGAGCACTCAGAGATCCCAGTCACTTTTTCTGTTATCGCTGCGGGGAGGATGGGCACATCTCTACCAAGTGTAAGGCTCCAGAAAACCACCCTAAAGTGATACAGAAATTCATTCATGCTCAACGGAAACAGGGAGAAAGTAATAGAACTCCCAGTCCTGCCAAAGAACCGACCACCACCAATGTAGGTGTTAACCGGAGTGTTGTCAATGTCAGGACGCCTAGTTTCCCTGAAGGACTGGTAGGGCCACCCTCCACAGCCGGTGTGAAGGTAGATGGTGTACCTTGCACCGCTCTCTTAGACAGTGGCTCTCAGGTGACCATCATTTTTGACAGCTGGTATTCAAAACACTTGTCTCATGTGCCTTTACGCTCTGTTACGGGCCTAGATATTTGGGGACTAAGTGAATCAGAGACCAGCTATCCTTACAGGGGGTACATTCAAATTGAATTGGAATTCCCCGAAGAAACACGAGAGAAAGTTGAGACTATCCCAGTCCTCGCTTTGGTGTGCCCAGACCCTCGGTGCTCAGATACCATACCTGTCTTGTTGGGCACCAATGTTCATAAAATCAGACTCATTCCTGCAACTGGAAAGAAAGTGAGGGTGGGGAATGTTTGCTCTGCCAAAGTGAATGTTCAGCAGCCTCAGAACCTACCGACTATTATGTCTGAGTCTGCCAAGGATGATGACAGTCCAGTAGCTAACGTTAAGTGGACTGGTCCTGGCCCACTGGTCATTCCAGCTGGGAAAGAACGTATAGCTGTCTGTAAAGTCAAAGACATCCACACTATTGGAGACAGCATCCTCATCACAGAACGGGCAGCTTCACATGCCCTTCCCCCGAGTGTGCTTGTGCAGCCAACCGTACTGTTCTCCAAGATGCTTGATAGAGACAAGTTTCTGGTGCTCATGCGCAACCAGTCACTAAAAGACACTGCCATTCCCATGGGCACTGTGGTTGCACATCTGCATGTAGCTGACATAGTGACTGATGTCCCCGGCCCAAACACAAAAGCTTCTACTATGCTTGACCCATCTCTGTTTAATTTTGGGGACTCTCCTATACCAGCTGAATGGAAACAGAGGCTTAGTCAGAAACTTGCAGAGAGAGGCAAAGTTTTCTCGACGGAGGAATGGGATGTGGGTTTGGCTAAAGGAGTGCAACATCACATCCGTCTAGCTGACCATACCCCCTTCCGAGAGCGGTCCCGCCGTGTTGCCTCAGCTGACCTGGATGACTTACGCCGCCACCTGCAAGGACTTTTGGCAGCGGGGATAATAAAAGAATCAAGGAGTCCCTATGCTTCCCCCATCGTCTTGGCACGAAAGAAAACGGGGCGGTTGCGCATGTGTGTGGACTATCGGACCCTGAATCGCAGAACTGTCCCTGACCAATACACAGTTCCTCGCATTGACGAGGCGTTGGACTGTTTGTCTGGCAGCAGGTGGTTCTCTGTCTTGGATTTGCGTAGTGGATACTACCAAATTCCCATGGCAGAAGAGGACAAGGAGAAGACCGCTTTCATATGTCCTTTGGGATTCTTTCAATTTGAGAGAATGCCCCAGGGGATAACCGGAGCTCCCGCGACCTTTCAAAGAGTAATGGAGAAAGCAGTGGGAGACATGCACATGATTGAGGTCATAGTGTACCTTGACGATTTGATCGTGTTCGGAAGAACTTTGGAAGAACATGAGCAGAGACTAATCAAAGTTCTTGACAGACTGGAAGAGACTGGCCTAAAATTGTCCATTGACAAATGTCAGTTCTGCAGGCCACAGGTGACATATGTTGGACACATAGTGTCAGAGAAAGGGATTGCCACTGACCCAAGCAAAGTTGAGGCGGTAGCTCGCTGGAAGCAACCCACCGATCTCCCATCACTGCAGTCTTTCCTAGGGTTCTGTGGGTATTATCGTCGCTTCATAAAGGACTACTCCATCATTGTCAAGTCGTTAACCGAACTATGTAAAGGTTACCCACCAACCCAGAAGGGAAAGCGAGCTGTCAGAGTCCCAGAAAAGACCTACCATCGCGTAAATGAACCGTTTGGGGACAGGTGGGATGCTGCATGTACAGAAGCTTTCCAGAACATTATACATTCTCTTACAAATGCACCTGTTCTAGCATTTGCAGACCCAACCAAGCCATATGTGTTGCACATTGATGCTAGCCTTCAGGGGTTGGGTGCTGTGCTCAACCAAGAACACCCAGAAGGGCTGCGACCAGTTGCATTTGCTAGCCGAAAGCTTAGCTCATCAGAGAAAAACTACCCCGTGCACCAGCTTGAGTTTTTGGCGTTGAAGTGGGCTGTAGTTGACAAGTTTCACGACTACCTGTATGGAGCACAGTTCACTGTGAGGACGGATAACAATCCCCTCACATATATCCTCACCACTGCCAAGCTCAATGCCACCGGGCATCGGTGGTTAGCTGCTCTTGCCACTTACGATTTCACTCTCCAGTACCGACCTGGGAGCAGCAACATTGATGCTGACGCGTTATCGCGCAACCCCTTACCAACAGAGGACACTGATTGGCAAACTCTGCCCTTGGACAGTGTCAAAGCTCTGTGTAAGCAGATCTCCTGTAGAAATTCAGCAGGAGGGGGGGCAGTCAGCTTTGCTGAATCGTTAGGAGTTTCCCCTGAGGCACTCCCAGAGTGTTTTGTTTTCCCCACTCATCTTGACTATGGGTGTTTGACCCAGATAAGCAAGGCCGAGCTTATCAAAGCACAAGACAATGATCCAGTGATCGCTCCTGTAAAGAAATCTATGAATGGAGCGATTCCCTTTACTTTCGACAAAGACTCCAATGCAGAAGCCATGTTGCTTCAAAGAGAGGCAAACAAGTTGGCAATCACTGATGGAGTACTCTACAGGAAAGTACAGAGACAACCTGGAAAGGAAATCCATCAGCTTGGACTACCCCGAGAGCATGTTGCCATGGTGCTTAGATCACTTCATGATGAGTCAGGTCACCTGGGGGTGGACAAGACTGTGGAGCTCATACGAGACCGATTCTACTGGCCTAGGATGAGTGCAGAAGTTGAGCAGTACATCAGGAATTGTGGGAGATGTGTTGCACGTAAGGCACCCACACAACGAGCTGCACCATTGAACCAGATCACCAGTAGTGGGCCACTAGATCTCGTGTGTATTGATTTCCTATCCCTAGAGCCAGACTCTCAGGGATATGCTAACGTTTTGGTAGTGACTGATCACTTTACCAGATATGCACAAGCTTTTCCAGCTAAAGACCAGAAAGCCTCCACAGTAGCCAAGATTCTCTGTGAGCGGTACTTTGTGCATTATGGACTTCCGACCCGGATACATTCCGACCAGGGACGTGATTTCGAGAGTAAGCTGATCCACGACCTTCTGAAAGTGTTGGGAACGCCTTATCATCCCCAGGGAGATCCACAGCCAGAGAGATTTAACCGGACGTTACTTTCCATGCTGGGAACCTTGGATCCCAAGAAGAAACAGGCGTGGAATCAGTCCATCAGTCATTTGGTACACACGTACAAGTGTACGCAGAACGAAGCAACTGGGTACTCACCCTACCTGCTTATGTTTGGCAGGGAGGCCCGGCTGCCTGTGGACATCTGTTTCGGAACCAACGACCAGACACACAGCAGTCTGACACATCACCAGTACGTAGCTAAGCTGAAAGCTGATTTGCAACAAGCTTACCGCCTAGCGACAGAGGCTGCTGACAAAAGTCATCAGAGAAACAAGAAAGCACATGACAAGCATGTGAAAGAACAGACCTTGGCACCAGGAGACCGGGTGTTGCTAAAGAATTTTGGTGTCTCTGGAAAGCACAAGTTGAAGAATAAGTGGAGAACTGCACTCTATGTTGTGCTTGACAAAATGCCCCGTCTACCAGTATACAGAGTGAAACCTGAGAAGGGAAGGGGGGTGGAGAAAACGGTGCATCGTAACCACTTATTACCCATAGGGTATCTAGTGAGACTTCCAAATGATAGTGAACCAGAGTTGTTTGATAGACCTGTCACTCGATCCCAAAGGGGACTCGCCAAGGCTACACCAGTTGACAATCAGGGAGATGCAATATCTTCTTCAGAGTCGGAATCCGAAGATGCATGCCTGACACAATTCCCATACATGGATTGTGAAAACCTTCTGTCACTGTCAGAACAGCTTCTGAGGGACCAAGGTCAAAAGCCAAATGTGTTGGATCTTGAGAGTTCAACCACTGATTTGGCAGATATTGAAAGAAATTCAGATGATCATAACCCTCCAGATCTCCAGCTAGACCCTGAGGCAGTTACAGTGACTGGCCCTGAGGAGGGAACCGAAGAGAGTGGGATGTCGCTGGAAGGAGAGGAGCATCCAGTGTGCCGCCCACAAAGACTAAAGAGGCCTGTGGTGAGACTGAGTTATGATGAACTCGGGCAATCATCAGATCACCCTGTAGGGGTTTTGAGCCATGGGGTTTTGGTGGGAAGTGGCACTTACAGACATTCACGAGATCACACTTGCCAGACTTCATGGTGTCACCCACTAGCACTATGCCCTTCCTGTGTTAAATTAGAGCTGGACTAACAAAGCACAGATTTTTGTGTTTATAAATCTGTGGGGTTTGATAGGGGCATCAAACGCATTTAGAAGGGGGAGGGTGTAGCCCGGATGGGAATTTGGGAGTAGATACTCGTAATTCCCATGGACTTAAACGCCACAGTAACATAAGGTGTTCACAGTTAATATTATGTGATTTAACTGTACTCTGAATGTAATTTGCCCTGTAATATGTCACAAGGTAAATACAGGTAATTAGAGCAATGAACCTGTTATGTTAATCATAAAGTATTATTTTATGGTATGTAACTCTGAAGAGAGTTAAAGTATTGTTCAGAGTTCTAATTTTCTGGAGGCCCGTAAAGGTAGCATGAAACGGGACCTGTGTATCTGTTGTAATGGAGGAAGAGAGGAGAACGGCATGGAGAGATGCACGAGGTTAGCTGAACCAAAGTGAGAGACTCAGCTAGTTTTACTGAAGTTACCTAGCACAAAAGAGTGTCGGACTAGAAAGCTAACCGTGTGAGAGCTTCGCAACAGAGTGTGGGGGAAGTGACTTTGTGTTCAATGGTCGCACCACCGTGAAAAAACTGTGTTTCCAGCTACGACCGCCGAGGCTAAAGGCTAGCCCGGACTGCCTGGCTGCGCCACGGAGGCAGCCGCTATGGACTGTTGGAGAGCTGGACAGTGACTGGCTAACGCGTTGTAGCAGAGACAGCATCCGGTCCGCAGGGAGAGCGGAGAGTGAATTTAGTTTGGGACTGGCGAACGGAAACCTACCGAGCAACTGAACTGTAAGTTGGACTTTCGTGCTCTTACTGGGGAGAAGAGGATTTTTCTCCATCGTCCGGCGTGAGCAGCAAACAGGCCTGCAACAAGTGTGAATGTGAGTGTGTGTGGGGCCCATGTGTGAATATTGTGTATCTAGTGGATTATATAGCATATTTTTGAGTGTACATTCGTGAGTCACTTACCAAGAGGTGATAACATAATTTGTGTTGTTTAACATAATTTCAAAGGGAAATATTTCATTTACACAGCATGTTTCATTTGTTTATGGAGCTGGATATCATTTGAGTTGAGTTAAGAAAAGGGTGTTTTATACATTACTTTTTCCTGCCCTTACATTCAGTAAACGTTTGATTTGTGTTAAAGAGTTGTCTGGGGTTGATTCTTTTACTACTGGTTAAGTCTAACTTGCAGGCAAAGGTTTACTGGTAGTTTCCCTGATTCCTGTCTATACCAGAACCTTTTTGTGGTATCTAGGCTGTAACGAACCTAACACCCCGCCTAGGGGGTCCAAACTGAGGTAAGTGGATTTAGACTCCGTATCACGGGTGGGGTGCTACACTTAGATAAAAGTGCTGTATTAATGTGTCTGTCTGGGTGAATGAGACTTACAGAAGAAAGTGCATTGAGTGCTCAATGAGTAAAAAGGCGCCATATAAGTAAAAGTCCATTTACAACCAGATAATACATTATAATATCTGGAACTAAAGAAGAAAAATACTTCCAAAAAGGAACTGTGCATTTACTGTCACCCAAAGGGTCTGGGTGTTTATCTATTAATTTATTTTAATTAATCAGCTCTTTGATTTGCTTCCTGGCTTTTGATTCATTTTCTGTCCGAGCCATGTTAAGTTCCACTCTAAGAAACATGTTAAGAAAACATTAGGACATTAAAAAAAAACTGTAAAATGGTGTCAACACTTATTAACTGGACAGGAACCATTTGAACCGCATCACTGTTGAGAAGTTTCTTTCCCAGCAAACCTCCAAGTAGTTTAGGAAAACTACAAACTCTCTCTTAACATTTTTCTTAAAGTTGCATTTTTAAGTCAGTCATAAAATAACATTTTGTTTATCAAACAGCCAAAAATAATAGCCGATGAATGGACTCGTAGCCAGGAAAAACCCTGAGATCTAACTACAGAAGTATAACTGGAACTTTGGACACTCCCAATAAGTCTGCCAGCATCTAAAACACCAAAAAGAAAACCAGTATCAATCAACCAATATCACTGTTGCTTAGAAACATTGTTTTCAGGAGTCTAGGGGGGATATGTCTGAAAGGCCAATGATCATAGCAACAAGGAACAACAAAGATCAGTGAGACCATGTTACAAACAGCCCATACTATGTTTGTCAAGTTCATTTTTATACCGTACTCATACAAACCATTACCCAATACTACATAGAAGATTAAGTGCACTCTGAAAGGCTTTTTCTATGCTGCATTACCTCGCTTTGTCTCTGCTCTTTGAAGGGCCTGGTGATGAGCGCCGTGTCTCCCTGGATGACAGCCACATCCTCTATCTTCCAGCTTTCTGGCAGCTCGGGGTCAGGGGGGATCTCGATCAGCTGCAGGCCCACCTTCTGCCTCAACGCTCCAGTCAGGCAACCGAACTGACGCTGAGCTTTGGCCAGGTCCACCGAAACCTCCCCGTTCTCCTGGCTGTCCCCTGCTTTCTTTCCAAAGGTCTCTGGAATGCCCCTCACCACGGCGTGGGTGAAATGGCCATAAGGGCACATGTTTGCCATGGTTTCAATAATGTGGTAGCAAATATTGGGGCTGTGCCAAAAATCTCACTAAGCTGGCTCTGCCAGGAGAGGAACAAGAGGCAATAAAAGGATGTGAACGTTTATGTGTTTCTGGTCTCCTCTCTTGCAGTCTCGGTATTATTAAGACGCTGGAGGAAAAATGCTCTAAACTAAGCTAAGCTTGTGAAGAAGTAGATCCAGGAAGAGAATGGGAAGCATCTTCAGCCTGGTCTTTGCCTCTTCTTTAATTAGGGACTTCACCATCTATTATCCCAAACATGGGAAGCAAATACTACCAGCCTAAGAAAGAAAAAGATGGATACATCAAGGCAAGAACAAACAAAAATATCAATTTCTATAAAACATTAGAGGGTCACATCCCTGCCTACATGCTTTCATTGGCACTGGACTAAAGTGAAATATAGTCCTAAAAATCTGTAATTTATTTACTCTGTAGGGAAATAAAAAAAAAAATTGTTTATCCCCCATTAAAACATCCAAGGACAGCTGAAATAATACACAGACAAAGAGCACGGCTGAAAGGAGACAAAGGAGCTTTGTTCAAGGTCAGATTATAAGGAATCATTATTCAATAGCCCTCCAATATGCTGCAAAGCCTCTTCATATCTGGCCAGTGGGTTAGATTTGGGACAATTGCCCTTTTATCATCTTCCCTGTAACTGGCAGGAGTCACCCACGGTGAGCTGCACACAGGATGTTTCTTAAATCTGCTTCATAACTTATGCAACAAGTGCTGGGCTTTGATGTTCACTTGACTTTGTTTTAAAAGGCTGCAGCACATGGAGAATATTAATGGATACTTGAACACCGAATATTTACAAACTACATTATAATCACTACTTATATGTTGAATTTTTCTACCTCGTATAGCTTTTGTTTGAGTTTTACCAGCTGTATTAATCAGTACAAACTTCAACCACAAGCAGAACAAAACATCCTGAGGCTGTGGGGCTGCAGGAGTGCACCGCCCCAGCAACTCAACTCTCTTCCAAAATACTTTTCATGATGTTCCCCATCTTTCTTAAATCGGCAAAATAACAGCAACACCCTCACCCCGAGTCGCACAAATAACAAACAGAGCTCTACACTTAGGCCTGCTCACCTGTTTTAGGTCCCGGGTATCCGCTTTCGTCGCCGTTTTCCCTCTATTTTAATTTAATTTCCAAAGCAGCCGAGTTCCCGTTACTCTCCAGCTCCTTTCTCTCTGCCGAATGGCTATCGCGTCAAGACGGCGAACGTGAATTGGCATGTTTCCGGTGGCAAATTTCAAAATAAGACAGCATTGGTTTACATGAACTGTGTCGCGTCGTTTGTACCATATTGCAACTGCTATACAAAAAATAGCGCGCGATAAAATAGCGCGCGATAGTGTGTATACACTATGTATACACTGTAACTGAAAAAAATAATAATTTGCCAACGGTCGTGCTCATAGTTTTTAACGCCACCCCCAAGGAACTTCCGGTCTTATTTTCGACCATTGACGCTCACTTCCCCCACCACCTCCCCTCCCCATCCCCCACACGTCCTACCCGGATTCAATCAGCGGTGATTTATCGCAGGCGCTGCTGTTCTGGCGCTTGGACTTTTAGTGGCAACTGCACTGCAAAGTTACAACCGTTTTAATTTAATTTACACTGGTTTCGAGTTCGTTAACAAAACAGAATTTAATTTGTGTGAAGTTAATATAAACATATTCTTAATTTGTGAGTACATTTGTGACCGCCGTTACTGTTAACCTACGTAATTGCTACATTTAGAATACTTGTTCAACCTATCTGGTGTTACTAACAAATGCGTAATTTAGACTAGTTTAATATAACATTAGGCGGATGCCTTGTTGAAAAATGCCCAGAAAATTCCTATTTTTGCCACACTGGTGCTCCTACGCATTAAAACAGAATTAAAGTCAGATTTTTCTAGGATTATGGACTCCCCCTTTCCCCCTCTCCCATCCCTGCTGTAATCCTGATGAATTGTTTATGAAGGGTCAGGCTTGTGCTTTATATACAAATATAAATGTGGTCTGTCTGAAAGCGAATCAAAGATTTATATGCTGAATTACTGAGCCATCTTTGTTTTTATCCAAATTTTCTGCTGCAACGAGGAAGACGAGGGAAGCTGCAGGAGCTCGTCTCCAGTGTGTAGAAGAGGCTGAAAATGAGAACCTGGATGTAAACGGCAGAATGAATAGATGTAAAAAAGGGTGGAGGATGGGAGGTAGAGGGCACAGACAGACAGGATTAAAGAACACCATCTGTCCACTGAGATCCTTCAGCCAGGACACACAAAAAAAACATCCCCATCAAATGCAGGATTAACACTGTCTGCACAAACATGAATGGACTCAGTTGTGAGTCGCTTTAGGCTTGTATTTTTAAGTTTTACAACATGAATGCTTGCTTATTTGAACAAAAGAAAAGGACCTTTAATCCCATAATACTTTTATTTGGCACTAGTTCTGGGGATTCTTTTGTAGGTTATATGCAAATCATTTAATAAAGACACAAATGGACAGAAACAAAGTCACACCAAACTCCATGCAAAAATCTATTGCTTTAGTAGCAAACATACATGCCTCCAAAATGCATCACAGGTCATAAACTCTCAATGTCATTTATGCCTCAGCAATGCCCATGGATTATTTCTGCATACAGTATTGCATCCAGACAAAAGTAACTGAAAAAATACAAGAGAAATGAACAAAAACCTCAATATTTCCAGGAAGATTTTTTTTTTAAGCTTGTAATTATTCAACTTGTAAAGAGCTTATTCAGTCTGAGCCCACTCGTTTCGCTCCATCACAAGACTTGCTGTCAGCAGACCGTCCTGCTTGCTGCCCTCACGTCTCCCATTAGGCCCTGAAGGATAATTTGTTTAAACAGGCTCGCTGTGGAGCTCACTGACCCGCTGTCTCTGAGTTGCTGGCTTTCTCCCTCTGTTTGTCTGCTGACTCTTTCTGCACCGTGCTGACTTTATCGGTGCTCATCTTTTCTCTACAGCAGCTGCTGTCTCATGCAGTTACACATAATGTCTTTTCTTTTATAAATGGCTCCGATAGAGGCCAGAATTTCTAACTAAACAAAACTGGCACAAGAATTATGGAGCTAGATGACAAAGAGTATTTAACAAAACAAAATCACTAAAAACTTTAAGTTTTCACATTATATTTCTTAAGAAACCCTTTCCCCCCTTTTTATTGCAGTTTTTTTCAAATGTTTTTTTTTTAGCAGTTGCATGCTCGCAAACCGCGCAATTTATGACACTGCACATAAAAATAGATTACAACTTGACAGGAAAATTAGGCTTTTAAAAAAACCTATTTATACACACAAGTACGGCAAGAAAACAACCAGTTTATAACTAATTATATCCACACAATGGTCCATAAAACTGATTTTGAGCTAACTAAATCAGTCCTGCAGGGTTTTATTGTGGGACCTGCATTAACTGTGAAAAACTTTTCTAAGGTAAGAACTCTCAGACAGCTTCCTTGTGCAATTAAAAGTAGCAGGCAGTTTGCTAATCATCAAATGGACTTGGTAACTGATCATCAGCAACTGTAAGCATCTCTACAAAAAGCTGTTTTGGCAGTTTGCTGGTCTGTTGGTCAGGTGTGTCTTCTGTGTGAACGCGGAAAATTCACCCCAAGGTCAGAAAAAACCCACAAATTTCTACAGAGTCCTGACTGAGGACAGCACAGTTTAGGTTTGCAAAGTTACATCTGAACAAATCAAAAGATTTCTGGATCAATGTCTTTGAATCCAGAGTGGAGATGTTTGGCCATGATGCACAGGGTCACAGGGTCATACTAGTTGTGAAGGATGGTGGTGGAAGGATGATGAGTTGAGCTTGTTTTGCAACCCAACTCTTCTATATACCAAAGTATTAAAGTAGTAAAATATGAGGCCATTGCTCTGACAGCTAAAGCTTGGCTGAAATTGGGTTGTGCAAGAGGACAATGATCCCAAGTACAACAGAAAGGCTAGGTTTCCCAATGGGTTCACCTGAAACCTTGGCTGATTGTGACCCACATCTGTTTTCACACCTTGGCTCGTGTGATATAGGCGGTTCATTACCCTCTTGGAGGACACTCCCATAGGGCTTAAAAATCTGGGACTCTTTACCATTTGCTCTTAGAACTGAAGAAGCTTCTCGACGAGACGTGAAATGTCTTCAAGAAAATTAAAGAAGTCCAGACGCTTTGCTTTCCAAACTCCTTAGACAACAGAAAGGCTAAAAACAAAACAAAACAAAACAAAAATGAATCAAGGTGATGAAATAGCCCAGTCAGCGTCCAGAACTTAACTTGACTGAAATGCTGCGGCAGAACCACAAGAGAGACAAATGCCTGCAACCAGCAGTCACTGAATGAATGAGTGAAGATGTTGTTCTTGTCAAAAGCTTCCTGAGCATCGTTAGTATATAAACACTCACCAAATTCACTATATAACTCTTCATTTTCCCACTGCCTGTAACCATGCTGTCCACAATTAACTCTCCAGATTGAATTAGAAGTTTCAGGGAGGAGTTCGCCTCATGACAGCACAAATCAGCAAAGACTGAGGGAAAAACTCAGGTGACACGCGGGTGCTTGCGATATAAAGAGGGACCTTTTATCAGATCATTGGGGACATAGAGAGAAACAGAGATGAAAATAAATGTAATTTGCAAATGAGCTGGGGGACGCACCACATAAAGTAGTTAGGGAGTTGTAACGCCCTGGGACAAGAAGTGTTTAGAAAAATCCAGCTCGAAACATCAACCAAGGGACTTTTAAGGAAGCATCATGCCTCGTTCACAACTTTTATTTATTCTCATGTGTTGTCTTCCTTTGGCAGGTATGTAAAAACATTCAATTGTCTTCAGGTGCTTTTGTAATGTAAGGGAAAAAATCGAATACTTTTAAATACTGGACATCCATTACTTAAGTCAGTGAGAGGGACAAAGTCTGCAGAGCTTGGTCGGTGGAAACAAAACTCTGTGATGTTTGACATTTTTCTGCATGCACATTTGAGATTTGACTCTCTTAAAGCTGACATATTTTTTTTTAATGCATTTTAGTGCAAGATCTCCTGTTACAGGAAAAATGATTAATGATGGATGCTAACATGCTTGATTTGATGAGTTCAGGTATACTTTTCACATAAAGAGAGTTTTATCCCTTTAATTAGGAAGCTCTTTTTGCCAGGAAATACTACACAGAGGAGATTTGTAGTGTATGCTTATATTCCACTACTGTAGTTTGATTCAAATAGTGTAGATTGTTGAAGAAATCCGTTCAAGTAAGTTCAGTATGTTGGATTTGTTGTCGGTAGTGTTTTTAATTTTTCTTATGTGACTGGTAAACATGAAATAAGTCATTTAGTCCAGTACACATTTTGTCTAAGACTTTGAAAGTTCAAGCACTTTTTCTTGTTTTTCAGTGGTGGAAAGTACAAATTTAACACGGTAAATCGAGCGGTTATTATATAACACTTTTCTATTACACAGTGTTTTATACACACTGCAACAAAGAGCAACTTGGTTCAGTATTTTGCTCAAGGACGTTTTGGCACTGAGACTGAAGCAGCTGCCAATCAAACCACCAATGTCCCAGTTAGTAGATGGCTCGCTGTACCTGTTGAGCTACAGTCACCCCATAACACACTTACTTTAGTTACAATTTTAGTTACATATTTAAACTTTATCGTACACAACATGTGAAGAGTTTAAAAGGTGCTGACTTGAGTTAAATGTAAAATCTACAAGTACTCTGATATTTTTAAACTAAAAGTGAATTATAAACAAACATTTCATATTTATTCTCCAATGTCAGGCTTTTTTTCTAATGAGTTTGACTATTTTAATTTAAAGTTTACTAGTTTTACTCATAAATATAAAATAAACTCAAAATGAAATATTATCATAACAATAACTTACTCAACTACAAGTGTACATCTTTAATCATATACTCAATAACTCTGGTGAAGGGTGGTGCCCGAGTAGAACATGCAGAAGGAAGGACACATGACTTCTGCTTACGCTGTCTTAAAGCTGCTTGCCAATGTAATTTTGCAGTGCGCTGTTTGCATATTTACATTTGTTGTGTACATATCGTACACTTGGAAATACGAAAAGTAAAGAGAGTGTAACCTTTAACCCATTTTACAGTGTTTTTACTGTTGTCTTATGAATAGAAACATGTTGGCATCATAAAATGTATAGCTAGTAAATGAAAAGTACTTAGAGTTTCTGTTATGACAGTTGTCTGCCGAATCGGTGATAGAAAAGTAATTATCAGATGTTGCTGAAGTGCAGAGAAGCCAATGTTAGAAGAGAAGTTAAAAAGTGTCTCAATTACAAAGATATTCCACCAGGGGGCACCAACAAGTCTATTTTTCAACATCAAAATATGCATTCATCTTCTACGAAACAATTTGGCTTCTTGTGGAAACAAACATAATTGCAGTTACTGTTAGTTCGCAAATATCATGTTTCAGAGCTAAATCTTTTATGTTGTGACTGTCAGCTGATACAATATTGGAGTTTTAAGCTCTTGTTGTTGCAATCCCTGCCAGAGCTGTACAGCTGACAGTGCCTAACAACCACTGTTTTTGCCCCTCAGCCTGTTTGCACTGTTACACCTGTATGTTTCCATCCATCTCTCCTCTGGACTGCTTAAAGTTTCCTGTGGAGTGTCCAGCTGGCCAGCGCTGCCTCTCCAGCGTAGCGACAGGAACACGAGGTAAGAGCCAGATTTGTCTGCATTTATTAGATTAGATTAATTTCAGTGAGTCTCAAGCATGATGGCCACAAACTGGAAAATAAAGCCTTATTTTATAAAAGATTTGTGAGAAACATTTTTAGAAATGCACATTACAGTGAACAGACAATAAAGACACCATTAGGACCAAGTCTAAAGTTCTTTTTATAAACAAAACCTTTCAGCTTGTGGTCACATATCATACATAAACTGTACAATAAGGACTGTTTCATGTCTTTGTAGGCTGCTCTTTGAACTGCTTCTCAGGGCCTTGTCTTTCGTCAGTGACCTAAATGTGAAAACAAAACCAGGTGAAAGAATGATTCAAACTTCTGTACCATTTTCTCATCAGGCCGGTTGTCAGCTCAATAGCACCCGTGATGTCAAATTATGTCTAAAAATAACACTCCGGGCTATCTGGGTGGGGCAAAAATGATCACCATGTCTCATCAGGGGACAAAGTTCCCACAATTACTCTCAGTTTGCAGTATGAGTAATTTTAAAACAATCCCAGTGAGGAACTAGTTAAATTTGCTTGCTTGATGAAGAGTCTGAATGAATAATCTGCTGTCTCTTGTTTTACTGTACTTCGTTCTACTGCAGTTTTTGGACTCTGCTATCCTTTCTGTTTATATCTTGTTGTTTTCTGAGTTTTGGATTTCCTACACTCACCGGCCACATCTTGCTAGTTCCTTGCTTTGATCTCCTTTTGCTGTTCAAACTTCCTTAAATCTCTGTGTCATAGATTCAGCAAGCTTTTGGAAAAATACCTCAGACATTTTGGTCCATATACGCTATATTGTCATGATAGCGTCGCACAGTTGCTGTAGATTTGTCGGCTAAACATTCGTGATGAAAGTCGCTCGTTCCATATGAGTAATGTGAGCTCGGTGTCATGTTCAAAAACCAGTTTGAGATGATTTGATGACATGGTGCATTATCCTGCTGGGAGCAGCCATCAAAACATTGGTACACTGTGGGCATAAAGGGATGGACGTGGTTAACAACAATACTCGGGAACAATATGGTGTTTAGACAATAATGAGCTGGTAAAATATCTCCTACATTACTGCACCACCGCCAGCAGCAACCTGAACCATAAATACAAGGAAAGATGGATTCCTTCAGTGTAGCCTCTGGTCTCTATGAGGCATTTTCACCCAGAGAACTGCTGTTCACTGAACAATTGATCTTTTCCGGCCATTCTCTGTAAACCTTGCAGATGGTTGTGTGGGAAAATCCCAGCAAATCACCAGTTTGTGAAACACTAAGATAAGACTGCCTGGCACCAACAACTATGTCACTTACTGCCATGCAGTTGGCTAATTGGAGATTTGCATTAACGAGCAGCTGGACAGGTATACCTAATGAAGTGTCTGGTGAATCTATATTGCTAACATCCAGGTGCAAAAAAAAAATCAAGAAATAAAACTAATCAGGCATTCAAAGTTTTCTTTGCTTTTACTGTTTTTGAAGCATTCATAATGTTAAATTTAAAACGATCAAAAAATGTATAAAACACAATACACTTCAGTATCTATTTAAGCATAAACACATCATATCATCTCAATTAGTCATGATTCCATTTATGTTATATAACAATTAATTGAAAAATATATTGGATTTGCTGAGAAATGAGGATATAAAACGTCATTCTGTTATATTTTGGTGGGAAAGTTTGACAAAACAGATTTATGAATTCATGAGTTCTGGTTAAACGCATGCTTTGTTAGGTTGTTGTGACCTTTGACATTCAGATTTTCACAAAATCAGATCATCCTTGAGTCCAAATAGATGCAAATTTCCAAAACTGAGAGACATTTGGAAACATAATACTTAATCAGTGCATCAAATATTTTTTTCCTCGCATTCGACACTTGCTGAGTGAACTAGTCCTAAAAAGGCACAGTGTCCTGTGTCAAGAACCATTAAAAGTGTAGAAAAAGGATTGAATGCTCTTTAAATTCCATGCGAATAATAATAACAATAATAATATCCTTCTACTCCTCTGCTCTCACAGGCCCACTACAGCTGACGTTGTACGAAAAAAGCTGCGCAGTTGCCTCCCAGTGCGACGTGAGTGGAGAGAAATACACGTCAGGGGTCTCCTTCAACTACACCAACGTGTGCTGCGATACCGACCTGTGCAACGGTGCCGTGTCCGTTACTGCCCCCAGCTTGGTGGGAGTGGTGCTCTGCCTGCTGCCTGCGCTCGGGCTCCTGCTGGCCTGAGCAGCAGACGAGACGATGCAGTTTTATCCTCGATAAAAAAATTTTTTTAAAAATGAAACACATCTGTCACCGACTGATTTACTATGAAGATGTTTTATTGGGACATTAATAAACCCTACTTCGTAAGATGTTTAAAGTACAAAATACATTTCAGCTGCGCTAGTAGTTTGCCTTGATCGATGATTTAAGCCAGCTGATTGTGTGTCAGCACTTTTACTTTTGATCAAGTGGACTTTGAAGTTTAGATGTTTTTGACTACATGATGGCAAAATGAGTGGAAAAAAAGACAATAAAAGGCTAAAATAGTAAAAGATGGTTAAGAAACAAAGCAAAAAGCACAGTTTGGATAACAACGGACATGGATGACATATATATATATTCTTAAAAAAAAAGTTAAAACAGTTAATTGAGAAACAAACTATGCATTTAATGATTTGTCTAATTTAACATATTAAGTGGTCCCTGAAATTACATCAAGTCCTACAGTCTTCCACACACGGAGAGAAGAAATACTACAATATATTAGCACTAAAATTATTCAGACTCTGTCCCTTTAAACATCATTCCACTTTAAAAATTAGATAAAAATCCAACAATTCAGTCAAGTACAATGCATCATCTACTTGATCAATACCAAGCATGTCATTGCGGAGGGATTACAACCTCTGTAGAAAAATAATTGACTTTGCTCCCACTGTTTTTCTAATAAAGTTTAACTCAAGATTGTCTTCTTAAATATGCTTAAATTGCACTTAGGTTTATTTTGTCAATGAGTTTCACCCTGATCTGAGACACACAACAAAGATGTTTGCAGCACAAACTGTAGCCCGGTCCACACGTACATGGATGTTCTTTTAAAACTGGAATTTTTTGCTTTTGTTCAGAAAAAAAAATCGTAACACAAAAATGCAAAAAAGAAATACGTCAAGGGTGCTTGACATAATCGCAACAAGTGACCCTAACTGTACAGGAATGCTGGCCAATTAGAAGCCAGCCTGTTGTCAAAAAAGGAAATAAAGGCGCACACCTTTTCCTCCTGTTTCCCTATTGAGAGTCTTCACTGTGGACGGAGGTTTTAAAAAGCTTCCATTTAAGTTTTTTGTGTGGAAAAAAGGGAAAAACACAACTCAGAAACTAATTTTTACTACTGCACATTAGGGCTGCCACGATTTGTCGACTAGTCACGATTACGTCGATTATCAAAATCGTCGACGACTGATTTAATAGTCGACGCGTCGTTTGAAGCTTTAAGATCACAAAAGACGCAGGAATAAGTGGCAGGATTTAAGAGTGTAATAACGGACTGAAACAGAAGATGGCAGCATTGCATGTACAAGGATGTCAGCTACCGTTAAACCCCGAAGAAGAAGAAGAAGCAGCTGTGTCCCAGAATTCATAGCGCGGCCCAGCGCAGTTTCCAACAATGGCGGCAGCTAGTTAGTTTTAATGTTACTCTTATTATTCTTTCTGGGTCACAAAATAAACGTTTAACATATTTTCAGGCGAGAATGTAGCTGTGTAAACCTCAAATATCGGCTCAGTTTATCAGGACACCACATATTTTCAAAAGCGCTCCGACGTTTTCGGAGACATCTGTTACCCACTAGCTCGTTAGCGAGCCGGGGGCTAGGCTCACTAGCGCCGTGAGAACACCGGACTCCCCGCAAATCGTTTTCAAACCCACCACTGTCTTTCGCTACTCAGGTTAAATATATATGAGTCACTTAGATAACTTAAAATGTTATTGTTTGGCTTTTTTTTTTAGTATTTTATTTGTTCCTGAGTAAATCAGTTTGTCTGAGATTAAAGTTATAGTTTTTACACAGCTGAATAAACGTCAAGCAGACAACTGATTATCAGAAGTGTGAGATGCTCCAGAATATACTCCAGTGTCCTGTTATATTTTAGATAGCAAGGAGTTTATTAAACTTCACCGAAACAATCTGCAAATTTCATTAAAATTTAATAAACTATCATCTTGTCTTTATTTTTAGTTAGCACAGACCTTAAACACTTAAAGCTGTAAGCTAATGATAGTTATATAAGAGCAGATGCTGCTGGTGCAATAAGCTGTAGTTTTACGTCCAATGGATGATGATCTGATTAGTCGACTAATCGCAAAAATAATCGGTGACTAGTCGACTATCAAAATAATCGTTTGTGGCAGCCCTACTGCACATGTAGACAGGGCCCATCCCTGAGAGCTCTCTATAAATGTTAGTTCATTATTTCCTTCACAAGCTGCTCCTAAAGTCAGAAAAGGCGTGCTGTCCAGTAGTTCCAGTTCCTCGCAGCGAGTTCATTTCAAGTCACTTAAACAGGAATTTCAGACCAGAGGACTTCCTCCCAGGAGTGGATTAGTCCACAGCGCATCTCTGAGGACACAAGGCTTTTAAAGGATCAGGCTGGTTCAGGTATATTTTTACTGTCAGCAAGTCCCGTGAAAACACTAACAATGCATTTAACCTACAACTGGTTACAAGGCCAAAATTCTTGGTTTCTATCAAAATGTAGACGACATTTGGACAGGAGATACTAGCAGTTGACGTGGTGCACTAATCTCGAAAAGTAAATCCACATATTATAAATGTTCAGACTCTATTTATATCAACCTGGTTGTTTTATAACTGTAGCTATGTTGATGCTTATCCTTCCTCTTTTTAAAAAAAAATGTCTATGTTTAGCATGTTTTATAGCACTTTAACAGGCTCATGGTAACTGCAGACTATTAAAAAATGGATGTAACTTCATGGTCTGAAGAGTGAAACCAATAGGGAAGTGCCTTAAATGGCCACCCTTTTTCATGGCCATTGGGGTTGGACTTCTCTGCTTGAAAAGACCACCTATGGGGTAACAGCCTTTGGAGTTGTCCTGTGTAAACAGTTTCTGGAAGAGCTTAAATAGGCTGAGTTACTCATTTTGGATCATACTGAATAAGAGAGAGTGGTTCAACAGCGTAGCAGTTAACATAATCGCCTTACATGTGAAAGATGCACCGTTTGAGAATAAAACACAGCCTCAAGGGACTATAAGCTAATGTAGTCCCTATATGTGTCAGGTTTGAAGGAGGTGAAAGTACCATAAATGGATAAAACAAAACATCGGGTCCATTTTATACATTTTGGTCAGTCCAAGGTGTATCTAGGATGCACATTGGCTAACGGCAATGACAAATTATTGACAAGTCATAAGCCAATGAATGCAAAGTTTCAAATCGGCTCTCGTTTGTCACATCCGGTTTCAAAAGATTGTTTCAAAAAAAAGGAAATGATGTCATGGTGGCTACAAACACCTTTTATATAATCCGTAGTTTTGGCTTCTTTTGGTAGCATTCAATGGCAATGCTTACACAGTGCTTACACCAGATAAGCAGTCGAAGTAATTCATCGTGTTAGCAAGAAGACTAAATGTTATATTTTGTGCAGCTGATTTAATTTGTACAAAGCGTTAGAATTAGAAAGCATTTTCATGGGAGTAACTGACAGTGAGAAACACAAATACGCTTCATCCTGCACCTCCTTCAATACCCACTGGGCAGCACTGAATAAATTACTGGCAATGGGCCCTCACAGCGGATCACATAGACGCTTGGTAATCTTAAATAATCCTTCACGCCTGCTGTGTGGGAGCACAGAAAGGGGAAGCCCGCCTCTATTGAAAGTTTCCTGTCTCTGTAACTGTTTTCAGCTCTTCAGCGAGACCCGGTATGCACCCCTTTCCTCTCTGAGGTGCACTACAAAGAATAAGCAATCTAACACTTAGACAAAACTTGGCTTTTAATTAAAGGATAAAAAAGATTTTGTACTGTAAAAAGGCCTTGTACCCTCAGTAACGAAATAAAGTCCATGTGAAAGGCTCAGTACAAAAGACTCTTTGGCAGGTGATCTGGAGCTGATATGCAAATTTCACTTCCTTAACCAGAGAAACGAGAGCTGAATCTGCCTGGGGGAAGCCTGCAACGTTACATATGAAAAGTTTGATCTGTCAGGCAGCTTTGTGTCTGTTGAAATTACTACCAGGAAAAATAACAAAAAACCCCAAAACATACTGTAGCAACTGTCTTGAAGAAGAAAGGAACAAGAAGCGTCAGTGTGTATCTGCTCATGGTGAAACTGTACATAAGCAGGGCTGTAGTTAGACGAGTGCGATGACGATGTGGATGTGCGCTCCTGCGAGCAACGTGGTCGGCAACCGGAGAACGTGACCCGTGAAAGAACCAATCGGAGGAGGAAGTTTAACGGGGTTAAAAGTTGCACTACTTGCATGTAATTGCTTTCACTTGCGCTTTCCCGAGCTTCCTTGTTTCCCTTGCTGATGTAAACCGACCCAGTTTCAGGTGAGGAAAAACAATGTAAACTAGCGCCAACACTGCGAAAGGTGATACTGGCGTATAAGGGTGCAAGAAATTAACCTGCAGGCGTAACAAATGATTCCTGCAGCGCTCCAGTTTACAAAGAAAAGGATCGACCATGCTGCTTGCAGAGTGAATATTCATGAGTGTGTGTGTGTGTGTGTATTTTGTGCTTTCCTATGTTGCTCTGCTGGTATATTCAGAACATGTAACCCCCTGTTCTATCCCTACTTGAGAGCTTTAGCTACAGAGGAGTAGGCGAAGTAGATCTCCTCGTCAACCGGGCAGGTGGAAGAGAACTCCTCCCTTGCATAGGCGGCGTTCAGGTACCTCCAGAGGTTTGTCAGACTCTGAGGGATGGTGAATTGTCTGTATTTCAAGCACACCACCTGCAGAGATAGAGGGTGGGAAAAAATAGGCATAATTACAAAAAAACAAAGCAAAGCATTGACTCATTCTTATAACCCATCATCCTCATGCTGCACTGCTTTAAAAATCACAAGATCACCTTCACGATGTGGAGCTTAGGCAGCAGGTTGCAATCAGCCAGAGTGAGCGCCTGGCCATCCAGGAAAGGGCGTGACGAGGAAGTGAGCTCATCGGCGCTATTCTCGTCGATCTCATCAGGAAGTGGGGAGCCGAGGTAGTCGTCTAGCTTCTTCAGAGCCTTCAGGAGGCCTTTCTCTAGATCTGAGCACATGGGCACACACAGAAAACACTCAAGCATTAAGTATAAAGAGAGGTGTCTTGATATAAATATATTTAAACCAGCAGCAGAGACGAGGTAGGAAAAGCTGCACACAAACATCAGCAGGTGACGTGTTTACACTCAGAGCCTAATGTTATTAACAGAAGCTCCCTGCTGATTTTTAGCCCATCTGGGAACTGACAGAAGCAGCTCAGCACGATTTTAAACCAGGCACTACTCTAACATTTACTTTATTGCACCATAAGTCTGAGTGGAGCCGACTTACTTTCATTGGTCTGAGGGTTTGAGTTCTTGACGTAGGCAGAGAACTTGGAGAAGACGTCCAGGCCTGCCGTGTTGGACTCTGGGTTACGAGCAGCCAGACGAGGATACCTAGATGTCCAATCACATCATAGATCACATCAAGATATAAATCTTCAAGCGATTCGTGTTGATGTGCAAGAAGTCAACAAATGCATTTCCAGCCAACGGTTTATTTTGTTATCATTAATCTATTCATTGCTGTATCTACAACGGAAACACCTGCAAAAATGTAGAATTAGATAGTTTAATCTCACAAAGATTCAGATTTAAATCTTGTGGTTTGGAGTTGGCGTGCAGGGCCTACTTTTTCAACTTGTCTACAAAATGTTGCCTTTTTCCTGCAAAATTCAAAACAATCAATCTGTGCTCAAAGCCTCCAGAGACATCTCTTTGTGCCCAACAAAGTTGCAATATTCAGATCATTATCAGATCAAACAAGACAGTTTGTGTTATCTGTATCAGCACTTCAGAGATGAAGGGAAAGATTACTTTGGAGGGCAGAGATGCTCTTCCAGGAACTCCTCAATCTTGTTGGTGTCAGTTTTCACCTCGCTGCCGTATAACAGGAAGGGAGGCTGAGCACCCGGTGCCAGGTCCTTCAAGATGTCTGGCTTCCTGAAAGCGGGACGGAAAAAGTCCAGAAGACAGATGGAGTAGAGAGTGAGTCAGAACAGAGAAAGACAAAAAAGGGAAAAAAAGGAGTGGAAAGATTTCCAACCGCAGGAAATTACCCATGTGAGCAGCTACAATGTGTCCAACTTTCACCTAAAATCAAAGCGTGGCAGCTTTTTATCTTTTAATGAATGAATGAAATACCCCAGGCTTTTTCAGTGCCAGCTTCACTTGGGGCCATTAAAACATTAAAAGTGTAGGCGAATGTTCCCTTGTTGCGCCAGCATTAGTGAGAGAGACAGAATAAACAAAAGTGGCCATACAGAGCGTGAAGGACGAGTGCTTTCACCTCTTCATATCCACTGTGGTAACGTCAAAGGTGACTCCCTTAAGCCACAGCACCATAAAGAGACGCTGAGAGAAAGGACAGTTGCCGATGCTCTGACCATCGCTTCCTGCCTGGGAAACAAAAACAGAGAATATTACAATATTACAGTAATGTTTCCATCTAATTTTCTAAGACTTTCCTCCATAAAATGCTGGAAAATCTGCTGTGTTTCTTCAGGTCAGCGATCCAAAAACGCAAAGAAAAGCCTTAAAATCTTGGCCGCACATTTGGTTACAGTACGCATACTGTTGATGCAGAAACGTGCACCTTAGTTTTTCACCCTTAAACCAACCTGCAAAGTCAGCACACAGGATGTCTGAGTCAAAACAAAGAGAAATATACATCACCACACATCACATTTCCTCAAAGAACTCGAATCGACAACTGAAAGTGAAGGCGTTTGAGCAGGATGGAATAGCTGCTGTTAAACAAAAAAGAAATTCGGGGTTTTTTGGTATGATGGAAATAAAGTTCTAATTTCTGCCTTTTAAATCGCAAATGTACAGAGTTTATCTGCTTGTCTGATTTGTCTTTACAGCAGTAATTTTCCCACTATCGGATAAATTGGAATATAATTATTGCATAAATGAAACAAACTATGATTATTTAGTCTGCACAAGGCTGTTTTAAACACTATAACACAGTTTGTAGACCCAATCATTAATCAGCTCCAAAAACAATCCCCAAAATGAAACTACCTGAAGCTTGAGATGCAGCATATGTTACTTCTGTTACTGCCGAGCCATACGGCAAATTTTGGTATCGATACTTAAGTAAATATTGGGTAAATATTGCCAATACTAGTACTGATACTAGGGGAAAACAAGGCATTCTGAAGAAATTAAAATTTTTAGAGCAACATGTCTGAAATGTAAACGTGGATTGACCCACCCACCCCTAACTTCTTTACTGCTGTAGGGCGTGCTAGTTTTGATCTT
This sequence comes from Rhamphochromis sp. 'chilingali', assembly GCF_963969265.1. Classification (NCBI taxonomy): domain Eukaryota; kingdom Metazoa; phylum Chordata; class Actinopteri; order Cichliformes; family Cichlidae; genus Rhamphochromis; species Rhamphochromis sp. 'chilingali'. Next base: position 25,078,767 of record NC_137944.1, read on the forward strand.
TAGGATCTGAAACGTGGCTCATCAGGCAACCGCCTAGTGTTGTTAACCACAGTTCACGAGAAACTACATTTAAGAGGTCAATTTAGAGAAGTTACAACAGCATCTTTCACCGTGAAGAAGGTGGGGGTGGGAAGCACAGGGTGGTGCACATGTTCACACAGAGAAATCTTTATGTGTGAAGTGAGCCACACTGGTTAGTATGTTACTGCCTGTTTTTGACTCAAAGAAAATGGGATTAGCCTGCCTGGCCAACATACTAAATATAGACTAAAGTCGGCTGGCTGTTATCTTAATGTGCGTTTAATTAGATTAGCCTTACAGTGGTTTATAAGCCCGGTGAGTCAGCAGAGGGGGGTCTGATTGACGTCACTATTACAACAAATACTGCGTGAAAATAAAAGATAAAATAAAGGTGGCTTGAAGTCAGCTGTAAGGACCGTGCAGGTGTCAGAGACAGGTTATCAGCATGTAATAGAAAACACACTGAGCGTGCTGATGAAACAATAAGATAAAAGAAGCCCGAGCAGACCGGCTCAGCCCACTAAATAAACTCAGGGCACATAATGTCGCCCGTGTGCGCGTCACTCTCTGGGTGTGATGCTTTCCTTCTCTGCGCCCATTCACTCTCTTACCTTCACGAAAAGTTCAAGTTTGGGCTGACCGGCGTCGCTCATCTTCACCCGTAGCTGCACGAAACCTATAAAGAGAGAGACACGGGCGTTAAAAAGTTTCTAACGCGAAGCCCGATCGAGCGCAAAGTCGCCTTTTCTGAGCCAGAAACAACCGCAAACGCGGGGAGCCCAGCCCATCTTCCGCTACACAATACTAAATACTAAAGTGACAAACGCGACAATGTAGCAGCTCCACGGGCGTCACAAAGTAAATCCACACATGCCGTGCGCTCCTGAAGCTCAAAATTCACATAATTTAGAGTCAGTAGAGCTTCTAACCTCACAGTGCTCGAAGTTCTCGTTGCCTGTTGCTGGTTTCTCCTCCCAGTTCTGCTGCGGAGTGCGTGTGTGTGTGCGCGCGTCCGTTGGCTGCAGCGACACAATCATCATCATCATCCTCCTCCATTTCCTGGTGGTGCATGACGGGCTGTGCTCTCAGCGAATAAAAGCGGCCGTCGTATGAAGGAGCGGTCTGTTTATTCACGTTAAAGAACGTTTATTTCAAAGCAGCAAATAAAAGCACAGAAAAGTCACCGCGGAGAGCCGAGCTTGGAGCAGGCGGCGTGTTACGTAACAGCCACCATGAGAAGAGCACTTGGCAGCTTTGGGGAGACGCGTTAAAGGCACTGGTTATGGGGCGGTGGCTGATGTGTCTGACTGTCCCATATACAGTTAGGGTTGTAGATTTTGTAGTTTTGCCTCTGTGCACAACCACAGCGGATTTTTATATCAAACCTTAAACATCTGATTAAAATGCAGACTTTATCAATAGGAAAAGCTGTAAAACTTACGAAAATACAGTTAAAAGTCCAAAAGTTGATCCCCTCTTTCACATTTTTCAGCCTTCCTTGCGATCGCCTGCCAAAAACTGATTTCCAATGTTTCCGCGTGTTTTTTACGTGTAACATCTTTATGTATGTTGGTAAATAGACTTCGGTGAAAAGGGTTTACAGATTTTTTATATATCAAATTTAAAAATGGCCTGTTTTCAAGTATCTTTATAACTCTGTGTTATTGTACTTACATTATAACCAATCGTGTCCTTTGTCCACTTAAAATATGTTTACAGAACTATTGTTATATTTGTTGCAATTCTGCTGCCCTCTCGACCAGATTACCCTTAAAAAAAGACATTTTTAATGTGAACGAGATTTTTTAACTGCATAAATAAAGGATATATAAAAATCCCTGCCAAAAAACTGATTGCGGCTTTTACTTTGTTACAGGAATGTTGTTTGTGGGCCAAGATGACTTGATATCATTCATGAGGGATACATTTGACATGTTTCACATATTATAGACCCTGGTTTAAACAAACGTGCTTAGTTGATGCTCAGTCTCTGATTTTAAGAGGCTCATACATTATTGTGCTCACATTGTTAAAAACTGCAAAGCATGCTTGTGACTGAGTTGGCCATTGCAAAAATATCCCAGTTCTCTGCCTTGAAAATTTCCTGGGTTTCTTTAGTAGTTTGTTTTGGCTCATTAACAATTTTCACTGTGAAGCCTGTCTGACCTGTTTTTCAGCACTTGGCTCAATCTGAGCAGAGAATATAGCCCATCCCGTTCCTTCTATCAGTAGTCACATTGTCAATAAACACAAGTGATCTGGTTTCACTGACAGCCATGCGAGCCCATGACATAATAATACCTCCACCATGTTTAACAGATTACTTGTGGTGTGCGGATCGATATTGAAATATCGATTCTTCCGATACCAGTAATTTATGTTCTAGAATCGATTCTCATCAATATCGATATTTTAGTACTTTGGGGTAAATTTGTAGTTTTTCATTAACAGGAACACCGTGGAAAGAAACTATGTCATTCGGATTGTCTAAATTGGAAGGAACTACTTCCTCTTGCCTTTCACGGTCATATGCAAACTACTGGCCTGCGCACTCACGCTGAGCGTGAACGAAGTCACGTGTGGACGTATTTTACCTCCACAAACGACCGAGACGTGGTTTGCGATACATGTGGCAAGACAGTGAGGTGTTGTGGCAACACCACTAACCTAGTCAAACACCTCAGAGTAAATCATATCACAGAATATGACGAGCTTATGTTGAGGCGAACTGAAGAGGAGGAGAGGGACAGGTGCTGCTAGGGGAGTCAGACGTCTCTGGCGGAGTCCTTTAGTGCTGCAGGCAGGCAAGGTGTTCAAATAGCACAAAACTTCAGATTTTTTATTTATGCATGATAATTCTACATTATTAAGCAATATGAACAAGTAGTCTGATGTCCTGTAATCATTATGAAGCTATATTATTCCGATTACCGGTACATAATACAGTTATATATTGTATTATGAAATACAATGAAACATTAAGTTTTTGTACAGAGTATCGGTATCGGATCAGTATCATCGATACCACTCTGAATTCATCAGAAAGGAAACCAGTGGTATCGCACATCACTACTGATTATATGCTTCAGTTCATGAGCCGTTTCTCTCCGTCTCCATGCTTTTCTCTTCCCATTGTACGAGCTTGTTTTGGTTTCATCTGTCTCAAAAATTATTTTTTCTGAATCATGCAGGCTCCTTTGGGTGTTTTCTGGGAAAAAAAACGCGAGTTTCTTTTTAACATTAAACACAAAAGGCATTAGTAAGGTCTACAAACCTATTCCACCCCACATTTAGATTTGGGGATCTGGTCAGCCTGTTTGTTTTACCTTATTTTACAGAAGTTTTTGGATTTTCCTGCTATTTCTGAAAATAACAACAACTTGTAAATATGTATGTAAAATTAGCACCTTGGGGGCCAAACTGAAAAGATAACTTACAGAAAACACTCTACTTGCTGTAAATATTAAATCTCCTTTCAAATTAACACATTCAGGATCACAGTCCTCATATTTCACATTTCACAGATTTTTGTTGTCTTGGTTTTTTTTAAAAAGTTTCTTGTCACAAAAGTTTTTATTTGCTTCATTTAATTCTGACAAGTTTTACCAGCCACTTGTAAAATGCTGCCCCCTAGAGGTGAAGGTGTTACTCACAATCCACAGAAAATCTGGAGGTCGTGTCTCCAGAAATTTTGAGTATAAGTTGTTACATTTTCTGCATTCTGATAATTTTTGTTTTTTGGACTGATTTGTAAGTTTTCTAAAGGATAACTGTCCCAGAGAGAACTGATACAGGCATGGAGACAACATCCGTTTTACTGTGATGTAACAGCGCTGACCACTGCAGCACCGTGCTGCCTCACAATCTTCATGTTGCTTTAAAACAACTATTCTCAACTTTAATCCTTTAAATTTTTCACTGTGCACATGCTGACATAATTCACTATTTCTTCTTTTATTTGCTCTTTACTTCTTTTATGCACTAATTTTAATTGATTTCTGTCCATATTCAAAGCTTTCTGCATTTTCAAAACATGCCACACGGACGCCATCTGTGATGGTTTTAACGTGTTTGCTTCTTCGTCTCAGCTCCGTTACTGAGGCTGGCTGAGACCAAGTATCACAGGCTTGCTGTGTGGTAGCCTGGGAGTGAACACAAATGCAGGACTCTGGAGACTGAACATAAACTCAACAAAGCAGCTTCATTGCTGTACTCACAAACTCAAACAATACAAAATACAAAACTAAGTAAACTAGGAAACTGACTACAAAGAAACACAGGACGGCCGAGAGAGGACATAGCATTAGGGGAGGACTGATAATGATGTGATAAAAGAAAGGAGGGAAACTGAGGACTCAAATACACACATGAGGTAAGAGTGGAGACACCTTGGGAACAAAATTCAGCTAAGGAACCAAGAAGCAAAACTGACTATCAAAATAAGACAGGAAACAGATGTCAATTGTTTTAATTCCCATTAATTTACTTTTCTTGTTCCTGGAAACTTTCATCTTGTTACTGGACTTACTCAGTGTGGTTTCTTTTCAGCAGTTTGACCACAGAGCCTTGACTCACAGGTTCTCTTCTAATGATGTTGAGATGTATAACTCTGGGAAGCACTAAAGTGGGTTCTTAAAAGCTGATTTCTTACATTCCAGTTCAATTCTTGTCCAGAAAGGTTTTTTTTTTTTTATTTATTTTTATTTTTATTTTTGTACCAGTGTCATCAATGTTTATTCATCTTTACCCAGCTGAGCAGTTTATTACACTAGATAGTAGCATGTAGAGTTTTTTGCTTTACTTTTCAGCAAAACAATCCCGTTTTAGTGAGACAGAATTGATAATAATGTGCTTTTTAAATTTTTGGTCTATTTTGGTTGTTTTTCTAATTTTTCATCAGCTCTACCATTGCTAGCAGTCTTATTTGGTCATTTTGTGTCTCTTTATAATACAGTCTATAATATTGTAGCGGGCTAAGGGGAGGAGCCACTAGCCCAAAGACTCATGGGACTGTTCACGTGACATTCACAAGTTAATGATCTATTATACATTAACAATAACATGTTATACATTAACATGTTATTGTTAATGTATAACATTATTGCAGCTGTTTGTTCTGTATTGAGTGTGGCCAGCAATGGACACCATGACTGAGACTGCTGCACCCGTTAATGACCTCTGACCGCTGTTCTTGGTTATTCCTAATAAAACTGCATTTCTGTAGCTGAGCAGTGTAAAGAACACAGGAACTGCAGGTCTAAAATAAAGCTCTACATCTTCTACTTTGCTGAAGTTTGCCACAATATGGTTTGGTTGTGTTTTTTCTGTGCATTTGCTTTTATTTTTGCATGTTTTTATGACTGAGCAGCATCTCATATAGATGTGCTTTTGTGTTCTTTGACAGATGTTTTGCATGTATTTGTGTTTAGTTTGCATCTCTTTCTGCTATTTTTCTCTTTTTGGTGTTGTTTTCATTTCAAGGTTTGCGTTGTGTTTCTTTATTACCAGTTTATGCTGTGGGTGTCTGACTGCTTGTGTTCTTGTTGCGGCTTGCTGATGTTGTTCTGCAGATGTTAATGGTTCGGTGTGTCTTTTTCCAATTCTTTTGTATTTGGAGTGTCTTTGCACATTGTTGTGTTTTTGCATCTTTCGTGTCTTTTCTGTTACTTTGTTTTTCTAAAAATCCCGTTTAAGGTAACTTTTAACACCTTTTGTGTGTCTTTGGAGAGAGAGTTCAATCTGTCAAGATCTGCACGGCAGATCGTCAAGAGATGAGAAGTGTGGACCCAAGTGCAAGCACTGATAACTGAGTAACTGGATGAGTTTATTTCCAGGGCAAGGTGAAGCAGAAAACAAAAGTAGAGCATGGCAGGGAACTAAATTTAACAAAGCCTAAACTGGGAGCAGCTACAAAACAATAATACAGAGGAACCAAAAAAAAAACCTGGAACATGGAGAAGTCCAACAGGGTTCACACAGGAGACAGACAAACCAGGACCTAATACAGGCAAACACAAGGCTTAAATACACAGAGGGATAACAAGGGAATGAGCCACAGAAGGAGAGCACAGCTGGGAACAATCAGACATGACGAGACCATGGGGAAGCAAAACTCAATACACTGACATAAGACACAGCCCTTCACAATAAAACAGGAAATACACAAAGACGCAGACCAGAGTTGGAGAGAAAACCACTGAGGAGCACGAGGGAGAGCACAGACATGATGAGCTGGGGAGACATGGAATAACACACACGGAGGGGAAACCCAATAAACTAATCTGAACAATTTAGGACTGATAGAATAATTCCAAGAACAGCAAATGAACATTACATGATACAGAAACACAAGGAAACAAAGAACGTTGGGTCAAAATGACCCAGGACCATGACAAGGGGGTTATTGAGCTTTCTTTTGTTAGATAATAAACATGACATGAAAACTGAGTCTAGTTTAAAGAGTAAAGAGTAAATACAAAGAGGAGTGTCCTGCTGGGTTCTCCATCCATGGATCATTTTACACTAATAGCCAAAGCTTTTTCCAGATTCAGTGTCTGTCCATGGAGGCCAAATGGGGCCAGCACCACCGGGGTACATTAAGAGATTATATGATCTGTCTTCACTTAAAAACACTAAGCAAAGGGGTTTAAGTCAACAGGTGTATACATTACTAACAAAACAAATCCTATAATACTGAATGATTATTGGTTGTTAAGTTTGTTGACAATAATTCACAGGAGAAGAAATTAAAAATAATCTGTCTGAAGTGCACTGTGCTCACCAGCCACTTTCCCACCGTTCAGCTGCTGACTAACAGCAAATATTTAATCAGCTATTAGGAGAAGAAGGTGATTTAAGTGACTTTGAACATGGCATTGTTGTTGGTGTCAGATAGGCTGGTTTGAGTATCTAAGAAACTGCTGGTCTGCTGGGATTTTTCCACAGTCATGTGATGTGGTAGATTGGTATCACCTGCATATTAACTCACCCTCAAATTTGCTGTGGGAAATGGGAGCTAATTTAAGAGTGGTTTTTTGCGTGTGTTTCACAGTTGTTGTGGGCTGGGTTAATTGAAGGCAGGTGTTTTGATAACAGTCACGCGCAAGTACACTTATATTCCAAACTGCTGTTATATTTCCTGTCACTCTGGTATGTTATTTAGTCCAGACTTACAATGGTTTAGATTAAAATGTTTATAGCAGCCATTCTGTTAGTTATATAATTAAGATTCAGTTGAATTTCTTGTTATATTTTTCTTTGCAGGCCAGAGCCTACTATATGCTGCAGAGTTGGCTTCCTGAGGCCGGGGTGACTGTGGTCCTACTCTGTAGAGAGTGCTGGGTGTGTGAGGACAACTGTCCCCTGTTGATGTTGTCTATATGTTGAGGGTAGATGATTTGTGGCACGGTTGGCCCCAGCTTTGGAATGTGGTTTTTATCCCTTTGCAAGTGGGACACTTCCTTTTTTATGTGATTAATCTCGTAGCTGGGGTTGTTTCACATTGACCTCAGGGAGTTCATTAATAAATGTAATGTCAGCTCAAACTGGTTTATTGAACAGTGGGTTCATTGTACTCAAATGATCTCCAAAGCCATTAGCTCTCACTCCAATGGGGCACCTTGGGGATGTGGTGGAACAGGATATTCACATCATGGATGTGCAGCTGACCAATCTGCAGCAGCTGTGTGATGCTATCATATCAATATGAGCTACAATCTCAGAGTTATGTTTCCAGCATCTTGTTGAATGTGTGCCATGAAGAATCAAGGCAGATCAGAAGGTAAAATGGGGTTGAAACGAATACTAAAAAAAAGTGTCCCTGTGCTGTAGACTTTCTTGCAATTCACTGGTCGGCATTCATGAGTCATGGAAAGTCAGGTGGGGATGTAAAACCATCTGTGGGGAAAACAAAACCAAAAACAGTACTCTGCTCTAAACTGTATCTGGTTATTTCTGAGAGATTAGGATGCCACAGCACAGGTCATCCTTACAAAAGAAACACTCCAAGCCCAAAAGAGAAAAACCTGCTGATTCACACTGTTTATATGATCCTTAAGAAAGCCTTCACCCATTCATGATTAGTCAACAGTTGAGATGCTAACTTTACTATTTTGTAGTTTATGCATAAGTGACCCATGCGTGAATGGATTAACTTCTTCTAACCCAGACCATCCCAAAGTGTGGGGGCGGTATGAAAGGGGGGGGAACCAAAACGCTTGGACACTGCCAGCACGGGGCGCCCACAGAAACGCAAAGCAGGAGATGAAGCATAGCTGAATATGTTTCCAAACCAACTTCATTCTAAGCCAAAGACTAGAAAATATGGTGAAGCATATCTTCCCTTTGGTTTCACCTGCAGAATTGGTTTTCCCTGTGTCGGGAGCAGCGCTGGGCTGTTCAAATCACGGACAAACAGTCTCCCACAGCTGTTTATGTTCTTAAACCCATTTTGCACAGAGAAGCATTTTTTGAAAAATGTATTGATAGCAATGTTGAATATTATTACACATGGGGGGGAAAAACAACTACACGTAAAATAATCACCTTGATGCCTCTGCCTTTCTAAATGTAACTGCGTGTGTATTGTAAGCGTGTAAAAACTGAAGATAGTCAGATTAACAGTATTATGTCTCTATCTGCCATTCTGCAATTCATCTCATGTAAACAATAACGTGGCGCTCAGCATGACGTGAAAAAAGGCACATACCTTTGACGTTGCGTGACGAACTCTGTATTCCTCGTCCACACGTAAACGCAAAAAAAAAAGAGTTTTAAAAAAAATCTCCATTTTCGTTGATTCGAAACGCCGTTTACGTGTGGACGAAACAGCTGCGTTTTCAAATTTCCTATGATGGGATTGTACCACCACCATTATTCATGATTTTTATCGGTTAAACAGACGACATGGATAAAAGGTCAACAAATTTGGCACTGGATTTTTTTTTCCATACCACACTTCGCAAGACTGGATGTAGCGATGTGTTTCCCTATTATAAATTAACAGATTTAACAGGCAACAGAAAACAAAACAAAGAAAATTAAAAAGAACCTGGAGTAAGATTGTTATACTTAACAGCAGTAAATGTATTTTTTAAAGACCATTAATATGGAGTTGTCACTGAAGTTGTGCAGGATCTCTTTTTAGATTTAAAAAATTCAAATATTTTCAATATTTGGAAATGTTCCTGCTGTTTTTTTAGCACATTATTTTATTTAGTAAAGATTTCACCTAAAAAAAAACATCTTATAGCGAACTCAATGTAAAGTTTAAGATCTAATTAGTATTGTCTGTAGGCATTTTTATAAGAAAAAAAACTTCTGAATAATCCAGGCTCCTTAAATTCTATTATAAGTATGCAAATTTTAATCAGAAGACCAGAGAAAGAAGCCACACTGATGCTATTTATTTATTAAATTTCATTTCAATTATTGTTTGATTTCAAAGCAAACAGGATAAATCACAGGAGATAATATACTGATTAACTATGGATTCAAGCAGTTTGAGTATTGAGGCATATCACAAAGAACTACATCTCCCAGAAGCTCCACAGGGAGGCCAGGAGAGCAGCAAAGAGAGCCACAGTGAGTGGGAGCTGGATGGAAGTGGCTCCGTTACACACGTCTGTGTTACAACACTGGAAAGAGGTGCTGTAGGCCACACTGAGGATGGAGCCGTTCAGCGACGCCCCGCACAGATCCGACTCCAGGCAGCCGCGGGTGTGCAGCTTCAGCCCCCCAGCAGCGCTGAACACTGCAAGGACCGGAAGCAGATGATGAGTAAATATGTAGCGCAGTTTTATCTGCTCCCTAAAACAGCACCTGCTGTTCTGTTTCATAAACCTTCTGGGAAACGTTTTTTAAAATAAAAGTGCAAAACTTTCAGTTAATACCGGCTGATTATCAGCTGAACCTTCTGTCTTCCACAGCCTGAAACCTTATAACTTTAAAGGGAACCTAGTTTGTTTAATTAATGTAGACTGTTTCAAAGGTTCAGACTGTCCCATGGTAGCATTTTGTCAGGGGGCTGAACCAGTGACACAGCATTTTATATTGTATTTTTTATTTCTTGTGTTATTTTTAGTTAAGGTTTGTTATGTTATCATCAAGGTCCCTTTAGTTTTGAGTCTTACCAAAGTTGTATCTAAGCACATCAAACATTTACACACTCAAATTCCGATGGATACATCGGGGACAACTTCGGGGCTCAAGTAGCCTAAACACTGTGACTAAAGGAGCCAGGGGATGGAAACTGCCAATCTTCCAGTTCCTTTCAGGCGGTATGAACTCTGGGTGTGAACAAAAGGAATGCATAAGTTGCTTGGAGGCATTTAAATAATTATTGGCAAGTGACTATGACATCTGCCTCTTGAAATGGTAACTGTGTTAATATTTTCAAATAGTTCCTGGTATGGACGTTTGTTTCCGCCACAGTAATTTTGTTAAAATTTACAGATAATTACTCCAATTTTTGTGCCTTTTTGATAGCAATAAGTTATTCAGGTTATTCAGTGGTGGAAACAAGCTTCCATACGACGTCAAGTTTTCTGATCTGACTAAAATTTTCTTTGGCTAAAGTTTTTTGGTTTTGTTTTTTTTAACACGGAGCTGCTGCACACCCAAAGATGTATCTCTGTTTTGTACTGAGCTTTAGTATTTGACAGGCAACCCTAAATTTTTAATGTAATAATTTCACCTGAAATATTTGATTTTGTTCAATCAACCTTTGTCATTCGAACAAAGACGGAAAGTATTTCTGTTTTTCCTTATGTGTTTTCTCAGTTCTGAGCTTTCTCTGTCTGAATATCTTCACAATAGAGGAAAAAAAGTTTCCTTACGTGCATCTCCTGTGAAGCAGCTCTGATTTGTATTAGTACAAGTGACATCTTTTGATAGGAAGCATTTTCCAAAGATGCCAATGGGACACTGACGACAGGTCAGGCATTGTGCTGTGAAGTGGGGGGAAAACAGCAGAGGGATCAGGTTTCAGTCAGTCCACAGTTTCATCTGTTTGCCTCTGTTAATAGTGGAGGAAGCATTTCCCCAAAAACAAATTAAAAAATACATCACAAAAAAATGTATTTTACAAGTAAAAGGTTCCACAATGAAAGAAATACAGTTAAGTAAAAGATCAGACAACTGAGAGCAAAATAGACCCATAATGGTAAGTGGCTTCATTCAGAATGCCATAATGGAGTAGTTTTTAAACTTATGTTGTCTTTGTGCAATCTAAGAATTCAACTACTTTAACTACTTTATCACTTTTAAAGTCTCTTCTTAAAATTTTCTTTAACAAAAAGACTTTTTAATAATTACTTTTTAAAAGCCCAACCTTTTCTGTGATTTTATTTTATTTTTTAAATGTCTTTCTGTAAAGCGCTTTTATAACTTTGTTTAAAAAGTTCTGTATAAGAAATGATTATTATTATTATTATTATTATTATTATTATTATTATTATTACTTGTTTGTTATTTAATTATTAAATTTTTATTTTGCGTTTTTAGTCTTAAATGATTAGAAGATATGTTTCCTCGTTGAGAAATGATGAGGAACTTTTTAAGGAATCAACTGTAAAGTCCACAGGACCAAAGCTGATTTCTGGCTTTTTTCCCTCCCCTGAACATCGATGTTCAGGAACAATCATTTCCTTATAGCCGCAACCTAAAAGTTCAGGTACTTTTAAGTTGGGTCACTTACAGTTCTCTTATCTCAGCCCGTGTATCTCAGTCATCTACAACAAAAAATATTGTTGAGAATAAAGTAGAAATTTTGAGATTAAACCTGAAATTCTATTTTGAGAAAAACGTAGACGGAGATTACAGAGGTTTCAAGACAAACTGAAAGTGTATATGAGATGGTGGAATCGTACTTCAGAATAAGTGTTAGTTACAATGTGAAATATTTGTCTTTTAGGACATAGAAACAACGTGTTGACAAGTACATTTATGCTCAAGGGATGACGCAGAAAGCCAGATCTGGGGCCCGTTCTTCGTACGTCGCTTACTACATCCAAGATCAAATGACACATCCAAGACCAAATCATCGCGCTAACCGTGAGCTCGCTAATCCGGTTCCCCGAACACACCTGCTGTTGACGATTAGTACAGCTGGACGCAGTAATGTGACATCACTGGGTGTCGTAAAAGGGGCCACGCATCGATAGTAGAAACATTGATCGGCAACCCTCTGATTGGTCGGCGAAAATGTCGACGGAGCGCGCTCGGCTCGGTATTTTTCGGCAGCAGAGCAAGAACTCTTGAGTGAGGGATTTCAGGAGTTTCAGAGTTTAATCAGAACGCAAGGGAACACTGCAAAGGCTGCAAAAGCAAGGAGCGAGGGCTGGCAGGAAGTTGCTGACAAATTAAACTCGTAAGTAATTTAATAATAACAATAATAATGGAGTGGATTGATATAGCGCTTTTCAAGGCACCCAAAGCGCTTTACAATGCCACTATTCAGTCACTCTCACATTCACACACTGGTGGAGGCAGCTACAGTTGTAGCCACAGCTGCCCTGGGGCAGACTGACAGAAGCGAGGCTGCCATATCGCGCCATCGGCCCCTCTGGCCAACACCAGTAGGCGGTAGGGTAGATTTATTATATTACACTATATTATCCAATATTATATTACATTATATTATAATATGTTATATTTTATCCTCTTTCACATTAGAGCCACGACAGGACCCACTAGAACATGAGAACAGGTAAAAGTGAAATATAAGAATATCCTACAGAATGGTAATATTTATCACTTATATTGCTTTTAGTCTCTTGGAAAGAGACCCTGGAATAATCTGTTTGTTTATAACAGCAACCAAGAAAAGGGCAGAGGAAAAAAAGACAGGTGGTGGTCCTGCACCCCCTCGTCAACAAGTTGGTTAAGTGAATAATACCCTCACGGGAAAATCGATATCTCTCTATGAGCACACTGTCGCGCTGAGCTAAAGGATCCTGTCTATCCCGCAATATACGCTGAATTCTGAGGACTCTCCTTATCAATCTTGCACCTTCCGCAATGGGTGGCTCGCGTATACGGACAGGACATGGCTGCGACAGGCTTCCCAAATCCACCTTCGCTTTTATAGCCGTGGTCTCTCATCTTGATTACACGAAGTAATTTACAATTGCTACTCTGAAATATGAATTAAATCTGTAATAATCACATACATGTAATAGAATGTTAATAGTACATTTCCCTTTTTTAGGAAATGACCTGTGTGAAATCAATAAATGGATCAGGTGCTGCATTGTCTTTAGTTACATTGATGTTATTTATTTATGGTGAAACAGTGGTGGAATATCGCTGTTGCTTTCGTATGATGACGCGGACATACCTGCGTGGCCGCGATCTAATCCTGTTTACATAAAGTAAACCTGCTCCCGAGCAGGTTTACGCTTACGGCTCTGTTGCTATGACAGCAAGTCCCGGATGAGCTTCGGGGAACCGACTGATCCAGGATCACGCGAAATCGTCAACAATCTAATCCGGCTAACCTACTTAGCGAGGTACGAAGAACGGGCCCCTGGTCAGAAGGAAAGAAAAACCACACAAACTTGGAAGGGCTGGTCAGTGGACAGATGTGCAGATATCAGTGCAGTAAAGAGGATGTATGCTGAATCACGAGACACGATAAGACAGCTGATTAATTTGTTTCGTGACTCATCTACACAGGGCATATTTTCTTTCTTAATGTGACCCTAATAATCATATAATTATAATTATCTCATTGTTCTGAAGGCAGGGCTGTGATGCAGTTTTCTGCCTCGCCACTAGAGGGCGCGACCGTTTTGTGAGTAATGTTTGACTGGGATGAAAAATGGTGTTCAGGGAGGCAGTGTGAATCACAAGTTATGCTCGGGAGCAGTTTATGTGGGTTCAATGAGAGTGTGCGTCCATAAGACTGAACCCCACACACACACACACACACACACACACACACACACACACACACACACACACACACACACACCCACGCTAAATCTGCCATTAAAGAGCTGAACGATCACCACCGTAGAACTGAACCTCATATCAGAAATCATCATAACACTCATAGTCAATATAAGTCATCTATTTTCTTACTTTAATTCTAAAATCTGGGATGTTTTGAATTTCCTGGGACTGCTGGTGGTCTCTGGTCCAACATCCAAAATAAAAACTGAAATATATTCTGTGATGTTACGGGTATTTTAAAAGCAGTTTGGGAATCCACCACTTGCTAAAAAAAAACCCCAACCTCTTAATTTTGATGCTTTCTGTAACTTACCTGCTGCGATGAAGGCACCCAAGACAATTGTCGCTTTCCAAAAATTATTCATCATTCACACAAGTCTTCTTAAAATAACTAGGTTAGGTCCGAGTTACGTGTGCGTGTGTCAGGTGAATTTAGAGAAAACAATTTGCAACATTTAAACAATGGCTTGACTTAAAAGGAACATGCAGGAATGTAGTTTATCAGGTTTTTTTGTTCCAACAGCAACTCTCCAGCCAATTATCTAAAACGTCACAAGCATTCACAGGAAAAAATTAAAATCAATTTCTCAAAAGGTAATTCGGAGCACAAACACCTTTTAGTATTTGTTCAACAGATTTCATGGACTTTAAAATGCTAACTGTTAATACTAATTACATCTTTTCTATTGTGTATTCACTCATTTCCTGCGCTACATCATAAGTGCAGTAAAACAGATATTCTGCACAGAATACAGAAGTTTAGTCAATGAACAAAGTAAAGAAACAAAACAAAACCCTGCATTAAAAACAAAGAAGAAGTTATGTCTTGATGCATGCTCAGTCATCCAGGTAAGTAAATCCCAAAAGATTGACTGTTCATCTGGATGTAGCCATTCCCCAACTCTCTGTGAATTTCCCAACCCAATTTCCTTTGGGGTCAACCTTCAGGATCAATAAAGTTTTATTGAATTGAATTGAATTGATTAGTGGTTTTTGATCAATGGTCATGGGAATTTGCATATGAATGATCAATGAATCGACCTCACGGCACATTGTTCATTCAGGGGGTTACAGTTTCAGTCATTGTGCGAAGGTACTGTTTATAAGATTGGGGAAACATGCAGTCAGCTTAGACTGAAGAAGTCACTTGAATGAGTGACGCAAAGTTTCTCCCACTGACAATGCTACTTCCAGATGAACACAACCAACCTTTTGGGAAAGAAGAAAACAGTTTTTATTTTTGCTGCTTGTTTTTGCCTTCAGAAGGCCCACGGGCTACAGACGGCTGCCAGGCATGCGCCCAATGCAGCGGCGAGAGGAAGGTGGGCAGATGAAGCTCCGTTACATTGGTCGGTGGTGCAGCACTTCCTAGTGAGGGTGTAGGTGATTCCCAGCAGGGATCCTTTTTCTGTTTGGTTGCAGAGAGACGAAGACACGCAGCCCTGATTTTGTAAAGTCATCCACTTACTGATGTCAAAGTCTAAAAAGAGGAAAAACAAGCATGATTTTTACAGATTATTCTCAGATTCTACTTTATTCCACTGAAGTCTAAGTTGTGTAAGGTTGTTCTGAGATTCTGAATGATTTGCCCTTTTGGATACATTTAAATAAAGACAATCAGAAAAAATGGTTGCAGATTGCTGGATAGTAACCACTGTTTTAATCTTTCAGCATTTTTGTATTTTAACTTATATATTTGCTTCATAGTGTGGTGCTTTTTATATTTGTTTGGCATGTGAAAAATTGCAGGCTTGAGTGCAGCTGGAAACATAAATCCACTTTACGGTGGCTCAGAAAGCCGATCATGCCTTAAACCTGCTTGGCGATCTCTTGTGACATGAGAGCAGCTGCAACCTTATTTAATGTTTTCATTGTGAAATATTTAGGCTCAAATAAAAGTAAGAAATTATGAACAATTAAAATGGTAAATGGCCTGCATTTGTATAGCGGTTTACTTAGTCCCTAAGGACCCCAAAGCGCTTTACACTACATTCAGTCATTCACACACTGGTGATGGCAAGCTACATTGTAGCCACAACCACCCTGGGGCGCACTGACAGAGGCAAGGCTGCTAGACACTGGCGCCACCGGGCCCTCTGACCTCCACCAGTAGGCAAACATGGAACTAGTGTCTTGCCCAACAAGATTTGGCATGCAGCCAGGAGGCAGCCTGGGATCACACCACCGACTTTCTGATTAGTAGCTGACCTGCTCTGCCACCTGAGCTACAGCCACCAATTACCTTGGAATTGTAAGATATTGGAGGGGTATGTAAGAAAAAACAAAGGTTTTGGGACAAAATCTCAGTGAATCACCGCCTTATCGTGTGAGAGGGCTTTGTGCGTTCCAGTGATTTCAGGAGGTTTGTTGTCAGGGCTAATTTACCCCTGGTAGGGTCTCCTAAGGCAAATTGTTCCTGACAATAAACTATTGAGAAAGCACCCATGGGTCCCACACCAAGTTAATCTCGGGGTAGGGGATAGAGGGCAAGTGGCCTCAAATTGATTTTGGCAAACCATCAGGTGACTCAGGAGGAAGCAATACTCTTTCACACTGTGTGCAATGGGGGTGATGTGCTGCTGACTTCAGGTGGTAGAAAAAACACTGTCAGGATCTCCTGAATCCCCCTGACATGCCTCCCATACTGAAAGCAAAGTCTGGCGATGATGCATAGGACTTGAAATAAAGCACCAGTTATTCTGCACCGCCACAGTCTTGTTCCATTAAACTGTGAACACGGCAGTATTGGAAGGCTGTAGCTGAAGGTGGAGTTAGTAACAACACAGCCTGGAGCAGACTTTAATCTTTGTGGGACACTCTGCTGTTGTTGCTGTGGCACATTTAAACGTTGTGTAACTAAATCCAAACTGCTTGTTTCACAACCAGTCAGAACATCTTCTGGAATGACTCAAGGTTTCATGCAAACCGCAATTTTTGATGGGGTTGTCAGACATACAGGATGAAGTAATTATTCTTCGTGCCAGCCACACCCTGATCTGTGCTTGCAGTACAGGTTTTTCACGCTCCACAGCCTTACACAGGTCTAGGAAACAATTAACAACTCAGTAGGAGAAAGCTACAGGGAAGTAACACTGTCACTGCAGATGCACAAAAACCCAGTGTCCTCACTCATGTCCCTATTGTTTTTGCCTAAAGAAGTCTAAAGATGGAGGTCAGATTTGTTTCTGAAATCAGATCTCTATGACTGGTTCTCTGTTTTGTTATTTTCTGGTCTGCTAATGTTGTGATATGGTTTATTAGAACCCAAACTTGTGTTGTAGGGTGTTTGTCTTACAATGCCCTGAGGTGACTGTTGTGATTTTCGGCTATATAAATAAAACTGAATTGAACTGAGTTGAATTCAAGCCACATTTTGTGGTAAAGCTTACCCTACCGGGTTGTGTTGTCTAAACCTAAACAAAGGGGCAAATAACAATTTTATTTAAAATAAGTACTTACAGTTGGTTTAACAGAGGACTCAAACGTCTACCTCTTGTTTTTAATCATTTCTTCAACCAAAACATCCTGTTTTCTTCACCTGACTTCTTAAAGCATTTCTTCTAAAGGTGAATTTCTCCCACTACCCGTGGATTCTCTTCATAGTTTTACATCACGCAGACGTGGCTATGTGCAGCCTCACAACCACATTCCTAAGTTAACCTTAACTTAACCCGCACCCTGCACGTAACCTCTTGACCTGGTTGTTCAAACAGGTGTAATCCAGATACAAATGATCCAATAATCCAGTTTACTTTTGTCCTGGTTGTTCAAAAAGGAACTGAATAGGAACTTTTTGATTGTGATACAAAGATTACCAGTGCTTTAACAAGGAGCACCAAAATCCATACAAAATAAAATATCCTTAATTAATTATAGTAATTTCGATAGAAACACCTATTTCATGGAATATTTCATTAGTAATGAATTCATTATTTTATACACACCCAGTTTACCTCACCCACGTTGATACAGATGCACTGTACTGCATGAAATAAACAAATGCACCCATGAGTAAGACAAAAAACATGGTTACCTCTGCTCCTGTTTGCTAGCAAAGCAGGTATGACCAGCTGTGAAACATGAACATTTCTCCTTTTTCTCTGCAGTAACACACTTTCTTCACTGTTTTCTTCATGCTTTTACTCCACTTAGGCTGAAACTAAAACTTGCTTCACTGAGCAAGAAACTAAAAACTGACCAGCAGATGGAAGAAAACCTTAAGAAAATAGACTGAAAATGAGGTTTCACCTTTAAAAGTCTTAATTCATTACATTTTATAATCTATTTTTAGATTATTGCTTTGACTTCCACCACACAGCTCACAGTTTATTTGAAATATTTTCTGTCTTTAGATTAGATTAGATTCAATTTATTGCCATTAAATGTCACTCGTCATTATTTATTTATTATTTTTTCTATGCTTAGAGATAAGTTCATTTATTTATTTATTTTAGTTAGTTGTTTATTTATTTGTGTGAAGGGAACATGCAAAGTAAGCATTTCATTGCTCAGCGTGACCATTTTTGTTTTGCGGTGTATATGACAATAAACTTCTAAAATGTTGAATCTTAAAAAAGGATACAACTCACGTTTGGCATCTAATGTGTATACACAATATACACACACATATACACACAAACCATTTATGATTTTAATAAACAAAAACCCAAGTCCTGCATATATATTGTATGTTTGAAATATAATTTAATAGACTTTTATTACAATAAATATATAGGTAAATTTGGTGATAATTTCAAATCATAGCGAATACAGCAGGCAGTTTATAAATTATGATCCCTGTTTGGAATCAAAGAGGATATTGGGTGATATCCAGGTGGTGTTGACCATCTTTTATATACAGTCTATGTTAACACCAGACATCATGCCTTTACCTTAACTCTGGAAGTTAAGGTTTCACCTCTCATTGGAGAAGCTTCTTTAGTACAGTTCAGAACTGAAGAAGCTTCTCAGACGCTTTTCTTTCCAAGCTTCTTAACTCTGGAATGTACCTGTAGCAATGTGTTTGATGTGCAGACAGAATTCTTCAAGTCCTTTTATTTCAGGTAAGAATTCACAGAATCAACCTGCTGATTCGTGTTACTCACCCACTTTTCCCGTGTAGCAACTGAACTGGGTGTTGTTGCAGCTCTCAGTGGAGCTGAACAAGCAGTTAGGTCCAAAACCCGCTGTGCATGTGTTACAAGTCAGCGATTTGCCTGTGAACCAAGGAGGAAGAGAAATTTCAAGAAACTGTTCAGGAAGTTATGACCACAAGTTACTGGAAAATTTATCAAACATAAATCAGATAACTCATTCAGTTTCCTGATTGTGTTAAGTCATTTTTTTCTAATAGTTATTATAATGGACTGCATTTATATAGCGCTTTTCAAGGCACTTTACAATGCCACTATTCATTCACTCTTGCATTCACACACTGGTGGAGGCAAGCTACGGTTGTAGCCACAGCTGCCCTGGGGCAGACTGACAGAAGCGATGCTGCCATATCGCGCCATCGGCCAACACCAGAAGGCGGCAGGGTAAAGGGTCTTGCCCAAGGACACAACGACCAGGACAGAGAGCCCGGGGATCGAACCGGCGACCTTCCGGTTACAGATACGCTTCCCAACCCCTTGAGCTACGGTCGCCCCATATATGCTGGATAAGTGCATGTGGGATGATGCACTTACACAAAACACACAAAAATTATGTGATAAAAACATTTACAAGACAAAACATGTTTAATGGTAGATATTTAATGACACTGATTTAAATTTAAAAAATCAAAAAGCCATCACTGATTGCAAATATTTTTAATTTGGTTGGTAACTCCCTGACAACCGCTGGTTGCTAGGGAAAAGAAACAGAATGGGTTGGCAAGTGGTTGCTGTCGGTCAGCAGGTGAGGTCAGCTGCAAAGAGGTATGCAGTGCAAGATCTTCTTGCGGTTGCTCTGTTCGTGAGCAGACTACTGTGGACACCCACAGCATGGAAGATGCCAAAACTGTGAAAAGTGTCTTGAAAATAAAAGATGCACCTTGTGAAATCTGTGTGTGTGTGGCTAAGCTGATCATGACGTGATTGGGAGGTGATGAAACTACAGCGTAAATTTAACTCACACATTCAAATCCACTGTTATACAATCTGTTTATCTGACTTCCAGTAGCCTTCCAGGAAGCACTTGCCAGCCACCTGTGAAATACACAATTTCTCCAAGCAACCGCTGGTTGCCAGGGGTTACTCACCAATGTCTGGACATGTGTGACTGTAGTTTGTAGTATTAAAAGCAAAAGTACTTTTCTTTTTTTACAGGTTATTTTATTATAATTTTTAAATCATTTCATTGCATTTTATTGTTAAAACTACATATCAAAGTTTATGTATATGTGTCATAGGTGGGTCATAAGAAAAAGCCTTGAAATATCCAGATTAAATTAATGAATAAACAAACAAATAAATACATAAAAAAAAAAAAAAAATTAGTGAAACATGCAAATATTTAAGTAAAAGCACTTTAAAACTACATTGTACATACTTCAGATGCAGGGTACACACTGGACAGGTGACCAGTCTGTCACAGCGTAAACACAGATAACGTTCGTACTCATACTCACACCAGTAGCCAAGATAGAATCAGTAACTAACCCCAGAAACTGCTGCTCTCTGGGTTGTGGATCACCCAGAGAGAAGCTCCACACAGGAAGAGCAGACAGTGGATTTGAAACCAGGACCGTCTTACTGTTTCATAACACTTATGCTGAAATGTTGCTAATTTTAATTAAAAGTGTGATAAATTTGTTTGTAACCTGAGACGTTCAAAGATGTGACCACTGGTGAAAGTAAATTTGTGCTCAAAACAGTTTTTGGTGAAGACATTTTTATATTCTTAAAAAGACTAAAAATGTACAATTGCACCAGCATCTGGTCCATCTTACCTGTAGCAAACAGGGCCATCAGTGCTGCACAGATCCACAGAAGATTTTTCATCTTGCTTTTACACAGTTGAGTGTTTTATTGAGAAATTGCAGATAAAAAGACCAAAAACAAGTTTCCAGATGAGCGCTGGCGATGGTTTCAGATGAGGTTCTTAACTCTGCTCAGCTGCTTATGTGTGGAAAGGCGTATCATCAGGTCCTGAATACAAACAATAATGTCGGAATATTGTCTGAATGCAGACAATAGATTAATGTTAACTCTGATTTCTATTCATCTGCCGATATATTACCTCGCAGCCAACTGAGATCTGTTTGAAAAGGATGAAGCCTATTGAAAAAGGAACACACACAAAAGAGAGAAAAAAAGATCACTGGAGTCTCACTGTGTTTGAACCTTTGCAAACTGGAAAATATTTAAAACCAGTATCATCATTTTCCTATAATGCATTTGGTTTTATAAAGAACAATGCCCAGTGCACTCCTTTCATTCTCATGATATAGAGCTGCCACATAATTACAGTAGTTGCATCATCTCCCGATCTCGTCACGATCAGCGCAGCCCACAAATAGACTTTTAAGAGCTGTACTTTCTAGATGATGAGATATTCAAAGTTTTTACAATTTTCACCATAATTGCAGATTTTGCTGATGAACCTCTGCCCCTCTATGATACTCCATTTACCCAATCATAACCCTGAGCTAAAACTATGTTTTAGGATTCTTATTATTATTGTACCTGAAAGCCATGTTTAATTTCCTTTAGGTTTTTCCATCATTGTTCACAGGCTTGGTCACCAAGCATGGATTCAAACATGCATCCCTAAGATGCATGCTGTTGAGCTATCTAGGATGATCTCCTCTGCCAAAATGTCACTAAATTTTAACAGAAGACACCAATTCATTTACTTCTCATACTCTAGACCAGAGGCTGGAAACAGTCAGGATTAGGGTTAACATTCAACCCTATTTAGACATATATTGCATGTATCCCTCTCCAGTTACATCCATCCAAACGCTTTCAAATAAAATGTATTATTATTATTATTATTATTATCCAGCTCTACAAATCTCAAATGTGAAATTTAAATCTAAAGAGAAATGCTTTGTGTTGGTTGTGGGATTTGAACCTACAATTTTATTTAGAAAACAAAAGAGACTGTGGTCTGTTTTGATCAAAGGCATTTCTCAATGTCAGCCAAAGGCTCTTGGGAAACAAGGGTGCATTCTTGAGTCAAGTATTGTAGACCACCACCGACCAGCCAAAAGCAAACCATAAAGTTATTTTAGATCTTACAAATGCATGCGAAGAAGTTTAGTTTCATTTGTCATTTGTGGGCAATACCTGCATTGAGATCCAATCCAATTTTGGCAATTCAAGTTGCTTTCAACTCAACTGCTTAAGTATTCTTGGAGCTGGATGAGCTGTCCTACACAGACATTTGTGACATATGCCATTCCATTCTTTGAAATCACTCCTGATCTTACTCAGGTGGTTTGTTGTTAAATTACTTGAAACTGTTGAGCTTCTTTTCAAGACCTCATCTATGGTCTTGAACTCTGGGTAGTGACCAAAAGAATGAGACTGACAGTACAAGCAGTAGAAATGAGCTTTCTTCAGAGGGTGGGTGGCCTCTTCCTTAAACAGACCCTGGGAAGTTCGGCCATCTGGGAGTGGCTAACAGTAGAGTTGCTACTCCTCCACATTGAAAGGAGCCAATTGAGGTGGTGCAGGCATCTGACAAGGATGCCTTTTGGGCAGCTCCAGAGTGAGGTGTTCTGGGCATGTTCCACCGAGAGGAAATCCCGGGGCAGACCCAAGACATGCTGGAGAGACTATATCTCTCAGCTGACCTGGGAATGCCTTGATCTTTCCTGGAAAAACTAGAGAATGTAGCTAGGGAGAGCTTTGGCTTCTCTTCTTAGGATGAGTGGAAAGAATTGGATGGATATGATGATGTCACTAAGTTTTCACCCAAAACTCGGTGACATCAGGAACCAAAGGCAAATCAGACCTTCAATTTTGGGTTTTACCAAAGATTTTGTCTTCAGATTTCATTCAAATTGTTTGGTGAAAATTTATATTCAGAACTTAATTTCCACTCATAAAAGTGGCATAATTTTTCTTGGGCTACATCCCCAACTGAAATATTAAGCTAGATCACCCAACGAAACACTAGCAACCAGGCTCATTCTTTAGACATGGTTGCAACATCTAAAGTGAATTTGTTCTTGGCATTCAGATAGTCAGAAGTGGTCTAAGGCAGAGGTCCCAAACCCCCAGGCCACAGACCGGTTCCAGTCCACGAGTCGTTTGGTACTGGGCTGCGAGAGTTGAGGCTCAGGTGTGAAGATTATGGTTGTTATCGTTAACTCGGTTTCCCTGGGTCTTTTCCTTTTGTGTTATGAATAAATCTTCTTTTTTTTTTAATTGTATTTTTATTGAAAAAAGACTTGTTACAAAAAAAAATTGGTATTATTTAGTCAAAAATATCTTTTTCCTAGTCCTTTGTTTTTCAGTCAAATAACAGTATGAACTTGGTGGCTTAACAACTTTGTGTTGGTTGTGGGATTTGAACCTACAATTTTATTTAGAAAACAAAAGAGACTGTGGTCTGTTTTGATCAAAGGCATTTCTCAATGTCAGCCAAAGGCTCTTGGGAAACAAGGGTCCATTCTTGAGTCAAGTATTGTAGACCACCTCTGACCAGCCAAAAGCAAACCATAAAGTTATTTTAGATCTTACAAATGCATGCAAAGAAGTTTAGTTTCATTTGTCATTTGTGGGCAATACCTGCATTGAGATCCAATCCAATTTTGGCAATTCAAGTTGCTTTCAACTCAACTGCTTAAGTATTCTTGGAGTTGGACGAGCTGTCCTACACAGACATTTGTGACATATGCAATTCCATTCTTTGAAATCACTCCTGATCTTACTCAGGTGGTTTGTTGTTAAATTACTTGAAACTGTTGAGCTTCTTTTCAAGGGTGAGGATGGTCGAGTACACAAAGATACCTGGCTCAAGGATAGACTCTTTATTAGCTAAAAGGCAGCTGATTTTGAAAAGCTACAATGGTTTCAAACCTCACACCTTTCAGGGTTTCATCCTCAAAGGAGTGTAGTTCTTGTGTCTGCTACAATAATCTGGTGATGACCACGCTGTCAATTCCAGTTGATCTTTCTTAGTGGTTAGTTTAAAAAAAATCTTTTTTTCTTCATTTTCTTTCTTCAATTTTAAGTTTTAGTGTGAACCCAACCCCTACCAAAGATTTTGTCTTCAGATTTCATTCAAGTTGTTTGGTGAAAATTTATGTTCAGAACTTAATTTCCACTCATAAAAATGGCATAATTTTTCTTGGGCTACATCCCCAACTGAAATATTAAGCTAGATCACCCAACGAAACACTAGACACCAGGCTCATTCTTTAGACATGGTTGCAACATCTAAAGTGAATTTGTTCTTGGCATTCAGATAGTCAGAAGTGGTCTAAGGCAGAGGTCCCAAACCCCCAGGCCACAGACCGGTTCCAGTCCACGAGTCGTTTGGTACTGGGCTGCGAGAGTTGAGGCTCAGGTGTGAAGATTATGGTTGTTATCGTTAACTCGGTTTCCCTGGGTCTTTTCCTTTTGTGTTATGAATAAATCTTCTTCTTTTTTTTTAATTGTATTTTTATTGAAAAAAGACTTGTTACAAAAAAAAATTGGTATTATTTAGTCAAAAATATCTTTTTCCTAGTCCTTTGTTTTTCAGTCAAATAACAGAGTATGAACTCGGTGGCTTAACAATGTGTTCATAACAAGCATATTTAACTTAGATAAGGTACATTCGATACCTATTGTGAAGTATATCTTCTTTTTTATGTTACCGGTACTGGTTTTATTTTGTTGTATTTATCTGCAACACCTTAAAGGCCAGTTTGTGAAAATATTGTTTGTGAAAATATTGTCAGACATAAACCGGTCCGTGGTGCAAAAAAGGTTGGGGACCACTGGTCTAAGAAACTTGACTGAAGCTTAGACAAGCAAGTGACTTTGGTTCACTTTGATACGCAGTTTCCGTTAAAGTACTCCAGCGTCACTTTTGCATTCCACATCTGGCTGTAGGTTCAAGACCCACGCCTGACAAATGCTTTTTCTTACATGTAGTACACTTGCATTCATTCATATGTTCAGTAGACTCTATAGCATATGTGTAGCTGTAATAATTCTTTAAGTAAAACAACAAAACACAAGTACAGACAGGAACAGGTTGCATATGAAAGTCTTTCTAAACAACCGTAATGTTTGAATGGACTTTTATGAGCGCTGCACTCCGCTTGGCAGCATGGCTTAGTGGGCTAAAATGCTGAAAACAGCAGTTTTTCTGGTATCTGGTCTCCAAGTGGATGTTTCAAACCTAAATGCTGACAAAGATTTATTCTTAGTTTTCACTCAAGTGGAAAATTTATGTTCAAAACTAAAATGCTACTAATAAAAGTTTTGACTTTCATGTGCCAACTTGGTCCCCAAACTTAGAAAAATCCTTTGGAGTTCATTTGGAATTAGCTCAATCATCCAGCTGTTTGCCTCAGACTGTCAGAGCACCTTTTATATATGGGGCTTGAAACCACATCCTGAGATTAAGAGTCTCATCCTCTGGTGTGCCTGTAACTCTATTAACTAGAAGGTTGGTGGTTTGAGTCCTGTCTGCTCTAGCCTATGCTGAAGTATCATAGTGCAAAATCCCCAAAGCCACCCTGCTTTTTAACTCCAGCCGATAAGACCATTTCCCATAAACATAAACCACTCTACACTCTTTTGGGGATAAATAAAGTCTTTCTGATTCTGATTCTGAGTGTCAATGTCAGAGGTGATAGACTTGGAGTTTTATGTTTTTTCTTTTCTTTCTACTTATGTAGAAAAAGTGCTCGTTTAAATGGATGAATGAGACATGTTGTAAAAAGTACTTCGAGTGCTCCAGTAGAGTAAATGGCTCTATAGGAACCAGTCAATCAACCACTTACCATGCTTTTCCAACTTAACAAGCTGGGCTGGAAATCAGAGGAAGGCTCAACGTATTGCAGTCTCGTCTTTTGCCAACTCGGCCTGCTGGGCTATAGTAGCAGTAGCAAAAACTGTCTTATCCCAGTTGTTTGTGAAGTGGTCTAAGAATGAACAAAAGCACTTCAAGTAACATTGGGTCACTTTGATGGCCTCCTTCCATGAGAGCCCTCTAATCTTACTTGTAGCCTTCAAATGCAAGTTTAGGTTCAAATCTCACTTCTAAAAAATAGCTTTTCTTACATGTACTACAGCTGCCTTACTTATTTTGTCCAATAGACTATGCATTATACTCTAATGGTTCAAAAGACATATAAGTGTTAAAGCAGATTTCTTTCAATAACAAGTACTCATAGCTTTATTTAAAAACAGCAGTGAAAGATGACTCTAAAACAAATGACACGTCACTAAGCAATCATCCTGTGTGATTGCTGGAGTGGCCCACACAGTTCATCCCTGGCTTAGGTTCACCATTTCCCAGGGTTTCAGACTACAGTTTGCAGTGAAGCCATGAAGATTGCTTGGGGTAGTTGCTAATATCAACTGCCTTTTTGCTAAAGCTTTTTGCTAAAAAAAAAAAAAAGATTTAGAGCAGAAGTTTTTTGCACTGCATTTTAAAATGAAAACATATTGCATTTATTTACAATTAAAGACACAGAGCAGAAAGTGTGTTACTGTTTTACATCCACAGACACACAAGAAAAGAAGCAGGCAACATGAGGTCAAGTTATGGCAATTTTATTTGTGTATTTGTGTAAAAAACAAACAAACGTCCCAAGAAGAAGGATGGGGTGAAAGAAAGGTGGAGAGAGGGGGAAGGAGGAAGAAACTATTGATCTCCTCAAACTTGATGCTGCTGGATCAGTTCTTTCTCAGCAGTCTGCTCCAGAATCCCCTCCTGTCCTCGGCTTTCTTTTCTTTTGCCTTCAGTTCTTTTAAGGTTTTGTTGAGCTGCTCCTCAGCATCTTTAAATTTTTCTTTCAGCTGCTCTTTGGCCAGTTTCACTTTCTGTTTGAGGAGCTCTTTAGCTTCCTTTTTGTGCTTTCGTATTTCTTTAAGTGCGTCTTTGCAGTCTTTCTTGGTCACCGCAGAGCCGGTCATTTCTTTCTTGAATGCCTTCACCTCAATTTTCTCTTCTGCAAGTTCTTCTTGCACTTTCATCAGTTCCTTCTTCATGTTTTGAGTGTAACTCTTTGTATCTTCCATTTCTTTCTTTGCTTCCTGTATTTTAATTTTCTCTTCCTCCAACACTTTTTGAGCTTCCAACAATTCTTTCTTCATATTTTCAATCTCATTTTCTGCCTCATGTTTACGTTTTTTCTCCTCTTGAAGTTGTTGCTTTATATGCAGTAATTCCTTCCTTAGATTTTCAGCTTCAGCCATTACATTTGCAGCTTCTTGTGTTGCCAACTGCATTTTCCTTTTTTCCTCTTCAAAAGCTTCCTGCACCTCCTGTAATTCCTGTATCACATTCCCTGCCTCCTTCTTTGCAGTTTGATATTTAGTTTTGGCTTCTTGTGCTGTGGTTTTCTCTTCCTCCAATGCTTTTTGAGCTTCCAACAGTTCTTTCTTCATGTTTTCATTCTCGTTTTCTGCGTGCTGTTTTCCCATTTTCTCTCCTTTAAGTTTGAGACCCACATGCAGTAATTCCTGCAATACTACTTCAGTTTCAAACTTTGAATTTTTTGCTTCTCCTCTTGATTTTTCTGCCTCTTCTTTTAATTTGACATTTTCAGCCTGTATCATTTGAAATTTAAAATGAATCAGCTGTACTGTATTGTATGGTGTAGCACTCGCCGATCCTCTTCTCGTTCTCCCTTGATTCATTTTGGCTTTTTAAACAAAGGAACCAACGTATTGTAGAGGAGTGAAGTGAAGTTTTTGATGTTTCTTCGTCAGCTGTCGTTTGTCCTGCACAGAGATGCTGCTGTAGATGTGTCTCTAGCTGTGTCTGGATACAATAAAAAATGCTGTAACTAAGTGCTTGTGTTGCACAGTTCTACTAAACATTCCATTTCATGCATGCTCCGCCCACATGGTCAGGAATGTCAGGTGCTGTATCACCAAATGCTGCTCCCGTTGCCTAGCAATAACGGCTGTTTACTTTTTGGGGTCTGGTTCATTGTTTAATAAAGAAAACATGTCCAAGTATTGGGTGCTGAGGCTCAGCGCATATTCTAGCCTGCTGTGTGGGTGGGCAGCTAGAAATCACTGGTGGGCAACATGAGTGAGGGGAAAACTGGAGCAGCCAAGCAGGGAGCTGCAGGTTGCTGGTTTGAGTCTCTGTTCAGATGCTGGTGTCTCCTCTCTCTGAGATGTCTGCAAACAGTCCCAGATAAAACAATAAGGATAATAAACAAACACGTGACTAAAATAACAATTATGACTCTGATGTGTTTCATGTGTAGCAGGATGGCCTCTATACAGCAGTCGCTGCAAGCATCCACATCGCCACACTTACTTCTCTTTAAGCAGGCATGCTGGGGTCCTCCTAAGGAAAGTTTGAAACTTCATTTCCTTCATGCTGGTGAACTTTTTACCAAATATTTTCATCAAAGCTTCTCCATCACTGACAGGGATTGTTTGGATCTTCACACTCATCTCCACCAACCCTAAAAAATGAGTTTCACTTTGCTCATATAATGCCAGGAGTGTCTCCATATTTCACAAAAGTCATTGCAAACATGTAACAGTATCCCATATTCATATACAATTATTGATATTATAACAAAAGCTGTCATCAACACAATTGTCCCAAGTGCTTTTTTTTATTAGTTATTGCAAATGCTTGATTGCAGTTCTTGCTAGATGACAAAACCATTTATTAAGTTTAGAAGGAAATTACTTTTTCTACATGAGGTAAAGTTGGAGAGCTGTTTCCCCAAACTAAATGAAATCATCATTTAAAAAACTACAATCTGTATTTACTCTGAACATCTGTGTTAACATTTGAAATTGGAAACATGTAAGTGTAACAAACATGTTAAAACATAAGAAATCAGGACGGGGCATGTATAGGAATTTCTTTTACTTATGTATTAATCACATTATTTTATTGTATGATACCTTGGTGCCACTGGATTTTAACATGTCTCACACTCATACAGTAAGACAAATGGTGGGGGTCTAGTAAGGAAGTTGGGGAAAGCAGACAACTCCACAGGAAGAGTCTTTTGTCTCTTTGAGGACTCTGGTAGGTAGCAAGGGAGTGTGAACCTTAAGGTGTGAAACAGCTGTGTACTGCCTTTTGTTTGCGGTCATGCAGGGACTTCATCAAGCTTGGTTGTCTGTTCTTTGTGTGTTTTGATTAAAGAATGTTAGCTACCGCTCACCGCTCGTCTGCAGGCTTTATTTAAATGGAAAACTTCCACAACAGGCAAAAAAAAAAGCTTTTTGCTAAAAAAAAAGAAAAGATTTAGAGCAGAAGTTTTTTGCACTGCATTTTAAAATGAAAACATATTGCATTTATTTACAATTAAAGAGACATCACAGCTAAACCTGTGCTAAACAGTCTATTGGACATATGAATGAATGAATGCAAGTGTACAGGTGTGGGATTTGAACCTATACTTATAAAATGTTGAACGAAAAAGTGGATGAGGAAAACACATTTTTATTAGAAACAGCACATCAAAGTGAACCAAAGCCACTTGGGCAGCCAAGCTTCAGTCTAGGTTCTAATACCACTTCCGTTAGCAGAAAACAAAAGACAATGTCACTGTACATGCAACCAAATGTGAAGAACAAGTCTATAAGTGTCTCAGTGAGAGATAGTTCATCAACATGAACTATATTGGGGCGACCGTGGCTCAGGGGGTTGGGAATCGCATCTGTAACCGGAAGGTCGCCGGTTCGATCCCAGGGCTCTCTGTCCTGGTCGTTGTGTCCCTGGGCAAGACACTTTACCCTACTTGCCTACTGGTCTTGGCCGGAGGGGCCGATGGCACGATATGGCAGCCTCGCTTCTGTCAGTCTGCCCCAGGGCAGCTGTGGCTACAACTGTAGCTTGCCTCCACCAGTGTGTGAGAGTGAATGAATAGTGGCATTGTAAAGCGCTTTGGGTGCCTTGAAAAGCGCTATATAAATCCAATCCATTATTTTTATTATTATTATTATTATAGTTTGGTGTCTTAGACCACTTCTGACTTGCAGCATGTTGTACAGAGCAAAGAGGAAGGTGAAATTACAGCTAGAGAAAGATATTTGGTGGGTGAACATCTCGTCTGGTTACTATACTGAAGAAGTCCTCACCATCAGAGCTAAATGAACAGTAACTTCATATGCATGTGATGAAGTTGCTGAAGACTAGTCTTTACCCACTTAAGAGCATAAGTTTCAAGACTTTCAATTGTATGCTCTTTGCATATACAGGGAGTGCAGAATTATTAGGCAAATGAGTATTTTGTCCACATCATCCTCTTCATGCATGTTGTCTAACTCCAAGCTGTATAGGCTTGAAAGCCTACTACCAATTAAGCATATTAGGTGATGTGCATCTCTGTAATGAGAAGAGGTGTGGTCTAATGACATCAACACCCTATATCAGGTGTGCATAATTATTAGGCAACGTCCTTTCCTTTGGCAAAATGGGTCAAAAGAAGGACTTGACAGGCTCAGAAAAGTCAAAAATAGTGAGATATCTTGCAGAGGGATGCAGCAGTCTCAAAATTGCAAAGCTTCTGAAGCGTGATCATCGAACAATCAAGTGTTTCATTCAAAATAGTCAACAGGGTCGCAAGAAGCGTGTGGAAAAACCAAGGCGCAAAATAACTGCCCATGAACTGAGAAAAGTCAAGCGTGCAACTGCCAAGATGCCACTTGCCACCAGTTTGGCCAAATTGCAGAGCTGCAACATCACTGGAGTGCCCAAAAGCACAAGGTGTGCAATACTCAGAGACATGGCCAAGGTAAGAAAGGCTGAAAGATGACCACCACTGAACAACACACACAAGCTGAAACGTCAAGACCGGGCCAAGAAATATCTCAAGACTGGTTTTTCTAAGGTTTTATGGACTAATGAAATGAGAGTGAGTCTTGATGGGCCAGATGGATGGGCCCGTGGCTGGATTGGTAAAGGACAGAGAGCTCCAGTCCGACTCAGACGCCAGCAAGGTGGAGGTGGAGTACTGGTTTGGGCTGGTATCATCAAAGATGAGCTTGTGGGGCCTTTTCGGGTTGAGGATGGAGTCAAGCTCAACTCCCAGTCCTACTGCCAGTTTCTGGAAGACACCTTCTTCAAGCAGGGGTACAGGAAGAAGTCTGCATCCTTCAAGAAAAACATGATTTTCATGCAGGACAATGCTCCATCACACGCGTCCAAGCACTCCACAGCGTGGCTGGCAAGAAAGGGTATAAAAGAAGAAAAACTAATGACATGGCCTCCTTGTTCACCTGATCTGAACCCCATTGAGAACCTGTGGTCCATCATCAAATGTGAGATTTACAAGGAGGGAAAACAGTACACCTCTCTGAACAGTGTCTGGGAGGCTGTGGTTGCTGCTGCACGCAATGTTGATGGTGAACAGATCAAAACACTGACAGAATCCATGGATGGCAGGCTTTTGAGTGTCCTTGCAAAGAAAGGTGGCTATATTGGTCACTGATTTGTTTTTGTTTTGTTTTTGAATGTCAGAAATGTATATTTGTGAATGTGGAGATGTTATATTGGTTTCACTGGTAAAAATAAATAATTGAAATGGGTATATATTTGTTTTTTGTTGAGTTGCCTAATAATTATGCACAGTAATAGTCACCTGCACACACAGATATCCCCCTAAAATGGCTAAAACTAAAAACAAACTAAAGACTACTTCTAAAAACATTCAGCTTTGATATTAATGAGTTTTTTGGGTTCATTGAGAACATGGTTGTTGTTCAATAATAAAATTATTCCTCAAAAATACAACTTGCCTAATAATTCTGCACTCCCTATATAATGTGAGGTCTGTGGATAATAGGACGGACAAGTTCTAACTGCTGATTAAGACACTCAGGGAACAGATTAAATCTATCAGCAAATGACACAAACACCCCTATGCTACAAAAGCTTACTCCCATCTAGATAGCAGCAGCTTCACATTTTTGATATATGCCTCCCATTAAAACTAGCCAAAGAAAAATATGTGCTCTTGAGGTGTGGTTTTAAATCCTACTCTCCCCAAAAATGTAATCAACAATTGTACCTAACCTTATATGGATCAGAAGAGGCACATCATTATCATACCTTTTGGGACTGCCCTAACTTAAAAAATTACTGGCTGGGAATCCATAAAACTTTGTGTGAGGTTTTTAAGATAAAATTTGACATCAAGTTTGTAAATTTGTACTTGGGCTTGGTTGCTGGCTCGGTCCGGGGAGGGGACACAAAACTCTTACAAGCGCTATTAGCGGCCAGCAAAAAATCAATAACCAGAAAGTGGTTAAATCCAACTCCGCCAACACTTGAGGATTGGTTTAATGTGGTTTTCGAAATATTTAAAATGGAAAAACTGACATTCTTTTTAAAAATTCGGAAAGACAAATTCTACAAAATATGGAATAAATGGATTAGCTTTGTGTCCCCCATCCGCCCTGAATTTAGGTAAGACCAGCCCTGAATTGGTGTATCTTGGTGTATCTCCCATGTATCGTACAATGTCAGGTTGAACCTCAACTTCATAATATGTACCTAATGTAGTTTTTGTAAATAAGTTAAACATGCTGCATTATGTAACACATTGTCAAGCCAATGAGTTAATTTTATTTTTTTGCTATCAGAATGTAAAACAAAATGACTAAGAAAAAGGGTTTTGTTTTTTTTGTTTTTTTTTCCTTTTCTCTTTTTTTGACTAAATAATGTCAATGCACTTTATTGTAACAAGTCCCTTTTTTTTTCTTCAATAAAAATATAATTAAAAAAAACAAACCAATTTTACCTAACCAGCTCTTATATGGTCTAATTAAAATTTTACAATGCCTGTAGCTTGGCTAACCCAGGTGGCATAGCAGGAACTCTTTAAGGCCTGTTTTTGTTGCGGGCTCATCTGGGAGATTTTTGATGAAAGTCTTGGGATCTCTAAATTGGTTTTTAAACTATGATCTTAAAATTAAGTTCTAAATTGGAGTAACTCTGAGATCTGCAACTCTGAGTTTTCTGTTCCCCAACAACTGGTCAGAGTTACTTAAAACAACTTTCAACATACAACGGAACATAAATATGCACCAATGTGAACCATGACATTTTTCTTAAAATGGGGGCTCATCCAGGATATTTCTGTTGAAAGTATCTCAATGTTTTTGTTTGGTGTTTCTGATAGAAAGCCACTATTCCAGGAAAAATGTTCAACAAACTATGAGCTTAAAAATAAATTCTAAGTTAGAGTAACTCTGTGATCGGCAAATCTTTTTGTTCTGTTCCACGCCAGCTGATAAGGATTAGTTCGAGTCTGAGCATCTTTGTATGATTTGCTCAAGTTTTTTTAAGTGTGTGTGTTAGTCCTCATAGGGAAATAGTTCCTCTGCATTTAACCCATTCACCCAGTGAAGCAGTGGGCAGCCACCAGTGCAGCGCCCGGGGAGCAGTGTGTAGGGACGGTACCTTGCTCAGGGGTACCTCAGGGTAGCCGTTCAGTGGAGTCGAACCCCCAAGCTTCCGATCATGGGGCCACCACTCTACCTACTGAGCTATCCCTGCCCCAAGTTTCACTACCAACCACTTTGTGGTTTTTGAACCAGTTCTTGGAGACAAGTTGGCATCTTCCATGCAATTTCCATGAAATTCTTGTGAGGGGTCAGATTTGAAGCTACGCTGTCCTTTAGTTAGCAATGGATCTGCCCTTGAGTCTGGCACCTTTGTGTCACTTGGTAATGATTTTTATAACCTGCTTGCTTTTGACTTTTATGGTTTTAACTTTGAAAACCTGTTTTAGAATACAGGATTGCATATGGCACAAATGTTTATGAAAGACCTCACCTATGAAAGACTTAAGCACTTGAGTTGATGTCAACTGGATTGAATCTTGAACCCGGTATCATCCACAGATGAAAAATGGGTCTAAACTTGCCAACAGGCATTTGTAACATCTAAAAGGACTTTTGATGTTTTTTAGATGGGACTTTGTTATGGTTAGCTTTCTGGTAGTCAGATGTGCTCTAAGATACTAGACTATAAAATGTACACCCACTTCCCAAGTGACTTTGGTTGTCTTTGGTAAATACCTGTCATCAAAACACACCGCTGTCACTTTTGTATTCTAAGTAAAGGTGTGGG
Organism: Rhamphochromis sp. 'chilingali'; assembly: GCF_963969265.1. Taxonomy (NCBI): domain Eukaryota; kingdom Metazoa; phylum Chordata; class Actinopteri; order Cichliformes; family Cichlidae; genus Rhamphochromis; species Rhamphochromis sp. 'chilingali'. The sequence continues at coordinate 25,112,958 of NC_137944.1, forward strand.
TTCAAATCCCCGTCTTGACAAAACTTTTGTCTTTAGATTTCATTCAGCAGGTCTTCCTGTGAAGAACCCTGAGTGTCTTAATCAGCAGTTAGAACTTGTCCGTCCTATTATCCACAGACCTCACATTATATATGCAAAGAGCATACAATTGAAAGTCTTGAAACTTGTGCTCTTAAGTGGGTAAAGACTAGTCTTCAGCAACTTCATCACATGTATATGAGGTTACTGTTCAATGAGCTCTGATGGTGAGGACTTCTTCAGTATAGTAACCAGACGAGATGTTCAAAGTGTTTTCCTCATCCACCTTTTCGTTCAACATTTTATAAGTATAGGTTCAAATCCCACACCTGACAAATAGCTTTTCTTACATGTTGTACACTTGCATTCATTCATTCATTCATATGTCCAATAGACTGTTTAGCACAGGTCTAGCTGTGATGTCTCTTTAAATTAAAGTACAAAACACAAGTATATTCAGAAATAGATCACTTCCAAGCAGCTTTCTAAGCAAATTTAAGGTTCATATGGAGTTGTAGGAGCTTTACTTTCTGTTTGTCTGAATAGCTAAGTGGTTTAAGGCATGAAAAAGCTGTTTTTTCCTGACCAAAGTGACATCTAGCATCCAAATAGAGACACTGGTTCAACCCCAACACCTGCCAAACATTTTATCCAAGCTGTTTGATGAAACTTTACCTCAACACAAAACATAATCAGTTACTTTTAATTTCAATTACTTTTAAATTCATGGGCTCAAGAGTTCATTGCAACTTTAAATCTGGAGACAAAAGCTTGCCAAGCATGGGAGTTGAACACAGAATTTTATTAAAAGTCTGTAGGACCCTTTTAACAGGAAGGACTAAAGCCTTGGTTTGGGCTTCTTAGCATACTCACACATCCAGCCAATCTGAAAACAATGTTATCTATCTGGACCTTACAGTCACATAGAAAGCAATGACTCCTTGACGTTGCTAACTGTGGACGAGTTTTATAAGCTCCTGCTATATATTCCTTATCTTTTGCATATTTCAGACAAGGGTGTTTTCCGCCTATATCATTTAGTTAGTTATTGTTAAGTAAGTCCTTGATGTCAGGAGGTTAAGACTTCCACATGAGAAACCTTACACCTATAAAGGTGTACGCTACTGGACTCAAGAACGGACCTTTGTTTTCCAAGTGACTTTGGTTGACTTTGATAAATGTCATCCATCAATGGTTTCCAACATTTCTGTAGGTTGTATGCCTTAGAGTCCGAGTTGAACAGGAATGAAGACAGCAAAGGTAAATTTTTCTGCTCATTTTATTATTAATGAGCTTTGCACCAAGAAGAAGGGAATATTCCTCGATCACATTCATGTTCTGTACTGTGGATAACCAGATATCATGAGATATCGCCACAGTATGTCTTCCAGCAGTGCTATAAGGCATGCAAGATGAAACCTTTGTCAGGAATAGAATTTCAAATCACACTTCATCTCATGGATTTGAATTTGAACTTGAATAAAAAAAGCTTTGTCAGGCGTGGGATTTGAACCCACACTTTATTTTACAACACAAAAGTGCCTTCATGTCAATTTGGTTGCCTGTTCTTACCAAAACCAACCAAAGACACTTGGAAAAGAGTGGTCCATTCTTGAATCCAGTATCTTGGACCATCTGTATCGGGTCTCAGTGACCCAGCACATGAAAGTCTTGACATCTTTGCATCAATGGGTTACTTAATCATAACTAACTCCAAGATATAGGTGGAAAAGACCCTTGTGTGAAATATAAATTCACTATAACCGTAAGATCCAGATAGACTTTTATGAGGAGCACTTTCAGATTGTACAACTGGGTGAGTAGTCTAGGATGTCATACTCAGTCTTTCCTCTCTAAATGATCTGCTGGACTCTGGATGGTTGTGTGTGTTGAACTCCTGCCAAAGTTTTGTCTCCAGATTTCATTCGTCATTAGATAAAAATGTATATTTAGATCTTATGTTCATGGCTAGGGGGCCATGTGAGAAACTTGAAATGTTGTGGATTGCCTAACCCTAACCACAGGGCTACTAAAGCCAAACAAGTGCACTTTCTCAAAATCCCATACTTAAAAATAACTCCTGTCAATGTTGAAACAGGCAAGTAATAAACTTTGTTACATTAAATTGTAACATCCGGATTGACTACCACTTTACCTGACTGTCACAATGGCCAAGTGTGCGATAAGGACGTGAGGATGGACTTGAACATGATGGAGAGGCTTCAAATCACTTTTCCTGTTAGAGTTCTGGCTACAGTAGTGGGTAATTTCCTTTTGTAGGACACATTGGATACTTTTAAGACTTTTCTTCCCCCAAATACAATCTGGCTAGCTCAGACAACATAGCAGCCACCTCCTGTAGTCACCTCTTCTTGCCTGATAACAAACATTGAAAGAACTTAATCAAAAACTTTTTTAAATGACAGTGAGAGACTTCTATGTGGAGGACTTTTAGATTGTCAAAATGGAAGGAGGCACTCCTTCCTCCTTCCTCTACAGTTCCTGTCCTGCAGCAAACACAGAATGGCTGAATTACCTCTTCATTATGCCATCACATTTGGCAAAGGCCTGGTTACAATCCACTCATTAGATTCAGATGTGCTGGAACAATGATGCATCTAAAAGCAGCAGGATATTAGCCCTCCAGGATTGGAGTGGAGACCCCTGATTTAGTGGAAAAGAAAACTGGCTTTCAATTGCGATAAGGACTCTTACACGCTTAACACAAATAGTACTAGATCAGTGACATGATTGGGTAATAGGAGCATCTTAGAGAAGCAGAGCTTCTGAGAAGATGACCATGCAGTATTTTGGAGGAATCCAGTGAAACTGCGGAAAGACTGGAATCATTTGTTCTACGGAAGAGATTCTGGCAATGACATGAGCCTCTGCATTGTTCACCAGATGAAGTACATGGATATGTTGTTCATAAGTCAGAGGGGTACTACGGTACTTCATTACACAATGGACCCCAGTTTTCCAAGTGGCTTTGGTCAGCTTTGGCAAATGCACCAGAACTGCCAACGGTCACTTATGTGTTTTAAAGAAAGGTGTGGGTTCAAATCCCATTTTTGACAAAGATTTTGTCTTTAGATTTCATTAAAGTTTCCTGATGAAAGTTTGAAACTCATAACATGAAGTGCAGTTTGAAATCCTACATTTTATGATTTCATCTTGCATGTGCTACTGTCTTGCCTGATGACCAACATTTAAAGAACTTAATCAAAAACTTTTTTAAATGACAGTGAGAGACTTCTATGTGGAGGACTTTTAGATTATCAAAATGGAAGGAGGCACTCCTTCCTGACCAAAGGGACTTCTGCTCTGCTAATGGTCTTCAAATTTCATTCAAGTTCTGTAAATTTATTTTGTAAGTTGATGATATGAGGTCTATGTCCAGAGGAACAGAATCAACTTTTGGGGATTTAAAACATGCTTATTTCTTTACTTTGAATGTTTGACTTGGATTTTATCTTGACTTAGATATCGTCCACAAATTACAAATACAGCTAAACTTGTGAACAGGCATTACTTTGTGATTAATGTTCTACTAGTCAGAGGTGGTCTGAGATACTGGACTCAAGTATGGATTTGCTCTTCCCAAGTGACTTTGGCTGACTTTGGTAAATGACTTAACAAAGATCTTCTGACGTCACTTATGCTTTTTAAATAGAGTAGTGAGTTCAAATCCCATTTCTGACAACCATTTTTTATTTTGATTTAGTTCAAGTTGCTTAATGAAAATTTGTTTAAAATTCATGACATGAAGTGTGGGTTTAATGATAAAGGTTTGAGCTTTTACATGCTGCTGTCTTACAGCTCTAAATTGGTCAGCAGTAAGGGAAGTAAAATAATTGGATGCTTAGAGTCTTGGAATCGTTCTGTTCTCTGGTTAAGTGTTTACAGAGGTGGAAAGCCTGGCTAGTTCAGTTGGAACCCCATATATCTCAGAGATGTGAAAACATGTTAGCCGTGCAATAAGCGGTCCAGTGTCTACCCCGACTCTCATCCTATGGTAGCTAGAATATGCTCCATTACCCATGAATCAGAATTGGATAAATGAAAGAGGATGGTTGGATGAATGAATGGATGAATGGATTCTGTATCCTCTGGACTAAAGATGAGACAGACCATCTCAACTGTTGTAAGCGTTCAGTTCAAAAGGTTGCATGTCTGATGGTATGGGAGTTCATCAGTGCTCATGGAATTGTCAGCTTGCACGTTTGGAAAGGGACCATCAATGCATTACGAACATTGCATCCTATACTCCAAACAGACGGGGTGCTGTGGGGTAGTAGTCAAAGCAGGGAAGCCTAGACCTCTTTACTTTACTTTATTGATAAACATAAAACAGTACAATCAAATATACAGCACAAGTCTAATTAAAAGCTAGTCTAAATTAAGGAGTCTTAAGATGATGTTTAAAAGAATAAATACAATCCAGGCAACGTAGAGATGCAGGGAGAGAATTCCACAACCTGGGGACCACTGCTCTAAAAGATCGAATACCTCTCTCTCACCAGTCACCTCACCCATCTTTTTTGGAGAAACCTCAAGGAGTTCCCACATCGGTCGATAGATGTAACCTCTCCAGTGTGTCCTGGGTCTACCCCAGGCCTTCTCCTGATTGGACATGCCCGGCCGAAACCCCTTAACGTTATGCCTCAAGTAGCTCCTTTCTAAGTGTAAGAGGGAGGATAAGAAAGACAGACGCAACAACATTGTCATCCCCCGTGTAGCCGGTGTATCGGAAAAACTCAGGAGAGTTTTCTCCAAGCATGACATCCCAGTGCATTTCAGACCCAGCAACACGCTCAGACAAAAACTGGTTCACCCGAAAGACAAAACTCCAAAACACAGACTTAACAATGTGGTGTATGCAGCGAGGAATGCCCAGACCTCTACATTGGAGAGCCCAAACAGCCACTTCACAAGCACATGGCACAACATAGAAGAGCCACCTCCACAGGACAAGACTCAGCAGCCAATCTGCATCTTAAGGATAAAGGACACTCTTTCGAGGATGCCAATGTTCACATTTTGGACAGAGAGGACAGATGGTTTGAAAGAGGAGTAAAAGAAGCCATCTATGTCCACTGTGAGCGACCGTCTTTGAACAGAGACGGTGGTTTACGTCACCAACTCTCTGCTATCTATAATCCAGTTTTGAGTTCCCTCCCCAGACGCCTTAACGCCCACTCACATCCTGGGCCCTCTGACCTCAGGAATTCGCATGATAAGGTGGGGCCAGGTTTCACAATGAGCTCACCCGAAACTCTGGCTGATTGGGACCCACACCCAGTTTCACACCTTGGCTCAGGCGATTAGAGGATCATCAAGGGGTCCTTTTGTCCCTCTGTGGGGGGATACTCCCACTAGGTTTAAATCTGGGACTCTCCACCATTTGACCTTAGAACTGAAGAAGCTTCTCGGATGAGAGGTGAAATGTCTTGAAGCAACTTAAAGAAGTCCAGATGCTTTTCTTTGCAAGCTCCTTTGACTATGATGACCTGGATGACTGAGAACCTTCACAGACATAATTCAAGGCTTTAAATTATTGTAGGAATATTTGTGCTTTGTGATTGTGTGTTGTGAGAAGCATGGCACCTGGCTTGTTCAGTTGGAAGACCATGCACCTCATGGATGTGTGTTCAAGCCCCTTGGTGAGTGAAGATTTGTCATTTAATGGAACGATTTAGTGCAGGGGTCTCCAAGTTCAGTCCTCTACAGTTACTGTCCTGCAGCAAACACAGAATGGCTGAATTATCTCTTCATTATGCCATCACATTTGGCAAAGGCCTGGTTACAATCCACTCATTAGATTCAGATGTGCTGGAACAATGATGCATCTAAAAGCAGCAGGATATTAGCCCTCCAGGATTGGAGTGGAGACCCCTGATTTAGTGGAAAAGAAAACTGGCTTTCAATTGCGATAAGGACTCTTACACGCTTAACACAAATAGTACTAGATCAGTGACATGATTGGGTAATAGGAGCATCTTAGAGAAGCAGAGCTTCTGAGAAGATGACCATGCAGTATTTTAGAGGAATCCAGTGAAACTGCGGAAAGACTGGAATCATTTGTTCTACGGAAGAGATTCTGGCAATGACATGAGCCTCTGCATTGTAAACCAGATGAAGTACATGGATACATGTTGTTCATAAGTCAGAGGTGGACTACGGTACTTCATTACACAATGGACCCCAGCTTTCCAAGTGGCTTTAGTCAGCTTTGGCAAATGCACCAGAACTGCCAACAGTCACTTATGTGTTTTAAAGAAAGGTGTGGGTTCAAATCCCATTTTTGACAAAGATTTTGTCTTTAGATTTCATTAAAGTTTCCTGATGAAAGTTTGAAACTCATAACATGAAGTGCAGTTTGAAATCCTGCATTTTATGATTTCATCTTGCATGTGCTACTGTCTTGCCTGATGACCAACATTTAAAGAACTTAATCAAAAACTTTTTAAATGACAGTGAGAGACTTTACTTTGAATGTTTGACTTGGATTTTATCTTGACTTAGATATCATCCACAAATTACAAATACAGCTAAACTTGTGAACAGGCATTACTTTGTGATTAATGTTCTACTAGTCAGAGGTGGTCTAAGATACTGGACTCAAGTATGGATTTGCACTTCCCAAGTGTCTTTGGCTGACTTTGGTAAATGACTTGGCAAAGACCTGCTGAAGTCACTTATGCTTTTTAAATAGAGTAGTGGGTTCAAATACCATTCCTGACAACCATTTTTAATTTTGATTTAGATCAAGTTGCTTAATGAAATAAAGGGAGTAAAATAATTGAGGGTTTTTGTTGAAAGCGTTGCAACTTTCTGTTTGGTGGTATTTTTACGCTCATTTTATTATTAATGAGCTTTGCACCAAGAAGAAGGGAATATTCCTCGATCACATTCATATTCTGTACTGTGGATAACCAGATATCATGAGATATCGCCACAGCATGTCTTCCAACAGTGCTATAAGGCATGCAAGATGAAACCTTTGTCAGGAATAGAATTTCAAATCACACTTCATCTCATTGATTTGAATTTGAACTTGAATAAAATCTAAATAAAAAAGCTTTGTCAGGCGTGGGATGTGAACCCACACTTTATATTACAACACAAAAGCGCCTTCATGTTGATTTGGTTGCCTGTTCTTACCGAATCCAACCAAAGCCACTTGGAAAAGAGTGGTCCATTCTTGAATCCAGTATCTTGGACCATCTGTATCGGGTCTCAGTGACCCAGCACATGAAAGTCTTGACATCTTTGCATCAATGGGTTACTTAATCATAACTAACTCCAAGATATAGGTGGAAAAGACCCTTGTGTGAAATATAAATTCACTATAACCGTAAGATCCAGATAGACTTTTATGAGGAGCACTTTCAGATTGTACAACTGGGTGAGTAGTCTAGGATGTCATACTCAGTCTTTCCTCTCTAAATGATCTGCTGGACTCTGGATGGTTGTGTGTGTTGAACTCCTGCCAAAGTTTTGTCTCCAGATTTCATTCGTCATTAGATAAAAATGTATATTTAGATCTTATGTTCATGGCTAGGGGGCCATGTGAGAAACTTGAAATGTTGTGGATTGCCTAACCCTAACCACAGGGCTACTAAAGCCAAACAAGTGCACTTTCTCAAAATCCCATACTTAAAAATAACTCCTGTCAATGTTGAAACAGGCAAGTAATAAACTTTGTTACATTAAATTGTAACATCCGGATTGACTACCACTTTACCTGACTGTCACAATGGCCAAGTGTGCGATAAGGACGTGAGGATGGACTTGAAAATGATGGAGAGGCTTCAAATCACTTTTCCTGTTAGAGTTCTGGCTACAGTAGTGGGTAATTTCCTTTTGTAGGACACGTTGGATACTTTTAAGACTTTTCTTCCCCCAAATACAATCTGGCTAGCTCAGACAGCATAGCAGCCACCTCCTGTAGTCACCTCTTCTTGCCTGATAACAAACATTGAAAGAACTTAATCAAAAACTTTTTTAAATGACAGTGAGAGACTTCTATGTGGAGGACTTTTAGATTGTCAAAATGGAAGGAGGCACTCCTTCCTGACCAAAGGGACTTCTGCTCTGCTAATGGTCTTCAAATTTTATTCAAGTTCTGCAAATTTATTTTGTAAGTTGATGATATGAGGTCTATGTCCAGAGCTACAGAATCAACTTTTGGGGATTTAAAACATGCTTATTTCTTTACTTTGAATGTTTGACTTGGATTTTATCTTGACTTAGATATTGTCCACAAATTACAAATACAGCTAAACTTGTGAGCAGGTATTACTTTGTGATTAATGTTCTACTAGTCAGAGGTGGTCTGAGATACTGGACTCAAGTATGGATTTGCACTTCCCAAGTGACTTTGGCTGACTTTGGTAAATCACTTCGCACACAACTGCTGACGTCACTTATGCTTTTTAAATAGAGTAGTGAGTTCAAATCCCATTCCTGACAAACATTTTTTTTTATTTTGATTTAGTTCAAGTTGCTTAATGAAAATTTGTTTAAAATTCATGACATGAAGTTTGGGTTTAATGATAAAGGTTTGACCTTTTACATGCTGCTGTCTTACAGCTCTAAATTGGTCAGCAGTAAGGGAAGTAACAACAACAACAACAACAATCTTTATTTATAGAGCACATTTAAAAGCCTTGGGCATACCAAAGTGCTTTACATAAAACAATAAAAAATAAAACAGTTCACACATTAACATCAAATACATAAAGGTAACGAATTATGTTCACAGATAAAAGCCACCAATAAGAGTAAACTGCAGCACATAGGTTATAGCAAGGTAAGACTGTACCACCATGATAAAAGACACCAATAATGGAAAGATAGCAGAGAATTTAATACAATAGGTCAATAGGTCACTGCAAGCAAGCCAGCATTTAACTGGTAGAAAAGGCAAGTTTAAAAAGATATGTTTTTAGCTGTGATTTAAAAGAATGAATAGAATCAGACGCCCGGATGCCAATCGGGAGATTGTTCCACAGCTCCGGTGCAACTAGAGCAAACGATCGATCACCTCTAGATTTCAGTCGAGATCTGGGCTGAACCAACAGTAACTGTGAGGATGACCTTAAAGCCCTAGCAGGAGCATATGGGTTTAAAAGTTCCTTAAGATAGCTTTGTGCAGTGTTATTGGTAATTTTAAAAGTAAACAACAAAATTTTAAATTGAATACGATATTTGACAGGCAACCAGTGCAGATCAGCAAGGACAGGAGTAATGTGGGCAAACTTCTTGGTTTTAGTTAGAATGCGTGCTGCAGCATTCTGAACTGTCTGTAATCTATGTAAAAGGGAAGAGTGGAGACCACAATAAAGTGAATTACAGTAATCTAGCCTTGACGTTACAAAGGCGTGGATGAGCTTTTCTAGGTCTTTATACGGGATATAGTGCCTGGCCTTAGAAATAAGGCGAAGCTGGTAAAAACTAGATCTGACAACAGCAGACACTTGTTTATCAAGTGTAAATGAGCTGTCAAATAAGACACCCAGATTCCTAACAGTGTCAGAGAAAGAACTAGTGAGAAAACCAAAGGCATCCCGAAGTTTGGCACGAAGGGCATTACTACCAAAAATCATAATTTCGGTTTTCTTATCATTAAGGATAAGAGTATTTGCCAAAAGCCATTTCTTGACCTCACACATGCATTCTCGGAAGCTATTCAAAGACAGAGCAAGATCATCGTTTAACTCAAAATAGATCTGGATATCATCCGCATAATAGTGAAAAGCAATGTGGTATTTCTCAAAGATAGCACTTAAAGGAAGCATGTACAATGAGAAAAGGGTAGGGCCTAACACAGATCCCTGGGGGACACCACAGCAAACAGGTACAGCCGAAGAAGAGGATGTGGCCAGATATACCGAAGAGAGCCGATTGGAGAGGTAGGATTTAAACCAATCCAAGGCAGCGCCCTTAATGCCTACAGTGTGCTCTAGTCTCGCCAATAGGATGTTATGGTCAACCATGTCAAATGCCGATGAAAGATCCAATAGCACTAGGACAGAGGGGCGTCCATTGTCAGCCATTAGTAAAAGATCATTGAAAACACGAAGCAGCGCTGATTCAGTGCTGTGATGTTGTTTGAAGGCCGATTGAAATTTATCATTTATATTATTCTCATCCAGGTAGGTCTGCAGTTGAAGCAGAACCACCTTCTCAAGAATTTTAGCCAGAAAGGGAAGCTTAGAAATCGGCCTATAGTTGGCAAAATCACTATGATCAAGGTTCCTTTTTTTAGAACGGGTTGAATTATAGCATGTTTGAGAGCTGAAGGTACATAGCCAGAAAGCAAGGAAAGGTTCAATATGGACAATAAACAAGGTCCAATTGCATTAAAACAATCCTTGACTATACGGGATGGGAGAACATCATGTACAAAATTAGTATTGTTCAGTTTATCAATTAGACGCTTCAGAGTAGAGAGTGAAACGGGTTCAAATTGATAAAGAGTAGCAGACCTAACATTAAATAAGGCCATCCGAGTCCGAGGAGCCAAGTCCTTAGTAGTAGCCCGTCGCAAGGTGCTAAGGTTGTTATGTTGAACACCACAGCCAGGCGGTGTTATCCAAGATCGAGCAGAGTGGTAAGCCACTGGGCAGGCAGAGTAGGTTTGAAGGCCGACGGAGCATATCCAACGGTGGGTTAGCAATCTAGCCGCAAAGCGGCTACTGAGATAGTGGATGAAACGAGATAGCTCACGGCTTGTAGAAGGGTAATCCGTAGCCATGGCTCTGATATAAGCCTTGAAGCGGACACGGACACCACTCCTTCTACCCCGTTTCCTGAGACGTTTCCTGCGGAGCATGGGAAGAGGTAGGTAGGTCACATTGGTGGGGGAGACAGGCATCAGGGGGATAGCGGCACCCGCGGTCCCAAGGCTGTCCAGTCGTTGAGAACAGGAAAACCGAAGATTCAGGAGCGTGTCTCTATCATAAGTTATTAGCGTACAATCACCTAAAGAACATAAAACAAAAGATAAAACAACGAGGAGTACAACGCCGAGGCGCAGACGGGGTCGAAGACGGTCAGCCATGCACACCGGCGCCATCTTGAACTGTAAAATAATTGGATGCTTAGTCTTGGAATCTTTCTGTTCTCTGGTTAAGTGTTTACAGAGGTGGAAAGCCTGGCTAGTTCAGTTGGAACCCCATATATCTCAGGGATGTGAAAACATGTTAGCCGTGCAATAAGCTGTCCAGCTACTACTCTACTCTAAGCGTTCAGTTCAAAAGGTTGCATGTCTGATGGTATGGGAGTTCATCAGTGCTCATGGAATTGTCAGCTTGCACATTTGGAAAGGGACCATCAATGCATTACGAACATTGCATCCTATACTCCAAACAGACGGGGTGCTGTGGGGTAGTAGTCAAAGCAGGGAAGCCTAGACCTCTTTACTTTACTTTATTGATAAACATAAAACAGTACAATCAAATATACAGCACAAGTCTAATTAAAAGCTAGTCTAAATTAAGGAGTCTTAAGATGATGTTTAAAAGAATAAATACAATCCAGGCAACGTAGAGATGCAGGGAGAGAATTCCACAACCTGGGGACCACTGCTCTAAAAGATCGAATACCTCTCTCTCACCAGTCACCTCACCCATCTTTTTTGGAGAAACCTCAAGGAGTTCCCACATCGGTCGATAGATGTAACCTCTCCAGTGTGTCCTGGGTCTACCCCAGGCCTTCTCCTGATTGGACATGCCCGGCCGAAACCCCTTAACGTTATGCCTCAAGTGGCTCCTTTCTAAGTGTAAGAGGGAGGATAAGAAGGACAGACGCAACAACATTGTCATCCCCCGTGTAGCCGGTGTATCAGAAAATCTCAGGAGAGTTTTCTCCAAGCATGACATCCCAGTGCATTCCAGACCCAGCAACACACTCAGACAAAAACTGGTTCACCCGAAAGACAAAACTCCAAAACACAGACTTAACAATGTGGTGTATGCAGCGAGGAATGCCCAGACCTCTACATTGGAGAGCCCAAACAGCCACTTCACAAGCACATGGCACAACATAGAAGAGCCACCTCCACAGGACAAAACTCAGCAGTCCATCTGCATCTAAAGGATAAAGGACACTCTTTCGAGGATGCCAATGTTCACATTTTGGACAGAGAGGACAGATGGTTTGAAAGAGGAGTGAAAGAAGCCATTAATGTCCACTGTGAACGACTGTCTTTGAACAGAGGCGGTGGTTTACGACACCAACTGTCTGCCATCTATAATCAAGTTTTGAGTTCCCTCCCCAGACGCCTTAACGCCCACTCACATCCTGGGCCATCTGACCTCAGGATTTCGCATGATAAGGTGGGGCCAGGTTTCACAATGAACTCACCCGAAACTCTGGCTGATTGGGACCCACACCCAGTTTCACACCTTGGCTCAGGCGATTAGAGGATCATCAGGGGGTTTAAATCTGGGACTCCCCAAAATTTGACCTTAGAACTGAAGAAGCTTCTCGGATGAGAGGTGAAACGTCTTCAAGCAACCTAAAGAAGTTCAGATGCTTTTCTTTGCATGTTCCTTTGACTACGATGACCTGGATGACTGAGAACCTTCACAGACATAATTCAAGGCTTTAAATTATTGTAGGAATATTTGTGCTTTGTGATTGTGTGTTGTGAGAAGCATGGCACCTGGCTTGTTCAGTTGGAAGACCATGCACCTCATGGATGTGTGTTCAAGCTCCTTGGTGAGTGAAGGTTTGTCATTTAATGGAAAGATTTAGTGCAGGGGTCTCCAAGTTCAGTCCTCTACAGTTACTGTCCTGCAGCTTTTAGGTGCATCCCTACTCCAACACAGAATGGCTGAATTACCTCTTCATTATACCATCACATTTGGCAAAGGCCTGGTTACAATCCACTCATTAGATTCAGATGTGCTGGAACAATGATGCATCTAAAAGCAGCAGGATATTAGCCCTCCAGGATTGGAGTGGAGACCCCTGATTTAGTGGAAAAGAAAACTGGCTTTCAATTGCGATATTGATTCTTACACGCTTAACACAAATAGTACTAGATCAGTGACATGATTGGGTAATAGGAGCATCTTAGAGAAGCAGAGCTTCTGAGAAGATGACCATGCAGTATTTTAGAGGAATCCAGTGAAACTGCGGAAAGACTGGAATCATTTGTTCTACGGAAGAGATTCTGGCAATGACATGAGCCTCTGCATTGTTCACCAGATGAAGTACATGGATATGTTGTTCATAAGTCAGAGGTGGACTACGGTACTTCATTACACAATGGACCCCAGCTTTCCAAGTGGCTTTAGTCAGCTTTGGCAAATGCACCAGAACTGCCAACAGTCATTTATGTGTTTTAAAGAAAGGTGTGGGTTCAAATCCCATTCCTGACAACCATTTTAAATTTTGATTTAGATCAAGTTGCTTAATGAAATAAAGGGAGTAAAATAATTGAGGGTTTTTGTTGAAAGCATTGCAACTTTCTGTTTGGTGGTATTTTTCCGCTCATTTTATTATTAATGAGCTTTGCACCAAGAAGAAGGGAATATTCCTCGATCACATTCATATTCTGTACTGTGGATAACCAGATATCATGAGATATCGCCACAGCATGTCTTCCAACAGTGCTATAAGGCATGCAAGATGAAACCTTTCAAATCACACTTCATCTCATTGATTTGAATTTGAACTTGAATAAAATCTAAATAAAAAAGCTTTGTCAGGCGTGGGATGTGAACCCACACTTTATTTTACAACACAAAAGTGCCTTCATGTTGATTTGGTTGCCTGTTCTTACCGAATCCAACCAAAGCCACTTGGAGAAGAGTGGTCCATTCTTGAATCTAGTATCTTGGACCATCTGTGACCCAGCACATGAAAGTCTTGACATCTTTGCATCAATGGGTTACTTAATCATAACTAACTCCAAGATATAGGTGGAAAAGACCCTTGTGTGAAATATAAATTCACTATAACCGTAAGATCCAGATAGACTTTTATGAGGAGCACTTTCAGATTGTACAACTGGGTGAGTAGTCTAGGATATCATACTCAGTCTTTCCTCTCTAAATGATCTGCTGGACTCTGGATGGTTGTGTGTGTTGAACTCCTGCCAAAGTTTTGTCTCCAGATTTCATTCGTCATTAGATAAAAATGTATATTTAGATCTTATGTTCATGGCTAGGGGGCCATGTGAGAAACTTGAAATGTTGTGGATTGCCTAACCCTAACCACAGGGCTACTAAAGCCAAACAAGTGCACTTTCTCAAAATCCCATACTTAAAAATAACTCCTGTCAATGTTGAAACAGGCAAGTAATAAACTTTGTTACATTAAATTGTAACATCCGGATTGACTACCACTTTACCTGACTGTCACAATGGCCAAGTGTGCGATAAGGACGTGAGGATGGACTTGAAAATGATGGAGAGGCTTCAAATCACTTTTCCTGTTAGAGTTCTGGCTACAGTAGTGGGTAATTTCCTTTTGTAGGACACGTTGGATACTTTTAAGACTTTTCTTCCCCCAAATACAATCTGGCTAGCTCAGACAGCATAGCACCCACCTCCTGTAGTCACCTCTTCTTGCCTGATAACAAACATTGAAAGAACTTAATCAAAAACTTTTTTAAATGACAGTGAGAGACTTCTATGTGGAGGACTTTTAGATTATCAAAATGGAAGGAGGCACTCCTTCCTGACCAAAGGGACTTCTGCTCTGCTAATGGTCTTCAAATTTTATTCAAGTTCTGCAAATTTATTTTGTAAGTTGATGATATGAGGTCTATGCCCAGAGCTACAGAATCAACTTTTGGGGATTTAAAACATGCTTATTTCTTTACTTTGAATGTTTGACTTGGATTTTATCTTGACTTAGATATTGTCCACAAATTACAAATACAGCTAAACTTGTGAACAGGTATTACTTTGTGATTAATGTTCTACTAGTCAGAGGTGGTCTGAGATACTGGACTCAAGTATGGATTTGCACTTCCCAAGTGACTTTGGCTGACTTTGGTAAATGACTTCGCAAACAACTGCTGACGGCACTTATGCTTTTTAAATAGAGTAGTGAGTTCAAATCCCATTCCTGACAACCATTTTTTATTTTGATTTAGATCAAGTTGCTTAATGAAATAAAGGGAGTAAAATAATTGAGGGTTTTTGTTGAAAACGTTGCAACTTTCTGTTTGGTGGTATTCTGCAACTGACACAACCTAGACCTGGATGTCAGAATTGGCACCAGATTGCCAAAGTTGCCTATAGTTTTTACCCCTAAGCTGTAAAAGGTTGAGAGGGTGTTGCTGTTACCCTTAGAGACACCCTTGGCAAACTGGTAGCAATCATTAAAGTTTACGGTGTAGCATCTTTTTTGCTACCTTTTCTGAAAATCTTGTGAACATGATACCTCAAAAAACCCCAAATCCAAGACATTTACAGAGAGAGGGGGGGTGGGGAGTTTGCAGTCTTTAATTTAAATAATTTAAATTACAAATTGCCTTTCGAGAAGTGGGATTTGAACGCATGCCTCCTTTTGGACACTATAAACCCGTCACACAAGACGGGTTTATAGTGTCCAAAGAGGGCTTCAAAATCCTCTTTCTGGAGACTGTCCAAATAGCAGGGACCAGCAATGTGAACGACAGTGACCTTAAGGTGCTTTAAATAGTAAGGTGGAGACCCTACAATATTATTGTGAAGTAAAACAATGCAGTTTTGTGTCACTTTCGTCTTTAAAGCATGTCACTCTGCACCAAACAGGCTTGACTTCAACTGGGCATATGCTAGCAAGTTTATCTGTCCCCACAGCCTTCTGGAGGCCAGCACCCTCACTCTCTTATTCTGTTTTGGGACAAGACTCTTACAGATCCCAGTATGGGTCTTGAATTTACAAACCTGAAATTAAGAGTTCAGGTGGAAAAGAGATGCTTTTTCACCTGATCCAGCTGAGCAGCAGCAGTGCATCTATAGCCCATACAAAAGGCTCTTATTTTTTGTGCTGTCAGTCAATGCAATTTTGTAATTTAACTTAATTGTATATATACAACTGTAGTGCATATAACTACTGATTCACCGATTCACTTTTTTAATCAGGAAGTGTTTGCAGACTGTATTACAATCTGCTAACAACCAAAGAGACCACATAGAAGCTTTTGTTGCAGCATCTTCTTTGCTTTAGATTTCACTTAGTATCAAAGTCAAAAACAGGAACAGCCCAGCTAGCTCAGTTAGCGGAGCATGAGATTCTTAATCTCAGGATTGTGGGTTCAAGCCCCAAGATGTGTGGCGCTAACAACAAAATGACAGTCCACTGGAGGAAAATATGGGGAACTTCCCAAGGCAACAGATGATTGTGCTGTAATGCTGTTAACTGGGTTGGTAGGTGTCTTCCTCTTTGTTGTAAACAAAGCTATTCCAAGATAAGATGACCCCATTAAATGTGAAGTCTCCTCAAATCAATAACAAAAGCTTGTGAGAAGGCAGGGTAGGGAACTAAAAGAATTACATACAGTTTAGAGATAACTAATAAAAGAATTTCTATGCGTGGAGTGAAGCTGTGGAACAGTTTGAGTATGGAGTTGAAGCAATGTCCAAACACAAAGCATAAAGAAAGAAAAAAAGAGTTATAAAGATATGATCTTCATGAGTTATAGAGGAAGGGAAAAGGATGAAGTTTTATTCATGCTTTTTGGATTGTGCAATTGGCTATTGCAGACCTGGAGGTGTTGGGTTTGTTGTGTGGAGGCGGGGTTATGGAATTACAAGACATAATGACATAATAATTTGTACTTTATGTGGTGTATGGATTAGATTAGAAATATGTTCATTATTATTACTGCAGATTATATTATGTATGGCGAAGGGGTGCGATTAAATAGTGGCTGTAGCTCAGGTGGCAAAGCAGGTCAGCCACTAATCAGAAGGTCGGTGGTTTGATCCCCGGCTGCCTCCTGGCTGCATGCCAAATATCTTCGGGCAAGATACTAACCCCATGTTTGCCTACCGGTGGTGGTCAGAGGGCCTGGTGGTGCCAGTGTCCGGCAGCCTCACCTCTGTCAGTGAGCCCCAGGGCAGCTGTGGCTACAACGTAGCTTGCTATTGCCAATGTGTGTGTGAATGACTGAATGTAGTGTAAAGCGCTTTGGGGTCCTTAGGGACAGAGTAAAGCGCTTTACAAATGCAGGCCATTTAAATAAGTGTGTACTTCTTGCCACTCCTTTTCAATATGTAACTGAATCATAACAGGTGAAGCAATGTTGAAATGAATTTTTCTTGCTTTTGTTTAGCATTTTTTCTTTTCTTTGCTAAATGGACTTCTGTAATCATACATACACATGTATACATGATCAAAATAAAAGTGCAGCCTGTATGTCAACAACTATACATAAACGAGTAAGTTATGAACTTTGACTTTAAAACATTCACATCCTCTGATGATTAAAAACAAACTGATGGCCTGATTGATTGTAGCTACAGGACAGAAGGAGCCTCCTGTTGTACCCAAATCCCAGCAATCACAACAGTGATTTTTTCCCCCCGTACCCAACTGCAGACTTAGTTGTTATCTCTTCAAAGATAAACAATGTTATACGTGTGAAGAAGGCTGGGAGCAACGTGCTATTACGTGCTATTATTTGTCCACCAGAAAATCATCCTGAGAAGAGAGCAGAAGACAATGTAGGATAAAAGGAGGAGACCTGGTGAAAACAGACAGCAGAGAGGAGCAGGTATTCTTTTTAAAAATCGGAAGAAGCTGAAGACCTTTTCTGGATTGGACTGACAGACTCAGCAGAATGCTTTGACAAGCAGCAGGGTGCTTTTACCTACCTGCAGAGCCGCTTTCATCAGAGTTGTTGCTTGTCAGACACCCATCACCCAACATGGGGCTGAAACCCATGACAGTGAGTTAAAGCATCTTATGCACTTCCGACTGAGCTAGGTGGACTATGGGACAGAAATGGACACATATAACACTAAAACTATAGGAAAATATGGAATATGGCATTCTAAATGATGAGAATGACAGGAAGGATTAAGATTTATGCTCACAATAAAAAACAAAACTGCAGGCATGACACTGGAGGGCAACAGAGTGCAGTCACCCTCCTTTGTACAGTTCTATAACCTTAGTAAGGTTTGGCAGAGTATGTCACATGCTGAACACTTAAAAAAAATAGGCAATATAAAATGCAACAAAAGACGCTCCCAGCCTGACAGTACAAGGTTTGGCTTCATTTGATTGCTTTCACTAAAGAACTTGTTTTGCAGACCTTGCGGTTAGTTATGCTTGTTAAAAGCAACAAATAATGCAGTGACCTTTCTATGGCTTTGTGATGTGACTGTGTCTTAAGATCAGTGACTCAGTTCTTATGGAATGTAGATGCTTATAATACTGACGGCATCATTCTCTGAACATTTCTGGAACTATCCCCTATCATCCAGTGCATTTAACTGAACTATATTTAATTAAGAAAATTAAAATGAGCTAATGAAGACTATCATATATTACAATTTTGAAACAGAAGGAACCAGAGCTAGACAATGGACTTGGGATCAACGTGAGTCCTGTGATATGATACAGCTTTTTCCCAGATTATCAGAAACCAGATTTTTTAAAAAATCCACGTTGGTTTCTGTACATCAATGACATCACAACTGACACGCTGTTCTCACTGAATTTATATACCATGATATCAATGCTTAAAGTCTGTTATAGAAACCAGAACATCAGTAATGTAGTAGCTCTTCATGCTAATATGTGAAGTACAGAAGGAAAGTGTCAAACCTGTTACCACTGATGGCTCTACTGTACAAACTAAAGATAATTAAAATCAACTGAGAACTTATGGAGGCTTGTGAACTGTCATATATGGGAAATTAATGTAGCTCACATGTCGAGTTCAGCAGTATTGTAGTTAGTAGTAACCATGGAAATAAAAAGCATGAAAATATGTGGACACACCCCATGTCATAGGATTAACTGGACTACTGACCAGCTGTTTGACACTCCCTCCAGCACTTGTTGATCATGACTAATAATGTCATGATCAACAAGTGATATGCAGCATTTGTGGTAAAGGGATATTTCAAGTTATCACATCAGTGTTTCGTGAAAATTCTGTCTTTATCATTTTTGGCATACCAAATTTATCAACATGGAGAGTTTTTTGTTAAAGACTTCAGGAGTGAGAAATAGATTTTAATAGCTAAAATCGTTGACTCTGTTTTTCAGCACTTTACTTTATTGTACTTAAGAAGTCATGAATTTTTAATCCAAATTAAAAAGAAACTAAATTTGACCCATGTCATGTTCTTTTTCTACAACAAAACTGTTTATTCTAAGAAAGTCAGACCCTGAATTGGACAAGTGGAAGCAAATAGATGGATAATCAGCGTAAGAATTTATTTTCCTTTAAATCAGCTTTAAAAAGTAATTAAAAAGCAATTCAAGTAATATAATGCATCTGGTTGTTATATTTTGGCTTGAAACTGTATCAAACTGTAGAATTGCATAGAAAAACCTATAGTTTAGATTATTAAGCACATTACATCATCACACTGACACTTACATGTTAGAGATATTGTTTAACTCATTTTTTTTAATTGAACGTTTTGAAAGTGAATTATTATGAAATGGAAACTCAAAGCAACACTCTGTTGTGTCTTCTCGTCATCTTTAAAAACCCAACTGGCTCCAAACTGCTAGCAGGGCAGCACACAGAGCTGCAGTGAAGCCAGGCTGGATGAAGGTGGCCCCATTGCACAGGTCGGTGCTGCAGCAGGTCCTGGTGACGGTGTAGTTCACATACAAGATGGAGCCCGTCTCGTTTCTGCACTCGGCTGGTTCTATACAGCCACGTTCATAGATGTTCAACAGGCTGATCGTAAACTCTGAGAGAGGAAAGGACAGTCCATGTTTGACTTGTTTATCTCGTTTTGGCTTGTTTTAGGTTATTCAATGTTTTCAATGTTTTTAAGATGTATTCTTTTTAATACTTTAACATAAAATATTTTGAAGCTTGTAAAACATTTTTTTTGGATTACATGTTAAAATGTGTTTTTTGTAGCACATGTTAAAGAAATGAAATATAAAAAGATTTATGTCCCTACGCTGGAAACTTTGACAAAAAGTCTGAACTGCTTTTTGACACAGTGAACAAATTCAGTGGAAAGTCTTATCACTGTTGTGAGAAATCAAAATGTAATTTTCTTCATAGTTCCTCTGTAGCTGTGCCACAGAAAGTTCTGGGTATTTCTCTTACTTGCAACTCCAGTGAAGCAGTTAGTCTGAGATCCTGTGCAATTTACAGGATCAGTGTGCATGCAGTAGCCAAGGATCTTAAAATCACACGTCTCACAGGTGAGAGATTCAACTGTGGGAAAGAAAACAATAACCAAAAAAAGCAACTGTAAATAAAAAAGGTGCTGGAAAGTATCAGAAAGTGTTTTAATCAGCTGTGTCAAATATCTGACTCCATTTAATTACAATTTTATCAAAATAGGAACCTCCTTTATCACAAAGTACACAAGCAGAAGTTGTTTTTTAACCTGCCAAGGTTAACAGGCTGTTTATATAAGAAAGCAATTCAAGCTACATACCATGTTTTTCGGACCATGAAGCGCATGGGATTATAAGGCGCACTAAGCGAAACAAAACAGTCAGAGAAGTCAAATTTTACTCAACTCATTCCTCTTGCTTCCTCCACTTCCGTACCATTGATTCATTAATGTTGAATTCTCTTGCAGCTACTCTATTCCCATGTTGTTGCTGTTGACTGACCTCGTATTGTGGATAGATTATCCCAGTTTTTTTCATGACTGAAGTTTAACCCTTGATGAGTGAAAAAAGTTAGCTGTGTAACATAGCTCTGTCGCTAGCGATCACGTAGCACATCATTATACACAGCTAGCTAGTCCAAGCTAGCAGCTAGTCCAACTTAAGTAACCCCACAATTGATCAATTTATTAAAGGTGAAAGAATTTAGACAGTTTTTAACTCTCAGTGATGCCACAGTGTTTTGGACGGAGTTTTGGACCCAGATTACTTTGTGAGGCTCCCAACTACGGTAGCCGTAATGCTCTGACAAGCCATCAAGCAGTGCGGCTTCGAAGCTTACCAAAGTCATACTAAAACATTTTTTGAAATATTTTTGAGCACCGTGTACCACATAAAATCGGTTCGAAGTCAGTAAGCACAATAATACATAAGGCGCGCTGTTGATTTTTGAGAAAATTGAAGGATATTAAGTGCACCTTATAGTGCGGAAAATACGGTATATATATATGTGTGTGTGTGTGTGTGTGTGTGTGTGTGTGTGTGTGTGTGTGTGTATATATATGGTTTGTGTGTCTCTCTCTGCATTAGCCCTGCTAACACTTGCGACCTGTGACATCCTCTGACATCCTTTCTACAGTGGAATTAGGGAGGTCCATTCCAACTCTGTTTCACAAGTAGATTTCTTTGCTTTCACCTTTGTCACAAATTCATGACAAAGGTCAAGGGTTTAAGTTTGGCGACTATTCGTCATCTGCAATCTACCTCCTAGATCGTTTTTCCCCAAATGTTTTGCCTTTCATCTTTCTGACAAACTCTTAACAAACCAGTCCTTCTACCTGCATTTTCTCAGTATTCAGAATGACTTCGAGCAGCACTAAATGCCCTCATTGTGATTCTGGGGAAACATTTACATGGTTTTAACAACACTGCAATTGTTGTGAATAGTTTTCATTACAAACAGGTGACAGACATCATGAGAAAATGACAAACCTTATTTTATGGGAGGTGCTGGACCATTACATCATGCTAGAACAGCTTTGGTATTTTGAGGCATTGATTCTTGATTCTAAGAGCTCTATGCATGCTTTGTTATCTTAAAAGAAAGTGGCTGCATTAGAATAGAAAATTTTTATGATAGGATAAAGGTGATCACTTTTAACATGTCTGTATGAATTTTTAGTGGCCCTTTACTTTAAGGGAGCAGTCCCTGACCTATGGTTGAATCACAGGCATGGAAACAAGGGCAAATACACAGCATAGAGTTTGCTGATGCTATCGTGCTGACCTTCATTTAACTTTAGCTACAACTCCGCTCAATTCTTTTAAAAAAATTGTTAATAACCCATAAAAAATTGTTGTAGGTTGCGAAAGGGGTGAACTTCTTCAGCTCATGAAACATTTGAGAAATACAAGTGGCTCTACACCATAACAGAGCCACTGGATCACTCACTGTAAGATCCAAACCCTTTTTCTATGGCTTCATGGATGCTGCAGGTTAATCTGTTTCTTGACCCATGAAAAAGTTTATTTTCCATCAAACTCATTAGTCGTTTTACCACAATTCACAGATTACTGCCTGTGAATTCTACAATTTCGGTGAAGACCATATCAGATGTTAGTCTGAACAAAGTAGTAGCAGTGATCCTTAGGCATTATGAATGGAGGGTTGTGGCATGAGCTTAATGGTCCTTTAGCCATTTCTGCTCAAGTTTAAAATACACTTTTGTTTATCAGATGGTCAGAAACAACAGGAAACTGCACAGGCTTCTATTAAATAGGAATATGCAGACTCTTTGCCTTACCTATACATGGGTCAGCACTGCTTAGGGGCCTAGACACCCTCCAAAAAGCCCGAGCTGAGCCAGATAAAACCCTATTATCACTTACCTTGGTTCTTTTAAGGATATTCTAATAACAATTTGGAAGAACAGCAGTGTAAAACTTTTTAACAGTCGAGTAAAAACGTTTTGGGGTTATGAAATCAGACCCTTCAGAAACACTGAACAATATTCTCGATTGTTGATTTGAAGTCGTAAAAAATTAAATCACTTGTTCAAGGTATTTATATTTATACATATTTTCAGTTTTTCCCAAGACAGGATATACACATTTTAAAGTATCTCTGAAAATAACCAGTAGTATTTGAGTCCAAGCAGAAAGAAAAGCAAGCAAAAAAACCTCCTACCTGTAACAAACAGAGTCATTACTGCTGCACAACTCCACAGTAAAGTTTTCATCTTGATGTTTCCAGAAGTGCAGGTGAAAATACCAGAAAGATAACTTTTATTTTATTTTTCTACGAACTCACTGTTACGGCAGCTGTGGGAAATCTGCTTTGACGAACAATGCAGTCATATCTTTGTTCACTGGGGGAGTTGTATCAGAAATACACGTCAACTGGACTGATAAAGTTTGCAAGGAGTGACATGAGTGTTGCTAGATGAATATGTATAAGAGAAAGTAAGATTAAAGTAAACCTATTATTTACTGTAGGGTTTATGTATCAGCCCATAATAAAAAAACGTTATCTGATCTTTATCAGGTCTTGATTTAAATATATTAAATGATTTTCAATTCTGAGATGAAGAACAACACATGACATATTACACCATGTCATTATTTATAGATTATAAACTAAGGCAAATTTCAGAAGCAGTGCACGAGCATGAGGTGTTCAGTACTGTGGCTGCAAAACAAGCCCAAGTCATCACTCCTCCAATGCAGTTGGCATGAGCTGATTGTGCTTATTCACCAAACGTGGAGCTTGCATTGTGTTAGCAAAGACCTGAAAGCTCCAGACCAGCAAACTGCCAAAATGTCTACATTTTTATTACACTTGCTGGGGGTCAGTTAATCAAGTGCATTTGATTAGCAACACCCTACTCGATCTGTTTAATTCAAATGGAAGCAGTGAGGGTGTACTAAATTTCTCACCCACTGCTTCTGCACAACCAGATACAAGAGCAAAGGATGATCATTGAGTACATTTTTCTCATCATTTTTACACATACACAGGACCACTTCCAGCTCCATCTTTTTCATCTTTAACTCTCCTAGAGTAGCTTTGCATAATTCACAATTTACAGAACCATGAATGAACAGTCTGAAATTCAGTATTTAGACAAGCGTGAAGGAATTATTTGCACATATGTTTGAAGCTTTGGCAACATTTAATATGAAAATCTACCCCATTGTTGCGCTGTTAACCCAACATAAAGAGGAGCTGGCAGCAGAACTCAAGACTGAATTAAAGTCTTCCTTTACTCAACTTTAAGTTTGACCAGGTTGGGCTAGCAGTGGATGAACATGGCCAGCGTTTGTCTTCGCTTGGGCTGGCAGCAGAAGATGCAGGTCAGCGGATCAAAGAGCTCAAAGAAGCACATGGTGACCTCCGAGAGGCTAACTCCAAGCTGGGCGTCAAAGTTATCGACCTAGAAGGCCTCAGCCTTTGGAAAAACCTACAAATACTTGACTTAGCAGAATCCACTCAAAGTGGACTGACTTTTTCGTCGCTGCCCTCTGTGAAATCGTTGGTGGGGATATACTCACATCGCCTCCAGAAATTGACAGAGCTCACCGTACCTTAGTGCCGAAGCTAAAACCGGGTGACCAACCGCGACCAGTGATTCTCCACTTTCATGTGTTTCAGACCAAATAGCTCATTATCCCACGTCAGAGGGGAGTTCTCAACTACTGGGACCAGCGGATTCGAGTTAGACTCAATTCAGTATATTTTTCTTGCCTTCTTTCTGGGTTCTTCTCTCCCTCTATCCATTGACAACTTTACATCTAATCTGATAATTCAGCACTCCCTCAGGGTGTGGGCTCAGTTCAGGAAACATTTCAATCTTAAGAATTTCTCACTTCAAAGCCCCATCCAATCAAGTCACCTATTCCTCCCTCCAGCTTTGGACAATTTGTTCCAGGTCTGGTTTAGAGATGGTATTATCTACTTTAAAGATCTCGTTATACACAATAAACTAGCATCATTTGATCAGCTGTCAGCAAAATACATTCTTCCCAAAAATCAATTTTTTTAGACATTTACAACTCAGACAATTTTTGCAATCCCACCTCTCCAATTTTCCAGAAGCTCGAGCTGCTAACTAATGGACGAGCTCCTTAATTTGCAACTGTCAGGCAAGGTATAATCTTCCGCATCTATAACAAACTGTGCAGTGTAACTTCAGCTCCCTTTGAAGGCCTCAAATCCACATGGGGGAAGGAGTTGGGTATAACTATGTCAGATGACGCATGGAATTCAGTCCTCACTCTGGTAAGTTCCACATCACTCTGCGCACGCCACTCCTTATTCCAATTCAAGGTAGTCCGTAGGGCCCACTTGTCTAAATCCAAATTAACTAAGATTTATCCTAGCTTTGACCCTCACTGTAACAGGTTCTGGTATGATGATGCCAGTCTTACCCACATGTTTTGGACCTGCCCTGCCTTGGCAAATTTTTGGGAAGAGGTTTTCTGCACTTTGAACAAGGCTGCCGGCCTGAAACTGGCTCTCAACCCCGTACTTGCTCTCTTTGATGCAGTAGGTGAGGATGATAAGTATATTACCGGGATAAAACGTCGGGTGCTGTCCTTTGGTTCCCTCCTGGCTAGATGTGCCATTTTGAGAAGTTGGAAGGCTCCATCCAAAATAAAAAAGGCACATTTTCTGACAAACTTGTCTAACCTTAAATTTAGGGATGCTCCTGCTAAATAACAGATTTGCTTATTCCATAGATGTTCGATGACCTACCACTGTAGGTTTTACTGTGTTAATGGGAATGTGAAGCTCAGTTGTGTTGCAGCTAACTTCTTTGTGGTTTGCAAGGAAAGGTTTTGTTAGTATCAATCGCGCCCCCCCCCCCCCCCCCCCCCCGGGTTCTTGTGCTTTGTTAATTTCTTTTTCTTTTTTTAACCTAAGTTGCAACATGAGAAGTTCTGTTTTGTATTCAATGTAACCAGTTTTTGTGTTTCCCTTTGTTTTTGTTGTCATTTTTGTAAACTGTATCCACAATCAGTCAAATACAGTTTTTTTTAATTGGTTTGGTACTATTTTCATAACTAAAGTGTACATTTTCAAATCTCTCAGTACAAAACTCACATTTGATCACATTTGTAACACCACTAGTCATTCTTTCAAATCTGATGTCATGATTTCATTGTATTTGCACATATTTTCATTCCACTTAATCATTGTTGCAGAACATATGATCATTGTGATATATTCTGAGAACATTTGCGTTAATCACCCAAACAAAACAGTAAGATCTTTTTTCAGCTTAGTACTTTTACCAATCATTTCATTCAGGAGCAAATAATACAAGGTAAGCGTTTCAAATTGTCCTTGGTGATGAATGAGTGTAACTGAACTGTAAAACTTTACACAGCAAATATTACACTTATGTTCAGGCATAACAAAAGAAAAAAAAATTTGAAAGCTGACATTGTCCCACACAACAACATAGACGATGTCTTCTCCCTGACAGGCCTGCTCCAGTTCATTTACAGTTTTTTCTGATTGCTTAAGCACATTTTTTGTAACTATTGGCTAATTTTGCAAAACTCTTCACACAAATAAGAAAACCTGTCACCCAATAATCAAAACATTGTAGTTCTCTTGCAAAAGCAAACACAGCTAGATTAACTCTTCACACCTTCGTAAAAATGGTGTTTCCGTATCAAACAGTACACACAAGCCATCATCTCCTAAGCACACAATGCGCCAACTGCACACTGATGGTATGAATACAAAACACATCTGGCTTTTGCTTTCTCTGTGCACAAGGTAGGCTATGTCAGTTTGAGCTCATACTTCTGTCATAGATCCATAAGCATAGAGGGATCCAAACTTCAAGTACTGGTGTTTATTCAAACACATCAAAACAAACACAAGTGTTCATTTCCAAGTATAGGATTATTTGCAATCGCCATAATGACTATATGGGTTACTTGGTCTGCAGTGAACATGCTTCCTCTGCCCCAGCATCTGGTCATCTAGCAATTCTGTAAAGTAACAATTTCAGTATTTTTACATCAATGGTATTGGTGTGTTTCTCATTGGCATATGGCAGTGCTACAAATCTTTGTGCGAAGTGACTGTACTAACCGATTCTCATTTCAAGATGTCCTTATGGTACTTGCTACAGTGTAGCGGCTCGAGTTAGGGTGGACCCGTTGGCCAGCTACCCTCAGGGTCATTCCACGGTTGATTACATGGTCCACTATTGTAGCTCTGATGTCATCAGCAATTCTATTTCTTACTCTTCCTACCCTTCCTCTCCCCCCTCCTCATCTTCCTCTCCCCCCTCCTCGTCTTCCTCTTGCTCCTCCTTGTCCTTGTCGTCCTCTTCATCCTACTTCTTCACCTCCACGTCCTCTTCCTCGGCCTCCTCTACTTCTCACTCTTTCTGCTCCCTCCATTGTACTCCGCACACACAGCTTACCTGTATTATAGTGCTTAGGCTGATTGCAAAGTGAACTAATTATCTAAGAAAGTTTTGACATGTGAAAGTGTGCCAGACAGTTGGCAAATTAGTGTTAATGATAGCCATACATGTGTATACTTTTGCTAGGAGTGTGTTGGAAATTTGGTAATTGAGTGTTGTGCAGTGAATTGTGCCTACAGTTTTGCAAAGTGTGTGTTACAAAATTGCAAACTGAGTGCAAAGCAGTTTTTGTGCTTTTAGTTTTGCAAACTCAGTGAGTGGTTTTGCTATAAGTCTGAATAGTTTTAGAGATTGTGCTACAGGAATCACAGTTAGGGTTTAAGCATTCAGAAAAAACTAAAAAAACAACAAAAAAAAAAAACAAAAACACAACTATCAGGTGTTCAGTGTTGTATGACCCTAGAACTGGTCTACAGCCTACCACACCATCTTCAGATATAGCTGCACACATTGAGATGTTTCCCCCACGTTGTCCAGGGACTTGGATGGTAGCCCTTTGTCCAATAAGGTTACGTCCTCTGCGTCTAGTTTTTGCCAGATTGAAACCGGCCTCATCAACAACAATATACTTGTGATGATTCACAGCAGCGTCCAGCTCCATCACCCTCTAAAATAATAATTTAGTTGGTTTTTTTTTTACAACTAGTAGTTGTCAGTACTGTTACAGTAATTGCATGCCAGTTTAGTGTTGTACCTGAATATATTCTGAACGCAGTTGTTTCACCCGGACATTGTTCCTCTCAAAAGGAACCAAGTAAATTTGTTTCATGGAAACCTGGTGCTTCTTCAAAAGCCGGGCAATCGTTGGAAGGCTAACTGATGGCACATTGGCAAAGGTGTCATTGCTGTTCTCAATAGCCTGTTTGATTTCAGACAGCCGTATGTCATTCCTTGCCCTGACCATTTCCACCACAGCCAACACCTGCTGGTCAGTCAAAACACGTGGGCGACCACCACCAGGTTGTCTCCTGTTAATTCTGAGGACAATCATATACTGTGAATATTGAAGTATTACAAATTACATTACTGTAAACTGACAATTACATGTTGTTCATCTATACAATAGAGTATTATATTTTAGAAGTGAAGTTGCTATAGCAGACATACCGGTTTTCTTGGCGAAAAGTTCTGATGATAGAGCTGACAGTTGACCTTTGTAAATTAGGCTGTACCAACCTGGCAGCCTCAGCCATGGTAAAGCCTCTGTTAACCACATGGTCAACAATGATGGCCCGGACTTCATTAGAGATGATGGGGCATTGTCTTCTGCCTACATTTCTCTGAAGACCACCTCTCTGTCGAGGAGCACCACCACCCCTTCGATGAAGGTTTCCTCTCCCTAAGAGTCTATCCTGCTCCATATTTGAACAGTGCAAAGTCTCAAACACAGTTCTACTTATATGGTAACTAATTGTGATCATCAGGGGGAAACAATTAGCAATTAGTATTTCTAGATTGAAAGCTCTTGCAGCAATGTGTAACTTACAAATGACCAGACAACAATCAGTCAAGTTGAAAATCCATGGACATAATGAAGGATTCATTGATTAAACATTACAGTTTTTGCCCGTTGCTTGAACACATTTGGCAAAACGTCGCTCATTGTGCCAAAACTCTAAACACAAGTAAACACGACACAACACTGGGAAATATACCATACACATCTGTGCCAAAATGAAACTCCACTCCCAAAACCTAAACTCTGCTGTCAAAACCTAACATTCCTCTGTCAAAATGTAACTCTGTTGACAAAATGACACATACTTGCATCATATGCAAACACTTACAGATCAGGGGGAACACACTAGTCTTCTTTACATAAAACACTGCAGTCCTTGATTTCCATTGTGTATTCAGAAGGCACATTTACAGGAGACACATTTCCAAACAACCAAAAACGCAAATAGACCTACTCAATAGTGTACATCGCAGTACCATGAATTCAGATAAAGCAAAAAAAAAAAAAAACACAACACAATAATACTGCAATAGAAAAAACACTATACTGTAAACACAAAAAACCATGACAATTGTGCATAAGTGGGCTCATGGATCCCGCCGTCTGTTGGGGTCTGGCCACAGGACCTCATCAACATCGCAAGCAATGTCCTCTCCCGCTGGGCACCGGGGAAAATATCCTCTTGCATGTCGAAACCATCCATGGATTGCTGTCACCTGAATGTCGCCGCAGGCCTGTTCCATTGCCTGCAGAAGAGGCATGCAGGCATGTGGTTGGCGGTCATATACACGTCATCTCCAAGCCTAAAAAAACCCTCAATAGGGTTTAAAAATGGTGAGTAAGGGGGCAAGTATACCACTTCAAATTGATTGTGGTTGGAGAACCAGGCCTGGACCAGAGCAGCCCGATGGAAACTGACATGATCCCATATCACCACAAACCTGGGCTGATCTGCTCTGTTCTGTACAACTATATCATGGAGAGCATCTAGAAATGTGAGTATGTGTTGGCTATTGTATGGACCTAGTATTGCATGATGGTGCAGAAGCCCTCGAAGGCATATGGCGGCACATAATGTGATGTTTCCCCCGCGCTGCCCTGGGACGTGCACAATTGCCCTTTGGCCAATTACATTACGACCCCGTCGTCTTGTTTTGCTCAGGTCGAATCCAGCTTCATCAATGAAAATGTATTCATGAGGCTGTGCAGCTCCATCCATGGCCGAGATTCTCTGAAAAAAAGGGGAACATGTCACTGTACTACAGTGCTACACATACGGCACCCTCACCCCATCACACAGGTACCTGTGTAGCTCTCAGAATAGATCCATGTGGTACTGATATGGTACATATTCAGCTGCTACTGGACTTCACCAATACTCTATTGTAAATGTAAGGGACAGTTACACGTACCCGTACATATTCAGCTCGAAGTCCTTTGACCCTGTCACTGTTCCTCTCGAATGGGACTCTGTAGAGCTGCTTCATGGTGATGCTGAGTTTACCCAAGATGCGTCTGATGGTGGTGATGCTCACATGGTTTATGTTGCTGAACACTCGCCTGTCTGCAAGTATTTTCCGTCGTAGCTGGTGGAGACGGATGGCATTGTCTGCCCTCACTAGGTCCACAACGGCAAGTTCCTGCTGTTGTGTGAACAGGCGTTGCCGTCCTCCCCCAGAAGGTCTTCGGGTCATTCTGGAGGAATACAACCACATATTGTCATCGGTTTGCTTATTTTTCTTACAGTACTTTACTGTATGTACTGTGTCATCCACTGTACAACACTGTACTTCAATATAAGGAATCAGCCACTTTGGCTGCAAAAGGAGCATTAGCACCCCGTACACTTGATATGGTAATGTGATATACTGTAGAACAGTGCTATGAAACCATCTGAGTAGAGCAGAAGGTATGGAGGTGAAGACATACCTGTTTTCTAGTCGGAATGTTCGTATTACAGATGCCACTGTGAAGCAGCTTAGATGTGGGTGGACTCTCTGCCCAGCTTCCCTCATAGTCAGGCCATGGTTGATGACATGGTCCACCAAAGTTGCTCTTATTTCATCAGAAATATGGGTCCGTTCATGGCCTCTTCGGCCTTCTCCTCCTCTTCCTCCTCCTCCTCTACCTCTTCCTCTTCCTCTTGCTCTCCCTCCATCCATGCTTGCAAAGTTCTTGAAATGGCTACGCTGAGGGCTTTTTGTAGTTGGCTAATTGGTGTTCGGTTTTGCAAGTACGTGCCTTCAGGTGTGTATTTGAGTGGTTGCAATTATCCGATGTGTTTTGTATTTTGGATACATGTGTTTTCCGAATGGCACCCTGAGATTTCATTTTGTGAGCGAAGTGTCTTATGTATGAAATAGAGTGTAGCATGCAGGACCATGTGTGTTGCATAAAGGGGTAGGTGTGTTGCATAAAGGAGTAGGAGTGTTGCATAATTGGTACTGGGGTGCAAAGCAGCGCTTTTGTTTAAGGTATGGGTACATGTGTTTGAGGTATGGTAACAAAAGCTTCACGTTGTGTTACTTTAGTCTGAGCATGGGTTTATAGTGTTCAAGCAACGGGCAAAAACTGTAAGATCAGTTGAATTAAATGATAGAATAATGTATTAAACTGAATAATAAGAGATGCAAATCAAAAATTTGATAGTGATAACATTATGAAAGGCAGTAACTGTGAACAAAACATTTATTTAGATGAAACACTTATTTTGTGTAGTGAAAAGGATATTTTGTCATAATGTGTATTGTACTGACACAATTGAAAATATGCTGAAATGTTTGAAGAACGTGCACTTTTGATGATCTGTTGTGATATAAGTACTAAGAGTTTTGAAAATGTACCAATTGCTTGTGAAAACTGCGCCAAACCAATTAAAAAAAACTGTAATAAATACTCTGAGGCTAAAGATGCTTTTTAGAACTTCTTTTATTTTCATATAGTCATTAAAAGGAGAAATACAAAAAAGGAAAGCAACAACATGGAAGACTTAAAAACTCAATGTTTCCCTGAAACATCTCATAGATTAACTTTCATGACGTTGGCACTAGAGGTTTGTGTTTTATGTGACAAACAAAACTTCGCTTCATGACTATGCATGTAAGTTTACTTAATAACTGCTGAGATCCAAAGACTTCATTTTAGATAGAGTGTAAAGAACATGTTTTTTCTTAGGTTTTTGGTACGAATGGCTTTAGCTAGCATTGTGTGAAGTTTGATCACAACATGCTTCCCCAAGCGGAGGCCAGGACGGCTGCAGCAATGGCGGCAGAAAGGGTGATCTTGGCAGATGGGGCACCGCTTGTGGGGTTGCAATTATCCGTGGAGCAGCACGTGATTGCGAGGTTGTAGCTGACTCCCAGCAGGGTGTTGTTAGACGTAATGTTGCAAGCTGTAGTGTCACCTCGGCAGCCCCGGCTGGTGAAGCCTGAGAAGCTGGTGAGTGATGGGAAAGCTGGAGAGAGAAAAGTTATGTTAGGCTATTGAGACTTACAGAGGTGAAGAATGTTTTTATAACCTTAAACCAGTTGAACTGACTTTTCTTTAAAGCACAGCACCTGTTAACTAGTAATTTTCCACTGTCACCCAGCTACCACCACACCCTACTTTGTTTTGGCAGCTGAGGACATCGGGTATGTCTTCAGATACATTTGTGAAAGTAGACAGGTATAATTTATGTGATTCATTCCTGTGCTCACTTGCTGTGATATTTAAAACAATCAGGAGGTGACCTACCCACGGTTCCAGTATAGCAAGTGCTGGTGTTGGTAGAGCAGGTCTCTGTACTGCTGGACAAGCAGAACCCCACAAGGCCAAAGCTGCACTTTTTGCATGACAGGGAATCCACTGAAACACACAAAGGAAAGCAGAAAAGTGAACATCATTTTGAGAGGCGATCAGAAGTGATTGACATATTCGCTTGGCAAGGAAACGGTCACCGGTTACTTTACAGCCAGAGACACACATCCCGTGTTGGTCATCCGGCAAAATCAAACATGTGGCACTACCCGGAGTGACAAAGGGAGTAGCCAAAAGTATTTTTATCAGTGGAAAAAAAAAATCAGGTTGATAAAGCAGTCAAGTTTTTGTTTCTGATTTTTTGTGTTTTTTCCCCTGTCCAGTCAGTTTTGCCCTGCGCCAGGTGTGACTGAGACTCAGACACACTGTAATGGAAAATGTCTGATCTGCCACACCCTGTACACAGGTGTGAGCAACAGCTGTCAGTCAATCAGCTTTATATGTTAAAAGGCTATCATCTCAATTCAGTCCAGAAACATCTGTTAACAAAAACACTTTCACTAAATGGGACGTCAAAGTAGGTTTTATTTAATTTGGAGGATTGAAAAAGAGTCAGTCTGCTGTTATTTTAGTAGACTTGTCATTAATCATAAATACACCAGAGGCCTGAACTTTTATAGACCTCACCCTGAGCAGCAGCTCAGTCAGTTTGGGCGTTAATTATTCAGATAGTTAAAAAAAACAGCACGGGCAAATATCCAAATATCATATAACGTATGAATTCTGCTTCCTGCATGCCTCACCCAGGCTTCGCATCTTGGCAACACACACGAAAAATGTCTGCATTTCCAGAATGTGAGAAAGAGCATCTTTGGGCAAAGCTGGAGCGGATTCTCCTGACATCGTGTGGTGCTCATGTGCAGTTGGCCCAAACAACACAAAGCAGGCACAGTGTTTGCCTCTGACGCAGTTACAGGAGTCTTACTTAGATGTTACCGTGAGGAGAATTTGACCAGTTTTGTCAAAAAACCAACAACATCCCATCACTCTCGATAGTCCCTTAACCAGCTGTCTCCTACTGTTTTTTAAGTGCCCTGTGAAGTGAATGATTACCCTCAGCACAAAGAAAAAAAACTTTTTTTTTTAAAATGCTGGGATGATGGCAGATGTTTTATTTCTGAAATTATGGAAAAATAAATAAAAACCACCACAATAAGTTTGCCAGAGTGCTGAATTTATTTTTACCCTGCTACCAAAATAATTTACTAAAGACAATGATTTTTTTATCACCAAAAAGGAACTTAGCAGTAATACTTGTCTAAAGCATTTCAGGAAAAAAAAGATAATTTTACACCTTTTTTAGCTCCTCTGATTTCCTTATATTATATAAGATATCGTAATATTTATGTTATTTTTGTAACCTCATTTTATCATTAACCAATGCAGAGAACTGATTGGATAACCTTACCCAGCATGAAGGATGCAACAGCTGCGATGACTGCAAGCACAATCTTTGCCATCTTGTGTTGATTTGGTCGTTGGCTTTGAGTCCTCAGAAAGTCCTTCCACAGAGAGGCTGCTGGCTCTTGGCACTTCTCGATAAACTGATGAGCTTGTTTGGTGGGGACAGATTTATATTTGACAGCTGAAGGGAGTGGACAACAGTTGTTTTTTCCTAAGCCTTTTGTCTTTGTCACCTCAGGTGGACGGGAGAGGGAGTGCTAATGAGCGAAGGAATGCCATGAATGATGAAAGCAGTGAGGCTGAAAAACATAAAAACACAAAACCAAAAACAGAACTACCGACTAAGTGGTTCTTCTTTGTAAGTAAAATTTGCTTTTATTACAGAATTTAATGAGTTATTTCTAGGTTTACCCCCTTTTTTCCCCCCTCTAGAAATGACATCAGAACCCCAGAATAATCTTTTTAATCTCACATATGACACATCGATAAAGTCTCTCTCTGCAAAGTGGCACTGAAACCTGGTTAACCAGTAAATCTAGCAGTTTCACAAAAGAAAGATTTGTTTCATCAGCAGTAAAGAAATCAAACCCGATACACACGTCTCTCCAGTTTCAATAGTTTTATTTAAAGACTTTGAAGCATCAAAATATACATTTTTAACACAAAAAAGGATCTCTTTTGAAAGTATTGCCAAACTAGCCATTTTATAAAAAGTTTTTGCAAACGGGAAAATGTGTATATGAAGACAAATCCGATCAAGACGCATTAGTCTATACATCCCCATCACTCCCATATAGCCAACATACACACTGGAGGGACCAAACAAAAAAAAAAAAAAAAAAACAAAAAAAAAACACGTTATTTAGACCTGGCAGGGGGAAAGGGGGAGAAACAAGAATGATGAACCGGTGCCAGCCTTAAGCTCCATAATGCGTTCATAAACACCCTTTATGCTTTGGTATGTTTCACAGGTAGTAATAATGTTATACAGCTAGTTTACACTTACTCCCCGTCTTAATTTCCACTCAGTAAGATAAGAAACACATTTGGTTTAGCCTTAAAATTAAGCCCCCCCCCACCACCATCTTCAAATGCAATGCTGGCAGCGATGCTCAGAGTATCAAACTCTTCGTTTGAGGCGTTCTGACAGCGACAGAGCTAGAAAACAATTAGGAAATTCCTCACAGGTTATTCACCTAATTAAACCAAAATGCACATTGATATCAGTATTACACCCGATTAATATAAACAGACTTTATTAAGCATCTGTTACAGTAAATGCAGGCTGACCCAAATAAAGAAAAATGTTTAAAAGATTGAATTAATTGAAAAACATCTGAAACCAAAACTGCAACATAACTGAAGGACAGCAAACAAAAGACCCATAATGAAAAAAGAAAAAAAAAAAAAAAAACTCCATGATTACAAAAACCTCATGTTTAAGGACATTTTATCGAATCTCTGGTGTGTGTTGCATCCATGTTTGCATTTTAAACTGGTGGCATCTTCTGTCAAACCAGGAGGTTTCCCACAAACACAGCAGAGATGGTGGCGAAGGCCAGGGTCAGCGTGGGGGTGCCGGGCGCTGCGTTGCATAGGTTTGTGTTGCAGCACGTCTTGGTCATCTTGTAGACGGTCTTGTTTGTGCCAAAGTCCACATCTTCAGTCTTGTTGCAGTTCGCTACTGCTAGGCAACCCTTCATCTTGATGTCCACAAATCCAACTGTGGCACAACAAACAGCGTCAGCGTTTACCACTCAGGGTGCTCGCAGATTCTTTAGAGTTTATCATATGTCAGCAAAAGTCTAGAAAGTGAGCAAAGTTCAGTTTGCAGAAGGACCAAGCATTATAAAAGAGATCCTGCAACCGTTTGTGAAGTCTGTTCATGAAGCATTTTTGCTCTTGCCATTTTGAAATTTGGAAAACTAATGTGTGAAAGATGAATTGGACTGAAACCACATGCTCTTTGTCACCAGTCAATAATCATTTAGCTTATCATGTAAAGCCTGACAATGTAATATGGCTACATGTTACAGGTAGAAATTCCCCAACTGAGAAGGATCAACTTGAATGGGATCAGTGACAGGGCAATCAAGAGTTTGTTCCTGCAGCACAATGTCTAAAACTCCCCCTTTGTTTGCATTTTAAGAATGCAGGGGTTTCACCTGAGAGCTGACGACAAGCTTTACAAGAATGCAGTGTGTTCACATTTGTAGCCACTGGCGGTGCTTACTTGCTTTCCCAACTCCACTGTAGCACAGTTCGCCGCTTGCACACGTTTTTTCAGACGTCACACACAGACTTCCAATCCCAATGGCGCATTGGTAGCATACAAGAGCTTGGGCTGATATCAGATTTGGAGAAAAAGGGAGAAGAAAAGAGGAAACAGTTTAGTTTGTTACAGGGAATAAATGAGAGTTCAAACATTTGCATTGTTCACAGCCACTTGAAATAGAGGCTGAGAAAAAGAGGCCTTTCAGTGTTTGTCCTCCATTAGGGTATCGACGTCTGGCATTTAACAGATAAGGACGACAAAGTCTGAGATAAAGAAAAATATGACCTTCAGTCTGAAGCACAGGGGAGGCTCTCTTTAGGCCCTACATGTGTTAAAAGGAACCCTCTGGAGCGGTTCTTCTGAGCCGATTATAAAAGAACGTTGTCCCAGTCTTGTCATGAAAGCACTTCCTCTTATTCAATTTTTTAAGACTGTAAATGTTGCTCATGTATGCAGAAACCCTTAGAGACCAATTCAGCTTTTTCAATAGAACCTGTGAGACAGCTGTAATCTGCTTTAAGACAAAAACAAGAAGCATGACTGGTCTCTGATAACACCATCCGGGTACAAGCTGTGATTTCACAACCTGTTATTTGTGCTGGGGTTGGGCGAAGAGGTAACTACAGTTTCCTTCAGTGCAGAGAGTGTTGACAAACCTTGCAGGGGAGAAAAAAAAAAAAAAAAAAAAAAACCCAAGATAAGTGTCACCCATGGAATTTCTAAGCTACCTTTGAGTGCGTCACTAGAAAGAATTGGGCACAAACTGTACAACATTGAGCAGTAACCAATGAGACAGGGAAATTAAAGCATTGTAATACCGTGGCTTATTAGAAATCAAGCTGCTTATATTGCGAATGCAGCATTAAACAAATAAAACAGTTTAAAATGTTCAAAGCTTATAACTTTACCCTGAAATCATCTTTGTAGTTTTGGGCTACAGCTTAAGTTGTTCCTCAAGTCTACAACTTTTAATTATTGTCTTAAATGTGACATTTTAAAATTACAGACAATTTAGAATTACTGCCACTTCTGACAAGCTGGGAGGGGAAAAAAAAGAAAAAAAAAAAAGAAACCCAAACAAAACACATGTAGCTGTAGACAAAATCTTCCAGATTATTAAGCTAATAAAACATCTCATGATGAGTAACCAATCACAATTGGAGTGTTCCCCTGAAGTAATTGCATAACTAGCGTGATGACTAAGCATCATCTGCCTTGCTGCATTGACTCACGCCCTTCCTCAGCTCACTAGTTCCCTCCTTTTTATCGTCCAATACATCGAGGGGGGGGGGAGATTGTGTTGTGGCGTGAGCACTGTAACAATGTGTTCTGATGTTTCAGTTCAATTACAAAGAAAAAACAAAAAGGATGTGGATGTGATGCGATAGAGATATATCTCCATCTCATCACATCTACACCTTTGTACAGAGAACACAACCCCACACCCGCCCCAGCCGGTTTCGGTTACACCCCTGAGCTCATGTCATGTGGCAGTTTATGTAGTAGAGGTAAACATTAACTTTTGATTTAAAATAAATAAATCTGTATTAGGATACAACCAAGATTTGAATTACCGTATCAAAAAGCTTTCATATAATAGGACAACTAATTATAAACATGTGAATGTAGTCAAACCTGGAGGTCCTGTTAACAACGGGAGGAAAGAAACATCAAGTCATCAAATACAGCACCTTCAGTAAAAAGTAGCTATAGGACCACAGTTTTATTTTTCTTGCATCAAATTTGATAGAGATACATTTGAGAACTTTCTTATGGTAGGTTTGTTTGTTTAGTTATGGTGACAGGATACAACCAAGACTGCTGAGATGTGTTGCAAGACTTCCTCTCCAATCCAACCAGTTCCTCCACCTTCACGGAACCAACTCATGCACATACGTCACAGAAAACAAACCTGAGGTAAGGCGTGTTATTTTTAGTGTTTCAGGGTTAAAGGGTGCCCAGTTACAGCAGCACATTCGTTCACTTGAGGTGATGCATCAGCATATGACTGGTGGTCTTCACTGCCAGCTGGAGAACACACAGTTTAAAGATCAGCCTCTGGACCAATTCTTCCCGATGGTCAGCTTTAGAAAATGTGAAGGCGGACATTTGTTATCTTTATGGCCATTGATGCCACAGAGTAATTAAATAATGTAATAATTAAATAACAAGGAATTTCCAGGGTTTTTTGTTTTTGTAACCACTATACAAGTGCTTTAAACACAATGGCTGGATGTTTCAAAGGACATTTACTCTGAATTAACAATAATTACTTGCATGCATTTCAAGCCTAGAAACTATTTAGCATTGAACTGTAATCTCTTTATTCTTAGCTATTAAATATATCACATCGAGTCAGCCTTTCTAAAATGTAATGACTTTATAAATCTATATCCAAGCTACAATACTTTTAGAAAACAAGGCACAATTCTGAAAATCCTCTTTGGTCCAGCATAATTCAGATACTTCCCTGTGTGATACCTATGAACAGTATTAATTTAAGAAATGTGAAGAAGGCTTAAGGAAACAAACACCTATATTTACTTTGAACATTTATAGATAACATGTTAATGTGATCATTTCTGAGGGATTTGCAGACTCTGAGGAGCATAGGCACCTTGTACAAGAAGCTTTCCAACACATTAAAAACATAACAGGCACAGTTCTCCTTTTTACTGAATTGCCCAAATTTAAAATGGATTTCGTTAGCAGGCAGTTCTTTAATAATGAAGGAACACTTTGAGCAGTCAGATGTGCCACATTACTAACGAAGTTGAGCCTCAGTCCTACACTGCCCTCCATCGCTCACAGACTAAAGCTGCAGGCTGTGGACCTGTGATTTTCCACTCCAAGGTCAAAGCACATACTAGTTGGACAAAGTATATTGAAAGGTGTTGTGTCTATGGTAATGAATGCAGAGCTAAATGAAGAGGTTTCTTTTGTTGTTGCGGCAGTGGGGTGGGTACTGTTTACAGTGCCAACACCGTCAACTGCACAGGACTGGAGGGGCAGGACAATTTGGGAACAAAAAACAAACTCACAAGGCTCAGATTTAGAACTGTGGGAATCTGCTGGAAAAGGACGAAGGGAGGAGGCACTGACTAAATACCCTCAGCCAAACAATGAGTCATGTGCTGCAATATGGAAAGAAATTAAACCAGGAAGTCAGGAAACATGCAAACAAGCTCATGAAATCTGTTATGAGGGCGACTGTATTTAAAGGCTTCTTTCAAGGAGGGATGATGGCCTGTATTTGTATAGTGCTTTTGATGGTCCTCACCCTGCTCATAATAAACTAAAGATTAATGGTCCCTGGCAGCTCACACGAGTTTGCGTTTGGATTTAAACCATGAATAGGAGCAGCTGGTTTGTGGTGGGAAGTGTGTCAGATATTCACATTTTTAGAAAGGGGAATCAAATCCTCTCACCTGAACAGTTATCCCAAAATCAAAAGGCAGCGGGCCAAATGAAACACCTTAGGAATACATAATTCAGAAGTTAAAACTAAGTTAAGCTTTAAAATGTTTTCTTACCAATAGTTATGATTCATTTCAGTTACCATCAACTGATCATGGCAAACAAATACGCTTACATTGCCTGGGGCGGCGCAGGGTTTACTGTGTGCAGGGTGGAGCCAATGGCCCATCTTTACTCCCTTTGTATTCCTATCATGTTTACTTTAGTCTCCATTTAGTCTAATTGTTATAATTGCTTTTCTTTTTGGGGAGTATCATTGACCTACATTGTTTTTGTGAAGTGGCTACTGTTAAATTTAGTTTCTGCCTCTGGGCTTAATAAAGTATGTCATCCATGCCTGCATGTCTGATTTTGGCACAGATTCACTCCAAATACGCTTCCTGGTGCAACCCTCCCATGTATCCAGGCGTGCCCCTTCCCTCCCAGTGTGAGTTTGTGGCTCAAGAAAGGAATCTTTTGCATGCAAGGAAAAATGTGTAAACCACTACAGTCACTTCCACATCACATCTCAAGCATATCAAAAATGTCTCTTTGGCAGGGAACACTGTAGATTACTTAGATTTATTGACTAAGGATTTAAAGCAGCTGGTAGCTGAACAGAGGTGACGATTTGTCTATTTTTATGTGAGCTGGTGATTTGGGAAACATTTCACTGGCCTGTAACAAGTTTCCTTCAGAAATGAACCAGTCCACTGTCTGAATCATTCACTTCAGACTCACCCAAACACCTTTATGCAATTATCACCATATGGGATCACTTTTTGGTCACACAAGTAAAAAGGTCAGCATTATCGCCTGAAGGTACAGCAAGCAGCCAGGATGACAATACAGATCCCAGAAAGGTGTGGTTTGAAATGGAATACAAAGCACAGCAGCTGAAATCTCAAGGACAAAACTGGACAAAGGGTGTAAAACACAATACAAGCAGAAAAACAATAAAATAAAATAGGAAGACTGGACAGCAGAGGAATTTGAACCTTTGGCAAAGTCTCAACTACTACAAGGATAGAAATTTAATGTAATGCCTGGCAAGTTTTTACTTGACTTTGTGTTTAACAGCCTGGGGGTGGATTTAAAAAAGCACTTCTCCGCATATCACAAACAAGCTGCCTCACCCTGGAGCCTGCAATAATCAGCATTAAAATAAAGCCTGGGATGTGCACAGAGGGTAAACACTACAGCCAAAGTCTTAGTCACTCAGGTGAATCATACAATACACATCATTTAACATGCTAACAAAATAATTTAATTCTCTAATAAATGTTAAGAAATTTGATTTCACCTCCATCTAGACATTTTCACATTATTCAGTTTATTTTGAAGTTAAAAAAAAAAAAAAAAAAAGTGTAAACCTAATTGTTAAGGTAAAAACAAGACAACCAATTGAAAACAAAACACAGACCTGACAATTTCACATAAACTTCTTTGAGCCACTTAAACTGTTTAAAGACTTAAAGCAGAGTGTTAGCGCTACTGCTTCTAGCTAAACCAGGTGATACGGATCATTTCTAGGCATTTGTACATGAACCTCGATACAAGTTTCATTCTTTGAGAAAAATAGTCATTTAACCACTCTTTAGCAAACCAATTCCTCAATTTCAATGGAAACTCCGAAAATTAAAACGACTGTAGCAGTTTATACACTTTGTTTTGGTATATTTTAACAAAGTGGCTCAATGGTTTACTTTTTCAGTCAAATAAAAGTCAGTTGTCTACTCATTACCTTTAGCTAGAGGTTTAATCACTGCTGTTAATACTTTTGAAAAGAATTTTTTAAATTTAAGTCAACTATGAAGCTTTAGTTTCACCAAATCTATTAGCTGCCATCTTTAGCCAACGCCTTTGGTAGCTTAACCTCTTTTCTGATCATTTTAATCAGTTATTCGCACTTTTGGCTTAACCAACCAATTTAAATAAAACTCTCCATATCATTTCACTTACCAGTAATGCATTTAAGTCACAATGCCAGATAATGTATGGAAGACAAATTTAAATATTTTTGGAATTTTTTTGCAAAGGTCCTTTGCTCATTGAGCTATAAAGATTCTTTTTAAAACAAATTAGCCCAATTTGCCATGGGTGACTTTGAATCGGCACTTAAGCTTGTCAATATAAATTTTTCACAGGACAACTTAAGTTATTAGCTACTTTTAGCAATAGGGCACCATCATACATAACACATTGGACCCGATACCACCATTGGTTGCGAGGGGAAAGAGAGGCTATCCCTCAACTGGTTGTTGAAAACCACCTTGCAATTGTTTTGATCACAAGCTGATTGCCACAAAATCTGAAATAAAATTGAGTGAAGCTGACATTTAACACATGTTAGCCATAGTGCTCAGGCAACACCTCTAATATTTCTGCTTTGTGAGTAGCTGTGAATGCTTACTGAAAACGTCATCTTCCGTGCAAGCTATGAGCAACCACAAAATCTAATAATGATCAGATGAATTGCATGCAATCATGAAGACACAATTTCCCCTAGCAACCTCCAACCGGCTGCCTACAAAACCAGCACAAGTTTATTAAGGGTCAAACTAACAACACTCATTTGAGATAAATGTCAGCTTTGTATGCAGAAGCATTTATTTTCTGTGCAACTTTCTTATTTCTTATGTTTTTTAGAGTGGAGTGTCTCCATTTTACCCAAGCTACACTTAGAAGCAGCGCATTTCCATATACATTTATAGTTTACAGCATAAATAAATCAGAGCTGCATTTCATATGAGTGGTTTAATATGCATTACTATTCACAAACTTTGATATGCGGCTGGGGTTTTAAATGTTTCATATCTTATCTGCAACAGTCAAAAGATCTCTACCCAGATTATGAGATGAACTAGAACATACCATTTAAAACCACAGAGAGATATGGGGAAAAAAACAAACTGATATTTGATTTAGTTTACGCCCAAAAGGGAAGGTTTCCTCATCTTTACATTCGTCTAGGTGGTGTTTATACCTTCTTTTGCGCACACACCCAGCAAAAACAGCTCTGCACCCTCCAACAAGGACACACCCATCAAAAAAAAAAAAAAAAAAAAAAAAAAAAAAAAAAAGGGGGGGGGGGGGGGGACACGTTTTCCAAAGAAAGTGGAAAAATAATGGTAAAGCTTCCAGGACCAAAAAAAAAAAAAAGACACATATAAAACGGTATTAGAACATATAAAAGCTCAGTTTAGAACTAAAATAAAGATCTTAAACATAATTTAATCATAAAACTTGTACAAAAAAGTAAGGCGTTAATTAGGAGCGCACACATGACTGTGCAGGTGATAGTTACCGACTACAGCAAAGTTCAACTTAAACATTTATTGCTAAAATTCAAACTTAAGTCTTTAAAGGTAGCAGTTCACTTCAAACGTATTTAGAGAAAACTCATTTTTATTGAATAATTCGTATAACGGGTAAGCTGCAATTAAATCGAATATTTACTTGTGCGTTTGTTTGTTTTTAAACTTACCGATTGCAAAGCACAATCCGACTGCAAAAAGCTGGAGGATAACTCTGTTCATCTTGGGTTAAAAGAAGAGAGGGAGAGAAACAAATGAAGAAAGTGCGCTTTAGGAGCTGGCTGCCTGTGAGCTCTCAGACCGTTATAATCTCGACCTAACGACAAAATTTTCCGCCATCGCTGTATTTATAATCCTCCCCCTCCTTACCAAATGTCACCGTTACCCAATCAGAGGAGCTCATTCTGAACGTCCATCGTGATTGTGTCGACCTTCACACAGCTCATACAGGTAGGAAGATTACCTGAAAGCAGGAAGTTATAAATACAAGAAAGCTGGGAAATGCTGAGTTTGTTTGGCTCGTAGCTCATTTGTTGTTGACGATATTAACCGGGTTTCCCACTTTCCCAGTCATATAAATCACGCAAAGTCAGGATTTTTGGATACTTCCTTAATACCACAGATGATTATCAGACACAAAATCAGATGAAATGACAGTTTTAACAGCTTTTTGTGGTATAAAAGATGCACAAAAGTGTACAAAGACTATCACACAAGAACACTGGAAAACATACACTTCAAGTTTTTATTATCCTTTATTTATCCAAATAAAACGTAAATCTGATTTCCAAGAGAGATGTGACCAACAGGGCAGAAAAAGTTACAACAAATATAACACACAACAAGTAAAAGACAAATACAATATTCCGTACAGACAAGTGTTCACAAGGCAGAGTGATGTATATGATTTCCACAGCCAGTAATAAAACATAGAGCACAATGTTAGACAGTATCTGACCTCTTTAGGTACTGGGCACATGCATTCATAAAAAAGCAGACCATGGTAATCCAGTAAAGGTAAAAAGCAGTTGTGTAAATCAAATGTTTGCTCACTTGGTAAGATAAACCAGATGGATTATAAGCGACTCTGGTTTGTTTTCATCTTGGGCACAAGCCTTTTAATGTGAGTTTTATTGTAAAGATGTTGGAAAAATATTTTTGGTACAAAATACAGAATAATTTCTCCTCATGTGATCAATGCCAAACCTTTCACCTGAATAACTGTTCTAAAAGTCCTATATTGTAAAAGATATATCAACATTTCAGACCTCGATATAGTTCCACAGAAATGAACAGTCTGATCCACGTGTAGCTTGTTGGGCTCTGGTTACCCTATGTGCTTATATTTTGATATATTACAGTGTTTCTACCCGGGTTTATAATGTTTCTTTGATGCTCATTAGTTGCCAGCATAGACACAATGTATCAACATAAGTGGTAATAGATCTGCTGATCTGTGGATACTGAAACCTAGACACACTGTGTCTCCATGTGTTTATAACATATAAACTATTTATGTCTACACAGGTGATTTATTGTCGATAAATTTGCAAGATTTATGCAATTTTTACTCCAATAAATTACTAAATGTGACCAAAAATGACCAAAGATACATAGTGTGTCCACTTATGTATGTATTTTTGGTCATTTTATGAGTTTAAGTGGCCTCATCTTTAGACACTTATTATATGT
Source organism: Rhamphochromis sp. 'chilingali' (assembly GCF_963969265.1). Classification (NCBI taxonomy): domain Eukaryota; kingdom Metazoa; phylum Chordata; class Actinopteri; order Cichliformes; family Cichlidae; genus Rhamphochromis; species Rhamphochromis sp. 'chilingali'. The sequence continues at coordinate 25,157,601 of NC_137944.1, forward strand.
TACAGTTAACAGAGTTGAGGGAAATCAAACAATGTTTGCTTTCTTATTCCTAAAAATTAAATTTAAATTCACTGGACGAGTGAGACCTGGTAGTAAAATAAAGTTGTGATGTTCATGTTCAAAAGGACACTGCCCTGTATTTTGAGGAATTTACAAAAGTCCCAACACAAAGGCTACCATATAGGATAATTAAAATCATACTTTCCCTAATAACTAAGAATAAATCAACTCCGTTCAGCTCAGTATTAATTTTCATCTCTTTATAAGCTTATTGGTTCAGTTTCTGCTGGTCCGTCACAACAATCCTAGTTTCTAATGTTGCATCATGGGAAAATCATTTGCCCATCCCTGGTTTAGAGGGATCTCAGGTGTTATGACCCAGCAAATCTTTTCAGCTTTTCTTTGTTACTGAAATACAAAATCACTGAACGAGAGTGGATTTCTGCTCTCTCGTGCGGTGTTATAAGATACAGCACTGACGTTCGTAAGGAGGACACAGCATAATGTTACACGTCTGTGTCAGCTTCTCATTTGAAATATTACTTTTCTTCTAATGAGCAGACCTGTTATTTCACAATTACTTCATAATCTTACGTGTTCAAATTCCAGAAAATAATTAACATAACAATTTCTGGGAGGGCAAAATCCCTTTGAGCTGGCTGACACCTTAAAAGAACTTAATGAGAGGTCTTCTGGTGAAGGCCCAGTTAAAGCATCAACTTCTCTCTAGTAATATGATACTGTTATTTCCCACAACTGGATGAGGGTTACACATTAGTGACACACAACAAACTGACAAACAGTTGGGAGCAAAAAGAAAAAGAACTGATACTTGATTTTTTTTAAAGGGTTTATTTCAGCTTTCCCATGTAATGGAGAAAGGGACACGGAGCTACTTTTCATGCTTTGATTAAGATATCTCACATCGATTGCTGGAAACATAAGTAAACATCCCTATTAACAACTTGTTGGATAGCCTTTAGCTATTTTTCAACAGGTAGGTGATGGCAAGCAGCAACCTCCAGAGCTGATGCAGAAGTGCAAAAAAAATGATGTTGATTTTTGAACAGAACCACATTTTATTAGTAGTCAGTACGGAAACATTGGGAAATAGGCTTGCAGAATTTTCCCCTATAATGACCCACGCCATGCAGCCATTTGTTAGGCAAGTCTGGTGTGCACTGAAGGGCTGCTTTGGCTCGTTTCCAATAAGTGCTAGTCCTTGAAAATCCCTCAGAGCTCAGTTATGATGTGGCACTTCATGGACCTTGGTTTGGGTTTCTGCACTAAACTGGTTTGTGGGGATACCTGGGCAGGTGTAAGCTATTAGCAGTGATTGAATGGTTCTCTGGTGTGGTGAGTTTTGTCTTAAGCGGGCTCTCTTACACTGTAAGTATAGCAATGTGAACTTTTGTTGTTTGCTAACTTCCAACAAAATTAATAACAATAAAGTTGTATGGCATGTGGTTCATTTGAGCTTGTGCGTTGTGTGTGTTTCTTTATTGTTATTTTTGTGTGTTTTGTTTTGTTTTTTGTGTGTGTGCTTTGCTTTACATTTACAGCGAACCAAGGAGAGAGAGAACCAGCCTAACTGGGTTACATGGGATAATTAGCATAAATATATACTCACTGGGCAACTGATCATGTACACCTCGCTATTACCAGGTTGGACCCATTTTTGCCTTCACAGCTGCTTCAGTTCTACATGGCACAGATTCAACGCGGCCCTGGAAATATTAGTCAGAGATTTTAGTCCATTTTCACATGACATCATCACGCAGTTGCTGCACAATTGCTTGTTGCATATCCATGATGGGAATCTCCTGTTGCTGCACATCCCAAAGGTGCTCTATTGGCTTAAAATCTGATGATTGCGGAAATCATTTGTGTGCAGGGAACTCACTGTCATGTTCAGGAAACCAGTTTTGAAAAAAAAAAATCCTGTACAGCATTAGGCCACCGTCAGTCTGATAGGATGGATGTCAAATTCTGTTCCTTACATTGTGTTTTGCAGTGTTACAATAGAAATCAAGACTCATCAGATCGTGTTGTTCTAATCTTCTGTTGTCCACTTTTATATCGATGCATCTTTGCTGTGCTTACGTATAAAGGATACTGTCTATTATTGAGCACCAAGATTTATTACAAACCTTAAAGCTCTTACCCACAATAGCATGTTGCATGCTCGGGTCTGAGTTGACTAAGTCACTGGTTCATTCTGATTTATGAGGCCATTCTTGCTTTGATCCCATCTTACTTACTGACTTACATGCATTAAAAAAAGCAAGAGAAGTTATTGTCCTCAGTCTCAAGACTTTCTTTGGTCTGTACTGAAAGTTTGCACTGAAATTAGAAATAAGGGCAGCTTTGTCTTCCTGAAATTAACAAAATCTTAATTGACCTGTCTCACTGAATCACCTGAAGGAAGTTACTTCAGGCCAGCCTGAATAATAGTACCTCTGTTTTGACAAAGAAATGATATCTATCGTGCTTCTGTCATGGACACGGTGATGAAACAACTTTACTTTAGTTCAAACTTTGAATGGTTGACCTGCTTTGAAGCAGGTCTCGTCTTGCCCAGAATTTGTTCTCCAACATATTTCTGTTTGCTTGTCTGCAAACATGCAATTAAGTGACAGATGAGCAGTCTTGGGTGGAGGAAGTTCCTAGCAGTTTTTTAACATCGCTCACAACATATTTGTTGGATTTTGTTTTCTTGTTTGGTCTGTATGGTTGTTTGGGTTTGTTCTGCAGAGGAAATAGAGGAAAATTTGCCTTCTCGCTGCGGAGAGAAAGAGTTATGAAACAGCATCTTTAGAGTCATGGTTTTGAAATGCTTTGGTGTGAGGGAGGTTGTTTGAGCCCGATGAAATGCCTCTATTGTTTTGCCCACAGTTTCTCAATTGTTACAATTTGGAAAGCGGGCATGTGGTAGAAACCAGCCAGAGAAATAACAGAGGAAAAGGAACGTCCAAGAGTGTGGGATAAAAGCCAACCAGGAACAAAAAGCAGAAGCAGCAAGAGACATAAAATATCCAGTTTAAAAAGAAAACAAATAAATATAAAGTATGTTTCAGAGAATCAAAAATGCCTTTAGTACTCCCTTTACATCTAAAATCATGTGTAACTACACAAATGGAAGCTACCTGTGTGTAGTCATGGGGCTTCATTTCATTGTATGTATAAATACACCTTTGTCTGGGTGTTTCAGGTGAATGAGCACTGAAGGGAACAAACAAAGAAACACTCCAAGCAGCAGTTCATTTAAGAGCACAGCAGCTAAATAGGGTGTAACAGGAGTGTCTCTCAGTTACCCGGAGGATACATGCTACAGCCTTGAATCTGTGATCTGTGACAGTCTGAGCACACAGATCACTTTTCAAAGCAGAGTATCTAAGCATCTGTGCATCTGTGTGAAGAAAGACTTCAGTGGTGTTTTGAATGATGTTTAGAGCACCACATTTTAAGCAACCTGATTTTCTCAAAATAATGCACCTTTGTGGTTGTACAGGTCTTAGAAAAGGTAGTTACACAGCAGCCATGCTGGACGGATTTACCGTACCTTGATAAGCTCTCCTCACGGTTTGTTTTTTAATATTGCTTTTGTGGACGGTTTGTTGAGACACTATAAAATGACTGAACTGAACTGAAGCAATGCAGCAGGTGTGCAAGGTTCATGTCACACCTCACTCATAGAGGTTTCTTAGTTGCCACATGTGATTCATTTAATTTTATGTCACTTCTGATGGGAAGCATGAGTGACGCTGAAAAACTAGTTATTACTTCCAGGCTGGACTACTGCAATTCATTATTATCAGGATGTCCAAAAAACTCGCTGAAAAGCCTTCAGTTAATCCAAAATGCTGCAGCAAGAGTCCTGACAGGGACTAGAAAGAGAGAGCAGATTTCTCCTGTTTGGCTTCCCTTCATCGGCTTCCTGTTAAATCCAGAATTGAATTCAAAATCCTGCTCCTCACATACAAGGTCTTAAATAATCAGGCCCTATCTTATCTTAATGACCTTGTAGCACATATCACCTTATTAGAGCACTTCGCTCTCACACTGTAGGCCTACTTGTTGTTCCTAGAATCAGAATCAGAATCAGAATCAGAATACTTTATTGATCCCTGGGGGAAATTATTTTTTGTTACAGTGCTCCATTTTAAACCAACATTAAGACAAGACAGACAATACGCTAACTAAGAATAGTACAATATATACATATATATACATACATACATACATACATAAGTCACTTATAAATAAATATTTGGAAAAGAAACATGTGTAGTTGTAGCAGCAAACAGTGTGTTAAGTGGATGCGTTGTACAGGGAGATGGCCACAGGCAGGAATGATTTCCTGTGTCGTTCAGTGGTGCTTTTCGGTAATCTCAGTCTCTCACTGAACGAGCTCCTGTGACTGACCAACATGTCATGGAGTGGGTGGGAGGTGTTATCCAACATTGTCTTTATCTTGGACAGCATCCGCCTCTCCGACACCACCTTGAGGGAGTCCAGCTCCATCCCCACAACATTGCTGGCCTTACGGATCAGTTTATTAAGTCTGTTGGCATCTGCGACCCTCAGCCTGCTCCCCCAGCATGCAACAGCATAGAGGATCGCACTGGCCACAACAGACTCATAGAAAATCCTCAGCATTTTCTGGCAGATGTTGAAGGACCTCAGTCGCCTCAAAAAATAGAGACGACTCTGGCCCTTCCTGTAAAGTGCTGTGGTGTTTTTAGCCCAGTCCAGTTTATTGTCAATGTGTACTCCAAGGTATTTATAGTCCTCCACAATGTCAACACTGACCCCCTGGATTGAAACAGGGGTCAAGTGTTTCCTGGTCTTCCTGAAGTCCACGATCAGTTCCTTGGTCTTTGCCACGTTGAGCTGCAGATGATTCTGCTCACACCACGTGACAAAGGAGTCGACCACAGCCCGGTACTCTGTCTCATCATCCCTGCTGATGCATCCAACCACCGCAGAGTCATCAGAAAACTTCTGAAGATGGCAGGTCTCTGTGCAGTGGCTGAAGTCTGTGGTGTAGAGGGTGAAGAGGAAGGGGGAGAGGACAGTCCCCTGTGGTGCCCCTGTGTTGCTAATCATCTTGTCAGACACACACTGTGGGAGACGTACATATTGTGGTCTTCCTGTCAGGTAATCAACAATCCAGGACACCAGAGAAGCATCCACCTGCATCGCTGCTAACTTATCACCCAGGAGGGTCGGCCTGATGGTGTTGAAAGCACTGGAAAAGTCAAAAAACATGACCCTCACAGTGCTCGCCGGCTGGTCCAGATGGGTGTAGACACGATTGAGCAGGTAGATGATGGCGTCCTCTGTTCCGAGACGAGGCTGATAAGCGAACTGAAGGGGATCCAGATGTGGTCTTACTATGGGTCGCAGCTGGTCCAGGATGAGCCTTTCCAGGGTCTTCATGATGTGGGAGGTCAGTGCCACGGGCCTGTAATCCTGGGGGCCACTGGGACGAGGCGTCTTTGGTACAGGGACGAGGCATGATGTCTTCCACATCACCGGGACCCTCTGCAGATTCAGACTCAGCATAAACAGTTTATGAAAGACTCCACACAGCTGGGGGGCACAGGTCTTGAGGACAAGGGGACTCACTCCGTCTGGTCCAGCAGACTTGCCTGAGTGAAGTCTCCTCATTTGCATCTCAACCTGGTATTGAGTGAAGGTGATGGGTGGGGGAGGGGTGTCAGGAATCTCACAGGAGGCAACATGTGAAGAGAGAGGCTGGCACAGTGGTGTGGCTCTGGATTCCAGGCTGACTGCAGGTGAGGTTGTGGGGGTGGGAGCAGACACTGTGGTGTCGAATCTATTGAAAAACAGATTCAACTCGTCGGCTCTATTCTATTCTATAGAGTATTTAAAAGTAGAATGGGAGGCAGAGCCTTCAGTTTTCAGGCCCCTCTTCTGTGGAACCAGCTTCCAGTTTGTATTCGGGAGACAGACGCTATCTCTACTTTCAAGATTAGGCTTCAAACTTTCCTTTTTGCTAAAGCATATAGTTAGGGCTGGACCAGGTGACCCTGAATCCTCCCTTAGTTATGCTGCAATAGACGTAGGCTGCCGGGGGATTCCCATGATGCATTGAGTTTTTCCTTTCCAGTCACCTTTCTCACTCACTATGTATTAATAGACCTCTCTGCATTGAATCAGACCTGTTATTAACCTCTGTCTCTCTTCCACAGCATGTCTTTTATCCTGTCTTCCTTCTCTCACCCCAACCAGTCGCAGCAGATGGCCCCGCCCCTCCCTGAGCCTGGTTCTGCCAGAGGTTTCTTCCTGTTAAAAGGGAGTTTTTCCTTCCCACTGTCGCCAAAGTGCTTGCTCATAGGGGGTCATTTGATTGTTGGGTTTTTCTCTGTATCTATGAAGCGCCTTGAGGCGACATTTGTTGTGATTTGGCGCTATATAAATAAAATTGAATTGAATTGATTTGAAGCAGTTTTTGGATTTGGATTTTAAGGGTCTGAGTTGTTTTTGTATTCATCAGCTGAGAAATATTAGTAAACTGTGTCCTATTATTTCTAAATCTTTTGTAGAGATTGTTCTTCATGCTTTTCTCTTATCTCACCTGGGCTATTTTGATTCACTCTTTACCTGCCTCAGTAAAACTTGCATTGGATCATCTATAGATTGTACATGCAGAAGGTTCCTTACCTTCCCCCAAACGTTCTCATATCACAGTTCTGGTTTTCACCAATGGGACTCTGCATGGTTAAATACCTACAGTGAACTCTTGCAGGCATGTGCCCCAGTAGGACTCTGATGTGGTCTGATCAGGGTTTATTGTCCATCTCCAAATCTAGACTGAAAACTAAGAGATAAGAGAGATAAGATAGAACTTTATTAATCCCTCGGGTGGGTTCCTCTGGGAAATTCGATTTCCAAAAAAAGCACAGCAACGACCGAAGTTACAGTTACAGAATTGTTATATATATATATATATATACACACACACACACACACACACACACACACACACACACACACACACACACACACACACACACACACATATATAAATACAGAAACAAATATAAATAAAATATACAAAGGGGATAAATAGAATAAATAGGAATAAAAAATAAAAATACAAGTGAATTGCACATTTCAAGTATTGAGTCTATTGCACCGTTGACTATTTACAAAAAGTATTGCACAAGGTATTGTACAGTGAGGTGAAGAGGCACTACAGCTTAGTTGTTCCCCCCTCCTTTGTCCTCCTGTTTCCCCTCCCTCTCCCCTCCAGAGAGGAGTTAAACAGTCTGATGGCGTGTGGGACAAAGGAGTTTTTAAGTCTGTTAGTTCTTGTCTTTGGGAGAAGCAACCTGTCACTGAACAGACTCTTCTGGTTGTTTATGGCCGTGTGCAGAGGATGCCCAGCATTGTTCATAATGTCCATCAGTTTCTTTAGTGTCCTTTTCTCTGCCACTGTCACCAGAGTGTCCAGCTTCATGCCGACCACAGAGCTAGCCCTCCTGATCAGTTTCTCCAGCCTGGATGAGTCCCTCTTTGCTGTGCTGCTCCCCCAGCACACCACAGCATAGAAAAGTACTCCAGCAACCACCGACTGGTAAAACATCCTCAGGAGCTTCCTGCAGATGTTAAAAGACCTCAGCCTCCTGAGGAAGTACAGTCGGCTTTGGGCTTTTTTATACAGGTGCTCTGTGTTGCATGACCAGTCCAGTTTATTGTCCACCCACAGCCCGAGGTACTTGTACTTGTTGACCACCTCCACCTCCTCCCCCTCTATCTGAACCGGCAGTGGACCTTCTCTGGACCTCCCGAAGTCCACAACCAGTTCCTTAGTCTTTGAGGTGTTGAGTTGCAGGTGGTTTGTGTGACTCCATGCGACAAAGTTCCTCACCAGACTTCTGTACTCCTCTTCCTGATCATCCCAGATACACCCCATGATGGCCGTGTCATCTGCAAACTTCTGAATATGGCATAATTCAGAGTTGTAGCAGAAGTCAGAGGTGTACAGGGTGAAGAGAAGAGGGGACAGCACAGTTCCCTGTGGTGCTCCTGTGCTGCTGACCACAGTGTCAGACGTGATGTCCTTCAGCCTGACGTACTGTGGTCTGTCGGTGAGGTAGTCAGAGATCCAGGCCACCAGGCAGGGGTCCACCTCCATCCTGTTCAGTTTTTCCTGAAGCATACAGGGCCGGATGGTATTAAAGGCACTGGAAAAGTCAAGAAACAGGATCCTGACCGTGCCTTTTCCCCCATCCAGGTGTGAGTGGGCTCTGTGTAGGAGGTACAGGATGGCATCCTCCACTCCGACACCCGCCTTGTATGCAAACTGTAGTGGGTCCTGGGCATGTTGTACCTGTGGTCGGAGGAGGTTGAGGAAGAGCCGCTCTAGAGTCTTCATAAGATGTGACGTCAGTGCCACCGGTCGGAAGTCATTCAGCTCATTGGGCCGGTTCCTTTTGGGGACCGGGACGATGCAGGATGTCTTCCATAGGGCGGGCACTCTCCCCAGTCGCAGACTGAGGTTGAAGACTCGTTGTAGCGGCTCCCCAAGTTCAGCAGCACACGCCTTAAGCATCCTAGGACACACCTTGTCTGGGCCTGCTGCCTTTCTGGGGCGAAGCTTCCTCAGTTGCCTCCTGACCTGATCCACTGTGACACTGGGAGATGACACCAAAGATGAGATCTCCCACACAAAAGCACAAATGAAACTGTTCTTGATAAACATTTAGGTGGTTTTAACGTCTTTTTGTACATGGTGTTATATAAATAACTATTACATGATGCAATTCCTAATGAGGCTGCAGGTAATTCCAAAAGTGTTGGAAAGGCCAGTCAGTTTGTTCCTGCTGTGTACTGAAGACATGTTGTTTGTGTATGAGATTACAAGATGACTATGAGGAGAGACATCCAAGTATCAGCTTGAATTCCCTGGTATTTATGTCTTCATACAGTTACTGGAAAAATAAAGCACGCCCTCGCTCAGTTCTCTTGTCTTACGTATCAGGACCCGAGGCCAAACAGTTACCAAGAGAAATAAATCTGATCCACAAATTCCAGAATCAGACTATAACAGACAGAGGACTGCTAAATGTGTTCCAACAGTTAGTCTAAACACATTAACTCCACCTTCCACATACCTGCAAAAACACCACCATCTGCAACCAGAATGAGACCTAAAAACCAGGCCTGCAGGTGTCCTTTATAGTCAAGCTTTGACTTTTTTTTTGTACTTCTCTTTTCCTCTCACACTGCTGATTTGTCTGCACTAGCAGTCTATTCCTAACCTCTGTTGCCAGTATGCTTATCCATAACTGTGACTGGCTGCCAATGTCACCCTTTCATGTGAACATGAGGGGGGAACTCTGTGTTAACAAAGCGAGCTGATAAGATGAGTTAATCCACGTGAAAGACAACATGGGTATGTTGAACTCATTATCTAGGCCTGTGATTGAAAGGATGTTCAACAAACCCTATTTCAGGAAGCTATCCCTGCTTCCTATTTCAGGAAGCTATTCCTGCTTCCTGAAATAGGAAGCAGGAATAGCTTCCTGAAATAGGAAGCTATTCCTGAAATAGGGTTCTGGCGTTCTTGGAATCATTGTCCCATTACATGATCCAGTTTCATCCAAGCTTTAGCTGTCAGGCAGATGGCCTCACATTTGACTCAAGAATACTTTGCTATACAGAGGACTTCATGGTGACTTAGTTTATCTTATTTCTGTATAGTCGTATATGTGTATATTTGAATTTTTTAATTTTTATTTTTACAGTTTGCACATTTGATCCAGGACAACGATATTTCGTCCCACTGTATACTTGAGCGTATACTGTTGGTACGACAATAAAACTCTTCTTGACTTCACTTGTGGCTCCAAGACAAGCCTAGATCGCCACCATGGCAGACAGTTGGTATGAGGTATTTTGTGCCGTTTTCTCCAAATGTGGCTCTGTGCATTATTGCCAAATATCTTTGCTTTGGTTTCGGCTGTCTGAGACAATGTTCCAGCCAAAACAATTCATACTTGTTTCTAATTCTGCAAGCATGAACTTTACCATTTAACATGCTAGCTGCGGCCTGTAGAGTCTGACATATAGCTCTTGGTTTCTCTGAGCATTGCACAGTCTGACTGAACTGACTGGAGAATGGTCCACTCCTGGTAAATCACTGGGGCATTTTGTTAACACACCTGGATGCTACAGACCAGCAAACTGCCAAAACTTCTGCTTTTGTGGTGGTGGTCATACTTGGCTTAAATCCCAATAAGTAATGTGCACTGTCTTGAGAGTGTTTTGAACAGTGCAGATGACAATGTAACAGCAATTATGTGGAAAATAAAACAAACGAAGAAAAATCTGATGTTTTTTCCCAGCTAAACGTGCGTCCAGCTATAGAGGACTGACATATAATGTAAATAAAAACAAATCCTTGCCTGAAGTGGCCTTGAATTTCCCCCCGAAAAAAAAAACAAAAAAACCCCCAAAAACATAAATAAAAGGGTACACGGACTGAAAGGTGTCAAGACATTTTTGCAAAGTACAGCAAGCAATGGAGCTCCAGAGTGAATCTTCTAACAAAGGAAGATCATTTTTAATCTGTAACACAGATTTAGACGGGGTTTTGTTTGTTTTTGTTAAAATGCATGTGTCCTCAGTGTTTGCGGTGAACATTTTTTCTTAACAGCTCGATCTGCTTTGGAGTGACATCATGAAACAAATAAAAAAAGAAACTCAGATGAAAATGGTGCAATGTTGTCTCTGGGTGTGGCAGCGCAAAGGGCTTGATATTTCACATCACTACAGTATTAGGAGCTAAACGAACCAGATTATTCCTGTGGAGACTGTCTCAGGGCTTCTTTTGGCTCCCGGGAAAACAAACTACTGTTACAGAAAAGTCTGTTTTTCCCCCAGGGTCTGTACGTCTCAGCGTATTTCAAAACAAAGTCGGAGATTCCTTTTCACTGGGCTGAGCTAAGAGGAGGAGGAGACGAAGGGCAGGTCCCAGGATGTGGTTTGAGGTTATCCTGAGTCATGAAGGAACCTCCTCTGGAAAATCTTACATGCTATGGTCAAATGAAGACAGCTCAGCTCTGCCACCGATTTAGCCAGACGGCTGCTGTGCAGAGGGGAAAAACACTGAGTCACACATAAATACGACCATATCACATATCCCACATATCACTGTGGGAGCACAGTGTCTGCTCCCACCCCCACAACCTCACCTGCAGTCAGCCTGGAATCCAGAGCCACACCACTGTGCCAGCCTCTCTCTTCACATGTTGCCTCCTGTGAGATTCCTGACACCCCTCCCCCACCCATCACCTTCACTCAATACCAGGTTGAGATGCAAATGAGGAGACTTCACTCAGGCAAGTCTGCTGGACCAGACGGAGTGAGTCCCCTTGTCCTCAAGACCTGTGCCCCCCAGCTGTGTGGAGTCTTTCATAAACTGTTTATGCTGAGTCTGAATCTGCAGAGGGTCCCGGTGATGTGGAAGACATCATGCCTCGTCCCTGTACCAAAGACGCCTCGTCCCAGTGGCCCCCAGGATTACAGGCCCGTGGCACTGACCTCCCACATCATGAAGACCCTGGAAAGGCTCATCCTGGACCAGCTGCGACCCATAGTAAGACCACATCTGGATCCCCTTCAGTTCGCTTATCAGCCTCGTCTCGGAACAGAGGACGCCATCATCTACCTGCTCAATCGTGTCTACACCCATCTGGACCAGCCGGCGAGCACTGTGAGGGTCATGTTTTTTGACTTTTCCAGTGCTTTCAACACCATCAAGCCGACCCTCCTGGGTGATAAGTTAGCAGCGATGCAGGTGGATGCTTCTCTGGTGTCCTGGATTGTTGATTACCTGACAGGAAGACCACAATATGTACGTCTCCCACAGTGTGTGTCTGACAAGGTGATCAGCAACACAGGGGCACCACAGGGGACTGTCCTCTCCCCCTTCCTCTTCACCCTCTACACCACAGACTTCAGCCACTGCACAGAGACCTGCCATCTTCAGAAGTTTTCTGATGACTCTGCGGTGGTTGGATGCATCAGCAGGGATGATGAGACAGAGTACCGGGCTGTGGTCGACTCCTTTGTCACGTGGTGTGAGCAGAATCATCTGCAGCTCAACGTGGCAAAGACCAAGGAACTGATCGTGGACTTCAGGAAGACCAGGAAACACTTGACCCCTGTTTCAATCCAGGGGGTCAGTGTTGACATTGTGGAGGACTATAAATACCTTGGAGTACACATTGACAATAAACTGGACTGGGCTAAAAACACCACAGCACTTTACAGGAAGGGCCAGAGTCGTCTCTATTTTTTGAGGCGACTGAGGTCCTTCAACATCTGCCAGAAAATGCTGAGGATTTTCTATGAGTCTGTTGTGGCCAGTGCGATCCTCTATGCTGTTGCATGCTGGGGGAGCAGGCTGAGGGTCGCAGATGCCAACAGACTTAATAAACTGATCCGTAAGGCCAGCAATGTTGTGGGGATGGAGCTGGACTCCCTCAAGGTGGTGTCGGAGAGGCGGATGCTGTCCAAGATAAAGACAATGTTGGATAACACCTCCCACCCACTCCATGACATGTTGGTCAGTCACAGGAGCTCGTTCAGTGAGAGACTGAGATTACCGAAAAGCACCACTGAACGACACAGGAAATCATTCCTGCCTGTGGCCATCTCCCTGTACAACGCATCCACTTAACACACTGTTTGCTGCTACAACTACACATGTTTCTTTTCCAAATATTTATTTATAAGTGACTTATGTATGTATGTATATATATGTATATATTGTACTATTCTTAGTTAGCGTATTGTCTGTCTTGTCTTAATGTTGGTTTAAAATGGAGCACTGTAACAAAAAATAATTTCCCCCAGGGATCAATAAAGTATTCTGATTCTGATTCTGATCACGGTGTCCTGGGTGTCTTTTCAACTTACCCCGAGTGTGCATACTGAATGTTTTCAGACTAAAAGATGTGTTTTACTCACTTCTAACTCCAAATACGATTTTTCCATGTCCCTAAAAGTTAATTTAAGAATAACCACAGAAGCATGACTGAGATCTTATGACTTTTTCCATGAAATAATTGTTTTCTGCTTGTGTTAGACCACTGCAGCTGTTGTTCAGTCATGTGAAATGGCACCAGAACCACACCCAGAAGCAAGACATCCAGCCCTACCTCCATCACTGAGGGAAAACACCTCATTAGCTCCAACATCAAGCACAATTCAGTTAGTTTACAGTCAGTCTGCATAATCTTATAAATTCATCTGGCTGCTTTAAGTGGATGAAAAGTTGAAGAAGAGGACTCTCTACTGACTCTGAGTGGCCAGAAAACTTTGGTGCTAAATAATAATAAAAAGGAGGACAGAAGAATATGAAAAGAAAATAGAAGTTTATTGAGAATTCTGAATCCTGCTCACCCGTCCACAGTAGCAGAAAGAATACAACAACACAGACAAACAATTAGTTAAAATCTGGACACATAAATACGTTTCTCTTGTATCATGAAATCCAAAAGCAAAAATCTATCGCAGTCATACCAACATAAGACAGGAGTGGAGGGAGCGCCGCCGAGTGTGTGCCCCCACTGTTTAGGAGACGCCACCTGCCTCCGAGCCCAAACATAAACAAGAAAAGAAAGACGGTGCTGTGGTGGAGTGAGCTGAACTTCTGAGGCCCAGGCAGTTTGAGATGAGAAGACTGATATCTCATGTTCATGTTAAATCTAAAGCTACAGACAGGAGGAGATGACTAGCTAAGCTCTTCCGAGACTACGAAGCCCTAGCTTGGCTCTGTTTGGCAGCAACAAATCCACCTATGGGCATCTAGTTTGTTAAACAATGTAAAGAGAATTTGGCCTTTTTAAACCTCTCATCAGCACCTTGTGATACACCAGCTCTGCATGGAAAAAAAAAAAAAAAAAAAAAAAAAGCATCCTTTAGCATTATTACTACTCTCTTCGTGGCAAAATGTGTTCAAAAAGTGCGCCGTTGTTCACTGACTTAGTTGTGTGTGTGTGTCTAATGAGGCTTATTCAGACTTTATGAAATGAGAGTAACATAATTCAATGCCAGTACAGGTGAGCAGTCTGAAGAGGAATTACGTGAAACTTTACCTGCAAACTGAAAAATATATACCATCTAAATACTGTTGTCTTTTACTTGACCCTTTTGAAAGCCTGAATAAGCTCATTTGAAGTAACACACTGGTATCAGCACACTGGACGTCACACTTCACACTGCTAGTCATTATTCTTCTGGTTTTTGTTCTGATTGAAACAAACTTAAGCTCGCACAGTAACGTCTGTTTATTAAGGTGCAAACTGCTCGTCGTGGTGAAAACCTGGAACTCCAGTGGACTTTACATGGGTTGAAACTGGCACACAACCGCACACTTAATGAGGATTTATATAATCTGAGCAGACTCAGCTTTGTTGCTGATCTGTAACCACTAGAACAGAGCCAGGATACCTGCTTCCTTATTGAGTTTAAGCTAACCGTCTGCCAGTATTTGCTTCATATTTACCATAAAAGCATGAGCGATATCGATCTTCTAATCTAATCACTGCCAGAAAGCAAATTTCCACACTATCCAGAATATTCGGCTGTTTCTGTATCAGAGATGAAGCTACACGGGAGGGAGGGGTGGGTGACAGTACAAACCTGCTTCTGCAGGACGTGATGGGTAGAGGAGGGTGTTGTTGTTTGACACACGCACAGACAGCTGGAGAAAAGACACCAACTTGTTACAATTATCTGACGATTCATAAATTGTCTCATTTGACCTATTTCTAGTTCATCTCCTCTAACCATGGAAAGAAAGAGAAAAATCAGACACTCGAAAGGACAGAAACAGCTCGGGTGTTTCTCTCTACTTTAAGGCAAATTTAACAACGATGGGCCAAATTTTACAAATCAAAAAAGGGAGGGGGAAATAAAACTGTCTCTGCGAGTGCCAGCCTCCATCGGGGTTAGGTGGGACTAACGGTGGAGACGAGGCATCGAATGACAGAAGGTTTTACCACCACCTTTACCAAACTGTGCCAAATACACAAATACACTGATCGTACTCTGGTGTCATCCACCGACGACATAACTCCCTCCTCTGTGCTCACAATGCGATTGAACAGAGCCCCCGCCCCCCCCGCCATGTTCGGCTTCCTCTTAGCTTGCCTTCTGTTTTTGGCACGGAGGAGTTTGGTAAGGAACGTCTGAAAACCAAATGTGTGTTTGTCTTTAAGATCATGGCTGTGCATTTTTTCTCTCGCTCACACTCAAAGGGAAAAAAAAAGAAAAAAAAGAAAAGATCTTTTCATTTGCCCTAATCTAAATCAAAATAATACAGTCTTCTTCAGGGTGAGGAGGGGGCACATGAAGAGCTTTGAAAAATGCAGGTGACCCCTCTCCATCCTATAATAACTCTTTCCTCTCTGGCTTCTCTCTCTCCCCCCTCAGTCCTGGGCGCTCTAGCGGATAGCCTTGACGGGGCTCTTGAAGCTTGAGGCGGCTTGCAGCTGCAGCTGGTAGGCCATCGGGTGGATCTTGAACCCATAAAGCCTGAAGAGGAAGAAGAAGAAAAAGATGATGACAATGTTTAGACTGATCAGTCATGCATTTTCTTTAAAGGGAGACGGCGCTGACATTTGATGACAAACATCACACCACCCTAACTGTGTTCTATGTAATACAAACAGACATCACAGCGTATTGACACAGGATCCAGGAAAGGATGTGCAATCGTTGCCATCTAGTCAGCCTGTGCACGTAAGTACATTTGAAATAAAATAAAAACAAACATTATACTTGTGCTATTTGCACAAGTATAATGTTTGTTTTTATTTTATTTCAAATGTACTTGATGAGTATTTTTGTGACTAATGACCAACAGCAGGGAGAACAAGAACTAACGTCAGAAGGTGACAGTGGAGGCAAATCAAATGAAATGTATGTCCAGTTTCGAGCACTAGGGACAAGCTCAGGGATGTCAAACTTATTTTACATTGTGGGCCACATACAGCCCACTCTGAACTTAAATGGACATTTAAATATTTAATCCCTGAGATTTATTTAAAATACTTTAATAATGCCATGTTTAATGCAATGCAATTTTGAAAAACAAAAGTAATTTCTACAGTAAAGTAAAATTCTATGCACTTGTTTTAAAGCTGTCCAGTGGGCCAGATTGGAATCTTTGCTAGGCCAATTCTGTCCCACAGGTCTTATTTTTGACACTCCTAGGCTAGCTGGTTAGATGAACTGATGGATTTAAACAAAACAACTCAATATGAGAGCCCTGAAGTCAGGCTGTGTGACGTTCACAGCGCAGAGGACCGTAACACAAATAGGAAGAGTAAGCAAACATGTCAAAGTCAAAGTTACCGCCTGACTTCATAGCTCAAATAACCAGCTGTGTGTGTGTCTGTTTGCATATGTCTTTGTCTATGCATCAAAGGAATGGGACTGTGTAACACACAGAGACACACAGTCCAACAGGTTAAACCATTAACAAATGGGCTTAAATGGCAAAGAGAATGACATCAGAGTAAATATAAATAAATATCACAAAAAGCAGCACGAGAACATAGAAACGGGCTGCAGTCTCCACAGCAGCCGAAGGGACAACATATTCTTCTTAACACTGCACCCTGGTTACGGTAAACAGTACAGCATGCAGACAATGGTCTCCAAGGGCAGGCACAGGATTAGTGGACAACCACGCTAATCTGCTGCTAATCTACCAAGAGATGCAGCAGGTATTCACAAACACAGAGAGACTAAACCTTTTCGGCATTAACCACACCCACTCTTTCTATGGAAACAAACAGGAACATACATTTCCAGTGTTGTCCATCTGGGACGGCATCCCATACGACCGATAACGAGCTGCTGTGTTTTATGCACGCACAGGCAAATAGTCAGAGCTAGATAATATGTTGTTAGCATGGAAGTGAGTGAAGGCAAAAGCTTGGTAATGTAAACCATGAGGGAAATCAAACCAAAGAAAACAGTTGGAACAACAAACCTAATGAGCCAACGACAGAAAAACAGCTAAAGCTAAAGCTAATGAGAGACACAAGGCAGCAGGCTCAGTACGAGCCTCAGTATGAGCAAAGAATCAAAGCAGTTACTGAAAAAATTATGAAAAAAAAAGAAAAAAAAAAAAAAGGGTGGATCCTGTCTTATCTGATGATGTTATAAACATGAAAGAAGTAACAGATATTTGTTTTGTTCAGTAAATCTGGTGCACTGTTATTGTTCTTTGAAAGAAAATCTTAATCAGCTGCTCACACTGAGGAAAATCTGAATTGTCAGAGAAAACTGCAATGGGGGCATCTCTAGTGTTTATATTAAGCCATATTATTGTGCAGTTCTGAACTTCACATATTTTGGGCCCTGACACTTTAAAATTAAAATAATAATAATAATAATAATAATAAAGCATGTATTTAAAACACTAAAAAGTGAAAGAAGCTAAGCCAATATCACTATGGAAACTAAGAAAAAGCAGAACTAAAATGAAAACAAAATCAAAATAATCAGTTACAAATTTACAACAAATCTGCCTATGAACATCAGCAGGAGGTGGATTTAGTGCTCGGAGTCTTTACAGCTGAATATCAACGCTAACCTTGGAACAAACTGGTTGGCAGGCCTCTTGGGCCTGTACTCGGGATGAACCATGAACAGCATGTGGGGGAACCCGGTGCCAAAATAAGCTCCATCTGTGTGGTGATGCCTGGAGGACTTGGGTGTGTAGACATCCATACATTTGGGGCAGTACAGCTTCACCATGGCCTCTCCTGGGATGTCTGACAGGCCTGTGAGAAGTGTGGAAGAGGAAGAAACCCATTTAAGTATGAGATCAAGACACCCGAGATAATTGGCAAACAATCCCTTGTGGATCAAAGTTATCCTCACCTGCAGGAAAATCTAGATTCAATAAAAACAAATAGCATTTGTTTTGTACTGATTGGCACAGCCAGCCAGATACAGCTGCTGTGCCTTTTAATCACAGATTTAAAAACAAACAAGCAAACAAAACAAATTTCCCCAAAACTAAATATCACACCCATGAAGAGTTCCTGACTAACTTCGCTGCATCGAGGAGAGACATGCAAGGCAGGGAAGAGCAAACTTTTAGTCACTCGTGAAAGCTGTCTGCCACCTTGTGGTAATCCTTGGGTAACTGTTTAACGCATGCATGAGGGCATTCACATCAGTTTACTCACCAATAGGAAGCATAGGCTGATTCTCACAATAGACCCGGGGGCAGTAGCCAAAGTCTCCCTGCTGATACTTCTCCAGCTGAGCAAGCAGAAATGAGCCCAATAAAGAGTTAATATATGAACAGAAGGTAGCTCCACAATCCTGGGTTAATTCATATCCTGCTGTGTGGAAAACAACATTTGAACCTGAGGAAATTTTAACATGACTGAAATTAATGGGTGACTGTGCTAAAGATTAAAAAAAAGCAAGCAGACAATATTGAATGGACTCTTGTTTGCCATTTTGGATGCGTTGCATTACAGGATCAAGTGATTCAGGCTTCGTCACAGAAACTAGAGACCGATCGTGAGTGGAAAAATTTGTATTCTCCGACCTTTTGTGGTTAGCTGATGGCAATTGTAGGGAAAATGATTGATCAAGTCCCAGAGACGCAAATCTGTCACTAAAGAAAAACATCAAGCGTGCTGCTGCAGTTCGAGCTGTACGGAAACAGTGAAAATTGTGACGCAAACTGGAGAAGGAGAAGGGTTGCCTTTAAAGTAAAAGCTGCACTTTATTCTATATGTTTCAAAAATAAAAAAACTTTTACCTTAAAACGCGAACCTTCTCCACCTCTATTTGGCTTCACACTTTTTCTTACAGTTCAGTAAATATTTACACACAAACATGGAAAACTACAGGGAATCGTGCCAATCACACCTCCTTTACAATGAATTTCACCCAGTTAGAGTCAGAACCCTCCAGGAACTACTGACAACTGTTCAGGCAAAATGTGCACATGATAAACTTTAATAAAGCAGTTTTTCCACATAAACATCTTGATGATTTCCAGAGAATCAGGCTGGAACATTTTCCACAGTTGTGCTTTTTCACATGTAGCCCACAGCAGGAAACAGTCTGCTTTAGATGCATCTGCACCACAAGGACCTGTCTGCATGGAGCACAACGGCCTCTACTAGGAAGTTAACACACTGGACTAGCAGTATTGCTGTTCTCACACTGGTGTAGCATGAAACCATGTGAACTTTGCACAGGAGAGCTGTGCAAATTTTGTGTTTTGTTTTCCTATGCACATGTTGTTGTTGTCAGTTTGTTGAACATGGTCGTAAAAGTGTAATACTGTCATTTTGCATTTTGAACACATTTAATCGTGTTTTCCTACATAAAGTAGACGATAATGACTAATAAACAGGAAAAAATACGCCGTTATGACAGTGTGGAGGAGGAAAAGAATAAAGAAAACACGGTCTTTACTTTTTCTATCAGCACCATAGGAAGCAGATGAATGATTTGTTTTCAGCAGTAAAAAGCAGTGAAGCTGAAAGATTTTGCATTTTATGCCGCTCCCTCAGACAGACAGCTTTTCATGTCCACTTTTATCTTCCTCTGAGGGATGAACCCACCCTCTGCTGCCACACTGGACATTATTTCAGTCAGGACTTTATAGCTGTGAGAGCTGTTCTCCCAACCCCACCACACACACACACAAGATTATAATTTAAGTACAACTATCCTGATTACCACGTATGAGACATTCACATCTCAACAACACTTTACTCCATTACGAGTGGAGTAAAATCTGACTCAAACAACATGTAGAGACAGAACTGGTGGATTTTTGGCACCTACCATCTGTGCAATGCCTCGGTTAGTGAGGATGTAGCGTGCATGGATGAGGCCGTACAGCATCTCAGCAGCCTGCTCAATCAGGTCGCTCTGGTTGGGATTGTCCTCAAGCTCCTCATCTAAAGAAATCAGAAACAGGGAAACTACTCACGCTTTTGACAGTTGGAAAAAACATAAATTTATCAGAGGAAAAGGAAACGCTGGGAATAAAACAGAGAGACTGGGACACATTATGGTTTTCTAAAGGTGCTCCAGCAATAAAAGAGCATGAAACAAAGATGTTCTGAGCAAGTTTGAAAAGAGAGAGGAAACCTGCACAAAGCACCTCAAATCAAAAGAAAGCCGAGATCAAATGTCCCCTCTCATTATTTGTTAATGACAGAAGGAACACATTAAAAGCTCAGGAGATGTCACAGACATGAAACACTCGCAGCTCTTTTAGTCTTACTTCCTGATGTCTGCTGCAGATGGGAGGTGATAAACAGTAATACTTCTGCATACAGACAACAAACAATAAAGCGACTTTCCACTCGCCACAGCAGGCAGCTCCTCATGTTTTGTTTGGCAGATTTTTAGGCCAGATTGGTGATACAACCCCAGAGGGGTTTGTGTCTCCTTCCGGGATCAAATGTGTCACATAAGCAAACACTGACATACCTTATTTACTTAAAACTGAGAACAATGAGTCAGGAATGCAACATACAGACCTGGCTCAAGGTCCAGGATCATGTCTAGAGCCTGGCGGTAGTGTGGAACCTGCTCATTGAGCCCAGTTAGGTTGAATTTGTCCTGGATGTAGTCTTCATCCACCTGTCGTTGGAGAAACCACAAATCAGACTCATTTCAATCCATGAGGAATCAAGTAGCTGTAGGAACAGAACTCCCTGAAAGTTGATTCTGTTCATCTGATCGTAGCGTTTTCAGCAGGAAAAATATTTTAACAATCCTCAAAATGACTTGTTCGGTTTGAAACAGATCCTCCGATTTCTTCACGAAGCTGGATGTGTGATAAAACATTTCTCCAACTGACAACGCACCTCATGAACAGAAATCACTTTCTGGGATTTCCTTACCTGGGTGATTGAGGATCCATCAAGACAGGAGTATGAACTGTTTAACCCTTACAGTGACTGACCCAGACATTTTTTGCTAATTTATTACTATTACTGTGTTATTGATATTTTTAACTTTTTCATAGTTTTTTGTTTTTACACATTTTAGCATTTCTGCACAAAATATTTGAATTATTACACATCTACACACAAGATGTGTACTCTAAGTCCAGAAATGCACACGTAGGATGTTGCCTTTCTCCAGTTTAGAAACTGCTGGGAGAAAACCCAACTGTACACCAGGTAGCTGTAATAAATTTGATAAGCAGGAGTTTTTTTGAAGGTCTCCATCACTTTACTCTAAAGAAATCTGAATTTTTCCTCTTTTGGTAACAGAAATGTTATTTCATTTTCTCATTCTGGCTGCTTTCTTTAGGTGAATCATCAGTCTGCATCTCATCCTATCCCCAACGTCTTCCTCATTCACACCATCCCTCTGCATGTCCTCCTTCAAAACATCCATGAACTTGCTCTGTGGTCTTCCTCTTTTCCTCCTGCCTGCCAGCTACATCTTCAACATCCTTTGTCCAGCATATCCACTATCCCTCCTCCGCACATGTCTAAACCATCTCAGCATCACCTGTCTCACTTTGTTCCCACACCACTCAATCTGAGCCCTCCCTGATGTAGCACATTTAAAACCGAAGGCACACCAAAGTGCTTCACAACAAGGTTAAAACATAAGATATAAGATAAAAGGCTACCGTATATATAACAGAATACAAACAACCCCAAAAAGTACAGACAAAATAAGAAATAAAACATTAGAGCATAGTTTAGAAGATAGAATTACTGGGTATTCATAAATATAAAGGTGGTGGGTATTTATACAGTGGAATATTGGTAGAAGATAAATAACATAAGGGTAAAATACAGGGCATGTGCACTAGCTAATTTCTATCCCTGTCCATCCTTGCTCTTTTTCGTGATAATCTTAGCAACTGCTACTCTGCCACTTCTCTGTCTCCAAACCATGCATGGCCTTATATCACAAATAACCCCGACACTCATGTGTTGTAAAAATATGTCCGCCTTGGTTCCTCACCTCACAGAAAAACTCATTCCCCCGCAGCCCACAGAACCAGGAGATCCATGAAACCTCTTCTGAACTGCTCATCTCTGAAGACCTGAAAAACGAAACAGTAAATTATGAGTGGGGAAAAAGCCAACATTCAACAGCTTCATATTACAGTAGCTAGGTCTGGTTTAACGCGGCACAAAAAGAAGCTGTTCATCTGGTGTGAGCACCTGATTAGCATTGATGCTAACCCCTGGAAAATAATGGGCCATTTCTTGTTTTTTCGATAACGCTATGAATGCAACACTAAGCGTTCACTCACTAAATAACAGATTTAACCGATACTTTCGCCCAACTGGATTGTTTGTTAGTCATTTATTAACCTTTTCTTGTGAAAAGATCATAAAAGTATATCAGTAACAGTCGCTGCTCAAGATCTGTAAAGGCTAAGCCAGCTAACAGGTATTACCTTCTCCCTGTCGTTAGGGTAACTTTTAAAGTTTGCTTTATCACATTTAGCGCAGATTTTCTGTCAAAAACACGTCTAATGAATAACAAAACAATGGGCTAAATCCGGCCTTACATGTATGCTGTAGTCCTGCGTGCCGGGTAACGCTAGCATGCTAAGCTAAAACCAGAAGAGCGTCAATATGGCGCCTGGTACGACTTCAGGCCCCGGAGCGGGGGTCTGCCGTGGCTCTTCTGCCTCTGCGCTCAAACGGCTCAACGGACTGATATGCGTAACAATGCTAACTTACCCGGCTTTCAGCTTTAACAATCCCGAAGAAATCAACAGATCAACAATTTAGCAATCTCACGGGTGTAAATAAGATGGACACCACCTCCCAGTTCACCCCGTAGGTTACGCTCTTCCTCTTCCTCCGGTCTGCCGTCGGAAGGTTCAAGACTTATCGGTGCTGCCGCTCACTGTTCAGTCCCGGTACTGCATGTTCGTGAAAAAGCTGTTTGTTAGCCCTCTTTTCCATCCTGTCTCTCTATAATAATTTATAAAAGTATATAAAATATGGCCCGTTCAAAGTTTTTTTCTGATAACCATCTACTAATGAATACATCAACTTCCATATTATTCTCATCCCTATCCCTAGAATTCTCCTTTGACATTATATCCATGAATTGCTGGATATAATGTCCAGCAATTCATATATGCTCCTCCTGCATATGTCCAAACCATCTCAGCCTTTCCTCTCTTTGTCTCCACACCCCACCAACATGATCGGTCTCTCTCATGTACGTACTCATTTCTGAACTTATTGTGACTCCCAATGAAGTAATGACTAAACATTAAAATGTTTGTCATGAAACTTGGACCTAGAAATTTTAAAGAAAGCACAATTAAAATTTACAAATAAATGTTTTCTTCTGGATAACCATTGTTTGTATTATGGCTTAAAAGTGAGATTGAATCATAGTAAATATAAAGAAAAAGGAAAAAAGAAAAAAAGCTTCAACTTCAGATGATTGTTCTTTCAAATCATTCATTAACCACCATCAAAAATAATCTCATGTCGAGATAAAAGTACAAGTAACCTGCACCTTGTACATTTATCTCAACAAGAGCCGTTCATGTACAGTTATTAAATTTAATTAAAGTGGAGCTACTGTCCTGACCTTCAGCTTATTTTATGCTGGGCCTTAGTGTAGCCTGTGAGTTCATCCTGATTGGTTGCCCCTCATAAGCAGAAATTTTAAACAGCATGAAGGTGTGACTTTTGTACTCTGAGCCAGAGCTGTGGAAAGCTGAGGCTCTCTCTGACATCATACAGAACCATGACTATACCATGAATAGAACCCCCCCCCCCCCCCCCAAAAAAAAATAAATAAATAAATAAATAAATAAATCAAAACAAAAAAACAATTGGACACGTATTTAGAATAGTCTGACTGCGGAAACAAATCGGTCGCTTTTGCTCCGTCCACTAAAAGATAAACGAAAGTTCAGGACAAAATATTCTCATTTCACTAAAATCCTCCAGGAGGAGCAGAGACTCCTGCGAACTGCGGCCGGATGAGCTAAAAATGGACCCAACGCCGCTTTTAGCGATGTGGAGGACATGCTTCTGAGACGCTCCGTGTAATTGAAAGCAGCTCTGTGTACTCCTGTGGTGGAGCCTGAGGTTTTCTCTCAGGGATTGCTTTCACATACGCAGACCTCACGATCAGAAACTCAACATGAACATCTAACACTGTAACAACACATACATGTCACACACAAGCACCACCACCATCAATACAATCTTTCTTCTACCACACAAGCAGGCAGAGAACAATTTTATCATCAAAGAAACAGACGCACAACTTAAATGTTTCCATTAAATCAAAAGTAGTTTATTTAACTTTGCCTTCTCTGTATAACTTTATTATAATAAGACACTTCTCTGCTTGTACATTGCTCCCTTGAACTAAAAATGGCAACATTTGTTTGTGGGAATGTAAGTTGGGGTAGACAAAAACTTAGATACATACCAATATACATACATGTGTGTATATTACGGTTCCATTAATAAAACCATAAATGCTAAAAAAAAAAAAAAAAAAAAAAAAAAAGTCTGACCCACTCCAGGTACCTCAGTAATGCTGGAAACATAATACAATCTTGAGTAATTTTTTCTCTCTTTTATCTGGAATACACTTTTGTTTTTAACATGGGTACATACAATAATGCGCACATCAACATTAAGAGTTAAGGAGGGATGAAGGACTCTTTGAGCCAGTGTTAAAGAGTATAGCTATCAATGAAGAAACCAGTAACAGGCAAGGCAAGCTGCACCCACGTGTGTTCATGCTCAGAAGTCATAGTGGAAAAATAAAATATGTCCAACTTCACTTGCCTGCTGATGAACGTATGCTTAAATTACACAAAAGAAAACCAACTGGTGACGTTTCCCACTGCAGATTCTTAATCTGGATGAACATAAACACACAGCTGAATGTATATATATGTGGATGTATTTAAGAAACAGTAGAATTGTCTTAATAATAATAATAATTGGTTAAATCACTCGCGGGCAAACAAGGCAGAAAAGTGCTCGCCATTCATGTTATAACCCTCTGGTCCCCCACCCTTAAACCCCCCCCTCGTTATTACACAGACACCAGAAAAAAACAAAACCAAAAACAAAACAACCAAGCACACGTACATACACGCTCACGTACACGCACACATACACAAATCATCAAATGCCCTACTCACAACATCCCAGAGACAACCTTCACACTGTTGTCAGTAAACAAACGAACCCCAACTTACAGCAGTGACAGAATTGATGAAGATGTGAAAACATGTTAGTTCACCTTTGCTGTTGTCTCCAGTCTTTCTGTCTCTCTTAAACTTGTGTTTGAGTGTGTAATCTTACATCGATCCCACATTTCCTCACTTCAGGTCAGCATTAATTGTTGCAAGTAAAATCTTGAAAACCGTGCAGCAAACTGCAGAAGGCGACGCTCGGTCACCCCCCGGTTCGGCTTTAAGTCCTGAATTTTAATTTGAGCTCCCGCTTGCTGCCGTCCAAACGAAAACAGCCTTCCCGAGTAAACACGCCTGTGAAAAATACTTCATACCTCAGACAAGGAGTCCTTCTTGGTGCGAGGAGCCTCTGCTACGACAAGCAGAGGGGTGTACAACACTTGGCCTTAGCTGTGTACTCTGGGCCCAGACAGAGTACCCCGTCCTGCTTTATCATGTGTAACTTGCCCAAGTCATTAACACAAAAGAAGAGGAAAAGAACCAGCAAAAGTGGATGTTTGTTATACTACAAGGAGTGCTTATTAGAACATACTCGATCATCTATCGAAGCATAAACAATTTCAGGAAAAGTCAAACATCTGCTTTATTCTATCATGACCTACATTTTCATTTAATTCATTCCCCCCAACTTGAAAGGAGGGAAAAACACATTTCCATTAAAATGGAAGTCACCCCGAGAAAATAATAGATATTAAAATAAAGCCATCACGCCATCGATACAGTCTTCAGGAGGGCAAACGGAACTCAAAGAAAGGGAGCTTCAAACTACTGTCTGTGGGGGGAAACTTTAGATTTTTGCAGTGTGCAGAAATTCTGCAGGTGAAGATGCTACGACGAGGCCAAAAACCTCCTCTTTAAAGAAAAAAGAAAATAACAATTATAATTATAATGAAATGTCAGAGCAGATCATTCAAAAAATAAAAACAAAATTCAAACCATCGACCTGAACAAGCAGCAGAAACATTGATATAAAGACCAATCACTGAGCAGTAGTACTTTAACAGGTCTCATCACAGTAATCGGACCAAAAAGTCAGTCAGAGGAGGAATTTGGACATTTTTAGTAAAAATTTAGTTTAATGACTTGCTTTGTTGAAGAGAGAAAACACACGCGCGCGCACACACACACACACACACCCCTAAAATTCCTCACGAGGCTGAAAAATCAGAGCTGACACGAGGCCAAACAAAAGACAGAAACAAAACGTCTTATGGTACATTGTTCTTATTAAAAGATGTAGCTGCACCCCTTTCACTTGTGAAGGAAGTGATGCACAACTGCAATACAGAAAACCACACGAGGCCAGAGTGTGACAGAAATATACACAGACACATAAATATAAAAGTTTGGCCGATCCAAATATTCATGCCAATTTAATCCCACATTTTCCTTCTGGGCTCAAGTGACCTCACATGCTCTTTGTGGGGGTTTTAAAGATGTCACATTTGTGCTTGTATGTGTGAGTGTGTGTGGAGCTCAGTGTGACTGTCTTCTGTCAAAATGAGGTGTAACCCCCCCGCCCACCAATTGAACAATCACATGCTTGTCAAATCCAACCGGGGTGAGGAAGAGTTAAAAAAAAAGAAAAAAAGAAAGAAAAAAAAGAGAGGGTGGGGCACAAATGAACAGAGAGCAAGATGGAACAGACTGAGAAATTTACAAGAACGGATGGCAGATACGAGGATGATGCAAAGGTGAAAGAGGTGACTGGGTGGGGAAGGAGGGGTGAATACCATCTCCATTTACTGTACAAAGCACTAATGCCAACAGATAAGCTGTGAAATTACGATCAAAAGGGATTAAAGGCGTAACAGGGTGGGGGTTAATGTGGGTGGGGTTTAACTGAAATGTCGCATATTCCGTCACTTCCTATTTTTCGGTGAGGGCCAGTTGCCACGCTTCTCTCCCCGGTTGCCGCCTCCGCTGCCAGGTCCACCAGGGCCGCCGCCAGGTGGGCCACGGGGGCCTCTTCCCCCCCCTCCACCACCTCCAGGTCCTCCGGTGTTGACCCTCCGGTTCTGCCGCTCCATCCCAGGACGCTGACTCGAGAAGCTTCGTTTGTTAGCAGAGGGTTCTTTACCCGTCATCTCACGCTCCACGATGCTGCCGCCTCCTCCTCCTCCTCCGCCTCTTCCCATGTGGTGGTGGTGATGAGAAGCATACGACTTCCCTCCTCCTCCTCCCCCTCCCCCCTCTCTGTCTCTGAACTCTGTGAAGTCGCTGCTCTCAGAAGCTGTCTCCCACTCCTCATTGGCTTGGTCTGAGTTCTGGTTGGTGAAGTCAGGCGACTTGGCACCGTGGGGGTGCTGTGGGTGCGTGGGACCCACACTGCCCTGGTTGTAGTGGTGATGGTGGTGGCTGTTCGCATTACTGAGATGCCCGCCACTGTTGTTACTGTTGGCCGTTAATGTGGCGTTGTGGGTAGCATTCTGAGCATTTCCTGTCATGGGAGCAGAGACTGGGGCTCCGTTACCATCTTGCACAGAATTCATGGAAGGAGATGAGGGCCTTTCTCCACCAATGACCCCCACACTGCCGTTGATACGAGCAGCATTCTCCCGCTCCTTCAGTTTCCGGAAGCGGGGCGGCTTGTCCTGCTGGTGCTGGGATCGCCCATGACGACGGCGCCTAGGTGGTCGCTCAAAGCCACGATTAGAAGGAAGAGGAAGAGCATTTGGCCCTCCAGAGTTTGACACAGGTTTTGCAGAAGTTTGCTGGGTCGCAACTCCACCATTTTCAGTGGAAACCAGAGTAGCAGAGGTTGTTGTAGCAGGCAGAGACGGCTGAGGGGGGTTGGTCCCCTGACTTTGAGTTTGACTTCCATCAGCCACCTTGTCCTTCTTCTCACCAGCATTTCCTCCTCGGCCTAAGTCTTTATGCCCAGAGCTCTGTGGCGGACCTTGCTGTTTCCGGGCTGAAGCTGAAGACTTGGAGGACCCACCATGCGAGCCTGAGCTGGGCCCAACACGGTGTCCCCCAGCTGTTGCTCCCATATTGCCACTACTCCTGTAGATGTTTCCTCCTCCACCTCCGCCACCCCTGCCCCTTCTAGAGGGCACACCCCTAGGGGTGAAGACACGGGCCTGGGAGCCTCTGGGTGGAGCAGATGAAATGTTTACACTGCTAGTGGTGTTATCAGAGCCATTCTTGGTGTTCGATTTCTGGCTGTCTTCTTTGTCCGAGTGGCCGACATCGCTTGCTCCACTCTCGCTGCCCGTCTCAGAGCCTCTCTCCCTCCTCCTCTTGGGGATTTCTTCATACTCTGAGCCCTCACTGCGGGTTTCACTGCGGTTTCTGGCCCTGGCTGGGTTATGCTGGGACCGATCTTGACCATGCCTTCCACTGGCTCCTTCACCCTTGGATTCCTGATGATGGCCACCACCGGCTGTTGAGCGGTAGTCTCTTCCACTCCTGCCACCCATTCTGCCCCGGCTTCCACCTGTGGGTCCAGCACTAGCCATGTAGGTGCCCCGGTACCCACGGCCTCGCCCATAGAATTCTCCCCCTCTTCCTCTGCTGGCTCTGCCGCCTTTCTGGGGGACTCCATGGTGGTGAGAGATGTTGCCTCCCTTTTCAAAGGAACGGTCTCTGTCTCTCCTGGAGGAGGACCCTGAAAAACCTGATGAAGTAGTGTCTACATCTTTTTGACCTCTACCTGACCCTCCTCCAGCTGAGGATCGCTCTTTTCCACCATTTCTGGGTTTGGCTGTCTGGGGTGGCTCGTCCTTAGATGAAACTGATGTGTTCTGAGAGTTGGAGGAGGCATCCTGCTTCATAGAGACAGGCTGTCCACCATCTTGCTCTTTATCTTTTCCAAATCCTGTGCCTTGTTTTTCTCCTCCATCTGCATCCATTGCCTCTCTCTTGATTTCTTTCAGCACTGGCTTCTTAATGGGCCCAGCCCTCCTGTTGGCATTGCTCCCTCCTGATTGGTTGGAGGGTTTGTGGTCCAATGGAGTGTTGGAAGAGTCCTCTCCTCCACGGGAGTTGTTCCCACCTCCTGCATTGTTGCCCCTCCTTCCGTGAGAGGAACCCCCAGTAGTATTGCTGCCAGGCCGTGGACCCCAGTGTGTCTCTGTCTTATGCTCCCGCCCTCCTCTTTGGTTTGATTTAGGATGAGGATGCTGCTGCTGTGGGGGCTGACTGTGGCTGCCAAGTTGAGCCAGAGGTGGGCTAGAAGTGTTGGCTGAATGGGAAGTATATGCCGGACCTGTCTTCTCTTGTTTCACATGGCCACCACCTCCAGCGTTACCACTGCTGCCTCTTTCAGCGTGACTGTGCCCGACACTGGTTTCGCTCTCTCTCTGTGATGGGTGATGGTGCGGTGCCACTTTGACATTCCCATCCTCCCTGGCGGAGGAGGAAGAGGAGGAAGAGGAGCAGGAGGATGAGAGGGAAGGTTGGTGAAGAGGAGGAGAAGAGTCAGTCTTCTTAGCTGGGGCCTCACCACCTCTGTTCTCTGGCTTATGGGGATGGAGAGGGAAGTGAGGCTGTTGAGGGTGGTGGCTGTGAGGGTGGTGGAGGTGAGAGTTGCTTTCAACAGGAGGATGATCTGGGCGCCCGCTACGATCATAGTGAGGATGTGGGGCTCCCCATATCTGGCCCTGCTGAGCTCCTCGGGCAGGCCCTTCATCCTGGTGGGGGAACCCATGTGGCTGGCTTCCCCTTTCACCCGCCCTCTGATGCTGGTGAGGAGGCATCCTTGCGCCCTGATCGGGGAAGTTGCTGTAGTTGCTCTGTCCGCCGATGTAGTGATGAGGGTGATGGCTGCCTCCCTGGTTGCCAACAGGGGGTGGGGTTTGATTAGATGTCCCAGATGCAGAGCTGGGCTGCTGAATGGGTCCCAATCCACCCTCTCGCATGCGGTGTGGAGGAGTGTCGCTCCTATGATAAAGAAAGACAGAATACAAAATAGCAACTTATTCACTCAATAAATGAAAACACAGATGATTAAAAAAAAAAACAATACAAACTTACATGGACACTTTTATAATTGCTCTATATAGCAACAATCTAACAGTAAAGAAGGAGGTTTTATCTTCGATCTCACTCAAACAAAACAAAACGAGTATCCATACCTGGGCCCTTTGGCCACATCATCATCCTCCGATGCCTGCTTCTGTCTCAGGGGAGAAGTTAGCCCACGGTTTTCCCCTCCTCCAGGGAACACCTCAGGCCCCCAGGCCAGCTTAGGATCCATAGGGGGAGTCCCACGGTGAGGATGCCCTGGATGCTGTTGCTGTCTGTCAAAGGGGTCTGAACCAGACCCCCCAGAATCAGACCGCTCACGCCCAATAAGCCCTGAGTAAAATTTTAAGAAAAATATCTAAGTCAACAGCCAACATTGTGACTTCACAGTAACACAATACCACTGAACATTTTAAGCATGGCCTGTAATACTGCAATATTTCCTGATTTAATTTTATTACTTGTGTTTATGCATCCACTTACCAGAAGGATGCATGCCGGCCTGATAGTATTCCATGGGTGAAGGGCGACTCTGTATCATACGAGGGTCCATGTAGGGCATCATCATCCACCGAGGGTCAAAATTCAATGGTAAGGGTGGAGGTCGAACCATACCGCCAGGCTGATACAAGGGTCCGCCCTGTTTAGGTCCAGGTACAGGCTGGGGAGTTGAACCTGGTGAAGGACCTTGTGGAGCCTGGGTCTGTGGGGACAGCTGACTTTGTGATGCCTGGCTGTGTTGTTGCTGCTGTTGCTGTTGCCACTGCTGCTGTTGCTTTAGGAGTTGCTCCTACAGAGAAGTGAATGGAAAAATGCAATCACTCAGGTTGTTTAAAAGCACTTCCCTTTGAGGAAAAAAAAGTAAAAAGAGAAAATCACAGTGGCCCTGCTCAAAAAAAACCAAAAACAAACCTGCTGCTGCCTCTGAAATCGAGGTGGAAGAGACTTCTGATACTTTGAGTAGCCCTGGCCAGGAGGGCCACCAGCTTGACGACCGGATCCCCCTCCGATATTTTCGACCTTTACTTGGTCGATTCCTCTTTCGCCTCCACTTCCTGTACGGATGTGAGGAGTGCTCACAGCTTCTTCCTTACTCTCTCCTAGTAAAGGTACATCCAGTGTGGGCTGCTGCGGCTGTGGTGCAGCCAACTGGGGACACTGTTGGGTATCTAAATCAAGAACAAAGTTGCAGGGTTAAATCTGTAGTCATCATGATTATTATGTGGTGTATTTACTTAAAATGCTATATTAAATAAAGAATAGAAATGTTATTTACTTGAATGCTTCTTGATGATTTTTGTCAGGATAGGTCTGTGTTTCAGGCCATTTGCATCTGAGAAACTCACCTGCACCAGAGTCATAACTGCTGTTGCTGCTGGGTCGCTGGCGGTCATTACCAGCTGGACCTGTTCCTGACGGGACAGCTAGCACTGGAGGCTCCTCAGAGTCCACGCAGGGGGAAGGAGGCTGGCTGATATTAGGGGAGGAAGCTGAAACTGATGGACTTGGGCTGCCTGCCATAGCAGCTGTTGAATTTCCATCAAGGCTAGGGGTTTTGCTGCCGCCACCACCACCAGCAGCACTTGTGTTGCTGCTCTGCTGCTGCTGCTTTTCATCCAGCCTCTTCAGCTTTTCCGCACAGGCTGCACGTCTCTCCTCCTCCATCCTGCGTTCTTCCTCTTCACGCCTGCGACGAGCTCGCTCAACAGCAGCAGAAATCTCAGAGGATGACTGCTTCCTGCGCTGACGCCACGTCTCGTCCTCATCATCCCCCTGGGCTGCATGAACCAGCAGACCAGGCTGTGTAAGAGGGTTAGGGGCTCCTGCTGCTGGTTGATGCTGGGCAGGGGCAGGTTTCCCCTGGCCAAGAGAGGCTCCCTGATTGTGGGGCCGATCCTGAGGAGTTAGAAAACACTGAATGTTTTATCATGAAGTTTTTAACCTTCCAAGTGAAATTACTGTAATCTTTTAAAAAGTAGAAATGTATGTATGAATGATAATCTCCACTGTAACAAAAACCAAAGTGAAGGGGGGGGAAAAGGGAACTTAAAACTAAAAATGACTTGGCTATAAGACCCGTAGGTGGTGGATGAGGCAATGACAGAAATGATTATTCTATGAGGCCCTGTCCTGATGTCTACCTGTCGGTAAAAGGAGTAGGGCCCTGGTCCGAGGAGCGGCCCAGGTGGGGGGGAGGGCTGCTCCTGGGGACCACCCAATCCAGGCCTGCGCCCCTGTATACAGGCAGACACAGTTAGCTAAGGTCCACCACAATGATCTACACTGATGCAAAATACAGACACTCACACATGCCTGCCCACTAAAAAAGTCTTGCCTTAACAGAATTAACTCTGTAACCTGTTTTCAATTTGAAAACTTCACAAGGCCTCAATGTAAGGTAAAACCATAGGGCCTTATCCACTGCAGGAACTCAGAGCACACATTTACAACCCCAAATCAGCCCGTTTAAGCCTGTTCCCATTGCGGTGTAGGATTCACCACAAATCTTCCTGTTCCAAAAAAACCCAAAAAAAATATCGAGGGATTCAAGAGGACAATTCTACGTTGCTTCTCTTCCTCACCTGCATAGTAGTTATAGGTAAGTTTTTTTTGGTCTGAAAACACCCCTTTAAGAGGTCCTAAAGGGATGGTTCCTAAAAGAGCCCACAGGTTCCTGCAGTGAAAAATGTCTTGTTGTTACTGCTGTTCAACACAGTACCTGATAGGCGGATGGCGCTCCCTGGCTCACCCAACCACTACCTCCCTCCTCGGCCCATCCTGGCTTGCTGGAGGGGGGTTGGGGGCCATTGTCAACATTAGAGGGAGGGGTCCTGCGGGTCTCTCCACCGCTGTCTGAGGCTCGAGAGTGAGAGGTTGCATTGGGGGCATCCTGAGACCTCTGCTGATCACTGAGGACAAGAAGGACAAAAAATGTAAGTGAATAATATCTAGAAAAACAACAACAACAACCCCCCCCCAAGAGTACTGTAATTTATCACACATTAAATGTACTTAGTCACTCACCGCGGATCAATCTTGCTCTCGTTTCTATCCTCTTCTCCCTCTTCCTCTCCTTCATCATCGCTGAATTTCAGCTTGGCGGAGTAATCTATCTCCTCATGAGCTCCTGTTTCAGCAAAACAACAAAAAACAAAATGGAAGCCATCAGAACCATGTTTGTGCCAAACATCCACAGTGTAACATTATTCAGCAACCATCACTAATCCTTCTCCCTCCCTCCAGCAACTTAAACCATGCTGGACGGATCAGCATGAAATTTGATATGCACCAACAACAGCAATCCTCGAAAGCAGAAAAAGGAAGGCTCGGCAGAACACGCTCTGCACAGCTGAACTAAATTAACTTGCATAAGCAAGACACACAAAAACAAGTCTTTACTTAAAACACAGAAGGTTATGATTCTTGTTCTAGGTCTGTAACAACATTAAAAGTAACCAATTATTATTGTTTTAAAGCCATTTGTTAAAATTTCTGTTTCTGCATGCTTTAGAGCCCTCCTCCAAACAGAAAACATTCTGTTTTTATTATAGATAGGAACAACTTCAAAAAGAAAATAACTTCATTTAACAAAAACACTGTTTTAGTGTATATTTGGAGGTGGCTTACAAACTTAGAACCAGTTTTATGATGTTTCACCTTTGTGAATGGAATTTTATTTTATTTTATTTTTATTTTTTTTTACCTGCCCAGCCTTCGTCTCCATCGTGGTCCAGCTCATCTAGCTCCTTCAAATCGTCTTGTTTTAAAATGGAGGGTCGCTTTACCACCTCTCCACCCACATCGCGTGGACCGCCCTGTGACCTGCTCTCAGGACCAACCGGCCCACGAGAGAACCTGAAATAATGGGGGAGGTTCTTTTTTAAGGGATATGATGGAGAGAAAAAAAAAAAAAAAAAAAAGCATGGCCCAAAAAAAGCAGCTCTTGATTACTTAGGAGTTAAACTATAGGCCATTTGACTGCACTGAAGAACATTTTCCCTCCACAGTGAAATTAAAAGTAGATGAAGTAGCATCTCAGTGAACATACCTTGGAGCTGTCCCTTCACCAGGTGGTGGGTACCTGTAGGGCCCTTGAGGCCCATAGGGGCCCGGGAAGGGCAGATAGGGAGGATACATCTAGGGAGTAATAACAGATCCAGTTCAGACACCCATTTCTTTTGTTTTTGTTTGTTTATTTATTTGGGCGAGAAGATAAAGATAAATGCTAATAAAAGAAAACTAACACTTACAAAGGGGGGTATGATCCCTCGATATTGGGGGAACCCAGGCCCCACAGGAGGCTGGGGCAAGGGCAGGGCGGGGCTGCCTGCAGGAGGGTTCCTAGGTGGCCCGTGGTTCTGTGAGTTTGGAGGGGGGACCCCTGCTGTCCCATCCATCACCAGAGCTCCACCAGTGCCACCCTCGGTTACCCCCTCCCCAGGCAGGGTGGGTGCCAGGGCTCGGCCCCCACCATCCCGCCAACTTGTAACGTCTGAGGACAGTGAAGACAGGAGAGGACGGAGTGGTTAGTATGATTTATGGACTTTTATGTAATCAGAACAAGAATGGAAAGTCATTTTTTATGATTATGAATGTGAAAAGCAATGAATATCAATACTGTCAATTAGTAAAGTTCAAAAATAAATAAATACAAATGAAAATCCTGCCCGAGGTGTTTCTCTCCAAACTACCATAGACAAATAAGTGGATGACAAATTATTAGAGACAAAGCTTGCATTACTCACTCTGGGGGCGGAGGCTTGGTCCGGGCCCATACCACTGATCTGCAGTGCCCTGTTCTTTGCCAGCTTTGTCCTGGTCGCCAGCCGCCTGCAGGGTGGGAAATTCCTCGCGAGAGAATGGCGACGGTAGGTTTGATCCCTTTCCACCTGCAAAAACATATGATGAAAAGAGGGGCTGAGTTGCAAACAAACAAACCCATTGAAGGACATGCAGCAAAAGAAGGACTCACCATCCCCTTGTGTTCCATGTGTTCCACTGGCCTGTGCCCAGGACCTTGCCCCTACGGCCTGGGTTGAAGCTGGGGCCAGAGCCTGAACACGGTGCACACACAAAGTCAAATACCATATGATACACGCCAGCTAGTAGTGCTAGATGTCTTTCGGCAACCATTACTCAGGGTATATTCTGTTTTAATGTTATGGAGATAACGTGTACCTCTGAAGCTTGCGGGGTTCTCGGGCGGGTCGGTGCAGTTGTCTGTGAAGCCACAGGCTGCTGCGACTCCGGCTGCGGTGCTGACAATGCATCGGTACTGAGAGGGAAAAAGCAGACATACAAGTCTTCAGACCGAATGCAACAAGCAATCACACAAGAATAAAACTACTTGTTACATTAACACCCAATAACTTAAAGGTGTTTGATTACAGCTTTCTTACCTCTTTGGGTCTGCTGCTTCCTGTTTGCTTGCCCATCCTGTGCCGTCTTTGGGAACGAGCGAGACGTTAGGATCGTTGCCTTTGTTCTCTGCCTTCAGACTGGGCAGGTTGGCAGGGGGTGGCATACGCCGCGCAGAGGCAACTTTACCAAGAGACTGCAGGCCATGGCGTGGGGGAACTGATATGGAAACAAGAATAGAATAGAATAGCAATAATTCTTTAATTGTCCCACAAGGGGAAATTTGGTTGTAACAGCAGGAAGTCGCTAGCACAGATGGACCACTGAAACCCTACACTGGTGAAATCCAGAGGGAGCCTGAAAACAGGGATGGCGTTCTGATTACTTTCTGGATGTAAAACTAGGGTGCTGAATCACTGAGAAGGCTAAAAACGTGGTGGTTTTAGTCTGGTGATTCTAATGAATGTGGATTTATTTATTTTTTTAAACAAACAAACAAAAAAAACTCTCTTGACGTTATTAAAAACATTCAGCAAACCCACTTCAATTACAATTTTATAGAGAAGCATTAGCACATTGATGCTTACAGAACCATGGAAAAGCCTAAAAGCGAAGCCGTTCTGAATATCAATCCCTCATTTGTTTTCCTAAGGCTCAGAGCAACCACAGCAGCTTCAGGCCTTCACTATGTAAGAGGGGGCAAGTCTGTAGTCGGGGAAAGGGGACAGCTGCTTGAATCTAGAGGGCAGCCTCTGAATAAAACATAAACTGGGGTCTCAGCATAGAAGTCAAACAGCATCCACAAGTAAGCCTCTGTCTCTGGTCAGCCTCAGTGTCTCTGGAGCTCAGCTAATACATCGAGCCTCGAGAGCCATTCACCCTCCAGGACCCCCTTTTCCCTTTGTTATTTCTTTAACACGTCAGTGCAAACACTAGTCAATAACAAACAGTATAACACAGTTTCATCAAAAAACAGTGCAGATGGATGGATGGATGGATGGATGGATGGATAGATGGATAGATGGATAGATGGATAGATGGATAGATGGATAGATGGATAGATGGATAGATAGATGGATAAACTTTGTGTATTAAAAAGCAGCACCATTAAGGAGACCCTAAGCTAACACTTCAAAGTTGCATTAGTTGGTGCAAACACAGTACAACGAGAAAATTGTAATCACACTAATGAGCAGATCCGACTGAGATATGTTTGTTTAAGGTTCAAATGATCAGTGACAGCACAGGTTTTTACTAAACCACACCACCTGGCAGAATTTAATTAGAGCCCTTTGAAATCTGTTACAACTGCTTAGAAAGTGATGTATGTTGAGGATGTAGATAATAACAATGTTATCATCTACATATTATGATATGTTGTGATAGCCATAAGCTCTGACTTTCAGGTTTTACCAAACCAGCTAATTCAAAGAAAGCCTGGCTATGCTGAATCTGATTCATAATACACCCCCTCTGGATGTATGCTGTGAAAGCTTGTGTGTTCTGAAGATACTCACCAACAGGCTTTTGTGTTTCAAGGCTCTTTCCTTTGTATGTATCAAACAGGTTGAGAGACGCATACTTGGTTTTGCCTTCCTTCCCCTTTGCAGTTTGCCCAGAGCGATCTGACATTGCGCTGTCCGCTCATTGAGTATGGTGAGCCCTGAGACTGTAGAAGAAAGAAGAGACAAGGATAACAAGAATACACAGAAAGAGAATGA
Organism: Rhamphochromis sp. 'chilingali'; assembly: GCF_963969265.1. Lineage (NCBI taxonomy): Eukaryota > Metazoa > Chordata > Actinopteri > Cichliformes > Cichlidae > Rhamphochromis > Rhamphochromis sp. 'chilingali'. Next base: position 25,194,918 of record NC_137944.1, read on the forward strand.
AAGTGCTGAATTTTAACTATATTTAACAAGGGATTACAGATATGATACAGTTATGTTTCTTCCAGCTGACATTAGGTATAATTGCTTTCAGATTAATAGGTGTAGCAAACCTTTCTTTTAAGATAGCTCTATGAAACAGGATATTCTGAAACACAATGACACAGCACGTAGGGATAATACACTCAGATTAGTTTATTTTTTTAATTTTTCTACGAATCAGAATAATTGGCAATTTACAGCATTTTCTGGGGCTTTTCTGGTTTAATTTTACTTCTATGTCTGAAGCAATATTCCTCCATTTTAAATTTTTTGTCAATTCAAATGACAAAAAAGATGTCAACAAAATATTTGGCAAATATCAGCATCATCTGATACCAGACTTACTGATTTTTAAACAAATTAATGAGATGCCATGTACCTACATGAGTGGCTCATATTTAACTTTTTACATTCCTTTTGCACTGGCTAAAGGAAGGTGGGAAATACAAAAAATACATTTAAAAACATTAAAACACAAGAACTCTTGTCTCATTATTAGCTGAAGTGTTATTGTAAACATCAATATTAGCCCACAATTTTTCAGCCTGTCCATCAGTAATTTAAACAAAGGATTGCAAGTTGATATATTTTAACATCTGCTACATTTACGACCGATACATCTGATTTAAAAACACTTGTTTTTATATTTTGAGGTATTCATTCAACACTTAGCAACTTAGTAAAGACTGGTGTGACTTTGACTGACCTGTCTGTAGACAGGGGGCTTATGAAGTTAAACAACTTCCCTATGACAATGTGGACAACAGTCGAGGAAACCAGCTTCGTAACATAAAAATTAACTGAAAGCTTTTGAGCATGTGTATAGGTAAGACCATAAGTTTTCTGTCACATATTGCTGAATGTCATCTAACTTGGATTTGGTGAATCAACAACATATAAAGACAAGAATCAACACAGTTTTTGGATCAGATAATGGTCCAATCCTGACTCAAAAAGCTGGACTAATATATTGGTGACCTCTGAGTGACCTATGAGACAAATATATTCAGTTCAATTCCACTTTTCTAGCAGGAGAGCTTAACACAACATGGAAGAGGCTAACAATAAAGCAACAGTGGTTTAGAGGCGTTTCACAGCTGTGACGCCAACAATTTTTCTTTGTATGTTTGCAACAGTTTTGAATTTAACCAAGAATTGTGGCCACGTGACTGGAAACGTCAGGCGACAGGAATGCCTTCACTGCCCTTTGCTTCGAAGCACTTGCAATTTTTATGATAACATAATGCATTCTTGACAACTTGGTTAATATTATTTGAATTTCAGGTTTCTAGTCAACTCTACTCCAATATGTGTGTCAAAACGTTAAGTACTTAGCTAGAAAGGAGAGACTAGCGTGCAAAGAGCAGTAAGCAGTAAAGAATAAAGTAGAATTCATGGTAGCATGTTCATGTTTATTTTGGTAGGCATTTGGCTAGTCAACCTACAAAGATGTGCTTGAATGTGCTTGTATGCAGTCCCCCACAGCCAAAAAATTAATTAATTAATAAAAAAGCATGTAGCAGTGATGATATGCATGCATAGGATGCTGACTGATTAAAAAGTTGGGTCGAACATTAAAGGAGGTGATAATGCAGTTCACCACGGAGAGAAAGAAGTGTTAAAAAAATAATATTAATAAAGAAAATAAGCATGAGAAGCACAGAGCTGCAGTGTTCATTACTTTTAACACCTGGCTTCACATCACTACAAAGAAACATGAGTTTGTTCTCTGTGGCAATGGTTAAAACTAAAGGACAAATAACAGCGCAAACACATACCTTTTGGTCTACACAGTTTTAGCTCTTCCCCCTTCTGACAATACATAGACACAACATGCAGACATTGGTCTGCAAAGCTCTGCATAGGACTAACACATAGCCAGGGTCATTCCTTAATTTAATTTGTCTTAATTTGTCATCCCTCACCACGAGGTCCCATCTACAATTCAAGAGATACTATAACGTACTAACTAAGCCAGCACCTTTCATCAAGACTTAAAACTGTCTTTATCGACAGTGTCTGCAGTTGTCCATATCCACAACTGAGTACAATCCCTAGCCAGCTATCCACTATTCAAATACATTAGATAAACTGTGCATTTCTGATTTTTAATAAAGACCTTTTGGATGCATTTATTTAACAATTTGGTTCAAAAAGTCAGAAAAAACTTTATGTGTAGACTACTGTTGCCTTATATATATATATATATATATATATATTTATATTTTAGGGGTGGTTCGGTTCGATATTTTTTCGATACAAAAAAATGTTCATGCCTTTTTAATTTGTCATTTATTAAAATTATAAATATATATTTTAACTCAAAAGTACAGTTTTTAAATTTAACCCTAACCCTTGTGCGCGTTTTTTATTTTGACAGCGAATGCGCACCTGCGGACCACTTATGTGCACCCCTGGTTATTTAGCTCGTCATATTGCAGCCACAGAAATTCTTTTGTCCATGAAACCATAAAGCTGCACTTTCTTTTTGCCTTATAGTCTCATTTGTCATAACTTCTCCGTTTTGTGGTAAGCTTTTCTTTGGCTGTCACTTCTTCACCCCGACCTGTCTTATTTGGCTCAGCAGAACTAAAATATATATACTGCTACTTTTACACACGGACTCACATAAGCTCAGCGATTCTCTGCGCGATCAACCTCTCACATGTTTAAGCTTGCTGCGGGAGATTTCACTTGTCATGTTTGCATAGTAAGCTAACAATTAATAAGACGATGTCAGAGGAATTGGTGCACAAATTATCATCACTCACAGATCAGTGCTGTCATTGCAAAGTGAAAGCAAAAAAACAAGCGCAAATTCAAACGCGATTTCAATATGTCACATATTGACAGTGGCTCACCGATGCCAATGACATAATTACCCAGCTACATTTCTGAAAGAATGCAAAAGCATTGACATATATTTTTCCTACAATAGCCCGACGGGCAGGGCAGAGAGATTTTTGTAGCGCGACTGGAAAGATCGCTAGCTCCGGGACGTCGGGCTAGCGAGTTTGCAAGCCCTGTATCTGATTGAGGAATCACTCATCTTTGGAAAAGAGAGTTTATTACAGAGAAATGTCTCTTTCCAAAATAAAAGCTATACTATCCACTTCTTCTGGGCTATATTCTCAGCAGCATAAGGAGAATCACGTGCTAACAGCTGTCTAAATGACTCGGCTAAAGTTAGTAGCATGCTTGTTGTTTTTGTCTTTGCACTAGGATGATGTCGGCGTAAATGTGCAGTCATATTCGTTGTGTTCCCACTAGTGCTTTCAGGTTAATCTCGTTGAAATGACCTTAACGCCACAACACGGCAAATCTCCGTTAACGAGCTACCGCCGATCGCCCCGTGCATGGGGCTAGACAGCTAACACGTTAACGAGCTAACTGCGCTAACACACTAGTTCCCACCCATGTAATTGAGCATTGCATGGCACATCCAACATACTGTTTTACTTTAGTCCATGACTCGCTTACCTTCAGGGTCATACGTCACATGAAAACCAAAATAATTCCAAACGCCAGATCTGAATGTTGCAAGGAGAGCTTAACTTCTGTCTCGCTAGCTTGCCCTGCGCTCTTCCTCCTGACTATGCTGTCTGTGTTGAGCGCTCAGTGGATCTGCGCTCGACAGTGCAGCCTAGGCGGAGTAGTCGAACGCAGATTCACTGAGCGCTCAACACAGACAGCATCGTCGGAAGGAAAGTTGATAAAATAAATTACAAATGTTGTATTGTTCGATACATATGCGTACCGAACCGAAAGCACTGTATCGAACGGTTCAATATCGATACGAATATCGTTGCACCCGTAATATAGATATATATATATATATATATATATATATATATATAAAGAGAGAAAAGACTCCAGCTTATTAACTGAACACTAGTACTGGTTTGGTACTGTATCAGCAGCAACCTGGAGCCAACATGTCAGTTCTATTTTCTATTTGTATAAATTCAGATAAGCAGATCTCTATATGCCCATATGGATACAGTTTAATGGGAGCATATGACTGCACCATTTATAATACAGCAATAACACCAGCATAATTTTTTATGTGCTATAAAAATGTCATACCATATATAGCAACATTATACGTTTATGATCTGTAGTGCACACAATAAGACAAGCCTGTCATGTCTGATAGCAAGAGCTGCGTAGTACCTAAGAAGCCCCTCCCAAAGTAGTGCTCTGTAAAATATGCAAGAAAACTGTTCCTGTTGAGTGTAGAAAAAAAAAAAACTTGTTACAGTGCTTGAAGCAAAAACAGATGATCAAGTACAACCAGCTAATAAAGGAGGAGATACTAGGAGCTAGTGATGTGCGACTCAAATGTAAACAAATGGCTCCACTGAGCAATTTGCTAACTGCACTCCATGTGACAGGAAGAGCAAATGGTGGATGGAAATTACTGATGTGGTTACAAGGTGGTGAAGCAGGGCTATGAGCAGGTGGTTAAAATGCACAACCCAAAGCACAACACCCCAAGAAATATGCGACAATACCATGAATCTCCGGAAGACTTAAGGTTAAGTTACTTTATTTACTGTTGTTCTAAAGTGTTAACCAGTTATTTTATACTCCTTAAACATTCCAGGAAAAACAAAACCTAGGCTATTTTTGTGCTACGTTTGACTTATGCTGTGTCACTACTATTGCACCACAATGCTGCTGCTGTCATCTTGCTTCAATTGATTCAAACATCAAATCGAGAAGTGTGTCATCAAATACAGCAACTCAATGGAAAAGGATGGATAATGCCAAACTGCTAATTTTCTTAAAATATCATGACATTTTAGGGCTATACTGTTCAACCCTAGTTAGCAGACGTTCACTGCTTATCAGATGAACATTATTTCAAAAAAAAAGGTGGGGAAAAAGCAGAACCATGGTTTCTATGGAAACACATTATAAATGATATTCTTCATGCCTTGAGACAGAGGGTTCGGCTCCATGGCAACTGCCAGGCCTTTAGCTTGAACTCATTTTACTGCACATCAATAAAAGACAGGGCACTGACATCTGTCCAATTCACAGTGATTTGGCTGCATCCATCAGGTTAAACTGCTGCCACCACCTCCTACTCCCATTAGGCACAATGACTGCGAACACACGGGTCTCTAAGATCGTGAAGACTTTGTCACATCGTCATATCATTTCATTCACTTGGCTTCAATAAAAAAATTAATACTGACGTGAGAAAGCCAATCTAAATTGTCTGTGTTTAGAAAACAGCGATTATAGAGATATAGGTCTGTGCTACAGTGACTCAAGCATTAAATAACTGAAAGGTGGGAAGACGTCTCATTAGATGGCTGCATAACACAAACAGCAACACATTCCCAAGATATGCTTGAAGACTCAAATATGCAGCCTTCTACTGCGCACTGACGATCATCAAAGGAGCAAAATGTACGATTTTTGCTTTTACACACATCACTTTTAAAAAAACAAAAACAAATAACCCTTCGTTCATTACTTTTTAAAAAAGGTTGCACACGGTAACTACGAAGCTGCGGCAGCCTCAATAACCAGATGAGATTAGAAAATTAGGTCGTGGGATGGCTGGTCAGTTAGATGTTGGATTAACTGGAGCCCTAAGTGCAGCAACGTATACCACAAAGAGGCCCCGTGAAGCTAAAGGCTAACCGTCAACACCAACTACGACGGGCAAAAATCAGCTAGTAGCTCCAGGAATCATTGCCTTGTACATATATATGCAAAACAGAAACATCCGGAGCGGTGATGTTTTTCTTATTTTTTTTTCCTCCTGTGGTGCTAACCAGCTCGATGCTAACAGAGGCCCTCGGTGATCTCGTTGGGAGGGGGACTGCGTTGATGTTTCATAATGTATTTTCAACACCTCGCAGCTATCACTTAGCTCACCGCTTGTCAGCTCCATGCTTTGAATCACACAGTGACATTACGACTGCTCGTCCTTACCAAACTGTTATGCTTACTTACAGTTAGTGGGAGGCCCGGGGTAACGCAGAAAAAAAAACACAGATTTTTATTAGATGAACAAAACAAAATGGCGGTGTAGATGGGCCCTGTGCATACTAACCCAGGCCGGTTGGGTAGCATTAGAGAGCTGGCTTGTGTAGGTACATACTACTTAAAATACACTACACTATACAACTTAACTGTGCTGGAAAAAACAACCACTGACAAATCATCAATACTGAGCAACGGGAGCATCTTTTAATCGGACACCCTCCGAGATAAAGCTGAAGCCTCGCTAACGTTTATCCGTTAGCACTAGCCACGAAAAAAAACATCTAATAGTAAACAGATATTTCATCAGCACACAAACGTCCCAGAGACCTTTACTAAAAGGTAAATAAATGTGTGTTTACACACTAAAAAAAACAAGTGGCTAAATTCAGAAGCTAGCGAATACTAGTCAACCACTTAGCCAAGCTAGGCTAATGAGCTAGACAGCCACCTAACGTTAGCTATGCCTTTACAAAAATAAAAATAACCTCGATCCTTAACCAAAAACACCCTCACAGATGCGCCGAGCCATTGCCCAGAGGTAAGAGTAACAATGTCTCTTCGGTACAATGTAACTGCCCAATGTCCGCATGGAAACATGCACAATTTTCCCAACCACTGACCTGGTCTTGTCCCGACTTGTCTCGAGGTTGTATCGCTGAGTGAGGTTAGCTTATGCTATCACGTATAGCCTCTTTCCAGCAAGTGACCCAGCTAGCTAAGCAACGTTATCCTCTCGCATAGTCAAACCAACACACTCTGGCTTTGCTCTAACTTTGATACCAGCGGCAACGTATGGATAAAGAAGATATTCGGCTTACTTGTGCTCCTTTTCTTTTTTTTGTAACTCCCAAAAATAAATGAAAAGGGGGTAAAAGAAAATGGTTAATGCTGGACTCGATCCGTCGCCTAAAGAGCCGTCAACGGCTACTGAGCCGTTTGGGACCTCTACAGTAAAATAAATAAGCCACTCTTATGTTTTTTAAAGTGCAAGTGAAGCCTCTCCGAAAGAAATGTGAATATTGCAAAGTTAATACCAAAAATATCTAGCAAATTTATCCATGAAAAGTTAAACAATTAATTTTACAATAGAAATCTGAAATTTCACGTTTTCAATATGTAGATGGTGCATTATCTTTTTTAATATATGTTAATTGTAATACATTTATAAACAGAAATCTAAAAATTTGATTACAAACATTTGACATTTTTTATATGTTACAATTAATGTATTTATCACTTCATAAATAAATAAATAATAATAATAATAGAAAATAAAAATGCTAAAAGACACAAAATTAAAACTTTTCCACCTCTGTGCAAAGACTTTGAGCCATGTTTCTTTATATTACCTTTGAAGGAGCCAGTCCTTGTTTTTTAAAGTGGTCTTGAACTATACTTCTCCAGTCTTTCTGAACATCTTTCAAAGTTTTCCTTTGGCCATTGGCTGCTTTTTCACTCATTTTCAGTCCAGTCTTTGTACCTGACCATTTTCAGAGGAATGTTTGTTTGTTTGTTTGTTTGTTTGTTTGTTTGTTTGTTTGTTTGTTTGTTTGTTTGTTTGTTTGTTAAGCACTTATCAGTCATGGATTGACCTCAATGTTATTGATCATCCTGACAGAAAATACAATAAAAGGCAGGCACTGACCTTTGAGAAGACTGGAAAGCCATTCCTGAAGACTACATAAAGAAATGAGAAGAAATGAGGACTGGCTCCAGACTTTTGGTTGTACTATAGATAGATAGATAATTTGCAGTGTGAAATTCCAGTCATGCCTATGGAGCCACTTATTTTTTTAAAACAAAAAGATTGCCAGTAAAAGTCTACAGCTGATTACTTACACAGAGATGTCTTTTTTTTGTAAGTTTTATAAAATGTTATGATTTAATTTTCCATATATGCACTAATTTGCATGAATATTGACTATAAGTGTATGAAATAAAGACCTATATGTGTATTTGAATTTACTTTTTCCAAGCGTAAACAAAAACATGTCAGAAAAATTGACGTTGGCGTGACATTTGCAACATATTTTTTTACCTCATGACTCAATTGTGACTTTCAAAAGGCGATTCATAATTAATCTATTTTTTTTAAACTACATTCTATTAAAATGCAAAATATGTTAACCTGTTGATATGCCTAACTGCTGATCATTGTCATCTTGGTGGCTGTCTATGTTCCCCCCTCTGCTAACCCCACAGCTGCATGTGACACTATCCACTCTGCCATAGCTCGGCTACAGACTCAGCACCCGAGTGCCTTTATTGTGATCTCGGGTGACTTCAACCATGTATCACTGGACAATACACTACCAACATTCAAACAATATGTGGACTGTCCCACCAGGGGAGAGAAAACTTTAGACTTACTGTATGCTAACGTCAAGGATGCATACAGCTCCTCCTCCCTCCCCCCACTTGGTAGGTCAGATCATAACCTGATTCACCTCACCCCCCGCTATGTGCCAATTGTGAGGAGGGAACCTGTGACCACCAGGACTGTTAGGAGGTGGTCAGAGGAGGCAATAGCGGAACTACAGGGCTGTTTCGAGGTGACCGACTGGGAAACACTCTGTGAGCCTCACGCCGAGGACATCAATGGGCTTACTGAGTGTATCACAGGCTACATAACTTTCTGCACCGACTCCATTGTTCCAGCTCAGACTGTTCATTGTTACCCAAATAACAAGCCGTGGGTGACTAAGGACATCAAAGCCCTCCTCAACAACAAGAAGAGGGCTTTCAGAGGGGGCAACAAAGAGGAGGTGAGGAAGATCCAGGTGTTACTAAAGGACAAGATCAGAGAGGCTAAGGACAATTACAGGAGGAAGCTGGAGTGGAAACTCCAGCAGAACAGCATGAGAGAGGTGTGGAGGGGCATGAAGACCATCACTGGATTCAGGCCAACCAACAGCAGGGGAGCTGAGGGAGGTGAGAATAGAGCCGACGAGTTGAATCTGTTTTTCAATAGATTCGACACCACAGTGTCTGCTCCCACCCCCACAACCTCACCTGCAGTCAGCCTGGAATCCAGAGCCACACCACTGTGCCAGCCTCTCTCTTCACATGTTGCCTCCTGTGAGATTCCTGACACCCCTCCCCCACCCATCACCTTCACTCAATACCAGGTTGAGATGCAAATGAGGAGACTTCACTCAGGCAAGTCTGCTGGACCAGACGGAGTGAGTCCCCTTGTCCTCAAGACCTGTGCCCCCCAGCTGTGTGGAGTCTTTCATAAACTGTTTATGCTGAGTCTGAGTCTGCAGAGGGTCCCGGTGATGTGGAAGACATCATGCCTCGTCCCTGTACCAAAGACGCCTCGTCCCAGTGGCCCCCAGGATTACAGGCCCGTGGCACTGACCTCCCACATCATGAAGACCCTGGAAAGGCTCATCCTGGACCAGCTACGACCCATAGTAAGACCACATCTGGATCCCCTTCAGTTCGCTTATCAGCCTCGTCTCGGAACAGAGGACGCCATCATCTACCTGCTCAATCGTGTCTACACCCATCTGGACCAGCCGGCGAGCACTGTGAGGGTCATGTTTTTTGACTTTTCCAGTGCTTTCAACACCATCAGGCCGACCCTCCTGGGTGATAAGTTAGCAGCGATGCAGGTGGATGCTTCTCTGGTGTCCTGGATTGTTGATTACCTGACAGGAAGACCACAATATGTACGTCTCCCACAGTGTGTGTCTGACAAGGTGATTAGCAACACAGGGGCACCACAGGGGACTGTCCTCTCCCCCTTCCTCTTCACCCTCTACACCACAGACTTCAGCCACTGCACAGAGACCTGCCATCTTCAGAAGTTTTCTGATGACTCTGCGGTGGTTGGATGCATCAGCAGGGATGATGAGACAGAGTACCGGGCTGTGGTCGACTCCTTTGTCACGTGGTGTGAGCAGAATCATCTGAAGCTCAACGTGGCAAAGACCAAGGAACTGATCGTGGACTTCAGGAAGACCAGGAAACACTTGACCCGTTTCAATCCAGGGGGTCAGTGTTGACATTGTGGAGGACTATAAATACCTTGGAGTACACATTGACAATAAACTGGACTGGGCTAAAAACACCACAGCACTTTACAGGAAGGGCCAGAGTCGTCTCTATTTTTTGAGGCGACTGAGGTCCTTCAACATCTGCCAGAAAATGCTGAGGATTTTCTATGAGTCTGTTGTGGCCAGTGCGATCCTCTATGCTGTTGCATGCTGGGGGAGCAGGCTGAGGGTCGCAGATGCCAACAGACTTAATAAACTGATCCGTAAGGCCAGCAATGTTGTGGGGATGGAGCTGGACTCCCTCAAGGTGGTGTCGGAGAGGCGGATGCTGTCCAAGATAAAGACAATGTTGGATAACACCTCCCACCCACTCCATGACATGTTGGTCAGTCACAGGAGCTCGTTCAGTGAGAGACTGAGATTACCGAAAAGCACCACTGAACGACACAGGAAATCATTCCTGCCTGTGGCCATCTCCCTGTACATCGCATCCACTTAACACACTGTTTGCTGCTACAGCTACACATGTTTCTTTTCCAACTATTTATTTATAAGTGACTTATGTATGTATGTATGTATATATATGTATATATTGTACTATTCTTAGTTAGCGTATTGTCCGTCTTGTCTTAATGTTGGTTTAAAATGGAGCACTGTAACAAAAACTAATTTCCCCCAGGGATCAATAAAGTATTCTGATTCTGATATTCATATCCCAACTAAATGTTCTTTCTTTTGGAAAACTCAGCACACTGATTTTCATTCTAATGTAAAGTAAGTTTCAAAATAAAAGCAGTAAATATTTTACAACTTAAAACTGAAAAAAATGAGTTTTTTCCCTTATATTAGAGTTGTATCAGAAAGACGTATAGAGAAAAACATGACGTGACATTTTTTGCCTTCAACTGTGGTTTAAATCAGTCCCTCCCTTTTATTTTCATTTCAGACATAAAAAGTGTGTTTTCCACAATCAAATCCATAAAAACAAGGACAATGTGACAAGAAGGAAAATCCATTACAGCACAGATTCATTTATCCGCCAAGCAACTACAGACAAAGGACATTTGGTCATAATCTGACATTTAAAATATACAAATAAAATAACTCCGCTTCCGCTCCATAAATACAAACAAAGACATTTTGGGTTACGTTAGGCACCTTTTCATTCACACATTCTTCCACACATGTATATGAAACAATTATTTAAACCTCAAAGAAACAATTAAAGAGAATTTATAAGTGAAAATATATATCTTTTAAAAAAAGGTTTTGCTTTTTTAGGCCATTATTTTACACAATTACAAGTTTTCTAAAGGTAGAACTGATTTCAATCAGCATGAATTCACAGCAAACTTTATGATAGTAAAAGAAAAAACTGTTGCATCTATAGTGGTTCAAAAGTAATTTTCACTTTCACACACTCAAACATTAGTTTTTTTTCTGTCCCAAAACAATTAGGTTTACAAAATACTTAACAATCAGCTTTTTGTAAACTATGTACCCCGTCTGTAAAACAATCTTCAGCATTTCCTGCTTTGACATATTTCTCTGCCCGAATTTTGCAGCTGTGTAGTTACTTGGCAAATAAAATTAAAGGGTTACAAACACGTGATTTAAACCCCCTTTGAAAAATGTAAAGGACAGAAGGATTAAATCAGAGAAAAATATTTTTTGATGGCGTAATCACAAAATGTGTGCGTGCAGATTCTTCTTTCTCCATTTTCGTGATATCCTAGAATGAGTCTGTTTATCTTCCTGAGAAAGATGATGGATTAAAAAAAAAAAAAAAAAACCCTCTTCCGGTTTTCTTTTTTCCCTTAAGTGTTTAAATCTGAGACAAAACAGATAAGTTATTTATGTTTAGTTTGCACCATAGTTCATGTCTGACTTTGCTCTACCTACGTCCTCGTGTGCTCTTAACGACCACCATACAGGTGGATCTTGGTGAACGAGACAGTCTCGAAATAGTCTTTCTGGCCCTTCTCGTAGATGACAAAGATGTACTTGCGGTCTTCTACAGAGGCGCTGTCCAGTGATGTCATACTGGAGTAGCCGCTCGGACCCGCCCATATCTGGACAGCTTTGTTCTCCCAAGACATGCCGTTTGTCAGCGACCATTTCAGGGTTAGATTCACTCCTGAAGGAGATAAAGCATCACTTATTTATCCACTCAACTTAATCAGGATCATTTCAACCTGGGTTTTTTCTCATCAGTGAGACTCTGTGTTTTGTGCTGATTAAGCAGTTTCCACCTGTACTGCAAAGATTCAGGGAAACAAGGTCAATCTATCTGATTACAGCATTGCATCATGGTATCATTTTCTGCCAGAAAGTTTGCCTCAAACTGGCGTGCATGGATCACTGCGTAGCATCAGATTTCTGTGTTTACTTTCAGTTCAAATTGAAACCGAAATAAGGTGAAAGTCACTTTTTTATGAAGCTTTACTGAGCTTGTACTTTAGCTCATATGTGAATACAGTTCATAAAAAAGTGGAAAGTTGCCATGATTTATAGAGCTACAGTAAAAACAAACCAGATAAGTTAGGGGAGCTGAAATAAACTTAATTATCATTGGATTCCATAAGAATATAAAGTAGTTATTGTGCCGTAAAGGAAAACACTAAAAGTGGCCAAAGTAACCAAATATTAAATTAAATTTATTAGTGAATACTAAATTTACTCAGGAACTAACTGGGTGGACATTTTTGGGGTAACAGGACATGAATATTTAATAATTATAACTAATGCAACTGATATGAGCCAAGAGTAGAAACGGGAGCAGAGATCACCATGTTTCATATTAGCATTTCTCACTAGAATGGCATACAGAATACATAAAGAGTAACATTCTTAATACACAAAACTAACTTTTTGCTAGTCTTACACAGAGATGAAAAAGCTTAGTGCTCGTGTTTCTTACTCTTTTGCTCATTGGAGGGGTTGGTGAAGTAGATCACGCCCTCTTTTTGCAGAGCTCCGGCTGCCACTACAGGATCCACCAGTGCCTCGTCAAAAATCAGGCCTTCTAAGGGCAGGGTCAACCCTCCATCATAGCTGTGCACCACAATGCGGCACCGGCAGTGGTAGTTGTTCTGGTTCCGGACGTTGATGGCGATGGTCCCGTCAGTCAACTCAATTGGCTGCAGAAGAACAGACGGAGAAAAGAGTGTATCAAAGGTGAAAGATTATAATTACAATTGTAATAGGGATGCCTTCATATAACTGCACTGAATAAAATAAATGGGAGAATCTACACTGAAGTTAAAGACAAAAACAACAACTTTCTGTCCACTAGAGGGCAGAACCACACTTCACAACAGTGCACTATGAGCATTCACGCTTTCTCATAATGTCACTAAATAAACTAATGCTAACTCCCCTTTAACTTAATAACCACCAAACTTTATTTTTGCTGCTACAAGTGTGACTTTTCCCCAAGAACCACTTGATAATTTTCTGTAATGCAAGCAAAACAAAGTCATTTTAAAACTCCACATAAACATTTCCAAAGACAAGAGAGAAGTGGCTGTTTAACGTAGGTCTATCAGAAGATTCAAATCATTAGTTACACTCAAGAACAAGAAGACCAAATTATACTTTTCCATAAAAACAACTAATAGAGCCTCCACAGGTTTGGAATATATTGGTTGAAGAAATTAAACCAAGATTAACTGATACCAGAATGATGGGAAGATACAGAATGGAGAAAGAAAGGAACTGTTCATGATCCAAAGCAAACCACATCATGTGTCAAACATGATGGAAACAATATTATGACATGGAAATTTACGGCTGCCAATGAAACAGAGTCACCAGTGTTTATTGATGATGTGACTGCTGACAGAAGCAAACTGCAAACCACACTCAAGAATTTCACAAGAAACTGGATATTCCTCATAGGCCAAGCGAGTCACCTGATCCAACCAAACACGGCACGCGTTTCAGTTATTAAATAGAAAAGTGAATGTAGAAAAAGCCTCAAATAAGCCGCAAGGAAGGAAACCATCTGCAGTAAAGGACTGACAGAGCATATTAAAGGAGGAAATGCAACATTCGGTGATGTCCTTGACTTCAAGGAGTCGTTATTAAAAGCATTAAAAACAATCCTTATGTTAATTTTTCCTATCGTGTTTGAGCGTCTGAAATGGGGGACTGTGCATAAAAAGGGCCATCATTTATAAACAGTTAATCGTTTTGTAATCGTGAATTAAGCTGAAAGTCTGCACTTTTAAATCCATCGTAGTAGTGTAGTGAAACTCTGGTATTATTTATCCTGTACCACTTTATTTATAAAGCAAGTAAGTGAAGGAGATCACCTGATGTGCGATGATAAATCCTTCCACAATTCTGGAGCCGAGAAAGCTCTATCATCTCAGAGTTTGCATTATGTCTTTGGAACGAGTAAAAGCACGTGGCCTTCTGACCTGACCTGCTGACCTGTACACAAACATGTGCTAGAGTAGGTATGAAACAGCACTGTGCTAAAGTATGCAGATGACTCTGTTATTGTTAGTCAGTTGCAGGAGGCCAGCCTCATGATTCTGTTAAATGGCACGTTGAGTCCTCTCTTCAGTTAAAAAATGTCAAAAGATGTTAATCACTGATTGGTCTGATTTTAGGAAATGTTCTCACACACAACAGGTCACAGCTATAAAGGGCCAGGTGGTATAACGTCTTGAGTCTGATAAACATCTTGGAACAATTATTGATTCAAAACTGAACTTTGAGGCAAACAAACTGTGAAGCTGTGAGCACAGAAGGCACCAGCAACTGTCCTGCTTGAGGAAACGTTCTTTCTTCCACAAAACCATGATGACTTTATCCCGCTTTCACCAAGTCTGTTTTGTCCTTTTCCTTGGTGGTCTGGATATTTATGTGTAAAAAAACAGAAGCTCACTCAGGCACAATGTTAAATTACAGGCTGACTGGTGAGCCACAGCTGAACCCAGCTTCTCTGTATGTCAGGCAGTTACAGCGGTTGGCTAGTTAACTTTCACTTGATGACTCACAGCCGTTGCATAGCGAGTTTCAATCTCAATCTCTTCAATCTCTAAGGATACAAACAGAGTAATCTAAAGCTGAATGATGTTTGATCACCACTGTTATGTTTATATAAATGATATGCAAATACAGGATATGGAATGTGAAAATGTTTAACATTTGCTGATGTTATGGCTGTTTGTTGGTTTCTTTAATGGTAATTTTAAGTCTGATTATTTTGCTCAGGTATGTAGATTTGAGGATTGGTGTAAATCTTGTTATTTGCTGATTAATGCTGACAAAGGGAAACGCCTTGAATTACACAGGCTCAAAAAACAGGTTTTTCACTTTCTGATCAGTCTGTTTAAGTCAGTAAAAGCTTCAAGCGTCTGAGGACAAGATGACAAGATTTATGGGAAGTATGATTTATGGAAAATATTGATGTCATCAACAAGAAAGCTAGTCAGAGTTTTTTTTTTTTTAGGAAGTTAAAAAGTTAAAAGTCAACAAAAACATTATTTTTTTGGTGTATGTCAGCTTCAATATCTCCATCTGGGATGGTAACCCGAGTGTGGCAGATAGAAACAAACTGGGCAGCATTGTCAGAACTGCTGTTGGTTGACAACAAACCTCATTAGATAATCTGTATCACACTGGCGTCTTAAAAACGCCGTTCTGTTGTTGCTGTCTGAGAACGTCCTCTTTATTCTGATGCCACTAGGTAGAAAAAAGGTGTGTATGTAGTTATTATTGTATGAATAATTACCAGTATTTTTATTATGGATTGATTATGAATTGATCTGCAGCATGGTGAACCAAAGAAAGTTTTCCGCTAATGTCGACAACAAAGTTAATTTAATTGTGGAAATGACAAAAAAACTCTGTAACTGTTCAAATACTAATGGCTCTAACTGTAATCTCTAACTGACCGACGGCACCAGCAAACATACCTGGCACTCATCAGGGTTGAAGTCCTGCGCTTTTTTCTTCTGGTTGTAGGGGATGCTTTTCAGCGCTGCACCGTTGTACCAGGTTTGTCCGTGGTCGTCGCTCAGGATGCAGAAAACACCGTCGCCCTCCAGTGTCCCATGACCGCAAACCACCAACCTCCCCTTTGCAGGATTGAAGCGCTTCTGTAGTCCAAAAGACACAAACAAAAAACAGTTCAGGGATGCAGCTGTTGGTTATCATCATTTAGTATTTTTTTAATGTTTAAACACGGTTGGTGAGCTGAGAAGTCAGAGAAAACAAAGAGGAGAGGAATTAAACGAGTGAGCTGTGTTCAAATAATTTATTTATTTTTTTTACAGATACTGTTTTGTGTCATATTACTGATTAAAAAGGTGTAATATCCACAAACATAACAGCTCTTAAAGATTGATATAGACTGTGGAGAGAAACAAGCAGCTGCAGACATTACTGTCTGGATTAAATGCATTCAAAGCTGAAAATAAAGCTATGCATCTGGTTAAATTCAATTGAATAAAGTCCATATTAGAAAGGCAAGTATAAATATAGCTCACACAAAAACAAAGAGGTTCATTTACTGAATATCGGTGCTGTTACACTTGCAGTGCCTTACATTATGCTCTAACTTTTTCTTTTATAAACCAGCTTTAATATTCCTGTGTGTGAGCTGAGCACCTCTATGCAAGCAGAGGTTTGCTTGTCTGGAGCATTCATGTGTGTGTTAACACCAGCGATGATCTCAGAGGAGCAACTGCTGCTGCCCATCAGTCTGGGTTTCCAAACAATTTGAAGTTGACTCAAAAGTGGAAAACATTCAGGACAGCTGCTGATCTTCCCAGGACTGGACGTCCCAGCGAATTCACCCCAAGGTCAGATGGTTAAATGCTGGGAGAAGCTGGATAAAAATCCCTGAGAGCTACATCTCAGACTCAGCAGGCCTCATCTAGCAAATTAAATGTTACAGTTAATGTTCGTTTAGAAAAAGACTGAACAAGCACAGCTTGTTTGGAAGGGTTACAAGGAGAAAGCCTGTCTTCTCTAAAAAGAACATGAAAGCACAGCTTAGGTTTGCAGAGTCGCGCTGACTCCTGGAACAATGTCCTTTGGACAGACGAGGCCAAAGCGGAGCTGTTTGTTCATCGTGCACAGCACCACCTGACAACCAAACACAGCATATCAGCACAAACACCTCATACCAGCTGTCAGGCACGGCGCTGGAGCACCTAGCCACAGGACCTGAGCACCTTACAGTCATTGAGTCATAAAGTCAAACAGTGGTGCTACAAGCTACTGAATCACAGAGTGTACTTAGTTTTTCACATGACTGTAGCTCATAATAATAATAAAAAAATTAAAAAATGAATCTGCATGTTCTAGGGAAGGCAACAACATCATAAGAAGCAGATTTTATTACAGCAGCGTTTATAGTTCACCTCGCACTTAACATAATGTTTCAGTGAAGGTTCAAAACATATCAGCAGGTTACGGCATTAATTGGGATTCTATTATCTATTTTTATTTCATAAAAAGGTAGACCAGTGTATCCTCTGCTTAACGAAATAATACTTCAGCACTTCCAGCTCACTTCACTTCACACAGTTAGGACCCTTTCATCATCGACAGCCTTACTCTGACCTCTCAGAGGCATGCAAGGGGAAAAAGTGACATTTCAACTGAACATTTTTCATACTTCTCATTGTTCTGGAAACCCCATTATAGTTTTAGGGAGCATTCATGGTTACGAATTTATGCTACACGTTCGGGTTTCACACTTAGGATCCCAACTGCTCAGCCACTGAGGTGATTCATAGTATATTTAGACATTTAGTAAAGACACAAACATCCCAACATGTACACTTTATCTTCCACTGATGCCTTTCTTATTTATGTCTGATTTAAGTATTGCTTCCCTGTTTAGGATTAATGAAAGTATTTAAGGAAGTCATGTCAGTGTGAGGTATTTTGATTACAATTACAGGTAACTGAAAAATACTCAAGTACAATCGTTAGACCACAACTAAGACATACTGTGCATCAAATGCAACAACAAGAAGCTCCGTTTGCATCTGATTCTGAGTCCATTTTAATAAACTAACGCTCTGTGAGAGGTTTATATACTTTCAGCTGCTACTACTGACCCCTTTTTGTCTGAAATGAAACAAGAACAAAGCCAGGTGTCGTTTCTCTAATCTGGACAGAATAATAAAAGAGACAGCAATCACGAACCAGTGCAATCCTCAGTAATCCTTTATCTTCTGAGCTCATGACTTCTTTTTTTTTTCCTTTTTATTAAAGCTGGCCTGTTTTTATGACAGCTGCACATTGCAAAACTCTGATGTCAAACTCAAACCAGTGCTTTTGTACCCGAGTCACATTGGAGTGTGTGTGTGTGTGTGTGTGTGTGTGTGTGTGTGTGTGTGTGTGTGTGTGTGTGTGTGTGTGTGTGTGTGTGTGTGTGTGTGTCAGTCAGAGTGTGACCCCATAAACAACTTCCCTTAACCTGCTGGTCTGGAAAATCCAACAGTTCATCTATATGTAAAAAAGCACTTAGACTAAAACTGACATAGCTACGTTAATCCTACCGTAAAACAATAAGACAAGGTACAACCTCTCCCATACTCCCAGGATGTGGGGGTGAACGCCAGAACACCCTGGAATGTCACAGACCCCCTAGGATGAGACATTCTTTCAATATGCCACCAACTATATACTTCTAAACACTAATGATTACATGCAGTATTCTACCATATGCAAACTTATATCATTAAAGGATTATACTGACTACTAAGTACAATTTTCTATTGACAGATAGGGAGTCAGATTGATAAAGAATGTAGTCTACAAGTAGGATCAATAAAAGGCTTGTGGCTTCTAATGCATGAACACACAATCACTCTTTTTGCTAAGCATCAAAAGAATATTCTTAATGCTAATTTAATGCAAATTAGTTTTTGCACATTACACCTAAACCTCTTCAGAGCATAATTACAGAGGTGGAAAACAGATGCATGGAGCAAGATTTCAGGAACAGGAACCAAATTTACATTATAGCCACAGAGAAATCTGCCTGGAAAATCTCACTTTAACATCTTGAATCGTGACTCTGTGATGGGAATTGCTGAGCACCCAGGAGCTCATGATCACAATAAAAATAAATCCAGCTTAAAGGTCGTTTCACTTACATTTTAGCTCATTTTACAGCTTGAAAAGTTCTCTCACTTCAGTGTCACATGTCTTGTTCTCTCACCTGGAGGCCGAGGCCCGGCCCGGGAGCAAAGTTCTTCACGCCGAGCGTAACCGAGAGGTTTCTGGGCGGGGTCCAGCTGAGGCCGTCATCCCGGCTCTCCACCATCATGATGCTGGCCGGGCTACAGTGGTAGTGGTGGAAGCACACTGAGTAGATCAGAATCACTGAGCCCACTTCCTCGTCCACCACAACAGAGCCCAGGTTTATGCCATCCGGTGCCGCCCCGTCATCGATAATAAAGGTGGTCGGGGACCAGGTGGCTCCTAGAGAGATGATAGAGGAAGAGGAGGAGATGAAGCAGAGAAAACGTGACCTGTTTTTTGTGCTTTTGTGATTTTTACTTTTATTTCAAGGCTCAGTCAGCAGAATTTATATCATCAGTCTGTTTGAACACTGCGTAGAACTCGTTGATCCAGTTTCAAGGTATGAAATGTTAAAAAAAAAAAAAAAAAGGTAAATATAAATAAAACCAAACATCTACTCAAAATATCAATTATGGTTGATGCTAACAATGACATACACTCCCAGACATTCATTCAGAAGCGATAAACTCTCCTCATTTGCGCCCATGTGACTGCTGACTGTTTTCTGACACACTGTAAGTTTTGTGTGACTGTCTATCTCTTGCAGTGGTCTTGCCTTTGTCTGTGGAGCGCCGCAAAGCAAAGAATTTCGCTCCAATGTCAGAAGAAGAAGACTTCCTGGCTTCTGCAAACGCCAGCAGGCTTCCTTTGGGGGTGAAGGTGAGCAGCGGGATCCTGTAAGTGTTCACCTGACCCTGGGCTCCGCTCACCCACAGCAGCTGCTCCTCAAACACCAGGGGGTCGATCTGAACAGCGGGGAGAAGGGAAGGTAAAAGAGAGGGAAGAGATATTTGTGAATTATCTGTAGGCAGGAGCATTTTCAGCATGCTTCAGGTGTCATGTAACAGACAAACATGTGATCTGGCTTTGAGTTTAGGAAATGAAAAGAAAATCAGGTGATCTTGCTTTTCCTTTAAGGAAGCGATTTTGTGTCCTTCAGCCACTAGAAACTATTATCAAAGGTCTAAAGTGGCATCCTGGCACCTAAAATAAATAAATAATTCAACCTGATAGGTAATCTGGTACAGAATAGTCTAAATCAGTTCATTTTTCATGTGGTGCAGCCTGACAGTCCTTTCAGCTATGACTATGAAGGCAATTAAAGTCATCACATGGCCCTGTCGTGCACCAACTCCACTGAAGCGAGGAGCTTCCTCCTTCTGTTTTTTTAATATGTCAAGTAAGTTAAATTCAACATTTCAAACATCTCAACTTCTATCACCAAAAACACAAACTGTTTCTGTGCAGTTTGAATATTAATACATCTGTTAGCTAAGGGTAGAGCTGCAGTATTTTCCAGGAGCACAAAAGTGAATATGATTTCACACTGACAGACAGGTCAGGAGAAGATGAGAGATTATTTTGAAGGGTAAAGACTGTAACAGATAAACTGGAAATTTAAAGCTTACATACCACGTCCTAGTGCATGCCAGATTTTAAAATCAGGCAGTGGATCTGTACAGGATGTGCAGCTGAAGTTATCTGATTATCTAATATCTGAAGACTATCCTCTGATAGTTCTAACATGTTATTAAAAGTGTATACTGTGTTGTATGGTTTACAGCTGCATGGTGCACTAATGCAGGTCAACAAAGCCATAAGACAGATAGACAGCAGACATTTACGTGGGAATTATGGTTTTAAGTTTTTTCATAGGATTCGACATAAAGTTCTGGCCATGCAATAATATACTCAGCTGAAATTAGAGTTAATTTTGATAATGCATTAAAATAAATGTCCATATGCATATGACTAAGTGACACATGTTGCTTCTAGAAGGGTTTTGGTAGGAACAATCAATACGAATGTAAGCCTTTCTTTAGTAACACTTACCAAATTCCACCTTTACCCTAGCTTTAAGGTTTAAAAGCAGCAATGATGATTCATGTAACATCAGTACTGTAGAAACTTGTTCTTTCAGGGGTCACAACAGCTCAGCATTTCATATCTGCCTCCATCTCACCCTATCCTTAGCAACTCCCTCTGCATGTCCTGCTTCACATCATTTGTGAACCTGCTCTGTGGGCTCCCTTGTCGACGTCCTGGTTTGGCAGGTCTCTAAACCTGAGCTCTCCCTCTGATGTGCTCATTTCTAATCCTGGTCATTTTGAACAAAAATGTTAACATCTTCAGCTGCACCTGTCGTTTTGTCAGCACATACGTCTTCAAACCATACGTCATAGCAGGTCTAGTAACAGTTTAATTCTTCTCTCCAGAGCATGCCTGCACCTCTCCAGAGTCTCTTCCACATGCTTAGTACTCTCACTACAGATCACAATGTCATCTGTAATCATAGTCCATGGAGACTCCTGCAGACTCCCAATGCATGTGAAGGTTATCCTGTCTAACGCTATGCCCATCAGTCAAAGTTACAACTCACCAATAAGACAAAAAGGCTTTTAAATATGATGGAAACTACCATAGAGAAAATGAAGCAGCAGTATATTTTGAGAAACAGAGTTACTGTCTTTTTTTTTTTTGTTAGTGTGACTTTAAAGTGTCACACGAGAGGAAATGGTTCGAAGTGATGTGTGTGTGTGTCATAACTGGCTAAAAATGGTCTGTTACCAGAGAGAGCAGCAGCCCAAATAACAGTGAAATAACAGAGAATGCAGACTATCTCATGAGGCCACAAGAACAAACTTCTTATGGTGTTTACTTAGCAAGAGAGATGGGCAAGTTTCATTCAAATGTAATATATCTGCTTTAATCCCAGCATTGTTAACGCGTCCCACACAAACTGTTTGTCACACATTTAGTTTGTTAGTTGCAGTTTGTATTCAGCAGCAGGCTGAATCCGCGAAGAGCAATAACCCTAAGAAATGCGGGGCAATAGGCGACAAAGAAACTAAACTACATGCGCAAACACAGAAAACTTCAAGTTCCCCCAACTGCCAAATCCCACTTTAACCCCTGGTTATATCCACTGTTGGGTTGCTTGCCTTTAGATTACTCTCCACCCAGAAAACAACCGCGCTAAACTAGATAAGTGATGGATGATGATTTTACTACAGTCATTGAACGTCTTTGCACTGTTATATGACCTGAATGAAAGTAAAGTGCATGTTTGTAGTCCATCTTCTAAAGTTGTAGTTTCAGCACAGACATCCGCTGTCACATTATTGCTCAGAAATTCATGCCGAGCACTTAGCATGCTGTTATGAAGAGACACTAAGCAGATAATTGCGGGCTACTGTACCTGCTGAGGGCTGACGTTAGAAACACAGCAAGACACCACAACAAAGAGCTGTAGCCAAAGAGCAGCGAGCCGGCTTCCTGCTGCCATGTTGGCTCTTTCTCGTAACTTCTTCTTCTTCTTCTTCACTCCGGCAGACACAAAGAAGCGAGTGAGGAAAGAAAGTGTCGAAATAAGTCCGCAAAAACAGAAACAAAAAGAGTAGTAGGGATAAAATTCTCTCCTCTACTTCATATACCGAAAGGCCTGCCCCTGTGAGTCATATGACCCAAGGTGGGAGTCACATGACTAACGTCACTCGTTGCCTACTTCGGATTTAATGGTATTTAACCTGACATGTTTTCTATAGCCCTTTATTAACTATTAGAAATTTATTATTATAATTATTATTATTTTTTTATTTGGACTATTTTGAAAATGTTACTTTTCACTTTAATTGCTATATTTTATTGAGTCTACAAGAAAGCCTGTATGCAAGTGGTGTAAATACATGTATAAAATTGCAAATACATAATATTACACGTGTTGTGACATTTTTAATTAATTATTAATATAGCTGATGGATCAGCAGGACTTACATCTATATCGTCTTGGCTCAGTTTTTTCTCGAATATACATCCGGAAATACCGTCCGTGCGTAAATATGTGCATCTAATTCAAATTTACTTATGCACTAAATTATCATATCTCTATTCACAATACAGCAGAATGGATGCACTTATTACTTTTATCCAAACTGTGGCAGAATATCATGAAAATAGCACAGACGTCAGGCAATCTAAAGTGTGCTGTACAGAGATAATCATGAAATCGTGCACATACACACCACAGAACCACAGACCAAAAAACTCAAATCAGCTGCAGAAAACAATCCTTTACATTTAACTAGTGAAGCTGCAAACATCAGCTCAGTGGGCACTAATGACCCTCCTTCAAACTGTTCTTTAGATTTTATTCAAAGAGTGTATGCATAAAGATTTAGATACATATAAAACATAAAGTTTATATATTCTTGTCACGATCTGGTTACAGGGACTCAAACGCAGAGCGGTTAGGTGTCTCCAAGGTGTAGTTTATTTACAGTGCCAGTGCAATGTATGTACAGGGAAGGGATCTAAAACTCCGGGGAATCACAGGGTAGCTCTCTCACACTCGCTCACGTCTTCTTTGCTCACACTCACACACGTTCACACGGCAGGGAGGACGCAGGTCCGGGGGGGGGAGAGAGATCTGAGGCAGAAGAGAAGGAAAGTCACCAACTAATCACAAATCACGAATTATGAAGCACAAGTCCACAGGAGCTGTGAGAACACTAACGTCAGTAGTACAATCCTCCAGCGACGAGAGGATCTGTGTTCCAGCCTCAAATAGTGCTCCCGGTGATGACAGGTGATTGTTGTCAGGTGTGTGTGTGGGCCAAGGGCGGGAGCCCACAGTGAGCTCCGTCCAGGCAGAGAGGGAGAGAACAGAAACAGCAAATGTAGCCTTGTGGGGCCGACCGGGCAGGCACGGAGACCATGACAATTCTGCATAATACAGTGTCATGTGGATGCATTTCCCTGTGTGGTTGGCCAATAAACAGCATATTTTAAGGGTTAAATTGTAGATCTATGACTTTTTTTCTATGCTTGCAATGATCAGGATCGTTTATTTATTCTATAAATAGTAGCCATCCTTAACCCAACTGGACATTTACAATAGATAACTAAAACGACAACATATTCTCCTTACATACAAACACAGTTTTATTACATCATTCACACACAAACACACACAGGTAAATGTAAACCACTCAGATTAAAAACTCACTTTGCAAAAATGATGCAGAAAAATGCAGAAAGTAAAAAGAAGATTTTATTTAAAATAATATTTAAAAAATCCAACTTCACATGTACAACTTCATGAAACAGTTTATTTGTTGATTTGCCGTACAGCTGATTAGTAAAGATCCTCCCCGTGTTTTCACATCCCAACTAAATCCCTGAATAAACAATAAAAGCAGAAGTATGTTGGAAAATAAAAGTAATAAACATTTTACAATTTAAAACTGTGAAAAAAGGAAATTCTTTCCTACATTAGAGCCATATTTATATCAAACAGGCACTCAGAGAAAAACATAAAGTGACATTTTCCATCATAGAAACAGAAACAAGAACAATTTCATTACAAGGAAGAAAATCAGCTACCGCACATTTAATGTACCCGACTTGTATTTTAAAGTGCTCAGAGTGGTCAGTAAGACCAGAAAAGTGTTGCTTAATGCAATTACAGTACACAAGGAAACTATTATTATTATTACAGCAGATCTAATGGACTCAGCTGGACATTTAAAACCCACAGGTAAAAAAAAAAATGCAGCATTTTCTATAAAAATCTAAATATAATTCCTTTGGTTACATTAAGCACCTTGTTTTTTTCACACATTCGATCACACAAGTACCTGAATTTAATATTTTACATCAGTTTTCTAAGAGGAGAACTGATTTCAGAATTTGAGGCATCTTGTATATTTAAGAAGTTCACTTATGTGACTACACCAGGGGTGTCAAAGATAAGGTCCGGGGGCTAGAATCAGACTGGCACAGACTCCATTTGGCCCGCAGCTTTGAAAAATGTGAAGGTGCGCATAAATTGTGGACTTTTAACTGCATTTTCACTTCGTCTCTATGCAGCTCTAGATTTTGGCAACACTGTGCATGCGTCGTGGCCTGGTTAAAGCCAGATGTCTATGACTGTGTCAGTTTTACCGTCATTTCAATGATATATCAGAAAGGTAGCTCAGAAAAGAAAGGGTGGTAGTTTTTTCAGCATCTCTTGCTTCATCATTCCTGTGTGAGGTCAGGAGTCTGTCAGAATATTGTGGCTCTGCAGCTATTTACCAAAACACACATAAGAGCTGTGACATACATCAGCTTTGGAAAATGTAAAGGATAGAAAAAAAAATTTAAAAAAAAGATTTTTAATCAAAAATAGCGTGACATTCATTGTGCAGATCCTTGTCTCTCCATTTTTTTGACATCATAAAATTCGTTTTTAAAGTCTCTTTGCGTTCCTGAGAAATTCGATGGATTAAAAAACCCTCTTAGTTTTCTTGCAGTGTTTCAATCTGAGAAAGAAAACAGGTGTAAATATTGTTAGACAGTTCACACTGTTCTGCATAAGACAACAAATGAACAGACGTAAACCCGGCTTCTCATCGACAACTTTGTCTCTGCGTGTTGGGGTGATATAGTTTAAATGGATGCTTCTTCTGCCACCCGAAGCGTCTTGATTTTGATCATCGCAGCGTGCTGCCATGTATCAAGCGTAATTTTCTTCTCTTACTAATTTTTGCACAGTGCATCTTACATGAAAAGTCGCACGGTCCTCCTCAGTTAACAGAAGAGAGCAACATTTATGTTTATTTCGAGGGTTCTCTTGCAAACGCTGCCTGCTTACCTCTGCTCTTTGATTACATTTAAACACAGTAATTACAACAACAGGTCACAGGCCATTTTAACTTCACACTGAACTTTAAATACTCGAAGTGCGCTCTCTGATTTCACTGGAACATTTTAAAAGGTTATATTTATTTTTGTGCAAATAGCCATGTACGTGCTTTTCTTATCTAAGTGCAAGGACACATTAGATGTACTTCATGAACTTTTGGATGTTTAAGTAAAGGATTTAATAATATTTTCTGACATTTTCTACCTACCTTCTCGTCTGCTTTAATGGCCACTATACAGGTGGATCTTGGCGAACGAGACAGTCTCGAAATACTGATTGTGGCCTTTCTCGTAGATGACAAAGATGTACTTGCGGTCCTCTGCAGAACCGCTGTCCAGTGAAGTGATGCAGGAATAGCCGCTCGGTCCCGCCCATATCTGCATGGCTTCCTTCTCCCAAGATTTGCCGTTTGTCAGCGACCATTTCAAGGTTAGGTTCACTCCTGAGGGAGATTATGAGGTTATTTACTCGATCACCCAACTTTATAACATAAATCTTAGAGAGTTTTCAGTTCAATTAAAAAAAGCATTAAGGGAATCCTCGATCATCGTATCTCAATCTCTCCACTTAGAGAGCATAAACCATTGTGAATCTATTTCGGCTGCTTTGGTGCAAATTAAAGTGACAACATGAGAGGCAACGAGGAGACAAACTACCAAAAAAGGGAGTACTTTTGCAAAGACCATTGCTCTCGCCTTATCCATCCTTTCTGATTTTTCTGTAGTGTTGCTCTGTGTTAGTGTCCTTCTCACTATTGGTACTCTGGTTGCACAGATAGTTCAGTGACACATCCATATGTGCCACAAGAAGGTTTGCTGTGCCACCCAGTACAGTCTCAAGAGTGTGGAGGAGATACCAGGAGACAGGGGAGGTTACATGAGGAGCTAGGCAGGGACGTAGTCTCTGCTCCTTTGTGCAACTGCCAGAGCACTACAAAATGAGTCTACTGACATTCTTCAAGATTGTGCTCCATTAGTGTTTTTGAACAGTGTATGTTCACTGGAAGAGGACTTATCCTCATTATCGGCTCCATATTTTGATTATTAAACTCTGGAAGAGAATTACTCATCAAAACAATCGTTCTTTATTTTATTTGGGCCTTTGTGCAGCCCTTCAGTTCATCTACTATTAGAAACAAGACATTTTACCTCCCTTTCTGTCCTTTGAGCTAACTGCTCTCTTTGACATCATACAGAGACAAGAGTATAAAAAAACTGTGTGAAAGCTGAACATTTCGTATGAGGAGAGATCAGTGTAACTATATCTTTACTTAAAATAAACAAAAGTACTGCATACAAAACTAGAAACTGTGCTTCTACAGAATTAAAGTGCTTTGTTTACTAGAGTTTAGCGCTTCTCACTCTTTTCCTCGTTGCAGGGGTTGGTGAAGTAGATCACGCCCTCTTTTTGCAGAGTTCCAGCTGCCACTACAGGATCCACCAGTGCCTCGTCAAAGATCAGGCCCTCCAAGGGCAGGGTCAACCCTCCATCATAGCTGTGCACCACAATGCGACACTGACAGTGGTATCTGTTCTGGTTCCGCACGTTGATGGCGATGGTGCCGTCAGTCAACTCAATGGGCTGGAGAAGAAGAGACGGAGAGAAAAGACTAAATGCTTGTGTTAATGCTTGTGTGTGTCACTGCACAGACCTAGCTTTAGTGATATCACATTTTATGAACTTCTCTTTTACTATGATGCCAGTTCATAGAATCTACAGAAGGAACTGAAACTGGCAAAGCAGGTAACTATGTGGAAGTTTCATCCAGTTTTATAGGAATGTGAAAATACTGCTTTGGTAAATGTGATTTCTCTTAAAGTCACACTGAAATCAATTTAAAACTTAACCTTTTTATATTCTTTATATGTTCTTTTACATCATCATAGTGTTTACTTGTTTGTGCTGTGTGGTAGCTGTGTGTCTGTTGGATCATTGTCAAAAAAAGACATTTTTAATCCCAGTGACACATTTTCCTGGATACCTCTTACCTGGCACTCATCAGGGTTAAAGTCTTGTGGTTTCTTCTTGTGGTTGTAGGGGATACTTTTCAGCGCCGCACCGTTGTACCAGGTTTCCCCGTGGTCGTCGCTCAGGATGCAGAAAACACCGTCGCCGTTCAGCGTCCCGTGACCGCAAACCACCAACCTCCCCTTTGCAGGATTGAAGCGTTTCTGTAGTCCAGAGCAGACAAAACAGGAAGAAAGATGGTGATCAGAGTCAGCATCGTGACCTCTGTTATAATTCTTATCAGTGCATAGTATTACATCTGAGTAGATCACTAAACACCTAAAGGTTTCTATTTAAAAAGCAAACCTTTTGGGTTCACCGAGGCTTTAAACTGAAAAGTAATGACTGAATGAATCTGGGGGGGGGGGGTTTATTATGCATGTTGTTGTTTTTGTGCTCTCCTGCAACCTCAAGTATTTGTTCCTTGTTTAGGTTCTTGTTTCAGTTTTTAAGTCTTTTTTTATTATGCTTTAACTGTGAAAATTGTTTAAAGTCATCAAAATCTTTTCCAAATCTATCTGCTTTAGAGATACAGGTCACTTACATTTTAAGTAGAGCAAAAAAGCAGTAAGCCAAGAAGTAGATTTTTTTTATTCCCTCTGAATTAGAGCAATAAAAGCACTCGAGTTCAAACTGGGCGCTGGTACAGCAGGTAAACCATATGTGATAAGGTTATTCCTTAGGCCCAGGTTTGAATTTTTCCCATAGCTTTCCTGGTTTCTTTCTTCTGTCCTTTCTAGAATAAAAACTAACAAGCCACAAACTATATCTTAAAACGTATAAACGCCAAATATAGTTGTTGTTTTTTTACATTAACAGCAGTAACACCTGTTGATCACCTGTGAACTATTAAATCTTTACCAGAAAAGTATTTTTTTTTAAAGAAAAAATATTAGTTTGCATATATGAGTTTAAATTTGCATCATTCTTGTCATGGCTAACTGTGTGGGGAAATAAATGAGGACCCAAGAGCAGGCACTCGCTGAGATACGAAGGAGGTTTATTGCAAAATAAAACACAAGGAGAGAATGGCAAAACGGAACAAAAGATAATCTAAACTGGGAGGAATAAACTTTACACAGACGTAAAGCTGAAAACACTCATATGAGACAGAGACCTTCAGAATAAAACAGGAAACTCACACATTCGAAGACACAGACCAAGAAACATGGACTTTACACAGAGGGAACACACGGGCAGAGAAAACTAAACACAGAACAGAGGGGGCACAGAGAAACACGAGGGGCAAGGGATCAAAACCTAGGAACCATGGAAATAAATCACTAATGAACTCGACATTATACAAAAATCTCAGAGAACTGAAAACGCTGGGTCAAAATGAACCAGAACCGTGACAATTCTTGCAACATCAGGCATTTTTGTGTAACTGATTCTGCATTTTCAGGAAAAACTAATCTGTCTATGACAATGTTGAGGTCACAGAAACTGAGAATAGCTTGTATGGAATATGATACACGTGGCATCACGAGGTCAGGCGTGCACATGGTCGGTGAGTTTCAGCTTGTGACGCCGAGGCTGAATACATGTCGGCACTTTCACATGGTGGATCATTTGACCTCAACAAGAAAAGACGAACAACGCGCCTGAGAGAGGCTGTGATATGGCATCAAAAACAAAACCAGGCAGCTCAGTTTATAACACTAAGTTCATTTGTAATGAACTGGTTCTCCATGAGGGATTTAAACCCTGTTGTGCCAAACTGTTGCACTTTCAGGTGCTATACTGACCATTTTCTGTCTGAGCTTGAAGCTATGAGGATCTCTGCTCTCACTTCTTTAATTTGGACAGGATAAAAAAAAGAGACAGGAATCGAGAACCAGCTCCAAACTGTTCCATCACTTAACCTCCAGGCTCATCAGTTCCTTTTGTTAAAGCTAGCTGCTAAATTCACAGCAATGCAGCCTTTTGCACACATGAAAGTGTTTCTACACAGAGATAATAAAGCAGTGCAGGACAGCTCTCCTTCTACACAGAAAACTGATCAAGATTAACGATCTGATCCATCAGCAGATTCAATAAGGGCCTTGGTGCTTCTAATGCACAAAAAACACTCTTTTCACTGACAATAAAAGATTCATACTGCCAAACCAGTGCACTAAGTTTGCACACACGTGCAAAATTATACATAATTACAGAGGTGGAAAGCCACGCAGTAAAATCTTACTTTATGACTTTCATGGAAATACTGAGCTGTCAGGATTCACATGATCTAAATAAAAATGAATCTGGCTTAAAGGTCATTGAAATCATTTTACATCTTGAGAAGTTCACTCACTTCAGTGTCACATGACTCTCTCTCACCTGGAGGCCGAGGCCCGGCCCGGGAATGAACTTCTTCACCCCGAGCGTAACTGAGAGGTTTCTGGGCGGGGTCCAGCTGAGGCCGTCGTCCCGGCTCTCCACCATCATGATGCTGGGTGGGCTGCAGTGGTCGAGGTAGAAGCACACGTCGTAGATCAGAATCACTGAGCCCACTTCCTCGTCCACCACAACGGAGCCTAAGTTCAGGCCGTCCGGCTTCATCCCGTCATCGACGATGAAGCTGGTCGGGGACCAGGTGGCTCCTGGAAGATGATAAATTGTTCAATTTGACGTTTTATAATTTAACTTTCTACTCACGGAACAGTTGTGTTATAACTCTGAATTTTTTTTGTCTATATTTTCCACTAATTTTGTGCATTTTCTCCTTTTAAAACCAAGATTTCAGTTTTATGTTTGGGGCTCAATCACGAGAATTTATGCAATCAAGCTGTTGTATTGCTGTTTTTTTCTACAAACCAGGGCTAAAACTGTGACATGTGTGACATAATTTTGAAAATATTTGTAAAACCAAATATCTGCTGCAAAAACTGACTGATGCTAATGATAATGGCACATGTCTCTTAACTGAACTGGTCTCCACAGAGAGGGCAAACATCAGAGACAGGTGTGTGAGTCTCTGCATCGCGCTGCACCGTAATTGTTTTAATCGCACATGAGGTTAACACAGGGACAGTTTTCAGAGTTTTCAGGGGGATGGACAAATGAATCATGACTGTGCTGCTCTTCTACAAATCCTTCTTAACGTTTTAAGCTATCGTGTCTACAGACAGAGCGATGATGCTACCAAAAACACAACCTCTTGAGCAGAGGTAAAAAATAAATGCTGTCATGGCTCACGACAGGTATTAGCTGATTGCTCATTTCCAGTGTATTGTATTTGATACCTCTTTTATGTTAGTTTTTGAGACTTCTACATCATCAGCGTGATTTTTCCCCCCAGAAAAAAAAACCTAAACAATTTGCACAAAAGTTACAGATGTAGCAAAAATGATGCAAAAGTGTTTTAACAGCTTTATCTGTTTATTTA
The DNA here is from genome assembly GCF_963969265.1 of Rhamphochromis sp. 'chilingali'. NCBI lineage: Eukaryota > Metazoa > Chordata > Actinopteri > Cichliformes > Cichlidae > Rhamphochromis > Rhamphochromis sp. 'chilingali'. Next base: position 25,226,305 of record NC_137944.1, read on the forward strand.
TTTATTATTTTTTGCATTTGGCTTTGACGTCTGCCTTTCTTCCCAGCGCTTCCACTTCCCAGTCTTGTTTAAAAGTGAAGTTTTGCATGTTTTGACCCTCTGTGTTGCTCTGACTTGTGATCAAATGCACGTATACAGGCTGTTAGTTTGACTCAGCTGAGTCTTGCCTTTGTCTGTGGAGCGCCGCATTGCAATGAACTTCGCTCCACGGTCAGCAGAAGAAGTCTTCCTGGCTTCTGAAAACGCCAGCAGGCTTCCTTTGGGGGTGAAGGTGAGCAGCGGGATCCTGTAGGTATTCACCTGGCCCTGGGACCCACTCACCCACAGGAGCTGCTCCTCAAACACCAGGGGATCAATCTGAACAGCAGGGAGGAGGGCAGATAAAAAGAGTCAGGGATGACTGAGAAGTATCTACAGGCAAAACCAGTTTGGCCAAGAGCATCTTCAGCATACTTTAGGTGTCATGTAACACACAAACATGTGATCGTGCTTCGAGTTTTGGAAATTATTTTATTTTATTCAACTGCAACATTTACCTAAAAATTATTTATACCTTAGAAATCCCCAAATCATGCAAGTTCTAGAGAAAAAGAAACAAAAAGCCTAACATTTAACCTTTAATGAATCGATTTCACTCTAACCAACCTTAGCTAACACGTCACCAGCTCCACCGCACACACTGCAGGGCTTCAGCATGCTGCTATAACCCGGTAATAAGCAGGTAATAACAGGCACTGTACCTGGGAAGGGTTGACGGTGAGGACACACGAAGACGCCAAAGCAGAGAGTAGTAACCACAGTGCAGAGAGCCGCCATGCTGCCATGTTTGACTTCCTTCTCGGATTTCTTCTTCTTCAGAACAGAAACACACAGCAAAGATCGCGCGAAAGCCTCTCTTTTATCTTGCCTTACTTCTTTAACCAACACATCTTCCCAATAAGTCATATGACAAAGACGGTCACATGACTAAAGCACCTATCAAAATAAAAGAGGAAACTTTACTTGATTTAATTTTTAATCCTAACGACTGATTATAGAATATCGTTATTTACATTACATAAGCAAATAATGCAGTTACTTTTATCATGTCTTTTTTTTTAAAAAAGGTAATACGTATTCAAGGTTGTATTGTGCATGTCGTACAGTTTTACACATCTTTGCACATCCTTCCTTAATAATTAAAGGAAGAGTTTCATAGTTAAACTAATATTATAGATGTTTTACAGAGAAGCAGGGAAGTGCAAATCACATGTACAACATCAACAACAAAATAACGTTTCCGAAAGCACTTTTACATAAAAAAAAAAATAAACAAACAAATAAAAGAATTGACAACAAACTAACATTTAGGAAAACACTTTAACAAGTCCGCAACAAATTAACAAGTGGCTCTTGACGGAAATGGATTGTCTGAAATACCGGAAGTGACTCAACGATTAGGCTTACTACATTATTTGTAGTACAGAAAAGTGATTTGTAGTCAGCTAAACAAGGGCTTTTCACAGAAGTAGTGTTCAGTTAATGTTTGAAGAGATTTTACAAAAGAGTATGGGTGAGATAATGAAGTTCAGATTTTTAAATGCCACGGGGATTTTCTTAAGAAAATATCCAGGCCTTAAAACCGTCATGGTCCACACTCCAGCCCAGCAGGTGGCGGTAAAGCGCCTTTAAGTTGACGGCAGAAGAAGAAGCAGCAGCTAAACACGGGATTTCAACAAACGGACTTGTTGCGGACTTGTTAATTTGTTGCGGACTTATTAAAGTGTTTTCTTAAATGTTATTTTGTTGTCATTTTTTGTTTTTGTTTTTTACGTAAAAGTGTTTTTGGAAATGTTATTTTGTTGATGATGTTGTAAATGTGATTTGCACTTCCCAGCCACCGTTCTATACAGTATTAAACATATTTTTGTTTGTTTGTTTTTATTTTTGGAATAAATGTCATTGGTGTGTAAATTTTGAGCATGTAATTCTAATTTTCTTCGATTTCAGATGTCCATTCAAAAGATAAGAACATGGAAAAGGTTTCATGCACTTACCATTTTTATACACATGGGGGCAGAAACAGCACGGACGCCTGTCATGCACGCACACACACACACACACACACACACACACACACACACACACACACACACACACACACACACACACACACGACCAAAAAACAAAACAAAAGCAAAGTTAGAGCAGAAAATGATTTTTGTGCTATTTACTGAAGCTCCAAACCTCAACTCAACTTAGTAGGAAGCTGCATGCGGAAATCCAGTTTTCAGAGAAAAAAGTTTAAACTTTAAACCTTTACAGTGAGGAAGGACTCTTATTGGTGCGATATAACCTTTTCTTGAAAAGATACAAAACATTTTCAAAAACTGTGAGTGCCTAGAGGTGTTTTTCAGTAGGAGGGGCGGAGGGAAATCTGGTGGTTAAGATATAAATCAGTAAACTAGCATACTCACTTAAGTGTCAGTGCACATTATACATCTCTCTTTATATTCTATCATATTCTGCAGCAGAACAGCTGCTGATTGCACTTTTAATTATTAAAACTGCCAAAAACATGAATGCCATGACACTCCTGTGTGGATGTGGAAGGTGCTGTTTGTCTTTTAAGGGAGCTGGTGCCACATTTAAAGGTAAAATGTGAAAAAATTACTAATACACAGGGTGCTGTGGCTGTAGATGTCTGATTTATTGTCCAAATTTTTATGTCTTTTGGGACTGTGTTAAGATCTGACCTTTCTCTGTTCTGTGTGATTTAGCACGCCTTGGTCTGGGGATATTATATTTAGATCTTCACACGTGTGAATCCATATTGACCCACAGTGGGGTCCTTGGACCTTATGAGTTAATGTGTAACAGTCGTTCTGAAGTTTTAGCTTCTTGCAACTACGGATACTGGATGCCTGTGCTGGCATTTCTCCTGCGGTGTTGCTATCAGTGTGTGAAGAGTGGGAGAAGAGGGCAGCACATTGAACACAATTTATAAGTGGTCAGAAACGTGTAAATAACTCATGAAAGAATAAAGTTATGTTGAAACCAAGCAAACCATTGTTTTTCTTGTGACATTACCAATAAGTTTGATGTGTCACATGGCCCTCTTCCAAACAACAAGTTGTATCCAAGATGGCTGACTTCAAAATGGCCACTATGGTCACCACCCATCTTGAGGAGTTTGCCTCCTCACATATACTAATGTTTCACAAACAGGACTTTAATATCACCAACCATTCCCATTTTATTATAGTGTATCCATATAAATGGCCCACCCTGTATGTATATATATATATATATATATATATATATATATATATATATATATATATATATATATATATATATATATATATATATATATATATATATATATATATTATAGACAAACAGAAGAAGACGGCCGTAGTGATCGATGTAGCGGTTCCGAATGACAGCAATATCAGGAAGAAGGAACACGAGAAGCTGGAGAAATACCAAGGGCTCAGAGAAGAGCTCTAGAGGATGTGGAGGGTGAAGGTAACGGTGGTCCCCGTGGTAATCGGAGCACTAGGTGCGGTGACTCCCAAGCTAGGCGAGTGGCTCCAGCAGATCCCGGGAACAACATCGGAGATCTCTGTTCAGAAGAGCGCAGTCCTGGGAACAGCTAAGATACTGCGCAGGACCCTCAAGCTCCCAGGCCTCTGGTAGAGGACCCGAGCTTGAAGGATAAACCGCCCGCAGGGGCGTGCTGGGTGTTTTTATACATATATATATATATATATATATATATATATATATATATATATATATATATATATATATCAAAATGAAGCTAGTTTTTCTCAACGGGTCCCTGCATGAAGGCCATGAGCCTCTTTCTAATGCTGACAGGTTGAGCTGAACACCACACAAACCACATTCCTGCAGTCATGAGTTTGGGCTGAGCTCAGTCACGAGAGAGAGAAACAGAGCGAGAGAGAGAAAGAGAGAGAGAGAGGCTGAGACTCATTCGTGTGATAGAGGCATACGCTTCAATTCTGTGTGTGTCTGTAGGACCATCATGTGGTAATTCTCTCGATTAACAGGAGTTATGGTAGGAAGGACAAAGGGAATACAAAGATGACAGCTTTGGTGAACTGATGGAGTTTCATCTGAAGTTCAGGTAGGACATGTTTAGTCTTGCTTTGGAACTCTCACGTGTACAGGTGTCAGGAGAAACAAAATAACTTACAGAGGAACTTTTGCGCACAAAAAAAATGCGTAGGAGCAAAAATATTCAACCATTGTCATCGTCGAGGCTTCAGTTTAACGTCAGGTTAAGGATACACTGTTTAGTTTACGAGCAGGCAAAAAGGATGTGCAGTTTGCAACACCGGACATGAAAACATGATGCATTGTAAAGATAACAGCTGGGTGTTTACTGATAAAGCCCTCTGGGTGGTAAAAACATGCACCGAGTGCAAGATACAGCCTGCCTGCACATGTGTGAAATGTGTCATTCTTTTTCTTCCCCATCCTCATCTGCAGGTGCAGTGTAAGCAGGCAGTGATAAACTGTCTCCATGCCAGTACTGGCATTGTTAATAAGGTCTAACGTTAGACCTTATTAACAATCAAGGAAGTGAAAATGAAAGTAAATAAAGTCAGAATGAGAGCAGTGAGGAAGAGGTTAGACTTCAATAGGTTAGACACCGACAGTTTAAATTTCACACTTAACTGCTAAACTTTGTTTCCAACGACAGCCAGAGAGAGCTGGTTAAAAAACATTTAAGTTCATTACTTTTCTTTTATTTGACGGTCAGTTTTGGTGCTGGAGAGGGATCTGGTTCAGGTGTAGTGTCCACAAGAAACCTGTGTCTCCTCTTCTTTTATGAGACAGCTTCTCTGCTATGGCATTTTTGCACGTTTGTGTGCAACGAACGAGTTTTATTTTGGTAAAACTCCAAAATAATCACAACAATGTAATTTCTCAACAATTCAGCCCATTTGTTCTGCCTCCGTAAGCAGATATTGTATCAGTATTGCACAGCAGTAACAGCCCACATCCCCGAAAGCAGAAGTTAAAGTTTCCTGCAAGGTTGCAGACTTCTCACAGTTAACTGTAAATGTGTTTATTAGCGATAAAGGCCTCTTTAAGGTTTTTTTTTTGTCCCCGTTATCGTTATGGCTGTGGTTTCGTTAACATATTTAGCTTTTAGCTTTAGCTTTTTAAATTACTGGTCACAGATCGACTTTGGGTTTAGTTTCTTTTAGTTTACTTACAGAATACTGCAGTTTAGGGGAAACATGAGCTATACATGTGCACCTAAAGCTCTCATAGAGTTTATTCAAGTGGTGCAAAGATGTAGGGATCCATGGACTGCTGAAATGAACATGAAATGGAATGAGAACCTTACCTTATATGCTACATAGTCACCCTATAAAGGCCTCAGCCTCCTGTCAGATCAGCATTTAACACCTTACTAGTACTTAGCTGGGCTCACTTTTTATCTTCAGCGCTGCCATTCTGGATTCTGTGAACTGGTCCATTATCCAACCATTAAGTGATGGATACACTGTGACTGTTAAAAGGATGGATATGGTCAGCAACAATAGTCTGGTAGGCTGTGGTGTTTAAACTGTGCTCACTTAGTACTAAGGGGCAAAGTGTGTAAAAAGAAATGACACATCCACCATGCATCCTTGATGCGAGATTGGATGGCTCCACGCTTTTTATACCAAATTTAGATCCTACTATCTGAATGTGGCAGCAGAAATCGAGATTCATCAGACCAGGAAATATTGTCCAGTCTTTTTACATCCAATACTGGGAAACCTGTGAACAATGTAGCCTCGGTTTCCTGTTCTTAGCTGACAGGACAGGTATTCTGCTGCTGTAGTCCATCTGCTTCAAGGTTTGACGTGTTACATTTTCAAATGCTCTTACCTGTTATACCCACTGGTGATTTGAATTACTGTTGCCATTCTCCTCTGACCTCTGACATGAACAAGGCATTTTCACCACCAGAAGTACTGCTCACTGGATTTTGTTTTTTTATTTTTCAGACCATGTTTATGTACCTAAATGCATAAAGGTGCTGTCATATGATTGGCTTATTACACTTTTGTGTTAATGAACAGTTGAACAGGTGTATCTAACAGAGTGGCTGGCATATAGAGACTAATATACATGCTTTTCTCTGTGTTGGAGGACTGTGTGCTGCATTTGTAACATTTGACTGATGTAACTGATCATCAAGGTGATGTAAGAGTAAAAAAGTTCAAACATGCATCTAATATACAACATGCATAAAACTATGCAGCGCTACTATTTATGTAAAACAGTACAGCTACACTTTTTTCAGGTGCTTGTCAAGTTACTTCTAGTATGTAATCAATGCAAAAGTGATTTTAACTTTTCCAGTCATTTCTCTCTAATATATTGACATGCCCATGACTCAGCTCTCTGCGCAGTTCAGTACTGATAGTAGCTAAATATTTTACTTCCTTTGGTTTTGTGTGTACCGTCTTGAAGTTCCCCTTTGTTGGGACTCATACACTAGGAAAAGAATAAATGAATGCATTCCTCTTTACTTTATCTCTTATCATGACGTGCTTCCTCACAAATGTGTTCTCCAGGCTTACCAAACAGTTTCCCAATGCTATTCATACTGGCAGTCACAACCTCTTACACGCACATGATTTTCTTTCTGACTGTCTTCTTGTGATTCTTGCAAAATCGTGCATGACTCTGCCATCACATGAGCCAGAGGAACTTTTAAGCTTAACAGTTTAGATTTTTTTTTTTTTTAAATTTAATTGTTTTGTTCTTAAGGACACAATGACCCCCGAGATGATGGAGGACAGCAATGGAGTTTGCCACATAGTGGAGGAGAGGGAGGGGGACGTTCAAATTCAGTACTCCAGACCTCATGCGCGGGACAGCATCAACAGCAGACCTGACTGGTCGAACGGTAACTGCATTTTTTATTGTATGTATTTGATAAACAGCTCTTCATTCATCACATCCTTAGTTCGGTTTTTGTGCATCAAAGATCAGCTGCTGATGGAAGATGAATTTATGGCATATAGCTTTTTATGCTGATTTACTGGCAGTATTGTTTTGCAAGTTGACATTTGTAGCTTGTTAATGAAATGAATTGCCTTTTTACTGCGTCTGTTTGAAGGAACAAGGCTTCTGGTCTCAGTATGAATCAGGATGTTTAGCTGTTAGATATAAAACAGGAAGTAGGATAAATAAATAGCAAAATCTTTGTGCCTAACCCTGGCCAAAGTGTAGCCTACTAAGGCCTATGGTGTAGAGAAATAATTGAATCAATTCATTTGGATTACTTTGATGTTTCTGCTTCTTTTTGCTGATACAAAACAGTCATGAGAGCATTCTTAACAGTGTAGGAAACCCTTCATCCTCTGCAGCTTGTGCTACCTGTGGTGCAATTTGATTTTCTATTTATTCGCTTCCCGAACCTCTCTTTTCATTCCTACACCTGGGACAAGCAGATATACCTTCTAATGAGACCTAAAAGCCGAGCTGCTTTTTTAAACCACCTCAGTGAGGTTAAATGTTGGACGTCACAGCAGTTTCTGAAACAAAGTACCACAAATGTTATTGTTCAGTCCCACAAACTGAGAACTTCTCTTGGGCATTTGAAAGCTGCCAGAAACATGAGTGTTCACTTCAATTCAGGCCTCATGTTTGAGTCTCATGTTAAAAAAAGTTCTCCTAGTTAGAACCATCTATAGAATTAAAGCTACACTTTCACACTCAGATCTGCAGAAAGTCGTCTATGTACTTTTTAAGCCTGGATTATTGCACCTTCCTGCCGTCTGGCAGGTGCTTGGCATCTTACTGGATACTTCAGACAGCATCACATCACCCCCATCCTGGCTTCTCTCTGTCGGCTCAACGGATGAACTGATCTAAGAGTTTACTGATCGCTTTTTTAAAGCTTGTTTGGGTCTGCCTCCGAGCGAGGCAGCAGAATAACTGACCTTGTATGAGCCTGCTCGAGGCTTCAGGTGGGGCTTTTTAAGTGGTTCAAAAGGTTCAAATCTAGAGACAACCCTCAGCTGTGATGTGACCTTTCTGAGGAGACCATCCTTCAGAATTAACGGCTTCTTTTAAATAGCTTCTAAAAATTCATTTCTATAGACTTGCTTAGATGTGATGCCTTTTATCATCCTTTAGCTGTCTCCCTAACTGCCTGCCTCCAGTCTCTTTAAATATGTTAATATTTTTTATTCTTTTGTGTGTGTTTGTGTGACCTTAATCTTTGGAATTCATTTTAGTAGCCTAGATTTCCAGTTCTGTCAAAGCACTGGATTATTATCAAAGCTGTGTGTTTTCTACCAACTGATCTGTTGAATTGGTTGCAAATAACATGAACAAGCTGATAAATCATATTTAATAAAAGCCAAATTGGGTAATTCATCTCACACACTATATGGAGAAAAGTACTGGGCTTTGAATTCAGGTGTTTTCAGGTGTATACGACCAAGCACCAAACATGCAGTCTGCCTTTAAAAGCATTTGAGAAGGAATGGGTTAACTAAATCAGAGCGTGGTGCTGTAATAGGACGCCACCCCTGCAACAACTCAGTTACTGAAATTTCCTCCTTCTTAGATATTCCACAATCATCTGTAATTTGTGATATGTGACGTGATAAGAAGTGGAAGCTTTTAGAGATCACGGCAACTCAGGCATAAAAAGTTACAGAGCTCGGTCGCTGCTGAAGTGGACAGTGTGGAAAAGCAGCCAACTCTGTGTTGGCTCAATAACTGCAGAGCTACAAGCCTCGGCTAGCATTAACATCAGCACAGAGACCGGGTGCTGGGAGCTTCATAGCGCAGGTTTCCATGGTCCAGAAGCACCTGTAGATGTAATGTGTAGGCAGTTTTGCCCACATAGTGCTTTAGTCAGACCTACACTACCTTCCACTATGATTATAGTGCCTGTTTCAGTTCAGAGAAAATATTAATGCAACAGTTGTGTAAAGGTTGAAAAAGCGAGTTAAAATCTCGTTCTTACTTACAGACTGTTTGCGTCAATCTAACCAATAATTCAAGAACTCTCTGGATGGATTGTTTGCAAGTTGTTTCTGACTCTGGCCTGTTTCAGTCTGTGATCCACACGCGTGTGTTTGGATATCTTAATACATTTTTAAGCTTTTTAGCACTAAAACAGAAATCATGGTACCACACTGAGTGCCCTTGTGCAGGCTTTTAAATACAGAGTGAAAGATTTTGGGTATGCAACACATGCTTACATGCAGTCCACGAATTCAACAGCCCAATAGCAATAACATTATTTGTAGGTGCAGTGCTGATTGGTTATAAAGTGGGCTTGCAAAGGAAGAAAACTGCATCGGAGATTTTAAAAAGCAGCACAGATCTGACTGCAGTGGGCAGTTTTCATTGTTTTTAGCACTGAGTTTCACTTCACTAGTTCTTTTGACTGCACAACTTCTGTGGTCTCCTCAGCAGCTAAAGATCCAAAAACAGACAAACCAGAGTAGCCCACAGGCAAACTGACACTGCCCCCATGTGACAGTACACAGCGACACACACAACACACAACCGTGCAGATTATTTCAGTGCAATAGCAGTGATCATCATCCTTCAACCTAACGTCATTCCTTATTTTTCCCCTCACTGTCCACGCCCCATCTGGAGTGGCTCCACACCCAAAGAGACTTTTGAAGCGGTGTGTGGGAGGCATTATGATCCCAAAATAGTTTTCACACAGACTTGATCTTGATGACATGTTTTATTTTCATATATTCTTGGTTTCCTGTGACAAATGATTGAATCACACATGGCACATTTTAAACCAGCACAATCATTCTTACAGCTAACAGAGACGCTCTTTGAAACGAGGACAAAAAAAACCTGGATTATGCTCTCGTGGAACTGCTTCTGCACTCGCCTATTCAAACCTGAAGTGTGAAATTCCTCCTGCGCCTTATAATGAACCACATACCAGTGCTGGGACTGTTGTGCCAGGAATGCTTCGAGCCTGCACGCTTTACCAGAAACACATAAAGGCAATTTTCACCTCTGAGCACAGTTTCCTCATTTCCTTGTAAGTTACACAGTGTTAGATTTTATTTATGTTCTGTAAAGGTCTCGGATTAAAAAGCCTGCTCTAAATCTGTGGTGCATATTTTAACCCCACAGCTCATCCTGTGGCTACTTTTCTTAAAGTTGTTTGTGATGACTAACACACCAGAGGTGGACTGAGGTTTTAATGACCTACATTTAACAAAGGTTCACTATTGAAATCAGTTGATCTTTACGATTACTTTTTGGTCTTCCTTATTCTCATCGCATGCACACTGTCAGGTGTTGGTCTGTGATGTTTTTTGGTTTATGTATATGGATGAAATGAAATGAATCAATCAATCGATTCAAAGGTTTTATTTCCATACTCTTGTCTTTCTCTCAGGTCAGTGTGTGGCGTCAGTGCCGAGCTGCTCGATGCTGTACCCCAGCTTTAATCTGCTTCGGTGCCGTGCCAAACTGGAGAGGGAGGGCTTCCAGGTTAACACGCGCACACACTGAACAGCAGCACGTTAGAGATCTTTACCAAATTAATTTGTTTGTTTCACGATTTTAGATTCCACGTGAAGACATGGAGACTCCACTGAAAACAGCTCTGGACGTCCCCTCGGTCAGGAGATACATGGTTTTCAACTCGGCTCAGTTTCATTTTATAATGGCGCCGGTATGATGATCTTTCTGTTCTCCATTATCACTTCCTGTGTTTATTTTGTTTGTTTTCAATATTTTTCTTTCGGTTTTCATTCTTTCTTTGAAATGTTTTTCTTGTGCAGGCTGTTTCTGGTAGTCAGAGTGAAAATAGAAAAGAGAGCAAAACAGACAAAGATCTCCATCAATCAGTTTGAGTAAATTCTGCACTTTCATCAAACCTCCAAGGTCTTGACTAACTGGATAGACAGGAAGTTTTCACAGGCTCATTGTTCAGAGGAATTCCCCTTAAAGGCTGCTACAACATCTTACAAAGAAATGCGGAAAAGTTACACAGATTTCAGGTTTTATAGACAGTGTACTCTCAAACAATCCCGAAAAAAACAAAACAACAATATTTATTTATTTTTTTAGTTGAAACTTTTAAATTATTTAACTAAATGATTTTATTGTGATTATCTATGTGCTTTGACTTATAATCTATTAAAATATCCATCAAAAGTATACCACATTTACTTTATTTCAATTGACTTTACACTAGTTCGGTATTAAAAAGCATTGTTCTTTATTAAATATCCAATACAAATAAATCTTCTTGTTTAGATCCAACTTTGCAAGCCTAAGCTATGCTTAGAAGAGGCTGTCCCCCGGCTACCCTTACAAACAAACTACACTTGTTCAGTCTTTTTCTGCAACATTTAGACTCTGATATGTAGCTCTTGGGGGTTCTTTTTTCTCTGGCCATTGCATGTTTGGATTTGCTGGGTCATCCGGTCCTGGAAGACCAGCACAGGACTGCGCAGAGTTGTGTGAAACAGTTGTGTAGTTTAGGTGACATATGGCAGAGAAAACAGGAAGTCCTTTCATTTGAGAGTCATGAATAGAGTAATTGCCATGATTTCAGTGTTTTTGCTCTGGCTGTAAGTATTGAGTGAAAAACTGTAGTTACTAATTCTTTTATGTTTATCTAGTAATTAATAAACAGACTAATAAGTTTGGAATTCCAATCAAAACAAGCATCATTAACACATCTCTGTGGGTTCTGGGTAAATTTGAGGTTTTTCATAAGAAATCCTTTATTAATAACTCTGAACAAACATCAACAACAACAGTAAAAATCACCCTTTTAATGTTCCATTACCAGTCACACAGAGGCAGAGTGAAATCCAGCTAGACTTAAATTCGAGCAGAGTTTGTGCTCAGCGAAGATGCAAAAACATCAACGTTCTTATTCGCTTAGTTTCACTCAGTATTTTCACAAGTGGGTCCGCCCTACAGTTTTGAGAACCAGAATATTTAATGGTTTAGCTTCACAGCTGACACTCCTAAAGCCTCCTCCCCTCTGCTTCCACCAGGTGCTGTATGTGGTTTTGTGGTGTGCGGTGTTTTCCACCCTCCACCTCTACATCACCGTTAGCGACTACTGGGTCCTCTGTCTCTCCGTCAGCCTGATCTCCATCGTCCTCACCACTGCCGTCATCCTCATCCTTCACTGCAGTAACAAGGAGGTAAGTCAGCTGTCACGACATGCCAGTAAAGCCAGTTTTGACACAAGTCTGACCCTGAACTGATTCTCAAACCATTCTGTGTCAGATCAATGTGAATTTAGATATTCGGTTGGTCCAGGTTAACGAGATGCTGGTGAGACACAAGCTGCTGGTGGGCGTGGCTGACTGGGTGCGAAACTGCACCGGAAACATGAAGGTTAGTTTGATAACATCAGTTCAAACTGGCAGAATATGAAGCTGAGTATGGGCTGTTTCATACAGTTCAGGCTACCAACTTCCATTTCATTCATTTCCCCCTTCTTTGTTTACAACCTGCCAAAGATAAATACACAAATACAGAGATGACTGACGATTCAGCACCAATGACAGCAAACAGTCAGACAGAAGGGAAACGGCCAATGAGAGGAAGTAAAACCTTTAATTGACCTCAGTGGAAAACATTGTGATGTGGAGGAAAAGTGTGCAGGATAACGATAAAGGTTTAGGAAAAGTTCACAGGAGTAATAATATTGCATGTTGTGGTGCAGGGCATCTTCCATGCTTTAAACAGATCTATTAAAATGAAATAATGTGGTGATTAATAGACATCAGTGGTCCACTGAAGCTCGTGTCTGCTGTCCCCTCTCTGTGTCTCTCTGTAGCTGTACTTCGTGTATTGGGACATGTCCCCCTGTTTGAGGGCTCTGACTGAAACTTTAGAGGAGCTCAGCTTTGCGACGACTGACACTCAGGTGAGAGAGTCAAGTACATCTGTCGCCCGGTTTGTTCTGCTGCTGCTGCCGCATCGATTTTTCTGGAGCTCCGCTGTTTGCCCTCCTTCCAGATCGATAGAAATATAACTCCAGGTTGCCGCAGGAAACAAACGCAGACATTTGGTCTTTAAAATGATAAAATCGATGTCTAACTCCCATCAGAAAAAACTGAAGAGCAAGATGTCTCACTTCGTCCTGGTGACCAAAGTGTCGGCCGGAGAATCAGATGCGGAGGAGCAGGACTCCGATGAGCAGACGCCTCTGCTGGAGAATGGCAGCGCAGCCAGCGGCCGATCATCCAACCAGCAGAAGGACGCCACAGCCACCAAAAACTACAGCCTCGTCCCCGATGCAGCTTTACCTTCTCAGGTGAGAGACATGATGGTCTGGGCGATAGTAGACCCACGTTAGTCATATCAGCAACAGATCTATCACATCTGGCTGATCACAGATGTGTGCAGCTTCACGGGGCACTAAAATCAGAGCTGAAGCGTTCTGCTTTTCATTGGAGGAGCAAAATGGCTTCTGTTACCAAACCTCACAAGCTTGTTTTATATCGTGGGTCACATTCAGCTCACTTTGATCTTAAATGGGCCGTACCAGTGCAAAGAAGTTTAACTACACATGTAATCCCTGAGTGCGGTTTCAACGGGACGTGTCAGTTTTTCTCTTTGACAAAGACATGCTGCTTTTGTGAATAAAAAGAAATCTGTCAGCACGACTACTTGGGCTTAAATTCTAAGAAATGAATGGGTAAAACAGCTCAGTAGTGGCTCATTACCCAAACTGTGTTTTTCCCCCCTCTCTGGTTCTTTCTTGGTTCTTGCCAGATTCTAAAAATAGGTAGAGCCTCAGCTGAACAATACACAATATACTGTATTACACCATGTCATTATTTATTCAGCGGAAATTAAGCCAAAAGCAGTGAGTGAAAAACTGAGTATGTGCCATGATTCAGTAGCTTGTACAGCCATCTCCAGCACACGTGCAGCTAGCCAGTTGGATGTGGGGTGAGCACCTCCTTCTTATATCAAATAGTCACTGAAAAATGTGCCACCCAAAAGAAGAGGAGGGCAAAAATGTTTATTTAGATTTGTTTTTAAAGTTGTTGTTTTTTCATGTAAAGGTTTAGGAAATATTAGTGTTTGTGCCTTACATTCTTTGACCCACTTACCCACCACAGGTGCTCAGACTCGCTGATGATCAGTCAGTCGAGTGCATTTGAGCAGCAGCGCCTGTCTGCTGATTACTGTTGCACTAGACATTGCACTAGTATTTTCAGTTAATGAGCATCTGATCGTTTTTATGGCTACGTTTATATGACTGAGACCTTAATAAGCCCCTTGTTTCAAAGTGTAGCCTGCAGAAAAGGCTTAACTAATCATTTCAAAGCACATTTAAGATTACATTTTGATAGTTTCAATCCCACCTCGCATTTTCTCTCACACACATCCAATATCTGCTTATGTCCTTGTTTTTATCCTTGCAGGCTAAAGCCTACCAGCTCCTCATGACCTACAGTGCGGCTTATGTGAAGCTCCTCGTGTCTGAAAGGCTCTCAGGATCGTCACACCACAGAGGTCAGAGAAGCCACTGCACCACAGCCCCCATCTGCCTCTGTCAGTACATCAAAACAAAGATCCTTCAATAACAACCAAAAGCAAACCAGAAACACAGAGAGCTGCTGGAAACTACACAAACTGACATATGGGAGAATTTTTCTCAGGAGGCATTATGGATCAAGAACATTTTGATTCCCAGAAGGACTTGTTTGGAGCCTCAAACTCTTCATTTCCTTAGTTTTAAGGTTATCGCTCTCTTGCTGCATGTCAGCTGCTGTTTTCTTGCCCGCTCTGTTTGCACCAGCTGGATGTTTACTCATTTGCACGCTGCCAAACGCTGTCACTGCAGAACACAGGTCCGTCCAGCTGCTGTAAAACAATGTTTGTCCTCCCGTGTGCATGGCAGTCAGCCGTGGCCACTGCTTACTACTGTTTAAATTATTTGTACATATATTAAATACAGGTTATTATGACTTGACACACAGTATATGTATATATGCGTTTTTCTCAAGTAGAGTTTTGAGGCACTTGTGCTATTTCCATATTATGTTACTGCTCTGTCTCACTACATTACTCCAACCCTAGGCAATCACACTTTGTAATTTTAGTAATTGTTAAATTGTTCTTGCAAGTCCAGACAATCACATATTCCACACGTATTAAAACCTATCCATATTTTTATCAAAAAGGCTCATTTTGCTGTTTTTTTTTTAAAGAGTTTTGTGGGATTGAGTTTTGCATCTTTGATAGCTTAGACCTTAGAGGGTAAATATTTATATTGTGATACAAAAATCCCAGTTTTTAATAAAAACACAGAAACAAGCACTGGTATGTTGCATGGTTTTTTTTAGGTGTTTTCTTGTAATTCACTGTAGAAAAACTTGAAAAAGTGCATTTGGGGTAAATTTAAGGGTCATAAAACATCGATGGCTGCCTGTGACAGGTCTCCTTCTGACTGATGAACAGTAAATGAAAATGATGAAGCAATATGTACGTATGTTTGCCTTTAAAATGCATTCAAGCGCAGTATTCGATTGAATAAACTTATTGTGCTGTTGTAGACAAGGACACTAAGCCTGTCGAGTGATTTGTAGACAAAGACACAATGTGTGAAGGGAAAGTGATGTCAGTGTGTAATGAGCTTTGTTTTTTTCATCCTGGCAAAAAAATATTGTTTTGTGCTTCTACACCTGCGGTTTTACTTCCCAGAATCCATCCTGAAATATTTCCAGACGTCGCCCATCAGTCCTGATGTTGGGGCCGGGATGACAGCCCAGCGAGAGAGCAGCAAGATGACACAAACACAAACAGCAAGACAGCCAGCGTGGCCGACACGGGGGGGAAGCTGGGACCGTGTGATAGAGGAGAGAGGCGTGCAGCGTGAGGCCAAGTTAAACGATCTCAGAGACACCGGCTCTCCTCAGGAGGCTAAACGACCATCTGTGATCCTGCACACACGGGCTGGCTCGACTCCCACCTTTTCCTTCCAACCTCTTTTCTGTTGGACAGAGACCTCGCACCATTTAAAGAGGCAATACCACAGATTTTAATGATTCTTATATGCAAAAAAGCAATATAGAAGAGGTTTCAAATGCAAAGTGACAAACCTGTAATAAAAGATCACTAAAAGAAATAAAGTATACCAAACTTTGGGTAATAAATTGCACAAAAATGCTAGCGCTAACAAAAATGATACTAATTAAAACTCACATATGAAAACTGATATTTAATTCCTTATTTTAAATTCATGAGAGACTTTAATAAACCCTCCAAGGCTTTCAGGCTTTACATGAATAATTTTCATAAAATGTGAAATCAGTGCAAGATTCTCAGAATAGATGAATTGCATCGAGGGAAGATGTAAGGTCTGGAATTCAAATAGCCTATGCTGAGATCAATAAACAAACAATAAATACACATTTTTAAACTGGTGCAATATCAATAACTATGTGCGCAATTAATTATAGTAGTGTTATTGAAGAAAAGAAACGGACCAGTGAACAAATAAAAAGGCATGAAAACTACCACTGGAAAAAAGTGACCTGTTTTCTAAAATGTAAGAAATCTTCAAATGAGGACTATTTAGGGACTTTATGTGAGGGGGGCCTGACAGACATATGTACATAAAAGCAGTTCATGAACACAGAAACTGACGGGAAAGAACGCATAAGTCTGGGAAGGAACAACAAAAGGGGAGGTGATAAAATATTTGGGTTACTTTCTGGTCTCAAGAGAAAGGAACTAATTGAATAAGTCCCCACTAGATAATGAGGGCATGCAATGTACTTATTTTCTTGGGTAAATTGTTCATTCTATTCAGTTCATTTTAAATGTTAGCTTACTTCTGATCCATTCACTAACTCATCTAAGTCTTTATTTTATGCCAGCAGATGGTGCGTTTCAGTCACAGCCCTCCTTTTCACCCACTCATTCTCCAAGTCTGTAACTCTTTTGGTTTCTCGCGGTCAGGTTAGTGAAATAAAGGAGCTGAAATCTGCTTTGAGATCTGCACTATTCAGGTTGAAAGTAAAGTCGGGGAAACCCAGAAGCATACTGGTTCAGACAGCAACTAAGGGGAACCACAGGACTGTATATACACTGAGAGCTCAGGGGTCCCCAAAACTCACATACAGACACTGCTTTCACTTTTTTCGTGCTTTTACTTTTATTTACAACAACAGTTGTTGCTTGTTTGGAACCTAAAGTGACCATAATTGTCTTTAGCTTACAATATAAAGCACCTTGAGGCAACCATTATTGTGATTTGGTGCTATATAAATAAAACTGAATTGAATTGAATTGAGAGGGTGGATCACCTAATGCTAACAACCTTGGTCAGTAATGCTTTAATGCTAAATATTTTTATTTGTAAGTCACTTGAACTCAGGTCTCGCCTGGCCTTTAAACTGTTTGTCAGTCATTTGTCCATTTACTTTTGAACATATGAAAATAGCTCAGTTAAACCCTTTGACCTAAAGCTGAAAGTCTGCACTTCAATCACATCTTGATTCTAGGATTTAACGTCCACTGTGGTGACAAAACGACAAAAAAATACTGTCCAAAGACTTAATGGTGTGGAAAGGGAGTGAAATCAACCTTGTGGTGGTTCCAGAGGGGAAAAGATCCATTTATAATTATTAATCGTGTTTTCGATAACTGTGGGTTTGATAATGAGTCTTTTTTTCATCCATTCCGGACCAAAGAGGCAAAAAAAAAAGATGGCCAGGAAACAACATGAAAGTGACCGATGTGATATGATTTTACATGTTTATACAGTAAAACAGTTAAGGAAGGTTTATTAATTTTAATGTGCAGAGCCCAAAACCTGCAGCACATCCTGTGATTAAACAGAAGATAGCAAGAGACACTGTAGTCCATGTTCTGACAGAGGAAGGAAAAAAGAGACAGAGAGAGGCAGAAAACCGGGGCAACTATAAATAGCATCCTAGTGATGAGGGAGAGAGGAGATGCCATAGAGACCGAGAGGATGGAGAGGTGAAAAACAGACCCAAAGAATGAGACGCTGTCTTCGTCGATTTCTTGTTCACAGCTCAAAATTATTGTTTTATTCATTACTCAAACAACTGAAGTCAGAAACAACCAATGCATGTGCAGCACAGCCATGAACATAATTAAAATAATAAACCCCAAGAGAACCACATGTACACGGTAATTTTTGGCTCTTTGAACAAGCAACCCGCTGCATTTACAAGCCGAAAAACAAAACAGAGAAATGAAAAGGAAATAAGGAACACACATCCCAGCTGTAGCGCCAACAGCTGCAGTTCATCCCATCAGAAAGGATTGCATACGAAGATGCAGCCGAGCAGCAGACAAACTAGGAGTGACTCCATTCAGTCAGCACACTCACTGCCAGAGCCTTCTGTGCAATTATAATACTAAACAGCCCTGTGTTTCATTTAACACTGATTTTAATTCAGTGTCACCATACTGACTGGGCTTGTATTTGCACTGGGAAAAAGAAAATGTGAGTCTTAAGAGGAAAATTTTATTTTTATTCCTGCTTAGAAACTACTTTGACATTTTGGGAGACACATTTATTTAGCTCTCCTGCAGAGAATGAGACAAGATGAGATGAGAATACTGACGCTCATATTTTAGCACTGAGGGGGAGCTAATTTAGCTAAGTCCAAAATATAATAAAAAATACACTTATTAGCATCTCTAAAGCTTAATACTTAGAACATTACATCTATTTACTATATATAATACAAGAAGAAAGTGTAAAAATAAATTTAGAGATGCTTAAAGGCAGATTTTGAAACAATTGGACATAGCTAGCAGTTTCCCGCTCTTTTCCAGGTTTTATGCTAAGCTAGCTAAGCTAATATCTCAAGGCCACAGGTAGTAAAACTCTCTACAGGAAAGATATTTCATTCTCTAAAATGCTGATCCATTTTAAATGCTGAAACACAACTCCTCTAACATGTTTGGGAGTCACATAGCATTTTTAATCTTAACTTGTTAAAGCAGTTTCAAAACAACGACAGTGTTAGCGATTAGCAGCCTGTTTAGGTTTAGTGTTCTTTTTTGTTCCAGCTTCAAATTGTTATTGTTTTATTCCTGTTACTTACATTTTACATGCAACAGAATAAATAAAATGTACCTAAAAGGATTGAATAACATGGGATTTGTAAAATAAGTAATTATTGTGGGTTAAATTCCTGTCTCAGATTAAAAATATCAATATAAATGTTTTTCAATGTGTTAAACAATATATAAATAATAATATTAAAACTGTTAGGTAATTATCAAATTATAAACTTTCCCTATTGTGTTAATATTTTTATAAAACTTTTTTTTTTGGAATATTGTCGTCCTAGGGATCAACAGAGATATGTTAATAGGTCCAATAACTCCTAAGAGGAGAAAGAGAGTATGAGAGAGTCATAGGTTCATCTAAGGTAATATGATAGAGCTGAAAGTGCTACAATAGAACACAGGCATTAAGTTTTCCTCTCTCTCACACTAGAAACATTCATTTTACCACCCCGGAAACCTGACTTTATAGTTTACACAGTAACGGTGGAGCCACAGAATTGCATGAAAACAAACTCTGTAGATAAAATTAAAGGAGCCACACTTCTAGCCTTAGTATTTAAGAGAAATGGAAGCAAACTGAGGATGACATGCAGGATTATGTTGCCTCATTCTTCTAATTTTTCACTAAGTCTCATAAAAAGTGTTTTAAAGATTAAATAGCAAGAGATGTGCAACACAAAAAAGGCTAACACACTTCTAAAATGCTATATTCGCAAACCTAATATTTAAAGACTTATCATCTAAGTTGTCTCCTTTTCTTGTTTTGACAGTAGCTTCGTTGACATCTTGAAAAATACTTCAGCACACATTTATTTCAGGGAAATGTTCCCAAGAGCAGCAGCATTTTTTTTTTTTTTTTGCACTAAAAGCCCATTAGCTTAGATTTATATTCATGCACTGTAAAAACTATAAATGTAAGCAGCTGCATCATCTCGTCCTGTTACTACAAAGTGCAATATCATAGTGGTAAGATATCAAATTCAGGCCAATTCAATCAGTCCGACAAATTCAATAAAACAGCGATATACTGCAAATTATAGCAGACAAAGTCTATGCATGGGTAAATACTGGATAAATGAATAAATTTCAGATTATAAATAAATAACACATAGTTCATATAGTATCATTTTAAACAGATAAGTGTTGATATAATACATAAACAGAAATATATACTCTGATTGGTCAGTCCAGTCTGCATTTGGCATGTTATAAATGTACATCGACTATCCCCTCTGACACTTCTACACTGCAAATCAGCACTGCTTCCACATGGCACGCATAAAGAAGAGAACACATGTATATCTGCACCAGCGAGACTTAAATAAGCTAAATAAACCTTTTTTTTTTTAAATGAGGCATCTGAAATTTCATCAACCGTGGGGGTCGCCACTTGGTCAATTTTGCTGCTAAAATATGTAACACACACACACAGCGGCCTATCCTCTCATCCAAACACATCAGTGAAGGACGTATAAATTAATCAGCATCACATGAATTGTTAATGCAAGGAGCTTTGTTTCCCTCCTGCAGCTCATATCTAGGTGTAAATATTAAGCGGCCGCTGTGATAACAGCAAAGCTGGGCCTCGTTTGACAGCTGTTTGCATTTGGACGACAGCTGTGGTTGGTTGTGAGTGTGTGATGGCGGCAGGTTAGGTCAGAGCTGTGTGTGTGTGGCTGTATGCAGAGGGCCAGCAGCAGTTTTGAGTGCATTTTTTTTAA
This sequence comes from Rhamphochromis sp. 'chilingali', assembly GCF_963969265.1. NCBI lineage: Eukaryota > Metazoa > Chordata > Actinopteri > Cichliformes > Cichlidae > Rhamphochromis > Rhamphochromis sp. 'chilingali'. Next base: position 25,247,091 of record NC_137944.1, read on the forward strand.
TGCTTCTACATCCTCATAATGATTGAGAGTTAGCTAGCTAATACAGGCCATGATTTCCCAGCAGGACTTAATAGTGGAGTTACGGCTCCCAGTCGTCATCGTGGTGCTGCGATGCTATGATGACTACCACGGTGAGGATGGTGCACAGCACAATGGAGGCGATGCCAACCGCCAGACTGATGAAGGAGAAGTTGCGCGCCTCGCGGGAGGCTATTTCCGCCGTCACCATGTCCCCTCTGGCTATCGCCGTACGCACCTAAGTGGGAAGGAGGGAGGAGAAATTCGAAAATGTGTTACGCAACAAGCAGATACACGAGTGGGAGCAGGAGAGAGTCTGAAACAGCATGAATGGATCGATTTCACTGCAGCACAGGCTGAATGTGCAGTAACACCCTATAACATCATATAGAGCTCAGACCGGTGGGTCCATGCCCTGTCAGATCAGCTCAGCGCACAGCCAGCTGAGCAGGCCCAGAGGAAAAAATCCATTCTGTCCCATTGCACTGACAATGGTGCAGTTATGTAATGATGTGGTCTGTTGAGTGCGTGTTGGTCAGCACAGTCTGCCATTAGATAAACAACAGAGCAACATAAAAGTATGAAAGTCACCAGACGGAGCTCTAACTTTACACCACCTGCACAGAAAAACAGCATTTAAAAAAAAAAAAAAAAAAAACTGCGCCTGCTGATGCAGATTATGTAGAGGTGACATCAGTGAATCCACAAAGTAACATCTTCCATCTGTTTTTTTTTTTTTTTTTTGTATGATTATGAATCACAAAATACTGGCTCCTGGTTTGCAGTCGGTAAATTCATAGCCACGTCGTTTTCTGTATTTCAGATCCTATCTTGGCAGGAAGAAAGAGCCACAGCCTGTTTTGACACAAACAGTCAAGGGATGAATGATCTTTCCTGACAGTCACATGCAGCTGGAAGGCTTTTTTTTTTTTTTTTTTTTAATTCACAACCCATTAAAAAGATAAAGATAAAATAATTTTGCCTGAAAACCTTTATATATGTGCCATTTTACAAGAGTTGCTTTCCAAAATATATGTCAAGGCTTGAGATAATTTAGTTTTCTCATTTGTAGTGTCACAAAGTGTGAAGTATCTCATTCTTCTGCGACTAAGGGCTCCAGTGTTGCCCTAAAAACTACTGAAAATACACAAGAGAGCAACAAGTGACACATCCCCTACAAACTGTAGATAAAAGATGGATGTAGGCACCCTTTTGCTTAACTGCCTTTGCCGTTTTATTTTTTGGAAACCTGCAGTGACATATTTCAGTAGTAGCGAGTCGGTAAAAGTGAAATCCAGGGTTTTTTTTGGTTGTCCTTAAAATTAATCGCATAAAGGTACAAGTCCATTTTTAAAACTACCGTAAACACAGTTCAGAGGTCCAATTCAGTGACGTGAATAAGGTGAAGCGAAGCTCAACAAACAGCTAGCGGCATAATCGACACCTACTTGACAATTACCTCCCACAGGACCACCGCAGTAGATGTACCACAGATTTTTCACACAATGATGTAGTTCTGCTGTAAATTTGGACATTTTGACGTGGAGGTCTGAGGAAAACTGTAGTTTCTGTCACATTCAATAACCTACACATGTCAAAGCCATAGATACGCAGTTCTGCTGTTGCCTTTACTGAGCTGTTCGCTTATCAACAAATGTGTAGTCTTTCAGAGCTTAAAATAATTCCACAAAATGTATTTGGCTCCTTCCTAAATACTTAGTTTTTTGCATATTTGTCCCACTTACATGTGTCAGACCATCAAACAACTTTGAAAATTAGACAAAGATACCCTGAGTAAATATAAAATTACATTTCTGATTTCATTTATTAAGGGAAAAGGTTAGCTAAACCTACCTGCACCCTATACCTGGTTTTGGCAGCAGGAACTTTAATCAAGTGTGTGTGATGCTTGGTGGTAAGACTTTCATATCACTGTGTAGGAATCTTGTCCCACTTTTCTTCACAAAATTGCTTTTATTCAGCCAGATCGAAGCATTTTCCACCACAAACAGCCCGTTTAAGGTCATGCCAAAGCATGTCAATCGTTTTAAATCCAGACTTTGACTCAGCCATTCCAAAACCTTCATTTTGTTTATTTCTGAGCTATTCAGAGGTGAACTTTCTGGGTTGTTTTGGCTCATGCTGCATAACCGAAGTAAACTTGAGCTTCAGGGTGTAAACTGATGATTTTCAAGATTTTCTGGTAGACAGCAGTTTGATCAATTACAGCAAGCCCAGAGTCCAGAAGAGGCAACCCAGCCCCAGACCAGCACCCTACCATGTTACTCTCCCATTTTTGTCCAGTCTCTTTCTTACTGTTGAACTCTGACCTTAACTGAGAAAAGTGAGGCCTGCAGCTCTTTAGATGTTGTTCTGGTTCTTTTGTGACCTCCTGGATGATTCGTCGATTTGCTTTTGGAGTAATTTAGGTAGGCTGGACACTCCTGTTACTCCATTTGTATACAGTGGCTCTCACCGTGGTTCACTGGAGTCCCAAAACATTTGAAATGGCTTTGTAACCCATTCCAGACTGATAGATGTCAGTGACTTTGTTTCTCAGGTGTGTTTCTTCAGACTGTGGCATAATGTGTTACTTTTTGAGATCTTTTATCCTTCTTCAGGAAGGCTAGCTAAAATTTAACTCAACTTTCAAAAACTGTAGGGCATGTAAATAAATTTGGATAGCTTTTTATCCCTCAATCAATAAAATCATAATTTAAAAACGTCATTTTGTATTTTCTCTGCTTATCAAATATTACAATTTGTATGATAATATGAAACATTTAAATGTAAGAAAGATACCTGTTCTGTTTACTGAGAACCACATGGCTCGGCTGTTTCTAGAAATTATTGAGAAATTACTGGAAGTAAAATATTCTCTTAAATATTGATTTTATAAAGTCTTGTTTTAACGTGCAAAGAAAGAGCTTTAAGTCACTGAAAGTTTTTGTCTTATTTTACAGGACGACAAGAAAAACTGCAGGATTTCTATCATTTATCATTTTAAATGGGAGCGTCTGCGTCTGCAAATAAAATGGCTTTAAAGTGAAAATTCATCGCAAAGTCATCTGTAAAGGTGATATTATATCGATATGAAAGCCACAGATGAAAAGGAGACTATGAAGCAGCATTAACCTGCACTGCTTTGATGATCGCAATGATGCCTGTTGGCCAGAAGCAGCAGACGGTGGTGAGCACTGCGATGGGCAGGTAGTCGTGCGGCGGTCGGCGGTCCATTAGGGTGATGCTCGGTGGCATTTGCATGGGGTGAATCTGGCCCGGTGGGATCCCCGGGTGAGTTCCTCCAGCCGGCATGTAGGGCTGACCCTGAACAGAGAGAGAGAGGAGGAGAAGATGGAGAGCGGTGCTTTTAAAACAGTCCAGCAGCTTGCAAAGCTCTTTCCACACCAAAACACAGAGGAACACGCTAATGTGAGTGAAGAAGGGCACAGCAGCCGGGCAGCAGGAAGCAGAGCCTGCTAGGATCGCTGGTGTCAGAGGGGGCATTCGGATTTTTGATTGTCTCATTTTTAATTTAAATGAATTTCTCACAGTTGGACGAGACGTTGGAGGCGACCTAATCGTGGCGCGGAGGCACTGAACATTAGCTCTCTATGCCAAGTGGACAATTTTAGCTTTATTTTAAACCACCTGCGGAGCTGAAACGTGACTGCACTGCACCGTACAGTCATATCTGTAATTACCATTAGCTGTGAGACGAGATATCAGAGTGCAGTGCCGCTTTCAGCCTGTCGGGATTAAAAATTATGTTCAGTACTTGGGGGTTTTTTTTCAATTAGATGCAAGAAACGCATCACAATTCGCTCTGCTTGAGCTGTGCATGTTTATCAGCTCAGCAGGCCAGACAGAAATACACTTAAAAAAAGAAAAAAAAGGAAAAGGATTTTGTGATTTTGTGCTGCAGTGCAGATTTTGCTCTCGATATTATTCTCCTCGCATTCAAACCCACGCTGCTTTTAAGAAATTACCGACGGGAAGCTAGACAGCTGCACTTTCAGATGTCTGATGATTCACAGTCTCTTTCCGAGGCCTCGTTTTACAACTTTGATGTTAGTTCAGGGTAAAATATAAATTGTTTGATCTATTAACGTGGACGAACGTGTGGCTGTAGTTCAAAAATCCACTGTGTTCTCCAGCAACAATGAATGGGCAAAGAGTACAGATTGGTCTTTATAATACATGATGTTGAAGCTTAATAGTTCAACCAAGGATTTATGTCGTCTGCTCAAATGGTCTCATTCCTGTCATTGCTGTTATTAATATATTAGAATACTCCGAAGCTCCCAGGACAGTGAGATGAGACCTGGAGAGGTAAAACTCTGCTGCAGAATTAGAAAAACAGGAAAAGATTTAATATTTATCATCCTCTGACCCCTCAAATATCCCCATCTGTCAGAGATGCTAAATTTATGAAATTTATGTTTTATTTTTGAAAAATGAGCCTCAGAAAAACAGTAGAAACTGAACAATACAGAGAGAAGCAGCTCTACTTGTCCTTCAACCCTCCTCCACCTACAAGTACTGGCCTTTAACTTCAGTTTAAACTTATTTAGTGCTGCACATGTTTTAGTTCCTCCCTGCAGTCATCAACTATATTGTTAGTTTACAGCTGTGCTGCACTTCCTTTGTTCTGCAGAGCCCCTGATGTCCCTTGTGGGGACATTTTTAATTTCATGCACGCAAATTATTGTCTTGATAATTTGGAATAATGCTCCTCTAATGATTTCACAGTATTTTGCAACCCAGATCCGAGCTTGAGTGTCATAAGATGCTCTTACGCATCGGCATCGTCTGTTGTGAAGGACATCTCCTGCGCAGCCAGTTATTCCTGCTGATCGTGTGTCTGTGCAAAAGCAGCAGCAAAGCCCAAAGAAAAAATATGGATCTCTTTATGCAAAATTAGCTTCTCTTAAAATCTAATTGTCTTGTTTATGAAGGATTTGTGCACAAATTATTTAAAAAAAAAAAGCTTTACAATGACGTTCAGCAACAAAAGATTTGCTTTCTTTTTTGTTGTTGCTGTTTTGTATATGAATTGATTTAAAATCAGCCAAATCAATTAATTTTACTGGCTTGAACTGCTGCTCTGTGACTCATTTTTCAAACTTACGGCTCCTCTAATGTACGAATATTGTATTAGCATTTATATTCCACCTCAGTGACGCACTCAGTTATGTATTAGAGTGTAAAAAAAGCAGTATAATTTATGTAATGTGGGTTAACTGATTACATTGATATTAATTAACTGACACGTCAGCTTTCATGTATTATAATTTATGTGTGGCTTCCAGACGATCTTTCACTTTAAGCACACTTTACCACGAAGTACCGATTTCACCCGTCAGGCTCAAAGCTCAGAGAAATATCTCGATTGTTATGAGAATCAAACAAACACACTCAGCCTGTTTTTGCTGGAAAGCTGCACACAAAAATGAAACCACATGTCCTCTAGCCTGAAAAATGTCCTACGCCTTTATATAAGTACAAGGACAATCAATGCAAATTACTTCAGCCTAATAATGCAACAACGTGCAGAATTAGCCTGCATGTTTACGTCCCTGTCTGACCCTGCAAAATTAATGAAATGAAAGCAACACCAAAGAGCTTATTCAAAACACTGCTGTGTGCATCATTAATCATTAAAAATGATCATTCATCATCATTAAAGATATTTAAAATCATACGAGAGGCTCTTTGTGGGCTGGTGGGACACGAGCCTGATGAATAAAGACATGCTCACTGGAACAAATCAGGTGGTTTGTAATTTTCCTTTTTCTGACTGAGCTTTCCGGACATTTATTGCTGATTATGTGGGGAAAAAAGAGACATCGTTTGATTAATAAATGTCCAGCTAATTGACGCAACAGCAGGTGCCACAAACGAAGCAGAAAATGAGCAAATTACTTCACAAAATGCGCATTTTCTCTGAAGATAGAGACAAGCCCCTGAGATAACAGAAGAACGTTTGATTCCCTGCATAATAAGCATCGAATGACATTTAGTGGATCTTACTGAGGAGTGAATTATGGACAATTTTAAACGAGCCGGAAAGAAGTGTGGAGGTTTAATTCTGCTGCAGCCTGCTGCCAGAGCTGTGAAATCTTTCAAGGCTGTGTCTCACTCACCGATGCCATGGGGTAGACGGGAACGTAAGCTGTGCACGGCTGCAGCTGAAGCGGGTAGCCCGGGTGGAGGTATCCCACAGGAGGGTGCGCCATGGTGCCTCCCGGAGCCTGGGTCTGGACAGTGTAGCCCTGCGGGGCTCCCGGAGGCCCCATCGGGGCACACTGGAACTGAGTTTCTTGGAGGTATCCCTCTGAACCCGGAGGAGGAGGCGGAGGAGGGTAGTTGGGCTGGGTGCCCGGCGCGGGAGGCATGTTGGGGTGCTGGGGCATGTTGGGGTCCTGTGGGCCGGGCAGGTACGGAGGAGGCTGCATGGTCTGACGGCCAGAGTCATCGAGCCCTGAGAGTGGAAGAGGGAGGAAAGATGAGGAAAGGTAGGTGAGCAGTCAGAAATAGACAAGGCAGAGGAAGAACAATAAAAGAAACAGATGTAAGAGCGAGAGCGTGTTATCTAACTCGAGCACGGCTACACGTGTGTTTGCATGTTGGCTCTAATATGTCTTATTTCACTGCCGAGGAGGAGAGAAAAAAAACAATTACACGGAGCACAGCTCTTCAGCAAGACTTAAAAAAGCAGCTACAAAGCCTGACATTTCCAACCTGCGCAGGCTAATGATGACAGTGGTTGGCATTTTCACTGCCGGCAAAGGAAAAGAAGAAAGGCCTTTTTCTCTGCTTATCCTTCACAAAGAAGTTTATTAGCAGCAGAAATTTGGCATTTCAGGTGTCGAGAAACACGTCCCGAAGCATCTGTCTGCTTCTGGACGTCTGAACACTTTAATGCTCACACCTCTGCTCCCTTTGTGTTTGCTTAACACTGAAAACAACTGAGAGGGTTGGAGGAATAGAAGAGGGAGGATTTGATGAGACATGAAGAAGGAGAGCAGGAGGCAGTGTCAGCGAGCGGGAGAGAAGCTGGGTGATGAGGGATGACGACTTGTGCGCTCGGGGGACCGGTTTTACGTAAGAGGCCCCAACCCTGTCACAAGCAGGAAGTGGACCAGAAACAGACAGAGGGGAAAGGAGCGAGCGCGAGGAGGAAGACACCTTTGAAAGGTCATCACGTGATGAGCAGAAAATATATCAGAGTGTGTGTGTGTGTGCGCAGCATCTTTGGCAATTATAACTTGAATTCCATATAAAATAACATGAGACGTCACATTATTTTCTTCTTTATGATAAAGATCTTAATAGCGCAACGACCTGCATCCAGATGAGAGAAATAAAACTGTGGGAACACTCAAGCCGAGTAGTTAATTTAATCGCTCGTCATTACTCTGCAAAATGCAATCACGCGCAGTGTTTTGTCATCACTTCAACAACAGATTTAAGCTAAAATACACATTTTCTTCTGTTATTTCACTGAATAAATAATGATAATGTTTCTTTTTAATTAAATCTCTTCCATTTTCTGCCTTAATGTTTGAATTCTGTGCAGGAATAGATCACTGTCTTAAGCAAGTTGTCTGCTACTGATCCAATTCTAGCCATCATTATAGATCAATAGTCTTTTAATCAAATATATATTGATTTTTTCCCCTTTCCATTAAACTGTAATGCTTAAACATTAAAGGGACAGTTCACCTCAAAATCAAATGTAGATCTAATTCATCCATCTCAGTTGTTTTGGCACGTGCTGTCCAGTTTTTTAAGGGATCAGGTGCAGAAATGCTCCTCTTCTCTTGGATATAATGGAAGTAAAGTACTGCCTTGTGGTGCTCAACATGTTAAAAAAAAAAAAGCTTATATTGGGAAAAACCCAGCAGCAGCACCTCTTCACAGAAATAATGACCAGGTTACTCACAAAGAAAATCTTGATGTGAGCAGTTTCATGCGGAAACTCCCAAACTACTCCATCCAGCTGCATGAAAGTGTCAGCCTGTCCAGGCGAGGCTGTGACAGAGTGACGGCATTTAAACATTCATGGCTTCCTCTCTCAGATCAGCTGTAACGTCTCACAGCTCGGCAGCCATCTTGAAACATCCCTGGACTCTTGCTTGGCCAGCAAAGTTTAAATTTGCCTTAATCTCAGTGATCACTGGGACATAAAACAGTTGAATCTGTAGCATCCATCTATCTTCCACTTGGTTGCATTTTATTCCAAGTAAAGTGAGCATTTCTGAGCTGGTTTGGTGCCGATATCATAAAAAGTCACACTAAAAACAGCTGAGATCAATAAACAACAGGTTAAGGCCCGAGGTAGGATATGTCTGATTTGGGGTAAAGTGTCCCTTTAAGGTCGCAGTCAATCTGCAGCGCCCACAGCTGCAGATTTTACTGACCAGAAGCCGTCAAACACACCTAATCAGAAATATTGATTTTCTCTGTTGAGTTACAACCTGAGACATTTTGAGCTGTGGGAAATGTTTGATGATTCACCCAGAAGCATGCACAGAGCTGTGGCAGTGGCACACCTGAATGTGATGCTGCCCTCGAGTTAGAACTAAAACCGAGTCCGTCTGTCATCAGCAAAATGCCTGTAATACTCTCTTCTTGAGGCATTTGCTACTTAGAAGCTTGGAACAGTTAACTAATACCTGTACATCCATTTAGCTGAACACATTAACGTCCCTGCTGTATTTTAATGGTTTTGCATTCCCATGAGTGTCTTCTGAGCATCAGCAGATGTCCATCCATTGTTTAATTATAGCCTCTCAGATCTGATTAAAGCACAAGACAGCGGTCACGTTTACAGCCGGCTCCACATTATGCTCTTCACACCTCCTGAGGCAAGATCAGGTGTCATCGTCTACTTTGTTTTACTGTTTATTTGAATATTTTTAAGAGGAAAGATGCAGTTCACCAGCAACATCAGTAACTGGTGCTTCAAATTCTAAAATATTAGAAAGTGGAAGGATTAAAGTGTGTGTGTGTCTGTGGAAGAGAGGCTCGGGTTCACGAGCAATAAATGGTTGTTAAAGGCGTGCACGCGCAAAGGACACCCACATCCTGTCTATAGTCAGGAGAGATGTACGTAGGCCCGTGCGTAATGATGTGAGACATATATAACAGAGGGGAGGAAAAATAGGGAACAGGGAGTCCAGGAAGGATGTGAAAGCTCACTTCAGTGAAGAAAATCTGAACATGAAAATAAACTAAATGTAAAAGAAATAAATTCAGCAGATACACACAGAAAGTCTGATGATATTAGTTTAAAGTCTCCACGGCCCTGCGGTTATTTTTTCCAACCCCCACCAAAGCTGCACCCACACAGCGGTGCATCATCTTGTAGACACAGCAGAAGCAAAAGCGGATGGAGAGGTTGACAAGGGGGCAGCTGGGAAAAGCGCAGATGACAGCAAACTAGAAAAAACCAAAACACACACACATATATATAGGCCGATGCCCTGGATCTGCCTTCGTGCTTCAGACAATTAAAACGCCTCACCGTGCTTTTCTGACGACATGCTTTCAGATCTTCTGTCCGCCTCCTTTGATCGGATCTATTTTTTTTCCTTTACTCCAGTTGGTGGTGAAAATCCTCCTTCAAGTGCGCGATGATGCAGACTTTTAATCCAAACGGGTGCAGCCCATCCTCAGGATGTTTTCATCTTTATTTCTTTAGCGGCAGTAACAACTTGAGGTGTTTTTTCTTCTTCCTTTGTTGCTTTAAACCCGGCTCTGTCACCGCGCACAGCTCCGTTCAGCTCCCCCTCCTCTCCTCTCCTCTCTGTGCGCGCAGGGCAGTCTAATAATGTTTCTCCGCTAACGCGTCGCTGTACATTGAATTAATGAGACACAAAGCTATCGCTGTCTTAAAGCGACAGCTCGGACTCGGGCAGCGCGCACAGGCAGCAGGCTGGAACATCCCATTACAGCTCAACAAACGAGGCAGTCTCTGAATTGGATGGATCTCTCTCACCGCCCTCCCTCACACATCTTGTCCTCACATGATGACAGATTTGTAGTTAAGAAACCCAGAAGAATAGACCCATGCAAACAAACAAACAAAGGCAGGCTTTGAATAGAGTTTTTTTTTTATTACTGTACAATAAATTACAATGTAGCCCCCAACCCCCACCTCACAGTCTGCACTTTGGTCTGTTTGATTAAAACAAGTCCCTCCATCCTGCTAAGAATTTATATGTAAACATCAACATGTTTTGTAGGCACATTCAGCTCCAAACATGTGAAGACACCCTTGCCTCAATTATCTCCTCCCTGTACATCTCCCTCACCCCTCCACCTCAAAGAAAGCACTTGGCTTCAGGCACACGTCCCCCCTCCTGCCACCTTTCAGTGGGTGTACAGGGAGGCAGTGAAGACAATGTCCCTGCGGATGGCCAAGGAGGCCTTCTCCATCTTGCTCCCCAGGACGGAGTCTCCCACGATGCGGGCGGCCTGCCTCACCTCCTTCAGCACCTCGTCCAGGCGTTGGATGCAGCGGACCACCGTGCCCTCCTGGACGTCCGTGAGCTGGGCGATCTCTGCGAAGGGCTGGGACGGGACAGAGGAGGTGGTGAGCGACGAAGAGGAAACTTTAACAGCACGAATCACATCTTAAGTTTATCCATTCATAAAGTAAAGAAAGGAGACAGTTTCTATGGTAACATTCTGGTACTCCAGGATACTCTGTCTGGGGTGACATAAAGTGATAAACTCATTATATTTTGTAACATTAAATTGCATGTGATGAATAAAAACATGATTAGATTTGCAGGCAGCTTTAAAAAAACAAAGAACTTTTTAAGAACCACAAATCCTGATACCTGAAGCCAAAACTGAGAAGTTAGTGTTTAAATTCTCATGATTGTTCACAACATGCAGTTTGAGTAATCACACTACTTGTCTTCTAATCTTTGTCCTTATTTGCAACTGAATGATCGGGCTTGTTTTTGAGCTTTACTTTTCTTTTGGCAAGTACAAAGACCTGCAAAAATAAACCAGTGATGCTGTTTAACCGCTCTGCAGATCAGAAAAACAACAACAGAGTTTAAAACAATTTTCATATAAGAAGAAATCATCTTGGGTTCTTCTGAGTAAAGAAGTAAAGCTCAGAGGACAGAAGTGGAGTCAACATTTCAAAGAAATAGAGTAGTATCTACATTATAGCAGCAACTGATGGAGAGGAAATGCTACATGTAATGGGGGGGGTGTAAGAATATTTCTGAGGTTGCGTATCTTGAGAAGACAACAGTTAATTTCTTAAGATTTGATAACACTTATTGTCAACACCCAGAATTAAAAGCAAGTCTGAATCTGCAAACAGCCATGTTGGAGTAAATATAAATGTCTTTTGGCTCTAACCTGGGACTGTAGATTTCAGGGAGTGTATTAATTTGGTAACTGCCAAAATTACTGGGTCATGTATTTGTTTAAAATCTTGTTAGCAGCCTGTAAGAAATCCATCACAAAGAAATGACAAAAACTGGATCCACCAACGCAAGACGAATGGCAGTTATGAAACTGAGTCACATGATAAGACTTCAGGAGGAACAGTGTTGAGAAAAATGGAAGAAAGAGGCCAAATCCAGGTGTCAATGACAGGTAATAGGAACAAATTATAGTTTGTTTGTTTTTTATTCCTTTTTGCTTTAAAGGGTTAAAAATAAATAAATAATCTTATAAATATCACCAGTCCCAGTAACAGCAGGGATTAAAGTGCAATCTCTGTCATCTGGCACTGAGTGTTGTCTTAATCTGGATTCTTCCCTCCTGTTTGGGGCTAAATGTGCTCATCAGGTAGGCAGAGCTGGTGGATTAATATTAATATGCGTTACACTTTCTCGTCTCAGCAGAGGAACAGCACATCTGTGACCCGATGACTTGTTAGGTGGATTTAAGAGGATCACGCTCACCTCTGCTCCGAGAGCCCCAGCAGACTGAAAACTGCTTTTACTTCCTCTGTTCTCAGTGAAGTCATTCCCACACATTCTTAGACATACTTCCTCTCACCAAAAGGTGTGACTGGGGTCAAATAAAGCCCAACAAAGTGTTAAACCTCACCATTCCCCTGGCCCAGCAGTAAACCACCTCTGTGAGCCCAAACTTGAACTGGCCTACAAACTCCTCAGCCGTCTGCGGTATCCCACACTCCCGCTGCAGCTCTCCGATGCGCTGAGCCACCGACTTCACCTGCTCGATGCCCTGGTAGAGAAAAATGACAAGATCGGGATGCTGAGTTCAGCTGGTGGCCGGATTTGATCATGTAGATACAAGTGACTCGCTCTCCCGCCTCTCAGTGTGGACATTATGAACCTGCTTTACAAACCGCGTCGCTGTACTTCTGATCTTCTAGTGTCTGCACTGCTACTTAAGTCATCACTAATTCAGGCTGCCATAAAGCTCCTTCGTGTTTAAGCAAAAGACTCGGCGAGTGATTTAAAAGTGAGGGAGTGACTGGGGTGAGTCAGGTGACGTGCCCTCGCCGTCCTTCCTGCGGGACGTTGTTCATCAAATGTGCACAGTGTCACGTGATGTGAGTGTTTGTGTGTGAGTGAGTCATAAGGAAAAAAAACTCCTCTGCCTCCTCACCTCCTGCAGCGTGTTGGTGATGTGCGGCTCCACCTGGGTGTTCTGAGTGAAGACCAGACAGGACAGCAGGGCGGCGCTCTCCTCGGGCGCCAGCGGGCTCAGGACGTTCTCGAACAGAAGCTCCGTCAGCAGCAGCTCGTGGCTGCTGATCTGACAGGCTACGCGGCCTTTCAGCTGCACTGCCCCGCCGCTGTCGATGTACTGGAGGGACTGAAGGACCTGAGGGAGGCCGGCGAGGAAAATAAACCTCTGAGTTTGTTTATTTTTGTGGAGTTTTGAAGGAAAAAGTGCTACTAAAACCTGGGAAACTATGCTAACAGATAAAAAATGTCAAGCATTCAACAACTTGAGTCCAGACTGAAAAATCTCACTGATATGAAATTTGAGGAGTAAGAAGAAATGTGGAGGGATTGCACTAGCTGTGACTGAAAGGTGGTGCAATCCCAGACATTTTACTGCAAAGGGAGCCTGAGGGAGTTCCTTATTGGTTCAATGTCCTGATGAGGATGACTGGATCCTCCATCACCTGACAAAGAGCTCATGCAAATGGCCGAGTGTGTGCACCATTACTGAACGTGCAGCTGAACGCTTTGAGCTCGTTTACTGCCTCAAACCAGCTCTTTAATATATAATACTTAGGGCTGTCCCACATTTCTTTGGCAAGCAAGTTGCTGGTTCGATTCCAGATGTGCTGGTTCGATTCCACCTGTGGAGCCAAAAGTAGCATTGTATAACATTTGTACTTTGATTTACTGATTCAACTGTTGGGATCATCTTCTGTGATGAGGCGGTGAATCTTTGTCACTTTTAAATAATTTTTTTCCTCAAGCGCCACCTGGAGGATGAATTTTGCTTGTCTTGTGAAATGTAAACAGCACAGCGGGTAGAGTCTGCTTTAAGTGCTGAATAGCAAACATATGCATGTTAATACTAAATTCTATAATGGCAAAAATAAACAGCTTGTTAGCATCACTGTTAGCATAAGGTAATTTTTAAATATTAGCTCCTTTCTTTGTCTCTAAATTAAATATTTGTAAATTTTTTTCACCCATTTTAATGCTTTTATTAGAGACATAATCAGCAGAGAAAGACAAACGCAGCACAGATCCCATCTGGACTCAAATCGAGGACAATGTAGCAAACTTCTGATGTCTTGGGAATTATTGAGATTATCAAAAACCTCATTTAAGCAAACTGACTTTTGGGAAATTGTGATGGGAACATTTTTTATGTCTAAAGGTATTATAAATTCAATAATTCATAGACCTACGATCACACAGGAAGATGACGAAGAGGAAAATATTCCGATCTGAGAAGCAACCGAGAGGTCTTTACACTTTTTTTTTACTCAGTAAATGACTGACTTATAAAAATAGCCGGTGATTCATTTTTCTGCCAACGGACAGAAACACGTCAGGATAAAGACTCTCATCCAAACCTTGATCCTCTGGTGGTATTCTGGCAGCAGAGTCAGAGACTGGTCCGACACAAGGAAGAGGAGCTGGTCCAGCTCTTCCTGCAGGCTCATCCTCTCCTTAATCCGAGCAAACTGACACACACAGACACACAGGATACTCAATTTGAGAAATGAAACAGCAGAACTTGGCCTAAATCCAGTGAATTCAACAGAGAAGAAGATAATAAAAAACTTCTGTACTCTCATTAACGCATCTTTAGCTAACGCAGCTTTAAACCACTGAGGACGATCTCCACACCGCCAATTTTTATTACCCACAAGGTTGAATAAAGACATAAGGAAGTGTGAATGTGCAGTGATAACAGGAGACACTGATACTGCAAGTAAGAGCTTGTTATCTTGCAGAGTAACGAGAGAGAGAGAGAGAGAGAGAGAGAGAGAGAGAGAGAGAGAGAGAGAGAGTGAGAGTGTGTGTGTGTGTGTGTGTGTGTGTGTGTGTGTGTGTGTGTGTGTGTGTGTGTGTGTGTGTGTGTGTGTGTGTATTGGTGGCTCAAATAACACGCTGTGCCTGTGAGACAGTGATGAGCTGCAGCTATGAGCCTATATGGGTAATTATAGAAGCAGTCAGCTCAGATTCTTGCATCTTATCTCCCCAATGAAGCTGCCAGGAAGACAGGAGAGACGGCACAGAAGCAGAGATCTGGTTTTTGAGTTTGATGTTATTATTGTGAAATTAGAACAGGGGGGAAAAATTGGAAGGATAAAAAGAAACTGGCGGTGTTGTGAGAAGGGAGAAACGAGAGACGCTATCAAGGAGGGGGGCCGGTCTTATGTAAGGATGTTAATTAGCTGCATAGATGTGTAACTGCTGCACAAAATAAATGTGATTTTCTTTCTTTATGAGCAAACACTCGGGCTGAGACACTTTTCTCATTGCAGGATATTTTAAAAACTGTCGCGCGCACACGCACACACACAGACACACACCTGCTCTGCGAACATGGGTGAGTGGATGCAGTTGAAATCTCTGAGGCTGTCTTGCAGCACACGGAGCCTCATGTTGGCCTCCACCACATCAACGCTCTTCAGCTGGAGGTCATTGACGGGGTCAAGGGTTGCTATGCCGCTGGGGTTAGCCTCTGCCAATCGAAGCAGCTCCTGTGTCGCCGTGGAGATGGCTTGACCAGGAGGATCAAGCCTAAAGGACAAAGGGAAGTGATGAAGATTTTTAGCTTGACAGTGTAGACTGATCTGAGAAATGCAAGAAAATGGCAACAACAACAAAAAAGGCCAGATATTTTTAAACTATAGCAGTGACAAAAAAGAAAAGGTGGTAATCCATCTGGTAGAGTGATGAGGCCCTTTTCATTTCTCCCTGTAAACCCTGTCAATATCTGTACTGTCGCTTTCATAAGAGAACAAAAAACACAGTAAAAACCAGCTAAAAATAAAAGAAAATACAAAAGAAAATCAATAAAGATATGTAATTATGAAGCACAACCAGCAACAGAATCAGACAAATGTATATATTTTCACCTGCTACTTCATTAGGTACACCTATTCAGCTACATATTACATGCCAACATTTAATCAGTCAATCACATGGCAGACATTCAGTGGAATTAGGTATGTAGACATGGTCAAGACAACCTGCTGAAGTTCAAACTAAGCATCAGAATGAGGAAGAAATGTGATTAAAGTGATTTTGAACGTGACATGGTTGTTGGTTGAAGTATTTCAGAACTGCTGGTCTCCCAGGACTTTCCCACACAACCATCTGTAGGCGGATAGAAAGGCAACAGTAACTAAAATAACCACTAACTACAACCAAAGTATGCAGAAGAGCACCTATGAATGGGCAACTTATTAAAACCTCGGAGCAGGTGACAAACCGAGGTTACAATTCAACCAGGAAAAATGTTGCCTGGTATAATGGGTCTTGATTCTTCCTGCAACATTCACATAGTCGGGTCAGAATTTGGGGTATATAACATGAAAGCATGTGAGAGATATTTTCTTGGCACATTTTTGGCTTCTTAGCACCAACTAAACATTGTTGCTGATCATGGTGATCCCTTATGACCCATCTTCTGATGGCAGTATAACACGCCGTTTCACGCTGTTGAAATAGGATCCTCATTAGAAAAATAAATAAAGTTCTTAAATCACGACAAAGACAACAAATGCATACTTGAATCGTGGCTGTTGCCTCTTGTTGTAATTATCGATGATCCTTTCTGGAATCACTTTGAGGGTTTTCACCGTGATGGCTGAGATGTCCTGAAGCTTCAACTTCTGCACCGTGTGGCTGCAGGGGCCTGATGAACGTTAAAGGCAAAACAGAAAATTAATTACATCAAATAATTGAAAAGTGGTTCGTGAAAGCGATCACACAGAGCTGGCTAGCATCTGCAGCTAACCCCACCTCCTCACCTTCAGGTATGAAGAGAGACGTGTTGTGGAGGTGAGGCAGAGCGGCGTTGTCGTTGTCTTTTCCTTCCTCGTTGCCCTTCTCACAGATGATGAGGGCTGTGAAGGTGCGGTTCACAGAGGCACTGGACACCTGACGCACAGAGAAAAGTCAGAGAACGATACGGGAGCAAGGACACTGTACACTGTTCACACATGAGGGAGATCTGTGGCAATCCAAACACATGCAGGTTGGGTGACGCAGAAACTCTACACCACCCTCTGCTGAGAATGAGCGTCTGGATGTATTTCCTCTTTTACTGGTGACCCGTTCAGCTTTTATGTCACCTGTCTCACCAGTGAGACCAGAGGCTGGGCACAGAGCTCATATGGAGACTTGTTCAGCTCAACATCGCCGACAATATTATTTAAGAAAAATTCTTCTTTGTGACTCTGTATCACTTGCTGATTGTCTCACTGTCCGTAACATTTTCCCATTTTCCTTTTGCCACGATGTTCATCAACTAATTCCTCCACTTTAGCCCAGAGTTGATCTAATAGGCAGTAGCCACTGTCAACAGAGAGCAAACTCAGCACATAGGATACGGTCCGCACATGGTTCACAAAACACAGGTATTTCAAAGAACAGACCCTCAGCCTTAATTTGAGCAGATAAAACAAAAGTATTGTACTGACTTTGAACATCTAAGCACCAAAGCAACCTATAAATAACACAAACTTCATTAGAAAAAAAACAACAGAGCTGAAGAGCCTGATTAATAGTTCCGTTTTATTTTTTTTTTTTAGGCAAAACAACATCTTTGGTACCAATTTTTAAAATTTTATTTGTGTGAGCAAAGAATTTGAAACCAGATGATTTTAGGTTATTGTTTACTTTCTGTGTATTCATCTCACTGGAGGAATTAACGACACTGAAACATGCATCAAACTAGCAACTTTCACTTTTCGCTCAATAATCAGCCATTTTTTAATCCTAGTTTGCATTTTTATACAAAATCTGATTATTTATTTCACTTGTTAATTGCCACTGTTACATAATTCTACACAAATAAGCTATTCTTTTCTTTATGAAATAAATCCTATGTAAGATTTAGCCCCTCTTTAGGTTTTTATCTTTTGCACAGCACAATCAGGTAAGTGTCTGATTGCTCATGCATCCACAGTCACACAAAACCGTCTTCATCCACAAGTAGTATCTGCTCTGAAACAGGTAATATGACCCCAAATAGTCCTGGTGTCACAGAATAGCTGTGGTTGGGTGTCACACTGAATATACACCTACCTGTAGGATAACTCCTAAGGCGTTGAGATGCTGTTTGTTGTTAACTACAATGACTCGACCCACTGAGAGAGCCTTGAGCCCATTCACAGACTCCAGAATAGCGTGCTGAGATTGAGACGGGGAGGAAATGATAAAGGTAAACAAGCAGCTGATTAAAGCTGTATGAATGTAATCGTGATTCTGAATATGTGCGAGTTTACCTGGACTGCTTCTGTGGTTTTCTTCAGCTCGGTGACCGTGTGGTAGTAAGGCAACAGGTCAGAGAGCTGGCCCTCTGTGTCCACGGAGGGCATAGCGGACAACATCTGCTTCAGCTGGCTGATCCTCTTCTCGTGGGTCTGCAGCAGCAGCAGCAGCAAGACAGATGAAAAAGAGACATTTCTCAGCTGCTCTTAGACAGGAAAAATGTTACAGAGCAACAATTCAATGAAGCTGTAAATGTTACCTGAGTATCTCTGTGGCTTTCAGAGAAGCTCCTCCTCATCATGTCGGTCACACGGAGAGCTTCGACTCGCAGCAGGTTGAGGATCATGGTGTAAGTCAGTCTGAACTGGGACTGGAGAAGGGTGGGCTTACCCTGAGGGAGACACACAGGAAGAAGAGTCAGCACAGAAATGGGATGCAAACCATTTTCTAAAACTAGAAAATCAAAACTGCTCTGATTCCAATTCATCTACTGACGCCACTGATTTCTTTTTTAAAGCGTAACACTTTGTAATTGCTTACAGCCACACCACCCAGCGTATACCTGATCTCACCCCAGCAGATTTTGTATTTACTTGGGTTATCTTAGCCTAATATTAGGATTTGTTTAATGATATGAAACATATGCAAAAAAGAAACTAACAAACCAACAAATATAGGAAAGAGGAAAATACTTTTTCACAGCACTGTATATCTCAAAAATTAATATCAGCCTTGAAAGTCCAGAAATATTGTGAAAAAAGACCACAGCCTATTTAATTTTGCACCATCTGTAGAAGAGGAGGCTCTGGCTTTCTACATTTACAAAAGAAAGTAAAGCATCCATGAAAGAAAAAAGGATAAAAAACACAATTTGTGTTTCAGTTCCACACTGAACCCAAAGCAGTGCTTTTCAAACTGGCACAGAGGGAGACTGTGTTAAAATAGCCCACTCAACTGTGTAATTAAATGTTAAATGAATAACGGAGCGTGCAACACCTTCCTTGAATCACAGCCAAAATAAACAAGCGGTGCAGCTTTGCTTTAGATGTGGAGAGATGGGTACCGAGAGACTTGAGTGGAACGATGTATAAACCCACGCGGCAGGTAGATGTTATGAAATGAAACCCTGCTGCGGCCCTCACCAGCATCATGACGTGCAGATCTGCCATCTCGTGAACGCCGGCTTTACACAGAATGATCACAGTGCCCGTGGCGTCCAAACCTCTCCGGCCCGCTCTGCCCGCCATCTGAATATACTCACCTAAAAATATGGTTCATGGCATGAGCACAGGTCTCAAAATGCTTGTTTTTCCTCAGCTACAATTTATCCTCAAGGACTAGAAAGCATTAGTGATGGCGGCTGAGATGGAGAGTATCAAACCTGGCAGCAGATTTCGGAAGCCGGTTCCATCATGTTTCCTGATGCTGTCGAACACCACGGTCCTGGCGGGCATGTTCACTCCCATCGCAAAGGTCTCGGTGGCAAACAGCACCTGGGAGAGGAAGGGAAGATGCAGACAGCTGGTAGAGCTATTTTTATTTGCAAATGAAGGTGAGTGTAGCAAATAGGTGGGGTTGCAGCACAAAATTGTCTCTTTTTCCTCTGATCTCATTCTTCCAAAGAGAAAACAAGCCCTGTAGCTACATCTCATCCAAGATTCAGCCTGCAGGCTCACTAACCATCATCCGCTTTTCTGACCACAGCTATTACAGAGAAATTCCAAGTCATTTCCATCAAATACTTCCCCACCTGATCATCACAGATTTGCTTGAGAAAACAAATTCCAAGAAAAAGACGCACTTGATATTAAGATATGGAAAGATATTTTTCTACCACCATATTTGTTTTCACAGAATTCTCTGATTTGCTAATTGTGCATAACTTTAGTTTTTTCCTCACTGCAGCGTTACTGACGATATTAGTGCAGGTGGTTACACCACAGATTAACATCTGCACCCCATGAGACCATTAATACTTATGTATTAAGTGTGGTGCATTGCTCCCTCTGCCACAATAATCTCAATAACATCCTGTAGTGTGTGTTGCACCAATATTTTCAAAAGCATGATTTCAAACACAGCTGTGGTCCAAGCCACATTAGCATCATAGCTTTATTTCAACTTCCAGTCACGCTCACCTTTACGAGGCCTCTGGAAAAAAGCATCTCAATGACCTCCTTCAGGATTGGCAGGATCCCGCTGTGATGGACTGCGATTCCTCTCTTCAACAGGTCTCTCATGAGCAAGATCTAAAAGAAGACCCCAATGACAAGTTTAATGTTACATTAACATGTTCTATTGTGGGCAAAACACCATAAATCTTTGACTGGAAGTCAGTTTAAGTGTGTTGCAAATTAAGCCGCTGTTTAAGAAAAGTCTAAAATCCTAAAAAGCACAAAGATTCAGTCATTTTCAAATTAAAATTGATTGTATTTACGGAAATAAATTAATTATGCATATTCTTTCATGTCCATGTTGAGTGTATGTAAACTAACCACGTCTTTGCATATGCTGCAGTGAAACTGCACACCAAAATAGCAAATCTTTTTATATGCCTTCATTATTATGATGAATATATTGTACCTAGGGGAGCTTTTTGTTCCAGATGATTATTAAATACTCATATAAAAGAAGAAATTATCATTCATCACAATTCAGAAAGCAGCCTGTATTAACAGTCTGGGGGAGAGGAAAAGCAGGGCCCCTGCTGACTGCTCGTTACTACCTGAGGCAGCTGCCGGTCTGCTCCTCGGAGGCGAGTGAGACTTTTCTGGAAGAAAGAGTGAATTTCCGCCTTCTCTATGGAGGTGGTTAGGTCCATGGAGTCCAGCGAGCGGGCGTTCTCGTCACAGCGTGTTCGAGAAAAGGTGAACGCAACCACCGGGGTCTGCTGCCGCTGGGACAGGAAGTGCAGCAGGGTGAGCCACACTGATCGGTCCTGTGGGGTGAAGCAAATAATTAAAAAATAGGGAGATGGATGAAAACAGGAAATAAGAGGATGACTTGGAGAGAAATCAAAAGGCAAAATAGTGACAAAAGAGAATTACCTGACTAGCGGTGGTGTTTTGAGAGGTGTTTTTTGTGCCAAATGACTGAGCATGTTTGCTGGTGCGCTCCTTCTTAGCATCGACGGCTGCGTAGTATCTGAACAAGAAACACAACTTCCTCTTTGAGAAACAACTTCAAGAAATTATTAACTAGGGAAGCACCACGCGGCGAAGCTGTACCCTTTAGTGAGGAAGTTTCCTGTAGCATCCACCAGCAGGAACATCTCTTTCTGAGTCTTGGTGCTGTTCCCCGTGTACAGATAATGCTCCAAGGGCACGGGTCTCTTTAGTGTGCTGATCACATAAATGTGCCTCTTCTTAATACGACTGGGGTAAAAAAAAAAAAAACAATAATAAGGGCGAGACAGAGAAATGCAATTAATGGCAGAAGCTGAAGTCTTGCTTTGAATCGTTTTGTGCGAGAGCAGATTTCTAAAGGAGAATTACCGACTGCAGCCACTGTCACCACTCCACAATTAGCTCTCTAATGCTCAGTGGCTGCTGTCAGCGTGGTGCACCTACCCGATCCACTCACTGAACTCCAGAGCGTTTGGCACTGTGGCGCTGAGAAGAATGATACTGACGTGATCGGGAAGCATAATCAGAACCTCCTCCCACACAACCCCTCTCTGAGGAAAGCAAACACGAGAGGAAAGTCAATTAACCTCGAAAATCAGCTGGAAAAAAATGAATCCGTGGGTGCGCTCCCTGACCTCAGCGTCGTTGATGTAGTGAACCTCATCGAAGATCACCCACTCCAAGTCCCTGATGACCTCTGAACCGTTGTAAAGCATAGACCTGAGAGAGGAGAGGACGGAGCAATCTAGAAACTTTACTCTACTCAATACGTTGCTTCTAATATATACAACAAACAGTCCGAGCACCTGAGGATCTCAGTGGTCATGATGAGGCAGGACGACTCAGGACTGAGCTGGACGTCGCCTGTAAGGAGTCCAACGTCCCCAAATGTGTTTTTAAAGTCTCTGAACTTCTGATTGGACAGAGCCTTGATAGGAGATGTGTAGATGGTCCTTTAAAAACACAAGAAAGAGAGAGAGAGGAAAATAAACCTCTAATAAACCTCTGCAAAGAAAAAACACTTTAATCTGGATGTTATAGGTCTAATTATGTATTAAATATATATATTAGAAGACTACAGACTGTGAAGTCTAATAATGCCAAACAAGAACAAAATAATGACATTAAAAACTTTATGTTCGACCACAACACTAAACAGCTGTTTACCCGTTATACAAAACCTGTTACTTGCCTCACTGTCAGGTAACACATGATAACAACAAGCAGTAACAGTCTTCAGATTAAAGGGTTACATATGTTAAATGTATTGATTCCTGCATACACTTTAAGTATAGAAAAATTAAAAAACAAACACCAGTCGATAAATATAAATCACCAAGTATCAGCCATCCATTGGATAGGAAGGAAAACAGTGTAAATGTTTGGAAACGCAAAGTATTTGACTTTTGTGCCACCTAGTGGTTGTGTCAGAATAACAAAGACTGTGAAAGTGCCAACAAAAGCTGCTTTTATTCTGGGGTGTAATATTTATTTATTTGAATCTAAGTCATGTTAATCATCTGCCACAGAACAGTTTGAAGTAAACCTTAAATAAGAAACTTAGCCATAATATAACCACTCTATCATTACCTAATGGTGAGACTCCTGCTATTAAAATATTAAAAGTAAGTTTTTACTATTTATTTTATGATTTAGTTATGACACTTTAATCTGTGTGTGTTTGTTTACTGTCCTCAAAGCTACATGATCGGGAGTCAAAGGTCAGCAGTGGCTCAGGTGACATCGTGAATCGTGAATCTCAAGTGAATCGTCGGTATGATTAAAAGTACTGTTTTAATGTTTGTGTTTAGCACTATAAACAACCCCTTTTTAAGATTTTTCTCAATGTGATTAAGTATAGCAGTGAACAGGCCAAACAATACTGCAGCATGGCATAATTTGATATTTATTATTATTTTATTTATATATTATTATTGTATATTATAATTTAAAATGTCGTAGCAGAGCATTTCCAGCTTGTTCCATTCTTTACTGGGGATTTATGTACTTTCATTTTAAGTACATGAATTAAGTTCATCTTGTCTTCTTTCTTCCTGGTGGTTCCTTCCTGGTATTCATTTGTATTCGTATTTCAAAAGTATTTATATAGTGCTTTTTTATTCCTATGAAGCACATGTTTTACACATGTAGAACTTTCATCAGGAGCAATTTGGGGTTCAGTATCTGGCCCAATGATGTGACATGTGGAGCTGGGGATCAAACCACCTTCGGCAGACAACTATGTGAGCTGTGAGTCACAGCTGTCTCGTGTCATTAGTGTTTCTTGCTTCTTTTCCAGCCTTGAAGACAAGAACAACCTCTGTCTTACAGCTTGTACTGAAAAAGGGTTTAGCTCACCTCTGAGCTGTGCACAAATACACACCTCGTCATGTGTTTCTGTGAGAGAGCGATGGCGTACTCGGCCACCACTGTTTTTCCAGCAGACGTGTGCGCGGCCACAAACACGGAGTCGTGAGCTTCCAGCCTCAGCACGGCCTGCTTTTGGAAAACATCGAGCTCAAAAGGCCACTGCAGCAGAGAAACAGGAAAAAAGAAAAAGGTTTTCACTTAACAGCTCACCACATGCCGTGTTCAGAGAAGCAACAGAGAGAGGTGAAAATATCAAAATAAGACAAATGGATTTTATTTTTTGTTATGTTGAACCCAAACCTTGAAAGCTGGGTTTGGGATGCGTTTGTGGAAGTCATCGCAGGGTGATGTTATATTCACAGGAATGGCCCATTTCTTGTTTTCCTCTGTGTTCTCTTTTAGCTTTGATTTCTCTTCTTTTCCTTTCTCTGGAGGAGACGAGGATGACGCAGCATCCTGCAGGCAGAGGAGAAGGAAACAAAGCTTCAGAGCAGTTCATATTTAGCAACACTCGACAGTTAACTCACATCAATTTTCTTTTATTTTAATGTCTGTCTGTTTCCTGCTACGCGAATAGCAGCATTTATTTTACAAATTCTGCACTGGAAAAAGACTGAATTAAATTCAGAACTAAATACTGAAAATAGCTTTATCAACACCACAATTAAAGGATGAATGCAAGAGAGAAGGATTTCCAGATTTTACCTCTCGTCTTTTCTTTCTGCATCTATGACAACAAAGAACTGCAACTCACTGAGCACCACAAGCTCATGTAAATTAGCCTCTGGGTTAAATCTAGTTGGACAGTCATGGTCTTTAAAATTAATTTCTAGGGAGAGAACTGTGATGGTGGGCAGTAGTGTTAGGTATATTATAGGAATATTATACTGTACTAAACAACCGTGCTCCTGACTATCTCACCGACCTCCTCAGTCTCTATACTCCCAGCCGTTCTTTACGATCATCTGGTCAGTTACTTCTGGCCCAGCCCGGGCACCGTCTGAAGACTAGGGGTGATCGTGCCTTTGCCTCAGTAGCACCAAACCTATGGAATACTCTTCCTGCTATCATTCGTGCCTCTGACTCCATTCGGTCCTTTAAAGCATGCTTGAAAACCTGGCTTTTCCGACATGCTGATTGTCACCGCTCATTAGTTGCTGTATCGTTACTCATTTCTCTGGATTATCATGAATTCTCCCTATCCCTACTTACTAATGCCTTTGTTTGTTTTTGCTATTTTACCTTGTTTTAATGACTTACTGTTCAGTGTAATCATTTTACTGTTTATTCCTTACTGTTAGTACATAACAGTAACCTACAGCACACCAGAAAAATAGATTCAGACTACCTTTTAGGCTCAGGTGCAGTGACACGGCTTTAACAAGAAGAAAAGTCAGTCATTCACCACCATCTTCCTGCGCACTAAAACCACCAAAGTCCTCTTCTCCAGTGTCGGAAACGAACAGGCTCAGGATGGCTTCGTCATCCACTCTCAGCTTCTTTCCTTCGTTGTCACTTTCAAAACCAAAGATAATCCTCATTGTCATTGTCAGTGTCGGAGTCGAACACCCTCTGAAGGGCCGTGGCGGTGTCCTCCTCTTCATCATGCAGCAGTCCAGCCCTTCGAAATCCGTTGGTGATCGTGGATGCTTGCACACTTTTCCACGCTGTCAGAATCCACCGGTAGAGTTGAGCACAACTTGCTTTTCGCAAGTTTATCGCCGCTCATCATCCACGACTCCAGCTGAACGCATAGCGCTACTTTGAAGTTTGTTTTTCGCGCTACTTGTACGGCACTATGTTGCCTGGCGGATGGACATGTGACCAACATACCACTCTTGAACCCCGATCCTTCCGCCAGGCAACGTAGTGCCGTACAACAGCGGAACAAACAAAACAAATCGTCTTACGATATGACAAAAATCATGGACAATCTATAGAAAAGCCGCACCTGACTAAAAGCCGCAGGGTTCAAAGCTTGTGCAAAAAGTAGCGGCTTATAGCCCGACAATTACGGTATGCTCAATGCATAAAAAACCCAACCTGTACATCAAAACTTTGTTTAAAGGTTGTCAGACGTCCACGTGACATCAAGCAGTATGTTTTTAAAAAAAGCAAATACGACATTCGTTTGATTGTATAATGACTGTGGTCAAGAAACATATTTGCCCTTTACATGCATCTACATGTAAATGACATCTCTAAAAGTGTTATGTCTCACTGTGGGTTGCACCGTGTTACTGTGGTAGAAGTTACGTTTGGTAGTACTGCTGCCTTGAGGAAGAAGGTTCTGGGTTCAGGTCTACTGGTTGGCTAACAGGCAACCACTTTTCTTTTTTCAATGTTTGTTCAAGATCTGAGTTTTCACCTTCGAACCAAACCTGAGCATTAAGATGTCGGGCAAAACTTCCTTTTCACTGAGTGTTTGCTGGATGGGAACCATCTCAATACACAACACAGGCGAATTTGACCACATGTAAAACTTCTCCCATCATATTAACCTTCAAAGTTTTAATCGAGCTGTTTGCTATATTTACTTAAAGATATTGCGCTAATATTTATCATTCACAGTCATTCATTTCAGGGAGTATAATCTGAAGAAAAGCATTTTACCAGATATCTGAAATAAAAGATGTACCTTGATGCCCAGGTCTTCAAGACTGTTTGTTCGTGGTAGTTTGGGGGCATCTTCACTTTCTTTGTCTTTCTCCTTCTCCTCAAGCTGCAAACCACTAATGCCTTCCACGGTAGACAGGAGCGACATGAGGTTGACCTCTGGCTTCGCTATTTTGGCATCTTCAGGATACAATTTTAAAAAGACAAAATCATTAATTTATCTACTTTTAGACCATGTAGTATTTTTTTTTTTTTGTTGGGACAGTCTGAGTTCTAACCTTTGTCAGTAAAGTCCATCCCAGCTTTCAGTCCAGGGGCCACCTTCAGTAAATCTATAAAAGAGTAATGACAAACTCAAACTCTAAGAGGTGAAATAATAAAATATGTTTGACTTTATTTTACGTTGATCCTGCTTAAAAGAGGGAAAAAAATCACCACTCTCAAAGTCAATTTCCTCCTCCAGCTCAGATTTCTTCTTGATTTGTTCAAGCGTCAGTTCCTCCATTCCTCCTGTGACAATAACAACAAGAATATTAATAGATAACAAAACTCCTCAGTTTTGACATCTGAACTAAAGAAAGATACAGGAAATCACTAAGAAAAAAATGCTTTGAATGAATGAAAGAATCTCACCGGGGAGGAACGGGTAGTTGGTGTTGCTTCCTCGAAGGCTTTCAGAAGGAGGCCCAGGCTGGCGCTGCAATGACAGCGAGTTCTTTGCAGACAGGCCGGTGTTCTCCAGTAACACCTACAGGTGAAAAAAAGAAGAAGAAAGAATACAGACCCAAAATGAAATGAATCAAGCCAACCTTTGATTACAGTGATAATGCGCAGGACCATAATGATAACCTGCTGCTAGACTCTGACTCTTCAATATGAACAAACAGATCTGAAGATAAAAGCAGAAGTGAAAAATAGTGACAACTTGAGTGTGAAAATTTTGTTTTTGCTTTTTAAATTAAATCTAGGTGGCCCTAAAATCTAAAAGATCTATTTTTTTCCAAAATGGATAAAATCAGTCTTGAAAAATATGTATAGAAATATGCATGTAAAGTTTTGGCCAATGACACAGTTGCTATACACAACCACAGTGAATTTCAAATCAAACAATCAAGATTTGATTGAAAAGCAAACTTGGCTTAATTCAAGGAGTTTAACAAAAGTTTTAACTGTTAAGGAATTACAGCCATTTAATACACAGTCCTCTAATTTCATAGGCTAAAAAGAAACTGGATAATTGATTGACAAGCAGTTTTATGATTAGGTCAGGCCTGTTCCTTCATTCTTCCATGACACATTAAATAAGAGAAAAGCTCTGGGGTTGATTCCAAGAGTTGGGCTTGCATTTGGTAGCTGTTCACTGGATCACTAAAAAGCCTAAAGAGATGCTGAAGAATGTGAAGGAGACCATTTTTAGGCTGAAAAAGCCAAATTAAACTTCTCAGAGAGTAAGGCATCTCCAAAAAAAGAAGTTGATCCAAGTATTAAAATGAACCACATATTTAAAACGACCACACATATTTAAAGCTGAAACAGCAAAGCACTTTTAATAAACAATAAGATACTCTTTGTCAGGTTCAATAATGATTTGACAATAATGATTTTATTTTAATAAGGAAAATGTTGCCACGTTACCTCAGTGAAGTCCAGCAGCATTCCTGTGGTCGGATCTCTGACAACAGACAGTCCCGAGTGAAGCGGAGATGGACAACAGTTGAGCAGAGAGTCAACGTCAACCTTCCTCTGGGTCACCCTGATGAGAACAGCAACACACACACACAAAAATCACATCTTTAAACATACGTTGATTTTAACCCAATAATAATTACAATATCAGATTTGACTTTCCCCCCGTAGACACGTTAGATTTCAGGAAGCAATGATTTCAAGAAACTCTCTTAATTATTTAGTGAAATCAATAAATATGCCTATTAGTGTTTTTTTTAATTAGCAATATAACAAACATAAATACTTGAGAAACTTCTGGAAGGCAAAGTCTTTGTCGTGTATAGGAAGCCATGCAGGGTCTCTTAAAAACTGTTTCTCTACTTCTGTCTCCAGGTTCAGGTTTGTGGGAGGAAGCCCGTGAGGGAGCTGTGGATGGAAAAAAAAGAGATCAGAGAGACATCCTGAAGAGCCACATAAACAAAACAAGTCAAATAATTCCCCTATATTTACATAAGTTATAAATGAACACCATCAACTATCCCCCAAAGATAAAACACAATCAAATCTTATTTAATATAAGCAATCAGCTCAGGTGAAACTAAACCATAATGTTAAGTCACTTAGATAATATGAAATTTTAATAAGCATCACTTTGAATAAGTTCTGAAGAAGCTAAATGTGCTAGATTAGGTGACTTGAATACAAAAATGTATGGGTAAAGCAATTGTACAAGGATTGGCTTTATTTGTTTTTGTTTTTATTTTGTTTCTTGTATCTAAAGTAATTCTCATTAGGAAACAAATAAATTAAATATTTTAAAGTCTTTGGGTCAACCCCCAGATTTGTATCTACTCCCTTGTTTATTTCAGAATGGGGAAAAAGTAGGTCTACATGGGTTTTCACTCACACTGCATAATCATAAAATCATAATACAAGGGAACAGGGCTTTAGTCTTAAAAAGCTCCACTGCAACGGCATCAGTGATTTCCAACCACAAGCCCGGAAGCATGCCATTATCGTTGAGTCGAAGAATTCTTAATCCTTTACATTAGGTTGTAACACAGACCAAATCATTTTATTGGACTACAACTTAGCTAAAATAGTATGAGTAAACAGTATCTTACTCCTTACTGACCGTGCTATGTGGAGGTAAAGACTGGCCGGGCACGGGGTGTGTGATAAGCTCAAACCTGCCAGAGCATCCCATCTCCAGCAGGGACATGGGCAGATCCATGGGGCCCGGAGGGGGCACATCTGCAGAGAGACAACATAAAGAGTCTGAATGGATGAGCAAGCACACATTCACGCAGGCTGCATTAAAAAGATGAAGAAAAAGACTGTCAGGTTAAATTAACCATTTATCTGGTCGTATTTATTCCGTAAATGCTTAACGGATATTACCACACTTACTTGCTGATTAGCTAAATATTAAATCTGTGCTTTATGAGGGTGCAGAAAGAAGCTACTCTGTTAGCCATAGCATCATAAGCTACATCAATGGAGCTAGTTAACCAAAAATAAACATAATACAGTTAGATATTTATAATTATTTAAGGAGCGGGCTTGACAAATTACAACCCACAACGTACTTAGTCTATCCATGCCCCCACAGTCGTTAACGAAAGCTAAAAGTTGCCACAAAGTAGTTGCTGCAGTGGCCACGGAAGTTGCCAAAATTGACAAGCGGAAGTGGCTAGCAAAAAACTGCTCGACTTAAACGCAAAGACATAAAATTCTTTAAAAAAAAATTACAAAGACTTTTATAAGATAAAATGTTTTATAAGTTAGAAATATCGTTTTCTGTACTTTTTAAAATAATATTATAAACTTTTTTGCAAAAACAAAACAAAACATAAAGAGAACAACGTCACATTTACGCGCCGGCGTTATTCTTCCTATTAGCTATTGCAACTGTTTGAAGCAGGTAAGCGATTAAAACAGATTAAAATAATGGACATTTCTTTATTTTATAGCTCCTGTAGGACTTCACTGGTATCTTGATATCGAGGTAGACTTCGGATTTACACCCTGTCTGGATTGAGTGAACAGTTTTTTTATTTTATCTGAAAGAAGTCGAGTTGTGGTTTCTGGCTAATTAGCTTGTGGCCAGCTGGTGGTGGTAAATCAATAGGGGAATCTGTTATTTTTTGTTTACCTCTCTTAAAATAGTATTTTTTTTCTTCTTTCATTAAAACATGTTTTCTGCATTTTAGTGATTGCCATCATGGTGGTGTTTCCGAGCTCGCTGACGGAGGAAGAGGAGGCTTTACAAAAGAAATATGCTAAACTCAAGAAAAAGGTATGTAAGGTTTTTGGTCTGTACTAAATTGTGGAACATTCCAAACAGGAAACCATTCCTTTTTCATAATATAAGCTTCCTCTTTGCTACACTATACAGAGATTTAACGTTTCATCCCGCTTCCAACATCGAAGACACACGTGAATATGTAAAATAGCTATACTGAAGACTCAAATAAAGCTTTGTATGTACACTTTTTACCTCTCTATTCAGAAAAAGGCACTGGTTGCTTTGAAAAAGCAGAGTTCAACCAACCAGACAAACCAGAGTGGCTTGAAACGGAGTAAGTGCATCCAGCTAACCGCTGGATTTCTTTTTTTTTTTTTTTTTTTTTTTTTTGACTCAATCACTCTGGTCTTTCTTATAATAAGGCTTTAATAAAAGTAAACATCAACATTATAATCTGAAGCACCAGCAACTAACTGGAAAAATCTGACTTGTCATATATGGGACTCATAGGTTTATACTGTAAAATTTAAACATAACACCAGTAGAATATTTGATCTAATCTAAGACATGTATTTTTTATTATTGTTCATTGGAGTGGCTTGTTTTAAACACTGGTTGTACTGTTATTTACTTTTTTTTGTCTGTTTCTTTTCTTTGTCAAAGCACTGTCAGACCAGCCTGTTGTTGACACTGCAACAGCAACAGAACAAGCAAAGATGCTCATCAAGTCAGGGGCCATCAGTGCTATTAAATCTGAGAATAAAAACTCTGGATTTAAAAGGTCTCGAATGCTGGAAATTAAGCTCAAGGTGGGATGTCAGTAAATACATTGCATGACCTGTAATTCTTATTTCTGGCATTTACGAGCAGTTGTAAAATTATTATTAAACTCTCCTCCTCACATGTGGTGGATTTTTGCTCTTCATGTCTCACAGGACCCTGAAAAAGGCTCAGTTCCTGCTTTCTTACCATTTCAAAGGAGTGTCTCGACAGATGAAGACCAGCCTGAGGTATAATACAGGACATTAAGCATTGCTTTACCACTTTGTTTCTGTTAAATTTAATATTGTCATATTTTTTTGGTTTCTTCTAGTCTGGAAAAAGAGCCCACAGGAAGTCTCTGTATGAGAGGTAAATTCCAAATCCATAATGAACAGCATGTTTAATACGCCAAAATTCTGTATCTGTGGGTCTAACTTGGTTTCTTTGTTTTCTGCTGCAGCTTTGTTAGTTCAAGCGACCGATACCGGGATGAGGACGAAGGAGGCAGCATATCATCCAGCCGGGACATGGAGAGAGACAGAGAGCGCGAGCGGGACCGTGACCGAGATTTGGATGGAGAACGGGAAAGGGAGAGAGACAGAGAACGGGACAGAGATCGAGACCGAGGCAGGGAAAGAGACAGGGAACGAGACAGGGAACGGGACCGGGAACGAGACAGAGACCGAAGCCGAGACAGGGATCGAGACCGGGAAAGAGAGAGAGATGGACCCTTCAGACGTAAGTAACCATTTTCTGTTATGTGAACTTTAGACCTAATGTTTGTCTCTTTGCATTTTTTTTATTTCCATATCTTCAGAAAAAAATCAGATGGGGAAATAAAAAGATGGGGCGACTGTGGTTCAGGGGGTTGGGAAGCTCATCTTGTAACCGGAACGTTGATCTCCAGCTCTGTCTGTCTTGGTCATTGTGTCCTTGGGCAAGACACTTCACCTACCGCCTACTGGTGATGGCCAGAGGGGCCGATGGCGCGATATGGCTGCCTCTCTTCTGTCAGTTTGCCCCAAGGCAGCTGTGGCTACAACTGTAGCTTGCCTCCACCAGTGTGTGAATGTGAGGGTGAATGAATAGTGGAATTGTACAGTGCTTTGAGGGTCTCGAAAAGCGCTATATAGATGCAACCCATTATTATTTAGATGTGGTTGGCCAAGGCTTGCTTATCTTTTGTAATATACTATGTCAAGAGTTTACAAATTCATCCTTGACCTAGTCTGCTTATTTCTAATCTTATTGATAGGTGTCAAAAGGTCAAAATCAAATTAGGGGTTAAGAAATTTTAAGGCTGATTGCCTTACAGACGAAACACTAACCAGTTCTAACCAAAGATTATGAACATGCTGTCAGAGAAACCTGTTGGAAGATACAAGAAGAGAAAAGATGTGTTAATATAATAGTTAAGGAGAGGGTAGGTGCTCAGTTCGTCGTGGGCTTTAAAAACTGAGGGATTGTTCAAAATACCTGATCCAGACCTGAGCACAAACTAATCTAGTCTGCATTTTCTCGAGCAAGTGAAGAGAAGCTAACTGGAGAGTAATATGATCTCTCTCGGATTCCTGTCACTGCTCCTGCTGCAGTGTTTTGGATCATCATTCTTTTCAAAGTGGTTATTTGAAAGAGGTTTAAAGAGGTTTCCACTGTGATATTCGTAAAAGATCCAAAAATAGCCCTGGTTTGTGTACTTCTAGAAAGCTTTGTGGGAACAGCTTTGCTACAAATCCAATTATTGGCAGTTATAAAGTGGAATTAGTTTGTGGAAACGTGTTGACCAAAAAGTACATGTTAATACAATGAAGTCACTTATTCTGTACACAGTGCTGCTTCCATACTTCTCCAGTAATTTTTATCTTATTTTTTAGTTAATTTTTCTGTAATACTTATGGAAGAATAAAATTGTGAAAAAACAAGCTACATTAAAAAAACATTGCTGGTTTATGATTTGTCCCTGTCTGCTTTTTTCACTCTCAGGGTCAGACTCGTACCCAGAGCGCAGAGGAGTGCGAAAGGGGAACACCGTTTACGTTTATGGCTCTGGGCTCGGCGAGGACAGCCTGCGCTCGGCTTTCTCTCAACACGGAAACATCATCGATCTCTCGATGGACAACCCACGCAAGTAAGGAGGCTTTAAACAAAACTGTGTGCTCATAAGTGTCATTTCTGCCTGCATTTTCATGCAGTAATATAAATAGTGTGACGATGATTTATTCTTCCTTTTCTGTTTTGTTCTTCTGTCCAGTTGTGCATTTATCACTTTTGAGAAGATGGAGTCTGCAGACCAGGCTGTTGCTGAGGTTAGTGCTATCTTTCTTCCTGCCACCCAGCTGTTATGTCTATTGTGTTTGTTTTTTGTTTTTTGTTTTTTTCAGGTATTGATTTGGTGAATGTCTAAATTGCAATACAGGCAAAGCTGTACCACAATAAGACTTTATATCTTATTGTGGTACAAAGGGGCAGGGATAGCTCAGTAGGTAGAGTGGTGGCCCCATGATCGGAAGGTCGGGGGTTCGACTCCACTGAACGGCGACCCTGAGGTACCCCTGAGCAAGGTACCGTCCCTACACACTGCTCCCCGGGTGCTGCACTGGCGGCTGCCCACTGCTTCACTGGGTGAATGGGTTAAATGCAGAGGAACTATTTCCCTATGGGGACTAACACGCACACTTTACTTTAAAGAATACACTGCATTATCTTCTTTGATTAGGTGCATGGTCAGCATGATCCCTCGAGTTGGCATAACGTTATCATACTGTGGCCCAGACAGTGGTTAAAACGATTAAAGAATTTGGAAACTCCTTCAAAGGACAGTTATCTTATTCAGTTGAATACAAGCAGCTCATGGAGGACAGTATATCTTCCAGCTACCTGGGTGGTCTCAATACTGATTACTGCTTGGCTTCAAAAATGAGCATCTTCAGTCTAAGAAATCATCCAAAAAATCCAATTATTAATTTAAAGGGGGGGAAAAGTAAATATGACTCTTTGGTATGTCCACAAACATGCAGGCGCTTTGCCCTTGTGGCCTTCATCAGAGCACAATAATGACTTAATGATAAAGACTTGCTGTAGTTTTACAGGCGCCTGGTTTATTTCTACACAGCAGACTAAAAGGCTGGACTGGCTTTGCTGTTTTTTGTTTCACAGTTGAATGGAACCACGGTGGGAGACGTTCACATCAAAGTCAGCATCGCCAGGAAGCAGCCGATGCTGGACGCTGCCACTGGCAAATCTGTGTGGGCTTCACTGGGTAAATACAGCACTCGTATTGTGCGTTTAGACACTGATCAAACAGCTTGTGTGTCTGCACAGCGTGGATTAACCGTCACCCCTATCTTTCCTTTACAGCCGTGCAGAACAGCACTAAAGGCTCCTACCGGGACAAAAGGAACCAAGTGGTGTACAGTGAAGATCTTTTCCTGGGATGAAAAGTCCATGTTTTTGTTGCTCTGTTTCTGAGCTGCTAACCTGCTGCATGTGCTTTGTAGAAGACATAAAAGATTATCAGTAGCCTTTTTGATCAGAGCATTGTAGTTACTCTAGGCTGGATGTAATGCTACATATGCAGCTTTGCATGTGAAACTACACATCTGAGCTCAAAAAGTAAAAGAATTGTATTTGTGAATGTTTTCTTTTGTGTAGGTCACTCATTCATATTAAAAAAACATGCGACTTCTAATTTATATATTAAATGACTCAGTTTTGACTCTAAAAGTACCTTCTAGAAAGAAACATCTTGTCTTCTGAGATGTGCCCTGCTATCTGTTTTCATGGAAAAAAGTAGACTCATTATCCTCATTGTCAGCTTCATGTTTTTTATTCTTGGACTCTTCTGGAGTAGAATTGTATGAATCTAACCCTTTCTTATCAACCATTCAGCTCATGCTCTACAATAAGCCAGTTTAGCTCCTGTCCTTCAAATTGACTTTCTTCTGATTTGCTACTCCTTGCAAAAAGGTGTTGGTGGGGCTTTAGTGGATTAACAGTAACTCGAAACAGAGAAGTTTCTCTCTAGCTGTTTTATTTACTCATTCACAGACTCTTTGACTTGCAGTCAGTCACTGCGCTGACTCCACGTACAACATATTCAAGTTGAAGACTGCAGTTCTGAGTCAAAAACAATGTTAAAACGAACACTTTACACAGTAGGAAAAGCACAAGTGTGAATAATAAAAAATATGGACTGTTAAAATTTCCTCTGCTTTGGCTTCGGGGTCCTGGTATTGTTCATGCAGACTCATTGTCACAAACTAAACAGAGCCATCAGATATTTTTATACCAGTGTTTTACTATAATGTCAAGTAACATTTTTTTCTTCCTTTTTACTAAAAAAAAAAAAAAAAAAAGCTATATGTGAAAAGTCTTTTATTTGGCAGCCAGAATGTAAAGGCATTTATTTTTTAGCACACACTTAATTTCCACATTGTGTTGACACTGATCACATGAAGACCAAATGTAACTGCAACAAGCCGTCAAGCCTGAAGTCTGTAACAAGACTTATTACTCAGTAACCAGACTTATTACTCAGTAACCAGACATTCTTGCTCCTCCTCTCGTATTCTCCCAGCTGCTCCTCTTGCTCTCTCCCTCTCCTCCTGCTCATGTAGGGAGTTCTGCCCCGTGGTTTTGCCGTGCTGCTCCTTCAGGTGCCGACGTAAGGCAGGCTTGTGGGCAAAGTGGGCGTGGCAGTAAGCGCAGCGATGAGGCCGCTCGCCACTGTGGAGGTTCATGTGGTCTATCAGAGTGGATTTTTGGGTGAACGTCTTGTAGCACAGGGGGCACTGGTGCGTTTTGCCGGCCCCTCTGTGCACGGCCATGTGCCGGGTGAGGTTCGTAGAGTGGTGGAAGTGCTTCCCGCAGCAGGGGCAGGCATAGAGCAGGTGAGTGGAGCGGGAGTGGATTGCGAGGGAATGGGCTGAAGGGAAAGTCATGTTGCAGTGCTCGCAGATTACAGGGCCAGCTACGCTGGAAGTAGACCCCACCACGGCAACAGACTCATCGCTGCCTTCGTTTGTTCCAACAGTCGTCAACCCTGAACTCCCTTCACCAGCACCACAAGCAGACTCTTCCAGGGAGAACTGGTTAAGACTGTTAGCGGGTATCGGTGAAACCTTTTCCCCCTGTGTGCTGCCCATGCTGAAGTCCAACTCTGGGATCTCAACCGTGACAATATTTCTTGATGCCCTCAGTCCTTCTTGGCTGTAGTCCAGGCCAAAGCCACCTCCAGCAGATGTAAGATACCAGAGATCCTGGTGTTGGGTGATGCCTATAGGTCTTTTCTCCTGAGATGACACCCACCTTTTTCTTTTTAAACCCCTCCCCCTTCCCCTTCCTCTGCTATGGCCAATATTAGTCTCAGAGATTCTTCGACTTAGAGCGCGGAGACTTTCTGCTGAAAACTCTCCAGAACTGAGACCTGCTGGATTCAAGTCATACTCGCCACTTTCTCCAATCACAACTTCTTCTGTCTCTGAGAAGTTGGCGCCTTGAGGTACCTCAGAGGGAGCTCCTTTTTCCTCCTCCCTGTCTCTGTCAGTGTGCTCATTTTCAGAAATATACACTCTTAACATATTGTAGTTCTCCTGTCTGGCCTCTTCATCCTCATCTGATGCATGGACCTGTAAGAGAAGTGCAGACTTGGTGAGGTGTCTAAGGCTACAACTAATGATGCCCGGAAACTACCAGAATATCCATCAAAATACCCATGTGTGCTTCAGACTGCTTACTCCAAACCACTTTTAACACTACTCCCATAAAGGTGAGATCTGACGACCTGCCCAGTACGCTTAATGATGATTTTTTTCAGGATTTTTCTTGTTCTTTCAAAAGCGTATTCTTTGCTTGAATAAATTAAATACCACTTTAGAAAAATAGGACACATGAGCAAAGGCTTCGGTAAATTGTGAGGATTTTTTTTTTGTCATTATCCTTAAGGTCTTTTCCAGCTCTATTCATTAGGATGGACACCTCTGCAACCTTCATCTCCTTAATTGGACCACATGGCTCCAAGTAGCTTTAAGGGAAGCTGTTAGGACTGAAGTTCACTGAATGTTTCCAGGCTGCACCGTGAGTGATTAATCAGGGGGGTAACAGTGTAGCAGATACCAGAGGCCAAAACAGCTCCATCTCACAGGCTAACATTCCCCATGCTTGGCCTAAACCCGACCTCTGACCCTAAACCATAAAAGTGACAAACTAAACACTAAACACGTGAAAGAAGAACCTTTTCGTCTCCTTACAGAGCGATACGTCGGGGTGAGTTATGGCAGATTTTGGCAGGACTGTGCAGAACCAACAGGATAAGAAAGTTCAACCAAAGGATCATTTGTACAACTGAAAAATCAGAAACTACAACATGTTCTTTAGGATACAGAAATGACCACAAATATAATTTTTATTCTATTTTGAGTAAAAAAAAATGGACTGCCATCCTATTCCAATCTAATTTCCTATACCCCTCCTCACAGAGACATTTCTTCTGATACTGCATCCCCTCTGAGGAGACATCTCCCCATGTCTCCACCATAAATCAGTACGCACACCAGAAACAGAGCAAAACTTAACTGAAAAAGAACAGCATTCAAATATATATAGTGTTTGTAAGCCAAATTATATTTCAGAAAATGCTACAGTCGGGATAATTGACAGTATGATCTTTAATCTGTTAACCAATGCTAGAATAAGAACTAAATTATTTGAATTACAAATAAACTACACTTTATTTTACTTTGTACAAAAATGAACTAAAGTAAAAAAAATATACAGGAAATGTGTAAACCAGCCCAGAGGCTTTGGTACATGACAGTAACATTCCGAGTGCAAGTCAGCTCTGTCGCCGACAGCATTCACTTAGCCGGCAAGGCGTCTTATTTTGAAAATTGACTGTGTTCTCTATGCAGTTTCTCTGTCTGACTTCCTGTCCACAAAAGGCCCCTATATGACAATTCAAAAACCCTAAAAAGAAACACTGAAAGCAATAAAAACTAAACTGAAATGCACAAACCTAACCGGGAAGTGAACTGAAACCAAATTCACCTGAAAAATAAATAAATTAAAAAGAATGAAAAATGTAAAAGTAATGGGCTGCTTATATCCTCTTTACTGAGTAATAATGTTCGAAATTTTGTTATGATCGACTTTAAATTATCCTTAAAATTAATCTTTTTCCTTACTCACAGAAAAGTCGGTTAGTCTAAATTATTTTACCAGACATCATGACAACATCCTATGCACAAGTACAAGTGATCTAAAATGTTATTAGAAAAAGAAATACCTTAATGAAGCCCTCATCCAGTGCAGCACTGTCATCATGCAGCTGACTGCTTCCCTGAGCAGACAATTCGCCGTTGCTCTCCTCCACCGAGCGCACTACAGGGCTGTGGGAGTGCACAGGGGAAGGCTGCCTAGGTGGAGGTGATGCGACTGAATGGACACTGCCGCTGACGATCACTGGCCTGGTTTCAGTTTCCTCTGTGGGCGTCTAGAAAAAGGATAAAATTTGGATGTTTTACGCTGATGTCAGCATTGTTAATATGGAAATTTCCTGTAGCATATTTTATATCCTACAGTAGGTTATATATATCCTATAGGACATTTATATTTTTTGTGTCATTGTCAAATCAGTTTCTTGATGTAAAATTCACTGTTGCCAACAGGAGCAGCACTAATGGGATCCCCTTAAACTGATTTTTAGTTTTAGTGTCCTTATTTTCCTCTAAGTTAACGATTCTGTCACATGACGTCATGTTTCATACTGACAGACGATGGCGCTAAACGTGTTTTAAAAATTTTAAGCACTTCTTTCGTAAACCCAGCTTCACGGACAGTTTTACATCTATGTCGCATTTTGAGACCAGCGCCTGTAAATTAGCCTTTATATGTGTAACGTTTCATGTCCCCTTTAAGATAAGCAGTGTGTGATCTGGCGAAAATGTATGGCATCACTGTGTTGACATAGGGCGTTGTGTTGAAAAAATAAAAAGTGTGTTGTACAGCTCTCTCTGTGCCCGTTCACGTGATATACTACTCAATATAGTTGCTTGGAATTTAACCTTGGGTGCTTACAATGACACTCAAAGTTAAATGTTAACCCAATCAAGGTACTCAAAATTGTGGGTAGTATAACGTTTTTACTGATTTTCACATTTGGTGTGACCTTGACCTTGATATTGGTAGGCAGCTATAACAGCTGAACTTGATTTTCACCTAAATTAAACAGCTCGAGCTGTTATTGGTATCTACCATCTCACAAAATTTGAAAATTATATCTTGAAAACTGTGGATGCTAGACTGCCAAAAAACTGAGATAAATAAACTGAACCGAGTACATACAAACAGGATTACAGAAAATCTACTAAAACTTTATCAAGTTTTGCAAGTTCTGAGAATGTGCACACAGCTTAGGGTGAAAAAGGTGCAAGATTTCCAGTTGAAAAACCTGTAATCAGAAAATAAAAAAAATTATAGTTGGACTGCTTTACGTGCTAAATTACTAAATAAATATTAATAATTAAACTCCAGGTAAGAAAGCAGGAAGAAATATAATTAATGTCTACTGACTGACCTTAGATTGACTGGGGTTCTTCAGCTGGACATATTTCTCCAGAGCTCCTCTGCAGCGCTCTACGATGTGCTCCATCTGAAGGTAGCTGGCAGCCGTCAGGTAGTTTACGATCTCCTCTGGGTTGAACTGCAGGATTCCAGTGTAGCAAGACTGAAGCAGATCACACACCACTGTGGAGCTGTACAGCATCGACACCTGGAGAAAAATCATGAACACAGAACAGCTTCATTTAATCTGAATAGGAGCCATAATCTCACATGTGCTGATGGGGGCCTACCTGAAGCCTGGACGATGGGTTGAGGAGGAATTGATCTCTCAGGAAGGGTGAGCAGGCAGCCAGCACCACCTTATGTCCCCTGAACGTCTGGTTGTTACTGGCCACGATGGTGATGTCGCAGAAATGCTGGCGGGATCTCAGTGAATTCATGTGCTTCAGGGTCATGTTCCCATGTCCCGGGAGCCGGAAAAACACCAACTCCATCTTCTGAGGAGAAACAAGAATCTGTAGGTGATTTCACTTCGTTAAATACGTACAGGTGAGCCTTTCATAAAAGATTAACAACACAAATCAGTTATTAGACTCACACAGTGTAATGTGATGAGGGTTTAAGAAAGGATATCATATCACAGGTTTGTATTCTGTTTATACTCAAGTGTCCACACTACAAGGTCAATGCTGGGAGCAAAGATTTGGAAACCGAAATCCCAGCAGAGGATTGGAAATCAGCTTGTGCTGGGATGGATGGATGGATGGATGAATAGATAGACCAAGACAAGACCAAGACAAGAGGGTAGGGCTGTTCGATATAACGATATATATCGGATGACGATATAAAAACGTCGATCGTTTCATTTTACGCTATCGTTTGTTTTGTGCTGTTGCAAAATAAACTGTTTACGGCAATATTTTTTCATCGTTTCGATGGTCACTGTAGTGGCTATATTAATTTCCTAAAGTTCTCTCTTTCTCTTATATGTAATATAATCACACTATGGACGACAAGTGCCTGTTTTTATGCGTTGTCGTTAGCAACAACGACGGTAAAACCATCACGTGTCCGCTTGTTTATTTTCTACATAAACCTTTCACAATAAAGCTCAAGATCCTGTTGAGACTTTTCAAAATAAACTGAATCACGTGAAAGAGTATGCAGAGTATTTACCGATGAGAAGTAAAAAAAGAGCCGTCAGGTGCTAAAAAATAAACCTTAGACTCAAACGTTAGAACAGGCTTTTCCCTGCAGCACGCCGTGTAATAAATACTCAAAGAAAACGGCGGCCGTTACAACCTATGTCTAAAAATGTGTAGTTTAATGCATTGGTAAAACACTCGACTCTAGATACACGACGCCCAGCTGGAAACACTTCAGCTACCCGAGATTCACAGAATTTACAGAAAATGTAAAATTTTTGTGATTTATATCGTTATCGGACGATAGATTTTTTATATCGGGATATGAGATTTTGGTCATATCGCACAGCCCCAACAATATGTATGAGTCTCAACAAACTCAAGAAAACTTCAGATCCATGAGAAATAGGGCTGCCACGATTTGTCGACTAGTCACGATTACGTCGACTATCAAAATCGTCGACGACTGATTTAATAGTCGACGCGTCGTTTGAAGCTTTGTAAGATCACAAAAG
This sequence comes from Rhamphochromis sp. 'chilingali', assembly GCF_963969265.1. Taxonomy (NCBI): domain Eukaryota; kingdom Metazoa; phylum Chordata; class Actinopteri; order Cichliformes; family Cichlidae; genus Rhamphochromis; species Rhamphochromis sp. 'chilingali'. The sequence continues at coordinate 25,288,050 of NC_137944.1, forward strand.
ACGCAGGAATAAGTAGCAGGATTTAAGAGTGTAATAACGGACTGAAACAGAAGATGGCAGCACTGCATGTACAAGGATGCCAGCTGCCGTTAAACCCCGAAGAAGAAGAAGAAGAAGCAGCTGTGTCCCAGAAATCATAGCGCGGCCCAGCTTAGTTTCCAACAATGGCGGCAGCTAGTTAGTTTTAATGTTACTCTTAGTGATGGCCAAATGAAGCTTTCCGAAGCACTGAAGCTTGTATTGAAAAACGGTTCATTACTCGAAGCTTTTCAACACAGTCCTCTCCGGTGACATCTGGTGGTGAAAATTTTGAAGAGCAGCTTGAATCTGCAAAATAAAACGGACTGCTCAATTATCACTGCTCACTCAAGAGTGGAGTTCTCTCTGATATTGGGCCACCGTTCCGTTGCTTTGAACATGTAATTGGTTTTGTTTTCTCGATTGGGGGGCTGAAAAAAATGTAATGCGTATTTGCGTAATACATTTTGATCAATAAACTTTCCCTATTTAAACATGCACTATGGTGGCCTTTCTTTGCTCATAACTCCTTGATGTTGGTAAATACAATAAGTGAGCAATATATATAATATACATATGATAATGCACAGCACATTATGGAGTATGCCCCTGCTGTGAAGTCCTGCCTCCATCTACTTGTCGTTTAATCACTGGACAGCTGGACAGGTTCATACAAAATATTAGATTAGGCCAATTGTCCTATACATATTTTTGACCTAGGGGTGGGATTGATTGTGAACTGGAAAGGGAAAATGCTTAGGAAGCTGAGTACGGCTGCATCGTCACTGATTTGTAGAATCATTTTGATTCGATACAGGATCCGATTCAATTTGATTGGAATCTGGAAAGTTTTGCCTCTGTACAAAAGGCCCCGTAGTTATGGGTTTATTCTGTTCAGTTGTTAGTTCACCTGTAGTTTTTAGAGTGGCCAGTAGAGGTCACCCCACCGCTTTGTATGAGAGACTATGTCCAGGGAGAGACGTGGGCAAAGCACCTGAGCTTTTCTGCTCCAGATTACTGGCAGAGAATTGGTTATCCCGTGAGAAGTGTGCGTTAATGAGCAACGTAAGTTGGTGATGTGTGAGGATGTGATAATAAGATGTGTTTGGGACTGTAACCAAGGTTAGGGGGGAAATGATTATGTTTCTGTCTGTGCCGCTAGCGGGTGCTAAGCTAAGCTAAGCTAAGCTAACTTTCCTGCCGTGTGGTTGGGTATAGCTGTGTACCTGGTTAGCTCTCTCAGGGGGTCTACGTGTGAGTCGTGGGTAATATATGGCCTATGGTATTAAAGGGGATGTTAGTTTATTTCCTGCCTGTGTTTATGTTGATGTACTCTGGAGATATTGTTGTGAACACTTTAGTAATGTAGCATTTTCTTTCTGTTCCGTTCAGAGACCACACACACACACACACACACACATCCATGCCCACGCACCTAAACCTGTATGCAATACCTGCTCCTCTGACAACCTCTGTTACCTTCAACTGTGTGAAGTCAATACAAGAGTCTGCACTATCCTCGGTGTCTTCATTGTCTCCCTTCTGAACATTCATCCGGGCCTTGAGCAGTGTTCTGGCCGACACTCCGGGGAGTGGTAGCTGCAAACCTGAACTAGCACCTTACAGTCCTTCCAGTACAAGCTATCTACCCAACATTAATGGTCCTTCGAGCCGGATGTAAGCTGCTTCTACCCTAACAAGATGGATGATATTCAGAACTTCTCAGCTCTTGGTGCGCGCCCACGGCGTAATGTACGGCGTCCCCTCCGCTATGAAGCTTATGAGACTGACTTTCCCGGGCTTGGTGCAGGTTACCAGGAGGAAAGTGAGACAGGAGGCGACACCCGTTCTTCCCACCATCCTCCGTCTGACCCCTCTGATGACCGCTCACACGGTCATGTCACACCACTGAGAGCAGAATTAGAAGATATACAACGTGAAAGGTTCCTGTTCCAGCAGTCGCATGACCAGATGAAAGCTGGGCTGGCTAATGTCCAGGCCCTTCATACTAGTTTGCTGCAGTTGTTGGACCGTGTAGAGAGTCTGCAGCTCAGTCCACCGCCCAGAGCCCCTGCTGTTCATCTCCAGCCACCCCCTGCTGAAGAGGAAGAGGACTGGCCTCCACCACCTCCTCCTGTTGTGTTCAAGGAGGAGTCTGTCTCCAGCCAGGGTCCAGTTGCGGACCGCATCGATACGATGCTGAAAGAGCTCCAGGATCTGAAGAGGGAGTCTATGGCTGCACAGGAGAGTAAGATCATCCCCCCACATGAATCTAGGCCAGGTTTCACTTCTCCTCAGCCAAGGATCACCTACCCTCCAGCGCCGCCTCCGAGAGCACACCCCCCTCCATTGCAACCACTGTCAACTCCATCCCCGTCCTCATCTACTCCTTTCTTGACCTACAGGGGGCCTCGTCCAAGCATTCCCAAGCTCTCACGCCGTGATCCTGGGGAATTTGCTCGTCTAAAGATGGCGCTAGAGAACTTATTGCCCCCGGAGAGTTCAGAGCTTTTCAGGTACCAAGTCTTGTTAGATCATCTACACCTGGAAGAAGCAAAGTTGATAGCGGACGCTTACCTCCATTCTGCCACGCCCTTCAGTGACACTATGAACGCTCTTAACGACAGGCTTGGGCAGCCCCACCAGCTTGCCCTGAGAAGAATTGCTGCTGTCATGGACTCACCTGACATCCGCCGAGGGGATGCAGCCGCATTTGAGCGATTCTCTCTCCACATCCAGTCGCTCGTGGGCATGCTGAAGACTTTAGGCCCTGATGGGGAGGTTGAACTCCAGTGTGGCTCCCATGTGGCTCGACTCCTTAGTAAGCTTCCTTCAGAGCAAAGAGCTGATTTCCGTCGGTGCATGTACAACCATTCTGGTCAGGCTTACACCCTGGATGACCTGGCTACCTGGTTAAAGTACGAATCCTGGTGTCAGGACTATGACGGCTTGCCCACCCCAGCGATCACCAGAGAGAAGCCTGATGTCAGACCAAGCAGACGCTCTGTTGCGGTCCTTCACAGTGCAGAGAGCTCACCCAGGTCACCAGGTACCACTCCAAACACAGCTAGGCAGCCACCCTACTGCGCCTTTTGCGATAACCGTGCCCATCACCTGAGTCAGTGTCAGGAGGTCGTCAAACTGAGTCGCGAACAGCTCACAGACTGGATAAAGATCAACAAGAGGTGCTGGCGTTGCGCTCGCTCCCATCAGGCAGCACAGTGTACCCTCAAGAAACCCTGCAGCCGGTGTCAGGGTCGTCATCTGCAGGTCCTTCACGATGTGAATTCTAAGCCCTTAAAGGCACATGGCCTAGTGTCTGCTCCCCCACGAGAAGGTGAGAATCCTACGGGCGTCCTGTACCTCGATCGTCCTACAGAGAGCGGCCAAGTCCTGTTAAAGGTTGTCCCAGTCATCCTTCACCATAATGGCAAGACTTTGAGCACTCACGCAGTTTTGGATGATGGGTCAGAGAGGACTATGCTGCTACCCACCGCTGCCCAGAAGCTTGACCTTCAAGGCATTCCAGAGACACTTCCATTGCGCACTATCAGGCAAGATGTGCAAACTCTGCAAGGATCATGTGTCTCATTCGAGATCTCCCCTGGTGGCAAACCTAAGCTGAAGTACAAAGTCCGCAACGCCTTCACCGCCACCCGTATCGACCTAGCCGAGCACAGCTACCCGGTGGAGTCCTTGCAGCGGAAGTATAGACACCTCCGAGGCCTGCCTCTCCAGTCCTTCAAGAAGGTCAAACCTCTCCTTCTGATTGGCAGTGACCACCCACAGCTCATCACTCCAACTGAAGCTGTCCGTCTTGGTCCACCGGGTGGTCCCGCCGCTATGCGCACCAGGTTAGGGTGGACACTACAGGGTCCCTCCAGCCTTATAGGTTCCTCTTCGCTGCCACAACAGTGCCTCTTCACGACCGCCATTCCTCCCCAGGTGAGTGAGCTACTCAAACATGTAGAGAAGCTATGGCAGGTAGATATTGTCCCGGTGCCAGAAGGCAAGGTGGTTACCCGTTCACGAGAAGATGACTATGCAGTTAGCCTGCTAGAGCAGAAGACAGTTCGCGTAGACGTCGAGGGCATCCAACGTTATGCCACCCCCCTCCTTCGCCGCGAGAACATGCCACACCTTAAAGCTAGCCCTAGCGCGGTCGTTCCCAGTTTGAGAAGTGTGGAGAGAAGGCTCCAGAAAGATCCAGAACGAGCTAAGGTCTACCGGGCAGAGATAGAGAAGTTGGTCCAGGCCGGTTCGGTGGTTAAGGTGCCCCCCTCTGAGGTTGCTCATGCAGATGAGTCATGGTACATCCCTCACCACCTTGTTAGCCACAATGGCAAAGATCGCCTTGTGTTTAACTGTTCGTTCCAGTTCCAAGGCCAAGCCCTCAACGAACATCTTCTACCTGGGCCCACCCTGAGCGCATCACTCCTTGGTGTTCTCCTTCGCTTTCGAGAGCATGCTGTAGCCATCAGTGGTGACATTAAAGGTATGTTCCACCAGATTCGCCTTCTTCCCGAAGATCGTTCCCTCCTGCGGTTTGTGTGGCGGGATCTACACCCCGAGGAACCGGTGGCCGTTTATGAATGGCAGGTCCTCCCCTTCGGTACAACTTGCAGCCCATGCTGTGCAACCTTTGCTCTGCAGCGCCACGCCAGGGACCACACGGAAGGAGATGATCCGCTACGTCACTCTGTGGGACAGTGCTTCTATGTTGATAACCTTCTCCAGAGCGCGCCGACCCCTGAAGAAGCCCGGGACCTAGTGGACAGGCTAAGAGCCCTCCTGTCTTCTGCTGGATTTGTCCTTCGCCAGTGGGCCAGTAATGAACCCAGCACCATTGGCCACCTACCTGAAGACCTCAGATCCACAAGTGCAGAACTTTGGCTCACTCAAGACAAATCAGACACCTCTGAGCCAACTCTGGGCCTTAGCTGGCACTTCCCCACGGACACCTTGGGTTACAGACACCGCAAAATCAGTTATGGCGCCCCCACTATGCGGAATATTTATAAGGTTCTCGCAAGCCAATACGACCCACTGGGCTTTATCCTACCGTACACCACCCGAGCCAAGATGCTGGTGAGGCGCCTTTGGGATCAACAGAGGGGATGGGATGACCCGCAGCTTCCGCCAGAACTACTCCAGCAGTGGAAAACCTGGGAAGAGGAATTGCCGTTCCTTGAACAAGTCCTGCTTCCTCGCCCGTATCTCCCAAAGCACATCACGGAGTCAGTTAGTGAGAGAGAGATTCACATATTCTGTGATGCGTCAGAGCAGGCTTATGGCGCAGTGGCCTACATGAGAACAGTGACAGGTGATGGCAGCTCACATCTAGCCTTCCTGATGGCTCGCTCCCGTGTTGCCCCTAAACGCATTCTCTCCATGCCCAGACTTGAGCTGTGTGGTGCCCTCTCCGGAGCTCATCTTTCCCGTCTCCTTAAAAATGAGCTCACTCTGGACATAAAGAGAATAGTGCTGTGGTCTGACTCCACAACTGTACTCACCTGGTTGAGGTCCCAGTCATGCCACTTCAAGGTCTTCGTCGGCACCCGCGTGGCTGAGATCCAGGAATTAACTCACTCGCACACCTGGCGCTATGTGGACTCAGCCCAGAACCCCGCAGATGATATAACCCGGGGGAAGTCCCTTCTCGAGCTCACCAGACCCAATAGATGGAGTCAAGGGCCTCCTTTCCTGCTCCTAGGTCCAGAACAGTGGCCTCCAGAGCCAAGTGGCACCCTGGCTGAGCCTCCAGGCCCATCTGAGCTCCGTAAAGAGACCTTTTGTGGATTTTCTACCACCTTCGACCCGGCCACTTCGAACTTCAGCAAATATGACACCTGGACACAGCTGCTGGAAGCGGCTATTACGCAGTTGCATGGGGCGGCCAAAGGCGGTGGAACTTCATCGGCTTATGACTATGTTCGAGCAGAGATGGATGTCCTGAGAGAAGCTCAACAGGAGAGCTTCCCTGAGGAGTATCGACTCCTTAAGCAGGGGAAATCCATCAGTCGCAGCAGTCGTCTCCTTGCACTATCCCCTGAGTTCGACCACGAGAATGAGGTCATCCGTGTAGGTGGACGTCTTCGCCGCTCTGAAGATCTCGCCTTTACCAGCTCCCATCCTTTAGTTTTGGATCCGACACATCCAGTCACCCGCCTGTTCATCCAGGACGTCGACAGTCGCCTGCGCCATCCAGGGCCAGAGAGGGTCTTTGCGGAGATTCGGCGCACTCATTGGATCCTGAGAGGCCGGGAAGCAGTTAGGCGTTTTCAAAGGACCTGTCTTGAGTGCCGCAGATGGAGAGCTCGACCAACTGTTCCCAAGATGGCGGACCTGCCAGTTGCGCGCCTCCGCCTTTACAAACCTGCCTTTTATTCGACAGGCGTGGACTGTTTTGGACCCTTTGAGGTCAAAATCGGGCGCCGTGTGGAGAAGAGGTGGGGCATCATCTTTAAGTGCCTAACTATCAGAGCGGTCCACCTTGATGTCCTAACCTCCATCGATACAGATGCCTTCCTAATGGCACTTCGACGTTTCATTGCCAGGAGAGGAACTCCAGCTGAGCTGTACTCGGACCAAGGGACCAACTTCCGTGGGGGAGAAAGGGAACTCCGAGCAGCTTTTGCAGCCATGACCTCTGACCTGCAGAAGCTCCTGGCTCCCCATAAGATCGTCTTCCACTTCAATCCACCAGCGGCTCCTCATTTCGGGGGAGTGTGGGAGCGGGAGATTAGGTCTGTCAAGACGGCACTCTACACTACAGTAGGATCCCAACCCCTTCAAGAAGAGGTCCTCCGCACGGTCCTTGTGGAGGTGGAGGGCATCTTGAACTCCAAACCACTAGGTTATGTCCCGTCTGACATCAGTGATCCTGATCCAGTGACCCCCAACTGCTTTCTGATGGGGCGGCCTGACGGAGCACTTCCTCAAGTGGCTTATCCCAAAGAAGAGCTCCTGAGTCGCCGGAGGTGGAAGCACTCCCAGGTGCTGGCTGACCATTTTTGGTCTCGATTCATCCGGCTGTACCTTCCAAGCCTGCAGGTTCGGCAGAAATGGAGGTCATCCCCCGCAGATGTCACAGAAGGTTCGGTGGTGATGATCGTAGATCCTCAGCTGCCTCGCGCTTCCTGGCTCGTGGGCCGCATCTCCAAAGTCCACCCCAGTCCCGACGGGCACATCAGGTCTGCTGACATCAAGGTGAAGGACCGGACCTTCACCCGACCTGTGGCGAGGCTGGTGGTACTGCCTGCCCTCCCGGACGAAGGCAAAGGACAATCACCGTAACTTTGTTTGTAAAATTGCCTTTTGTTGTGAGCAAATGTACTTCATACATTTGGGGGCGGCTGTACAAAAGGCCCCGTAGTTATGGGTTTATTCTGTTCAGTTGTTAGTTCACCTGTAGTTTTTAGAGTGGCCAGTAGAGGTCACCCCACCGCTTTGTATGAGAGACTATGTCCAGGGAGAGACGTGGGCAAAGCACCTGAGCTTTTCTGCTCCAGATTACTGGCAGAGAATTGGTTATCCCGTGAGAAGTGTGCGTTAATGAGCAACGTAAGTTGGTGATGTGTGAGGATGTGATAATAAGATGTGTTTGGGACTGTAACCAAGGTTAGGGGGGAAATGATTATGTTTCTGTCTGTGCCGCTAGCGGGTGCTAAGCTAAGCTAAGCTAAGCTAACTTTCCTGCCGTGTGGTTGGGTATAGCTGTGTACCTGGTTAGCTCTCTCAGGGGGTCTACGTGTGAGTCGTGGGTAATATATGGCCTATGGTATTAAAGGGGATGTTAGTTTATTTCCTGCCTGTGTTTATGTTGATGTACTCTGGAGATATTGTTGTGAACACTTTAGTAATGTAGCATTTTCTTTCTGTTCCGTTCAGAGACCACACACACACACACACACACACACACACACACACACACACACATCCATGCCCACGCACCTAAACCTGTATGCAATACCTGCTCCTCTGACAACCTCTGTTACCTTCAACTGTGTGAAGTCAATACAAGAGTCTGCACTATCCTCGGTGTCTTCATTGTCTCCGGGCCTTGAGCAGTGTTCTGGCCGACACTCCGGGGAGTGGTAGCTGCAAACCTGAACTAGCACCTTACAGTCCTTCCAGTACAAGCTATCTACCCAACAGCCTCAGTCAGAAATATTACAAGTCTGATCATTTAACAGTATATATCCATAATTTCGTATCTATTAAAAGAAAGCTGACACATGTGAGACTTAATTAGAGATGTAAACAGAGAGTTATGAAACCTGCAGCTGCAGAAGCCAGCGAAAAAAAAAGAGGCAAACACAGCGCGGACCCGCCGACACATCAAAATCTGACTCTGACGCGTCGGGTCCGCGCTCTGTGTTCACGTTTGTATGCAGAATCCGTAAACCTGCTCCCAGTTACTGTTTTAGCTGCATGGTGTTTGACGACATGTTGTGAGGTTTAACCTGAGATGCTGGCGTTTCAGGCATAATAACGTTAATTTACAAATCGACACGGGATTTTAATGAATCAATATCACTTTATTCAATTTAGCATGGATTGTAATCAGAAAGGCGATAATCAAAACCCACCCCTAATCAAGAACTTGCAAAGTAAAAACATGATCAATGTAAGGTAGCCCTTTTGTTATTTACAGTTAACAAGAGGATTAGTGTTACTGTGCGCTGGCTGAGTCTGTTTCTTTTCTTAGAAATAGTTTCTCCTGCCCTGGAGAAAATCCACTTGCATGGAACAGAAGAGGCTGTGGAGTGCAGGAACTACACTGCAAGTTGGTAGATATGCAGGTATTCCTGGGTCCTGCAGACTATCACCTAAAAACAATAAACAAAATGATTTTCTAAACTGTGTAGCAATGTCATGTACGTATAGTGTCAAATACATTTTTGTAGTCTTCATCAGCTTTAATTCACATGGAAGTGTTCCTAAAGTCATATGCTGTAATGATATTTACATTATGAAAACATGATTTTGGACATTTCAAGTTTTTCACTTCGGCAGATAAAATGAATTGAGCAAAATCAACTCAAAATATTCCCACACGCCAGAACGTCCTCTCTTCCTCGCTGGCTCCATATCTGTCAGTGGAATGATCACCTCGTCGCTATCTGTCACCATCAACACACTCCACGAATCCCGTGGATGATTCACTTCCTTATATCTGTTTGAATCAGGTACCGAAGCAGTTACGTGCGTAATGAAGCTTCGGACGTCACTGGTCACGTGACTTTTGCCAAACGAAGCAAGCCTCGACACAGTGCTTCTGAACCAGTGTGTTGTTTTTTTCGACACACGCTCCGGAGCGTCAGCTTCAAGCGGGCCATCACTAGTTACTCTTATTATTCTTTCTGGGTCAGAAAATAAACGTTTAACGTATTTTCAGGCGAGAATGTAGCTGTGTAAACCTCAAATATCGGCTCAGTTTATCAGGACACCACATATTTTCAAAAGCGCTCCGACGTTTTCGGAGACGTCTGTTACCCACCAGCTCGATAGCTAGCCGGGGGCTAGGTCACTAGCGCGGTGAGAACACCGGACTCCCGGCAAATTGTTTTCTAACCCACCGCCGTCTTTCGCTACTCAGGTTAAATATATATGAGTCACTTAGATAAATTAAAAATGTTGTTGTTTGGCTTTTTTTTTTTTTGTATTTTATTTGTTCCTGAGTAAATCGGTTTGTCTGAGATTAAAGTTATAGTTTTTACACAGCTGAATAAACGTCAAGCAGACAGCTGATTATCAAAAGTGTGAGATGCTGGAGAATATACTCCGTTGTCCTGTTATATTTTAGATAGCAAGGAGTTTATTAAACTTCACCGAAACAATCTGCAAATTTCATTAAAATTGAATAAACTATCATCTTGTCTTTATTTTTAGTTAGCACCTTAAACACTTAAAGCTGTAAGCTAATGATAGTTATATAAGAGCAGATGCTGCTGGTGCAATAAGCTGTACGTTTTACGTCCAGTGGATGATGATCTGATTAGTCGACTAATCGCATAAATAATCGGTGACTAGTCGACTATCAAAATAATCGTTTGTGGCAGCCCTAATGAGAAACAACCCAAAGAGTACAAAGAGCTACTGAGATCTACTCAACACCTGAGGTGTGATCAAAATGTCCAGAAACCTGCCAGTAATAACCCTAAACCTGGCTGATCTGCCCTTCGGGGTTATCATCTTCTGCACCTCTGATCTGGCCTCAGCCCAGCTGCTTTTTATGATAACTTCCTGACAGACACATTGCCCGCTCTTTCAACCTAACTGGATAACCCTAACTAGATATAGTTCAATACTTTTAAGTAATCAGGTAAAGTCTATGATTTTTTAAAATGTGCCTGTTCCCTGAAACTTTTCTCTGACTTCAAAGACACACTCATTAAAGACGCTCTTTTATATTGCTGGCTTTATTATTGGATAGCTGAAATGTGGTCCAATTATAGGAGTATTTTATCTATTATTTTTTTTCTAAATAAAATATAGACTGGCTTTTTCTGTAAATATTTTGTTTATAGAGGACTGACAGTGACAAAAAGCACCTCCTTCAGCTGCACATTTCATAAAAATCACACACACCTTCTGGTCTCAAAGTGTGTAACAAATGTGGAATGTGTTACAGATAATGAGATTAAACAAGGACAATGCAATACTGCCTATTGCCTAATAAAGGAAGCTTCCTAAAAAGAACAAAGCGCTGCAGAACAGGAATCAGCTGATGGTTTGTTTGAATAACAAATCTTTAAAGGGGAAATGAAACGAAGAGATCAAAGTGATGACTGTTAATCATCTGCTCAACTGACACTAGGATTAATTACTAATCTGTTATCAAAATAATCAGTTTCATTGATTGTTTTTTGCCTAACAAAAGGCCAAACATTCTGCAATACTGACCAGCCAGTATTTTTTCTATACATCTTAGGGTTTTAGATTTTTAAGGTGGAAAAAAAAAGTTCTGATACTTACTGGCCCATATTCTTTCTTTTGTTGGGTAACTGTTTCATGTTTAGATCTGTGATTATTGGTGTGAGAGAAAGAAATTAAAATGCCACATGACCATTAAAACCATTAATTTGGCAAATAATTGTCTGATTAATACCTTCTTATCTTCACAAAATCTAACTAATGTGAGTAAACTCCTTTTCTGTAAGACTGAGCTAACAGTCTTGAGTCTCCCCTGATTTCTTTATATTTTACTAGGAAAATGGGAAATGGGTGCAGCGATTTATTAAAATGTATGCAAACTTCCATGGAAAAGCAATAAAAAAAGGGAAAAACAGAGCTTGTACATTCTAACAAGCTTTAAAGTCAACATTTGGTAAGATCAGGCTGAACTCTCTTAAGCAGGTTTTCTTGTAATTTATTTAAGTAGTCTTCAGGAATACTTCATGCTTACTAATGGCTCTTTGACAGCCACTTTTCCACTGATATAATTTCTGAACAGTAGATGAATCAACTGGGGGGGGGGGCAAATGCATCTCTCGGGTCCTCTGTCAGGTCTTTGTCGGACTTTCAGATACTGTCCAACAGCTGTAGATCGTTTTTTTCTTCTTTGGACCTCTGTGTCTAGCTTAATCAATTTTTAAGGACACACTGCACACCAAGTCAAGCTATGCCAAGTCTTCAGCTAGTAACTTGTTAGGAATCACCTAGTTCATGCAAAAATAAAATTTCATATCTCTGAAAGTGTTATTTTTGGTACTTTTCATAGATTCGGCTAAAAAGAAACAGGAATAAATTATGTGTTAAAGCAACAGGCACCGGTAACAAACTGCCTCAAGATGAAATTTTAAATTGGTTCTTTGTTAAGTTGTCTGTTATGTGTAGAGACAACAATGGTTCATCCCTTAAGTTAGGAGCCTTTTTTAAATGCTCGAATGAGTCATAGGTCAGTCTTGAGTGGCTTAACAAACACCCGCAAAAAAGTTTGTCAGCAGACAGAGAGTAGCAGATAACAACAGACTCAATAAACTGAAGCCAGTAATGTTGTGGGTGTAGTCTCTGACAGAGGTTTCAGAAAGGAGGATACTGTCCCAGTTATGGTCAGTATTGGCCAATCCTTCACACCCTCTCCATCTTGTGCTGGACAGCCACAGCTGCTTTTTCACTCCACCATGATGGACCTCATAACCATTCCTACCAAGAGCCAACAAATATCACTTCTTTATCACACCTCACCTATTTTTACTTGTAATACCTTGTCTATACAGTAGGGGTGGGGGGGGAAAATCGATACTGTGTAGTATCGTGATATTTTGTTTGCTAATAATGTATCCATACAGGGACAGCAGAAATCGATATTTTGTTACAAAAAAAGTTTTTGTGGACTGGAACATGCTCTGACTTCAGAGCATTCAGATACAAAGTGAGTGAAAAAACAGAAGACAACATCCAAAGAAATATTTTAAAGAGCATTTCAGAAAGCCTGGAGTACTATTGCTCAAGATCACTTTAATATAAATGACAAGAAAGCTTGGATCCTATAAAGAAATAACGGGTGGCTCAAGACTTTTGCATAGTACTGTCTCTCAAGATAATGACGACAAAATAAAGGATGAAAACTGGTCAATTAGCACAATAAATATGTAGATTAAACATGCTTCTAGTGGCCAACAAAAAATAAGATCCATGGTAGGCGCAAATCAAACTGACAAAGACAATTTAAAAAATCAGTGTTTGTAAATAGTGGTATAACACCAACTAAGGTTAAGAGGACCTATGGGACGAAATTATATAATGCTAGCTCACTTTAGTAACATGTTATATTAATGTAATCCACTAACTGATGTGATATAAACAGACTAATTATATCCACGCTGAAAAGTTAGACTGGCTAACATTTGAACTTGAAAAGCGGATATTAAAAAAAGCTTACCGTTTCGTGTGTTTCAACAGTAGTGGAGCCTATAATAAACTAGTAAAGGTGATTATAAGCTGGCTATAACACACGTTTTTGTCCTCTTTTCATTCCAGTCCAGCTAGCTAACGTTAGCCACTCACTAACAGCTCGCTTTTCGTGTCGTCTCTCCAGTGGCAGCCAAACAAACAAAACCCCCTCAGTTATTGTCAAACTTTGTCGCCTGCTCACCTTCGCCTCTCCTCTCCTTGAATGCCTTGCGGGCTCTCCAGAAAGCAAATCGGAGTTTCTTTAAACGAAGCGACTGTTAAATGAGGAGATGCTAGCCGAACGGGAGCGCTGTCTGTTCATTCCTCCAGACGACACCAGCCTCTGCCTCGGTTTCTGTTTACTTTTCGGCCCCTTTATTTTTTTCGGAGGGGGGTGTAGAAAGCATACCTCGTGACAACAAACACAAACCGCCCCGTATTTCGCCGCTAAGCTGACTTTGAGTCTGTTTTCGCAAGCGACTTCGCCTCGCGGTCAGCCGTAAAACCAGAGCACGTAGGCTAATTTCTGATCAGCGAGTTTTAAAAAAATTAATGGGCACCACCCCCCTCCCACCATCCATTGAGGGGCGGGGCTCCGGCCGTGACGCAGCACGCTCACATACGTTGACGGTCACTGGGAAACATGTCGGCTTCTGAGACAACGACAAAGGTAGCTAACGTACTGCAGCTGAAAACTGCATGCTAAAGGAATTTATGTCTATTCGTCTACCTTTAAACTCCCCAGCTTACCGATACTGCATACTGCCAAGCTCCTCTTGATTTTACATGTCGATTATAATAGCTTTTTTTATTGAAACCTAGGCTGCACTGCTAGCAATGTTAGCCTGTAACAGTTTTGTGTTACCTGCAGGGTTACTCTTATCCAGATGATGTTTTGTTGCTGTTTTGTATTTATTGACCAGAAACCTTTGTAGCAATCCTCTGTATAGCAAGTATCGCACCTCGATCTGTTTTTAGGATATGTTTTTATTCGTAGTTGCTAGTTAGGAGCTTTTTTTAAGTAAATTTTGCACCAACGAGACATGGAAACCAAAAGAATTTAAGCAGTCATAGTTTAAAATCCCGTTTTAAATTCACTTTTCTATTTGGTGCACTGCTTGAGTAAGGAGTTTTTCTTGGGTCGTGTAAAAAGCATCAATGGAATTACTGACTCATGGCGGCAGTTCATGTAACATAACAGAAAATTTCACCTATTGGCCGACAGTTTTTTTTTTGGAGAAGTGAAGGCCGAAAGTAGTGGGGTTTATTTTTTACCTAAAATAACATTTGTGACAGTTTTGATTGTAGTGCCAAAGAACAGACACAACACTTTTGAGATGAGTGATGCTGTGATGCTCACAGTATCCTCATATCCTTGTCCTGCTGCCCCTGGTTGAGGTCCTGTGTTGTTTGTCAGTAGGAAGCGTTTCTATCAAGAGAACTTGCTGGGCCCAAAAATATTACCATAAGGCCAGAGATAGAATGAGTGTAGTGGATACACATTTAGACCTCTAGAATGCATGTTTTTACATGTACACTGGTGTACATCCGCAAAGATGAGTAGGCTAAAATTCCTTCACAGCACTAGGAGTTATTAGGTTTAGGGGCCAATACCTTTTTCACACAGGGCCATTTGGGTTTTGATTTTCCCTTAATAATAAACAGCTTCATTTAGAAACTGCATTTTGTGTTTGCTCGTGTATTTTTTTTGTCTTATTATTAAATTTGTTTGATCTAAAACATTTAAGTGTGACAGACATACAAAAATAAAGGAAGGGGGGCAATACTTTTTCAAGCAACTGTATATTTTGCATGCATACAAATATACAATATAATTTCTTTGTGTATTTATTCTACCATCTTCGAGATGGTTGAACTGCAATCATTTCATTAAATCATTGAAATAAGAGCCTGTTCTATTATCAGTTTTACTCGTTTCACTTGTTTCTTGTTTTGTCCACCAGGAGCACCATGAAAATGACGAGTCAAAAACATCAGAGGAGTCATTAGCTGGGTCAAGTCAAACAAAGGAAGGTAAATCACCAGCTGGTTTATGCAGATTATGTTAATATTTGAAATATATTGAAAGACATTGTATTGGTTTGCAATTAAATGGCCTGTGAATGCCATTTGATCTCATATGAGTACAGTGAATTGTCATATTAAAGAAATCAGACTGAGATGTTTTGAGATTTATGACATGCTGCACATCATTACACTACCATCAAGCGGCAGATTGTAGCATTATGCCCAAGAAATGATTTCTCCTTGATAAACTTTAAAATTCTTGCACTCCGGATATTCCTCAGATAATGCAGCCTCCACCTCATCTGCTGCTGCCACCAAGACGGAGCCCATGGGTGTTATGTCATCACTGTTGTCGTCCCAGCAGCCCGGGAAGGATGCTTCCACAGTCAGAGAGGAAGGAGAACAATGGTCCCCTGCTGCCTCCCCCCAGAACAAACCTGCTGCTACAGGTGAGCTCAGATTGCGTTAGATGCTGTCGAAATTCTCTGCGTTGATTTCGTTGATTTAATCGGACTTAGTATACAAACTGAGGAGATAATCCCTTTTGCTTTGATTTGTCAGGTCACACAGCAAATTCCCTTCTTTCGACAACCTCGTCGTCATTGTCGTCGTCTCCTTCCACGTCCTCGACTTTGTCTCCTGGCCGAGCAAAGATGAGCGTTTCAGGGCCTGGTAGCAGTAAATCTGTCCTTCCACCTGGTCCTCCATCCTCCTCCTCTTCTTCCTCTACAACAGCTGCTTCTTCTCCATCTGTTTCCCCTGCACCACCCAAGATCCATCGGGCGCGAAAGACCATGAACAGGCCTCCACCAGGGCAGGTGAGAGAGGAGCTACTCCTATTTGGTATGAATCATATTTGGTAAATTTCTTTTGATTCTTGAGTTTTCATGATTTATTATCTGGATTTCTACCAGTTGTTAAAGGTGCTTATTGTAAATTATTGTTTTAAAAATGACTTTAAACCTTTCAAACTGACCTAAAGCTGTCAAGAATTTAAATGCCTGTAGAAAAATCCCTGCTGTGTGTTTAACAGGGTTTAAAACTTGAGGAAATTGGATATCATTTAGGAAAACAATTATATTTTTGTTCCTTTCCAGATTGATAAGCATATCTGGACAGTGTTCTTAAACTCAGAAAGGATCAAAAGGATATTTGTACTTTAGGTTTCTGCTTCCATCACAAGTTTGGTCTTAAGTTGCATTTAAAATGATATTAATATACCTGCAAACACTCTGGCTAATTTTTCTCCTCAGATCAGTCAAATTGAGGGACCTGTTGCATCTGTGACTCCTTCAGGATCCTCAGCCAGCTTTTCTTCTCACTCTGAACCTGGTCAGTAGGTCTAAACTCACAGTAAATGAGTAAAATGAGCATTAACTACTGCTTTACTTTAAAACTAAGCCTTGTCATGGTTTGTATCACATTGTTTTGCTTCTAAAGTTGCAAAGAGGAGGAGGCTGGATCCTTTATCAGACAGCACACCTGAGAGATCTGAAAATGTTTCCGATAACGCTCATACTGAGGTGAGACACTTGTTTTGGGGGGGAGGGGGGGGGGTTTGGTTTAAATAACAGTTGTTTGTGGTCCATTTCATATCTGTCTCTCATCCTACTTTCAGGAAGGAAGCTCATTCCATAAAAAAGCAGAGTCTGAAATTGCACCCGGAAAGAGCATCAGCTCCGTGGGGAAGTCCGCGGAGGAAGTAGCCGAGAGAATTCAGATTTCTAGTCCGTCCAGGCGAGATTCTGAAAAGGTTTGAAGCCATTAAAAGTAAACCCACATTACACTGCTACAGTGTGTTTATGAGCCAAACTTTAAACTAATGTAAACTAAGCTTCTTCTTTTTTTTTTTTTTGCTTTACAGTTTGAAGATGGTGAAGAAGAAACAAGACAGCAAGCTAAAGACACAGAGAGGCCAGTAAACACCTCGGATCACGTGAGTAGCTTCTTGGCTTGATATTTGCTTTCTTGTTAGATACTTCTTTCCTCATTTTTGTATTAACTTCGTGTTTCATTACTGTATTTGCACCTGTACATGTGACTCTAGCCAGCATGGCCATGCATGTACTCTAGATATGCAGGGTTATCTACAGTGGCTTGCAAAAGTATTCGGCCCCCTTGAACTTTCCCACATTTTGTCACATTACAGCCACAAACATGAATCAATTTTGTTGGAATTCCATGTGAAAGACCAATACAAAGTGGTGTACACGTGAGAAGTGGAACGAAAATCATACATGATTCCAAACATTTTTTACAAATAAATAACTGCAAAGTGGGGTGTGCGTAATTATCCAGCCCGCTTTGGTCTGAGTGCAGTCAGTTGTCCATAGATATTGTCTGATGAGTGCTAATAACTAAATAGAGTGCACCTAATGTCAGTACAAATACAGCTGCTCTGTGGCGGCCTCAGAGGTTGTCTAAGAGAATATTGGGAGCAACAACACCATGAAGTCCAAAGAACACACCAGACAGGTCAGGGATAAAGTTATTGAGAAATTTAAAGCAGGCTTAGGCTACAAAAAGATTTCCCAAGCCTTGAACATCCCACGGAGCACTGTTCAAGCCATCATTCAGAAATGGAAGGAGTATGGCACAACTGTAAACCTACCAAGACAAGGCCGTCCACCTAAACTCACAGGCCGAACAAGGAGAGCGCTGATCAGAAATGCAGCCAAGAGGCCCATGGTGACTCTGGAAGAGCTGCAGAGATCTCCAGCTCAGGTGGGGGAATCTGTCCATAGGACAACTATTAGCCGTGCACTGCACAAAGTTGGCCTTTATGGAAGAGTGGCAAGAAGAAAGCCATTGCTAACAGAAAACCATAAGAAGTCCCGTTTGCAGTTCGCCTTAAGCCATGTGGGGGACACAGCAAACATGTGGAAGAAGGTGCTCTGGTCAGATGAGACCAAAATGGAACTTGGTGGCCAAAATGCAAAACGCTATGTGTGGCAGGAAACTAACACAGCACATCACTCTGAACACACCATCCCCACTGTCAAATATGGTGGTGGCAGCATCATGCTCTGGGGGTGCTTCTCTTCAGCAGGTGTACACCACTTTGTATTGGTCTTTCATGTGGAATTCCAATAAAATAGATTCATGTTTGTGGCTATAATGTGATAAAATGTGGGAAAGTTCAAGGGGGCCGAATACTTTTGCAAGCCACTGTACGTGTCGTGACAAATGTCTTTAGCTCAAATAAGCCATCAATAAGTTGCAGCAGGATCATTATTAAGGAGTTGGACCATGAAGATGCTGAGACACTACTTCATGTTTAAAGTTGCTGTCTTGTCTGTAAACTGAGGAATTTGTACTTTAAAGGTAGACGTATTGTGCTTATTTTCAATCCCATATATTTGTTCTTGGACTCTGTAAAAGTCATTTTGCACACTATAAGAGAATCCATGGATGCAGCTCTTCATTTTATCCACCAGCAAGGTGTTCTAGCGCCTATTAAGTCAGCTTTCTTCTGATTGGCTGCTCTTCGTATAAACTAGTCTTTTAGCTTGAAACTTTAACAACCTCAAAAATGCAAACTTTGGTTGGAGTTTTAAAATAATCAGCCACTACTTAAAAACCCCACTATTTCACAAATGTTATATTTTTATATTCAGATGTTTATTTTTTTATTTGTCTTTTACTTTCAGAGTTCAGAGCCTAAAACACAGAGAGTGGTCAGAGAGAGCGAAGAGTCTTCGTGGCCACTGTCCGATCAGGACAAAGAGAGAAACGCGGCTGACGTCGTGGAGACAGAGGGAGGTGAGTGATGTCATCTACTTCCTACTCTCTGAACCACACTTATCTGTCAAAGAGATTGGTAACCTGAAACACGCTCCTTGAAATAAGAATTTTTTTAACAGTAAATTTTGAAAAATCCAGGCTCTTACAAAAAGCAAATTGGTCACAATTAAAAACAATGTGCCGCACTCATTCATACATCACTTTTGTATGCATAGAGGGTTTTAGTCGTTTATAATACACATCAATGCATGCACGTGGAAGGATTTAGTCAGTATCTTGCCCAAGGACATTTGCATACTGGAAAAGTTGTGAGAAAAACCACCAACCTGTCAGTTAGTGAAAATGAACATGAAGCAAAAAGCCAGAGAAACATATTGTGTTGCGCATTTGTTACACATTGGCATTAAGTGAAAAGTTAAAAAGATCATAGAAATGATCTAAGACAGCTGTCAGATAATGCATAGAGTAGGCCGTCATCACAAACAGGACATATATGTAAAGAAAAGCTCTAAAGGACACCACTGCCACCTCAACCAGGACCTAAACACTCTTGTGAAGAGGAATCCTGTGTCCAGACTTGCAAAGATGCCACCCGCAGACTCAGAGCTGTAATTAGAACCAAAGGTGTCTCTGAAAACATGTTTTCTGCTGATCAGTGAGAAAAGGTCTAAATGGCTTTTTCAAATTTCAGTGTTGTAAAGCATTAAAAGCTGTGTAGCATGAGTGAAGAGCATCATGTTCCAGTTCCTTTTAGTGCTTACAGTTTTTTTTTTTTTGTTTGGTTTGTCCTTGACAGGAAGGTCTGCAGAGTACACAGAGGTTCCCTTGGGTGCTCTGGACATCGCTGCTGCTGACAGTCTGACACTTTCTCCTCATCCGGGTAGGTGTAAGATGGATGTGTCGCTCTAAAGTAGATTATACAGGGGCAATAAAGTGGTGTTTACCTTTAATGATGCAATCTACTGCTTTGGTTGTACTGAGCAGTTCAATTAGAGCAGTAGAACAGTTACTTAACAGAGTGGAATTCATTTCCTTTAAAAAAGATTTATATTGGATAACACCAAAATCACCCAATTATATTTTTCAAACCTAAGTATTGTCTTCTGTAACAGTTGAGGTTTAGATGACTTTAATGTTAACTGTTAAATCACAAGTCAAACCCTGCCCCTCCACTTTTGCAGATGGAAGTGATGCAGGAGACACGGAGCGGCTGGAAGAGCTTCCCCTGTGCAGCTGCAGGATGGAGGCTCCTCGGGTGGACAGCACCAGCCACCGTGTCAGCAGACAGTGCATGGCCACTGAGAGCATCGATGGAGAGGTTTGTCCCTGTGTTTGCTCTCTGTGTTTACCCTGCAGGTGGCTACTTTTCGTTTTATAACATACAGTATTAATTGATTTCTTTAGCTCTGTGTGAGGTAAAGTATTCAACATTGGAAGACTTTTTATTTTTTTTAATTCTCAGTTTACTACATGTACAAATGCATTCAGGAAAATCAAAAGACCGTTTCTCTCTCACCTTAGTATAAAGAAGAATTTAGAAAAAATCTGAGCATTTCAGGGAATGTATAAAACTCAAACCTATGTACACTATGATAGCAGTGCGAGATATAAATCAGTAGAGCTGTGTACAAGGACAGTACTGAAAATGCACGCGTTATGTGTGTAGGGGTAAAAGAAAAGCCGATGAAAGCTGGATTTAAGATCAAGGGTAACTTTGATGTGGGAAAAAATTTGGAGGATCAAATATATGCTTTTCATCTGGATCCAGCTCAGACATTACTTTCTCTTTAGCAGTTATTATTATACAGCTGGGAAGCGCAAACAAAAATATGACCTAATAATTGTTCATAGAGTTTTTTTTCTCTCTCATTCTCTGCCTGTAAAACTGTGTAAAATGCAGTAGATGTCATTTTTTATGGCAATAACATCTTAAAAATATTTAATCTAACTCAGTAAAGGTTTCAGAAATCCTGGAGTTCATTTAAGTTCATTTTTTTTCTCCTGTTGTGTTTGTCAGCTGCGAGCTTGCACCAATCGGACTATTAAGGGGGAGACCATGAGGCCGTCCAGTCGGGTTCCCCTGATGGTGCTTTGTGACGTCCATCGCTCACACATGGTCAAACACCACTGCTGTCCCGGCTGTGGATATTTCTGTATAGCGGTAAGTGTTAAAACCACCTGTTTTCATATTTGAAGACTCTAGAGTGTCTATCGAATGTGGTTTTGGCATCTTCTTACACAACAACCTGCGAGAATGTGGCTCAAGTTTGTTCCTGTAGAGTTTTACACGTGAACTGAAACCAAAGGAAGTTGTTTACAGAACTTTAGACTTTAGATATTTCCTTAGTTCTTATTTCTCCTTCTCAGTTCTCCTGTATATCGTCTCTGATAATGGTCTTAGTCCTCTTTTTCTTCCTTCTCTCTTCTTGTTTATGCTTTTCTTCATCTGCCTCAGTATATTCTGTGCAGTAGACTTGTTTTTCCTCTTTGATATCTTTTTTTTTTTTTTTTTTTTTTTTTTTTACATATCTGGTTTTATTCTTCTGCTTTATGCTCCTCTTTCAGGGCACATTTCTTGAGTGCTGCCCAGACCAGCGCATAGCTCACCGTTTCCACCGGGGGTGTGTGACGGTGCTGGGCGGCGGGCGCAGCAGAGCAAATGGCGGAGGCATGCTTTTCTGTCCCCATTGTGGCGAAGATGCCTCCGAGGCGCAGGAGGTCACTATCCGGTCGTTCGGCACGGCCTCCGCAACTACGGTCGTCACCATGTCTGCTTCCTCCACCACCACACCGTCTCTGCCACCATCTGTCCCCACGGGACCCTCTCTCACAGCCTCCACAGGTGGGATGAAGGATGGGAAGATGCCCGAAAGACCTGTCAGGTAAGGCTAAATGACATGGGAAATGTCAGAATTTAAAATGTGGTTTTTTTTTTTTCTTTTTCTTTTTTTGCTTCCATACTTTCCTGTCTTTTCAGTGCTCGTATGCGTAGTCACGGCTTGGTAACACCTGCAGTAGAGCAGCAGCAGCCTCCTCAACCTGTAGCTTCAGCTGCAACTGCGACCACCGTCCCCCCAGCAGAGGAGGGCGTGGACAGCGTAGGACCTTCGCTCTGCATGCCAAATGGGAAGCCAGTCAGCCCAAGTGCACTTCCACCTGGGCCCAGTAGGGCGGCGCTGCAGAAAGCCATTCTCACGCAGGACACAGAGAGGTTGGAGACTTGATTTAAGTTGAATTATTTTCAGCTCCATCTGGTTAAAGAGCTGAATACCAGGCTGAAGCAGGTTTAGTTTCAGCTTTTGAGCTTCATTTGTTTCCTTAAAATATACACACAGCTCTCTTTTTATATTTTTTCCCCAAGCAGAGCATTCCTGTCATCTTCTGAAATCTCTTAATCTGTTTTCACAAGTGAACTTGGGGTTGGGCTTTATTTCACAGAGGTGCAAACTCAAATGTAGTATTCGCTAACGATAAATGCACCACTCTGTTATCTGCTCTGTTCACACATCGGGCTGTAATGTGTGTAAAAACTGCTTTAAACTTGCACAGAAAGATGATACATTGCTGTAAATGCAGGCATAAACATCTTCCATCACTGTTTGCTCAAAATCTTCCAAAAACAGTGGCTTTCTCTGAAAAACTAAATCGCTAGTTGTTTGGAGGCCAAATTGGTAAATTACTGCTTTTCATTTGCCAGGAGGAAGAAACTGAGGTTCCACCCTCGTCAGCTCTACCCTGCCGCCAAGCAAGGAGAGGTGCAGAGAGTCCTGCTCATGCTCAGTGAGTGGCAAAAACTGCAGCGCTTCCACTGTGCTCCTTTATATTTCGACTTGTATACTTTGACAAAAATGGTTGTTGCCTGTTCTTTTAATAGGTATTCATCATGATAGAGTTCATTATGTAATCAGCTTACGATCAGTTTAAATTCCTCAATCAAAGAAAATGTTACATATGAACACACTAAAGAAAATAAACAGGCACGGAAGTGCTGTTACTCCATCACATCACATGTACACTATTGCCCTGAAATCTTCAGAGTGAAAAGAAAGCAAACACATGACCACTAGTTATCTATTAAGTGTGTGTGTGTGTGTGTCCCAGTGGAGGGTATCGATCCAACGTACCAGCCGGACTCTCAGAACAGGCGCTCCGCTCTTCACGCTGCAGCTCAGAGAGGTCTGCTGGAAGTCTGCTACATGCTGATACAGGTGAGAAATGAATCGCCTGGTTACACTTGTCTTTGCTTCTTTCATCTGTGGATGTGAGCTTACTCGTTTTCTATGAGGCTGCAAATAGAGCTTACTTTTGAAATTTCAAAATTAGTATAGTTTGTATAGTTTAGCAATGGAAAGAAAAAGCTGGCATGCTTTTTAAGAATCCCAGATGAGTCATAGAGATGGTTGCTTTTTCTGATTAATGGCCCAAAACATAAAGATAACTCTTGCACTGAACAGCCTTTTTTTTTAAATTTTATGATGCTGTTTGCATCTGATCCTTTCAGCTCTGCATTTTCACAAACAATTAACCATTTAAAAATGAAAATGGGCACACATCATTGCTTTTAGGATGTGCCGAAATTAAAGTATTTCATTTAAATATTACACTTGATTCCACACTGACAGGCTGGTGCTCAAGTTGATGCCCAGGACAAGGACCTGAGGACTCCTCTGTTGGAGGCTATCATCAACAATCACATTGAGGTGGCTCGCTACCTGGTCCAGAATGGCGCCTGCGTCTATCACGTTGTAAGTGTCTCCAAACAAATAACTGTGAACCATAAGAGGTTTGCTGGATATGGATTTTTTTTAAAAATAAATGATTATTATTTATTTATTTATTTTATTTTATTTTTTTAATATATCATTGTTCATCAGGAGGAGGATGGATATACTGGCCTCCACCATGCTGCCAAGCTGGGAAACCTTGAGACTGTCAACATGCTTCTGGAGACGGGGCAGGTTGATGTGAATGCACAGGTAAAGCAAGATCCCGGATGTCTATTTTAAAGGAGCAAGATAGCATTTTTGTCTGCCATCACTTACTTTCTCCCTCTTCAATGAAAATTTCAGCCTTTTCCTGACAAGGAAATGATTTGATTAGACTTTGTAAAATAGCCAGAGATTGAACCACCAACCTTCTACATGGCATATGATTCGCTCTGTTGTCCACTCCCGACTCTTCCTGTGGGCTTGTTTCAGGACAGCGGGGGCTGGACGCCAATCATCTGGGCCGCAGAGCACAAACACGTCAATGTGATCAAAGCGCTGCTGAACAGAGGAGCTGACGTCACCATCAATGATAAGGTAGATTTCTACCATAAACTCTGCAAAAGTACACGATACAACGTCTTTGTGCAAGCAGGTGGAGTCGCTCCCTGCTTGGCTTTAGCAAGAATGCAAATTTTAGGCATTAGCCTCACTTTTAAGCCATATTAAATGTTATTGGATTTTCCTAAATTCAGATTAGGACTTTGGAGGGAGGAGTGCATCCACAGCTTAGATAATGGAAACATGTTTAAGCATTATGAAGTGGTTAAACAATTTCCTAGCTCATTGGTGTGAGAGACCACATAGATGCAGTTGTATGAACATATTTCAGGTTTTTACTTTAAACAGTCACGTCTTTCCCATCAGGAGCTGAATGTTTGTCTCCACTGGGCGGCGTATGCAGGAAATGTGGATATAGCAGAGCTGGTGTTGAACGCCGGCTGCTCCCTCTCCTCTGTTAACGTACACGGAGACACACCACTCCACATCGCTGCCAGAGAGGGCTACTTGGAATGTGTTACGTGAGTTTATATACATCTGCTTTTATCCATCAACACATTTAAGGAAATTGGAGACATTTTGCTACAGTTGGTTGGACATGAACTTGTTTTCTCTGGGTTTTTGTTTTGTGCAGGTTGTTCCTGTCCAGAGGTGCAGACATAGACATCATGAACAGGGAGGGAGACACACCTCTTACATTGGCGCGAACTGACACACCAGTGTGGGTGTCACTCCAAATCAACAGGAAACTGCGAAGGGGAATAACCAATCGCATGCTTCGGACGGAAAGAATCATCTGCAGGTAGGTGTTTTGGGTCGATAATGTGTTGTTTACATGAAAATAATCAGCAGTGCAAATTCAAGGATACAATTTCTTGCCAAGATTGATGTAAGAGCTAGTATTTGGTACTACAAAGAAGTGGAACCCCAAATACAGCGATGAAAGCTCCACTTTTATTTGGTTTTCTAAAATGTTAACAGAAACATGAAAAAAATCCCTGCTTAAGTCTACCCCTAAATAAAAAATCCATGACTCAGATTGCATAATGAGGTATGTTGTCACATTGGTTCTGTATGTTGCAATATATTTTTAATAGATGAGACTTTGAGAATTGGACTCTATTTAACCCTTTCATGCATGAACTATGATAACATCAATCCAGATTTTTTTCTTAAGTATTTTTATTCCTCTTTAGGCATGTAAAAAAGATTTTTGACTTCATTTATTTAAACATGTACTTTCCAAATAGTTTTTTACATGTCCACTTACACATGTCCACTGGCTGACCAGTGGGTAGCAGGGTATCGACTGACACATCAGTGTCCAATGTAGTGGTTTCTGTGCAAGTATACCATCAACACTGACACAAATGCAAGAAAACAGCCGTTGAATAGCTGTCCACTGTAGTGACCACTATGCGTAAGTTGAAACCTATCACACTGTGTACTTAAGTCTATGCTAGGCACACCCACCATTTATCTGGCAGCTCAATGCCAGGCTCACGCCCCAAAACCATTTTAGTTTTGGTATCAAGAGCCATGAGTGCATCATGTATGCTAAATGATGTGATTTATGATTAGGTCCAGGGGACTTCCCATGGTCGATCAGTGGGGAAACATGCAGATTAAGCTTTTTGCTTTGTGTGTCAGTGACATCGCACAGGGCTACGAGAATGTTCCAATCCCCTGCGTGAATTCGGTGGATGATGAAGGATGTCCATCGGATTACAAATACGTTTCAGAAAACTGTGAAACTTCAGCAATGAACATAGACCGCAATATCACACACTTACAGGTAACTTCATTTTGTCTCCACACAACAGAACTTTTATTTTGAAAAATGTATTCTTCATTTTTCCTTGTTTTGTTTTTTTCTCCCCCTTCAGCACTGTAGTTGCACTGATGACTGCTCATCTAGCAACTGCCTCTGTGGACAGCTCAGCATCCGCTGCTGGTATGACAAGGTAACAAACTGTCTGGGGAAAAAATACCATCATAATCATTAGCAGCAGATTTCATATGAAGTTAAATTGGCAGAGTTATTCTTATTCTATCATATTTTTTTTCACCTCTTTTTCTGTTACAAGGATCAACGGCTGCTTCAGGAGTTCAACAAAATCGAACCTCCACTAATTTTCGAATGCAACATGGCTTGCTCTTGTTATCGAACGTGCAAGAACAGGGTGGTCCAGGCAGGGATCAAGTGAGTATCAGCAATTAAAGAAATGCATAAATCTCAGCCAGATTACACGTCAGACTACAAACCGACACCAAAGAATCTTAACCTCATATCATCTGGAGAGATTTCTAACAAATAAACTCAACTGCTAAAGTTTTGATTGGGGGGGGAAAAAATGATTCTTCTCTTGTGCAGTAATCAACAACCTGCTGACCATCTTTCTACATCTTGCTGAGGGCAGCAATGGTAAAGCAATAATTATTAATCACTCTGCACCTGAGTCAGTCACAGATGTTTAACAGTGCAGAGGCAGCCATGTGTTGCAAATAGCCATCACTGGCTTTTTTTCTTTTTCCCCCCCGGTTGATGAGTGTCTGCTTGATACTTCACCCTTAACCCTATTTTTTTCATCTTTCCTCCTCAGAGTTCGTTTGCAGCTGTACAGGACAGAGAAGATGGGCTGGGGAGTTCGAGCTCTGCAGGACATTCCACAGGGAAGCTTCATCTGCGAGTAAGAGGAAAAAAAACCCTCTGCTGGCACACACTAGGCTGCTTTTCTGTAAAAAGCTAGAGGTTAAAAAAATGAAGCTTACCTTCCTCTTTCTGCACAGATATGTTGGAGAGCTGATCTCAGATGCAGAAGCAGATGTTAGAGAGGATGACTCCTACCTGTTTGACCTGGACAACAAGGTGAACCTTCTTAAATTGTGTATTTCAAAACATGGACATCATGTGGGGAAAACGGAAAGAGGGGGCACACAGCTTATTAACTGTATAATTATTAATCAAAAACTATGAAGTAAATAATTGACCAAGTCTTAATCTTGTGTTTCGAAGGTTAGGGTTTAAGCCCCTTTCTTGTGTTGACACTGATTCTAAAAATATGAAGATACTTTTATCGTGGTACTTTGAATTGATGATTGTGTTGTAGTATTTTAAATTGTATTTAATAATTTAATAGGAATAAATATGCCCATAGCAGAAATAAACGTCTGCTATGATTTCCTCAACTGTCTTTTTTTTTCTGTATAGGATGGGGAGGTGTATTGCATCGATGCCCGGTATTACGGCAACATCAGCCGCTTCATCAACCACCTGTGTGACCCAAACCTCATCCCAGTACGTGTGTTCATGCTCCATCAGGACCTGCGATTTCCGCGCATTGCCTTCTTTAGCTCCAGAGACATCCTCAGTGGGCAGGAGCTGGGGTAAGAAGTCATAAGTGCCTGGTTGGACCTTAAAGTTGTGGTCAAGAGTTTACATGCACTCATCATGGGCAAGAATTGGGTTAATCCAAGAAGAATAATTGTAGATTTACATCAGCTGGGAATGGCTGTCATAGCAGTTTCGAACAACTGCTATGACAGATCATCTTAGGTTTTCATCTATAGGTTTTCATCTTGTGAATAACTTGATCATCTTTTCAAACAACTGTGCTGTACGTAAGTACAGTGGATCTCTCTGTCACCCTCAGGTGAGAAAAAATTCTTAGGATGTTTGGAATAACCAGGAATCACCTGCCATGAACCAGAAACTCCTGGTATCCGGTCTTTAAGTGATGACATATGAACTTTGTCACATATGAGCTTCCAGGTCCAAACTACTCTGTTTATTAAAGCTGTTGTGTTTTTAAACATGTTTTAATGCTTTGTATCTTGTTCCGTGTAATCTGAACAAGCCCCTAAAAACAGTCAGCGATCACTGTCGGCCTCTCTCGGTTTTTATTACACTAATCATTTTAAAGCTCAGTTTTTAAAACCTTACGATGTAACTACAGCTCAGCTCATGCTGCAGTGTTTTAATGACTAACCTCTTATTGCGGATGGATTATCTCAGTTAATCTCCTGACTCAAGTTTGGTCCTTTTACAATCCTGCCATGCAGTTGCATTTGTTCCTAACCATCGGAAACCCTCGCGTTAACTTTTATAGAGTGGAAAAAAGTTGGTGTTCATCCTCCAGCTTCACTGTTTTTACATTATGAAAAAAGAAATTAAATTACCATAACTGTACACTTGCCCATGAAAAGTGTATGTGAACTAAATTGAACACAACTGTGTGTAATTTATTTCCTGCTTAGTTGAGCCCTCTTTTCTTTCTGTTATCTGGAAATCTATTCTAATGGTCTGTCTTCTGATTGGTCCTTAGGTTTGACTACGGAGATCGATTTTGGGACATTAAGAGCAAATATTTCACCTGTCAGTGCGGCTCGGAGAAATGCAAACATTCTGCCGAAGCTATCGCCTTGGAGCAGAGCCGGCTAGCTCGGCTGGAGGCCGGCCCAGAATCAGGAGCTGACTGTGGGCTGACCATGCTAGGGAACTCTTAAACAAACAAAAA
Source organism: Rhamphochromis sp. 'chilingali' (assembly GCF_963969265.1). Lineage (NCBI taxonomy): Eukaryota > Metazoa > Chordata > Actinopteri > Cichliformes > Cichlidae > Rhamphochromis > Rhamphochromis sp. 'chilingali'. The sequence continues at coordinate 25,316,524 of NC_137944.1, forward strand.
AAAAAGACACTTACCCATGGGGCCTTTGGATTAACCCCTTCTGTTGCATACACTAGTAATGGAAATACATCATAGCGGGGCTACATCTTCATTCATCATTCAGTTTTATATCTAAGGTGCTGTGTGTTTTTCTACTTGAACTGCAATTTCTTTTCCTGAAGCTGTCAACAGCCACTTTATCTTGTCGAGGATTTGGGCCGGAAGATTTTTTTTTACCATGTAGGAGTTTGGAGAAAGAAATGACAGAGGTCTTGTAATTCTTTACGCACAGTATTTTAACTGTAAATCATAATGTACTCATGCCTTGACTCTTTGCGTGTTAGCAGTCTGCCATCATGTACCAGTCATATATACAAACATGTATTTTATACTTTTTCTTTTTTCTTTTTTTTTGTTTCTCTTGTGCCAACAAGTCATGCATTTTGATACAGAGCAGTAATGGTTCGGGTGTTTACTCATGCTGGACCGAGTAAGGTTGTTTTTGATTACCATGTTAGCTTTGTTTTGTTTTGTTTTTTTTGTTTTGTTTTTTTTATACCTGCTGTTTACTGTCACATGTAGTGTAATAAAATAACTCGTGAGTTGACTTCTGTGCTGTGGCTTTATTAAAATTAAGAATCACGGCCTACACATGTTTAAAGTCACTTGATTAATTTGTTTTATTTGTGCTCAGCCTTGACTTTGTCTGGTTTTTGGTTTCCTAGTTTCTGTTTTAACAACAAAGGCCCTTTAGACAATAATGCAAAGCAAGAGGAGTGGGAAGCAGGACTGGGTATGATCAGATGTGAAGATTAAAGGTGGAAGTCTCACTCTGAGCAAATTCAATTTCAACACAGAAGAGACTCCACACTAATGTCTACAAGTCCAATTTAAAATCACCAGTTAATCTAAGAGGCAAGACACGTAAACACAATGGCTGCAGACCTTTGCTGCCCCCTAACAAAAATGCTAGCTCCCACTGGAAGATAATAGGACACACACACACAAGTGTCATTTATTTATTAGACAAAGCACAGCTCTGGCTCAGTGAAGGAAACACTTGTACGCATTTTAAAAACCCAACAAATCTAAACATTTTTACTAGGACTACACACGCAATGACAAGGCTAAAAAAGGGCTAAAAATACGATTTTTTGAAAAGCTTCAACTGAATTATTTCTCTTTATGTATTGATTTTAGTCATGCCAAAGTATTACCATAGACCTCTACCATTACACTATGCAGAGCGAGTCCTCTTGTTAATAAACAATCTTTGGTCCACCGCGCAGGTGCGCATCCCTCAGCAGGTGCGCGTGCAGCGTCATTCCCTGGTTACAGCTGCCAGGAAGAAAAAGATTTCTTCAGTCATTAGTTGCAATGTCCGCGCTAACGCGGCGAAGCTCCCTCGGAAAAAGTCGGTTTTAGCTTCTTGTTTGTTTTAAGCTCGCAGTGTGTAGAAGAAGTTGCGTTTTATGAGTAAGGAGGAACAGGTGGAGGTCCAGGCGGAACATGGCTAAAGAAACACAAGAAGAGGAAAATCCGAACTCCGAATACGGTGAGCTGACGTCGGCCGTTGGTGTTCTCAGAGGATCTGCTTTCAGCGTTAAAGTAAAAATTTCCAAAGGCAGCTGAGAAAACTCTGAAATGAACGAGTTTAGAGTTAAATACTTTGTGAGAGCTGTGTTCATTTTTTGTGTCACGCCATTTTCTTTTTAGAGTTTTAAGTTAAAGTTTCTAACTCTTTTTTTTTTCTTTTTTTTTAAATGAAGTGGTTATTAGCATAAACCCACTGTTTCTAACGTGGATTTTTTTAAATGACTGTTAGGTCGTTAAAGTTCAGTGATATCTTAATTATCTTCCTGTTTAACAGTAGGCCGTGTGCCAATATTAGTCTAATCAAACTGTTTTATTGTTTTACAGATAACCTAGTTTTAAAATGTTGTGACAGTTTTATTACTGACAAATCAGGACACCTCAGAAACCTGACTCTAAGAAAAAAGACAGTATCCAATGGGAGAAATAAGAAGGCTAAAATAGTTTTAAATAATTGCATCCTTTCCTTTAAAATTTCTTCCATTATTAATGTAATGCTTAGATTTAATCACAGTGTCAGTTGAGCATGGCCTTATGGTCAAATGTGTTAACTGTGTAGTGTTGGGGTTCGAAGGATTAGATACTAACTAACTAAATACTTGGTTATCTCTCATCTAAATACCAGTTTGTTCTCCCTGATGAGAATCCTCAGTTATTTAGGCTTGAAAGTTGCCTAAATCAACGTTTTATCATGAAAATATGTGCAGTTTATTTCTATAATGATCAGTTAACATTGTTTCATATTAGGGCGAATGTACACATAAGCACTATTGGTCTGTATAGTGTAAAAGCAGGGAGTCTGTGTTGCATTAGTTAACAGATTGTGGCCTTGTGGCCTTGTGGCTTGTGATTGTGGTTTGCACACAAACTCTAAAACTGGAGATGCTTAGATTCTTAAAAGACAAATTCTGTTGCTGCTGATGAAAACGTTTTGGCCACTTCACCTTGTGGAACGGAGTCTGCTCTGTTGGAGTACGTCATGAGTCTGTTGGCACTCTGGCAGGTTTGTTAAGGCTACAATAAACAAACCCTCCCTGGAGGTAAACATACATGGATGGATGGATTTCATGTCCTTCCATATAAGATGTAAAAACCAGGTGACCACAGCATCACTGGCAGCTGAACCTCTGTTTCTTAAAAATGTGTGTGTGTGTGTGTGTGTGTGTGTGTGTGTGTGTGTGTGTGTGTGTGTGTGTGTGTGTGTGTGTGTGTGTGTGTGTGTGTGTGTGTCTCAATTCAGATGAGTGGTCTAATGATGATTCAGCTTTAAAGCTATTCTTTGTTGCTCTGATTGGCTTCACAGGGAAGTAGAAATCATTTTCAGGGCTTTGGACACTTCCTGATTCATTAGTGAGAGATTTGTTTGCTCCCTTTTTTGGAGCTGTTGCACTTTGGTCTCGGTTAAGAAAGTTTAGACAGTGTTGAGAAAGATGTGCCTTATTGCAAATCATTGGCCGCAAAACTTGTTAAGCCTGCCTGGTTCAACAGGTGAACCAATGTTAGAACATAACTCTGTTAATAAAGCTAATGTAGGAGACAGGAGAATCGCACATAGGCTTTATTTTACATTCTTAACACATTTATAAAATGACTGAGTTAAATAAAATGATTTTGGTGTCAGCTGTCTGATAGTGAGTTGGAGTTTGTAGATTTGTTGCTGTTCTTGGGATCATTGTCCTGTTACATTACACAGCAACACACAGCCAAGCTTAACCTGTCAGACAGGTTTGGCATTTCACTCTACGGCATTTGACAATTTCCCCAGTACCCTTAATAATGGGTTTTGACACCTCTAGTATATATCAATAAAAACATGGTTAGATGCTCATTAGAATAGGTTCCTATTTTTTCCAAGGGTAGCTACACTGACAAAGACAACTCTCATTCCACAGGTCGGATTCGAACCAAGCTGTACAGTATATGGTCGCCTGCTCATCCCAGTGAGCTAAACTGGCTCTTGTTCATGGTTGACTTTACACAGTTGGTATGGGGTGTTTGTGCTGACATGGTTGTGTCTGTCTGAAGGACACTGTCCTAGAACTCTTGTGATTTGTTCACATACAACTTTGCAAACTTAAATCCTGCAGCCATGTTCTTTTGTGGGAGAATAAGCTTCTACTTTCTTTTTCATTATTTTTTTCAAATTGATGTTCTAATAAGAAAACCTTTCTCTGGTTATTGTAGCCATTGGAATGTTTAATCACAAGATATCCAGGAGTCGCATAACATTTGAATATTTAAAAAACCCAAAAACACCCCCGTTGTAAATCCGTCTCTGCCGGCTACAATTAACCAAGCCATAATTTCTTTTTACAGACAAACCGAAGAATTTAGGCAACATCTATGTTTTTCTTTGTGTCAGAGTCTCCTTGTGCCACTTCTATGTTAAGTCATTGCTTTAACTGGTTGCATTGCTGTGGGTTTAAAGGACTGGGTCTGTTCTGTCATCTGCCTCATTCATCTTAAGACAGGGTCATGCGATAACTTTCGTATTCATGGTCCTTTGTAATTTTTTCAAACTCAAGCTGTAAAATACCAGCCTGTATGAGGTTCAAAGTTTAAAGGTTTAAGGCTTTGCATCAGTTTTTTACGAGGTGTGTCATCTAAAGGTGCAGACTGTCATTTACTCTAAACACACAACAGCGTCCTAGCAGATGAAATCTGACACTCACGGAAAAACAAACCAGTGAAAAGCTGTCTGTGTTGTCAGCATTTTGTATCTCTGACGTTTCTCTAAGTATTTCTCGAGTGGAGATTTGGAGGACGTTAGTGTAGTCTTTTCAATGAATTGTTTGTTTGACACACCTGATATTTCAATGACTGAACAATACTGAGATGAAAAACTTTCTGATCTTATGTGTTGCAGTAATTGGCATTTTATTAGCCCTTCCTGTTTTGAAGGATTACACTATAATGTACATTTAGCTTTTTGTTATGGCCACTTATTGCCAGCTTTGAATCACATGATTGGCCCTGAAGTTCATACATCCTGTTGTAATATTTGCATCCTTCTCGGAAAGCCTGAGGGACTATGTGCAATGTTGACACACTGTCCTTTCAGCTCTATTCAAATTACTCAGTGAGACGACTTTTAAATGTTGTAACTTTTAAGCTACCTTGTGCTTTTAGTTTTCATAAAGTGAGGAGTGCAGCTTTTTCTTATGATCAAATATGAAGTACACGTGGATTACAAAGCCATAAATTGTTTAGTCATTGTATTTAATACCATATGAGGGTGGCTTGTCCTATCGGGTTATTCCTGCTCGACAGGATAATGCAGATCTGACTTTGGTGGATGGAATTTTTTTTTTCAGCTGAAAGTCTCTCAAAGAAGTTTCCTGAGTTTCATTGTTTGCAATTAAACTAGTACACTTTGCTTTGTAGAGGCAGGACAGTCTCATTGTTTCAATTCAAATTCTATTTTAAAAAAAAACTATGTCGACAAATGATTATCCTGAGAGCTGCTGCTGTCAGTGCTGTGCCTCACTCAGTCATTTTTTTTTACTCCCTATGGTATGATTAAACATATATTTTCTAACATAAAATATGCATTTTATTTTATATTCAGACCCGCTTGATTTGTAAGTCCACTGTATTCATTGTTGGTTCCTGCTAACTGTCCCTCTCTCTGTTCCAGGAAACAACAATGACATATTTCTTCCTAGTAATTCAATTCCTGTCATAGTGATTATACAGCAACACCTCTATGAACAATCAGCCCATAAAATATGAATGCAAGTCCCTGAAAGTTTTCCTTATTCACTTAGAAGTAATTCATTAACTTTAAACAGAGGGTGCCTGTTTTTTAAAGTTAAACAAATCTAACTATAAGAAATATTTCAGGAACTGGCTAAATAAAACTCCAGTATAACCAGGTTGAAAGATGGCAATGGTCAAAATGTCTTTATCCAAAAAGGCCTGTTTTAATAACTGCAACTTGTCCATTGTTGCACAGTTATACATTAAATCAGCAGTTCAAAAATGTGTAAGAAACTGCTAATGTGTCCTTGATCATCTGTTCACAAATAAGGAAGTTGTTGATTAATGGCGAATGTTTGCCTTTCCCAGGACAACCAGCGCAGTTTGACCATAATTTCAAAGGACCTGTAAAGAATAGGTAAGTCTGACTCAAAGCTCACTGGATAGGTGGTGAAATTCTTACATTTTAACCCCCCTGTCCTCTGTCCAGCTGTGTGGTTCCTGGTGTAGTGTGTGTGTGTGTGTTTTCTTTTGGCCTAGGAAGACACATTTATCACATTTAATGAAGACACATTTAACAAAATCAAAAACCCATGCAAAGCTTACCCTGTTCACTTTACTTAATACTATCTCACTTTCTTTTTCTTTTCTTTTTTTTCTTTTTTTTACACAGAGGGTGTACAGATATAATCTGCTGTATTCTCTTCCTGCTGGTCATCATTGGCTACATAGTAGTTGGAGTTTTAGGTAAGAGAAACCCAACCCTGCCAGCACAGGCATTATGTGCCCAACTGTGTTTTCATATGTCCTCATGTTTTTCACTTCATACTCATTGCTGCTATATACTATAAAATACTATAAATACTATAAAATAATAATGACAATAATAGTGAAAGAAAGTCCTAGGACAGTTATTTGCCATTGAGGAGACAAGATGCAGTGGGGATAAAAGAGACCTGGAGTCTTTTAGTCTTCCTCACAGGTACTCTTAAACGGCGGTCGGAAGGCAACAACTCAAACTCACTGTGAAGTGGATGGTTCAAACAACTCATAATAGAATGAGCCTTTCTAAGCACATTTCTATTGTAAATGGCCAAAAGTCCATCTTGCCAGCGCCCTGAAATTTTGCTAGCAGTTTTTACCAGAAGTCCCAACCGATTCTTATTCTTCACCGTCAGGTTACCAAACCAGGCAGCGATACAAAAAGACATCACAGATTCGAACACAACTTCTATAAAACAAAGACAACATCTCAGATGAGACATTAAATGATCTCATTTTCCTTAAAAAGAACAGTCTTTGTTGAACATTTTTTTTAGTAGTGGCATCAGCATGAGATTCAAAACACAGTTTATGGTCAAGTACCACACCTAGATATTTATAACTCTCAACTATCCCAATATCGGCAGATTTAATGATAGTGGGTGATGAGCTATAAGAGGACTTCCTAAAATCAATAATCATGTCTTTAGTTTTTGACACGTTAAGTGAAAGGAAGGACTCATCACACCAATTCACAAAATCATCTACAACCTGTCCATGGCCTGACTCGTCCCCCACTAGAAGACTGACGATCACTGTGTCCTCAGCAAACTTCAGGATATGTCTGTTCGTGAAATTGCTGCGACACTCATTCGTGTACAGAATGAACAGTAGGGGAGAGAGGCAGCAACCCTGGGGTGATCCAGTAGAGGAGGAGAGCACATCAGAAAATACATGATTCACCCTCACGCATTGTGACCTATTAGTCAGAAAGTCTGTCACCCAGCCGACCAGACTAGTGTCAAGCTTGAAATAATTGTAAAGCCTGTCAGCAAGTAAGAAGGGTTGAATTGTATTGAATGCTGATGAAAAGTCAGCAAATAATAATCTTGCATGGGTGTGGGGGGCCTCAAGATGCTTATACAAGAGATGCAGGAGTGTGACAGCAGCATCCTCCACACCTCTCCCTGCTCTATAGACGAACTGGAAGGGGTCAAGATGGTGTTCAACATGCATTAAAATCTCCATCTTAATTATCTTCTCAAATAACTTCATCACTAAAGAAGTCAGAGCCACAGGCCTAAAATCATTCAGTACCTTAGGAGAACTGCCCTTAGCAACAGGAACAATGATGGCATGTTTCCAAATCTTAGGTACTGTCTGTAGCTCTGAAGAAAGTGAGAAGATATGGTGAAAAATCCCACTCAGCTGATCAGCACAAGTTCTCAGTACCTGTCCACAGATGTTGTCAGGTCCAGGACTCTTGCTTTTAGTGTTTCTAAAAAGATTAGCTACCCCCCTCTCATCAATACAAATTGATGGGGGAGTGATAGTCTTTTCCCTCAGTGTGCTGGTCTGCCTAGAACAGTCAAAGTTCTCAAAACGAAGGTAAAAACTGTTAAGACTGTCTGCCAGATGTTTGTCAGAGGTAAACCCCTCTAAGGTCTAATTAGTCATGTGTCCGTGTTTTTCGTATGAAGCTACTATGTAGTTGATATAAAGAACTAGGTAGGGTGGAAGAGCAAGCCTGCCTCTATACAGCAGGCTATAACAATATGTAACCCATCAAGTCACTAGTTAACTTTCTGACTTCACAGAAACTACTGGTTTTTAGAATCATTCATCGTTCATGAATTTTGTTGCATTTAGACCAATTTGTGTTAACTATTTTTCCCTCTTGTCAAACCAGAAGATTCATTTAATGGCAGAGATTTACAGCTCTTGATTTATAAATGCCAAGTAGATTACATGATGTAAAGGATTACACTTGTTGTTTCTTTCAGTTGTTTAGTTTCTATTGTTACTATGAACAGCTATGTTTTTCATATAGTTCCAGTCAGCAGCTTTTTATTGCTCTGTCATCAAACTCATTCCAACACTCAGGGCCATCTGTTATCTAGAGCAAACACAGCGGCCTGATGGGTCATGAAGTGACCTTATTTGTGTGTTCAATGGCTAGTATTTCCCAAATCTATTTCCTCCATTGAGATTATTAAAAGCACTGCACACAAGGGTGGATTTATAGTGGGAGAAATCTGCAAGCAACACATTGAACAAGATGGATTGGGTCAAACATTTACACGATTGGCTTTTAGTTTCTTTCTGAGTATTAATTTGTGCTTTTTTTTTCTCCCCTCTGTCAGCTTGGATCTATGGAGATCCAAGAGATATTCTTTACGCAAGAAACTCAACTGGCTGGTTCTGTGGAGTTGGGCCAAATAAGTAATTTAACCATTGTTTAGAGTCATTTTATTTAAATATAGAAAATATATACACACTTAATAATATAATATGAAATAAAAACTTTATTCATGTCTTTCAGAGACCGACCCAACTTGCTTTACTTTGACATTCTCAAGTGTGCAACGTCTGTCAATGTGATGGCAAGTGTTCTCAATGGTTTCCAGTGTCCAACCACGCAGGTACACACAGCTGCTGCAGTTTGCTGTTCCTGTTCAAACTCTTTACTTTCCTCTCTGTGCTGCATAAATATTCCTATTTTTTCATTACCCATAGGTATGTGTGAAAGAATGTCCCTCTGACTTCTGGGCCGTGAAGATACAGTCGTACCTTCCAGGTGAAAAACCTGCAAACGTTTTCAATCCAAATTACTGCGTGCCATCTCTTAACCTCAACAATTCTAACTTGGTAAGCTACAAACGGTGTTTAAAAGAAAGTATTCTTGTCATGCTACTGGGCTGGCGGCGTGAACAGCCAACTTTGTGAAGATCATAACTCGAGAACAGGGAAACTTGAGACTTTCAATTTGATTTTCAAATCTCAGTAAAGTTTGAATATTAGTGACCTCGATGCTTAAAGTCAAGGTCAGAGGTCATGTTTTTTGTACAATATCCTAGGAAATCAGATCTATTAAAAATCTTGGACGAGTTCAAATCTCGGTGACCTTGACCTCAAAGTCAGTGTCAGAAAATCTTAAAATAACTTGCATTAACTCATAGAAGATGTTGCGTAGAGGTTTCAGATTTATGCCATAGCTGCAGTCTAGGAGGCAGGGCTAGCACTGGTGGCTGTCTCTATTTTTATGTATTCTATGTATGCAGTATTTATTTTTGGCCAAAACTTGATTGTTAAACATGTTTTTCAGAGTGTTAGTGAGATTGTACAAAAGGAGCGGTGTCCTTTCATGCTCATACCTACAACCCCTGGTCAGTAACAAATTCACATTACTGCTTTCATTTAAATTTCCTTGTATGTTCAATACACAGTACAGTACCTTGTGTATAGAGATCTAAAAAACATTCTAACTCCATATTTATGGTTAATTTTATTTTCCCTTTTTGTTCTGTGTGGTTAGTGCTGGGGAGATGTTTTCCTGATATCACAGCCTTGGGGAACATACCTTTATACTTTGCGAATGTTCCAGGCTTGCCTGCCTCAGTGAATGACACTGTTGCCCTCATCAAAAATGGCACTGGGTAATAGACATTATCAAGATGACTATGAATCTAAATGAACCCACAGACTTTAATAATCTTGTGTCTTTTTCCTCCTTATCAACAGCACAGGGTTGGTGGTTTTGTGAGTCTCTGTTGAGCCGTAGCGTAGCAGCTAGTTCTAGTTGCTCTTGTTGCTGCGTTTAACTCACTTATACACAGCGGCCTTAGATTTCATGTGACACACTGTCTTGGGATTTGCAGCCCTAAAGCATTAATGAGTAGTTGTCTTACACTCTCTGTCTGCCTATGCTGAATATCTTGGGTTATTTCTGGTTTCTATGACTTCCCAGCTTTATTAGTGTCACATTAGACATGTAGAACATAATTATATAAAAATGGTCACTGTTGGCTGCATGATGATCTTTTTACGCACCTTTTAATTACCCCCGTACCACTTTTAGAAATGGGTTTTAAATGCTGTTGTTCGTTGTTTTTTTTTTTGTGTGTTTTTTTTTTTTTTCATTTGTAGTATTTGTTTTATCTGATGATGACTTTTTACTATTTAAAAGCAAAGGTGCCACCATCACATCTTGTCCTGTTTTGTCTTCGTTAGGGGCATTATCAACAGCTTTAACGCTAAGGACATCGCCACCCGAATCTTTGCAGATTTTGCATCGTCATGGCCGTGGATCATCCTGTGAGTTTCCCTGCTGAACCAGCATTGCACACTGCCACCTGCTGATGTACAGATAGAAGTCAGATTTTGTAATGAAGTTTTGATGATATCGAATAAGCCTTAACACAAAGTAGTAGTGTCAACTTAATATCTAAAATACTGTATCAGGTGCTCTGTCTTAATAAGAAAACTAACAGAATACAATCACTTTCAATTATTATTTTTAATATAAAAATAAATGATTACTGTATATTAATATACTTGTCAGTGAGTTCAGATGATCTGTTTGCTATCAAAAAGGTACCAAGTTATTGTTTAAAGCATGTGGTTATCAGCATACACTTACATCCTCTTCACGGGGAACACCTGCACAGTGTAATTCAATTAGAAACATGACATGAATTCTGCTTTTACATAATCTATGCATTTTCTTTTTGTCATGTAGGTTAATGATTTCAGTGTATTGCAAATACACTACTGCCCTCACAATTGCTTCAGGAGCAAATATAAAATATTACCTTATTGACAGTGTCAGCAAAAAAGTAAATGGTACCAGTAGAAGTTGTGGCAGAGGCTTTGTATGAGATTACATTAAGTTGGATATGTGTTCTTAATATAGTTTACATCTTTCTCACAGCTTTCTTTTTACCTTAAAATCGTTGCTTTAATTTCTTATAAATGTCCTAACTGTCCCTCCATCCTGTCCACTTGTACTGTCTCAGTGGTTTGGTGATAGCCATGCTTGTCAGTCTGTTGTTCCTGTTGCTGTTGAGGTTTACCGCTCCAGTCATGGTGTGGGTCCTCATCATTGGAGTGTTGGCTGCTGGAGCTTATGGTAAATACACACCTGGAATAGTTTTTAAATCAGGCACACAGAGGTGCAGTGATGTCTGGATATAAAGAGGACCTAGTTATTTTATTTGTTGAAATACAAAGTGAAGTTAAAAAAAACAAAACAATTTTTTTCTTTTTTTTTTTCTTTTTTCAGGAATATGGCACTGCGCCTGGGAATATATAAACTACAAACAAAACTCTGCTACCATCACTACAATTGGATTCACCACAAATTTCCAGAGTTATCTAGAAGTCCAAGAGACTTGGCTGGCATTCTGTGAGTGTCATTAAAATGCTATTTAGTTCTAACCTTTGCTGTGCTGTTCAAATGTCACCAAATATTTCTCTGTCTCGTCTTTGTAATGTTCTCAGAGGTTGAGAGCGAGCAAGCTGTGGGTGCATTAATAAGCTAATTGGGTCAAGTGTTGGATATAAAAGTAAATAAATTAATCTAGAACTGGAAATTATGCATTTACACTAGAAAGAAAGTGCTTTTCTTTATATGGCCATTTTGACAGTTTATGCACAGCAGCTATTCTGTGGTATTTTACAAGTAAGAGTACAGAGGAAAAGAGAGGTATAAAATCTAAATAAACAAGGACATTATTGGCACATTATGTGTGTACTGAAATCAGTATATCTAAAAATAAATGCAATAAAACCACTGTTGGCTTGCAGGAATTGCATGTCATGTTTACAGCACCTCTTGAATAATGACATTGTAAAACAGATTCAGTAACACAAATATCCTTTAGTTTGGGGGTTATAGTTTTCTTTGTTTTACACTGACACATTAAGCATTGGTAGCTTAATGTTGATTGTTAAAAGATGAATTCTTTTGTGTGTCTGGGCCAAAGGCCACAGTTTATTCGGCAGTAGTTACACACAGTAAAATATACAAAACAAGTATACACACATACATGAGTAAGGTACATGGGTATATAAAAGTTCAAAGCTAGGCATGTTAAAAGATCAGAACAAATAAAGTACATTACAAGTAAAGTAACAGGGAGAACACATGGGCTAATATCTGTGTGTATGATTGTGGTGTGTAGCAGTTGGGTGTGGGCTTGTTCTTTTTTGTGACTCTCGTTATTCTGCTCCTCAGTGATAATTTTATGCATAGTTGAGGGGATCCTTCTGCTGACCCTCATCTTCTTACGCACAAGAATCCTCATTGCCATCGCCCTCATCCAGGAGTCCAGCAAGTAGGTTAAACAAAACGAAAAATCATCCACAGGACTGGCTCGCTTTTAACAAATGTGATGTGAATAATTCAATTCTTAATCTTAAAAGGGACTCTATTAGTTTTACTTATCACAATAAAAGTAACAGTGCGTTTTTATCTTATTGTGAAAATGTCACAAAACCTTGGCATGACCTCATGATGTGTGTTGATATTCTGCAGAGCTATCAGCTACATGATGTCCACTCTGCTGTACCCTGTGGTCACCTTTGTTCTCCTGGTGGTGTGTGTGGCTTACTGGGGAGCTACTGCTTTGTATCCATTATTGTTATGTTTGCATGTGTGTACATGTTATTCTCAGGCTACACTATGGTCTGTAATATATAGATGATATTTGATAAACGCTTTCAGTTCTTTTCTTAAACAAATGGATGCAGATATTTGGCTACTTCAGGAAGTCCCACCTACAAAGTGGTGGCTCTGAACTCCACCATGAACGACTGTAGTAGTATCGATGGCACCAAGAACTGTGACCCTCTGGTGAGCCTACTGGGGATAAATTTTCAAAACATTTTTTTCCTTGACTTGTCTAGGAGATAATTAACTGTAATTCAATTCAGGGTCACCTGATCCAGCCCTAACTATAATCTTCATAATAAGGCTGAAAGTTTTGATTTTTTTTTATCTTAAAAATAGAGAGGGATGTTTTGTGAATTCAAACTGGGACCTGGCTCCATAGCAAAGGGACCTGATAGCTGAAGTTTTACCTCACGGTCTTGGAGCAAAGTGTTGTGATATGATGATTGATAGAGTCTTGTCATTCAGGATTAAAGAGGATTTAAAACGATTGTTTAATTGGTTAATAATTGGTTTACTGTTTGTTTGTTTGTTTTTGGTAGCCTTTTGGCAAATACATGCACAACCATTTCATATGGTTGTGCTACTTTCTTGTTCTCCTCGCAGAACTTCACCTCATCGGATTACCCAAACTGCCCCTCAGCCAGCTGCATCTTCATCAACTACAATAGCACGGACACCTTCCGGAAGAACCTCCAGTACCTGCACATCTACAACGTGGTGGCTTTTCTCTGGTGTGTCAACTTTGTCATTGCTCTTGGACAGTGCACGCTGGCTGGAGCTTTCGCCTCCTACTACTGGGCTTTCGAAAAACCGTCTGGCATCCCCATGTTTCCTCTCTTTGGAGGTTTTATACGCTCACTCAGGTAGGTTAATGAGCAACTACCACATCCTGCAACAATGAATGAGTAAAGAGTAAATGACCCAGAGGTGCCATTTTGAGATCCAATTCTTTTTATATGATTACAGTATGTTTCAGAGGATAACGCACACAAAGCCTAATATTTTCATAATTTATAATTGGGGGGGCTGAAGAAATATTAGAAACGTGGATTATTTTTCCATTAAGCTGCCGCGGATGACTGTGAACGTAACTTTGTTTTATGTTCTGTAACTAGTCAAACGTTTTTACCTAGAAGTCAAAGTCTTCAAGTAGAGGGTGATTCTTAGTACAGGCCGACCGCAGCAATTAAACCAGCCACATCTCTATTTTTTATTTTAACTTTGATTTGTAAATTGTCTGCTGTACACAGCTAATCTAATATTTCCTGACATGATGTCCCACATAAGTTTTGTTCTTCTTAAAAAAAAGAACTACATTATCAATGCTGCTATTTCATCATTCATTCTTCAGCACGTTGCATTCAGTAGCCAGTAGACACATGTCAGTATAAAAGATGGACATGCCAACATAATGCCAGCCACTGATTTTTCATGTCCTGTTTTGAAGCCTTGACTTGAGCGCTGTAATCTTAGTGTTTTGAAACCAGATGTCATGAGGCTGATCAGACTGAGAAACTGAGGGACACCCCATTCATTGCTAACCATTGGCCATATCCTAAGTAATACTCCTTCCAGATTCTAAAAATGATCCCAATTTACAAAATGGACTTGATGTTGTATTTACGAAACTAACAACTGGACCTAAAATCTTACCACAGAGCGAAGGAGCTAAAGAAGATTTTCACATATGTCTGTTTAATTGTCGTTGCCAGTTTTAGGCATTCAGTATTAGTTTAGTTTTTACACCTGGAATCTACATATATCTTTTAAACTGGCTAAGAATACAACATGTAATGATTTTTCAAGGTACCATTTGGGCTCTTTGGCATTTGGTGCTTTGATCCTGACCCTGGTTCAGATCATGAGGTTGATCCTGGAGTACATTGACCAGAAAACAAGAGGTAAGAGTGATAATATTCTCAGATGTCACTGCCACAGGATACGAGTAAAAGTATATTTTGAAATAACTGGGTGGTCAAAGATGTTTATATACTAAGACACTAAGAATTTTCCCTGACTTGTCGTCTCCAGGGTCGCAGAACAGTTGTGTGCGTTTTATATTGTGCTGCCTGAAGTGCTGCTTGTGGTGTCTGGAGAAGTTCATAAAGTTCATCAACAGGAACGCTTACATCATGGTGAGAGGACATCATGTGAAAAACAGCCTTTGATATTAACTATAAGCGTTTCTTTTTCTACTCTAAACATGATAAAATTTGTTTTACTATCTTTACATAATTTATCCAGTATTTCACTGGAGTCTGAAAATCACTCTGTTTTTTTTTTTTGTTTGTTTGTTTTGTCAGATTGCCATTTATGGGAAAAACTTCTGTGTCTCAGCCAAAAATGCTTTTCAGCTGCTCATGAGAAATGTGATAAGGTTTGTGTTGTAGTTATTTCCACAGTAAAGGGTCTGTGCTTAGTACTTCATGCTTACAGTTCCTGTAATGCTTGTACAGAACATGAATGTATTTGCACATGTTTGAGAGACTGAGTGATTTAGTGTCGTGTTTCTCCGTCCTGCCCTGCTTGTGCTCTCAGGGTTGTGGTGCTCGATAAAGTCACAGACCTGCTGCTATTCTTTGGGAAGCTGATGGTGGTTGGAGGTGTAGGTAAGGACGACATCGATTCATCTAGCAAATCTGTCACTGTGGGGGTTTTTTGTAAAAATACTCTGTAGCAGGTTTTATGTTATTATAGAATATTTTCAATTAAATTTGTAGATTGATTTTTAATCTGTTGGGGAGATGTTCCAATTTATATTTATAAAGGAACTAGACGAGTCTGGCCTGGTCCAAACTCGTCTGCCTTTTAAGCTGTTACAATTGTCAACAAGTTGATAAATGGTCTTTGTGCTGTGTGCTGGTGAGTGTAGTGGAAGCATCAGAGAAAACTCAAAACAGCTGCAAGCTACATCCGCAAACATGGTGGAGAGGCAAATTTATGAGATTAAAAAACAAATCAGCCATGCTGTGCATAGAGCTGGTAAAGAGTGCACAAGGCAGAAACACTGCCAGTGTGTTTGGAAGCTGCCAGGGACGAAATGTCACAGACACGCACACGATGTGCACCCAGGGTGAGACGGGAACGCCCTGTGGGTTGATCACTGTGACTGACTCTGAGACACTCTCATTTAAATCACCAGTAATCTCTCATTGGAGTATGATTGAACTTTGAAGTTAAATAAGTGGAAACTGGAAAAGTTCAGTTTCTAGTTGAGTTCCTGCCAAACAGAATCTGTTTCAGTTGTTTGTAGCTGCATGTTAAAACAATTAGTGCTTTAAGGGGAGTGCTAAAACACAGGAAGTTCAAACAATCAATTTAAAGAAAAAGAAAAAGTACAACTAAAATATATACAAAGCTGCAATAGTTTACATTCAATCATTAAAAAAAGTGATAAATGCTAAATTAGAAAGTACAAAAGAAACCCTGAAAATGATGAAAGCATCTCAGCAGCATTTGGTCACTGCTGATTAAACTCTAATATCTCAGTTTGTCCGAAAGAATAGGTTCTGAAGTCTGAATCTCCTTTCCAGGTGTTTTGTCCTTCTTTTTCTTCTCTGGACGAATTAAGCTGCCGGGCTCCAGCTTCCGTTCCGAAAACCTCAACTACTACTGGATGCCAATAATTGTGAGCTAATCTCTTTTTTTAGGATAGTTGTCCTTGTTTCCATTTTTCAGGGATTTGTCGTTGATTTATTTTTTTCCTTTGTTCCTGTAGACGGTGGCGTTGGGTAGCTACCTCATAGCACACGGATTTTTCAGCGTGTATAACATGTGTGTGGACACACTCTTCCTCTGCTTCTGTGAGTAAATACAGTTTACTGAATAATGTTTGATCACATTATTTCCACATAAGCGAGCAGCGCATTGCTCACACTCGTCTTCCTGTCTCACCCACAGTGGAAGATCTGGAGCGTAATGATGGATCTGCAGAGAGGCCGTACTTCATGTCTAAAGGCCTCATGAAAATCCTCAATAAATCCAACAAGATTCAAAAAAAGCAGAAAGCTAAGGACTGAAGATATTTGTTGGGGTTTTCTGCATATGTATATGAAACCACACAAAACTGTCACACACATTCAGGATGTCTTTCTTTGTATCTCTTCACTTTTAGATATCATTAGCTAGGTTTAACAAAATTACTCTGCAATTTAGCACTTTTTAATAGCTTGCTTTTTGTTTTAACATTTATATTTAGTATTAATGACTGTACATATAAAAGGACCGAGAGATTCCAAGTAATGCAAATCTATTCATCTGTTAATTTGTTTTTCATAAGCACTTTTCTGTAAGGTGATCTTTCTGTTGCTTTAGCAGCATTTAATCCTCCTGCTGGTTGATTGGTTGTTACAGTTTTGAATGTCAGTTGAAAGTTAAGACTCAATGTACAACTTGAATTCTAGAGAAACATTTAAGCTAATTTCTAAAAATGCTCTTACCGGTATATATTTTGAGATTTGTAAAGGTTTTATACATTTTTATGTTCACAATATTGTTAATTAATTGTAAAAGAATAAAGTTGTAAATATGAACATCTGCCTCCAGCAGCTTCTGTGTGGATTCTCATCGTTTTAGAGCCATTTTTTCCTACCTCTGAGTTCAGTTTCATATTTACTACCAGAATCACCTTTTTTACTTTCACAAGTAAAATATTACGGTATTCGCTATATGGTCCACATGATAGTCCTATTTTATTAGAACTTCATTAGGATTTTTGGGTAAAACCCATCTCACATTGGCCTTGTATAGTGCACTCTGCAGGATTGTACTGCATGAATTGTAGATTGGGGTTTCTAGTCAGTTTAAAGCTGACCGATAAATCTGCCCCATTTCACAATAGGAAGAGATATTGATTTATTCACTGATCTGATTTTGGAGAGTGCCTTGTATATTGTAGTCAGTAGTTTGGGGGTTTTGAGATTATGGATAGCACCACAATTGATAGTGTTTATAATTTGACCTGATTAGGCTTAAATTTCTTTTTTCACTGTAGAATTAATTTGATGATGGTCTAAAAATGTATTCACATTAATCCCTTATTGTAATTCTAATCTGTCAGATGGAATGAAGTCTATTTCTAAATAAATATATGTTTGGAGCATTTTAATTCCTTTACAACTGCAATCTAGGAAGTTTATCATGTTATTGTTTTGTCAGGCTTCGGGGTTGTTCCAGATGGGTGTATGCATGGGATTAATGAAGACTGAAGATTTTTAAAAACTCCCACCATGCTGTCATAGATGAGCCAATATTAATGCTTTTAAAGCATATGTGTCATTTGATGTTTCAGCTACTGAATGGTAGCACTGAAATCTCTATTTTTACATAGTTTTACCTAGAATTATTTTATTCCTCAATTATTTTCATTAAATATATTTTATGAATATTTAATTTTCCAGTCTGAATAAAAGTCCCTGAAAGTTTTGTTTATTCTTTGAGGCTCCAGTACTGTGTTCTGAGCACATATGGGTTTTCTTTTTTCTTTTTTTAACTGGTTAGCTAGAAATCAACCTGATTTGTTCCCATGTTCAAAATTTGGCAAGTGCCGTCTTTGTCCTAACAATCGAGTTCTGTTTCATTCTTTTTTTTGGTTTGTTTTAAATCAATAATTTCATTTGATTTTAGTTTTGCCTTGTGTATTAAGCTCAGCATTTCCTGTTCCTGGGAGAAAACATAGGCTTTGTCTAAGGATTTAATTGTTTCTTCTAATTGTTACCCTAACACAAGAGGAAGGTTAAGTGCTTGATGATCAGTTGAACTCTTAGGAGACTAAAATAATGTTGTGCATGTTTCTTATCTCATCCAACTAAAAGCTCCACCCTAAAATGTGTGGATTAGATTGAAATCTCTGATTATTTACTTCAAATTACTCTTAGAAACTACAATAGCTCATCCAATTAATTAAGCTGCTCTTGAATGTAACATTGTAATGTTTATCCAGTTTGATTTGAGCTTTGCAAATGTGAAAACATCGTATTCTATTAATATTAATCACAAGGCACTGGCATGCATGACATTATGACTAGGAGCTGAGCCCCCATAAAACAGAGCACCATTCCCTGGTTAATACAACCAGGGAAGGGTGCTGGGGTTGCTGTAGAGCTATCAGTCCACATAGAGCCAGTATTGTGCGAAAAAGTGATTTTCTGTATTTAAACTGCTTTAAATAACTTGTTGGCCTATAACAGGGGTCCTTAATCCCAGTCCACGAGGGCTGGTGTCCCTGCAGGTTTTAGATCTCACCTTGGGTCAACACACCTGAATCACATGATTAGTTCATTACCAGGCCTCTGGAGAACTTCAGGACATGTTGAGAAGATAATTTATCCATTTAAATCAGCTGTGTTGGATCAAGGACACATCTAAAACCTGCAGGGACACTGGCCCTCGTGGACTGGGATTGGGGATCCCTGGCCTATAATATGTGAAACATGTCAAATGAATCCCTTGTGAATGATATTAAGCCACAAACAGCATTCCTGTTACAAAGGAAAAGTCCCAGTTTTTAGCACAACACCCATTTTACCTCTGACTGCATAAATATATGACAGAAAAATAATGAAAAATCACAACAGGTCAGCTTTTAATGTAGCAAATGATCACATCTGAGAAGCTTTCAATAAATAACTTGATCATTTTCTGTAAGTTAACTCAGTTGTTTAATTGCCCACTTCAATAAAATTAAAAAAAAAATAAAAAAAAATAAAAAAAAGACAACACAGAACGAGACCATGTTTTAATCTTAGTTCATTTTTGGTTTTGCACTACGTCTCCATGTTTCTCCCAAGACTTCCATCACTCGTTTTAGTGTCACATAAGCCTCACAACATCAAGTATTGAGAGAGGATGAGCCCTGGGCAACTATAGAGGACCCGCATTCATCTCTGACCCTGATATGATTGTTGAAGTGCTAAAGACCTGGATGCAAATCAGCGGAGCTCTGCTTGAGTCATTCTGGATTCCCAGGCAGAGCTCACCTTTCAGTGTGAAGTGTGTCTGAAGAGGGGAAAAATTATAAGAGGAAGAAGTGCTCATCAGACTCCTAGTAACTCACACTTGAGTGCAGTTGATTTCTGCATAACTGGGGGAGATTCTGATGTGGGAAAACATGAAGCATAAAGCGCTATGACTCCGATTCGTTTATTTTGGCCCATGTTTGACTAGAATATTCAAGAAGAAAAAAAACAAAACAAAACAAAAAAACAAAAAAAAACTCAGGGGTCACTTAACACTTTGCACTTCACATTTTTAAACACATTAAAATGAATTTGTGTCAGTTACTCTGCTGTACAGTCAAAAGAACTACAAGCCTTGTCAAATCATCACATTAGCGGGGCAACAAAATTCTGCTTTCTCAGGAGGGGGATTATTAACTTTTTAAATCAAACGAGCTCCGAAAAGCAAGAAGCATCTCAAGACCCACATCTTGTTCTCTTTTGCTCTCCACGGCTGGTCCTCCAGTCAGAAATACATAAAAACAGCATTTACAATATCCATATGTACAAATACAGAATGTATACACACGCACTCAGACACATACAGTCAGGAAAAATCAAAGGACGTAATTTAGATCTGTTTTTTTTTTTTTTTTTTTTAAATCATGTGTGAGGAGACCAAACTGCTGCTTTTCAATCCTGCATATTGATTTATTCTGCCCCCTTTTGTTAACCGTGCACCTCACACTCTTTAAAGTAGCTGATGTGGGCATGAAAAACAACCTAACCGGCCCATTTTCCCCCAAACACACAGGGAACTACAAGGAACAAGTGGTCCGACAACGGCACGCGCCCCGAGGTGTAGGGCAGCTCCGACTACAGACAGCTTCACAGTGCGAAGGCAGTTTTTGTTAAGACAAATGTTTAGAAGAAGAAGAAAAAAAAACCCAACAAAACACAAAAGCATCCCACAGGGCCGCTTCTGTCTGTCGCCAATTCTACGACAACATCTCCTCCCTGTATTCTAACCCCTCTCACACCCTTCCTCTCTGTGCTTCAGGAAAACCCACTTTCCTAAAGACTGCTCCACCCAGCTTTCTTCTTCTGCAACACTGGACACCAAAAGACGAATAAGATCTCGCGACGTAGCTCACCCTGATCATGTAATACTGCCTCTTTATGCTCTCTGTGCATCCATCTACAGCTGTGTGCACACTGGGAGGGCTTACTCGCCTTGGGGGACAGGCGCTGCACTACTTTCCAGTGAACTTCTTGCATAAATAAAGAGCAGGTGGAGGAGAGGGGTCCTGAAGTGATCTGATATAGTGAGGAAGAGAAAAATCAAACTTCTGTATTCATGGTCTCAAACACAAACCTCCCTCTACCCCCTCCGGTTAGAAAATGGAACGCGAGTGTGTGTCTGTGGCTCGAGTTAAGTGTGCGAGTTGTGTTTGCCGTTTTGTTTTTTTGTTTAATGCGCCCCTCCCTCTCAGACATCAATAATCACTTGTGTGTCCGCCACCAGGTCTGCGTCACACGCTTAGCAGCCAGAAGAAGAAGAAGATGGCGACGAACAGGAATAGAGAGTCTTGCCAGTTGTTATTGCCGTTGTTGCCATTGCCGTTGCCGTTGCCCTGGTGGTCACCGACGTACTGATCTACAGGAAGAGGAGAAGGATTGTGAAGTTTAGTATAGCTGTGAGTGTTCATAGTTTGTTCCTTGGGGAATTTTCCTTGTGCACCTCTGGATTGCATCCAGTTCTGGGGCAATTTTCAGGTTGCTCCTGCTCTGATCATTTCCTGTGCCAAACTGACTCTGAGCCCACATGTCTTTAGTCGTTTTCTTCTCCGTTCTAGATCTATTTTAACGGCCTGATCTGAGTTTTAGTTTTGTTTTTTGTTTTTTTTGTGTTTTTTTTTTTTGGGGGGGGGGGGGGGGGGGGTAGTAGACTGATGCAGTTTTCCCATTGATAAAACGCGATGTGCACTGGAACATTTTGACCTCTAGAGGGCAGTGTTACTGCATGCTCACACAGCAAATTTCACATTCATGGTACAAACTCCTTAGTGGAAGATTTTGCCACTAAAAATAAATAAATGTATAGCTTTCTAACTCCAACTTCTGAAAAAAGAAAAAAAGTGTTCATTTGTATTCTTTTTGCTCCTGTGGTAGAAACGACCTTCCATACATCAGCACAAGAGAGACTGTGCTGACCCCCAGCAAAGAGAGACTGATGGGAAACAGTTTTCACTATAATGCTGGTCAATTTAAATTTAAAATAGAATCTATTACAAGTATCTGGAGATGAGTGACGGAGAAAACACGTGCTTTAAAATGAAACTATACTAAATCTAAGATGGAAAATTAAAGACCAATTAAACAGGTCCAGCAGTGAAACGTGGAGAAATAACAAGGAAGAAACTTTTAGGGTTTTAATCGTGGCTTAGGGGATTAATGCTGCTTAAAACCAATCATTTAGCACACTGATAACCTGAGGGCTTCAGACTCGCAGTCTTGTAATTATTCACACTGATGAGTCAATTTATTCAGGCCTGACTACGGATTTGCTAATGCTTGCATGTCCTACAACTATCATACGCATTCATGTGTAAATCCAAGGAAGAAAATCCAAACATCATTTTTGGATTTGCTAAAATTCTTTTGAGCTGGACTTTTACTAAACACACAGGCTCCTACAGGCACACAGAGAGCCTTGTTATACACTCAGTTTGAATGAATACAAAAGCACAATAATTAATATCTGTTAACGACAAAACTATATTATTTTTATTTATATCTCTAGGCTGATATTTTCTGGGGTTCAGCTGTAATAGCAGAAGACTTTATTTCCTTTGTTTACCTGCTCTGTGGAAGGGGTCATTGGCGTTGAAGACTGTCGTGAAGAAGCCGAAGGGGAACGCTCCGATGCCGAAAGACATGTGGAAGCCGGTGTCCCCGAAACCGCGGAACATCTGAGCGAAGAGAGAAACCCGGCAAAGAAGCTTTAATATAAGCTAAACTCAGCTTTTTATTTAAAAACCAGTGTGAAAATATAAACCAACTCACCCCGCCTCTGCTCTCAGGCTCTGTTCTCTGCCCCTGAGGCCGGGGTGGAGTTTTCAACCTGAAACAGCAGAAACAGTCACAAACAGACAGAAGCTAACAACCAAAAAAGACACACACACACCGAAGACTCTGCTCACCTGGGGTCCTCCTGGCTGGAGCTCCCTCTGCCGTACAGCGGGATTACCTTCTCTCTGCTGATGCCCGCCTTGCACACGGGACACTGCTGTCGGCTTGGCCGCGTCTCCAACCACTGATGAGGAGGAGCAGAGCAAGGAGAAGGATGTCAAAATGATTGCAATACACGTCACACAAACCGATCTTTATTTGCTGATTCAAGAGTGGAACCTAAGTGACGCTACCCACTGCATTTTCTAAAACTTTATTTACAGCAAGAGATGTGAAGCACAACATGTTTACAGTGGTGAGCGGTGAAGGAAGTGGCAGTAAGAGGAGGCATTAAGTACATTAGCATCTTTAAGCTGCATTAAATCAACCGACAGGTGCAGCTTCCACACTGAGCTTACATCATCACCCTGAACTGATTGTGCTGATTACAGGCCTCCTCTCAGGACTGTGGACCTTCACTGAGGTCTTCCTCGCTGTGCTGTTAGTTTGACCCCCTTAAAATGAAGCCAATAATAATCCTGAGCTAAATGCTAGGAGCCCTTACAGACTGCTTCAGCACAAAAAGCCCCACCCACCTGCTGTCTGAACCTTGTGGAGGGCAGCCAATCAAAAAGAAGTTTACTTAAATGGAAATCAGCTTATTTAAGAAAGCTGAGGAGCCTCGTCAAGTTCCAGTATAATATAAATAATCATAATTTTGAGCTGTGAGTCAGGTACACTTTAAAAACAAATATCACAATTTTCAATATTGAAATTAAATGACCTTGAACTGCTTAATCAAGTCTCTAAAAACCCTGTAAAAACACACTACAGGAAGTATGAAACACTCACCTGATGAAGACAGGGCCAGCTGTAAAGAGCGAGAAAAGAAAAGATTAATTTACATTCTCACAACAGCATCTTTCAGTTAAAATAACAGACAAACCTGCTCCTCAAAGGTGGCTGATTAAAATGCTCCCTATTGTTTGCATTAATTGGCTTCATCTGTTTTCAAGACTGCGGGCCAGGCCAACCTGCTGCTGCATTGTGGGAGGGCAGGATGCAGGTTTGGGGAGATGCCCCAACACTGAGGTATTTTCAAGACAAACAGTTCTCAAGTGCTGAATATTTCTTCATATTAACAGCTTATAGCTACTTCAAGGCAAACAACAGAAACAGTTTTTGTCACTTTGTGTCATCCACACAAAATGACCAACCTTGAATAAGAAAAAACATATTTACAGCCTGGTACAAAAAACTAGTTGGTGGCTGCTGACAGAGGTGGATGTGCAAATACAGTAACTTTTGGCTTATGCATCCATCTTTTATATATGATCTGCACCACTGACATTCTGTCTCATTGGATACCAAAAAAAACAAAACAAAAAAACCCCCCCTATAAATAGACCAAACTACCCACAGCAGACCTCAGCAAAGATAAGAGTCCTGGTGCACTTACATTAAATCACAGTCAATATATTTAAGTTAATAGCGTGAGTTCTTACTTGAAACTTATTCAGCTGATAAATTAAAAAAGTTGTTTAAAATATTGACCAGCTGTTTGTGACCTGATCAACATATTATACCATTAAAGATTTAAAAACAAAAACAAATTACTAAAAGTCTGATTTTCAACTTTCAATGCACCAAACTGCAGTTATCAAAACTACACAAAGCCCATAACTGTGTTTTTTGGGTTTCTTTCTGGCCTAATTCATGTGAGCACACCGCAGACAAATATTAAACCTATTGTTCATTTTCTTATTTACTGTCACAGTGGTGGATGTTCATATTAAACATGGGCAAAGGTTAAAATAACGAGGTCAGTGTTGTGCTGTGACTTTTACTGAAACGCAAGCTGAGAAAATGAACAGGAGATTGTCCAGTAATGGTTTCCCATTACTGTTACAGATCACACAGGTTTATCCACAAAGGACAGAAGCAAACCGTAAGAAAAGCTGCTGGGCTCTCAGCTTGACAAACTTAAACTATTTTTACAATGACATGGACAAGCCTGTGAAATGAAGAGGTGCTTCAGATTCCACTTGAAGCAAAGTTAAACCCGCTTCCAGAGACAACAGGAAACTGTGGCCACAAGATGCCAGATTTAAAGGATGTTGCAAACAGCAATGAGAGATGCTGTTTGAGATGAAAAGAGGGAGATCAGTTTCACTTCACTGTGCAAGCAGTGCTTTCCTTGCTTGCCCTGCTGGAACAGCACTCGCATTCCTCTAACCCCATTCATCTACTGTTTTAACCTTCTGTTTGTCAGAGGTAGCCAATCAGAAGAAACTTAGATTAGTTGGTTTAAAGATTTCAAGAATAAAAAGTATAAAACTTAAAATTTCTCCTTGAAGTGAGCAGAACATTTTTCCACTGGCAATATTTATAAAGAAAACACAATCAACAGATTTAACTGTACCTTAAGTGTGCTAGAAAGGTGAAAACAAATTTCTGTGGTTAAAGTTTCCTCTAAGTGCCTCAACTGTTTTCTGTTTGTAAATCCTTTCTAAACGCCAGAGATTCTTTGTCAGATAAACTGATAACGTTAAGTAACTAGTGCAGTAGTACTTATATAATTCTTTTCTACTCTAACCCCAGTCATGCAGGGGAACAGGCAGGGCTTGTTTTTGACACCATAACAATTACGTAACATTCACCGCATCAGGTGAGCCCAAGTCCACAACTTAATGTGAACAAACTAACAACCAGCAGAGCCAATCCATAACACAAAATCCTGTGTTAATCTGCAAATCTTTACACACATGCTCAGACTTTCACAGCACGTCTCAGTGTGTACATTGCTTTAATACCAGCTATCAGATTGCTGCTGAGAATGTTCAGCTGTTGGTATCCACGAGAAAGCCAAAGTGCAAAGCCAAAGTTAATAAAACAAACCTATCAGCTCTGACTAAGCATGTGGGCACACGTTTAGACAACCTGAAACTAGCTGCTTAATATCCAGTAAGTGGCAATGAAGCCAGAATGCAGACTATATGCCTCCTTACGGTACCACAGACTCAAGTGACGTCACTTGAGTCATTTTATAACATTAAAACAAGAATGCAGCAATTAACAAAACAAAAACCCTACTTTGTGACAGCGGGAAGGAAAAACCTTTCAACAGGAAAAAACCTCTGTCAGAACCAGGCTGACCAGAACCAGGCTGGGCTGAAGGGAGCGGGACAGGACAAAAAACGCACTGTGGAAAAGAGCCAGAGATTAATAATAATCCAATAATCCGTACGGCTCATTCCATGTAAAATTAACTTAATTTGGAAGACGTTTCCATCTTATCTCAATAGAAAACTGCGTCAGGCTGAACAGCAAGTAAACCAACTAATCCTGAGGCTCTGATTTTTCATAGTAGCGTTGTTTTTGTAAAGACTCTTGCGAAACCTTGTCCAGACCTCACCAGATAAAGCCAGAAATTTCTGCTCTCTTGTTAAGAACGTGTTCGAGTCTGATCTATGCTTGTCATTAACCACTTTTAAGTTAACCATAAGCGTCAATAAAGAAGGCATAGGACAGTTATGTTATCCACATGAGTCACATCACATTAGTGAGCCTGAATAATCAAACACAGCAGAAACATCAAATAGAGAACTGCTTCCATATCTGTCAGGCTCCAACCTAACCAACATCTTTTATCAATCCTGCCATATTATACTGCACACCTGATTTGCATGCAAGCTTTTGTTTTTATGCTTCATTTCTACACTGTTTACACTGAACAATGTGACCTATAAGCAGAATCAATAATTGCACTGCTGTTGATAAAAGATCATCAATCACTTTCTAAGCAGTAACTGTAAAATATCAATATCTACAATATATAACTATTTTCAAAAGATCCAGCACTGCTTTACAGCACATTAGCCTATTCCCGGAAAACATTTCAAAGTCACGTTTACTGCTGGGAGTGTGCAACAAACCACAAACACACCGATTTAAAAACAGCCTCATTTCAGCCCCCAGAGATGGATGATGCACTGGTTTTCATCGCAAAGAATAAGACTGTCCACAAACATCTCAAGATACAGGCGACCAAAAAAAAATCTTAAGAACCACTTGTTGCATGACATGATCGAGGAAGTGAAAATAATACCTGATGCAGAAGAGAATCTCTGAATACACGCAGGTCAAACCTTTAGTCTAACGAGTGTTCATTTCAGTATTTGGATGATAGTCAGAGTTAGGTGTAGCATGAAAGCAAGGATCCATCTTGCTTTGCATCAACAGTTTAAGCTCCTGGTGGTTTGATGGAGTGGAGGATATTTTATTGGTACGCTTGGTATCAACTGAGCATCATTTAAACACCCCTGTCTACCTGAGTATAGTTACTGACCATGTCCAACCATTTATGACTACAGTGCACCATTTTCTGATGGCTGCTTCCAGCAGTTTAACACACCATGTCACAAACCTCAGATCATCTTAAACTGATTTCTTGAACATAACAATTAGCTCACTGCACTCAAATGGACTCCACAGTCATCAGATCTCAGAGCACCTTTGAGATGTGATGGAACAGGAGACTCTCATCATAATATGAGCAGGAACTGTGTGATGCTATCATATCAATATGGAGCAGCACATTGTTCGATATATGCCACAAAGAATTAAGACAGATCTGAAGGCAAAAAGGGGTCCAACTCCTAAAAGTAACCAATGAGTGTAGATTTATGTAGTGATTAAAAGTTGGTGGTTCCCAAAAGAGGGTTTGGGATGTCTCCAGTCAGATTAAGGAAAACCTAAATGTAACTATTTTATAATCATACCTTTATGTCAAACTCTTTAAGGTTTTAAATATCTCAACTGAAACGCGGGATTCTTTTCAGAGGCTTACTGGATAATATTAATGAGCATATTTATTTTTTTGATACATTTCTAATTCTAACTTGATGAGCTCTCATCCTGGAGGAGCAAATTCATTTGCTCTGCAGCCTGTGTGGACGACAAGTATGCTCGAGTGTGCGCTCACTCTGGGACTGTAAAGATGTCACACGCTCATTAACCTTGAAGTGTTAAAAGGAAATTAACATCTCTCACACATAAATCTGGAAGCTGCACAATGTATAAACTAGCAGGAGTCTACCGATGGAGAATCGGCCACACACAGTCAGAATGAATGCTCGGCTGATCAGGTGAAAGGCTGGGAGTTTCGTGTGGTTAAAAAAGATTAGATGTAGGCTTGCAGCGCTGATGCAACTTTAATCTAAAGGTGTTCTTCTATCCTTGCTGACGGTTTCATCATCGCCGTTTCATCAGGACTTCAGAGAGCAGAGGGAGACACGAGTAACACGGCAACTAAATTACATCAGCACGTAACGAGGGAGCCTAAACACAACGCTGTAAGGCAACTGTGCCCCTAACTGTAGGGTTGTTTCTACTGATTAACAGAAAAGGTTACTGATAAACAAAAAAAAGTTCAACCAAACTAAATTAAGCCTGACAAAGCCGGGCGAAGAGTGAGTTTGGTCCTTTTGGAAGGACCAAAATAGACAAACCCGCACCAGAATTGTGTAATGATTAGTAAGGTTCTTGTATTTCACATCATGCAATTTGTGCGAAACACTGTCGCCTCACAGCAAGAAGGTTCTAGGTTTGAATCCACTGGCAGCCGGAGCCTTCCTGTGTTGAATCTGCACGTTCTTCCTGTGTTTGGGTAGGTTCGGCTTCCTCCTACAGTCCAAAAAACATGCATGTGGCCATGGAGGAGTCGTAGATAAAGTGCTTGAAGTCTATACAATATGTATGTATGCAAGTATGTACGCTTAGCTGGGGTTTGTAGTCTAAATGAGCTCTTAAAGGCCTTTTTAAAACTACAAGCCACATTTACCCTCCTCCCCACACATGCAATGTTTCATTCTATGCCTTTAGGTTTATCAGGGTTTCTGGTTCAGTCACCTGCAGACTGGAGAAGTCAGTGGTAGCTGGTCTGCTCTAGTTCTTGCCTGCTTAGATTTTGCAACCCTATCAGAATTTTCATTTCAAATAAAAGACAAAATAAAAAGTTAAATTACAGGTTGCTCCCATCCTGCGGATGAGATGATATGATGGATCTTGGACAGTTAAAACACGTCTGTTTTTATTTTCATGTTTGCTGCTGAGCTTTTCTCCACCCAGCAAACGCCTCACCTGTGAAACCGAGAAAACAAACATCACAAACATGTCACTGTGTAAGCCCACACAGGTCTCTGTTGCCAAAACACACTCATCCAGCCTTTGTGACTTAAAACTACAAACAGGTGCCCTCTACGCTTTGACATCAGCTACAGTTCTGCTGGAAACGATTAGGATGACCTTCGGATTGGCCCTAATCCCACATTAACCTCAGCCAAGAGTCACAACTCATGAATGAAGCCACCACATCACTGAGCGTGTGTAAATATTCAACACAGAGTGGACTGAAGGTTGAGCCTTGTGCAAAGCCAGAGCCAACAGTGATGGAACAAACTAGAATTACAGCTGTTACCCAACACCTACTTTCAGTCTTTGATAAAACTTGTCAGCTATGTTGTTTTCTAATCTCAGGATTCTGGCTCAGCGAGGCCATAGCTACAAGGCGTTTTCACTGCCCATTATGTGCATTCAGCATATTGTGAACCTGATCTGAAAGCTGCCCATGATCAGCAGGGAGGTGGAACACCGAAGTTGATGTGTCACCGATCAAACCAGGCGCCAACTGCAGCTGTGACCTCTGACTAGGGCTGGGTGGTCTGACCAAAAACTTGCATCACAGACTTTTTAACGACTCGTGTGGTTTCACAGTACGCACTTATCTTGGTCTGTTAAATCAGACATGAAACACTGAGAACTGATAATAATCCAGCTATGAAACTGCTCATCAGCTGAGAGTCTGCGCTTCAATCCCAGACTGATTAATTTGAAATCCACTGTGGTGGTGTACATCTGCTGATTCCAGAAACTTTATTCCCTTAAAAGACATGAGATCACTCTTTAAGGCATTAAAAAGGCGGCTTAGTTCACGGGTTAAATAAAGTTCAGCTACATACTGAAGACAAACACCCTTCACAGAGTTATCTAATAGTCTCTTATCCCGTTCACAACCGACTGATTACCGGAGCGTCGAGGGGCGTGATTCCGCCGTTAGAAACAACCCAAAAGAAGGCCTAACAGGCGGCTAAACAAACCACACTAAGTCCGTGTTTGCGAAACAAATGAAACCAGCACGTACCAGAACAGGTGTCCGCACAGACTGATGACGGCGTCCCTGGCAGTGTCCAAGCAAATGTTGCACTCGAAGGTGGCTCGATCCCGCTCCCGTTCGCTCTCCCCGCTGCCGCCACCCGAACCGTCGCGGTCGTTGCTGCTCTCCCCGGCCGGGAACCCTCCTCTGCTGGCCGGCCCGCCGTCACTCGAGAACCGGTGATCCGCGGCCGCCATAGTGTTTATTTTCCAAACGAAGAAAGAAACGAAGCGAGCCAACCCGCAGCGGCCAGACCCGAGCTAACGTTAGCTATCAGCGGTAACGGTTGCTGCTGTCACCGACCGAGCCGAGGATGCTGTCTCTGCCCGAGAGACGACTTCCGTTTCCGGGAGAAACAGGACGCGTGGGGCGGGCCTAATTTAAACACCACCGCCACAATAATAATAATAATAATAATAATAATAATAATAATAATAATAATAATAATAATAATAATAAGAAGAAGAAGAAGAAGAAGAAGAAGAAGAAGAAGAAGAAGAATTACTGACACGTACACCTTCGTCTCTAGCCAATCCTCATTTCGTTTGTGGTAGGAAAATAGAAGTGATTTATTGAAACATGACAAAAACAAACAAAAAGAATCGCTTAATAGCTCTTTGGGAAACACAACATTCTGGCAAAAATGCCATTTTATTTCCGTCAAACTCTTATTTTTGGCATTTTTCATAGACTCGGCTAAGGAAATTGTAATAAACTTTGTTGGGCTGTGAATAGCAACGTTATATGTAGGCACAACACTGGTTCATCCTTTTTTATCCTTGAATGATTCATAGCTCAGTGTTAAGTGGCTTAACTCACAGAAAACGTTCCTCTGAAAATAGTCAGGTAAGGACTGAAATTAAAAAATAAATAAATAAACAGCTGCTTACACCACTTTAAAAATCACAAGAAAGTCTGGCTCCATAGAA
Organism: Rhamphochromis sp. 'chilingali'; assembly: GCF_963969265.1. Classification (NCBI taxonomy): domain Eukaryota; kingdom Metazoa; phylum Chordata; class Actinopteri; order Cichliformes; family Cichlidae; genus Rhamphochromis; species Rhamphochromis sp. 'chilingali'. The sequence goes on from NC_137944.1 coordinate 25,347,478, forward strand.
GTAAAATATAAAGATATGAGTAGTGACTCGAGACTGTTGCACAGCATAAAAAATGTAAACTCTAACGCCACAACAACAAAAACATTATTTATTCACTTTTACTGTTTAATGAACTTCATGAAAATAGGAAGAATATTTGCTGCTCAGAGAAAAATAATTAATAGCGACAGGCTGGAGGTCTTCTATAATTTAAAGCAAATGTTTTACACTAACAACATACAAGAAAGAAAGAAAGAAAGAAAGAAAGAAAGAAAGAAAGCGGGAACATTAGTCCTACATGTTGTTTCCAGTCGGACAGTTGAGGGGCACCGACCGTAAGCGTGTTGTGTACAGCGCACATGCTGTGTTTGATAATTCTAACGTTAACAGTATTTTCACGGTTAACGCGCGTCACTGACGGTTGTTTGTGTTTTAATACGCGCTCTTTCATCACTGGCCCGCCGCCATGAAGATTAAGCGGCAGAAACAAGCCAAGAAGACGATCAGTTTCTACAAATACAACTTCGGCTTCAGGGAACCCTTCCAAATCCTCATCGATGGAACTTTCTGTCAAGCGGCCTTGAAGAACAAGATTCAGATCAAAGAGCAGATGCCCAAATACCTAATGGGAGAGGTGCAGTTGTGCACCACCAGGTGAGTGTATTCACCTCTGAGCACCCCCCTCCTCCCCACCCACTACCCCCGGTCACTTTTTGGCACAACACCGTCATCATACACCTTTTAATAATATGTCCACGTGTTCACGTTCAGCTGTGCGCTGAAGGAGCTCGAGACGCTTGGAAAACAGCTGTACGGGGCCAAGATCATCCTGCAGAGGTTTCAGGTCAGGAAGTGTCCGCATTTCAAGGAGCCGGTCTCAGCATCAGAGTGTCTGCTGTCCATGCTGGAAGAGACCAACTCGCACCACTACTTCGTTGCCACACAGGTAAATAATGAGATGAAAGTGGGAAAATATTTTTGAAAGCCAGCTTTGGGTGCTCCGATAAACTCGATTCCCAAAAAAACATAATGGAGCGATTTGCATTTTCTACCCAGAGTTGAACATAGAAAACGTAGAAAATGCTTAAATTGATTCCTTTTACTCTTTTGTGAAAACATATTGGCTTATTTCGAATTTGATGGCAGCAACAAGTCTCAAAAATTTTTACAGGGACATGTTTTGTGTGTATCATGCCCTGTTCTTTTGACAACAGCCTGTAAACATCTGGGTACCGAGGAGATGGGCTGCTGAAAACTTGTTTTCATTCTTGTCTGATTTGGGATTATAACTGCTCAGTGGAGCAGATGACAGATAAGTTACAAATATCTCCTTGGTCTCATTGTGTCTTCAGGACCACACAGTCACCACGGGGCTGAAGAAAATTCCAGGAGTTCCTCTGCTTTACATCATCCTCAACACCATTGTGCTGGACAAGCCCAGCCAGGCGTCCCTCAACCACGTCCAGGCCGTCCAGCTGGGAGAGCTGGTCAGCCCGGCCCAGCAACAAAGTATCCGGACCCTGAAGGAGGAGCAGGGAATTGGCCAGAAGGACGGAGAAAGGCGTGGGAAGAAGAGGAAGAGGAAACAGTCCAACCCCAACCCGCTGAGCTGCCTGAAGAAAAAGAAGAAAGGAGTCCCGACACCTCCGCTGAAGAAGACAGAGCAGGAGGGGAAGAGGAAGAGAAGCCGACACAAGAAACGAAAAGTGGAGGCAGGAGATGGCACAGCTGCCCCAGCAGCTGCTAATACATAAAACAGCAGGAAGACAGAGACTTCAACCTTCTCCATTCACCTGATTTATAGGTTTACTTTTTGATATGACTGCAGAGGAAAAAAAAGTTTATTACATAATATTTTAAAAATGCCATTTTGTAGTGTTATTTGTTTTATTTTGAAAAACCTTACAGGTAAGGGAATGAAACTGTTCTCAGACAACATCTTTATGATTTCTTTTATACAAAATCAAAAAAGCAGGTTTCGTTACAGGCACATAGTTTAAAATATAAGATGCACTCAGACATTAAACAGTTTACCCTTTTTCTTTTTTTTAGATGGAAGGGGATATCAAAAACAATGCATTTAGCTGTCTCTGGACACACTAACTTGTTTCCACTGTTGATATTTCGTGCAGATTAAATTTAAGCTGCAGTATTTTCTCATACCACGATGACTTGCAGCAACAAAAGTCCATCCAGTTTCCATCTGATCCTGTCATCCAGCCATTCTAGAGATTAATAATGAAATCTGCTTTTAAATGAAAAAACAATTCATTCTCTTTAGCTGCTATACAGCAATACAACAATAAATTAATACTATCAAAAGTGACACAGAGCACAACAACTTAATTGTCTTAATAAACAAGACAGTGCATCACTGTATCCATATACAATAAGGACACTGAGTAAAGTGAATCTGACCTCAAGTTATTTTAAGGATTTGAAAAAAAGTAACATGGCAATGAAAAGAAATTTCACACAAATTGGACTTGATTCAAATATTTCAGGATAGCATGCAAGTATAGCAGACCACTCATGTTTTTATCTATAGGCTGAGGTCCCGAAGCTAGGTTTTATTAAACTGTGTCCCAAATCCACAGCACATAGTAACAAGGTCCAAGACAACGTGATGAAAAGTCTCAATATTTCATATTTTATACTAACAGGCAATGATGGAGAAAACTTAATTCCTTCCAAGTTTAGAGAGGAAGCAGCAGGAGTTGTTAAAGGTGTTCCCAGAACTGTTTTATCAGAATTTTAAATCTGAATCAGGAAAAGTGTGCATAATCACGATGCGCTGAAAAAACAGGTGATTTTTACCCCTTAACCTGAAGGTTGATGGGGTTTTGTTATCCCCTGGTCAGGCAGGCGGGCCTCAGACAGCGTGAACATGAGAAAAAGGCGATATAAGATTTTCAAATTGATGCCACAGATTTCTTTACTAAAAAAAAGTTAGAATTTTGGTGAAATTTACTGAAAATTAACACAATTTAAATTGTTTAAATAGACCTTTGACAATAAACAATGAAGTTTAATCACTGTTTTGTCACTTTTACTGTCTTTCCCAATGCCGGTAAGAACACACCTTGAGTAAGAGAACAGCCATAAATTAACGGTGCATAAATTATGCTCACTTTTAATGTTTCCGTCATGACCCTCCTGACACAAATCCTTCCAGAGGATTTGTGTCAGGAGGCTGATAGCCATCACTATTTTTAAGTTTGCACAATCCTCGAATCCTGCTTAGAAATTAGTATGTTGTGTGGATTTGGGTCATGTCTATTTTTTTTTTTTTTACTGACAGCAACAGCAACAACAACTTAGAGTCTGTAATACTTAAAGTGCTACTCTACAGCTGTATAATGATTAGCTGCTGGTTGAGTCTGTAGAGAACTACTATAATAACTGTTTAAATGTACTCTTGGAAACAGTGCATGCTCCTTCTTCCTAATATGATGGTGAGAGACTTCAGAAGTAAACCTTCACCTGCAGTAGTGAGAAAAATGGAAGTAACATGTTTGACTGATTGTAAACAAATCATTACACTGGACTCCTTCACTTTGGTGAGACGGCAGCAAACAATGAGATGCAGGTGATCCTTTACAGTGATTGGGATATAAAGTGAGTAAATAATAAATATGTTCATTGTTTGAGTTCCAACTACGTTAGTCAGACCCACTTCCACTGAACCACCACTGCTTCACATCTAAATGATGCAAAAATGAAACCATTTCACAAACAAAACAATCTCAGCATACTTAAATAAGACTTGTGTTAAACTAACAGATAGTGCTGCTGACTAAAAGTACTGACCTCCGAGCAGTTTTTTTCTTTAAAAGATTAAAAGGAATGGGTTTTTTAGACGATGTGGAAGCGAGGACCCGGCGTAGCGATGATATCACTGTAAGGCTCCTCCTGGACAAGCTCCACTGCCTGCTGCTTCTTCAAGACCAGAAAGCTGTAGAACTTGGCAGCTGCCTGCTTCCTGTTGTTGTTCCTGCACAGATCCAGCAGGCTGACCGACTGGGCACCGGTTTTAGCCATCACCCTCTGTGATGCAGTGACAAAGAGTGTGAGCAAGAGGAAGCCTGTCATTTTGCATGCTTTGATATGGAAATGGATTTTAAGCTTATGCAAGGTACATCTACTTATCCGATGCCAGTCGGTAGTCTTAATATTACCTGATGCTGTGGAAATCTGCAAATATATTGAGTGTGGAGCTTGCCTCTGGCATAAAAAATGCTATCCACAAGCGAAACTGTCGGGCTATTACCTAAAAGTTTTATAATATAAGATAATAACCCAAAATCTCAACTGAGCTCTGCCTGAGGTCAGACCTGACCTCACACACTCACGTTGCAGTTTGGCACAGACTTCAGTTCTGTATGAAAAACTTTATTATTGTATTAGTGTGTCTGTATTTATAACCAAACCAATTAACCAGCATCCCATCCTCTCATCCAAATATGGGGAAAAAAACCCTAAAGTTAAAGTTTCACAATGTAGATTTCAAAAATCCAACAGGATAGCATCCTGATTGTGTCTATGGCCACAATCCTAAATTCTCTAAGTCATCTGTAAAATCACAGCTGTGGCTGATTTAAACAAAATAAGTCATAAAAACTTGTATTGGTGGTCTTTTGACATAATAATCAAACTGAATCTGTGAAATGAATTTTTATTTTATGTTATGCACTTTAAGATGTTTCATGTTAACTCCTTGTGAGTTTAGTTGGACTGTGTCATGTTTTACATCTTAATTTTAAATCTAAAAAAACAAACTTGACACCATTAGACTAGAAACAATTCCACTTCAGAGAGGATTCATATGGTTTTCTACTGCACATGAGTATATTTTGGGGAAAAAAGGTAAAATAAAAGCACATAAGTTGTTTCTTCATACAACGAGATGTCAGTCTCCCTTCTTAAAGCACGCAGAAACATCCAGGGTGTCTCAGTGTGTGGATCTGTTCAGATATTTCTATAAGTTGTACCAACAACTTATCACTCTGCTGTTTTCTTATCTGGTAAGATGAGATGACATACATACCTGGAGACCATGAAGCATTTGCTGGGTTCTTTTATTCCACCTCCTCTCCTCCTGGTCCTGGTCTCCTCCCTGCGCCTCCTCCTCCTGACATAAATACACATAAATCCTTATACCAACTTACAGATAAATAAACTACATAAAAATGAGGTTGCTTATTTACTCTGAATAAATGAAAAAGGTGTGCGAAAAGTGAAGAAGCAAGGTTTGGGAATCTTTATCTCACCTCTTCATCAGAGTCCTCATCATTCTTCTTCTTGTCCTTGTCGGTGAGCAGGTCCAGTTCTATCAGCTGGCTGATGTTGGTGGTGGTTGTTTCCTCCGGGGGTACCTCCACAGTGGATGCCTCGAGCTGTTGGGGTGCATTAGATGGTCTGGACCCCTGCTGTTGCTGTTGCTGCTGCTGCTGCTGCTGTTGGTCCAAGGCCCCCATCTGGAGTGAGGAGGGGTCAGAGGACACATCAGAGAGACAGAGAAAGCACAATGTGACAAACTCTGAAAAACATGTACTCACAGGGAGGGCTGGCTCTGTGTCCTGGGCCTTGCGTTTCAGGCCTCGTTGGGAGGATGGAGGTGGCATGACCGACTCATCCAGGGTTGTCCTGCTCCCCTCTACAGCTGAAGTCTGCAGCACGCTGGCCTCTTCCATGATGGTCTGGTCTGGAAAAAATCAAGAACATATTTTGTGCTACCTCAAATGAACACTGGTGGGAAAACCAGTGGGAAAATATTTTCACAGACTGTATGTAAAAGATGAATGTAACATAGTCCAAATATAAGATGTAATGAATGATGGGGCAGATCTTACTGTGGAACATGTTTCAGTTTAGCTTATTTCTATAGAGCTCTTATCTTTGTTCTAGATGTCTTGTTCATGCATTTGTATAAATTTTGTTATTAAACGCTTGCATTTCACATTAGTCTTTACCGCCTGTCTTATTTTACATTTGTTTTCTTAAAACACTTTGCAATGTATGTATGTGAGAAATAATATTTAAATAAAACTGCAAATAGAGACCATAATTTACTAAATTAATTTCAGTTTGAGGCACTTTATGTTTACTTCATTTTTCAGACTTTTGAAGCTATTCTATCTTTTATATGGAGTCTGTTTCTTACCCATGATGTCTCTCTGTTGGTGGCCTGTTGTTTCCTCTCTTGGCACTTCTGGGTTCTCCAGATCTTTGAGAAACTCATCCAGACTGTCGGCTTCTCCACCTTTCCTCCTCTTCCTCAGTTCATCTGGGACTAATGGTGTCAGGCATCTTGTAAACATCTAGTGAGGGTAAACATAGAGTCAGTGTTTGTAATGTGTGTCGCCGTGACCACTAAAACACTGTGCACAAATGTCCCTGAATGACATACGTTACCTTGAGCAGTCTGGCGTTCCATAGAGGTTGAGCTGGAAGGGAGAAAAGCTTCTCAACTCCTCCCGTCTCCTTCCACATCATCAGTTTCTTTGTGGGCGGAGCCAGATCCAGGGTTGTGACAATGTCGGAGTAATCAGAAAGCTGTGCACGAATAGTTTTACTATCCAACTCCTTCACGCTGTCTACAATCAGCTTCCTCTTACGCTTTGCCTTGGTCTCCTTCACTGTAGATCAGGAAGACAAGGGCTCATTTTTAGTGCTTAACCTCAGGTAGAGCAAGTCATCTGCTAATTGGAAGGTTGGTGGTTCGATCCCTAGCTGCTCCAGTCTGCATGCCAAATATCCTTGTGCAAGATACTAACTAACTGCTCACAGATGCATCCATTGGAGCTATGAATGTGTGTGAATGTGAATGAGGCAAGTTGTGCAAAGTGCTCAGATAGAGAAAGGTGCTATATAACAACCGGTCCATTTACCATTTCATTGTAGAAACAGGAGTTTTATTATCTTGCTGATCTGGTGCATTTCAGAGCATTTGAGTTTTTGTTTTAAAATCAGTTTTAAGTTAGTTTCCAAAATAGATAAGTGTATTTCAGTTTAGTTTTCATTCGTTTGAGTGTTAGCTTTACTCTTTTTAATTATTATAATATGAAGGCTATTTGTCAGAAGCAAAATTTAAGATACTGTCCAAAACAACATGAACCATTTGAAATCAAATCACATTTTTAATGTTGCTGACATGTGAGGCACTTTGCACCGTGCCTAACATCACACACGTCATGACAGATTAGTCTGCTGAGTGTGAATAACTGGAATGTGGTCACGCTTTGCTCCGGTCAACTGGTTAAATGCCGGCTGACTCTGACATGTATAACCGCTCATTTTCTAGATCACAGCACAACAGAATCATGCTCATTAGCACGGCTTTCATCTTTCTTACGTTCCATCTTCATTAGTTATTTTTTCTGTTACAGAGAGCGAGAGAGCTGCTGAGTAATTAGAAACAAAACAAAAACAAAATTAGCTGGATTACCTGTGATGTCGATGGGCTCCAGGGCGAAGGTTTCTTCCTCGTTGTGGACCAGAGTAGTTTGCTCTGCCTGGTCAGTCATAGCTGGTAGGGGCTCTGTTGGGCCTGAGTCCGGACTATCTGGGGCTCCCGCTAACACCACACACATACACATCATATTAGATCTGCATTTCATGATAATGACACAACTACATTGTAATTTTAACTCTCCGTAACATACCACACTCTAGCTAAAGACTAAAAAATATTATATTTTAGCCCTGAGGAATTTGTGAAACTGACCTGAGAGAGCATCAAAGTCATCGTCATCGTCTCCATGGTCCTGAGGCATCATCACACTCTCTGTGATGGCAGGAGGGTCGTCAAAGATGCCGCCTCCATCCTCGTTACTCAGCAGCTTGTCCACTACACAGAAATACAAGAAAAGAAAAAGTACACTTTTTCATCCACTAGCCAGACGAAAACAGCGTCATCTACAGATGTCATTGAGTAAATAAAATAATCTGTTTTTAAATTTAGTGTTAGCTCTTACCCAGCATTCCTCCCTCATTGCTCTCCATGGGGTTGTCTCCAAAGTCATCCTTGTACTGGTCATCATATTCCAAATGGTTGGACTTATCGGCCATCTGGTTAGCACCACCCTCAGCCTCCAGTAGCAAGTTCGAAGCTGATGCTCCCATAATGTCTACCTCAAACGCGCTCTCCTCTCGCATCATTTCCCGGTCATCCATCCCAAAGTCGGCTGCATGAAAAAACAGTGAGGAAGTCAAGGAATCAGCCTTGAAACAAAGTGTCACTAAAATACTGAAATGTGGTTTTACATTGGTGTTTGGATGTTGGTGTTTAATTGATCAAATCCTACATAAAGATAAAAAAACCCCCCAAAAAACAAAGTACCGAAATCATTGTCCTGCAGCAGGTTGAGGTTGCCCACCTCCTCTCTCATGGTGATCTCCTCCACTCTGCTCTGGTTCAAGTTGAACTGCTGAGCTACATCAATGTCACTGTGCAAAACACAACACACTGTCATTTAAATGCTGTTGTTAATATATTTTGGGACTCTGAGGGGGTGGCTAAGCATGTGGGCCGTGTACAATACAGACAACAAGTTTACGCTACCTTACGCGACACCATTTTTATTTAATGGCTGTGATCTGCACAGTTTATTTTGTACAACAACTTTGTTCTTTGTAGTCTTATTCTGCATTGTGCTCTCTCAGGAAGACTGTAGGACTCACTCTAAGTCTGGCAGTGGCTGGTCAAAATCATGAAACTCCTCGGGCAGAGTGATAGCGTTGTACGCTGCTTCTCTGTTCTCCTCTGGAAGATCCACCACACCTGAAACAACACGAGGTAGAAAAGCAGCTTTAGTGTATGTGACACATGCGTAGTTAGCATGTGCATCTAAAGTAACAGAGGCTCTTTCAGGGCCCTAACTACTGCTGTATGAGTATGTATTTAATATGGTTTTTGGAAAGCCTAGTTTTGATTTATCTGCTGTTCCCAACCTGGTCTAAATGCCATCTTGATCTTGATGAAGGCCTCATTACAGTCTGCCAGCAGGTATTTGGCCTTCCTGTGGTAGATTCGCACCACCCCCAGCAGCAGATGCCCTGAAGTCCGTAAAGCCATTTTTACCTGTAAAAAAACAAAGACATACATTTAGTAATACAGTAACTTCTGTCTTCTACATAAACTGTGTCACTTCTTCCACATGTGGGAAGCAAAAAAGCAGTCTGTCTCACAACCGATGAGTTCTATATAAATGAAATTAACAAGTCTGTACTATAAAGAAATCCTGAGAGAAAATTAAACCAGAATAATATATAAAAAAAAAAAAAAAACCCCAATAAGGGCCTACAATGTAATTATAGGATGACTACATGAAGGTAGACACTGAAACCTAATAAGAAACAGCCACATTTTACAGCAGGGATTGACCAATGTGGCTTTTTCAGGGCTAATACCAACTATTAGCAATCAAGGAGACCGATAACCAATTTATGGAACTAATAAAGAGTGTTGCAGGTTCTATTTACATGCAGTAATGGGGTAATCACTTTATCACATGGGAGCGGTTAGAAAAAAAACACACAAAAACTGTGTACCAGGAACTTCATGGCATGGTTTTCAATGGCAGAGCAGCTACTGTAAGGTTAATTGATAGGTGCCCCAGTGCCAAATAGTAATATCAAATACTATATATAGAAATTAATTGCATGTCACTGCAACAAAGTTTATTATTCAGGATTTTTAGAGTAATAAGGAAACTTGTCACTAAGGAAAGAGCACAACTTCAGCAATTTCTGCTGCCTGAACTCTGTTTCTTTAATTCACTGTAGCTGCTTCAGACTGACAGATTTTAGTGGAAACTGTGTTAAAAAATGGAAAATCCCTAGTGTACAGTAATCAAAGTCTGTTGGAGTTAGCTGTGGTAGCCTGAGAAATAACCTTGGGTGAGATGATGCTCTCCACGCTGCTCTCCAAATTGCACTCAAAAACATGTGCCTTGGTCAGCTTCTTGTCCCAGTGGGCCGCCAGCCAGATTTTAGCCAGCGGCCCACGTTTGCTGAGGACAAAGTGTGCGTAAAACATCGTCTCGATGCCTTCTCACCACAAGGGAAAGGGGAAGTGGGGGATGCGTCAGGCCTAGAGAGAAAGAAAAAAAACAAAGAGAGAAACAGTACAGTGCACATGACTGAAATCACCACTATGAAGGGGTAAACTATGTGGGGATGTTGAAAAGAAAACAACTGATTGGGTTATCGTGATAAGCATATAACAAGGTGCAAACTGATTAACTGAGACTTTTTGAAACCACCGCCTGTGATTGGAGCAGTCCCAGTGTCACACAGAGTGCAGATACAGACTGCAGAGGCATATCATCTAACCTGCATGCATAAAATCCAGAGAAGGCAGAGAATGAGCTGCTCATTTTATCGCTCTCATTTACATCCATCAGCCAGACAGTTTTTCTTCTGTTAGTTAAGTTTTGCTAATATTAGTTCAGGGGAAAAAGCCTGAACCCGATAGCCTGCTGCCACCTGACTGCATAGATCAGAGACTATCTCACAAAAAAACCACACTGCTTTCAACTTTGTGACAGTGTGTCTAATGTAGTGGTATACAACACTGGGGCTCCACAATGTAGAGTACTTTCCCTGTTCCTTTTAATCCTTTACAAACTGGACTTCAGATACAACATGGACAGTTGTTGTTGTTGTTGAGTATATATCAGAAGGGGACAACTTGGAATACAGGGAGGTTATTACCAATTTCACTGAATGGTGTGCAAAAAAAAACTGTTTTTGAATAAACTCCAGCAAGACAATGGTGACTGACTTCCTCTGCAAGGTGATACAGTTTACACCAGTAAACATTCAAGGCCTGGAGATTAAGACTGTGTCAGCTTACAAATACTTGCATGTTAATCTTAATAGCAAAGTGGTTTGGTCACATAATATAGATGTCCTGTATAAGAAAGGCTAAAATCGTCTTAGGCCCTTTGTTGTGTTCAGGATGCCGTTAAGGACCTTCTGGGACACTGTGGTAGCTCTTTAATCTTCTATGCTGTGGTCTGCTGGGGATGGAGGAACTCAGAGAAAAAAGACTAAAAAAAAACTTGTGAGGAGCCCTGGCTTTGTTGAGGGCTGCTCCTTGGACTACACTAAGGAGCTGGGTGAGAGAGTAAACTTTCAACATAAGACTTTACAGTACAGTCAAATTAAAGAAATGCACTGATCTGTGCAATAATTTAATATTGTATAATAATATAAACAATAATATTCATACTTTAACACTGGTTTCTCCTAAATATTTTACTTATGTGTGTGTATATTTTAAGTAATAGGTAATACTTGGACACAAACAACAGTAGAACCTTATTTTACATGTTTAAAATTTGATAAGATATTTATCAAATCATTTCCATGAATTTAGTGAATTATTTTAGCAAAATCCCTCATTTGGATCAACTCAACTAGCAAAAATATTTGTCACTGCTGAGGGAAAACTGTAAACTTTTATTTAATGTCTTTTATATTAATTACTAATTTGTAATAATAAACAAACAAACAAAACAGTGATAGCCACTCGAGCAATTGGGACTCTATAATTATTAAGGATCTGTAATATAAAGGATGTCAATTTCATTTTACATAGTAGGCCAAAATTGGGACATATTATAGGCTAACAGCTCATTTACAACAGTTTAAATACAAGAAAATATTTTTGGACAAATATCAGAAATCACTTTGTCACTTTATGTCTGGGCAATGTGTCATCGCAGATAATTTTACAGTAAACGCAACATTTTAACAAAGGAGCAGTAGTGTTATTTATCCTAATTGGCCCCTTTTATTTATGGCTAATTATATAGCCTGTTAGGTGTATACCCGCACTTTACCGTGGATACTGTAGAAATGACCTGCAGCTACACCGTTAGCCAGGACAGTCATGATACTGAAGGATGTAATGATTTAATAATAGAAACAACATGCAGCACCTGCAGGATGACTCCAATCAAAGTGCTGGCCCAAATGCAGATGTTATACTGTTATTACCGGGAAACACAGCGACCCTGTAACCGCAGACAGAAGAAGACCGGGCAGGTTTTATTTGACCGTTTTAAATGAGATGTCCGTTACATCGTTGACGCTCCCTGCATCCCAACAGGTGATGCTGCAGATAAGCTAGTATTAGCAGCTGTCTTTCAAAAGCACCGCGACGCTAGCCCCGTTTTCTCTCTTTTATTTATTTATTTTATTTTTTTAATTATCCACACAAATCTAATCTTCTGCTTACGCTAGACATAAAATACTCACCGGTTAGCCGTCTGGCGCGTTTCTGTTTTTGCCGGCCGTGCCGTCGCTGCCGTTGGTTGGGGGTTATTTTTTTCCCCGGTACCCCTCCGCCTCCTCTTCCACTAAAACAAACAAGATGGCGTCCCGTCCCCGTCGGAGAGGCAGGACGCTCTGAGAGCTCAGCAGGATGCAGACGGTGGTGCTGATGAGGGCAAAGAGAGGGAGGGAGGGAGATGCTCCGTTATCTGTGTGCCGCATTCAGATCCTTTACATCCTATATGATGTTTATAAAACATCATCAAACTTGTAATGATTCTTTTTCGTCAATAACAACACAAGAACATTAAACTTTTTCTGTCTTTACTAAGACATTTCCATCATTAATAAGAAGCTCACTCTCCATATTTACTTTTAAGGAAATAGTATTGGGTTTTGTGTTTAATCATTTTTGTTTTCTCTGGTCTTTTTAAAATAACAAGTGAAAAAAAAGTTGATTTTAGATTAGAGATTAGATGAAACTTTATTAATCCCTCGGGTGGGTTCCTCCGGGAAATTCAGTTTCCAGTAGCAAAGCACCAAAAGAAGTTGCATTTTACAGATACATTAAGGGGAATGAGAGTAAGGATATAAGCATAAATACACCACATATACACATATACACATATATAGATACAGAATATACAATATGGATAAATAGGATTGCACATTTGAGTGAGTATATTGCACAGTGATTATTGCACAGTCGAATATAAGCAATAAAGACAAAACAAAAAACAAATATTGCAAATATTGCACAGTGTAGAAAAGCACCTACAGCTCAGTTGTTCCCGCCCTCCCTTGTCCCCCTGTTTCTCCTCCCTCCCCCGTCCAGTGAGGAGTTAAACAGTTTGATGGCGTGTGGGACAAAGGAGTTTTTAAGTCTGTTGGTTTTTGACTTTGGGAGAAGCAGCCTGTCGCTGAATAGGCTCCTCTGATTGTTTACGACCGTGTGCAGAGGATGCCCGGCATTGTTCATAATGTCCATCAGTTTCTTTAAGGTCCTCTTCTCTGCCCCTGTCACCAGAGTGTCCAGCTTCATGCCGACCACAGAGCCCGCCTTCCTGATTAGTTTCTCCAGCCTGGATGAGTCCTTCTTTGCTGTGCTGCTCCCCCAGCACACCACGCCATAGAAAAGTACTCCTTTTGTTTTCATATATACATATCTGTAACTGTAACATACTTGAAAAGCATCCCATGTGAACATTTCATTATCATTTTAAATTGGTCTATGTAGCATTATTATCAACTATTATTATCATTATTATCAACCATCAGTGCAATTTATTGATCTTGAAGGCGAGGTTAAAGTTCAAATGTGACATTGTATGTTAAATCTTCATAAGCTATGCTCTATATGTTAATAATTATGCACATCACACTTGTAAGAATAATATTTTCTCATTCATAAGATGTTTTGTCAATTTTTGACCAATAAATCGTTAAGTTGGCCTTGAAGTCCTCAGTGAATTTTACCTGCCTAATTTTAACTAATTGTTAACATGATCCCACTAATAAAACCCTACAATGTTTTATTAGAATTCATTCAAAACTTTCTGAGCTATCATGTTTACAGACAGAATGACACACACATGATCTACACTGACAACATGTTGAAAAAGAGTATGATTTCTTTCTTTCACTGTGTTTTAAAGCACTTTGTTACATTAAGAGCTGCTTTGCTCCACACTCATACAGCGATCCCGTTAGGGCTGCAGTAATTTTGCTCTTGTGACACTTGGACAGCTCAGCTGACAGCAGATGTGAGCTCTGCACTCCCTCGGGCTGCTGCAGCATGCTCGATCACACATATCGGGGAAAAGGAAAATGAGTTAGTCACATGTTGTCTCAGGTCAGGCACATGAATCAGAGTTAGTTTAAGATCAGTTTACAAATACAGGGATTTAGCTTCTGTGTGTGTCCTTTTTTCTTTCAAGTTTGTCATGTGACTTTCTGCAAATAGCTGAAGGTACCAGCAGGAGGCAGTAGCTGAAAGATTAAGGCAGATTTTTACTTGTAAATGTTGCAGTTTTTCAGAAGCAGAAAAGATCACCTGACTGTGCAGAATACAGCTAATGAAGTAACAATAAAGCAGTGTGTTTGCTTTAATAATTTCAGTAATAATAATGCCATATCTTTTAAAAGAAATGGTCCAAATCCAACTCCTTTGAGCTGTCTGAAAAATTCAGATTTAAATTTTATGGAAAATTGTCTAGATATCTTAGTGTTTAAATGACACTTAAATCATACTTATTTTCCATCTGTGAAATCACAGTTAAACAGTCTGCACAGGATGACTTAAGTTTTTCAATTCATTACAACGATTTATCTATTTTTGATGGATATCCTTAAAACTTAATGTTCTGCCTAGTCAAGTCGAAATAAAGGCGTTTTTGTGTTTTGAATCCATGGTGGGGGAATTTGTGCTTCAAGCTAAATCTGAAATTAGAATACTCACAAGATCAGTGAGGAAAAGAATTTGCCTAGTATGGTTGATCATGATAAATAATGCTCACAAAAAAATGTAATCCTAGTCTTTGCACTTGTACTAGACAATGTCTGCTTTACCTCTTTGTTAACTGATGAATGAAATGATATTTAATAGTCCACCTCTTTATTTTCTTGATATCTGTTTATATTAATTACTCCACAAATAAAAGTTTTATCCCATGGATTAAAAGGAAACATGATTGGCAATAAAAGCCAATGTACTGCATGTGGATAGTAAAACGTATGCTGTAGTTAAACGTTGCACAACATAATGTATTTGTATTTTTAATTTTTATTTTCTTTTATTTGATTATGCACCAGGAATGATACATATTAACTTGATTTATTTAAACAGAATACAATCAATGTAGTGCTGGTTAGCCCTTTAAAACAGAATATATCAATACAAATATACGATGAAAAGAAAGTACAAAGGGAAACTTGACTGGGAGCATCATCTTGAAATACTTAGCACATTTTTACACACACACAAAAAATAAATTTTTGGTGTTTTGTAGCTTGCACAGGAAGTGTGTAATAGTCCAGTCTTTTAAGAAGAAAGGTGTGGACTTATTCTTTTAACCAAAGGTTTTATTGGCAGATCTCAACCCAAGTCAGGTCTCTCAGCAACTTCAGTGTTGCATTCTTACTCCAAACTACTGGAAGCAGCCCATCCAGTCTTAAGGAACAATTGGCTGACATGTGCTCCCCTGGGCCTTCCAGGCTGTAAATCCTGCCCCAACTGCTTTCTTCCCATAAAAATAACCTTATTTCCCTATGAATGATTTAGTTTTTTGTAACAATAAACAATAAGTAAATAATAAATAATCTATTTTTTAAATGGTAATCAAACATTTTTTCATATGTGGACTTACTAATCCTGTGGAGCCACCTGGTTCAGAACGAGGAACTCTTGTATCTTTATTTTGAATTAATATACAAGATACAGTCAGCGGAAATTCTCTCACATTGTTTCTTTTAATCTAACTTTTTTAATAAATATAAAAGTTTTGTTTGTGTTGTGTTTTATGTTTTCATCTCCCGAGGCACGGTTGTAACAATTGGGGGCTCATCCGAGATATTCAAGGCTAAAGCTTGGCTTATAATCTGCTTGCTGCTAGGCTGAATTAAATTGCTTTTCTTGACTATCGGCTTTTGTTGGCACTGTGGAGTAATTTTTAGAAGTAACTAAAAATTTGATTAGGCATTTTCTTTAATTTGCAGACCTATTTCTTTAAGATTATATACTTCCATGGTCACATATAGCTGTTTATGTTTGTATGACCTTACTTTTGTCAACCAAAGTGTCTAATCTCAATCTGACAACAGTGTGAAAGTGAGAATGCGGTAAAGACAACGTTTTGGGAGTATTTTTCTGATTCCCCAAGAATTGCCATTGTGCTGGCCAACCATTTGAAAGAAAGAACAAAAGTACTTTATTGATCCCGTGGGGAAATTCCTCTCTGCATTTAACCCATTCACTCAGTGAAGCAGTGGGCAGCCATTGGGCGCCCGGGGAGCAGTGTGTAAGGACGGTACCTTGCTCAGGGGTACCTCAGGGTAGCTGTTCAGGGGAATCAAACCCCTGACCTTCCGATCACGGGGCCACCACTCTACCTACTGAGCAATCCCTGCCCACTTGTATAAGCAAACTCAATGAGGTAAGGCTCAATTAGAGACAGAGATCAGTGCCGCTCCTTTCTTCACCACCTGAGGCTCAGTCTGTGTGTTTGGCAGCTTGTTTTTCCTTGTCATTTCTATCCTGCATGCGCCCTGCTTCCTTGACCTTCAAGACTGATGACTCAATCTTTCCAACCCCTTCATTTGCTCCACAGACCTCTGCACAAATGGAGTCATAGCTCACACCTTACGAGCCTTGACAAGTGATCCGCTCCATCCAGTTCTTCAAGACACTCTCACATCCATCTTTGCAGATCATTTTATGAGTGAATTACAAATCAAAGCCATTTATTTAATGGCGATTGCATGCAGAAGAACTTGGCCGAGTGGCTGACATCACAAGGTCTCATTCGGTTTCACGCACATAAACACTTTTGTCAGAGTAAAGAATTACTTTGAGAAAAAGCTGTGCACTTTGAAAGCACTGACTGATAGTGATGTCGCCTCCAAATGTGGCCTCTCACTTTTCACAGCCAGGCTCATAAGTTAGGCTGGGAAATACACCGGACCCCTGTCTCATCTCAATATAGAAGTCAGGAGAAAAAAACTGCTTACTCTTGCCAAAAACCATCCCACAAACCCCACTGGGAATGGACTTAACTTGGGCACAAAGGCCCTGGTTATATTTCACCGTAGGATGGCCTTTGTGCCTCTGAATCAGGCAACACTGAGGCTGTGTCTGCTCCTCGCACAACCTGTCTGTCTCCTAAGCTGACAAGCAAGTCTTATTTAGGGAGAAGCACTGAAAAAGTCCACCGGGATTTCATGGATTTTGTGTGTGGCGTACACGGGGGCGCACACACACAGGTTTACACATTGGCACTTTGTCCAAATGAGAGCTCACTCACAGCACATTTCTCACACTGGAATTGTATGGGGGCAGGATTTGCAGAGAAAAAGAAGTAGAGAAAGGGGGGGGGGAGGGTGTGGTGGCACCAGTTGGAGGGGTCTTTTCAGTTCTTTTTGGAGGCAACAATAGTCTTTGTCCAAGATCTTCCACTATTCTTATAAGGGTTACCGAAAGAAGGAGGAGAAGCAGGAGGAGGGAGGTGGCCACGCAGGCGGAGGGTGTTTCTCCATAGTAACAATGACAAAACAGGCCAGTTCAACACCAAGCAGGCAAAAAGGTTATTGGAGCTGCTGAGGAGGCACACACAAACCTGTGGAGTAGAGCCCTGTCCACAGAAGGAAAGGAGGAAGACCAGTTTGGTGAGGATCTGTAAAAGGGGGGCAGTGTTGTGTAAAGAAGACAACGAGGCAGGCAGCATTTCTGAAAGCTTTATGACAAAGTGTTTATCAGTCAGTCAAAGAAAGCGCTGGGAGGAACATTATCATAGCAGCCAGCACATCTGTATCCTCCGAGCATGGATCGAGACAGTCACAGTGAGGACACTTTGTCAACTATGGTTCTGGAGAACATAAAGAACAAATTAATTGATGCCTTCAGAGTGACAGGAGAGTCCCGAGAAGATCTCCAGGACTCTGGTTCCACAGTCAGACCGGTCAGCGTGGGCAGGAGTTATCAAGCAAACGAAGAGCTGCGGCGGGCACAGATAGATGGAGCGATAACCTGGCTGAGGTCTGAACTGGTAGGTCATCTTAAAAATCTGACTTTGTTTGCTATTTATCTTTAGCCTTCAACAGGTGGTATTAACAGTCATGGGTATTTTATTCATCTATTATTTTTAACCAAGTTCATTCATGCATATGAAAAATCAAAGCAAAGGACTAGTAATTTTATGTGTAGCTTGGTTATGCTAATTATTTTCTTTCATTGTTGTCATGCAGTTGGAAATGCGCTCCCAGGACCTCCAGCTGGCTCAGACACTGCTGGGGCTCAACACAGAGATCCAGAGACTAAGGAGGGAGAGTTTTGGATGTGTGGAGGTAGAAGGGGGTAACCACCAGTAACTGGCTCCAGCAAAAGTCTATTTTTTTTTTTTTACTGGAATGAATAGTGGAGAAAGTAAGGACTGTGATGCAAAGATTCAAATGCACTTGCTTATGATAATAAGTTGTATCACTGTAAAGGAACTTAGTTAGCAGTTGCATGTAAAATACCTTCAGTGAAAAAAAAGAAGGTTGCAATATGTTGAATTGTCTTTGATCCTGCTCTTTTCTTTTTTGAAGAAAATTTGCACTTACACAAAGTTGTGATAAACAAAGTGGAAAGAAAAAAAAGACATAAATGTGTGAATGTAAGAGAAATAAAATGTACAATGTCACCGTCTTTGCGTCTTTATTTAGCTGGCATACTGTAACCACTGCAGTACCTGTTTTAAAAAGTGCTATAAAATTCAGGAATGGTTAATAAATACATTCAAGTGTCACTCCCAAACAAGAACAAAAAAGCCCATCTTTATCTACATGTAAGAGCATTTTAAAAACTCATATGTCAAATCAGAATAGTTATCTGCAGTTACAATGAACACATGGAGATATAAAAAAAACAACCTCCTGACCTACTGAATTACATTTCTGGTCAGACAGAATAAATATCAGTGACTTTTCAGGCTTTCAGTTACTGACATGTTCACATGTTTGTACAGTACATGTTAATATTTGTCTAGACAGAGAAAACGCTTAACACAGTGCTTCAAAAGACTGCCTTTAGGTCATTGTTTAATACAGATACTAAAATATAAAGTAACAATATATACATACTGGAAATGTATATACTGTATGATGCTACAGCCATTGATGGGTTAGTTTGGCTAATAAAATACTCCAGACAGCATGAATCATGAATCCTACTTTTCCTGCTACATCATACTCTTTAAAAAAATATTTTTTTATTTAATCTGTAGTAGTCTGTAGGAAAACCACTCACATAACTATGACTTCAGTAAACCTGGGTGTACTCTTTTCTCACATGTCACACTGTTAATTTAGTTCCATCAACTTCACACTCCACTTTAAGATTCTTGTTTTAACTTTTAGAGCTCTGCATGGACACTCACCAGAGTATACCAGTAAACTTTTACATGCATACAACCCAACAGGTGCCTGGGGTCATGTGATCAGTGCTGGCTGTGCATCATAAAAGGCTGAGAATTAAAGGAGACAGTGTACTCCAGACTCTGATATGTGCGGACTTAAAATACAGCTAAAAACTCATCTTTTTAAACTCCATTTGCTGTCTTTTGTTTTGTTTTTGTTTTGATGTTCTATCCTTTTTGTTGTCAAGCACTTTGTGACGTTTATTTTGAAAAGTAATATGCAAATAAAATGATAATTTATTCATGGCTGAAAAATATAGGCAAAACAGAACTGTCAAAAACAGCAGTTCCTCTAATGGCCACTTGAGGGTGACTCCAAAAGTAGTTCATCCTGTTAGACTCCAATGTAAAAACTCCCAGCTTACGTCTTGGTACAGAAAAATCAAACAAACACGTGTTTATTATGAATATTAATCGAGCTGGAAGGTGGATGACTTGTGTTATAACTCACCAGCATGTATTTTTATGGATATACTCAACGTTTTGACACTAAAAACAAACAAGTAAACAAAAAAACAACATGGCTGTTGTGCCCCACAACTACTAATTAGCCTGTTTTGCAAAAAAACAAAAAAACATTTGTTTTTGTCTAAGGTGCCTTTTTTCATTTACAATGTCATATTCGTGTTATGAAAATAAAAATAAAGTATAAGCCATGACATTGTTGGCTAATTTGTATGCAGCCGTAAGTTAAAATGACTTTAAGCTTTGTTTTTTCTTAAGTGAAGCGGTGGAAAATGGGGTCACCGTACTCCACCTTGTCTATGTTAACTGCCTTAAAAGGCACATTTTTGAAAAATTTGTCTGACTTTTTAAGGCACAGAGCTTCTCCTGCAGAACATCCTCCTCGATAAAGTGCCCGAATAAAGCTGCTGAGGCATCTTTAGGCAGGAAATGGAAAAGCCCCCCTCCACTGAGCTGGAGTAGAGACTGCCGCTTCCTTGTTCACTCTCAGAGTCCCAGTAGCTCCCCTCCTCTTCTTCCTCATACGTCTCCTCCTCTTGCTCCTCCTCATACAGCTCCTGCTTGAGCTCCTGGATGCCCGAGTGAAGCTCCATCAGCTGTCGAATCAGGGCTTGATCCTGAGAACGCATCTCCATCTACACACGGAGGACACATCTGTTTAGATTTCACAGAAGCACAGAGCAAACAGACAAATAGGACCAAATACCAAACTGTGAATGAAAGAATTGTGAAGCGAACTTCAGAGAGTTTCTTTCCATCTCGATGAAGCTGAGCAGGTTGTGCTCGCTTTGAAACCGTAAGCCATTTCATTTGAGTGTTGCCCTCTTTCAAATGCAAATGGATCTTTCTGTCATTCCCTTTCTTTTCCTTTTTTTATGAGAGGCTGTCCAACTACTGGCATTGTAAAATAAGATATTCAGAATTCCATCTAGTGTCCAAGTCTGTGCAAAGCACTCAGGAATGCGGGCCGATCTGCATTTCTTTTCTCGGTTAATTACAGCACCAGGCTCAAACTGAGGCTGAGGCGGTGCATAAAAGATTCTGGTTGTATTTCCTTTGTCAACACTTAATTAAGAGAAAACCGTGATTTTCTTTTTTTCTTCTTTTTTTCTTCTTTTGGCCTGTCCCGTTTGGCTCTTTTGCCATCAGAATTGTTGTCTAAAGGCAAAGAAAGATGCCCAACGGATTTACTTTACCAAACTGACCATCCCAGCCTTGCCGTAATGGTCCATTTGATTCACCTTTTATTGTTTATTTTATTTTCACTTACTGAATACGGGACAGACTTGACTGGGGGAAAGAAGGGGAGAAAGAAAGAGGGAAAGAGAAACAGCTGAGAAGAGGGACAGGGGAGAAGGGCAAAAGACAAAAACCAACAGAACGGGCAGAGAAAAAAATGCATATATCGATCACCTGGATCACCTGCTGAGAAAGAAAAAAGAAAACAAGCAGAAGAGAACAAGAGTAATAGAATAAACAACATCACAATGATATATGGGAATATGACAGTAAATACTAAATGTTAAACATTATTGTGCAGCACATAAGATCAACAGAACACAGTGTGCTTTGAGGTAGGAGCCAAAAAGGGTGTAGTTTGTGGGTGTGATCACCCGTGTGTACACCTGTGAGCATGGACGCGCTTGTTTTTTGTTTTTTTAAAAGGTTCCTTCATGTAATAATCTGCTAGAGGGTGTGGGGGGGCCACAGCCCCGTCCTCCAGGGCGTGAAGCAGGTGTGGAGGAGATCAAAACTCCAGACATCCAGAGGCCCCCAGAACACAAGAGACCAAGGAAGACCAACAGAGGGGCAGCCGCGCCACTGTCCCGGAAAGAGCTGAGGAGAGTCCCAGATGAGGGCTCACTCAGCAGCCGCGGAGCAGAAGCCAGGGGGAGTTGCAGTGACGCGCCCGTGAGCTCCGCCGGCAGCCAGCTGCGCCTGAGTGACCGAGCCCCAGGCCGAGAGGCCGGGGGCACCCCACCTCCGAAGTGGCCCGAGCGAGCCCCAGGCTCCAGGCCCCGATAAGCGGCTGCCAAGGAGTGAGCCGGTGTGTACCTGGACGCCCATCCCCGGACACAAAGAACCACCAACGCACCGATGTCTGAGGGGGTCCGCCACTGGCAGGGATCTTTGAGATCAAGCCATCTTGGGCTTCACCTCATTATGACAAACACTAGTCCTTTTCAAATAATGTAGAGGCTTCTCAAATCAGCTTCTGTCTGTAGATGAGTTTTTTTTTTTCCAGGGAGTATGCTAACCACAGAAAAAAACAACCTCAGCCTCAGCACAAAGCTTTGGGACTTTTTGGTGATATTTTATCACATTTTGCTTATGAATTATAAGCGATACTTAATGCATCTTCTGTCTTTGGTGTGTCTGTTTCATTTTCCTTCTTTTTTCTATCCTTAATTATCTTCGTTTAAGTGTGGGAGAATAATACCATAGAGGCATCCGTGTCATTAAATTCATCTCATGAACACAAAAAGTGGAACAGCTATGGGTTGGGGGAAATGATCATATTGTAAATTCAAATGTCTTTAAATATAAGGTTATGATAAAGATTACTTTGAATGAGGCTAAAAGAAAGTTAATAAATCGTTATAAAATATTAATGAGACGGATAAAAAAAATCTCCTTAGGCGATTTAAACAAGATGTTAAGTTTAGAAACTAATGAAGTAAATAACATAGAAAACAATTTATTAGTCTAGTTCGACTTTAGTTTAGTTGTTTTCTCCCCCTAATGCATTTTGATCAAAAGCTCTAGAAAAGCCACAAATCAACCTTAAGATGAGTAGAAGCAAAAATTTTTCCAGAGTGAATAAAGATCTTTGGATTGTTGTATGCATTAAATAATCACATCTACAGATGTGCTCTATTCAATATTGCAATGTGATTATATTTGCCTATAATACTTAAAGGTAAGTACACTAAAAAGAGGGTAAAAAGCCAGGTTTTACAATAATTGTACTGTAAACAAATTCAAGTACTCTATAAGTCATTTTAAGTAATGCGCAAGTAATTTCAAGTATTGCATAACTTCATGTATTTTACAAGAAAGGAAACACAAATGATTAAGTACACTGTACTTTTCATGGCCGCGGATTGCACTATGGAGTGGCTTGACCTTGGCTTCCAGGTATTTTAAAGGAAAGGAGGTCCTTTTAAAAGTCTTCTTTGAATAGTGATTGTAAAAGAAAAGAACATTAAGTTGACTTGACCCCATCACGATAAGGTCACATAAGCCTGCAATTTTTGATGGTACTTATTTTTTCTAAATTGATAAAAGGACAGTTGAGTAATGGAACAAAACAAAACAAAACAAAAAAAAGTAAACAGGCAAGATGAATCCACTCCATAATATGGCCTGGCCATGGTGTATAAAGTATATTTACGATGTGAGACGGGGAAATTGTTTGCTTTTCTGTAAAATTACCATAAATTCTACACCACTTAAAATGATTTATTCACTACTTTTATTTATTTATAATTAATGTGTAATTTATTTACATTATAGCTTTTTCTGCATTTCCTGTAAAAACCTTATTTGTTTCCCCTTTATTGTATTGGTTATCTTTAAGTATTTGCAGGTAAATATAATTACATTGTCATTTTAAATAAAACACATAAAATTCTATTTGATAACAGGAGAATTACATACTTTGTCATTGACTGTATTATGAAGTGTTACCATATGTATAAATAAACAGAAAACTCTGAAAATCTGAATTTATTTTATTTAAGGAGGCAAAAGTGCGACAAAAAAACGGAGACTGTCTAATTTTGTATTTTTACATGCAAAGCTCGTCCTGCTCATAAAAAAAAAATGCAATGTGAGCCAAAAGCTTGACATCATCTAATAAATAGACTTGAGGATTATTTCTGGAATTTAAAGGTTAAAGGTTTTAGCCTGAGCACCTCCCTTAAACTATCTGAAGGAAGGTGAAACAGACAATTTAAGGATCTCATTCACTGCTGCTCCTCTGAGGCCTGTTTCCAGGATGTCTCTGTTTCTCCTTGTTGCTCTTCTGTCCGGCTCCCGCTCAGACTGTTTTCTTCTCTGTGTGCTCAGGACACTCGGTTACCATGACGAGCAGTCGCAATAAATGCCAAGCGATAAATCAAGCCGTGACAATGAGCCTTGCACTCGCAGACACACAAGCACATGCACACACAGCCTCTTTGCATGGTGACGGTGGTTTAAAAGGGAGTGACGTTGTAAGAACATGACTTACATGGAGCCGGAGGAACAAAGAAGGCAATAACTTGGGCCTCACACACAAAAACATCAGGGCTGACCATAGAAGTCGTTCTGATGGTGGGACAAATGACTTGATCTTTATCACAACAGACAATAAAAATGTTTTTAGACTTCCCACAGACGTCACAAAAGGGCCACGCAGAAGAATTTACAGGTCATAGATTTTGTTGCTATTTAGTAAATGAGCAAAATTGATATTTTATATTCACCTCAGTTTGAATTTAGAAAAATAAAATGCTTTCAAAACAATAATTCATGCTTTGTTTATCTGTTGAATTCAACTCATTTCACAATTCACTTTGGAAATAAAAGGGTCATTTTAACCCCGAAATTTCAAAGTCTACTCTTACCTGTGTAGATCAGAAAATAACACACATCAGTGGTGAAGGAAGTATTTAGACTGTTTCCTGAAGCAATATAGCCAATGTGGCCCTATCTATGAAATATTTGCTGAACAGTGGCCACTCTGACTGTCTGAAAAAGAAAAATGCAAAACTATGGGACAAGATTTCTAATCTTAGTGAACTAACTCAGTAATGTTTGTCATATTCCATCATTTGGCTAAAACTGCTAAATAAATTCATGAATTTGGTCAGCAG
This sequence comes from Rhamphochromis sp. 'chilingali', assembly GCF_963969265.1. NCBI lineage: Eukaryota > Metazoa > Chordata > Actinopteri > Cichliformes > Cichlidae > Rhamphochromis > Rhamphochromis sp. 'chilingali'. The sequence continues at coordinate 25,372,232 of NC_137944.1, forward strand.
ATTAAGCAAGTCCAACAAAATCAATTTGTTTAACTAGAACATTTACTACAACAACATTGTACTATTGTACTGCAACATTTTACTAGATTTAAGGAAATTATATACGAAATAGTTATTTCTTCATCAACAATGATTGACTCTGACTTACACAGAACTTTGAATCGCACTGACCCAAAGTTCTGAAAGTGTTTTAAATTTCATTTTACATGCACAAGATTATATTTTTTTGCATGCAGCTTTTAGTACAGACAAATAATATTTTTTAAATCTTTATTGTGTAAATAAACACCCCCTATTCCCAGAACGCATAGTTTTGTACAACTCTAACATGAGCTGCCACAATAAAACTAAAGAGGGCTTTAATATAGTTGTAACAGGAAACAGGAATCTGCAGGTGTTATATACGTATAGCAAGACAAAATTTATTAGGGATACACCGTTTCCCTTACAGGCTCGATCAGAGTCCCAGTCTTACCAGTTCCCTTCGCAGCCAGGCCAGTGCACTCTCTATGTCCAGTTTGCTTGCTTCTCCACCAGATGTGCACCCTTCCTTGACATGGTTGGTTCTGGCCTCAGGGTCCCTGCTTGTGCTCTCTTGTGCTCCCTTGCAGTCATCAAAGGTGGAGGTCTTGCAGGAGAAGTCCCGCAGTCTTGTTAGGACCACCTCCATCATGTTAGGTCAGTGATAGTTCTTCTAACCGGAGTCTCTTCTACACCCTCTGCTGCGTCTTGCCTGTTTTCGGCCGTAATGCAGCTGCAAACAGCCTCGTCTTCTGTTATGAGCCCTGCCAGCTCGGAGGACTTAAGAGGAGCTCTCTCTCTCTCCCGTTCTCATCTTTCAAACATGCTCCTTCCTCCCTCCCTCTGCTCTCCTCCTTTTTCTTGCCGTCTGTTTCGCAAACATTAGCCCCCAACTGCTTGGCAGAGTGAACTGGTAGCACTGGTCTGGCGAATGCCACTGAGCTGGTATGACGTCAGTGAATTGTCCAGATGCCTGATGTGGAGCTGTTTGGTTTTTTGTTTTGTTTTATTTTTTTTTTAAATCAGACACACAAACACAGAGATCATTAGGAAGGAGATGAGGGAATTAGCCCGGTGGTTGTCTTGAAGATGACACAAGGGTCCTGTTGTGTAAACTCACACAGCTTCAGTGAGTTTTGGTCTGTTAAAAGATGATGGAAGGTGATGATGCTGACAGAGGCATAAACATTAAGTCCTATGGTGTACGTGGAGCTCACTGCCCTGAGTGGCCTACGTCAGGGTCAGGATCTAAAGAACAGTGTGAACAGCCATGTGTAACTAACCCTTCTCATGCCATTTTCCCTTCACTCTGTAGCCCCTGGCAACCCACTCCTCATCTATTCACACGCTTTGGTAAACCAAACACAGGCCGGCTGTACGGAGCCTGCATCGACCAAAATAGCCCCAACACACTATTTTTAGAGTTAAACTGACTCCACTTTTAGACTTGTTTAAGAAAGCAAACGTCACCCCTCTCAAAAGGAGTTAAAAAAGTCTTCAAGTCTCATTGTGCAAGTGTGTCATGTTCCCACTACTGCTTTCAAAAGGAATGAGAAGAGCTGATGTAAGTGTTTTAACGTCACACACTGCATTGGGTGAAACTCTCAATTATATTTCTGCAAAAGGCACTTTGTCTCAGCCTGTCGGCGGTTGAATGTAAGATCGATTTAAAACTGGGGTAAGCGTCATGGTTTTGGTATCCCTATGGGACAATCATTTCTAACAGCAGAGATGGTGTGAACCAATCATGTTGCTGTACTCTTGCACATAGAAGTGCTGTTAAAAAGTATTGCCCCCCTTCAGACCTCCTTTGTTTTTTTTATTTTTTGCCATATTTGTCAGAGTTAAATGTTTCAGATTGTAAAACAACTTTTAGATAAATCTGAGGAAACACAAAATGCAGTTTTTAAATTATGATTTCATTTATCAAGGGAAAAGGGGATTGAGAATCTACCTGGGTGTGTGTGGAAAAGCAATTGCAGCCTGAACCTAATGACAGGTTGTGTCACTCTTGGCAGCAAGAACTACAATCAAGCACTTGCTGAGTTAGTCATTGCTGTGGAGAAATTTTGTCCCACCCTTTTTTTACATATTTGTTTCACTTCAGCCATATTGGGAGGGTTTTTCAGCATTAATGGTCTGTTTACGGTTGTGAAAAAAACCCATCTCAATCAAATGTAAGTTCAGACTTTGACTAGACCACTCCAAACCCTTCAAACCCTCCATTGCTTTTAAGCACTGATGTGATGTCTTGTGGAAAATCCTGCTGCATAGCCCAAGTGTGCTTGATCTTTGGGGAACAAATGGCTGCACATTCTCCCATGGGATTTTCTGGTAGAGTTTTTATGCTTCAAGTAGTAGTTTTAGGTCCGCTTAAAAACAAAAAATCAATCAGGGGTTCCTCAGGGGTCTGTCCTTGGACCATTATTGTTCAACCTTTACATGCTACCATTTGGTACTTTCATAAAGAATCATATCATAGCTATAATATCTCATTCTTTTGCAGATGACATTCGGTTGTACCTATCATTTTCCTCATATTATCTATCTCCTGTTCACAGACTAGTAAGTTGCACTGAGGAAATGAACTGCTGGATATGTAGAAGCTTCTTGTAACTGAACAGAAACAATAAAAATATTTATTCTTGACTCAAAAAGTCAGAGACAGAGAATTTGTTCATATTTATCATGCCCTTCTCTGAAACACACAGCAAACAAATCAAGAGCCTTGGCATTATTTTGGACGGTCACCTCAGTTTGATAAACACATCAATATGATTACCAAAACTGACGTCTACGACTTAAAAAGTATATAAAAAGTCAACAAGTTATTATATTAAAGTGACTAAGAAATTGATGCAGTAAATGGATTAATCCATGCAGGATTATCCAAATCATCATTAAAATGACTTCAACTCAATGCAGTAGTAGCCAGTAGTGCATGGAAATGTGAACATATTACCCCAGTATCCAAGTCTCTCCACTGGCCCCCAGCTCAACACAGGCTAACCTTTAAAATCCTTCTGTTAGTTCATAAAGCTCTTAATAGTTTGGCCTCCCAGTGGATCTCTGACTTCCTCAGCGTCAATAACCAAATTAGACCTCTCAGGTCGTCAGGTGCAGATCCTTTAACTGTCCCTAGAATTCGATTTAAGTGTGCTGAGGTTGCTTTCAGTTTTTGTGGTCCTGCTCTTTGTTTTTTTTTTGTTTTTTTTTTGGCCTGTCCCGTTTGGCTCTTTTGCCATCAGAATTGTTGTCTAAAGGCAAAGAAAGATGCCCAACGGATTTACTTTACCAAATTGACCATCCCAGCCTTGCCGTAATGGTCCATTTGATTCACCTTTTATTGTTTCTTTTATTTTCACTTACTGAATACGGGACAGACTTGACTGGGGGAAAGAAGGGGAGAAAGAAAGAGGGAAAGAGAAACAGCTGAGAAGAGGGATGGGGGAGAAGGGCAAAAGACAAAAACCAACAGAACGGGCAGAGAAAAAAAAATGCATATATCAATCACCTGGATCACCTGCTGAGAAAGAAAAAAGAAAACAAGCAGAAGAGAACAAGAGTAATAGAATAAACAACATCACAATGATATATGGGAATATGACAGTAAATACTAAATGTTAAACATTATTGTGCAGCACATAAGATCAACAGAACACAGTGTGCTTTGAGGTAGGAGCCAAAAAGGGTGTAGTTTGTGGGTGTGATCACCCGTGTGTACACCTGTGAGCATGGACGCGCTTGTTTTTTTAAAAGGTTCCTTCATGTAATGATCTGCTAGAGGGTGTGGGGGGGCCACAGCCCCGTCCTCCAGGGCATGAAGCAGGTGTGGAGGAGATCAAAACTCCAGACATCCAGAGGCCCCCAGAACACAAGAGACCAAGGAAGACCAACAGAGGGGCAGCCGCGCCACTGTCCCAGAAAGAGCTGAGGAGAGTCCCAGATGAGGGCTCACTCAGCAGCCGCGGAGCAGAAGCCAGGGGGAGTTGCAGTGACGCGCCCGTGAGCTCCGCCGGCAGCCAGCCGCGCCTGAGTGACCGAGCCCCAGGCCGAGAGGCCGGGGGCACCCCACCTCCGAAGTGGCCCGAGCGAGCCCCAGGCTCCAGGCCCCGATACGCGGCCGCCAAGGAGTTAGCCGGTGTGTACCTGGACGCCCATCCCCGGACACAAAGAACCACCAACGCACGGATGTCTGAGGGGGTCCGCCACTGGCAGGGGAAGTGGTGGTAGGGGGAGATAGGCCTCCAAACCTTGGAGGGCCTAAGATGTCCCCAGAGAGGTGGCGCCTGACACCCAACCTGACATATAGACACAGACATACAGGCACACACAGATACAAACATCCATTCCCACCCTCATGCTCTCATATGCACTTACTCCACACTCAACCAACGTGGAGACAGACATAAAGAGACGCTGTACACACGATCACACTCCCCAAGCGTACTCTACAAACCGGGTCTAGGTACCCTTGCCCCTGGAGGGGGGAACTGCACCCAGACCCAGGTGGTGTTACCCTTTTCCCTGCGGTGGGGGGAGGCAGACCGCCCCGACTCCGCAGCAGCAGGAAGGCCCCACACTCCAGACCGCAGTCGGACGGCCAACTCCTCCTCCTCCTAGCCCCCCCGCTCCAGCAGGTCGCAGAGAATGGGGGTGAGAGAAGACTCCAAACCTCCCTCCACCCGCTCATTGTAGTGTTGATGCATGTGTGTTCTAAGGTGCATTTAAAACCCAGGAGGGCATGGAGCTACCTGCCAGAGAGCAGCAGGTAAGCGCATGGTCCCTCCTGCTAGCCCTCAATGTCTATGTGTATTTAAAATTGAGAGGTGGGCAACGATGCCAGGGGTGGGGTGTACACCCTGATGGTACTTTGGATTCCGTGTATCGTGCCCACCCCCAAGATCCTATATGTATGTGTAATGAGAGTGTGAGTAATGTGAATGTCTAAGTTGTGGTCCTGCTCTTTGGAACCATCCGAACGCTGATCTGAGGTCAACTGGAACAAACTCAAAACCTTTTTATTCTCACAGGCTTACTGTTCAAAACTTTATATATGTGTGTGTTAACTTCTATTTTATGTTTTCATAAAGTTTGTTTTGTTTGTGTTTTTATTGCCTTAACACTTCGCAGACCTACACTGGTTTATCTTAAAGGAATGTACTGTATAAATAAATTATCATTGCGATTGATCACCACCTTGGAGGAAGCTTAATTTTGAATTAAAGGTTTAATTCAATCAAAAGAAAGAAAAAAAATACTAATGTTTGCCCTGTGATTGCTCCAATCTGTACTCATCCCACCACCTCCTCAAAGGGAAGCCAACTTCTCCATCTTCTTCCATTTCCTTCCCCTGACCTCGCCTCCTCCACTCTCTTTACCACCGTTCTCTTCATCTATTATCACCTTCTTATCCCAGCAGATCAGCTATTCAAAATCATTAAAAAAAAAAAAAAAGCAATCTCTATGATCGATCAGATTAAAAACACTGTTACTGCCAACTGATAACGTATCAGCATTTACTCAGCAGGGCTAACGCTTTTAATGCCAGTTATTCTTTCAAACATTTCATCCGAGTCCGAGTTTTTCTTTTAACATCATTTTGATAACTAAAGCGAATGAAGACACACTTTAAAAATAGAAACATAGATCTAAATTAATGAAGTGTAGACATGTAGGTCTGTTTAAGTGGATCCTTGTCGCCATCTTCTGGTTTTTTGTTTTTTTTTTTGGAATCAGTCGCCAAAACAAAAGCGAGACTAAGTTTTTTAGAAAGACTTGCTACCCATCCACTATCTTGAAACTCCCCCGGGGCTGTTATTGGCTCATTACCGATCCAAATAAAGAATAAACAAAATAAAAAACATCACCGACATAGCTGCTGTTTAATCCACCCACAGATTGAAAATTAGTGTCGTTTTTCTTTTCTTTACCTGTCAGCTCCACGCGAATATTTCTTCCTTTTTTTCTGTTTCTGCAACTCAGTCAAAGCTGTTCAGGTTGAACTAATAATATGCTCCACACTGCCAATAAAGACTCAGTGTGAGTGGCTGTTTCCATTCAAAGTGAAAAATAAAGTATCTCATTGATAAGTTAATTCCACTGTACGTGCAGGTGCTTGGGAATCTTTCGGGGGTTAAAATCGGGGTGTTAAGTAAGACTGCTTTCATCGGAGACGAGTTTTGCTGAATTTGGAAATAATGGCTAAGTGATAACGCAAGAGGAAAGGGCGCACGGCCCGTGTGGTTTGATTATGTAATCAGTGAGTGCCGGCTGATCAGAGGAGGTGGGCGGACCCCGAAGAACTCGAGCGGTAGTTTGGGATGTGTGAAACAGTGAAATCCTCTCCCGATTAGTGAATTAATAATCAAAGCTGAATTTGGGTTTTAAACACAAAATATTCATTAGCTTTAGGAAATTCAGCTTCGCCCCAAATTATTTCCCTTTAATATGTTACATTTATTACAGAAGTGTGTCTGTTTTGGACCCCATGTGTGCCATCACCTCCCCCGCCGTCCTTCGGGCCGGCCGGCTCTGCGTTTGCACACGGTGCAAAGCGTTAGTCACAAGATTGCATCAAAGTCTTTGCGCCTTGCACCCCAATTCGTTAGAGAAGACATCCAGCGGCCGCTGAAAGACGTCTCAAGAAGGCACAACTCAAGATCAGAGAAGAAAACAAAGATTTTAAGTGAGATAACTTTATATATATATATATATATATATTATAATTATTGTTTTTACTTCTTTTTTATGTTTGTTTAAATACGTTTTTTTTTTTGTTTTTAGTCTGAGTATTTTTCCGACTGTCTGAGAAGACAGCAGTCATGTTTAAAAGCAAGGATCCAGAGAATTTTCACCTGGTGTCAGAAGAGAAGAAGAGATACAGCACACCGGAAAGGTAAACGATTAAAGTTTGTCTTAATAGTGTTTCAGATTAGAGTAGAGGAACATGTGATTCCCTGTTTCCAACAATAAACAGGTGAATAAAAACAAGCTTAAAAATATTCATTGTGCTTGAAGGTTTGGTGTTAAATTGTATTTTAAATCAAAAGAAACAGAAAAGGGTAGTTTCAAAGTTTTACAAAGTGCTTTGGGGGAGTGTCTGCTCACGTTCCTCTGTGACCTACTGGTTTTCCACACGGGACTGGACTGGACTGGTCTGGGGGTCTGATGAGATTAGCTGTGTGCAAATGTGTGTCTGACTCGGATCATTTAGCCGGCTCTACTTCTGCTTAATAGGGAAGTGTGCACAGAGTGCAGCAGCAGCGCATAGACCCACTTTTAAACACTCGTTAATCAGCGATTGTTTGTTTGGTGTCCTCTGATGTTAATATTGTTATTGGCCCTATTATTTATTAGGTTACAAGACCAAGTCAGTTTTAGTCGGGGGGTTACAATGAGGTGTAACAATAGTCGTGCCAAAAAGTGATTTCCGGTGTTCCAGATTAACTGCTTTTATGCTAATTGGTTAGATTTGTTTACAGATTGATCATTTTCATCGAGTGGTCTTCTCTGCCAGTGTGTCATGCGGATTAACTAGTTAACCTGGAGCACCGGTATTTGCCAAAAAAAAAAAAAAAAAGATTAGCGGTATTTAAACCGCTGCCAAGGACTTGGTGATCTATAATCTGTCAAGCACACCTGTCATGGATGATATCAAGTCAGATCTGAGCCAGAAAGAAGTACCGTTATGAAGTAGAATGAGCAAGCAGCTTTTGGTAAAGTGACTTTTACATATCGTTTATTTAATCCAGGTAAAACGCACACTGACATATAACAATGTAACATAACAGCTCTGTAAAGATAGTTTATGCACATTGTTGTCGAATTTGTTATTTATTTGTGGACTGCAGCTTGGTGTGTAGGTACTTGCTCATTAATAAGAAAATAATGACTTCCCAAGCGCTTTCTCCTTCTCATCCCTGTGATGCATTCACATTGCGAGCGATCGTGGCTCAAGAGTTGGGAGTTCGCCTTGTAATCGTTCGCCTTGTAATCGGAAGGTTGCCGGTTCGAGAATTCATAAAAGCGCTATACAAATACAGGCACTATACAAATATAGGCCATTTACCAGGCACCAGTCTAACCGGCTACGCTGATGTTTTTAACCAACACCTTTTATTGCATGTAATGCACAAACACACCAACAGAGGGCAGTAATATCCCTTCAACATACATTGTAAAATTACTATTACAACATAGACTGGTGAAGTTATCACTGATTCTCTGTGGCTGGATTGATGCAGAGCTGACTGTTCATGGCCAGTTAGCAGAAATAACTTGATAGTAATATAATGATTAATAATACGTGATGAATTATTATATTTAAGGTGATGGTTTTGATTACAACCCCCAAAGCTGCAGGGTATAATTTAATATTTCTTTGCTAAAATATCAAAAGCCTTCCATAGATGGGAGCTCATGTTCCTCTAACAGCTGTATATACCTTTCAGCATTGATGGTGCCTTTCCAGGTTACAAATTTCAACTCGTCTGACCACAAAAAAGTGTTTCACTTAACCTCAGTCCATTTTTAATCAGCTTTGGTCCAGAGAAAACAACACTGTTACCGGATCATGTTGTTGTATGGCTCCTTCTTTGCACAACAAGTGTTCCTGAGCCCATGCAGTGATTTCCGCATTAAAGCCCTGTTTTTGAAGCAATACTGCTCGAGGGCCTAAAAAAATCATACATTTTCACAGATTTTCGGCCTTATCGCTTACACACAGAGGTTTCTCCAGATTCTCTGATATTTTTTATTTTTTTTAAATGCTACTTACTGTAGATGAGGAGACATTCAAAGTCTTTCTCAGTTAAATCACTTGAAATGTTTTCTGTTATACTATGAATAAACTATGAATTATGAGATTTTTAAATGACTGCACTCTGTTTTTATTTACATTTTTTGCAACTTCCCAACTTTCCTGTCCTCAGCTTTCTGACCTAATTCTACTTTTTATACAAGAAATGTACTAGTACATTACCATACGGCTTGTCAAAGATTTGCTTAATCTCCAGTCCTAAATATACAAAAAGCAGTGAACATTAATGTAGCAGCACAGGTCAGCTGGTCACAGACTGTACACAAAGATGTTCACAGTTCACAAATGAAATTATGCTTGTGTTTTGTTTTGTTTTTTTGGTTTTTTTTTTTTGAGTACCTCTTTTCCTCCTATTGCGCTGCTTCACCCAATCTTAGGGTTTCTCCACCTGCCAAATCCCAAACATGGTTCCAAAGCTAGAATGTCAAGCATGTGTAGGAGAAAATGGTCATCTTTGTATAGGTTATTGGTGTGACCTTCCACAACAGTCCCAATTTGCCATGATTTTCCCACCTGTTTGTCATAGTCAATGACATCAGTAGTCATGAAATGTTAACGTAGACTTGAATTACTGCACATCAAAGGCTGCCTCTCTCTTAACTCTGATCCACATCAGTTTGCTTATTGAGCAAACAAATGTACACAGGATACCAAAGCCACAGCCCTCCTCACCACACTGAACCACCCAGGAAGTCTCTTTAACACAATCACCCCCACTGCTCCTCTAACCTCATACTTAACGCTGGCTTTCGTCAGGGCTGTGTGCTAAGTCCTGTCCTTTATGCTTTGCTTTTTGTTTTGTACAAACGTGACTGCAATCCAGTGGACCCCACCAACACCCTTATTAAATTTGTAGATGACACTTGTGTTGCTGGATACTTAACTTGACATAGATGAGGTTCAGAAACTGTCTGTGTGGTCCTCTGCAAACAACCTCAAACTCAACACCAGTAAAACCAAAGAGATGATAAAAAGTAAGGCCCAACCCTCCACTAAAGCAACAGATTATGGCTTTAAGTTCCTGAAAACTCATACTGCAGAGGCACTTAGAGGTCTGCCAAGACAGCAGAAATGGTAAAAGAAACAAAAAAAAATCCACATAGAGAATACATTTCCTGATAGTTTATGCAGAGCAGTCACATAGAGGAAAAGCTGTTGGTGGCCTTCTACCCCTCAGTCATTGTAAGTGTACTACATCAGTGTGGTACTCTGGAGAATAAACCTTTGCAGATGGTCGTCAACACTGCCCAGGAATCAAGTGACTTCCCACTGCTCTGCTTGAAGGACATCTCCAGCTCTCAGTGTCTCAGGAAGTCAAGGAAAATAATTAAACTTTTCCACCTTGGGTGGCACTTGTTCTACCTCCTACCCTCAGTCAGACACTCTAGGCATAAAAGAGCCTGACAAACATTCTCGAAACAAAGTTTTTGTTCCCCAGTTCAACCAGAACTCTCACCCCTTTTAATAGCTATTCTTTAGTGAAAGGCATCCCTTTAAGTGATTCCCTGACTGTACAAGTATGAATGTCTTCCTTTAAATCAGACTTAGGGTACATCTAGTCCTGACTGTACCTGACTGACCTGCATGCAGTCAACGGGAAAATAGGATTAAAATGTATGCGATTTGTTCATCGAGGTAACTGCATATGTGGATAGGCTAATAGAACTGGATAAAACTGTCAGGTATTACAACCCATGGCTGTCTAAATCTGACAGGAAAAAATGACTTTTGAAATGGATACAAGATAAAGCTACTGAAATGAACACAGAAATTTTGCACTGTATTATACATCAGAAAGTGTGTACGTTAGTGCTAAAAATAACCATGTTGTTGATGTTTTAACTAAAATAATTTCGTTAGGGTAAGAGCACTGAATCGCAGGACTTGGAGGATCACGAGACTGAACATGGTGACATAGCTGTCAAGCGGCTTCAATCAGGGCAAAGTGCTAAAAAGAGTATAGGACCTAAGAGCAAAAATTTGACAGTTAGAGGAAACTCAACGACATTTCAGAGCTCTCAGATGCTACACGAAAGGCAGATCTTGCATTTGCTGTTAATGTGATTAAACTTCGCGTTTCCACCTCAGATTCTGAACTTGACTGTAATATTCAAACATAAAGCAGGCTAGATTTATTTCATTGAACAAGAGAAAATAACGCAAAAGCTGCCAACGACATAATTAAAACACAAGCAGAATAGCAATGTGCCATTGCTATTAGCACATAAAGTTAAAAGTCTTGAAAATTTTCCAAAACATCCACATTTTTCCTCAGAATTGGAGATAATTTATCTGCATTTCAGGAGCAGGACCACACCGCCATACACTCCCTTTCCAGTTCTTTATCTATATATGAATCCCGCTGCACTATAAGCTGTTCTTTCTTGTTTTCATACCCCACCCTCTCTTTTTCTATCCATCTACTACTCATTAGAACGTGGGGATGTGCTCGGCCCAGGAGCCACCATCAGTCCCCTCTGAGGCCTTCCCCAAACCACAGCCTCAATTCATATTCAAGCCATCTGCCATTATCTACAGCAGATGCTGTCAAACCTAAATGAGGATGTGCTAATTAATTGTTTTGGGAAATGTTGGCATTTTCACTATAACTATTTTACATTTTTATTGCCTAATTGTAACTTATCTACCTCTAGAAGTTTTTGTTAATGTTAAGGGTTAAAAATTTTGTCCACAACTCATTGCATTCACTCTGTTTTTGTGTATCCAGTGTGCCAAACCACAACATCTTACAGAAAGATGGCACGGGTAACATTAAGCACTGCCATGACAACAGCCGTGCTCAGGAGGATCGAGAGACGGAGAGGAAAGTTGCCAGGAAGAGGCTCTACCTGGTTTCTGTCATCTGCCTGATTTTCATGATTGGTGAAATCCTCGGTGAGTCACGGTCGTTTTCTGCTTTTATTTTGTGATGATTTTTTTGTTCTCATTTTCTCGGTGCGTATCCCATGATGACAGCTGATATTTGCGTATTGTTTGTAAGTCAACAATACACGCTGCCATTTCTGTTATTTTCTGTAACCTCTGACCATCTCTGTCTTCCTTCACTCCTCGTACTTCTCTTTCCTCTCACTTGTCTGTCCTCAGCCAGCTCTCTCACACCTACTTGTGGCCACCTTACTTATTTTTCTTGAATTATATATACATTCTGTATCCCTACAAGTGTAAATCTGACATTGCTGCACTAATATACCAAGTAGTTAATCCATTTCACTAACTGTCCTGGTTCTGTCCTTCTGCAGGTGGGTATTTCGCAGGCAGCCTTGCGGTGATGACAGACGCTGCCCACCTGCTGGTGGACTTAACCAGCTTCATCATCAGCCTGTTATCCCTTTGGCTCTCCTCCAGACCAGCTACACACAAACTCAGCTACGGCTGGCATCGTGCAGGTACATTCATTACAGGATGCGTCTTCCAGTTAGTATGTAATTTATTTGAGCTTTTCTTTATTTTATTCATTCCTTTGCAACTTAATTTTCACCAACATGGCATGCAAAATAAGTGGATGTCACCGCAAAATAGCAGAGCTTTCAGTGCCATATGCTAGGAGGGACATCCTGCATCCACACATCACAGATATATTTATAAAAGATCACATCATAGTCTCAAACTAAAAGATTTTTTTTAACTTGATAGATTATACTTTGATACCTTTTTATATTGTTTGTTTTACATTTTGTGTTTTTATGTTTATGTAATGTCGTAAACATAAAATCATTAAAAGCCACAAAAGGTTCAGTTTCTTTTAAATTCGTCAGTTCCTGACCAGTTTCAGGAACACAGCTTACCCCCAAAACATTCTTTTGGGTAAGCTGTGCCTGTAGCAACTTGTGATTTAGCTGTTTAGTACCATTGATTCCTCCTGCACATTTTCGGCTACGTTTTCTCTGCAGTTTTTAAATTTATCAGGGAGAGAATAACCATCATCATCTCAATATAAAGACTAATAATCATAGCATCGATGTAAGCTGCAAAAGATGCTTTTAATTGTGACTGTTGCAGAAACAATGAAAAATGGTTTAGCAGCATAAACCCAAAATAAATAACAATATAAAAATGTGGAAAAAATATATGAACAATATAGTGCAAAACTGAGTCAGTGGAGTGTATTAAAACCTGCTCTAGTACAGCGGTCTCCAACCTTTTTTGCGCCATGGACCGGTTTTGCCCGACAATATTTTTACGGACCGGCCTTTAAGGTGTCGCGGATAAATACAACAAAATAAAACCAGTACTGGTACCGAAAAAAAGAAGATTTATTCATAACACACGTGAAAAGACCCAGGAAAACCGAGTTAACGATAAAAACGATAACAAAATAACGCTAAAAACCCTGAAAACCATACATTTCACACCTGAGCCTCAACTCTCGCGGCCCGGTACCAAACGTTTCACGGACCGGTACCGGTCCGAGGCCCGGGGGTTGGGGACCGCTGCTCTAGTATACTTAAAAGTGGAGCTGGACCAGTTCCTCAATCAAGAACTCACAAATGCCACCAAATTCCTGGAGGGAGGTTGCTGAAGCTATCGGAATATGGAGGTGAGGGAATATAGAAAGAAGTGGAATAACTTGAGGCACAAATATCTTTACCTCTGGGGAAAAAACAAACTGGCTACAACAAAAAGCAGGGACCCGTGAGGGAAAAGAGTATCTGTATTTTATTTGTTTCTATTTTCCCGTCTAGATCAGGTCTTACTGTGTGTATTTTTATCAAGTCATCTTCTCTAACTGCATATTGAAATTTGAGCAATTTGCTGTTTCTTGTTGTTTCCAGCAGTGTGCATGACTGCAGATCCTGTCTCTCTCCTTGTTTCTTATTAATGCAGAGATCCTGGGTGCGCTGCTGTCTGTTTTCACCATCTGGCTGGTAACAGGAGTGTTGGTTTACCTGGCAGTGGAGCGCCTCATCAGTGATGACTACACCATCGAGGGAGATATCATGCTCATTACCTCCGGTTGTGCTGTGGTGGCCAATATCATGTGAGTAAAGTGAAGGCTTGTTCGTTTTGGAGTTTGTGATTTAATTAAAGCCATTGCAGAAAGGAAGGCAGCACTTTTCTTGAACTCTTGAAGAATGGTCCTTCTCTCAACAGCATGGCGGTCGCCCTTAATCAGTCCGGCCACGGCCACAGTCATGGTGGGCTCAGCTTTCATGGGCATGGTCACAGTCACAAGAAAGGAGGAGACAAGAATCAGATCTCAAACAGCACACACTCGAGTGATGACTGTACGGATGTAGAGCAAAATCATGGTGATCACGGTAAGTAAAATAACGTTTTTTTTATGCCATTTTAATATTATAGGTCATTATCCTCATATTAAAATGGAAGAAAAATGCTTTCTGTAATTGATTTTATTGTTATTCTTCTTCTGCCAGGACGGAGAGCTCAGCAGGCCAATGCAAGTGTGCGAGCAGCTTTTGTGCACGTGTTGGGAGATCTTCTCCAGAGCATCAGCGTGCTCGTCAGCGCCATCATCATCTTCTTCAAGGTAAGGCCTCTCTCTTTCTGTTTGCACACACAGTGTGACCCAACAGTTTAAAACAATTTAAAAGTTACTACTGAAGTTGTGGATGTTATTTTGATAATTATTAGTCCGAAATGTTCATACACCCAGTAGCTAGTCGCGTGCAGCGTACAGTGGCTTTGATGTAACAATTCCTGCATTATTTTTAGCTTCCAACGCTCAATATTCTCAGCACTAAAAACACATTCCCCCCTGAGAAATGTCAAGCAGCACAAAGCCGGGGCTGTTTCCAACAGGAAAGATGGTACCATGTTCACTGTTCACGTGCTGTTCAGTCATTTCGTGCCTTTCTGCAGAGTCCTCAGTGAGTCCTCAGTGAGCCCAGTGTGTTGTAGTTCTTTTCCCCAGACTGTCATTACTGCCAAATTAAGGCCTCCTCTTATATAAGATGTAATTAATTACCACTGTCCCGTGTTCTTTAATGAGAAGCAGTTGGGGCCTTTTTTCCTCTGTAACTGGTGCAGATTTTTACACTGAGAAACTGAGCTCTAATAAACAGAACTTTTTCATAAATAGCAGTTGTATAGCAGACGGTGTTTTTCAGCTTGGAAAACTGACAGCACCATTAATGGTGTTACTGTCTGCCTCAATTGGAAAGCACTTTGGGTCAACTCCTGCTGGTTTTAAATGAGCTATGTAAACTGAAGTGAATTCACTAATATAAATGAATTTGTTTAATTAAATATTTCTGCTATAACTCATTTTCTCCGTGCTTCTCTTTCAGCCAGAATATAAGATGGCTGACCCCATCTGCACGTTCGTGTTCTCCATCCTGGTCTTATGTACCACCTTCACCATCCTGAGAGACATCCTTCTTGTCCTGATGGAAGGTGAGGCTAAAATTACTAAATCAACACTGCAGTGCAGTGCTAATGTTTTCATTGGAATCAGAGTCTGATTTGTCTTTTCTATCCATGCCTCAGGTACTCCGTCGGGGGTGAAATACAGTGAGGTGCGAGACGGCTTGTTAGCGGTGAAAGGTGTTACAGCGGTCCACAACCTTCACATCTGGGCCCTCACCGTGAACCAGGCTATGTTATCGGCACATGTAGCCATAGGTAAGAAAGAATTGGGGGGGAATGCTACTTGATGGGTTCTTTATTAATCTGGATGTGATTAATAATATCGTTAGTAATCACATCCATCGTCTATGATGTAGTCTACGGGGAAGACAATGGATGGTATAAGAGGACATACACTATTCTGCCAAGATGGCAACCACTTAGGGTGAGACATATGCACTATTCCACGCTCAGCTTTTTAAGTAATATGGATACACCATCTGGGTACTTGTAGAGGACTTTAAATAGCTGTACTTGATGGTATGAATGTACTTGTGCACTCAAAATAGTAAGTGCAAGACTGGAACAACATAGTCTGGAATAAAAGCAAATTTTAGTTAGATAGGTTGCTACTATGTCTCAGCCTTTTGTTCTTCCTGGTCATCCTTGACCAAAAAATAAAGCTCATAGATGCAATATAAATACAAAAGGTGACTAACATTTGGTTTATCACCAATCCCTTTGTTTTCCTCTCTCCTCCACAGATGAGTCAGTGGATGCTCAGACTGTCCTCAGGGAAATGACACAGGCTTGTTTTGCCTCCTACAAATTCCACTCCGTTACGATTCAGATGGAGAGGCAGGCCGACCTGAAGCCTGGGTGCACACTGTGTGAGGACCCTAAGAAGTAGGAACCCGCCGTAAATCTTCATCTGATCCCAGCGAAACAAAGCCAAGATTTGTCTGCTGTGGCGCATGTGTCGATGGCAGTCGGCGCTGCTGCTGGGGACCTTGAGGGCTTAGTGACAAACTTGCACAACTGTGTCTAGAGTGCCTTTGTATTGACAGACCTAAAGAAATGTTTAAAAGAGCAATGAGGGTGGCTTTTGAATGCAAACGATTTTACGGGAAACACTAATGTCCCCCCTCCTTTGGGAAGTTTTATCCATTCGTAGGTATAGTTTTCATGATCAATTTCTGCTTTTAAAAGTGTTCATTGTGAAACTGAAATCACTGAGGGGTCTATGCAAAACTGCAGTTCAAAAGTCTCGTGTCAGTGATACAGGGTGTTGTGGTTTTGTGTGATTAAGCAATTATTCACTTTATTGACCTCAGACATCTGATACAAACCATCATTTGCACATTCTATCATAGTATGTTTTTCTATACACTGACTGTTATACCAGACTCCTGAGTGTAGTTTCATACATGATGTCAACACTTCTTCAAACTTTGCATAAGTAAGGTGGAAAAACTCAATAAAATATTCATGTTTTTCAAATACTCTGTATTCTGAGTTTTGCTCTGTGTCAGTGGAATAAGAAATGCATCTTGGGGGGAGGGGTTGATTTCCACCATAACTAACCCCCACCTTTTTGACCTTGAGCCAATTTGCAGTTTTCAGTAAACCTCGGGGGCTGTTTCGTTGTACCACCAGCCTCTGGCATGCTGCAGACAATCAGATATTAATGGCTTGTGTGAGTTTGACCTTCGTCTATCCACCTGTGTCCTGCAGTGTGAGCTGCAGGTATCCTGAGCTTCAGTGGCGTGGACAAGGTAATCATTAATAACAACTGACGTGTGGCTGGCTGGTGCCAGCTAAATCATTCATTTTATATTTTTAATGGACATATTATTTATTGTATTAAATAAAGCATTAATAAACATGCTAATAAGATAAAACTCCTTTTTTTTTTTTTTTTTTTTTTGGTTGACTAGCTACTTGCTCACCGCTTGATTCAAGTTTTGTAAATCTGTTTTCACGTTTTCCACAACCAAAGACACATAAACGAGCACATTTCAAGTCCAGTCATGCTTAAGCAAAAACTACAGCCCCCACTCGGACACGGATGACACCACCTGTCCATTATTTTTAGAAGGACAGCTCAGTAGGCCTCTGAGGTGTTCTCATCAAGGTTGTTACTTTCTTTTTAGATCAAACTAAATGATCATTATACAGTCGAAGAGGAAGAAAAAAGCAGCTCACAGTTCAGACTTTTAGGTTGGGTTTTTTTTGTTTTTTTTGTTTTTTACTTTATTGTGCTTTTTAAACTCTTGAGTCTTAAATGGTGACTAAACATGCAAATCAGAAAAATAATAACAGAGGTGATAAATTGCAGCCTGAAATAGAACCTAAACAAATTAAAATCTCTGAATGGGAACACTGATGTAATGGTTTAGTGGACTGCATTCTCATGTTTGTAACGAGTGGTTATTTGAGTTACTGTTACCTTCCTATCAGCCTGAAGCAGTCTGGCCATTTTCCTCTGACATCAAGAACTGCTGCTCACTGGATATGTTTTCCCTAGAGATGGTTATGGAAAAATCCCATCAGATCAGCAGTTTCAGACCAACCCATCTGCCGCCAACAACCATGCCACATTCAAAATCACCTAAATCACCTTTCCTTTCATTTCTGATGCTCAGTTTGAACTTCAGGAGATCATCTTCATCATGTCTGCATGTCTAAGTATTGATGTATTGAGTTGCTGCCATGCGACTGGCCGATTAGACATTTGCATTAACAAGGAGTTGAGCAAATGCACCTCATAAGGTGGCTCGTAAGTGTATACCCTCCCTTTTGTTTTTATCTGTTTGCAGCTTGTGAAACAGAGCAGGAAATTCCTCTAGGACTGCAGGACTCACAGACACACAAACTAGGAGGAGTGCCAAGACCGAATCCCAAGACACAAAACACACTCACTTGCAGATAAAAACAAGAGTAGGTTAAAAGACACTGAAAAGACAAGGGAGACCTGGGGTGTATACACACAGATACTACGTGGACAAATCGGAGTAGTGGAAACGTGTGAAAAATGAAGAGCTGAAACTAATCAAAGGCAATGGGACAAGAGAGGTAAAACTAACTATAAAGCACAAAAGACTATCAAAACAGCACAGGAACCAGCATGACATAGAAACAAGTACCACAAAGACAAGATACAAGGGAACATGGGGGTACCAGTAAAAACGGAAAATAAACTACATCTCTAACCGCAACAGTCTTACTTTAAAAAAAGGTACCAAAACTAAGAAACGTAAAGAGTAAACTGAGAAAACAATTAAGGAAATTATACCGGAAATATCTACCCGAAAAAACATCATTCAAAACTCAAAACGTAATGAGCACAGGAGTCTACACTCGCCTAGAAAGGAAGCACAACTAAGAACAATGAAACTCATCCCAGGACCTACATATTAATAGAAACCCCTTAGACAACAGCCACAAAACCCCAGGTCCATGATAATTTGTGTTTCTATCTTCCCCTATGCTCCAAGGCTCCTGGGTCTTTTTAGTCATTTTAGGACGTTTGCAGCTCAATCAAGTGATCATTTTTTCTAATGTCTTACGCCTCAGTGTACTGCATTTGGGTCCTCTCTTCTCCTTACGTTGCTTTTTTATTTTCTGGTCTTGGCTCTGTATGATGCCACTGAGATGAGATACTCCAGATCAGCTCATTTCAGGCACATAGCTCTGGCAGTAAAACCTGCTTACTGTTAGCACTATCACTGTTTAAATATTTTGCTTCCAAGAGGCAGCCAATCAAATGAAAACAGCCTTAAAGGGAGGGTGGCCTAACAATGATTGATTAAAGGATTATTATTTTGAACTCTAAATCATCAAAACTATTATGGCAGAATCCAAAAAATATATATTTAGATGGAAACGAGAGTACCCCTTTAGATTGTGTTTACTCAAGGCTCTTTGTGATGTGTCTCAATCAGCCTCATGGTAGCAGTTTGGGATTCAGAGTGTTTCTGAAAGAGTCACCAACCATGTCATTGACACATAACCTACTCTGCCTCCTTAGCCACAGGTATTGTAATACCTAATGAAATGACATTGAAATGTCAGGTAATAAGACTATAGCTGCTGAGTGGAGTGCTTCTAACATGCCTGCCTGCTTTGGCAACCTCACTCACACCCATAAACTGTCCTGCCTCTCTGCTCTTGTAGCGCCGGGTGTGCTGATCTCATTCTTTGTAAGTGAATTTTCTGAGAACAGCTGAGTGGACTTTACATGCTGCTGCTTTCAGAGCAAGCCATTGTACTCCCTGCTCTCCATCTGAACTTAGCCCTGCAGGGATCAGATTAGTGTGCATTTAATTAAAGCATAGGTAATGCACTAGGTGGATAGATAATCCATTTTAGTTACGATACCCCCTCCGCTCATAATTATTACACTGTTTCTATTTCCCTATAAGGGGTGATCAGGTCGCCTGTTGGCCTTCCTCTCCACTCTATCTGTCTCCATCTTTCTGTCGTGCATTCTCATCAGGCTCCTGCAGAACTGACTACATGATGCGGTACTGCAAGCCTGTCGTCACTTTCATGGTAATCTGTGCTGCTTGATTGTGTGCTGTTGCATGTAATCAGTCTCAGTTGTGTTTTCCGTGAGTTTTCGTCCTGCTGCTCATCAGTGACGGTTGGAACTGTTCAAACAAACACACAGTTGAGCAAATACGAAGTTGTTAAGATTTCTGAGAGCCATGCCTTATGATGAATGAAGGTCTTTTATATTTTTATTTTGTTGCAATGAGGTTTGATTACATCAACAAGAGTGGGCCCTTTGGAATCAATACGTTTTTCATCAGCTCGTTTTGATGTGATCAATACATTCTGCTGTTTCTCTATTCACTTTGAACAGTGAGGACAGATGAGCTCTTGGTTGATCAGGGCCTGGAGACAGCTGTCTTCTTTAGGATTTGGGACACATTTACGTTATACAATACTGTGCAAAAGTCTCAAGGCACCCTTATTTTTTGTATTTTGCCAGGAAAGTGGGAAGGAGCTGCAGCAGTCACAGTCAAACATACATGGAAAGGTTGAAGTTCAATATTTGGCGTGACCATCTATATTCTTCAATACAGCCTGAACTCTATTAGGCAAGCTTTCTTGTCATTTCTTTAAGCAGTCTTCAGGCTTTTTGAAGGATTTTTAAAGCTCATATTTGGATGTCGGCTGCCTTTTGTTCTGTTCTGTGGTGGGATGCTCTCACACTGCTTCAATAATGTTGAGATCTGGGTTCTGCCACTTCTTCTTTTTGAATTTTTGTTGATTCAACTGAAGAAATAAGAACAAATGACGTATTTTTAAGACAAACAAAACAAGCAAACAAAAAATCTGTCTCCTCTGAAGCAAAATATAAAGAAGTAAGGGCCGACTCAAGGGTTTTGCACACTCACTCAAACTTTTATATTTTCCATCCTTCTCCTAAAGTTGCATCGTTAATCAGCAACATAGCAATATGGGAAAATGTATTCATCTCGCTACCTGCCTCCACCCACTCACCATCGCTGCTTCCTCTTTCCAATTAAGCTCACCAAGACATGCTGGATGATTATGGAGGAACTTATTTCCAAAAGGCATGCCTCAGTTAGTCTGGCGCTACAGCAGATGGGAATTGTGAGAGTAACACTCATTCATCCTGGCAAGCTAACCAGCACTCTGTCTGCAATTAAGAAGTTGTGGGCAGTCAAGTGAACTCAGTGTTTTTCGCATCAGTATTGCATGTTGCTGCTAAAAAGAGTGGGAAAAAAGACTCTGGGTTACCATTACATAAAGTGTGTTACTGATAAAAGAAAATTGAAATCCAGCCCATGGCCCTAAATTTCAGTGAATGGTGTATATTAAGTAATAGCATCCTAATCTACTTTTTTCAGCCTCATTCAAGCCTAAAGGTAAAACCTTTCCTTTCCCCCCCCCCCCCCCCCTTCTTTTTAAAAAAGAAATAAATAAAACTCTTATTTCTAGTGTCTGTAAGTCACTAGTAGGGCAGTAATTCTGCAGCACATGCTGAGGAAGCAACCTTGGACAGCTTGCTGTCTGTTCGTGACACCTCTTGTATTTCAAATTAATTATAATTCTGATGGCTCAAAAAACAATCCAAGCACAACTGTACAGTAGACTATAAATAATGGATGGGTAGATGCACTGAGGGATTTAATTTAACACAGAGTAAGGGAAAGAGAATGACCCATGAGAAGCAATCATGTGGCGTAAATTGGCCTGGGGGCTGATGAACTCAGATGTGTGGTAGTGATGCTGTTATAAAAAAAATGAGCCAGTATGTGTCGCTCTTACCCCAAGTAGCCCGAGCACATTTTGGTGTGCGCGTTGCTTTACCGTAATGTTTTCATGCCTTAGAAGCATTCAGAGGGAAGCAGTAGTTGACCAAAGGCATATTTGATATTAGTACATGTCCGTTATAACATCTTATTCTCGTTAAAGTTATACCAAATTAAAAAATAAATAAATATACACACACACACACACACACACACACACACACACACACACACACACACACACACACACACACACACACACACACACACATTTTCACGTTTCGCTTCTATTACATTGTTTACAACCCAAAATAACGGCGTCAACTTAAGACTTCTCGCGATAGTTGCAGCAGCAGCTGAGATCCCTGAAGCAGAGGGATTTGACATGTCAACAAAAGAGATAAATTATCACCACACAGGTAACCTAACATGTTGTAATTGTGCCGGTGAGCAAACATGAATACTCTCTGTGAGTTGATGTGGTAGAAAAATTATATATATATATAAAAAAACCCACAAAAAATAAACGTAGAGAAAGCGAGAGTGTCGTATGGTGTGACTGTCCACTTAGCTTTTGTGACAATCACTGTACTTTTACATGAGCGATGATTAACCCGTTACTCTATTTCATGTATCTGGGTGTGTCTTTCAAAGCTCGGGGTGGCATTTGAGAGACTTGTACTGATGTGAGTTATCGTTTAAATAGATTCAAATCCGCGTAGATAACTTATTTTAAAGGCTATGGCGTTAGCACAGAGACTAACGCGTTGTTTTTGTTACTTTTTAGCACTTGTGGAGTTTTTATATAGCTGAAAATATGTTTTTATCAAACTTTAGCCTAGCTAAAAGCTAAGCTGATATTGCTAAACTCTATGCTGTTGAGTATTCACAAAGCAAGCGCAATGACCAAGACTTCCTTTAACTTCTCTAAATTTCCTTCTCTTTATCCTCTTTAAATTGCTCCCTAAAGGCATGTAAATGTCTCCTGGTGTGGAATAACCTGACAGGGAAACACGTGAACCTCCCTCCAATCCATCCTCTCCAGCAGCATCGTCACCTGCAGTCTCCATGACGACCCCTCCTCTCGTGTCACCTTTTGGCGGGCAGCCGCCACCTCAGCAGCAGCAACAGCAGCAGCAGGCTCAGGCAGCACGGGACGTCAACACGGCCTCGCTGTGTCGCATCGGTCAGGAGACGGTCCAAGACATCGTCCTCAGGACCATGGAGATCTTCCAGCTCCTCAGAAACATGCAGGTATGGTCACGTTTGTAGCTCTAGAACCAATGTGAGACTCTTAAGTATGACACAAGATGAGTAAAATTAAAGGTTTGGACACACTGTCATGAAAACAGACCAGCCAAAAGATGTAAGGGGGGAAAAAAGAGATACTAACATAACATGATGACTATTATTCTAATAACAAAACAAATGCCAGTCAGGATGGCAGTTCTTTATCAACACATTTTGATGCAGGATTTAAAAACAACAGGATGCCTGCAGTATTGATGGTAAATGGGAGACGACCACAGCCAGCAAGAAGCGCAGTGCAGTTAAAAGGCCAAAATCACTTGATTTGAGAAGCCTGCAGAGGCAGTTTAAGGTTCATTAAAATAATGTGGCATGTAGATTGTATTCTGAAAGAATTTGGCAGAAAGTACAAAGATGTAAGGAAGCTTTTAATCAGTGTCTAGGCTCCAAATATGCCTTTTTCACAAATTACATTTTGACAACTAGGAGCAGGAAAAGTACAGACCCTTTTTTATGCCTTCAATCATTAAGGCAGGGAAAATACATATTAGCATAAGGCAGTGCCTCTTAAATCTGGGGACAGGAACCACAGCATAAAACTGAAGTTAAATTAATATCACTTAAAAAAAATGTTGTTTGACAAAATAAACAAGAGTTTGCTGATGTGATTCCAATCACCTTTACTTCCCAATTTTCAGTTGTTAATGATAAAAATGAGGCATGTGGGGGCCTGCCACGCAAAAATTGGAGAACTGCAAGCAGATCTTGTTCGTCTTTCTTGAGATAGGAAGTTTTTTTGGATATTTTAATTGCTCAAAGTTCAGCTTACTGTCAGGAATTTATGACCAGAAGTGCATTTTTCCATGCAGCAATGTGATATGACAACCATTGTCAAAGTGATTGCGATAAATCCAACACTGGCTAAGCAAGGATGTTGCCTTTGTGTGGTTTCCTCCTGTGTTTGCAGGGCTTTGTTTATGTTGTCATGACAAAGAAGGAGCGCTCGTAGATAAGACTCATGAAGTCATCCTACATATATCATTGAGCTGAACGTATTGCTTTTATGTCAGATGTGTTAGTGCACTTTCCTTCCAAATGTTTTCTTTTATTTCCAAACAGTGCATCAGTCTTTACTGCATTTAAGTGCCAGCGGATGCTTGTTATTATTCCTTGAGATCATTTATTTGTGCATTAGCTTGGTCTGCAGTTCACATGTAGTTCAGCTTTGACCTCATCTTAAAGATGCAACTGGAATGAGTTTATCGTGGATGTCTGCCTGCTCCTCCGAGACGCCGCTCCCGCACCTTGTTAAGATCACAGCCAGCAAGATGGGCCGAGCGAGCGCGACCTCAGCCGCAGAATGCACAAACAGCATTGTTGTGATTTGTTTTTTAGATCACAGGCCGCCTTTATACTTGTAAAAATTCCTCATGTGTCTTCTCCTCCCTCCACTCCTTCCGTCTCTCTCTGTCTGTCTCCCTTCTGCTTCTCTCTTTGCTTGCCCTCAAGGCAGGCTTGTTTCATGCTATGCAGGATGTTTATAATCAGACAGTGCTGCTCCAGAGGCTTGTCGATCCTCTCAATAAAAAACATGTCATGCTGCTCTTTAACACCCATTGTTGTTGAAAGCCAGTTTTGCAGCCTCAGTATGGGAGTGAGTGGGGAAAAAAGAAACCATTCAAAGTGCTTGAGCTGAAGCTGTTTATCTTTTGATGCTGCGCAGTTTATGTTTGGTGCTTTAAATTGTGATTATTAAAACCACATGCCATATTGTTGCAGGATCACAAACGTGTTAAACACATTTTAAAGCGTCTTTTCAGACTGATGGCTCCCGTTCTTAAGTAGAAAGAACACTATCACTTTTTTATCAGAGGATTTCCTAATGCTTTCTTATCAGCTGGGGAACAACAGAGGCTTCGTGATGCTTTGGCAGTCAGTGAGGATCAATAAGTTTAGCTTTTTTATTAGCACTAAGAAAATTCTAGTACTTTATTTAACACAGAGTTTCCCCGTTGGTTCTTCTTAGCTGCCTAATGGAGTCACTTACCACCCCAACACCCACCAGGACAGGCTGGGGAAACTCCAGGAGCATCTACGAACGCTTTCTGTGCTCTTCCGCAAGCTGCGCCTCGTCTACGATAAATGCAACGAAAACTGTGCCGGCCTCGACCCCATACCTCCAGAGGTGAGACACGACAACACTAAGAAATATGCTAATCACAGCTTTCTCTTACTGACGTTATTGAATTTCTGTTAAAAGTTGGTAAAATAGTCACATTTGTGAAACTTCCTTCCATTTCCAAAGGAAACCCGTTGTGCTTTTTCCCCATTTCCTGTCACATATATACACACAGTTATATCAGTTATTTTATACCACCAGTGGTGCACTTTCCATAATTATTAAAAATAAAGTTGTGAAGTTTATTAATGAAATGTTTTTGCAACATTCATCAATACAAAATATTTCAGAAGAAACATGTAATAATGAAGAATGTGTCAAAATACAGTCATACAAACGGGGGGAAAAAATTAAAGAAGATTAGAAAAGCATAAATGTAAGCTCCAAATGATTGAACAGTTGGTGTATTAATATAAAACAGAGTCATGAAAGTGCAGCATCAAGAATGAAAATACAGTGCAACTCAGTAGTTAACAATAAAATAAAAAAGCCTTAAAGGTTTAAAAGAAAAGTAAAAAGTTATAAGAAAGCTTGCCGATATATTTAAATCTTTAAAAGAGGTCTAAAAGGAAATGGCAGCAGTTTGTTACATAACAGAGGAGCTCTAACAGCTAACGCTCAGCCGCCTTCAGTCTTTTAAGTGTGAGGTGGGAACAGTTAGCAGGTTCTTACATTGGCTGGTTGGTTAGGGGACAACAGAGTGCACTTATAAATCATAAAAGGATTGATGAGGAGGGAAAATTAATCTTAAGATGAGCCTGAAACATAAAAAATGGAAAACTTTGAACTTTCCAAAAGGGCTTCTAACATTTCTTTGATCCGTATTTGCTGCACACGCCGGTCCTGTTGCAGAGACTGAAGCAATATGACGCACGTCTACAGTGGCGGCACGCACTGGTTGCATAACGCAGACAAAAGAAGCAGTTGGGATTTGTTGGCTGTGATGTGGAGGAGAGGTGATGACATTGGTGCAAGTTGATTTAAGTATACAAAAGATTGGCGTGCACCTGGGAACACTGAGATTTAATCATGGGTTGATGCATGTCAGTGCACTCGGGTAAAGGTAAGGTAAAGTTAGCCGAAGAGCTCTGTCTGATTACACACATGTACTGATGCACTGAACTTTCCAATGCATTGCCAGCATGGATGTGTGTGAGGACATAAATGTCAGACTCAGTTGGACAATAAATTGTTTTTAAGTCATTAGCTCCATATTACAAAGTCAGTGTGATATGTGATATCAGGCTATGATCTGATTAATTCACCCTGAGTGAGCGAGTGTAATGTGTCCGGCTTCCTGCAGGCTCTATACAGGCACCGCCCTCACCAAAAGTAAATAAAGTATTTGCAGTAGTGAGACATGTTGATTGTGGATTTTGTGTGTTGCTGACATACTGTCCGGAGTCCAGAGTCCACCCAGCCATGCTCAGCCTTAGAAATAACTCCTCTCCCCACCTTAAAGGCTGAGCCCGGCCAACCTATAAAGGAAACTCATTTTGGCCTCTTGTATTCGTGGCCTTACTCTTTTGGTCATTACCCAGGACTCATAATTATAGGTAAAGGTTGGATTTGTAGGTTGACTTGTAAAGTTCAGCTCTCTCTTAACCATGGCAGTCCAGTACAACGCCTATATTTCTGCTCAAACCATACCAATCTGCTGGTCCACCTCTCAATCCGTCTTCCATTCACTCATGAACAACACTCTCCCCCTCTTCACAAAAGATTAATGAAACAAACAAATAAAATTAGTGGGTAAGCAGGCCCGGATCATGCTACAAACATTCTGCTTTGGATTTGGTTAGGTATTACATGCTGAAAGGAGATTAAATGAAATACACATTACTCCCAGCTTAATATAGTTGTTACCTGATAAAACACATTGTATTATCCTTTGTATTTTACATATTTTGTCCATTTGTTATTACTTTCAAGATGCTGTCTTACCTCAAATTAGGTCATGCTTTTATTATATAAAGCACACCTGCAACTGCATTTAGGTTTTACATGATGAGGCTGTAAGCGGGGAAGTGCTGATACTACATTTTAAGTTGACTGATTGATCTTTTTAGATGTGAACGTCAACAAATGCTTTATATGCTTGTCAGGATTTTTTTTTTTTTGTGCTTTCAGCCGTCGCCTCACATAGTCCGGCTTTTCGTAAAAGCTGTCTGCTAAATTAGGAAGCTGTTGGTTTAAAGGAAGTAGGCCATTGTAACTTCCATATCCCCTTGCTCATGCACACACACACCCTCTCACAAAGCTGCTCACACAAACACACACATATTTACCCTGGGGAACTCTTATCTCACCTACTCCCTCTAGGTCTGTCTTTTCTCTGCCTGCAGCAGATTCATTGGTCGTTTCAGGTGAGTCTCCAGAGCCTCTTTACTGCTGGTTACAGTCACCATCCACCTTCAGGAGCAACAACACCACTTTGCCTCTTAGCCCCGCTCCTTCCGTGCCTGCCTTCACAGAATGATTGCACAATTGTATCCCCCCCCCGACACACACATAAATGTACAACATAGAAATGCAAGTGGTGCAGTGTAACTTGGCACAATAGCATGTTTTCGCCACATGTGCAATTCCACACGCACTGGCTCGCTGGGGGTGCACTCTGTGAGGCACCATGCGGGGCTCCGGCACGGCTATCCACTACTGTTTGATTGGATTTATGACTGCGGCAGTCCCTTCCCAATTTCTACAGATTGGCTCGGAGCTAATCTTTCTCACCAGGCTCCTACTGAGGATAAAGGAGGATGTGGGAGGAGACCAGTCTTAAATTGGAACAAATTTGTGATGGCTGCCACCACGTACATTTTCTGCATTGAGGAGTACAGTCAGCGAGAGGCATTTTGAACGATCTGTTCAAAGTGACTCTCGTGTGCAGTTGTGCCCTTAAATCAAAGCCGGTGACGGGTTTTCTTTGACATTTTCCTTTTGCCGTTCCTTCATTGAGTCATTACACCATCTGGCTATTTTTTTTCCTCCCCCTGCTCATTCCACCTTATTTAAATGTTTATTCATTTCCCCCCGAGGCTGAGACCCAGTCCGGTGCTGACCAGCCAATAGCTCCTCTCACCATGTTTGTCTGGGGCTGAGGGGTTGTTGATTTTGGCCCCAGCATGCATGCCATTTATCATCCTAGAGAATTCAGGTGGCTGCCTGACAGCCGCTCACTATTGGCTGCCTGAAACAGGAAGTGGAATCAATGACTCGGGCAGCGTGACCTCATCTCAGCCTAATTAGCAGCAGACCCGTTTAATGAACAGCTGGACCAACTGCACACGTCAGCGCTTTCGCCCCTTTTTCTTTCCACTTGTCGTTCGTTGCAGCTTTTTGCTTGCCCCTTCTCAGACTTTAATCTGCTTTCTTCCTTTTTAGATGCATTTTTCTTCCTCCTCCCCACATTTTCTACCACTTTCATCTTCTTTTCTCTGATATCTGCTAGATATTGGATCTCTGCTCATTTCCTTCTTTCTCTCGGGCCGGTCTGTTTGTCCTTGTTGGCTTTGTCTCTCTGTCTTTTTCTGCTTTTCCCATGTTGTTCTTTCCCTGTGGTCCCAAGTCTTGCTCTCCTCTTGTCATTTCCTGCAGTGAACAGCTATGCCATTTCATTTCCCTCTCCTCTTACACATTCACCCTGCTGTTTTTTTTTCCAGTCTTTTTTTACCCTTTTCTTTTTGTCTCACTGAGGCAACCTGGAGAACTTCATTAGGCCATTCTTCTCGGTCAGCCAGGAAACCACATCCATCTTTCTGTGGAAGAGGCAGGGGTTATGACTCACACTTTGACGTGCACGTGCTGCATAGCTACATGTACACACACACACACACACACACACACACA
This sequence comes from Rhamphochromis sp. 'chilingali', assembly GCF_963969265.1. Classification (NCBI taxonomy): domain Eukaryota; kingdom Metazoa; phylum Chordata; class Actinopteri; order Cichliformes; family Cichlidae; genus Rhamphochromis; species Rhamphochromis sp. 'chilingali'. Next base: position 25,400,964 of record NC_137944.1, read on the forward strand.
CACACACACACACACACACACACACACACACACACACACACACACACACACACAAAATACACTCTCCATCCATCTCTCCCAACCTACTCAGCACATTTCATTTTCCCCCCGCGGGCTGCCAAACTGAGCCCACCACCTTTAAAATGTGATATGTCGTTGGCTTCGGCCTCAAATTATCTAATGAAAAAACTTTCATCTTTTCCTGCTCAAAGTTGAAGGCGAGCTCATAGTTTGTCTGGTATAATATCCTGCACATGTCCTTGCTGTCTTTTCTCCCTCCAAGAGTCAGAGTTTACAGTTTGGCGCAGAGCTAAGCCTGGAAACTGACAGGAGTAAAGAAACTTTTTCCAGACTTTTATGTCTTTTTGTCATTCTTTATTTTCTTGTGCTTGTCTTGATATTGTCTGGCTCCAACTCTACTCATACACTAGTCAGTCATTGCTTCCAGATGAATCAGGTTACTTAAATCAGCCGTCGACTGTCTGCAGGGCCTCTGCTCCAGCTGCACAACACGGGCCAAAATCTGTAGTCAGTCATAATTTACTGCTTTGCCAAGTCATTATTGGAGGAAGGTTTGCTATTCCACCATATGGGATATTTTTTTTATTAGCTAATGTTGCTTGGAGACTGTCCTACCTAATCTATGTTTGTGATCTTGTCTGGTATGGCAGTATTGTTTTGGAAAGGAAAACAATGTTTTTCTAGATGTTTTTTTGTAACAGGAACTTCTTGCTTCCAGTATTACAAACCATAGCAGAGTCGTCCACAGCCTTTATTAAAACCCATAAAATGTCATGCTATATAAAACTGTTGCTGTCTTTTGAGAATATGAAACTCAGGTTTGACTCCATTTTCACTGCGTGTGCTTTACAGTCTATTATTTTGTTGTTGACAAAATTCAATTTTGTGCAGTCGCTCTGCAAAGATAGCATAACATCAATCACACATTGTCAGTGCAGGTCTTTTATATCCTTGCTGTCTGTGTGTTATGAGGAACAGTGTGTTCTCAAGACATTCATAGATTACTTGATGTGTGACTGCAGCAAGCCTCCTGCTCCCCTACCCACACCGAGGTGCCCACTAGGGGGCAGTGTGACGCAAAGCAGCAGGCAGTGACCCTGTCGGCTCTCGGGAACGCTGCCTCGCCTGAAGGCTCTTGCACATCAGCCTCACTCTAGTGTCAAGCAGACAAGGTCAAGCACACAGAGTGTTTAAAAATGAATTAATCTCCCACTCGCTTTTCCCTCTCACTCTTTTCCTGTCCCTGTCTTTCCACGTTGAAGAGAGTGTTCGAGAACGTACACACAATCCCCATTTTCACCACTTTGTGGGAACAATCGTGCGAGAAGGCATAGAGATATGTTGAATATAGCTTAGTTGAGATTTCCCATACACATGTAAATGTGGCCTATAACTGCGCTCAGTGGGCGTATAGGAAAGATGTGACTAGGCAGCACAGTGCTTTTAATTTATTTGGACCTTAGACGTTAGATTGGGGAAAAACATAGAAGTAGGAAAGAGAATAATTGCATCAGGAGGTGAATCTTTAAACAGATTTTATTGAAAAAACTACGATATGGATCTTACTGTGCGACTCCAAGCAGGGAAACACAATCCAGTTATCTGAATAAGTCAGCATTTTGGGAGCGATCCTCTTACGCTTGTCTTGCTTACAGTAAGTAATACAGCCACATTTTTTTGTTTGCTGTCCCTTCCAGCAACTGATACCCTTTGTGGAAGATGACGGCTCCAAACATGAAGACCGATCAGGTGGACAGAGCCGCTCTGCCAGTGAGGAAAGGAGAGAAATCCTGGAGGTCAACAAGGTATGGTGTTCTGGATGAACAGCACAACACTGACAGGCTTACAGGTTTGATTTCCAGCCTGTAACAACACGAGGAGAAGCTTATTAGAGAAAAAATGGGAAAGGTTTGAAAAGGCTCACAGTGATATCTCAGTCTCTTTTTATTTCAGCTATAAACATGGTGTTATTTCAGTGATGTTTCAGTATCATTGTACAGACAAGACATGATAATTAGGCGTGCAATTTATTCCAGATGAATAATTTTACTCAACATCATTAACCCGAATTTTTAATTGCAGGTTTGCTCTTATTTGAATTGCAACCATCCAGGTTGTACAGAAGGTTTGTGCAAAAACAAAATTAAGAGGCCACACTTGATAAACTTTGTCTGATGATAGTGGTTGTGTGTTTAAAGGAGGTCATGATACCACTGGGAAATCCTATTAACCACAAATGCATTTTACAACATTTTCCTGGGGACTAGATTCATCCTCAGCTATCTTTTTTTTTTTTTAGTTTAATTTTTATCAAAACCTGAATCTCCTGGTCAGTCGGGGAACCTGAGGAGCAGTTTGAAGACCCAATATTTGAACCTAATGACATTTTTCCAACTGTGCAGGAGGAGCATACGGTTAAAATGAAGGAGACTCATCTCATATGAGGTTTACTGTTGATCTTATTGAACCGAGCAGATATTATGTTGTGACTGATTCAAAATGAACTCAATTTGATATGTTGTGCAGCTGATTCTGTTTTAATGCGCACCACTCAAGCATCACCTCCACATTTAATCCAGCACAGTGTGGTATACAGATTTTATTGTAGTAATTATTATTGTTATTATTATTATTATTATTGGGTTTTTAAAAATTAATTTGAAGTTGTCTAACTTAATTCCTAATTCCTACGTTTTTGAAAAGGCTTTGTAGTCGTGTTGCACCTCGGGTGTCTGAGAGTCGTGTTCGATGTTTGTCTGTCTGCATAAAAGTGTTTAATATTAGTTTGAGTGCAGCACCTGGACTGGCTGACTGATTCTTACCATATTTAATGAAGAGGCGGATGTAATTCCAACCTCAGCCTTCCAAGGAAATACAGGGACTTTTGGGAGTATTTGTGAAACATTGGAGTGCTGATATAGACCTACAGGCATGTGATTCTTATATAATCATCATATTAATAATAAGTTTGTTGTCTTTGTTGCCAGTGGCAGGGAAATTGAATAACACATGATGTCTTCCAGGGGGCATCCCTGAGTTTTGCTGACAATGTAGTTCTGTTTAATTGCATTTTCCATGTAATTTTTGCCAATCTGGGAGTTGATTATAATGTAACTTATTTAAATGAGACCTTGGCTGAGTTGCAACTTCCTGTGAACTCACCTGTATGTTAAAAGACATGCTACCGTGTGCCTTACCCATAGACTGTACCTCAAAGATGGATGTAAACACTGCGACTACACCCACTGGTTACTGGACTATCATTTTAAAACCTCGCTATGCTGATTAATTTAGTTTATTTGAGCCAGAAAGCACAGCAAACTGCACTATTTTTTTTGTAAAATCCATTAAAAATGCTCATACATCAAAGGCGGTGAAAACATCCAAATGAGTATATGAAATTAGCAAAGGTGAGATCTGAAAAGCAGCTGTCAGCTACAGCTTCCTGTTTGGCCTTATCAGCCATATGCCATAACTTTAAGCCTTATTCCTCAGATGGATGAGTTATAATAAAAAATCTGCCCCCTGTACTGGTTTTATGGAGGAGGAAACTATCCATAGAGGCCAAAATGTTTTGGGCTTTTTTGTGCTAAGCTGTAAATATACTTTTTAATCCTGTGCAGTTTGACATTTTAACATGGGAGTCTATGGGGCATTGACTGCTTTTCAAGGCAGCCTCAAGCAGCTGCACTGGGAGCTGCAGTTTTCTGTGCTTGCTGCTTCTTAAACCCCAGAGTTTGCTACTTGGCTGTGCCTCAGTCACTCTTTGCTGCTCCCCCACAGTGCAAAGCAGTGAGTAACACTAGCTAATGTTAGCTTAGCAATAGAGTTCACTAATGGCTACTTGTTCTCAGTGCATCACTGACTGCAACACAAACTCCAGAGACAATTTAATTTGTATTTTGCTACTGACAGCGTTAGCAAGGAAGCAAAGTAAGGTTGGACACTAGCTGCTATGTTGGGTGGGTAGAAGTTTGTCTGTGTTAGCAGGTATGTTAACATTTGGTAATGTAAGCCAAAAAAAGCCATTTTATGTGATCATCCTAGCCAAACGGTTTGTGACCAAAGTAACATAAACAGGTTGTTCGATCTGTGGAGGGATCTTGGCCTCTGCTCCAGCTTAGGGATTCATTAGCAAAGCTCTGCACATCCAGTCATAGTGGTGATATTTGGATTTGTTGTGTTTTGGTCTCAGTGTTCATCTACGGTCATGAACACTGACATTGCTAAGGTGTTTGCAACATATGAAAAATAATTAAAAATAATGGCGGTAATAAATCAAAAAGCAGCGAAAATGCTTATCAGCTTTTTAGACACCTCTGTAGTATATAAATACATTTTAGATCGCAGTAACAGACTGAGCTGAGCTGACCTTCAACTACAAAGAGCTGTGTGGGGAAAAAATAGTAGCTGGAGGTGTTTTAAATATTAACAAGAAGAAAGAAGAGATGACTTGATTTTTTTTCCCCATATCTTGTGTAAGGTGTTCACGTTTGGTTTCAATTGTCAGACATCAAACACACCTAAGAGCTTTTTTTAAATTTATTCACTGTCAGATAAGTTTTCGCTCAGCTGTGATAGAGCGGCTATTTTCTAGCGATCTGAAGTGCAGTGCAGCTTTTCTTCGGACTGACATGCCAGCGACAGTCAGGACTGAAATGTTGAAGGTAGATTAGATCCCAAGTCACGACCTAAACAAACGAGTTGAGTATGAGAAGTCAGTTACATGGAAATGTGGGCCCTTATATGTTAATTAAACAAATTGCACAATAGGAAATGTTGTGGATGAAGCTTTGAGAGGGAAAAGGCTTTTTAGTGTCATCTTATTCTTAAAATAAAGACCCATCCTGATTGATTTAGTAAGGCCTGTGGTTTCTTTGGTAACAGCAATAGCACTGTCAAAAATGCCAAGAAGTATTACACTCATGTCACATTTTGCAGACAAATGTATAGATTGGTTTTGACCTTGTGGATAGATGCACTAAAATTTCTGTGACAGGTTCATAATGGTGTGTTTCAAATACATTTTTTTTCTGAAGCAATAGCAGGAAATGTTGGCTGTATTGGACCCACTTTATCAAAGATTTAAAGTGATGATACTTCATTCAGCGGGGGAAAATAGACCCCATCGCTATGAGTGAAATCTCTGTAGCTACTTCAGAAAATTTAGGCTAGTATAAAAACAGGGTGTGATTTTAGTCTTAAGGATTTGTAGCTCCATATTTTAATTGCACAAGCACAGCGAGATGTCAGAGTGGACTGTGTGGGCGTCTCCAGGTGCACTTGCTATTTTGGTGTATGTAGATCAGCATGTAAAAGAGGAGGATGAAGCTGGAGGCTGTGGTGGTTAATGAACTTCCAGTCAGTCACATCACTGATTTCATTGCGCTAAAGCAGCTGTACCAATCAGACTGCATGACAAGAGCAGATCAACAAGTGACAGCAGGCTTCTAGCAGTCCGAAAACCAGACGCAGATGGTTTGGCTTTTTGTCAGGCATGTTCAATAATGATAGTGATAAATAATACAAAATGTTGGCAAAGCTAAGAGCATTATAGCTTCACTTTTATTTTGTGTTGGGATAAAAGTCGCATATCTACACACAGTCATAATGAACGCGTGTCTTCCAGTTTTGAGTAGGGCTACTTTGCGACATCATGCTGTCATTTGCATACAATTAAAGGTACGGTAAGTACTGTTTTTGAGTTTATTTAAAAGAAAAAGAATGGTGAACTCATAAATGTGCCTTGATTAGTGTGTAATCATGCCTTCCAACAAATTAATGCATTGTCATAAACTTAAAGCGAAAAAATAAAGAGTGAATCCATTAAAAAGTCTTGTGAAGGGGTTGCTGGTTTGTGGAAACCGCTATCTTGCCCCCTGTCGTGTTTTGTGTATGTGGCTAGAAACAGGCCAAATATGTAGTATGCCTTATATAAGTCCCATTTGTGACCTTTAAACTATATATAACCATTTAACATTAGAATAATCTCAATCTCTTCCTCCTCGCCTCAAACGTCATCTCCTGAACTCAAATCAGGATTTATTCCCGATATTGTTACAAATACTTATTGTCAGCTTTTTAGACATGTGACCCTCCCGTCTCAGCTGACAAAGAACTGGCTAAACAACTACAGACAAAAAACAACAAATAACTTCATCCTACTCAGAGTTTTTATTGGTGAAAACTATACGTAGAGGCCAAAACACTTTTGGTAACAGGTTCTAAACATGCTTGTTTCCCCTGTAAAGTTGGGCATGTTAACATGGTAGTCTAAGGGGATTGACTCCCTTTTGGAGCTAGCCTCTAGTGGCTGCATGAAGAACTGCAGCTTTTTAACACTTCCAAATAGTTTTATTTTTCAGCTCCACGGGTCCAGGAAACATCACAAAATTTATACAGAAAGCGAGAGTCCGTCATTGCCAATTGAATCCGGTTTTTAAGACGTCAAACAGAAAGTGAGAGGAGATCTCACCAATTGGTTCATGAATTAATACCCAAATTGGTGTGTGGACAGTGTACCTCTTGCTTGGGTTTTGGTATGATTCTTTTCTTTCAAAGGTGGTAGAGGCTTGTCCGTTTCTTTCAGTGTAAACCTTTGTCAAATTTGCCTCCATGTCTCCTTTTTCAACTCTGACATGTTTTTTTTACTCTCCCATGTCCCCTGGATCGTTTTAGGAAAACGTAACACAATTAATCATTGATTCAGTTAAATAAATAAATAAATAATAATGGATTGGATTTATATAGTGCTTTTCGGGGCCCTCAAAGCGCTTTACAATTCCACTATTCATTCACTCTCACATTCACACACTGGTGGAGGCAGCTACAGTTGTAGCCACAGCTGCCCTGGGGCAGACTGACAGAAGCGCCATCGGCCCCTCTGGGCATCACCAGTAGGCGGTAGGTGTAGTGTCTTGCCCAAGGACACAACGACCCAGACTGTCCGAGCCGGGGCTCGAACCGGCAACCTTCCGGTTACAAGACGAACTGCCAACTCTTGAGCCACGATCGCCCCGCAGCCACGATTGGAGCGATCGTGGCTGCGGGGCGGGGAGGATAGAATCAGTGCTTACAACCACAGATCAAGTTGCCGTGGCATCTGTGCCATGTTGAACTGCTTTGCGATCTTTGAATCTGGAGCTTCATTTTCAGTTCGAGTTTTGTCTGTAATGTTATGGCAGAAGCCGGTGTTTGGAATCTTTTTTCCTTTTCTTTTTTTAGAGCCTGGAATTTCAGGCACATTTTTTACTAAAATTCCAACAAAGCCTCACTTGAATGGACCTCCCACGTTTTTGCACTTCTTCTCCTTCCATGTGGTCTGTACTTACTACCAAAATACCACCTAGATCCATGAAGTGAAATTCAAGGTTAGGAAATTACCAAACAGTTGAATAACTACTTGTGCTGCAAAACAAAACAAAAGGGGTAGGGCGAGAAAAACGTCAGTATTATTAAGGTTGACGAGGGTAAATGGGTTGTTGGTTTGAAAGGAATAGGTGCTTTTACATGGCGTTTGTTTGAACTGGGCGATGCGATATGAAGTAGGTTCTCTAAACACTGACAAACCCTGCTCTGTGATGTTTTGACATTTGTCATAATAGATTATTTTGAGTCCTGGATTAGGTTTAATCTCTCCCTGGGAAGCAGGCCCATCATGACGACAGCAAAGCACTACATGCAAATATCCGCCCTGGGTCAGTGAAACCTATACCAGGGAGTTAGAGTACGCAGGCAGCAGCCACACAGAATATCTCCCATATCTCAAGTGAGCATAGTGGTTATTAACAGTGGAGTATGGCATAGATTTAGGTAAAGCACACTGTGCGTTATTTAGGATGACTTTTTATTTCCCCTCGTCAGTAGGGGATTTGCTTTGTTTATATATACAGAGAGTGTGTGTGTGTGTGTGTGTGTGTGTGTGTACTGAGTGAGACAAAGAGCTCTTAGTTCTTTCTTCAGTGAGAAGAGATCGAGTTTGCTTTACTCGTGTTTCCAGTGTGTGTGTGTGTGTGTGTGCTGTCTTGACGCCCTGCTCTTCTCTGTTTCTTCTCTTTGTACGTGCATTGTACTGGCTCTGTACAGATTGAACATGCCACTCTGTCTGCGTTTGCTGCAATGATAATAGTCCAAGGTCAGAAGTGTCAGCAGAAGAGATGAGCAGAGCTCCCCTGGCTGCTTTTTAAATGTTAACACTACAGTGAAACATTGCAGCGAGCCTTCTACTCGACTGCACTCAGTCTCTTCACCTTTGCACACAACGCTACCACACTCACAAAAAGAACATTAGAAGCCTGCCGGAGCAAGTGCTTAATCCAATCCTTACAATTCTGGAGTAATGCAAAAAAGGAAGGGGAAAAAAGTATCAGATCTGTGTGTTTCTCTCACATTAAACACAAGAGCTGAAAGTGAATAAAGTTTAGACACCTTTGTATCGAAGTGATAGCCTTATTTGTGACGTGACCTTCCTCTTATGCAAAGCATTAGCATGCAAATTGATTTCTGTCAAGTGATCCGAGTATATACAGATTGGGAAGACAAGCTGTCCTAATGCGCTCTGGGAAAGCTTTTTTCACATTCTGCAATCCTCAACACTAGCAAGACGTTATTATGGAATATAAATTAAAAACGCTCTTTACACTGTACAAAAGATATGTTATTTCATACTTATTTTTTTAGTTTAGGGCTTGTTGTTGACTTAATAAGTGGGCTTATTTAAAGCATAATTGAGATTTTAATTCATCGTTCCTTTGCAGGCGCCTCCTGTTGTTTTCATGTGGACAAGTAAAACTTTTGTTTACATAAAGCGCTTCTTACCAAACTCTTATGAGTAACCTTCAATCATAACAAACTTGCTGTGTGTGTGTGTGTTTTCTTTGTGAAATATTTGAAAACCTGATTTCCATAGAAGCTTGAAACCTGTATTGTTTACAAGTCTAATAGTCTTCCCTTTTCTTGCATGTGTTGGTGCATTGCTGCATATCTCTGAGCTTTACCGTCCCCTGTGGATCAACTAAAAATGCGAAACCACTGGCAAGAATGTATATCACGTCATCGGCAAGCAAAGTAGACACCCACATGGCATTACTAGTTGTTAGAAATAATACCTTTTATGCTTTGACTTTCCTACTTCAGAAGCTGAAAAACACCCAACAACTGAATATATTTAAATAATGAGTTATAAACCATAGACCATGTGTGCTTTGGATGCTCTGTGGCATGCAGGGTTTATGTCAGTGTATTACAAGCTGTCCAATACAGCTCCACCCTTCTGTCAGCGGACAAAGGACAAAAGCAACAGGTCTTATAGAGCAACAAATCCAAATTTCAAGTGTTTGGTTCAAATTGTCAAGATATTCCAAAATGGTCAGGAGAGAGGTTTAACAGTGGGTGTCTACAGCCATCTGTCAAACATGGTGGAGGCTCTGTCGTGGTTTGGGGGATCTTGACAGCATTGATGGAATTATGAACACAGACAGCAACAGCTTCGTTTTTCCCAGATACATTGCTAATACAGTAAAAGCATAGCTGGATAAAAACACAGACACCACCAGTCGTGGATTGACCTCCCTGGAGCTTGAATCTCAACATTAATGAAGCAGTGTGAGATCATCTTGACAGAACAGAATAAAAGGCAGCAAACATCCAAATAGGAGCTTTGGGTGTCCTTCAAGAAACCTGGAGCACTATTCCTAAAGAATACTTAAAAAAATTACAAGAAATCTTGCCTATGAGATTCTTAGGGAAGAATAAGGGTAGTCATACCAAATATTGACTTTAAAGCTTGTGAGGGTTCTGTAGACTCTGTTTTTTTGCCTTTTCTGCTTTATTTTCATGTAAATTTGTACATATTTTTGAACATTTCCACTCCTGCTTCCCATTTCCTATCAAAATATAAAGAAATGAGAGGTGGCTCGAGGCTTTTGCACAGTACAGTACTTGTGTTTGCTCTCATGTTATTTTTTTTCTGTCTGTACTGAGATGTATAACAGTTGTTTGCTTGTGATCCTTTCTGTTTTTTATTGTAATTTTTTTAGTTCTATTATTGAAGAAGTTTTCTACCACGATGAAGTTTTTTAAACTTGAACTTTTCAGACATTTCCAATCTGGCTCTTGGATTTCTGGTGTATGCCTCATGTGTTTGGAAAAAATCGTGTTTAGCTGTGATTCTGCCCAGGGTGCCCAGCTGTGCGTTAAGGCAGCAGTAAGGACACCAAGCTTTGGGGAGTTAGAGCAGTTAGCCTGATCAGCAGAGTAGAGACGCAGCAGGACAGGGGGAAGCAGATGTTTGCAGCCTGGCTACATCTGCTGCACTCACTCCAGCCAGATAGGATAGTTCTGGATGAGAGGGGGAGGAGGAGGGTGCGATATCAGCAAGCAGAGAGAGATAAAAGAAAAACAGAGAGAGAGAAGAGATGGGAGAGAGAGGGCTAAATGGCAGGCAGCGAGATATTATGAAAAGGATGAAGAAGTGAAAGATGAAAGATTTGTGATAAAGAAATAAAAGAAAAGTCTGGGAGCAAAGCTTTCTCTGGAGGAAAAGAAGAGAATGAAATGGACCGCTCAGGTGGGAAAGGTGTTTGAAGATGGATCACCAGACAGATAGCCATTTTGTCATGTTGAGGATAGATGTGTGAAGCAGAGGGAGACAGAGGAAGACAACCGAGAGGGGGGAGGGACACAAAACAAAGCAAACATGTAGCAAAGTGCAAGAAATAAAAGCATTCCTGCGTTGCATTTGTGATGGATCAAATGGTATACAACAGTAGCAACGAATCAGGGACTCCTTGATGTACAGAAAGGTAGAAACAGGTAAAAGATGGATAAAAGGATGGATTGATAGATGTGTAGACAGCTGTGAATTGTCAGAGCTAAGCCGCTCCCATTCAGATAGTGTCTTCAAAAGGAATAACAGAAAACTGATGAAACTAAGCTGCAGCGTTGAAAAAAGGAGGCCTTCTTGTAGCAGGATGCCGACACAGGGGGAAGATTGATGCATAAGTGAAAAGATAAGTCCAAGCTTGCTGCAGACTCTCTGACTGATATGTCACAGTGGTTTAGCTTCATAGTCCCCCACAGAAATGCCAAAAGAAGATTTTTTTTTTCTTTGTAGAAAAGATGGCATCTATCAAACTTTAAATTCACTCACTGCTGTAAATAATGAACAATGGCGTAATGTATTGTCATGGGATGATAGGATGGCGGCCTAACAGAGTTCTGAATCCATGGATGGGTTTTTTTGCATGCTCTGCTCTCAGTGAGCTAATCTCAGAGCAGAAACTATAATGGTTACCGCTCAACAAAAGGGAGTGATCTGAGGGAGGCCGTTGAAGTGCGTTTTGTTTTATACAAAAGGAAAGAATGGAAAGTAAGGACACACAGTCATGGTTAAAAGAAAGTAAAATCTGAGGTGTTGCATAAGTTCCTGAAATTAGGTAAATACAACCTGAGATGAGCCATTCTAGTATTACTCCACATCATCATTCATTAAACAAAAAGAACCACGTTTAGCAGCAATGACTTGAAAAAAATCATTTTCTAGATAATTTTCTCAGTGGGTTCGCTCTCTTTCCCATCGTTGCACTAATTCATTGAAGTTTTTGAGAATTTGCACATATGCACAGCTCCTTTGAGGTCCAGCCACAGCATTTCAGTTGTTGCTGTTTTGCTTGGGATCACTGTTCTGTTTCGTGACCCTATTTCAGCCAGACTTTAGCTGACGAACAGATGACCTCAGATTTGATTCTAGAATACTTTGTTATTCAGAGGGGTTAATAGTGGACTCAATGATTGCAAGATGTCCAAGTCCTATGGCTGCAAAACAAGCTCAAATCATCACCGCTCCACCACCATGCTCGACAGTTGGTATGAGGAGTATATGCTGTGCATTACATAGCTTTGCTCTCGTCTGTGCAAGGGGCATTATTCCATAGGTCTTGTGGTTTGTTCAGATGCAGTTTTGCAAGAGGCTTCCTCCAAACAAGCAAGCAAGTTTTCAGTCTTTTTTTTAAAAAAATTGTTCTTGCATGAATTTTAACATCTTACATGCTAAATGAGGGCTGTAGCCTGAGATGTCTGACCTTGGCATGAATTTGCTGGAATGTTCTGGAAGACTAGCAACTCTTGCAAATCTTGTCCCTAAATGTGTTTGGCCAAATAACCCTTATCAGATTGATAGGCAGCAGCAATTACTTTTTAAGATCATTGCTGATGTCTTTCCTCCTATTAACACACACCTGAATGCACCAGACCAACAAACTGACAAAACGTGAACTTTTATAGAGGTGCTCATTCTGGCTGATGATCAATTAATCAAATGTGTTTGAACAGCAGCGGCTGGCAACTACTTTCCCTCTAAATTGAGCAATAAAAGTGTACTTAATTTTTCACACACTCCTTCTGCATTTTGGGGTTAGTTTTTGTTAAATAAATGATGACACGGTATAATATGTTATGTGCTGTTGCTCACTGAAAGTTGTGTTTACCTCATTTTAATGAAAAGAAATGTAAAACCTTAGAATTTCAAGAGTGTTTACTTTCTTGTTGCCTTTTTAGCCATATAGTTGACTATCCAGATGTTTGTTCACTAGGTAGATATTCAGTTTTTTAATTTGGAGTTTGGATTTTTTGCTAAAATTCGTTTGTGTTTTTTCTTTAATATGTAAGTTTATTTTTCCAGCCAACGTCCCTCTCCCTCACAGCAGCGATCATCACGCTTCATTTCACCAAAATTGCTAAGGTAGTAATTTTGTTACTAAATTTAGCCATTTTCCAAGCCCTCTTGGCAGGTTCGGGTTGAGATTACTTTGTTTGTACCCGTAGGTAGATCTGGTCTGCAGTCGATGAGTCACCCATCCTCTCATGCACATTTCCAAAACACACACAAATAACAGACAACAACATAATGAAGAGATAAATCATGCGTCATGTTCATCTGGGTGATTGCTGCTAGAACAAGCTGTTTTTACACAGTGTTGCTGCGCTTTCAAGGGACACGAGCCTTCGTCCATAAGGAAGACACTGAAACTCGCTGTGGAAAGGGTGCCAACGAATTGGTGCAAGTGTGATTTAGGAACACTGGGTTCAGCTCTGGCTCCCCAACTATGTAAGAATCTGACTTTTTGTTCTTTACAGAAACCATAAATATTCAAACAATGACATTAAGGATTGGGATAAAGCAGACTCAATCAAACATGATATAATAAAATCATCATGATTTTGTTAATGTGAAAATAAGAAAGCTTCATCATACAGAAGAGTCATTCAGTTTTAATTAGTAATTGTTCCAAGATGTTTTTATGACTGAGCATGTCACACCTTCTTGAATGTGACCCTTTGTGTATGAGTGCATGTGATCATATCGTTTGTCTTAAATCCCTTTCATTGAAGATGGGGTTCATCGCTCTATATCATAGGTGTCAAACTCTGGCCCACGGGCCAAATTTGGCCCGCAGCCTAATTACATTTGGCCCGCAAAGCCATACCAAATTATTATTAGAGCTGGCCTACTGGTATTATACAGCTAATATATATATTGTTTAGTATTAAGCTTTGCTTGTTCCATATTCAGTTTTTCAGCAAAACTTGTTTGAGTCCATAAGAAGAGATTCATTCTTAAATCTGGAGGAAGATTTTTTTCCAATAAATATTAATGTTAGCCCGCGACCTTGTTCCAGTTTTGAATTTTGGCCCACTGTGAATTTGAGTTTGACACCCCTGCTCTATATAATAAAATCATCAAGGACTGGTCTCATTGTCATAGAGCTGAGTAATAATAATAATAATAATAATAATAATAATAATAATAATAACAGGCCATTTGGAAATCCTTCAGAGTTTTGGGATGGCTTTAATTAGGAACAGTGACAAAAACTGCATATTTCCGTACATTAAGTACATGCTGTGGCTGTAACCACAGAGTTTTTTCAGTAAAAAAAAAAAAAGTTATACCAAAAATCCTACTGTTTCATCCTGACACCAGCAGTTTCTCTTTCACCAGCATTCAGTGGATAAACGAAATAACTGAAATCACAGCATTGGCATCATCTGTCATTTGTGCATGGAGATTCTGTTGCAGTTAAAAAACTTGACATGAGTAGCTATTGACACCCCCCCCCCCCCCCCCCCCCCCCCTACTACCACCACCACTACAACCACCACCCCCTGCTAAACAAGCAAGACTTTGATTATTCACTGCTGAATATTAGTATAGCCCCCCCCCCCCCCCCACCACACCCCCAAAATAAATAAAATAAAAAATGGGACAACCCTAAATCATACCAAACTAATCCTTGTCAGCTCAGAAATGGAAATCCAGATAAAACATATTGGCATATCTACTGTGGTGTAAGCCACATGAGGGATGTGGTGAAGCCTGACATTGGTTATTTTAGGTTATTGGATCTGAAATTGGTTAGAGGTGTCATTTTTGGTAAACCAATCAAGTGAAGCTGAGAGACATATTAGTTTATGCAAACATGTCTTTTAGGATTAACATCCCCTTAATAGAACAACCCACCAGGACAGTGTTAAAACTGGTGATATGCAGAGGTTCCATCATCATTGAGATATGATAGCTGTTGGGCTTCTTCTACCCTCCATAATGTTTGTGGCAAAGAGATATTTTTTTTAGTCCACAGGGGATTGTAAGTTTATCAGCATGTGATTAAAGTGCAGCTTTAATTCAAGGGGTTTTACTAATATTGTGCATGAACTGTTAAGAATTACAGCCATTTTTATACACAGTCCCTCATTCTTAGATGTTGGAAATTAATGAGGTAAACCTAGATGAAAATCCTTCGTAGTCAATGACTGCGTGGAATCTTAAGCTCGTGGACATCAGCAAATGTTTCCCCCCCTTAGTTGCTCTACTAGACCTCTACTCAAACTGCCTTCAGTTGCTCGTTTGTGAATCTGTCTGCTTTCAGGGTTAGGTTGTGGAAAAGCATGTTGCACTGGTTTGAGATCAGGTGACCGACTTGGTCATTGAAGAATTTCCCATTTATTTGCCTTGAGAAACTCTTGGCTTGCTTTTTGCAGTTTGCATTGGTTTGTTAGCCAGCCTACTTCATCCTGCCAGTTCTATCAGCAGCCACATATGCACTGGTCACTGGCAGCCGTGCATAACCATGGCATAACACCATGTTAAACTGATAATGTGGATCCTGAGCTGCTTCTCTCCTTCTTCATACTTTTCTCATCATTCTGGTAAATGTCTGTTGGTTTCTTCTGTCCAAGATGTATTTTATTTGATTTTACATAACTATTCAGGTTTTTTAGATGTAGAAGTCTAATTTGACCTTATTGTTCTTGAGTGTAATCAGTGGTTCAAACATTGTTGTAAACCCTCAGTCAAACTTCCATTCTTGATACACCCGACTCTCCAGGAATGTTCTTGACTCAGATTATGTTAATTATTTTTAACAATGTACTAGATTTCTGATTTGTCCTTTTCTAAAGTTTTTTCTGTCTATCTAACAGGTTTATATGGAATTACAGTCTAATGATGGCCTCCCTTACTTGCCTCTTGTTATGTAAAATTACACAAAAAAGCTATAAAATACATACTCAACACTTTATTTTTGGAGGACTGTGTATAAAAATGGCTGTAATTCTTAAACAATTTATGGTATTTAAAAGAAACAAAACAATAACCCTGAATTAAAGCTTAAAGTCTGCCCTTCAATCACATGTTGATTGTTTGATTTATATTTGATTGTGGTTGTGTAGAGAGACAAATCTACTAAAAATGCGTTTTTGACGCAGATATTATGGAGGCCTACAGCATAGATATAATGCAGACACATAATTCCCACGCAGGTTCCACTGCACTGTATTTCAGGAAAATGTTACAGTTTTTATCAGGATCAGAATTCTTTATAAATGCTTAAGGCAATGATGTGGTTACAGTTGCTCCAAGACAATATGTACAGTGACAGACTGAACTAAATTAAATAATACGATATATGACAAAGTTACAAAATATAAGAAATAGTTCTTTTATATACAAACAGCTCAATTAGTCATCTCCAGAACATGGATTAAACATAGATAGATTAACAGAGATTAAATAAATATGATTGATATTTTATTCTAAAATATATTTTATTTGACTGTAGAGGATGTGCAAAAGAGTGTATTGGATGTACTGTGCATTGGATGGAGGAGTTGAACAGGGAGATGGCCACAGGCAGGAATAATTTCCTGTGCGTTGGTGCATTGTGTAATCTCAGTCTCTCACTGAACGTGCTTCTGTGCCTGGCCAGCACGCCATGGAGTGGGTGGGTGGTATTGTCCAGCATTGTCCTTATCTTGGACAACATCCGCCTCTCCGACACCATCTTAAGGGAGTCCAGCTCCGTCCCCACAACATTACTAGCCTTGTGGATAAGTTTATTGAGTCTGTTAGCAACCTGCTGCTCCAGCATGCAACATCATAGAGGATGGCACTGGCCACAAAAGACTCATAGAAAATCCCGAGCATTGTCTGAAAGATGTTAAAAGACCTCCGCCGCCTCAGAAAATAGAGACGACTCTTGGCCCTTCGTGTAGAGTGCAGCAGTGTTTTTTTTAACCGAGTTCAGTTTTTTATCTATGTGTACTCGGATATATTTATAGTCCTCCACAATGTCCACACAGACTCTCTGGATTGAACCAGAGGTCACAGGTTTTCTGTTTCCCCTAAAGTCCTCATTCAATTCTTTGTAGCATGCAACATTATAAGCGCTTTGTTTCCATTGTGATTGATTTCTATTTTGTTTTTAAAATTTTATTTCTGTCTCTCTAGACCTTTATTTGACAGAACTGTGTAGAGCACAAAGGGTGGATGAGGGTGAATGCAGCTATGGTGGTTTTAAAATCTGGGCTTCATGGGGTATATACTGTACTGCCTGGGAGCTACTTGGCTGCCCCATCATCCGTCCCTTTTCTTAACCACTTCTCCAGCTTAGGGTCACGGGAACCTGAGCTGTCTGAGGGTGTGAGGCAGGTTACACCTGGGATATGTTGCCAGTTCGTCACAGGTGAACTGATGTGAAAAGGCAAATAAAAATAGGTAGAAACCATAGCCTATGGTAAATGGTAAATTTTTGCCTTTACCATCTTAGCTTTTTGAAAACGCACATCACAAGAGAGGCGTGGGTGTGACTGAAACTAAGCGATACTGCTGGGACCCTCCTTATGGACATCAGAGGTGACCCTAATGTACAAAACGACCATCATTTTACATTAAATAAAGATTGAGATCATTAACTCATCAGCTCCTGGTTATTTAGAGGAGGTGCCCCCTGTTGGCCATTAGATAGAATGCAAGTTTAATGTACATGTGCATTAGCTTCACATTTAAGACACAGAAATCATATCCATTATTCATATACAATATGTGATTGAAACACACATATTAACAATACCTGTAGATGCCTTTAAAAGAACTGCATTTTGAGTTAGTAATCTTGACCCTTGTGGGTTAGCTGTCACTTTCCATTTGGCCTCAGACTTCTATCCTACCCTCTGTTCAGCTGGGCCTAAAGCCCACCCTTAAAGCTTGTGGCGTGAACAGGTAGTAAACATAAAGATCAGAGTAGGATGCAGTGGAAGCAGAAGGGGGATGGGCAGAGGAGAAGCAGATAAATGACTCCTTCATGGCAATGTCTGGCTGCTTTATGGGGCATCCTGGCTGTGAGTGATAGCCTTGCTCTCGTTATCTGTCGATTGGGGTAATTGCTGTTTGTCGGAGTCTGGCTGACGGATGGTGATGCAATCTGCCCAGAGCTGGAATGGGTGGAGGGGGGAGGTTACGCTCTCATCACTCTCCACAAGTGTTTTTATTAGGAAGCACATTGTGTGACACTATGTGTTTTAACTTAAGTGTCTTTGAGTGTGTACATTCCCTTCTATACATGTGTGCGAATATGAATTTGTGCCTTTTTGCCTTATGTTGAAGTATACAACCTATTTATTATCTTTTAATGCTCACTCCCATGCATGCAAGTGTAAGTGAGCTGCAGTCTTTGCATATGTTTGTGAGAAGAAGCAAAGTTTATCTGAGCGTGTGCAGAAGTCAACAGTGTTTGCATAAATGTTTTAGATGCAATCGTCATAATTCATTGAAGCCTAATGGGTTGCGATTGCTCAATCTCTGTGCTGCAGACCCCTGGTAGCAAGGAATGTGATTGTGCATATCAATTCAGGGTCCCCAGTCAGCCACATGTTTCTGCTCCAGTAAAAAAAATAATAATAAAAACAGGACTGAATTATCTCGTCCTCAAGTGACCATAAATTGCAGCCATTCATTACTGGTCACACGCCAATTAATGGAGGAAAACTAGGAATATGAGAAATAAAGTAGCCAGCAGATCATTTCTCGGAGTGCTGATTCAAATACAGCTTTGTGATTTGAGTAGCTTTCACTTTTGCCAGCTTTCTGTAGCGAGGGGTGTCCAAGTCTGAGGGAATCAGCCTCCTTTCTGCCCGCCTGACTGACTGATTGGCTAACCGATTGACGGACCGGCCGGCTGTCTGGCTGAGTGACGGTGCATTTTGCAGAATGGAGTAAGAATGATTCATTGCGGCTCTCTGGACTACTTGATAATCATTCCATCTGGGGCATGGGACAGGCTCTCTTGTCGTTGGCACATCACTCATCCTTACTTCTCTTCATACAACCCTTCCTTGCGCCATCTCTCCATCCTTCTATCCATCCCAAGGGCCTTGGAGATGACCCTCCACCTTAGAGAGGGACTGTAATGCCAGACCCTTGTGACATGGCAGAACCCAATGCTTTCTCTACTCCATCCCCCCACCCCCTGCCCCCCGCCCCACTCCACTGCTGCAGCCTGCCACTGCCACTCGCCTTGCGTTTGATTTAATACCAGCCTAAGTGTGAATAAATTCCTGTCACAGCCCATTAAGGAGGCCTTGGAGAGATCTGGCCTGTTATTAATTCTCCACAGCTCCTCTCTTCCTCTCCCCTCTTTTAGTTACTATCTCTCCCACTCTGCTGCTGCTGCCTCCCATGCCCCCTCACCCTCTTCCTCCTCCTCCTTCGCTCCCTCCCTCATTGCACACTGTTTTGCTTTTTTAATACCCCGTTAATTACCGTGTCTGTCCTCTTTATTCAAATAAGAAAAGGAGAAATTAAAAGCAACGGGATGTTTGTAATTTCAAATAGAACAGGCATCCACTGTCTGGCTTTGCTCTTCTCTCCTCTCTGGACCTGTCTGAGCTTGCTGCCGGCTCGGTGTATATAATGAATTCTAGTGTTACTGGTGCTTAGTTTTATCTAAGAGCAGGCGCGTATTCTGCCGAGGCCTGATGATAAACAAACGCAACCACCTCACTGTAATAAGACCAGGAGAGAGGGATACTGCTTGGCTGGCAGATGTTCTCGCTGTGTTTTTCTTTTTTAATTTCTTTTGCTTTGCTCCGATTCCCCGTCTCTGTCCTTTTTTTGTCTACCTTTCCACTCACGCAGACATTACTCCCCCTGCTGTGCTCCACTTTCTCCCCCTCCTTTTCATACCTATTTCTCTCTCTCTTTTCTATCCCTCTATCCCTGTGTCCCTCTATTCCCATGCTCTCCAGCTATGTTCAGGCTCCAGAATTAGTACGCTGTGCACAGTGGGTGTCCGTACCTCTGTCTTATTAGCAGCCTCATATGTGGCCCATTACTAGCTCTTTGTATGCCGAGGGCTTTTTAATTGTTTTGCTGGGGTCAGAGGGGCATTGTAGCCGCAAAGCTCTTGCAGGGGTGGTATCAGAGCGTTTATTTGGGGAGGGTATTTTGCAGCATTTTGTTGCGTTTCGTTTCAAATGTAACCCCAATTATTTCTGTTTTGTGTTGCACTGTTTAAGGGCTATGTAAGCAATTAGAGAAGCAGAGTTTTGCTGCTATTGTTTGACTGCTGTTTACTCAGACGAGCAGCCATGAGAGTTGGAAAACCTTGTTCAGCTTGTATTGTGCACATAATTTGCACAGGTTACTTGTTTAACTAAAAAAACCACATTAAGCCTTTTATATTTTTTTGTATGCTTTTGAAGCTAATTTTAGCATAAACTGGAAAATGTAGGATGCGCGTCAGAGGTTAATTTGTGTGAAAGAGGTTTCAGTAAAGATGAAGCTGGTCAGTAAAGAGAGATGTCTTTAATTTAGTAAGAAGGAGACTAGTGCTGGGGCACTTTCAGGTCACCAGGGTTTCACTAAGAGTCTGAGTAAAAGTTTCAACTTATTTATAATGTAAGAAAAACAAATCCATTCTTTTAATGTAGATTTCTGTAGAATTGTTGATTGTTGCAGACAGCATTTATGTAAAAAAAAATGCATGTCTCTTAAAAGACTGAGGGTTTTTTTGTCAAGGAAGTTATTTGTATGGTGGTGTGCTCCTAGGTTTTCTCAGTGTAGATTATAAATAATAGCAAGGTACAAGAGAAGGTTGAGGATATACAGATGTTTGAGGACAGAGGTTAGGATCCTGATGGCCAGAGGAAAGAAACTTTTTCTTAGCTTCTCGTTTGCATCAAAAATAATAGCAAAAAACAGGACAGCACAAGTTTAAAATAGATTCTTTAATAAAGATTACATCCAGTTTATGCCATATATGCTTTCAATCAATGTTCCAAGTACATGTGGGAGGAGGTCAAGTTATTCTAGCAAGCTTCTAGGCTCCATAATATATCAGAATCCAGCCTACAGTGCATCATGTCTATCTTCTCTATTCATCATATTTCATATTAGTGGAGACTGCATGAAACATAATGGCTGAAACGTGGTGTTTATTAATGAGGTGGTAGGAGTAGTAGATGTGGTGTAGTAAATGTAGATGTGTTGGGATTGTAGATTGTTGTTGTTGAATCAAGCGCTTCCCTTCTTTTCTCTTTGTACCAAAGTCTGGAGGAGGCTTTTGTATCAGTCACTGATAGGTTTGTAGCTTGAACCCATCCGCTGGAACGTTGAAGACAATATAATTACACTGCTAAGCAAGACACAAATAGGCAAAGTCCTTCATGTTACTCGTGCACGGGAGAGACCGGACAGAGCGCCGTCCCTTCGCTTGACCCCAGTCGCTCTCGTCCGTCCTCCCGTAACACTGTCCTTTTATTGAGGTTACATGAATATGCATAGGTTCATTAACATACGACGTCTACATACAAACAAAGAGTACCTTGCCTGTGTGTGTGTGTGTGTGTGTGTGTGTGTGTGTGTGTTGCTGATCAAAGGGTCAAACATCCTTGGTCAGGAAGAGGGTAGACTAGACCCCCCCCGGTGAGGAAGTCCAGCAGTTCATCTAAACAGAAAAGCACTTAGACTAGAACAGACGTAGCTACGTTAATCCTACCATAAAACAATTAAAACAAGATGCGACCTCTTCCCGTGCTCCCAGGATGTAGGTGTGCATTCTAGTGTGGAATGCACACCAAGCCTCTGTAGCCTGTTAAAGATCACACAACTTATCACTACACAATTGATTATACACCTCTAAGCATCTATGGTTAAATATTTCTAAGCATAAATAACAATCAACAATACAAACTCTAACAGTCACATCCTGGGATGCACCTCCTCCTCCTCCGGTGCAGCGTTAGGCCAAGTTCCAAGCTTACAATAATGTGTAGTCCAGCTGAATGCATCATGCATAGTTTAAAGTTTTATGTAGAAAAACTTAAAACTAAGGTGTATGGTAGATGTGCTTGAGTTTTAAAAAATTTGTTCTGTAAACTTATGACTTACTAATCAAATAAAAACACACAGCCACATCTCTGTGACTCTCCCATTCTCCACTTTTCGACTTTCTGTTCTCTTCCACTGAAGAAACATGCGTTGTTGTTTACTATTTGTGTTTGATCTGTGCATCTTTGTTCTCCATTCATTTGTCTCTTTGCTTTTGGTTGCCGTTTTCTTACATCTTGCATTGGGCTGTGAAATTTTATTCACAAGTGCAACTTTGGACGTGTCCTAGTGGCCAAAATCGACAAAGTTATTTAAAGTAAAGGTAAATGATCGATCGGTTTAACTCTGCATCTTGCTCTGTGGCAGGGGCTTGTAACCTTTACTATCAAAAGAGCCATTTAGTATAAAGTATAAATTAGCCCATCAACATAATTATTAGGGGCAAATACTTTAACTACTCGTGACTACGCAGCAGTGGGTTGTTTGTGATAATTTAGTAGTTTTAAGTGGATTTTGACTACAATAATACAGGTTTTTAAAATTATTTTTATTGCTGCCAAACTGAGAAGTGCAGGTAAATAAATATCTATTAGCGTTTTTTAACAGGCAGTTTGAGAATGGGAGGAGATGCGAATCTCTTTATGGTTGGATCAGGAAGGGCATCCAGCATTAAACTGGGCCAAATCGACCATGCAGAGCTACCCATCGTGGTGACTCCATCCATAGAATGTAGCGGTTAATGTAGCTTTAGGAATACTTTGAGAGATAATTCCTGTAAGGCTATTCCTGTAATCTCTGTTTGTGCAAATTAATCAGATTAAAACTAGATAACTTTGATAATAATTAAATTAAAACCGATTAAAAGCTTTTAAAGTAGTAAAACCAAAAATTGTCTAGCCACAAATCAAGCGAATAAAGGAATCAATTTCTCTTAAATCCTCTATTTTCCTCTACAGTGTTTATTTCTTGAAGGGACTCACTGTGGATACATCCATGCTAACCACTGCTATAAAAGATCAACTAAAGTATAAGTATAGCAAACAAACTGACAGACAATTAGGTTTAAAAACTTTAAAAAATAGACACTGTTCTGTTTTCTTATCCTTCCAGAAATCAACAAGCACAGGTTCTGTGAGGTGTCTGTTGTCTGTTCACCCCTCCACTTTTCATAACACTTGCTACTCCTCCTACAATATTGATCAAAGCTAATCAAAATTACAAAATGACACCCTAATGGATCTTTAAATTTTGCTCAAGGTTACATTTGATGCTTTATGAATAATAGCTTGTAAATTGTGATGGATGAGGAGCTGGATGGATGAACGTGTCCGTCACTGACGTTATGGGTTTGTCAAAGCTGGAGGTGGGAAAAAGAGCTATGTTTGGTTCTGGAGCTGAGTGGTTGTGACCTCCTGGCCCCTGCAAACAAAGAAAACGTGTCAGTTCTCTAGATTAGATTATTGGTGTTGAAATTATTAGAACACCAACTCATTTGAGGTCCAACAGGTCGATGTTGAGCAGAATGAAGAATAAGGTGCCGAAGAGCCAAATGTAATTTCCCCCATGCATGTGTGCTGGGATTGGCTGGGCTGGGAAGTTGTTTGTTTTTGATTGTTTTGCAATCTACTGTACAGGGTGAGTTACAGTATAAAGGGCAGTTTGTGTGCGCTCGGTTCAGAGCATGTGGGTTTCCAATTCAGCACTCAGCAAAATATGGCAGCTAATATCAGAACCACGAAATCAAGGAGTAGACAACAAACAACAGCAGCCTCTCCCGTGTGCTGTGTAAGGGATGCGAATGGTTTGATAAGGTGCGTTTGTTTCCAGATTTAGCTGTAGTCAGGGTTTGTTGTCAGGAGCTGATTGAGGATCTGTGCTGTGACTGCCAAAGGGCATGTTACATCACCCGAAAGCCTGCTATGTTTTGTTTTGCGTCAAACCCTGTCATCACTTTCCATTCCACTTTTTATTTAGTAAAGGGAAAGCTGCTTGCTCAGGAGCTGGTAGAAATGTGTACATTTGAACTTCAGAAACTGCTTTCTGTGTATGTGAAGAGTCTATTAGAGTTTTGATGAGGGTGAGGCACAAGTAACAGGCTGTTACTCTTTTGAAACTCTTCCCTGCACTCAGTAAACAGCATCTCCTGTGAGTGCATTGGAGGCTTTAAATTGAAATTACCTCTCTTTTATCTTTCCTGAAATCTGCCTGCCTTTCTCTTTTTCTCACCCTCCCCACACTGCTGCTTTCACTCTTAAAACGATGGAGTTAATTAGAACCGATATTACTTTTTGGAGACGTGCCACAAAAGAGCTGATTTTAAGTGTATGTGAGTGATTGTGCCAATTTAACACATCACTGCGTCACATGATGCTTTTCATGTATGAAGAACTGTTTTTGGCACCTGAAGAACTTTTTTTTTTTTTTTTTTTTAAATTTCGGAGGAATCCTTTTCTGCCCATTAAAACCCCTTGAAGTATCATGTTTACTTAGAGTGTGAGAGGTGGTGTTCGGCTTGGCCTCAGATGATATAAGCTCCTGACAGACATCTGAGAGAGATGAAAGAAACAGGTCCTGTCTGCTCTGAGATTGAGACGGCGGGGTATCGCTCTTCAAATACTGGCTTCAAGCTCTCACTTCTCACATGTTCACACAAACCCATTAAGTGCACATAGCATGAGCAATTTATATGTTTGAGAGGTACAAACAAACACTAATAGGTAAATAAACAGAAAACTCGCACATCATCCGCTACAAGCCAGCTCTGCAGCAAGCCTGCAGAGCCGGTGTCAGCTCTCCGAAGCTACTTCCACATTCACCTCTCCTCTTTAGACCGTGTCAATAAGCTAGCTAGTTAGCAGCACAGGTTCAGCTGACTGTAGCTGTTTACGTTTGTGTCTCCAGGCAGAGCCTAACTGATATTGATCAGTCAAAACAAGTCAGTCTTTTTGATTGCTGTTAATATGGGAATATTATGGGAATTGATATTAACATGGGAATTGTGAATATGAAAGCATAAAATGGCTGGACGGGTTGCTTCCTTTTTTTGTTTTGATGACAGTTTATGAAAGAAAAAAGATAAAATATCATATATACAAAGGTGAATGCAGTAAATGGCAGTACAATATATGCAGACATGTGACAAAGAGTTTTCAGAAGACTCTTTGTAAGCCTCAGTTAGCATGTTACATGTTAAAGTTCATGACAGTCCAGTTAGAAAAACACTGAACAAGCCTGACTTGTTTGGAAGGATTTCCAGGAGAAAACATCTTCTCTCTAAAATGAACATGGCTGCACTGCTTTGCTAAGATGCAGCTTAACAAACCACAAGCCTTCTGTAACAAACACTTGGACAGAAAAGACCAAAGTGGAGATGATTCACCATAATGCACGGCGACATTCTTGGAGAAAACTAAATATAAACAGAAACACTTCATCCCAGCTGTCAGGCACGGTGATGGTGGGTGATGATTTGGGCTTATTTTGCAGACACAGAACTTGGGTGCTTTGCAGACAATGAGTCGACCCTGACCTCTGTATATCAAAGTATTCGAGGGTCAAATGTGAGGCCATCTGTCTCACAGCTACAGTTTGGCTAAAACTGAGTAACTCATATTTATAACTCTATACTTACAGGATTCTGCCTCTGTATACTTACCAGCCCTCTTTAATAGGTACATTATCAAGATGATTGCAAAGGGGGAAAATGCTTAAAAGCAAACAAGAAGAAAGTGAAGTAATTGGGTTTTTCTACTATGTTCTGCAGAATGTTTTAGAAGCGTGCCAAAAGCTTTTCTCTCCTCTACTAAAAACATACACCTTGTCTATTTTTGATGTGAGTCATGAAAAGCTGCACAGCACAGCTGGAGAACAGGGGAGGAGGTCAAACAAAAGAGCGGTCTAAAGAATATGCTCAGGCTTCTAAATAAAAACGTTGCACAGACCAAGCAGAACACAGAATGTAATGCATTCGTCCCAGCATGTCTCTGCCACTATATAAATACAGTTAAGTGGAATTTAATATCACCCACCATCATGTTTTAAAAATAATATGGCATTGTCCCTCATAGCCGTGCATTTGTTATGTATTGTTAATGTTATGTTGTTTTCTAATCTGTTTGCATTCTCTTCACACTGCAATCTGCTGCAGTTAGCAATCAATTCAGGAGCTCACATGAGCTAAATATGACAAGAGAAGATATAAGAGTACCGTGCATGTGCATTTGTTTGAAAAAAAAGAAAGAAAATGAATTAATAATTATTCAGTGAAATTTTGCCAGAGGTTAAGTTGCTTGCATGGTTGCCCATCAGTAGTTTTAAAGCAACAGCACTTCACCCGCTCAGCCCTCATTCATTATTTTTGGGAACCAAATCACAGAGGAAAGCCCGATCGATGGGGCTACCTGGCAGAGACTCAAATGCTTTGGAGAGAGCGAGGAGGCGACTAGCCTCAGATACTGAATCGATTGCAACCATTCTGCATCAGTCGGCTGACACTGCAGGCTTTCCACCTCAATGCTGAGGATGTATTGAAAGAACCCCGTTGGTAGGTGTATGCAAGGATGACAACATGGCTATTGTATTTCTGCCACTGCTGGAAGAGAAAGCTTTTATCTGCTTTCAGAATCCCTTTAAAGGCCTTTACTCTCCTGAGACAGCCCATGCTAAACACAAAACACACTCGCACTTAAACCTTCCCATTGAGGAAAAAGCCATAAAGTTTATAAAGTCAATTAAGGCTTTTTTTTTTAACTGATGTCAGGCAAATTAAAGCTGCCTGGCCTCGCTCCCCGTGGGTATACTGTCAGATGGTAAACCAGGGCCCATTTAGCGTCACGGGGTTCCCCAGGCAGGGCGCAGAGCAGTAAGCCTCTTACTTACCCCCAACTCACTTATGCTTTTTACAAGTTCCCGTAGAGTGGCAATTTGTTTTTGTTTTATCAGGGAGTGACATTTTACTTTGGTGGAACATTTTTAATACACATGGACTCACATCATCAAGTGCAATCTGGAAGCATTCATGTTAAATTGTTCATTCAGAATCGTATACATTAATCAGCTTAGGGGAATTTACTGCAGCAGACTTTCTAAAGCGGCGCTAATCACTGTGAAACAAGAGCTGCGATGTCTAATTTGGACAGCAGAAATCAATGAGTTTCCTGCTGTGTCTGCCCAACGTATTGACTCACCGTGTATGTCCAATATTTGTGAGCTCAAAGCGATACGAGAGCAAATACATCATATATATATACATTATGCATATAGTTTAGTGGTGCAATGTGAACTATATTGTTTTGTGTGTAAAAATTTCCATCGTTAATATTTTCTATTTGGCAGCATGTGATACAGTTGTGATGCTCTGTGTTGTCATGTTTGTGCTGGCGCATACCATCGAGGTTGCATCATGAATATTCTGTCTGCTCTCCAAATGCTGTCAACTGGATAGCCTCTGGCTAGGGCGCAGAGATGCACAGTGGCCTGAAACTAGACTGTGCTTTTGAATCTTGAATGCTTTCTTAGGTAAAAATACATGCACATGGAAAGGTAGGAGAGGGTCTGCACATACAAAAATAATCAACGTCTCACTTTTTCAAAAACTGATAAAATGTGAAAGTTTTTTTTTTTTTTTACTGTGAGCCTGCCTTTAGTACAAACCGGGCATGGAGTCAAGCCGAGCCTGTAATTCTGGCACATCAGCTGATAACAGCTGATCTCAGCGCCAGTTCACAACAGCTGATAGCTCAACTGATACCCTCCTGCACATCCTCTGGCTAATCTCATATACTGTGTGCTTTTTAAGTTCAAGCTTTAGCCTGCCTACTTCTGCCGTGTCCTCTGCAAGCTGCTCTGCCACCCAGCCCACCCCCTCCTCCTCCTCCACTGAATCAATATCCTATTTATTATAGCCTCAAATCTATATCACAATTTTGCAGTGAAATTTGCAATGATATTTAACATGATATAGAAAATGAATACTGACCAATGTTTTCTGGGTGAGTGCCGCTTGCAGGCAGCAGCATTTACTTAGTGCAAATAAATGAAGGGCTTTTCATCCGTCATCAGTGAGCTAGTGTTAGTGATGTCAGTGAGTTTAAAGTATAAATCTACTGAAACAAGGTGCCAGCAGGTGAAGCATTATAGCATTATGCACTGTAATACAGCATGAGCCCACGTAGTGCTTTCCATAAATATTTAAAAAGAAGTATTACAAATAGCTGCTTAATAGTTTAGTTTAACAATAACTAAAGTAACTTAACCTTCCACAATATTGTCACATAAAAAATGTTTAATGAAAAATATTTTCTACCTTTTGGTCTCTCCGTTGCCATTCTTTTAGCAAGGTCAGTAATTTCCATCCACTATTTGCTCTACCTGTCAAATGAAGTGCACCTATCAGCTATTGCATTTGATTCTATGTTTTTGCCTTGAGTGGTAAAACAAGCTTGTTTTTTTGTAGCTCCCTTTACAGGTAAAAAAAAATCCTTAGTAGGTGATGACATGGGCTCTGGCTTTCCAGCATGTCTAGGCTTGCCTCATTGTTTTGGGGGAAAATAAAAGCGTGGTGTTTCTATGTCAGTGATATTGTGATGTGACAGTTTATCGCATTAAATGTGATGATATGGCATAGCCCTTATCTGTTATTACTGATGCCTGCTCTGTTCCAGACTGGGGGTCCTGCTGCTGGGACCTTCCCATACCACAAATAATAAATTAATGCAGACAGATTAAGAATCGCTGTAACTTTTGACTTAACTGTGTCTAAATGAAATATAATATAACTCACATTTAAGCAGCTATAACAGAAACTGTGTTACTAGGTAATGAATTCAAACAAAGTATTTGACTGAATATTACAGGAATGTTGAACAAAGCATGAAAAGATAAATAAGTTGAACAACCCTGTTCTTAAAAACTACATTTTTGATACAGATATCATTTTTCAAGTAGTCCTTGAATAATTTCCTGTTGGCTTTACAAATAAATATCTCGACTTGTTATTTTTATGCACATAAAATGCAATCAGCAATCAAACAGTGTAGGGAAATTCTCGCACCTTACTAAACATTCTAAGGTGAGGTAAGGAATCTGCGGCTTCAGTTAAGCAGCGATTAATGATATAATCAAAAGGACAACCCATAGCCTTATTACACTCACGTTTTCAGTCACGTTACTGGCAGTTTGCCACATATCACCAGTGGACTTAGTCTGTGCACCACTTTTAAACGAAGTTCTTAAAGGAGTTGGTGACTGCAGATCATTGCAGCTTATTTTTACTCATGCTGCATATTCTGTGGAACAATCTAAATGATTGATTACCCAAGCCATTTTCATTCACTTGTAATAAATATGCAAAAGTTAGGTTGCGAAATAATCAGTAGAAGGTCCCGAAAAGATTTTATGCTCATCAGCGTTATGGCTGCATGGACAGAGATTATAGCACTTTAAGAACAGAGCCTGGAAGCTTTTACTGTAGACACTCTCGATGCTAAACGTGTTGGCCCCATGAGTTTGCTTTGTCCTAATTCTTCTTCCTGAACGAGAGTTACAATTCCTTCAGGAAATGAGTCATTTCTACATAATTTAGGGGATCACTGGATTCTGGGGGAAAAAGAGCACCTTTACACATAGCTGTGGCTCTTCTCCATGTTTCCTGTCACGCTTGTTATGAATAATAAAATTTAATTAAATTTCACTCCGGCGCAGGCACCCAATCTCAATCTCGCTGTCTGAGGATAGCCAGGGGGTTTGCTTTAGCCTTAGCAAACCTTGTGGAAAAGGCAGAAGCTGTTTTTGTTCACTTCGAGTTGTGGGTTGGGCGATTAGACGAATATGTATCAATGACTGGCTAAACCCACTGCTAGCTAGACTATTTGGGTCATTTTTCTCATGATTTATGTTGTTTTATTTTAAAATTTATAGTAATCTTCAGCGCTGTCAATAATTACTTTATAAAGCACAGTTACTGAATAGCCACAAGGTGGTGCCTTCTTACTTTTTAATGTGTTAAGCTTTAGTTGACACCGCCCTGACACCGCACGGTCAGTTTACTTTACTGTAGAACAAAGCACCAGTCTAACTGCCTTCACACCAGTGTTGCTGATGAATTTCTGAGCTAGCACGCTAGCCCATGCTAGGTAAGCTAGCAACTTGTAGGTAGATGGTTTTCCCTTCCTTTATGTCTTCCTACTTGCTGGTTTTCTGTGCTTTAAAATAAATATTTTTTGTTATCTTGGTAATTTTTTTTTAAAAACATTCTGGCAGTATTATGGTATATCATTATATTTCCTTTATATAGGTTTGCAGTGCTCTCGCTGGCCACTTCATTAGGTACACCTTGTTGGCACTGGGTTAGAAACACTTTTAGATTGACATGACAGACTTACAAAGTTGCTGTTCCACCACATCCCAAAGGTGCTTTATGGGACTGAGATCTGGTGCCTGTGGAGGCCATTCGAGTACGGTGAAGTCACTGTTGCGTTCAAGAAAGCTGTTTGGGATGACCTGAGCTTTGATACATTACCTGGTTGGGTAGAAGATGGGTACACTGTGGTCATAAAGGGATGGACATGAATGATGTTCTGTTAGTACTAAGGGATCTGAACAAAGCAGATATTGAGACTCATCAGACCAGGCAATAATTATCTAATCTTCTATTGTCTAATTTGGGTGGGCTTGTGTCAATTGTAGCCTCAGTTTACTCTAGATGGCTGGAGTGTCACACAGTGTGTCGTCTGCTGCTGGGTTAACATGTTGTACATTCAGAAATGCTTGTCTGCATACCTAGCTATATAGTCGGTCCCTAAAAGGATACCTGCTTTTGGCTTAGATTTAATGTCACTTTTGTTGAGGAATGTTTTTTGATCTAAGTCAAACACAAGGTTTGTTGGTTCTGAAGTGCTGCTTTGACACAAACTCCATTTGGACTGATTCTTCCAAACCACCTTAGTCTTGATTAAAACCTTTCTGTGTCTTTACCTCGCTTGGTTCATGGTGTGTGGAGGAGCTGCCTGAGCCCTGTCTGCAGTGAAAGCTCAGTACAGTGTTAGCACAACCAGATGGGAAGCACAAGTCTCTTTTTTTTAAACCAAGTGGAAAACCATATATTTGGAGTAAATTATGATTAGAATATCATCCAGTTCTGGTTAAACAAACAAACAAATAAAACAACCCCCAGAAAGTGATTTTGCATTATTTTTTCGAAGGAGTAAGAGCATGAATACCTGCTGCTCTCTCGCTGGACTGACAGTGTTTGAAGGTTTTAATTTATTTTATGATTTATAATGGCTGATGTCAGGCATGATGAAAAAGATCAAAGGATTTTGAGTGTGTGGATGGTAATAGTTGCAAATGATGATATAGAAGCGGTCATATGTCATGAAAAATCATTCATATGACTGTTTAAAAAAGGGTAAAAAGGTCTCCCATCTTCTCTTCTCTTCTCTTCTCTAATCCCTTCTCCTCACTCACAGACACTTACACTTGTAATTCCCAGCCAGATCCATTGGAGTAAAAGCTGTGATTTGAGTTGCCGGCGACAGGCCGGATTAGCAGAAGAATCCTGAGTGAAGGCAGGTTTTTGCTTCACTTGCTACATTCCTCTGTGTGTGTGTGTAGTATTATTTTTTTTTAATTGAAGTCTTTTCTTTCCAGCCCTTCATCAAAAAGCCCACAAGAGATTTTAATGTGCTCAAAGAAGTGTGGTGGTCGTGTTTTTAATTGCAGATGAAACACGGTAAATGGTTAAAAAGCAGGTGAATACTTCATCCTATTCACACAGTAATATAATTGTCAGATTAGCTCGATTTTTCTGTAATGTCTAAGGGATAAAAATAACCCCTCCCCAGTCAGCTTTAACACAGAAATAATGCAGCAGAATTAATTCATATAGAGATGGCAATTATCAAGCTCGATAACCCTGGAGACGCCCTGTTGTTTGATGGCCTACATTCGACAAATCCCGAGTGTTTACAGATTTAGGTTTTGTGCTGAGTTGTTGCGCCTGACTGTTGATGAATGCCGTATTGAAGGTGCGCAAAGCTATTCACTTTAATCGAAAGCAATCTCCAGTGGGCCTACACTGATGTGAATGTATGAATATATTTGTCACTAATGGATTTCAGGTCAGGGAATGTCCTTTGGTGGCCTGAGTCAGAATCTGTCTTGACATGACACACAGATATAGTCGTTAGAGCTTCTCTTGTGGCAAACTTTCAGTGGAACTGAATTTTAATGTAGTGATTTCGATGAAAAATTCATTTTTTTCCTCCCCTTTTACTTCTGTCTTTCACTTGTCTACCGGGGACAGCAGCTTTGATCTAGTTTGGACGAGTGGGGCGGATGGGGAGCGTGATGTAGGAAATCAGAGAAAGGCAGACAGGGATGGAAGAGACAGAGAAATATCCTTCATCCATTAAACAAACTGGTATATGGCTCGGTAACCAAGACCTCATGTGTCCACTCTCCATTTCGTGTCCTTTATTTGTACATCTCATCATTTTCAGACATATTCAGCCGACCTCTGAATAATCAATGGTCATTTTCTCCATGAGATCCAAACTGGTAGTTTTTTTTTAAGTTGATGGTGAATAAGATACCAGATACTGTCTGGATAAAAGCTACAGATACTGATGGATCTCATCAGTGTGTGGCTCAGAGCATGTATAGGATGGTTTTCTTTTCTTTACAGAGCAGCAGCGTACAGTGACACAGATACTGTAGCTGCTCGTCTTATCTGTGTCACTTTCATATCAAAGAACAACACGAGAATCTTATGAAGTGTCTGAAGTATAGAAGGGAACATGAGCGTATTATACAGTAGCCCTGGGAGGTCAAACGCATTGGAACTTAACGAAACGCCAGCAAATAGAAAAATGCGAAAACGCAATAAAACACAACATAAACAGAAATAACCCACAAAACAACATAAAGAGACAATAATATGACCTGTGTAATGATTTAACAGCTCAGCTAACACCTAATAGCAAACATCTATAGTATTATATATCCTCCACTCAGTCCTGTAAAGGTTAATATACTACATTATAGTAGGGGTGCAATGATACACAAAATTCACGGTTCGGTTCGGTTCGATACTTTGGTGTCACGGTTCGATATTTTTTCGATACAAAAAAATGTTCATGCCTTTTTAATTTGTCATTTATTAAAATTATAAATATATATTTTAACTCAAAAGTAAAGTTTTTAAATTTAACCCTAACCCTTGTGCGCGTTTTTTATTTTGACAGCGAATGCGCACCTGCGGACCACTTATGTGCACCCCTGGTTATTTAGCTCGTCATATTGCAGCCACAGAAATTCTTTTGTCCATGAAACCATAAAGCTGCACTTTCTTTTTGCCTTATAGTCTCATTTGTCATAACTTCTCCGTTTTGTGGTAAGCTTTTCTTTGGCTGTCACTTCTTCACCCCGACCTGTCTTATTTGGCTCAGCAGAACTAAAATATATATACTGCTACTTTTACACACGGACTCACATAAGCTCAGCGATTCTCTGCGCGATCAACCTCTCACATGTTTAAGCTTGCTGCGGGAGATTTCACTTGTCATGTTTGCATAGTAAGCTAACGATTAATAAGACGATGTCAGAGGAATTGGTGCACAAATTATCATCACTCACAGATCAGTGCTGTCATTGCAAAGTGAAAGCAAAAAAACAAGCGCAAATTCAAACGCGATTTCAATATGTCACATATTGACAGTGGCTCACCGATGCCAATGACATAATTACCCAGCTACATTTCTGAAAGAATGCAAAAGCATTGACATATATTTTTCCTACAATAGCCCGACGGGCAGGGCAGAGAGATTTTTGTAGCCCGACTGGAAAGATCGCTAGCTCCGGGACGTCGGGCTAGCGATTTTGCAAGCCCTGTATCTGATTGAGGAATCACTCATCTTTGGAAAAGAGAGTTTATTACAGAGAAATGTCTCTTTCCAAAATAAAAGCTATACTATCCGCTTCTTCTGGGCTATATTCTCAGCAGCATAAGGAGAATCACGTGCTAACAGCTGTCTAAATGACTCGGCTAAAGTTAGTAGCATGCTTGTTGTTTTTGTCTTTGCACTAGGATGATGTCGGCGTAAATGTGCAGTCATATTCGTTGTGTTCCCACTAGTGCTTTCAGGTTAATCTCGTTGAAATGACCTTAACGCCACAACACGGCAAATCTCCGTTAACGAGCTACCGCCGATCGCCCCGTGCATGGGGCTAGACAGCTAACACGTTAACGAGCTAACTGCGCTAACACACTAGTTCACACCAATGTAATTAAGCATTGCATGGCACATCCAACATACTGTTTTACTTTAGTCCATGACTCGCTTACCTTCAGGGTCATACGTCACATGAAAACCAAAATAATTCCAAACGCCAGATCTGAATGTTGCAAGGAGAGCTTAACTTCTGTCTCGCTAGCTTGCCCTGCGCTCTTCCTCCTGACTATGCTGTCTGTGTTGAGCGCTCAGTGGATCTGCGCTCGACAGTGCAGCCTAGGCGGAGTAGTCGAACGCAGATTCACTGAGCGCTCAACACAGACAGCATCGTCGGAAGGAAAGTTGATAAAATAAATTACAAATGTTGTATTGTTCGATACATATGCGTACCGAACCGAAAGCACTGTATCGAACGGTTCAATATCGATACGAATATCGTTGCACCCCTACATTATAGATATATCACTCCTGCACACACAAAGTCGTACTCTTTAATATTATATATAATACAATATTGCTTTTGTTCTTTCTTTTGGTTTTATTACTCATTTGTTCTGCTGCATGTTCTGTCTTCTTCAAAATAACGTGTTTTTTTTAAAAGTAAGATTAAAAAAAAAGGTCACGCTGCTCTTTGGCTCTGGTTTCTCCGTCTTCATAAGCATGTTTTTTTCCTCTTCTTTTTTTAAATAGAAATTTGCTATTACTGTGTATAAATCAGAGGTAAAGTACAACACAGACAGGTACTCTGACATGTCTTTCATACTTAGTGGAGGTTACAGGGATGGGAATTGGATTTCTCCCACTGCTGCCAAAATGTTTAATCTCTTTAGATGATGTGTTCCCAAAACTGTGTCCGATAAACAGCTCTGTGAGTCCATGTGACTTGTTTACAAGGCTCATTCTGCGTGCAACTTGCCTGTGCTTTGAAAAACACATCTCAACCCGGCCTGTCCTCTGCCCAGATGTTCTGCAAGTGCACCTGAGAGCGTCCTGCAGTTGGACATTAGCATGACCTTCTCTTCCTACTCTCAGATTCCACACACACACACACACACACACACACACACACACACACACACACACACACACACACACACACACACACACACACACACTAACAAATTCACTCAGTTGGGTACCCATACTAGCGATGCACTGACCTGACTTTATTCTCTCTATAAAAATCATATTTATTTGACCTTTGCTGAGTATTGATTCACTCTTTTTCCAAATCTAAAACCTGTCAACCTCTGCCATATTCCCCTTTATATGCAGTAAGATGAGGCGGTTGTTACATGGCTTTGGCTGCAGTGTTATTATGTTCAAATACAGAACCTGCAAACAGCACCGAGCTTCTGTGATAAACGGTGATCGCGGCTGCAGTGGCTTTCTGTCCGCACAGCAGATAAAGTAAAAGCCTTTTTTTTTTAACGTAACAGCGTGACTTGCGTTCTCCTTTTGAATCATTGATTTCTGCAAACCACAGATGTCTTGATTCTGATTTTTAACGTCCAAAGTAAAAACTGTGGATAAATCACCTGCACGACAGAGACTGATGCACACAAACACACCCTTATCCTCCCACCCTTTCCATGTACACACACACACACACACACATCACAACCTAAACACTTGTTCTGGACCATTATTTTCACTCCCCTCATCTCGCTGCTTCTCTTCTGGGCGTGCCAATCACAGTTTCTATCTCAGGTCGCTGTTCTTTTATGTTTCTTTCTTTTCCAAATATTTATTTATAAGTGACTTATGTATGTATGTATGTATATATATGTATATATTGTACTATTCTTAGTTAGCGTATTGTCTGTCTTGTCTTAATGTTGGTTTAAAATGGAGCACTGTAACAAAAAATAATTTCCCCCAGGGATCAATAAAGTATTCTGATTCTGATTCTGATTCTGATTTTAAGCTCTACCGCAGACTACTACCAGCGTTTCCAGGTTATACGAAGCAGGTAGGAAGTCTCCCAGTCTGCAGGAGGCCCTCGGAGACAGGACTCAGACAGACATGAGTTGTTGACTGGCCACCCTGCAGTGGGCGATGGCCTGTCAGTGCTCTTGCTGTGGATTGAAAGGACATCAGAACATTATTGTGGGTCCGAACATAGAGAAACGAGGGAGCGTATTTGCTGGATTCCTGAAGTGTGTGCAAAACGCCTGGTAATTCAGACAAAGAGGAGACAGTTCAGAGTTCTTTGTTCTCTATTGTAAACCCTTTCTCCAAATATTGCATTATAGGTGTGAAGGATTAGAATTCCGCTAATTATGAGGTTATGAATGGAATTATATCTCCCTGAGGTTGCCGAATCATTACTGTGATAATAGCAGTCTTGTTATTCATATATCAAGATATGCCAGCGAGCCTTTTATAATAAATGTGCTGTGAAGGCTTTGCTGCCTCTATAGTCTTATTTCCACTGTGAAAAATGTATAATTTTATTGCCTGCTTTCAAAAAAAGCATAGGGCACAATTTTGTGGAAGAGTCTGTATTCAAAAGTGAAGACAAAAAATGCATCTTTGAAGCCATATGTGGCTGTTTTATTCTTAAAAAGCAAGATGAAAAACATATTTCTGAGTGCAGCTCCTTTTTTTGAAGCTTCATGGAGCAAAAAGTGTTTCACTTTTTTTTTAAAAAAAAGGGGAGCTCATTAATACGTAAATGACCGAGTTATTTCAAGACTTGCTTGTCAGATTAATGAGGCATATCCCTTTTAATACACACTCACTGCCATCTTCTCACACACACACACACACACTTAAGACTCAAAGTGTAAGTTGGAGAGATAGAAGGTAGGATGGAGTAAGAGAGCTTGAGATGCTTTTAGAGCCCCCCAGAGAGAGGGGAAGAGTGAGGGGGAGAAAGACTGGAAGGCTTCCAAATGTTCCACTGTGGAATATCTTCAAGGACAATCAGCTAAACAGTTGATATTAAAAGAGCTGTGTGAAATCGATTGCTCAAGGTGTTATCTGCGCTGCAAAAATGGCTGGTAATTAGTCATGGCTAAAGGAGTGTTAGCGAGAGAGTGAGATGGATTTAATCTTAATAGATTTCACTGCACTGCAGATACAGTAGCTCCTGAGTGAAGGAGCTCTCCTCTTCCTCTCCCCCTCACTCACTCTGGATATCTATCAGAGGAGAAGCGGCTGAGCGAGTCGCTGTGATGTACTGCTGCTGCTTGATTTGCCCAAACCTCCAAATGGCAGAGTTATTTTTTCAAAAGGCACATTTGGCAGCTGTACTCACTTTTATTCTTCTGGCTCTCCAGCAACAGCAGCTCAGGAGCTATTATTTGTTTATGTATAAAGCTTGGGCAATGAGGCACTTCAGTCCATGGCAGCTGTTGACTTAGAGATCTTGGTGCGGCATTTAGAGGCAATCAGCGAACAAAACCCTGAGTGACTAACTGGGAGATTGTGTTGTTTGCTGCTCTGTGATGTACCGGTACCCTCCCGAAACAGGCCAGATGCGTGTGTTAGTTTAGCGATTAGTGGGGCGAGGATTGATGAAGTGAGCTGAAGCAGGGAGTGTTTGGGAGAGATGTCAGCAGGCAGGTGAGGAAACTTTGTTTATTGTGTGCGAGAGAAATACCTGGAGTTAAATGAGGCTTTGAAGCTTTTATTAAGCCTCCTGCCATACACATTTCAGAAAGAGGAAAACAAAACACATTTCATATGTTCTGTCCATCCACAACGCTCTGCAGCTAATTTCCTCAAGGGACCTCAACTGGGGTCTAATTCCAACATTTACCAGTAGCAGTTCAGAAAAAGATAAAGAGATAAAAATTAATATTAAGATGAATTTAGTTCGTTGGGATGGCCCTCCGCAAGAGTCCCAGTTTCCCTTGTAGCCCCTTGGGAATATTATTAATATTTGTCCACCCCTGATGGTCCAACCCTGTGTTCATTTTCCAGTCTGGCCTCTGACAGGAAACTAATCTGAAGAAAAGCAGAAAGTCAAAAATGAAATGGCATTACTGCTGGAAGCTTTAACATGGGAGTCTGTGAGGACTGGAGCCAGCCGTTACAGAGACTGCACTTTTTGGCTTCATTTTTCAGCCTCACAGCTTTGTTGAAACCTTTTGAGTATTTGAGTTCTAGATCAAGCCAGTGAGATAAATGATTTAAATGGCTAAATTACCTCCTCAACATGTCTTGAAGTTCTCTAGAGGCCTGGTAATGAACTAATCATTTGATTCAGGTGTGTTTGACCCAGGGTGAGATCTAAAACCTGCAGGACTCCGGCCCTTGAGGCCTGGAGTTGGACACCCCTGTCCTAAACATAAGTTGGTTTGTGAATTCGCTTCCGTTACATGGTTGTTGAATTATTTGTTGATTTCATCTTGACCACAGTCTTAGTTTCACTCAATGAAAGTGACATTTTGTGAGTTTTGATTTTTTCTTAGGTTTTCTGCCAGTATATTTTCAGCCCGGTAGCTCACTCGGCTTAAACCGACGCCCTGCTGGGTCTAAGCCAGGGGTAGGCAACTCCAGGCCTCGAGTGCCGGTGTCCTGGAGGTTTTAGATCACACCCTGGGTTAACACACCTGAATCAAATGATTAGTTCATTACCAGGCCTCTGGAGAACTTCAAGAAATGCTGAGGAGTCATTTAGCCCTTTAAATCAGCTGTGATGTATCATGGACACATCTAAAACCTCCAGGACACCGGCACTCGAGGCCTGGCGTTGCCTACCCCTGGTCTAAGCAATGGGCAGTTTGTATTTTGAATATGTTTTTTGACATCAGCTACTAACCTTACATTTCCTAATGTATTTTATTCAATTCTTCACTTAATGCGGTTGATTATGAATTGTTCAGCTGACAGTTATAATCACCACTTGAGCAGCTGTACATCTAAAGTCTGAATTAGAGAGAGCAGCACCTACACAGCTCTTCTGTTTCCACAGACTACACCGTATAGTGTGGAGTTGTAGTGACTTAACAGCTTTTCAGGTGAAAAACAAGCTTCTTATTCTGCGCAGCTCAGGAAACAGGCAGTTGCATTTAGTGCTGATTTTTCTCCACAATCCAGGACGAATTCTCACAATCAGATGTTGATTACCTACACCACTCAGCTTCACAAAGGAACTGATGCTAATTAGTAAATGTGAGCATGTTAATACAGTAAAGTTTTGTTTTTTTTTTTGTTTTTTTTTTTTTTTTTCTTTATGAACTGTGTTCATTTATAATACAGTGTCAAGCTGAGACAATATTATGCACAATGCATCGCGCCAGGCTGGACAAATATCCTGAAATATTGTTAATATGTATCAACACCTGTTGCAGACAAGCGCACACACAAGCAAAGAGAGTCACAAATACAGGTTTAATCACAACAACGGGGGATAATAAGGTCACAAGATGACATTTCAAACTGATGCATGACACAAGTCATCCTAACGACTGTATAACGAGCTCGATGTTGTTTAAAAGCCTGATAAATAAACGGTTTATTTATTTGTATGTCGACTGTGGCAAAGAGGTTGCTCTCATCTGAGGCAGAACTAAGCAGCCAGCCAACAGCTGTTTGTTATAGGTCAGATATTCACAAATAACTAGGCATGCGTATGGAAAATCTGTGTGCAAGTGAACAACATAGCATTGAGGCAAACCAATTACAGCACGTTTTCAGCTGAAGTTTGGATGGAAAAAGTGAAGGTGAAAACTGCATATGTCTCTGTGTCAACTAAAGAGGCTAATAAATACAAGCATGTAAAAAAAAAGAGAAGAAGCTTGGACTGAAAGTGTGAGAATATTTCCACTCCATCAAAGTCTGTACTGCAGATAGTTACCCCTTGAAAATAGCTGTCCAAACATGTATAATGTAATTAAAAGTATTTATAAAAACAACTTTGCGGTTATTTGTTGTCATTTAATCATCACAGAGTTATGTTGGCTCATACGCCACAGAACCAGACAACCCTGCCCTTTTTTTTTTTTTTTTTTTTTTTTTTTTGGCCTGTCCCGTTTGGCTCTTTTGCCATCAGAATTGTTGTCTAAAGGCAAAGAAAGATGCCCAACGGATTTACTTTACCAAACTGACCATCCCAGCCTTGCCGTAATGGTCCATTTGATTCACCTTTTATTGTTTATTTTATTTTCACTTACTGAATACGGGACAGACTTGACTGGGGGAAAGAAGGGGAGAAAGAAAGAGGGAAAGAGAAACAGCTGAGAAGAGGGACAGGGGAGAAGGGCAAAAGACAAAAACCAACAGAACGGGCAGAGAAAAAAAAATGCATATATCAATCACCTGGATCACCTGCTGAGAAAGAAAAAAGAAAGCAAGCAGAAGAGAACAAGAGTAATAGAATAAACAACATCACAATGATATATGGGAATATGACAGTAAATACTAAATGTTAAACATTATTGTGCAGCACATAAGATCAACAGAACACAGTGTGCTTTGAGGTAGGAGCCAAAAAGGGTGTAGTTTGTGGGTGTGATCACCCGTGTGTACACCTGTGAGCATGGACGCGTTTGTTTTTTGTTTTTTTAAAAGGTTCCTTCATGTAATAATCTGCTAGAGGGTGTGGGGGGGCCACAGCCCCGTCCTCCAGGGCGTGAAGCAGGTGTGGAGGAGATCAAAACTCCAGACATCCAGAGGCCCCCAGAACACAAGAGACCAAGGAAGACCAACAGAGGGGCAGCTGCGCCACTGTCCCGGAAAGAGCTGAGGAGAGTCCCAGATGAGGGCTCACTCAGCAGCCGCGGAGCAGAAGCCAGGGGGAGTTGCAGTGACGCGCCCGTGAGCTCCGCCGGCAGCCAGCTGCGCCTGAGTGACCGAGCCCCAGGCCGAGAGGCCGGGGGCACCCCACCTCCGAAGTGGCCCGAGCGAGCCCCAGGCTCCAGGCCCCGATAAGCGGCCGCCAAGGAGTGAGCCGGTGTGTACCTGGACGCCCATCCCCGGACACAAAGAACCACCAACGCACCGATGTCTGAGGGGGTCCGCCACTGGCAGGGGAAGTGGTGGTAGGGGGAGATAGGCCTCCAAACCTTGGAGGGCCTGAGATGTCCCCAGAGAGGTGGCGCCTGACACCCAACCTGACATATAGACACAGACATACAGGCACACACAGATACAAACATCCATTCCCACCCTCATGCTCTCATATGCACTTACTCCACACTCAACCAACGTGGAGACAGACATAAAGAGACGTTGTACACACGATCACACTCCCCAAGCGTACTCTACAAACCGGGTCTAGGTGCCCCCGCCCCTGGAGGGGGGAACTGCACCCAGACCCAGGTGGTGTTTCCCTTTTCCCTGCGGTGGGGGGAGGCAGACCGCCCCGACTCCGCAGCAGCAGGAAGGCTCCACACTCCAGACCGCAGTCGGACGGCCAACTCCTCCTCCTAGTCCTAGCCCCCCTGCTCCAGCAGGTCGCAGAGAACGGGGGTGAGAGAAGACTCCGAACCTCCCTCCACCCGCTCATTGTAATGTTGATGCATGTGTGTTCTAAGGTGCATTTAAAACCCAGGAGGGCTTGGAGCTACCTGCCAGAGAGCAGCAGGTAAGCGCATGGTCCCTCCTGCTAGCCCTCAATGTCTACGTGTATTTAAAATTGAGAGGTGGGCAACGATGCCAGGGGTGGGGTGTACACCCTGATGGTACTTTGGACTCCGTGTATCGTGCCCACCCCCAAGATCCTATATGTATGTGTAATGAGAGTGTGAGTAATGTGAATGTCTAAGTTGTGGGATAAAATTAATACAGTAAAGTAAGATGTTGAACAAGGTAAACGTGATGCCTGCTAGATATTGGCACTGTTTTTCTTAGCAATAAGATTAAAACCACCAAAATGTTTAAGTACAGCAAGGATCATTTTTAACCAAAAGGTGGGGGCTCCGTAGTTTATGACAGACTGGGATTAAATGGTTCATTGTTGGAGACAATCTTCAGCTGCAGAGAAATGCACATTTTTTATTTTGCCGATCATTTATAGCAGCAGGATGGTGGATGAACGATTGACTCGAATTAACCCTCTAGGGTTTCACCACACACAAACAACCAGAAAAGCACTCAGCTGTACTTTTGTTTGTCAGAGGCCAAGTTTGAAGAAACAAAACACTTTATTTCATTGAAAAATGAATAAAATATTGGAAATTCACTTTCTACCATTTAAATTATTGATAATGTTATTTTGAGTTTACCGAAGCATGGCGTGCTTAAAAAAATTATATCCGCAACCTGCTTGTGTCTTACGGTGCAGATTTTTGGAGGAACCAGTTAAATACAAACTAAGCCCCTCGAGGGTTAAAGCGGGTTGTTTATCTTAATTAAGGAACAAGCTGCACATTGCCACCATGTGACTCATTTTGTAGGAACAATTGAGCCCTGTAGAACGGAGGAATAAGTGACGTAATCCTGCGCCTTTTACCGTGACGTTTTTCTAAACCACTCCCAAATCTGGCAGTGATTTTTGACACCAGCCCAAGTATCAGCAGTGTCCCCACTAAAAGCCTTTCCCAGTCAAAAGTTGTGTGTGTGCGTATTTTAACATTTTATTTGCCTTCAGAATAACTGACTAATACTAATTTTGAAAATATTTGTCGAGCCAGACTTTGTGGTTAGAACCTGCTTGTTTTCTAATGGGAGCGGCAAAGTGGCAGCGTCATTAGGAGCGAGATCACATCTGGAATTTATTTTTCTTCAGTAGCGTTTGTTAAGTAATTTATGTTACAAGGATTTACAGTGTTATAGTAAATGGTATGAATCAGCGTTTGTGTTGTTGTGGGTAGTAGCTGCAAACAAATCTGTAATTATTTGTGTGTGTATATAATTGCTTTGTTGGTTTTACACTGTTTAAGCAGGCCCTTTTTTTTTTTTTTCAGTAACCAAACTGCTCTCACATTTGTAGTTTTTATTGCTTTTGTATCTAAAACATGCTTTTTCCCATCTCTTTTCTATGTTTTTCCTACAGAAGCTGAAGCAGAAGAACCAGCACCTGAAACAGATCATGGACCAACTCCGCAACCTCATCTGGGAGATCAACTCCATGCTGGCTGTCAGGAGCTGAGCCACACACACAAACACATGTGTACAAGGTGCAATCAGAAAGTTTAGAGACGGTATCTATAAAATCTTTAAAAGTAAAGTAGTCTTTACGACAGGCTGCATCTCATCCACAGCTTCCAAATAACAGCTGTTGCTTAATATGAAGCTCATTTTGTGAGCAAGGATGATCTAAGCAAACAGCTTGTAGGGACTTACTTGTTCAGCAACAACACGAGGCATAGGGTGGGTAGTGGGTGTGTCAGTGTGGCCAAAGAACCTGTGCAATGTCACCACGAACCACCGAGCTGCCGTCGTGCCAAAGTTTGTGTTGGTTGAATCTTCTCCCTCAGGACGTTGCTGCAGACCTCATTGACAGTTTGACACTGTGGATGAATTCACAGTGCACACACTGAATGTTGAAGAAAACAATGCAAAGCATGCTCTTTGTTCTGCACTTCATGCTTTGGCACTTTAGGTTCTTCTCCTGCAAAAACAACCTGTTTAGTTGTTAAGGCAAAGCAAAACAGCCAACTAAAATCGATGATCTGCGAGACAGATTTTGGCTCATTCTGGAGTCTGTTGATAGATCTGCTTGCAGACTCTGAGACACTGTGCCTGTTTCACAGCATAAATGTGCACCTGCACGTGGATACAAAAATATCAATGACCCCTGACTCACAAAAGTTAATTTAATCACCCGTTCACATTCACATAATCAATGTCTCAGTCGATTCTTTCTCAACAGGCACAAGCTCAGATTTTTTTTGATTGCACCTTGTATGTAGGACATCCACAGGTACACATGGACTACAGATAATGGATTGGTGATGGGTTCTTAAACTGGATCTATGACAGGTTACCACAGACTGGCTGAAGCAGTGCTTCACAGAAGGAATTGGTACTCTAGCAATATCAAAAGGCTTCTAAAAGAAGACATTAAAGAACAGAGGATACACGAGAGGAGACAAATGAGGCCAAGACATCCCATGGAGGAGCCAGGGGATGGAGGGCACCGGTGTCATCAGCATGGCAGAAAATATTCTGTCTACCTCGACATTCAACATTACAATCAGCATTTTTTTCCTTCTCAGTTAATCTGAAGAGTTAATGTTTTATCTGTCTGTAGCTGCTAGCTCAATAGAGGGTTTATGCCTGTAGAGAAATTGATATATTCTATTTAATCCTTATATTCTGTTACATGCCTATGTTACAAATGTATATTGTACTTGAGAACTTCAATAAGAAAAAACACTGTGGCAAAATCACGAGACTTATTGTGAATATGTTGATCTTTTTAAAGTGGATGTTAGCTTGTATTTTAATCCAA
This sequence comes from Rhamphochromis sp. 'chilingali', assembly GCF_963969265.1. NCBI lineage: Eukaryota > Metazoa > Chordata > Actinopteri > Cichliformes > Cichlidae > Rhamphochromis > Rhamphochromis sp. 'chilingali'. The sequence goes on from NC_137944.1 coordinate 25,445,227, forward strand.
CCGATTATCTGGTTCCAATTTTCATTTTCTTGTAAGTAATGGGGACAACACATGTTCAAGAACATTAGTATGCCAAGTGTACAAACAAGATTTTAGTAAAACAGCTTATTTACATCCGTAATCCTATAACAACTGAACTAAATCTTCCTGTGATTTTATTTTTTGAATCACTCTTTTTTTTTGGTTTATTTAATCTGTATTTTCATTAAGCATTTCCCACAGTGTTGCTGTTTTAACACTGAGGGAAGCACAACTGAAGGGTACTAATGGACCCTCCTCATACTCTCTGATGGTAAATTCATTTGTGTTCTTCTGCTGGACCTCAGTACAGCATTTGATACCAGTTTGTGGATGTAAATGAGGAATCTTTCTCACACAGCGAGTCATGGAGTTCCTCAGGGTTCTGTGCCGGGACCTTTAATTTTTATATTGTACACACTTCTCTTAAGTGGTAGTATTACAAAACACAACATCCATTTTCATGGCTAATCAGATGAATCCCAGCTTTATTTATCCATGCAGTCACTCAAATCAGTTGGTTAAACTAAAGGCATTTCTTAAAGGCCTGGGTGAGCTCTAATTTCGTGCATTGTTGAAGTCAGCCCCAGCTGCCATGGAGTAAGAAGCAGGATACACTGCCTGTAGGGCTGTCACAGAGAGACAGACAGCCATTCACACCTGTAGGTAATTTAGAACCACCAGTTAACCTAATCCTACAAACTGCATGTCTTTGAACTGGGTGAGGAAGCCAGAGCACAGACAACTTGACGTAGGAAGGCCCCGGCCAGATGGTGGATTTGAACCCAGTACCTTCTTACTGTGAGGCAACAGCGCTAACCACCTTTACAGTTCAGACAAGAGTGAGGTCATTATATTTGGCCCTAAAACCTTAGAAATATGGTGTATGTAATAAGATGCTTGCTATGGATAGCATTACCTTTGCCTCCAGTAATCAGGAGATGTCATTCAATACATATATAACAAGTATGTAAGACTGCTTTCTTTCATCTGCACTGTTTTGCCCAGTTTCACTGGCTCCCTGTTAAATCCAGGATTGAATTTAGAATCCTTCTTATCATATACAAAGTCTTAAATAATCAAACCCTGTTGAATCTCAAAGATCTCTTAGTATGATGAGATCTTCCAGGAGACCACTCTCAGCTCTTAGGTCACCAGTTCATCAAAGGTTTAACACAGAAAAAGGAATTATTCACACCTACAGCTGATTAAGATTCACCAGTTAACCTAACATACATGTGAGGAAACTAAAGGGAATCACGCAGAAACAGGAAGAACATCTAAGCACATAGAAATGACCCGGTCGACCAGTGGAATCAAACTTGGGACCTTCTTGCTGTGAGGCGGCAGTGCTAACCGCTCCATCCTTTGCCTGTCATTAGGAGGAATGCAGATCCAAAGGCACTTAGGCATTTGCTTCACTTATCAGACCCGGAGGCTACATCACTTCTTTTTATATGCAGTCTGGTCCAATCACTGGACCGCAGCGTGCTTTTACTGTGCGTGAGTGTGTCTTTATTGAAGACAGAATTTCTCCTCTTCATAAAAGTCCAGTTGATATTTCAAATCATCTGGTGTATTATTACAGGTGAGGCCAATTATAGCTCATCTACCCACTGTTGGAAAAATGTCACTCAATATAACTACATCTTAGGTAAAGGTCAGCTGTCAGTAACTCTAAACCAGAGGTCTCAAACAAAAGGCCCAGGGACCAGAATCAGCCCGTATAAGAGTCCAATCCGGCCCTCTGCACGTGCGCACATCTTTGGAAAATGCGAACAAGGGCATACATTTTAGTGTTTTAACTCAATTACAGTATTTCTTACAGTGCTGATAGATTTTTTTTCCCATTCTGGTAATAGAGCAGCATTTTTGTGAAGTTGAAATTGCACTTCTTTTTCTTTTCTTACAATATCTCAGTGTAATTTGATTTCGTTAAACTTCTTTACGCTGACTGAAAGGGGAGTTTCACTGTTCCGGCCCACTTAAGATCACAGTGAGCTGTATGTAAAACAAGTTTAACATCACCACTCTTAAAAAAATCATGCAGCTCGTTTTTCGTTAATTCGCTCCAAAGAGTTTGGAAATAACAAAAATATCCGCAAAGCTGCACCAGGAAAATAACAAAAACACCGGTTGTGATTGGAATCGAATCAAAGCTGCATTCACCCTGCTGAATCTCCCACAAAGTCCATAAAATAATTCCTCATTTTAATAAGCTTTAAGTCATTAATGACATGTGCTTCAAACGCACGTTTCAGCCTGAACACCATCTGCTTGTGACTCCAAACATGTTTGCACATGTCTCAATCTCTCATAAATATTAGAGAAGATAAGAGCCATTTCATATAATGTGGGTTTTTCTTCTTAGAAGCTTAAAGCACGTCACTCTTAAAAACCTTCGGCCAATTAGAAGTGATTTCTTACTGTGAGATGCTTGATAAATAAAGGCCCTGCTCTGATAAGAGGAGCGCCAGATCAACTCGTCAGAGCTTTTTGGTCTCTGTTGGTGTCCTGTGATTCCAGCCTCAGTTTAAAAAAGCCTCATTTATAGATCAGAAAAGAAAGAAGCAGTGAGAAGAACTCACAAAGGGCCTTATTCAACCAAACATGAAACATGAGCTTAAATCTGAGTACATGTTCGTGGCAACAAATCCACACACACACACACACACGCACAAATATGGCACTGCTGTCAGGTCACAGATATGCATGAGAATATCAGTGTCTGATATGGGTGCTTTTAATAATTCAGAACAAAGCTGGGGTCGTATCTTAGATGTGTTATGAGGCTATTGTCCTCAGGGAGACGCAGAGGGACAGATGCAGCTTTGGAGCAGTGAGAAGGCTTTCAGCATTGTGGGGGGAAATCAATGCTCTGAGTAGTGACTAATAAACCCCTCCTCAGTGGTCTAATACTGGGGTGGTTATTATATCGCAGAGGGCAACGCAGCATTGAGGGACTATTATTACTGTACAAATGGAGTGTGTTCACATTCAGCTGAGGCAGAGGTCAGGGGCTGAGTACTTGTCCGTGCACACTCTGTCACAGATGATGAAATTAATAAAAAAAAATGTGCAGGGTTGCACTCGGCTGTTGACAACGTGTGCACAAAAGCAAGCACAAACAAATCATCAGTGTTGTTGCAGCGTCTGTTCGGGAAAAAGTAATCCTCAGACACTGGGACATGTAATATCCTTTATTACGTCCTTCCTGTCTGGAAGATGAAAAGTAAACCTTTTTGTCTTCCAGAGGAATTAAAGCATCGAGGTGCTGCTAATCAAAATGACTTGACTAACTGTGAGCACCTCTGTAAAAGAAGTTTTGGAAGTTTGCGGGTCTAAAGCATTCAGGTGTGTGTTAACACAACACCACAGGATTCCCAGTGGAGGTTGCAGCAAATTCACCCCAAGGTCAGACCATACAATGCTGAGAGACAACAAAAGCCACAGCCCTCAGTGAACATGTTAGATGCTAAGGTCATGACAGTACAATTCAAAAAAGTATGGCTAGTTTGGAAGGGTTCTCTCTAAAATGATGTCATTTGGAAAGACAAGACTTAAATGGAGCCGTTTGGCCCCAAAGCACAGCATTGTCAGTAGTTAAAGCCAAAGAACATATCAGCACAAACACCTCATATAAGCTGTGAAGCACTGAGGTGGAGAGCTGATGATCTGGGCACCTTTACAGCCACTGAGTCGACCATGAACTCCTCTGTATCCCACAGTGATCCACAGTCGAAGTTGAGGCAATCTTTCCCGACAGTTTTGTCCAAATTGTGTAATGTAACAGGACAATGGGCCCAAACACAGCATGGAATCTACAACAGAACAGTCTTGATATGTGCTCAATCATCCAGGTAAGGAAATCCCCCCCAAAAATGAACAGAATCAACTTTTTGGGTACAAAAGAACAGCTCAAAAAGAAAATCAAGGAGTTGCAATGGTCCAAAGTCCAGATGTCAACCCGAATGAAATGCTGTGGTTGGCACTTTAGAGAGCTGCGCATAAACAAAAGTAAACCTCAGTGAACTAAACTGCATACGGTCCTGTGAAAACTGCACACGACTCTATTTGGGTTTTCAACTGCAGATGGATGACATATTAAAGAAAAACCCAACGTTTCCTTCTTTCCACTTCCACTCAAAAAGGTCAAGGATCACTGAAAATGTCATATCATTTTCAGTGGATTTGATACTGATCCACAGCCATTTCATTTCTTCCGTCATGCCTTTGGGGACCCATCCCACATTTCAAAATGTTTTAAGACTGAACTTTGCTTAGCTTAATGAGCAGAAGTTGGGATACATTCCTCTGGAAGAAATTTGTGAGGAATTTCTTGTGTTAGCCCACATCTGTGGCTCCAACTTTAGACTCGGCTATTTTGTGGTACGTTTTGGATCACGCCGTATTGGCATTGTTTCTCCCAAGTCCCGGGAATTTAACTGGTGCAATGAACATTCATTCAAAAGATAATCCCATATTTTTTGTGTAGGCCATAAATTATAAGTTACATTTTTTCTTTATGTACTATTCTCTGGCTGATTGAAGTGTTTCGTCATAGGGTAAAGGTGACCACTCAGAACAGCTTTGTATTGATTCAGAGTGACTCTTCCAGTATAAAATACAGGATTATGCTTAGTTAAGCCTTATTGTTACATTTGGATACCATGGATAAAGACTGATGCTTTTTTAACCCCAACTTTGCTTGAAGGAGCCTGTAGGGAGGAGTCAGCACCTCGTGTAACTGGAAAAGTAGAACCTCGGTATAACAAAGCTATCAGATCTTCTTCATAGGAGGCTTTTCGAAATAATTTGTCACCATTTTGTGCACTCGCTTGAGGTCTAGGATGAGCTGCCTGGCCTCTGTTGGGTTTTGGTTTGTGCTTCAGGCTCTGGTGGAGGCCTTCTTCTATGTTTCTAGTTGGTGCCCACTGCATTTTGGTCTTTGCTGTAGGTTGTGGCCACTCTGGAATTCTGGGTTCATGTGGGTTCATCACCACTGTGTGTTTTGGTGTTGAGTCTGGTGATTTGGGTGGCCTTGGTGGGAGTGGAACCACCATACTGCCAGTTTCTAGTTCCTTATCTGTCCTTGCTTGAGTTTCTGGTATGTGGATCTCATTGTGTTGCATTTTGCCCTCTGTGATAGTAGATAGTTCAACCATCATGGTTGTTGGAGGCGTTGGCATCGGTTGACATTTCAGTTTGCTGCCTCTTTCACCTACCGGATTGTGACAACTGTCAACACTTTCCTACTTATATCCAGTTTTTCCTAATAGCCTCACACATTTTTTCTCTTTTAGTACATGTCATTTGCTTAGTCTGTCATGTACTGTATGCTTTTCCCTGTTGCACTTGCAGGTGAAGATTTGAAAACAGAACTGGTCCATGTGAGGCAAATCATCACGTTCTTTAAAGAAAAATTAAAAATGAAACAAAAATAAAGGCACAGAGATGCAGTTACCATCAAATATGAGTTTATTTTTTTATAAATCATTCTTACAAAATTGGAATTTATTCTATTTAATCTGTGACCTCTATAAAAGTCTTCTCTTAATTACAAGGTAGGAGGGAGGAGAAGGCATCAGGACAGCTGGGCTTGACCAAGTCCTTACAGATCAACAGACACTACTGCTGATTGCTCGCATAATACAGTCAATCACTGATAAATAATCAGAAACAGGAAGTGGTCATGCGTTGTCGCCTTAGCAACAGTGTCCGAACACAACAATGAAAATGGGGCGTCAAAACAAGAGAATGGAAACTGTGACTCATCCAGTGTATGAAGGCAGGGATATGAGTCCTCCGCACATGGTGCTATTGCTGCCCGTCTACTGGAAATAACAAGTCTGGGACAGACAGTGCTCAGCATGTCAGGAACTCGCATGTTGATAAAAAGGCACAAATCAAATCGAGAGCAGACCAGTTTCCAGCGCACACGCCAACCGCCTGGCACGTTTTGGGTAAACCTTCTTCCATCTGTGTTGAAGCTCAAGATGATAACTTGCATAATGTTTCCCTGATCAAATGACGGAGGCATTTTAAGGGGATACGAAGTTTAGTTGCTGTTTCTTTTCCGAGGGCCCCGACTCACATCCATCACACTCTGACTGAGCTCTGGAATTGAAAGACTGTAGATACACTTCCGTTTCTGTTTTGCGAGCTACGACTTGAGCCCCAAGCTGCGACAAAGACAATTTAAACCACTGTGTCACAGCCTCAGACGCATTACTGTAATGCATGAGGGGAAGATGTTGCGGCAGAATGTGAAAATGTTTCCATCTGGTGCAGGAGAGAGAGGGCTGGGGGGCCCCAGCTGCTTATTATTTTCCACGTGTCAGTTGGCGTAGTCTTTATTGGGACTTTACAATTTCACTCCCGCAGAGAGCCAAGATGGAGCGGCCCAATCCAATTCTGGATCACTGGTGTATGCAATCTTTTCCAGGAGTTAAAACTCCACTACGGCGACTCTGGAAATGTTATCTCACTTGGGGAGCTCTGTATTAGAAAGAGTGTGATAGATGCTTCCCCTGGAAAACCGATGCAGAGTGCGACATAATACGAGCTGTATATCGGCATCTGTGTGGATTAATGTGCACAGCGTGTAGAAAATAAACTGAATAAATACCACTTACTCCCCTCAGCGACGCAGGATCGGTCTCAATGTTCTCGCCGCGTCATCTCAAATCGTACACAGTCTTGTTTTTTTTCCTTTTCAAAAAATAAATATGTCTATGTACAGTGCTGAGACCAGGGATTTGAAATAGGTGGTGGGTTGTTTTTTTTAGTGTGTGTGGATTATCTGCAAAGCTGGGGAATGTGGTTGTCTTGAGACGATCAACAACAGTAACTCTGACAATCAGACATAAAAGGCTTGATATGGATTGAAACAATATGATTCTTTTGAAGATGGAATAGAGGCCAGATGCAGACCGTGCGAGGAGCATGAGTTTCCCAGAATCGCAACGTATCGATGTTGTTACACTGACGACGAATCTCCCGGGAAACGACTCCAAGTTTCAAAGTTTCAGAGTACAAGCACAAACAGCGATATTCAAAACAGTGACATGATTGGGGCAAAAAAAACGAACAAAAAAACAAAACAACACAAGTTAGTCCTGCTGGGTTTGATATGACTCGCGGAAACAGAGCAGCTCTGCTATAGTAGCATTTGGATATGGCACTTCAAAGCACGTCTGTCCCCTTTGTTGAAACAGCGAAGGCTTTACGATACATTTTACATCGACTCTTTGTCAAGCGAAAATAAAAACAAAGTGTGAAGAAAGAAAAAAAAAAATGAATCTAAAGCAGCCACTGAATGTGTGACACTGATGTTGACGATGTCAGTGACAGCTAACTGATTAACACGCTGAGCAGCTTTGGCTGAGACATTATGCTGAATGCCTGTCTGACAGAAAAGGCCACTAAAAGCATGCTGCTTTCATTCAAGTGTCTGCAAACTAAATGTGTGACTGGACCGCCTGTGCTCCCGCCTGCACGCTGCATGCAGACCTAATGACAGCATATAGCAGCTCAGCTATGAGCCAGCCACCTTTATTTTTTCTTCCCCTGACAGCCTGTCTTTAAAAATGATCAATTAAAGGTCAAGATATCTAGTTATTTAAGCATTTTGATCTGGTTGTCCGATACCAATAAGATCATTTAAGGTGCAAAAAAGTGTCAGCCGTAGAAAAGACACCGAGCGTGGCCACCGTCTCTCTCACACACACACTGATGCAGGTAGTGTGTGCCAAGGGGGAAAAAGCTGTCATCCCAAGGATCGCATTAGACAGCAGGTCGTGTTTGCCGGTCACTGTTTTCGCAAACGCTATGCTCCATAATGTTCGGTGTTTCATCAACAGCGTGTCCCCTGGGAATAAAACAGCACTTCAAACGAAATACCTAATTGAAGCCTAAACTTATCTCTGCCTGACAAATGGAGGAGAAAACCTTTTGTCAATTTAATGGCTCCGAGGTCCTTGGATATGTCACGGGGGGGGGGGGGGGGGGGGGGGGGGGGGAATAAAAATAATCAGGGCGCCAGGAGAGACACATAAAAGTGGCGATTACAATATTTCAACACAAGAGCATCTCAAACGGATGTAGGCAACGTGATGTGCAATAAACAACTTTAAAGGCAGACCCTGATGTCAGAATGGCACTGATGCGCTCAGCGTTAAAAATCTGTCCTCTGAAATGATGCTGGTCACCAAAGACCTGCTATGGCCCCCCCCTCCACAGTAAGGTTGGTGCTCAGAGACCATGCAGGAAGAGGGGTGGGAGGGAGAGAGAAGAGGGGGAGGAGAAAAAAAGAAGTTTGGGTTAGAATGCAACGTTCTGCTCCATTTCATCCAGAAATGTTCATTTCGCTCATTCCAACGGAGGGAAAATGTACTCCGCTCGGGCTTATGGTTGGATGAGCCAACTTTTCAAGGGTCTGCACACACAACACACACACGGACAAGAGGGAGAGCAGAGAGTCTGAAGGGAGGGAGGGGATAAAAGATGATGAAAGTAAGTGGGGAAAAAAGATGAGAAAAGTACAACTGCTGTGGCGAGTACGAGAGGAAAATGGGACATGAAATGAGATGTTTTCCTAACTTATCTTTGTGATAACACGGGAGCAAATAGACCATTATAAAAGCCAGATCAACTCATAAAGGAACGAGCCAAGGGCAGGAGACGCGGGGTGTTTGTCAACTGCTGAGAATATTAGGAAGTAATGGCTGCTAAAAAAAAAAAAAAGGACAGGTTGGACAATCTTTGTTTTTTAACTTGAGGCAACAAAATATTCATGGGTTTACAAAGCAGGAGTTTGGTAATGAGTCCAGTATTATGTCCTGATCCAGAGTAGGGAAGGTTGCTTGGGATGACAGGTTGGGTTGCCAGGTTTGAGATCACAAACACCTTCCTGTCTTCTACCATCGCCCCGCACGAGTGCCGAAAGAGCAGGAAAGACGATGTCGTCCTCGTCCGTGTCATACAAAAAATATTCTATCCAAGAGTTCTTGTCGTCAGTAGTGCGTGCTGCGTGTTTGCACATGTGTGAAACACAGTACTGTTTGGTAAGCCCGTCAGTTTGTGTACTCTCTTTGCTTTTTTCACACCCAAACGGCCTACGCTCGTTTCCCGTTTATCCCTTTCCTCATCGAGTCTTTCCAGCAGCGGCGCTCTGGTCATTGGCAATGTGCTGAGTGGAAGACAGACCTGTGTCTCTCCCTGTCCATCCCCCTGTACTCTGATGACTCCTAATCTCCACAGAGTCTCTTTCCCCCTGCGTAGGGTCTCCCCCGAGGGGGCGGCGGTCTTGTCAGAGCCTCTCGATGTCCCTGTATTTCTTGCGGAGGATAGAGACCTGGTCCTTAAACAGGACGGGGTCCAGTCTCATCTGGGAATGGACCAGTGGCATGGCGCCAAACCAGCTGGCGAACTTGTTCATGCAGGTCTGCCGCTGGGCGAAGTGGTCTGGGTCAGCCCAGCGAGAAGCCCTTGAAGACTGGAGGGAATGGAGAAGAGGAGGAAAAACAAAAAGAAGAAAAGTTAGAGTTTTCAATAACAGATGCAGATCCTGGGGGAACATGAAAAAACTAATTACAAGTCGACTGTGTTTTGGAACAAAATCCAGTTTTGCAGATCTTTATAAAATATCAGTGGTAACGTCTTAAAAGAGCCTCAGATGCTTTTCCTTAGTTTCTGTCATATGTATCCTGTTACAGCAGTGAATAATTATATTAAACATGGCCACATTTTCAAATAATGAGCTCAGAATACGTTCGGGTAATCCCTGTGAGCCAAAAGCATAGACGTCAAACTCCTCTAAATCCTATAAATGTGGAATATTTTAACTGTAAATCATTCCAAGCAAAGACGAAAAGTATGGAAATGACTGCAGTAGGACCCCTTTAAAACAATATTTTGCAAGTGTGCAAGAGTTTATGAGACCAAATCTATGATGTATGAGTGAGGCAGAGAAAGAAGGAACTACTTTACTTTTTCATTTTGCCACAGTTCATGTCATATGCATGAGCATGACCGAGGAGGGCTGCATTTCTCTTATGTCTGCATTATTCCATTATAGCAAGCATGGCGAATAAAACCGGGATTATAATCTCATGTGGACATGCACATGTTATATTTATACTATGCAGCGCTTGAAATGATCGGAGCCTTGAATTCCTCTTCTTAATGGTTGGCTGTAGCTCAGGAGGGAGAGCAGGTCATTGCTAATCGGGAAGTTTGTAGTGTAATCCCTGGCTGCTCCAGTCTGCTTCCCAAAGTGTCCTTGGGAAAGCCACTGAGTGTGAATGTTAGATTCACACTCAGTAGAAAAAAAGTGAATGTGTGTCAACGGATGAATGAAACATGTTTTATAAAAGGGCTTCAAGTGCTCCAGCAGAGTAGGAAAGCACAATATGTGAACCGGTCCATTTAGTAATGACGCATTTTTTGTCACCGGTATCCAGGCGGACTCCTGTATTTTTACATAAACCCTCCTGATAATAACAGGAAATAACAATAATACATAATAATACAATGGATTGCATTTATATAGCGCTTTTCGAGACCCTCAAAGCACTTTACAATTCAACTATTCATTCACTCTCACATTCACACACTGGTGGAGGCAAGCTGACAGAAGCGAGGCTGCCATATCGCGCCATCGGCCCCTCTGGCCATCAGTAGGCGGTAGGTGAAGTGTCTTGCCCAAGGACACAACGACTAAGACAGACAGAGCTGGGGATCAAACCGGCAACCTTCCGGTTACAAGATGAGCTTCCCACCCAAATTTTTTGATTGACCGCTAAAAGAGTAAAAAGCTAACTGGGGTAGCCGTGGCTCAGGAAGTAGCGTGGTTGGCCACCAGTCGGAAGGTTGGCGGGTCAGATCCTCATTTGCTGGGGTTTGAATATGTGAAGGTTAAAAGTGTGTTGAGTGCTCCAAAAGAGTAGAAAGGCACCAAGTATCTGTCCATAACTGACTAAATACTCCAATACTGAAACTCTTATGTTATGCTAGTTTCAATCCACTTTTCAGTCAGCGTATTCGGACCACGATCATTAACAAGCAGGGATTTTAGACGTATACTAAACAAAAAGAAGCTCTTTGACTCAATCATGGTCAAACTTTCATCGTAGTAACAAGAGAAAGCCATCACTGAACGATGGCTGATGTCAACTTCTCTCAATAAATCGTCAGCTCCGCCATATTTGACAGGCCGGAGCCCGATGAGAAAGCGTGACGCAAGGCTTCGGGACCGACACGACTCCTTTCCCTGTTTTTGTGTGTGTGCCGTTATGACTTGCCCTGTTTTTTTTTTCTTTGTTTTTTTCCGTGGCCCATACCAGAGGATTTTTAAAGAGAATAATTCATGCTGTTCATAAAGCAGCACGGCTTCGCTCCAGCTGAAAGGCCATGACACACTCATGAAGGGAAGAAAACAACACTGGCTTCAGCATGAATCACGGCTCATGAAAAGAAGGACAAATTCAAAGAGGTCCGTATAATAAGGCTGCTCTGTATCCAGCATTGTAAATTGTTACGGGCTCAGTCACATCCAGTAATGAGATGCAAACCAGTTTTCTCGACCGGCCGTTATCCTCTTCTTTTTAAAAGAACCCCAACGCTAATAAGCTCTCCAAGTGCAACAAAGAGATGGATCTAAGCATTATAAGTATTCATACTTCCACATGCGGTGTGGTGTAGTGGTCACAGCTGCTGCCCTCTTACCTGTCCCATCATGGTCTCCTTGTACTGTTTCTTCTGTGTGACCTTGATGGGCGGCAGCTTGGTGACAGCAGAGACCAGGAAGTTCATCAGGATGTCCTCACAGTTGGCTAACTGGTCCACCATGCTCTTCAGGCTGGTGGGCAAGTAGTTGGTGTACAGGAAGTGATAATACCTGAGAGGACAGGAAGAAGAGTATTTAGAGGCTCCCAGATTGAAACCAGTGGCACTTAAATCCTTAATAGTCTTAATTCTACTGAAGCTCTTATTTTGAAAGTAATGCTTTAAAAACTTCTAAATAAACAGTGTTAGAGCTTCAAAGGTTTAAAGCCGGTTGTGCTGACAGCTTAAATTAAATATAAAAAGTGAATATTTCACATTAAAGGCCACACCATCGCTGTTAAAGCTCTTGGATGGATTGAACGAGTGACTTATTGAAAGTGATTAAGCGTTCGGCTGCGGTGATTGGCTGACTTAAGCTTAATGGACTGCTCCCATCACAGCTGAGTGAAGCCATATTGAAGCTGACAGGACTGTAGTCGAACTAAACGCGGGAACTATCGAGGGCTGCGCGGCAGACAAATTGACATTTTTTGGGGATAAAACATACTCCGTGTCAAAACACTGGTTTCCCGAGGCTGTGCCACACTGAACATCACATCTACTTTCATAATCTACAGATCACCGCATCAAAGCGCCGCATCAAAAGAAAGACAACCGAACACTGGAGAGCAGAGCGGAGCAACAGCGAGCCTCGTGTAACGGAAGGAGAACGGAGCAGGAGTGAGGAGAATCAAAGGACATGGAGGTAAACAGCTGCTTGAGAAGGGAGGCTTTAGTTTAACAGCCTGAAGTGCACCTGTGATAGATGGCAGCCCCAGTCAGGACCATCGAATAGTCGTTGGTCCATTTGGAGGTGTAGCCCCAGCGCTCCTTGTTGCTGTCCCAGAAGTGGCTGCGGGCGGGGTAACCGACGATTCGCTCTGGAAAACTCTGCCAGACAGTGAAGGCAAAGTCCACCTAGACAGAGATTAAAACATTTAAAAAATCAGAACATTAATCATTTCTAATAACAAACTCTAATTTAGTACCCTCTGGACACCTTTGTGGCAAAAATGTACACATTTTTTTCTTATTTTTAATCAACTTCAGCTGATCAAAATGAAAAGCTACTGTTCAGCACTTTTCATATACAATAACCCTTACTATGAAACTGTGCAAAAAAAAAGCACGACAGCCTGGTACTGTAAAAAGCTGCTTTTGCTTTGGTATTTTTGGGGGAGAGAAGGATAAATAAGGGGGAATTTTCACAGCTCAGCAGATGTTTTCCAGCTACTCGGGATGCACCGATCCAATGTCTGGATCAGATTGTAATCCAGTTCCAAGGGTCAATCTCTTCAGTCTTGTTCTTTGTTGTTCTACATCTTCTAGATCATTAGTGGAGTAAAGCAAATCCAGCATGGACGCCAAGGAGGTCGACGTCAAGGTCACACCAAATCAGTAAAAACTTTATGGATCTTGACCTCAATTGTTAGCGCCCAAGGTCAAAGTTGACCCTAAATCTTTTAACTTATGTTGGTCCAGTTTCTTGTTATTTACCAATAAATAGCAAATCAGTCAATTTGTATTCTTGGATATCAGCAAAACAATATTTCAATGGCGTCAGAACGGTCCTCTATCAGTAAAAAAAGGTTGGATAAGTGCATCAAAATTATTCACACCATTAACGTCATTATAAACCCTTGTTGGAATGAGCTGTGTTAAATATTTTCTTACAAAAGACAAATAAAGTGAAGTTGTTGTTTTCATTAATCAAAGGTGTAAAAAATGTATCTATTTACGGTGTGTTGTGTGAGGGAAAAAAAGATAAAGAGGAAATGAAAGAGACTACAATGAAACCCAACAAAGGAACAACACGTTCAAAACGCACTCGAGTGAAAATACAACTGAGGCAAAGCCTCATGAAACACAAAGCAGTCTTTCCTAAGCAGCTGCTTGTAGCGCTCAATCAAATAATTAGACAAAAACATCAGAAAAGTCTCAGCGGCTCCTCAAACAGCCTGCTCTGCATTACACCGCACATCACTATACTACGCTGTGAGGCTGCTTATGTTGTTGAATATTAAAAAAGAAGAGCAAAAATTTAAAATCCACCATAAAACAGTATCTATCTGCTCTTCCTGCCAAAATTTGTACATATGAAAAAGCCCTGGAGGAAAATAATGACTTTCTTCTGCTCCTGCCTGCAGTTCAAAATAAAAGAGATGGAAGCTGAATGATGTTACAATCACAAGGAAAATATTTCACAGACTTTCATAATTCTGCCTACTTTCCGACTGAACCGGGAGTCATATTCAAAGGAGTGAGTATCATTGTTAAAGACAGCTCTCGTCGTCGCCATCTTCACTTAAGGGTGGAGAGAGTCGGATAAAAATGAGAAAACAAAGACGCCGGGGCCAGAAACTGCACTTTGAATCATTTGTTTAAAAGAAGGAGTGGGTGGATGGGGAGATTACCGGTTTTACCCTTCATTTTTTCCCCCCCTTTTCTCAAGTTTCCTGGCATCGACATTCCCTGAGCTCAGAACCTTTGAGAAGTGTTTGCTCTCGTGATCCAACCGTCTTCCTGGGAGTAACGCAGGTCGATTCAGTTGTCGGGGATGGATTTTCCCTTCTGTCTTGCCATCTTGATCTGCCACATAAACTCATTTCTTTCTGCTATGTTCTGGCTTCCCATGATGCCGCGCCAAAACGTATCCCCAGGAAAAGAAAAAAAGAAAAACAGGAACAGCCCCGCCAGCATGTGGAACAAAAATGCCCATAACAGTGCTGCCGTCGAATAGGGGATAGGAGAGGTAGAGCCAAAAACAGGAGGTGGGCGATAGGAAGAAAAGGAGAGGGAAGGAAAAAGAGGCAGAAAAGCGCACGAGAAGAGAGAAAAGCAAGCAAGGCCTCGGGAATGAAAGTTAGACTTTAAAAGATTAAAGAACCAGGCCACAAATTTTGGGGGGCCAACTTGAAAGCAGCAGGGACAAACAGAAAGAAGCTAAAAGCTAAAAAAAGGAAATGCAATAAGGGAGTGTCGAACTTTACAACTCAAGTGGAGGAGATGGCGATACAAAGGAGAGTCGCTGTGTTTATTAGAGGATACCTCAGTGGTGGACAAAACTGTGTCTTCATCCAGGCTGAGGACAGCGTCGGTCACAATGATCTCGTAGGGCAAAAAGCGGCTGCTCATCACCTGCAGGGGGAGACACAGAGCACAGAGGGTTAAAAATCATTGGAGTGACATAAGCTGGGATCCCATCTTCAAACTACACTAATAGCAAATCTAGATCCGAGCACAGCGGGAAATAATAAAGTAAACCTCTCTGACATTCATGCTCTTATTAAACAGCACTCGTGCAGACAAGAGTTTTAATCAAACTTGACTGAACAAGACGTTTTCAATTTTGAGATAATGCATTTCAGGGAATTGTTGCACTTTAAAGACAAAATCACGTGAGCTGGTTTCTGCTGCTTTTTTGGCGCTGATGGTACGAGAAAACTTAAACACGGCATAACCGAGCTGTCTTTTTTTCCCTTGCCAGGCAAACTGCAGCTTTAGGGTCACCTCCCAGGATCAAAACTTTCATTTACAAACGGAGAACCGCCTGCACAGTCTGTAAACCTGCTGTAACTGGTTTTCTTTGGCACTTTGGGGAAGCAATTTTCATAAACAATGAGATAATATCCCCCTTTTTACATCGGTATGACAACCCCCCTTTTATGTTGGTGTGTTACAGCGTTTAGCTGGAATTGTGTTTCCGTCTGCCTGATCAAAGCGAGTTCACTGTTCACTCTCCTTTTAGCTGTTTGTTAGATTTATATCAACTCCTGGCAGAAATGTGTCTCTCTTTAGCTCCTACATGCTCCGTTATTCACCGACTAACAGACAGACAATTTGCATTTTTGTCCGTTTTATCTCGCTGAAAATGGCTGCAGTGAGAGTGTCGAGACTGAATTAAAATTGTTAAATCAAGGCAAGAGTCTCCCCCCCCCCCCGAAAATTGAGCTGAAAGATGCTAAGGAGTGCTCAGTGGAGCTGAGAACAAAACATAAACGGAGAGCTTAAAACAAGAGACACATTTTAGAATAACAACTCCGTTTGCTCCTGAAGTCTACCACGTTCATTTTTAACAATTCCTCATAATTTCATGAGATTCAGAGTAGACAACAAACAGCTGCTTATTTACACACAGAGCGTACAGGTGGAGGTGTATTCCTGCCCACCCGATCAATACACGTTCACTATTCATTCTCTGTTTAGTTGATTGTTAGATTACTCCCGGCAGATGCTGCTTTGTTGTTTCACCAGCTAGCTGCTTACTGACAGATAAAGCTGGCAGCTATTTGCTTGGTTTGTGCTACCAACCTCAGTAACAAGCATCAGACTAAAGTTGATGATTAGAGGTTTTACTGTAGCAGAAAATGGCTTCAAAGTGAGACTGCACATGTTGACACTAAAGTAAAACAGTAAAATTGAGGCTAGTAACTCCCAAATCTGCTGAAAGTTGCTAAAAAGCTGAAAGTAGAGCTCATGAAAATTACATGCAAGTAGTTATTATTCTAAAAATAGCACTTATAGCTGCTGTATAGCTCAGTCACAATACAGTAAAAACAGGATGGCAACCTCCTTGGGACTAGAAAAAACACCTAAATAAATAAATTGGTGCTTGCCTGATGATTGCTTTAAACTTTCTTGCTTTTGCAACTGTGTTTGCAACATCCTCTAGCTGACCACGTTTGATTGCAAGGCCACTGCACAGGTCACCTGGTGGGAAACTTGTCTGATGGCAAATAACTGCCAACACGTTGCACTCAAACAGAATCAGTCTGTGCTGATGTTAAAGCAACGATGTATCTCTTTGCAATAGGGGACTGAACTGGTTGCCAACTGGTTGGATTCTGGTTATATTCTTACATGCAATTAAGGCTGCTGAGGGCTTATGTCATTATGGAGTTAACTTGATATCCTGCAGCATCTACGTCACTATTTGTGGAGGAATTTCTGAAGTGCTGTTGCAAATCTCGTGGGTTCTGGCTGGAGTCTGAGAGGAAGTAATAAATGTGAATTTCTTGCATGTAGATGGAAAAAGATTTGCAATTGCTGCCGATTTATCCCAGATATATCACAGTTAAGTTAATCACCTAACTACCACAAAAAGATTGCACTTAATTGCCAACTTTACGTCCGTCTTACTGCCATGTGATCATCATCAAGTCAGCAAGTGATCACATCTTTGAAGTCAACTACTTCCAGGGCAACAACATCCCAAGTTTATCACAAACAGTCGCAATCATTTTGCTCGTGGTGCAACCTCCAGTCATTGTTTCCCCTCGTGTACCTGGAGCACTGCAGATGAGCCCAACCGCTCTGAATCGCTACCCACGGCTCACTAGACCCCAGTGCTAAATGCAGAGTTTCACCTTGAGATAAATCTTGGAATAAAAATTCCTTTTTGCTCTCAATATCTGCCACATGCATTTTTAATGATCCCTCACAAATTCATGAGATTCAGAGGAGACAACAAGCCATGACATCAACAAATAGCGGTGCACAGCGAATGAGAGAAAAGCCAATATCCTACGCTTTACTGCAGGCTGCACCCTGTCGTTTGCTACAGAGATAGAGTGCTGATACTAGTTTCCATTACTGCTGCAGGGTCAACTCGCTCTTTTAAATCAATAAAAACACACAAATGTAGTCAGACACCTAGTGTGAGTCATGTGTCTTACATGTGGCCCAAATTTACTTTATCTGTGTTGAAAACACAATATGTATATTTAACAGTGGATGAAACCCAACTGTATAATGCATGACGGTCCTTGAATATTTACTGGAGGCAGAGAGAGTGTTCGTGGATGGGGGTTTGGTGGGTGGATGGAAAGATCAACATCTTGAGGATATTTAGACTTGTTTCGTCTTTGGCTGTGATGAAAGGCATTCGGATGAGAAAACAGCGGTTTCTCGGTGACAAAGAGCGTGCGTGTCGTAATCTGGATGTGCGCTCGAAGTCGAACCGCCTCCCACGCAATTAGAAAACTGCAGAGAAACGCACAGCTTCAATGCGCGCGGACATATCGAGATACACGTCCCATATATGTAAACACTCTCACGCACCGTTGTTTAGTTATTCAGCACGGCTCTGAAGGTCAGGCCTCTCTGAGGATTCTTGTTCTTTTAAAGCACCGCCTGCACAGAAAAGCCATTACATTTACATTTAAGAGTGGTCAAAGCTGACCTCGTTTCCCTGTAAACACCTGCCATTGTCTGCCTGCCGAGCGTCACTGCTGACCTCACTCTCAACAGGTCTTTATCACTTCTGCAGGCGAAGGGCACCAAAAACAAATAAATAAAACAACCAAACCGCTCCCAAAAATTCTGGTTTTGCAGTCGAGCTGCGGAAAGCCTCTTATCTACTGTAGTGCTCCAGCTCCTGATAACTTTTATTGTACAAGCAGTGTGACCAAGCACTTTGTCCTGCAAACAAAAGGAAAGACACGAGTTCCTCAAACACTTAAATCAGAACTGATTTGCACAGCGTGCAGACTTCACTTGTCTGCCAGGTCCTTTAGATAACAGGAGGAAAACACGTGGCCAGTTTTACTGGATGACTCAAGGGACTTTTTGAAAATCTTTAAATTCAGCTGATTATTAGGTGAAACACAAACGTTTTAATACAAGAAGGAAAACACTTGATCTCAAATTAAAAAGCCTAAAGGAGTATAAAATAAGATTTCAGTCCTTTATGTGCAAATATATGTAAATTAAAAATTGTTTTACTATGTAAATGTTCATATTATTTAAGTTAAGTCCAATATCTGTTTTAATTTTTAGCAGAATAAAAAAAAAAGTGAAGACCTGATATATGCTCTTTATTTGAATTTGTTTTAAATATATATGCTAAGACATGCAGGTGTGCTGTAATGAAAAGATTACAAGTCTGTGGTTGAACTCTTGATGTCTTGACTTAAACTTTATGAGTAAATTTTTATGAGTGTAGAGAAAAATAATGTTAATGACCCCATTTTCAGGCTAAGGGGAATCTAAATTGTTAACAAACTGCTCTAAAACCGCAGACACAGGCAGATGTAGCATCTGGTTATGACAGGTGGAATACCTTAAACCTGCTTATTATATGCAGACAGGAAAGCAGAGTGTGTGGGAAGGACATGCAGGAAATGCTCAGAGCCTGTTGCATATGGGCCGCCTGCTAAACCAGGTGAGCTAGAGCAACGCCCTTCCTGGTGGGTTTAGGGTCTTTTGTCAGTCGTGGTCCCTTTTACAGTCAAAGACAATGAGCAAAGTTTCTTCTGATGTACTTCTTTGGGATTCAGGAGTTGCTACCCTGTGAGCTTGCAGGAAAATCAACCCCTTGCTAAATTTCATAACAATAAGATGAAGCCAATATTACCTTGAACCAGAAACAGCCCAGGAACCAAAGCACATCATCTGTCAAGCACGGTGGAGGTAGTGTTATGGCATAGACGTGTATGGCTGCCAGTGGAACTGGGCCACTTTATTGATAATGTGACTGCTGATAGAAGCAGCGGGATGAACTGAGCTATACTCTCTGCTCAGCTTCAGCCGAACACTGCAGAACTGAGCAGACAACGCTTCACACTGCAAATGGATCACAACCCAAAGCAAACTCCAAAAGCAACCCAAGAGTTTCTCAAGGCAAAGATATTCTTTGCTTTTTAAGTCATTTGACCTCAGAGCATGTTTTTCAGTTATTAAACACCGAACTGGAGGCAGAGAGACCCAAAACACGCAGCAACTGAAGGTGGCTGCAGTAGAGGCCTGGCAGAACATCTCATGGGAATAAACACAGCATTTGTGTTTATTCCTATGGGAATGCGAACTGAGATTCTTTAAATTCTTATAATGCTTCACATGTTGCTCACACAGCAATTCTAAAATTCATCACACTCCCGCTCACACGGTGGAGCCCGACAGAGATGGGAACGGCCTGTCCGGCCAAGTGCCGCGGTGTTCCCGTCTTCCCGAAAATACTCCAGCGGCGGCAACAAGAGCAGATGAAAATTTCAGCTGTCGCTCACATTCGAACGGGGTGGAAGAGCCGAGGTGCGTGAGTGACAGCGAAAGATGAAAAAACGCTGGAGAGAAAATGAGAAGAAAGATGAGAAGCGGTACCCTCCCTCTCATTTCATTGTCGTCATTACTGCCATGATGTCCTGCGGGCATAAAGCGAGAAACAAAACAACCCCTTCTCTCCCCCCCCCACCACCACCACCACCACCACCACCACCACTTGTTTTCCCACCAGAAAGACACATAGAGGATACCAGAAAAGACCAAAAAGAGGTGAAAGACCAGGGATAGGAGACAGGAGGTGAGGAAGTGACAGTGAGACAAGCAGCGAATACTGAAAGAGACGAAAAGAGACAAAGAGAGGATGAGAAGCTGATGTTTCCAGGCCCCAGATGGTTTGTAATGTTAGAAGTGAGACATATTAGCCTGGGGCTTCCTGCTTCTCTCCAGGAATGTGAGCTCTTGCAGCAGGAATCTGCCTGCAGCACTTCACCTCCTCTCTAAAGGACAGCAGCAGAGGAGAGAGACGTAGGGAACGTCGGAAGGGAGGACCACCAGTGCATGTAAACCATATCAAGTGCCGCCGGGATCCTCACACGGCCTAAACCAACAGTCACAAACCAGATTTTGTTGGCCGCCGTGAGAAGACAACAGAGGGAGGGAAAGACAGGATGTGGTTGAAGGATAAAATCTGTATTATTCTGTTTTTTTCCGCGCTGTCGACAAATCCCTCAAACAAACCAAAACCAACAATGCAACCACATGTCTGTTACTAAGAGCCAAGCTTTCAAATGAAGGCATACACCCTAAAAAAAAAAAATACAATACCAAATCCATAATTTAATATTATTAAAGGAAAAAAGCAATTTCCTGAAACAGCTGGGCACTGGACTTGTTTGGAACAGTTCGGAACGGCTCGCATTAATAACTATTCAAGGCTCTGGTGGGTATTTGCAGCAGCAGGAGTGTGTGGGATTATCGCAGCGGCCGTGTTCACTTTAATGCCAAAACATGCCATCCAGTGCATTAGTGTGATTCACTGACGTGTTTATATAATGCCGCCGATAGAAGAATAAATACAAAGCTGAAGAAGGATCGACTCATTTGTTTTATTTTTCTTGGACTTAACTTTTAACTACCGACACTGCATGAGGAGGCGGCGCTGGGCGAAGCGCTAAGAAAGGGGGGGGGGAAAAGAAACGTAGTCCTTGTTTTCCTGGGTGTTACACTTAGTTTGTGCAGCACCTATCCACAGTTTTCATTAAACTGCAATGGAAACTGCACACTGTGCATCCTGTAATTTTCTTCTTCGGGGCTTCAGACTTTAAATTATCTTCACCTTATCAAGTGCTGACCCACGGGCCCTCACGTGTAAACAGAAAAAGCTGCCAGTAAGCAAAATTTTCTCTCTTCCCCTTTTCTTCAGATGGAAAAGCATTTCCAGTGAGTTTTGGTAAGCTGATTTGTTCAGCTTTAGGAGGCTTGTGCTTGTCTTGCATGGTGTTTAACAGGAGTTTAATTGCCCACAACAGAATAAGAAGTGGAAAGTTACAACAGTTTGTTTGGACTCATTTAATAGAGAAATACTGCGGACTCGACAGCCACTCTATTAGGTACAACTGCTCATTTTGTGCAATCACATGGCAGGAAATTAATTCTCTTGGACATGTAGGTGAGGTCAAGGTGAGCATCAGAATGGGGAAAAGGTGATTTAATTGACTCTGAATGTGGCATAGTTGTTGGCACTGGTTGGGCTGGTCTGTTTCGGAAACTGCTCATCCACTGGGATTATCCCACAAAAGCATCTCTGGCGCTAAAAAGAAAAGAAATTTCCACTAATCTGTAGGAAACGCCTTGTTGATGTCAGAGGTCAGAGGAAAATGGCCAGACTGCTTCAAGCTGATAAGAAGGAAACTCAAATAATCACTCACTACAGCCAAGGTATGCAGAAGAGCATCTCTGAAAACACAACACGTTGAACCTTCGTGTCAGCTAAAAACAGGAACCCAAGGCCACAGTTCACACGGGGTCACCAAAACTGCACAACACAAGATTTGAACAATGTTTCCCGGTCTGATGAGTCTCCGTTTCTACGGCAACCTCAAATAGTGAGATCAGAATTAGACGCAGATAACATTAAAGCCTGGATCCATCCTGGTTATGTAATGGTGTGGGATTTTCTTGGTACATTTTCCGCTGTTTGGTCTCCGCCCATCCTTTGTGTACTATCTTCAGATAGCTGCTTTCAGCAGGATAACTCACCATGTCACAAAGCTCAAAATGACCTCAAACTGGTTTCTTAACCACACCAATCAGTTCAATGCACTCAAATAAGCTCCAAGCCCAGATCAAAGTCTAATTGATGTGGTGCAAGAGGAGATTCACATCGTTTACGCTCAACAAATGTCTGAGGAATGTCTGCGGCACCGGCAGGAATTGGGGCAAAAGAAGGTCCACGTTATTAGGCTGTACCTAATAAAGTGGCTCATTTTTTGAGGGGAAAATTGGATCTGCTAAAACTGCTAGATTTCTTTTCTGCAGAAAAACAACATGCCACAATTCATCCACGCATACGCAAATAAGTGAGAAGACGTAAAAACCACAAAAGGAAGCGAATTTGGCGATTCTTCCAACCACGACTCATGACGTCAGTATTTCTACACTCCTGGTAACATCCGGGACAACAAGCGAGAAAAGAAGGTGGGAGAAAGAGATGCAGAGATAGACAGAAGCAAAAGCAAGATAAAAGAAAGAGTAATGATAAAAACAGTGGATGTGTGAGTGAGGGAAGGAATGAAGCAGAGATGGGATAAGGGGGGGAAAGTGGCAGGGAAAAGGCGAGAGGGATGACAAACTCTCTCTCTCGCTCGCGCTCTGTGGGGTGGAGGAACACAGCTTGGCTCGCCACGGTAAACACATAAAACGCCACAACCACAACAAACCACAGGCTGCCTGGCGCACGCACATAAACACACACAACAGCAGTGCACTAAGCCCGTTCTGCTCGCTTTTCACAAGCAACACAGCTACACGCAGAGGCTTCCCACTGTGATTGACAGCTTGGGAGAAACCACTCAGAGCCACGGGGAGAGGTAAACCATAAACCCAGACTACCGCTGAGTGACTGACACTGATGTGAAAGCCACTTTCCCTGATTGGCAGTTGAAGTTAAGTCCTCAGATGAAGAAGGGGAAAGGAGGGCTCCGGATGGGTCTGATGTCCAGGAATACAGCCGAGCAACAGATCCCGCTTACCCTAACCCTCTCAAAAAACACCTCAAAGACCCTCTTTGAAAAAGAAACAATTCAAATGTCAAACTGCGTGTCCGCGTTTGACCTTTGACTCGTACAATTAGAGGTCAGAGGGAGGTTAAGGTAAACATAGCAATGCTTTTCACAGGACAGTACCTTCAGCATAAAAGCCTAATGCGGATGTCATAATAAATGCCACTGAGGCATGCTCTGGGTCTCGCTGGAGGGTTTACTTAAAAACCAGGAAAAACATGCATTTTATGACACCGCCAGTCATAACAGAGGGAAAAATGTCTCTAAGCTGACATGCTGAGAAAATTGACGCCCACTCGAAAACATAGCTTTTATGCACATTACCCATCGTCGAAAGCTTTTTCTTACCGTCTGTGTGGAAACATTTTCGAAGAGAAGATTTCAGAATTAAACAAATTTGTCACTTCTAACGGCTTGTCAATTTAAGGGAACTGAGCTGTTGATTTATTTAACCGATTAAATAGAATCTTTTATATTTTATTTAGGCGATTATTCTTCTTTCAAGAAAAACATCAGAGGCAAGGGTTTGTTTCTTTTCATGGTTTCATATAAGTGTTTTTACAGGCAGTTGTCCCTATTTTCTAATCACCATCTCTATACCTCAATCTATCACGAAAAAACCATTTTCAGTTTTAGTCATATACTGTATATAAATGATGGACACATCCAATGAGAACTCCTGAGGAGGATGTTGATCTGACTGAGAAATCGAGGACACTGCCTTCTAGTTATTTTCTTGAAATTTTGACTTATTAACTTGAAGTTTTGAGAGAAGTAACTCGAAATTTCGAGCTAGCGCTGCCAATCAGCAATCTACGTGAATAACGTCTCTTTCTTGTTACCCAGAAGGTTATGGCGCAGAGGGATGTACAAATTGACGCTTTCGAGAGTAGGTTTGCTGATAGTAACGCCATGTGATTCAGCTAACAGCACAAGGATTTCATCATTTGTGAAGCCACATTGAAAATACTCAGCAATCTGTGCGTTCATGACTGACTGTAATGCTGTAGCATTTGTACCTGAGGGCTTCAGCTTCTGGGTAACAAGGAAATGACGTCACTCATGTAGATTGCTGATTGGCAGCGCTAACTTGAAATTTTGAGTTAATAGATTGAATTTTCGAGTTAATAAGTCGAAATTTTGAGAAAATAACTCAAAATTTTGAGTTATGGATCTTTTTTTGTGTGGCAGAAACGGGCTTCCATACATTTCTGATGAGGCTTCAGTGAACTGTAGCTGGATTGAATGAAGGGCCAGTTGCATCTCTTGGGTCCTGCGTCAGGTCTTTTATAGTTTCTTCTTCTTTTGTTCTCCATTTGTGCACTTTCCTCAAATCTTTTCAGGACACCCTGCATGCAGTGCAGAGATATGCCAAGTTTTTGGCTAATATCTCTTTGGGAATCACCTCAGTGGTGCAAAAATGGAACGATTTATGCCTGTCAAAACGGCGCGTGTTATTTTTCAATGGTATAACTAAAGAAACTGGACAAATAACGTGTTATTGTGACAGGTTACAAGTAACAAAGTGGCTAAAGATACAATTTAAGACAGGCTCTTTGCTAGGTTGTCTGTTATGTGTGGACACAACGCTGGTTTATCCATTGTGCTAAGTGCCGTGTTTATGCTTGACCGGTTAATGTTAATGCTTACCAAACAAAGAAAATGGTCAGGTACAGAGACTGGACTGAAAAAACAGCAAATGTTCAAAGAAAGACTAGAGCACTATTGCTCAAGAGCACTTTCAAAGATTACAATCACTAAAAACCAGAGATTAAGAACCCAAACTCATCAGGGAAATGTTTACTGAGATCATATTTAATCATATATAAAATGAGTGGTTGAGCATGTCCTCATACATTTGTATCCAATCTGATTTAAAGCTGCAACCAGAGGTGTTGCCCCCTGTTGGCTGCTAAAAAGAATACAGATTTACAGACTCAGGCTCCATCTTTTATAAATAGCCTATATTTACAGTCCTAAAAAGTTTTAAATGGATGAACGATGAAGAAACGTAAATGCTCCAAGTGCATTTATGTTGCAGATTATGGCTCAATTGTTACTCTGCAATGATTTTGTCACTTTCTTTAGCTAATTGGATATTTGGTTCCGATCAAAGTAGAGCTACTCTGCCTGTGCACTTAGCCATTATTACCACCTTATCATTCCAATACACAATATGCATTAGCCTTTCAGGCCTTCTGTTTTCAGTGTATATTATTCTCATTACTGAGCTTTAATTAAAACCACACAAACTGTCCTCTAATGGAATCATTGCGACACAAATCGAAACTCATTAACTCCCCGAAACTCTCAGACTGAATAAAATGTCTGAAGATTCAGTAGCTTTACAGAGAATATATGTGTAAGACGAGCTAGGTAATTAGAAATGATCGGGATCACAGCTTTGAGGTAACCGAGAGGCCGAGCGTGCGCGGCTCACCTTATTCTCTCCCTCTATCACGATGACGGGCACTGAGGTGGCGGGCCAGCGGTGCTTTGCGGGGAGAGGCTTGTCACAGTTCCACAGGACGATGATCTGAAAGAGAGAACAAACAAAGGAAGTTTTATTTGTGCGCTGAATCTAATTCAGCTCCTCAAACCCAAACAAAATGAACTGGCCTAAGCAGGCGACATTTATGTGCTCCGCAGCCAGCAAATGTCACCTTATTACAAGCTGATTAAACGTTTAAGAGACAAAAGGGCAGCTGAAGTGATAAAATATTTCCAATTATGTCCCCAGCGTGCTTTTTACATTTCGGTCTGTAGCCGATCTCGTTGCATTATCAGGTTGTCCTTCTTAATGCTACATCCCTGTGATGCTCCACCTCCCTTTAGATGATGTTTTCAGATTAAAAAGTCATGTTCCCAGCCACAGTCACATCATGTTTTATATGACCTGCAGGTCAGCCGATTCGCTGCACGACGACAGCGGGCCTCATTAATATTTGATGAAAAATACACACACACCCAAATATGACACGATCCTAGCTGACCTTATACACACATTTACACACACAGTTACATCCCTATATCTCGAACCATTCTTCTCATGCATCTTAAATTTGATGTGGAATAATGTGGCGACACAAGCTTGCTAAACTCCTCTAGCTGGACGTGGCGTGCCTGTCAAACTTTGGATGGCGCCGTGGAACTGCGGTAAGCCAAACATGGTTATGTTACTCTGGACTTAAAGACTTTGGAAGGTTTTCTCTGCATTTCAAAACAGCAAATGAGTAAAGAACAACCTGCTCATCTCTGCTCTAAGCTACAACTGTTGCATAAACTAGATGCAACATATGCTGCCTAAGGCTTCAATCATACTAACCCCAGGCAACTTCCAGTCACTGAGGACTGATCGGATCATGTGTGGTTACTGGGTGGTGCAGCACAAATCTCCTTGTCATTGCTTTGGTTTCTTGCAGTTGCATTAAAAAATTGCATCTTTTTTGCAAACACTTGCCAACTAACCACAGCGTGGCAGTGAAACTTGTGCCAACGTGTTTAAAAGGCGCAGCTTTTACTTTGAAGGTGGTTTGCGTCACCCTTTATCCAGTTTAACTACGGCTTAGTGAGTAGTTGGCGAGGTGTTTGCAGACAAGTCAGTGTCTTCCAACAAAAGCAAGTAAAGTGGTTGTGCAGTTAAAGGTTAAGTAGCACAACTTCTGTAACCTCCAAGGAGAAAATGGAGACCTTTATTGTTGGTGTTGGTGCCTTTTGAGGATTAAAAAAAATTATTTGGCAAATAGTACAGCCTGCTGTGAGTGCCACGAATGAGTGCAATTCCAGCATTATTATTATTATTTATATATAAAAGCTAATTAGCAGAAACCTGTGTCTGTGCAGTGCACAGTACACTCTGTAGATGTGGTTTGCATTTGCTGCAACTTGGTTCTTCACCGCTCTCATCACAAAACGCGTCCTCGTGCCTCCAAAAAATGCTATCATTTAAGCTAAAAGGTTTACACTGAAATCAGCAGTTGATTTAACAGGAAGCAATTTCCTTGATAGTATGCTGTCTTTCAGTGTTTGCACTGAATCTTAGTATTTTGATTGGTTTTTTCGAGATATTTTGTTTTGGTCTAGGGGTGGTTGTGGTTGTAGCTCAGGAATTGGAGGAGGTCATCTACAAATTGGAAGGTTGGTGGTCCGACCCCCAGCTGGTGCAGTCTGTATGCCGGAATATCGTTGGGCGAGATACCGAACTCTGCGTTGGTGCGTTCATCTGAGTGTAAATGTTAGATAGAAAGCACTTAGGTGTAAATAAAAGTGCCTATATGCGTGTGAATGCGTGAATGAGAGGAAAAGGGCTATACATACATATAAAAATCAGTCCATTTAGCATCTATCAAACTTTCTGTGAACCTGGGGCAGATGCTTGTTTCTCTTTCCTGTACTCTGAACTCGAGACTTTTATTTGCATGCACCATCAAGCGTCAGAGACATTGACTTTTTGTCTGTGACTTGCAAGTTAAATCCTTTGTTTTTTAGATTTTCCCTTTAAGATGATGAAACCATAGCCTGCAGTGTGTAGTTAATACCCAGCTGGTAAAGAAGAAACTGATAGGGCCCCATCATCAACATCCAGTTGCTGTGTGCCAGCTAACATCTGCCCTGCTGGAATGTCCTTGAACGAGTGAGCAAATTAATCCATCCCAGTTCCAGTGTGCAGAGCTGCGGCTGACACCGTGCTCAGGCGTCCCTGATGGAGGCAACCCATAAGAATTTCCCTGCAGGGATCAATAAAGTTTCACATTATCCTGACATTAACTGTGTCACACGCAGCGGTTCCCCTCGGGGTCTCTGCACCCTGACTGGACCTGCCAAATTATGCGCTGGTAGCTATTCAGATATCTGAGCTAAGGTGTTTCCATGTGTCTACGGCAGCTGTGTGAAGAGAAAGAAAATGATGTTCAGCTGTTTGATGAATTGCAAAATCATCTCAACATTATCAGCGAACAAAAACACTCGTGATGCCAAATCTGGACGGAGAAAATGCCCGTCATTGTTAGACAACAACAACAGGTATGCAGTCTGCATGCATGTGCACGCACCCGCACACACACAGAGCTGAGCTGTTACAGCCTTCTATTCCTGTTTGATTAGAAAGACAGATGGTGTCTCTGTCAGCTCACCAGCTCCCAAGGGGTGCTGGTGGAGGCTCTGTATGTGTGCGCCTATATGACTGCAGGAGAAATGGTGAAGGAGCTGTTGTGTGTCTGCAGCGCGAGAGGAAGAAACGCTTCCCACAAGAATGTGCGTGAACACATTCACACATGAGCACACACACACACACAGCGGGAGGCTGTCAGAATGTGCTTCAAAAGCTTTCTTGTGTCCAATTTAGCCTCCTCCACCCTCTCTGTTCTTTCATTCTGTCCCCTCCATTCATTTATTTATATCCCTTTGCTCATCCCCTCATAGCCCAGCAGCCCTGCTCTTCCTCTCCTCTCCTTCTCTCCTCACGCTGAGAGTGGAAGAAAATACTCCGGCTGCGTACCTGGCTCTCCACTCTGCATGCACAGCCAGAGGAACGCAAACACAAAAGCACCTCCATAAAAATAATAGGAGGGGAGCATCTACTCATTCAGCCAGCTGCTATGAGAGGATGCGTCTGTGAAAGCTTGTCGACGATAGGACGTGCAGCTGGGTTACACCACACCGAGGAAGGGCTGAATATTAAACACCCATTCTTCTCACTAAAACAATGAAATGTTCAGGAGAGGCAGCATTGACTGCTGGGCTCAGATTTATAATATTCATAACACACATAAATATTTTTTATAATCCAGGTCAATTTTTTTTACTTTTGCTTTTTCAACAGTTTTAAGTGACTTCACCAATTTTACATTTCAGTGCCGTTAAAAATAATACCGCCCCCTCTGAGTTACACAGTCTGGAAATGTAAATCTTAACTTTGCTTATTTGTTGAAGCCACACTGCTGACATAAGGCAGCAGGGGCAACATTTAAATATCATTAACCACAGTCTCCAACTTTCAAGCTTTTCTAGTGGCACTTCTCTTCTGTCAGTGTAGTTGTTATTATAAAAATTATTAATGTTGACTTAGAAAGAGGAGGAGGTTTTTTAAATTATTTGGTCTGAAGTCATACCAGTGATGCCTCTGGATTAAAACAAGGCTCATCTAGCATTTTCACTAAATATATATTTTATAGTATTATAAAACATTGTTTTTTGTAAGGTTTATTCTTTTTTCCTTCAGTTATTTATGTTGAAAGTATATTTCTTGATAAAACAGTGTTTGTGTTTAGGGCTGTTCGATATAATGATATATATCGGATGACGATATAAAAACGTCTATCGTTTCATTTTACGCTATCGTTTGTTTCGTGGTGTCGCAAAATAAACTGTTTACGGCAATATTTTTTAATCGTTTTGGTGGTCACTGTAGTGGCTATATTAATTTCTTAAAGTTCTCTCTTTCTCTTATATTTAATATAACCACACTAAGGACGGACAAGCACCTGTTTTTATGCGTTGTGGTTAGCAACAAAGACGGTAACAGCATCGCGTGTCCGCTTGTTTATGTTCCACATAAACCTTTCACAATAAAGCTCAATATCCTGTTGAGACTTTTCAAAATAAACTGAATCACGTGAAAGAGCAGATTGTTTACGGATGAGAAGTAAAAAAAGAGCCGCCAGGTGCTAGAAAATAAACCTTAGACTCAAACGTTAGAACAGGCTTTTCCCCGCAGCACGCCGTGTAATAAATACTCAAAGAAAACGGCGGCCTTTACAACTTATGTCTAAAAATGTGTAGTTTCATGCATCGGTTAAAACACTCGACTCCAGCTACATGACGCGCAGCTGGAAGCACTTCCCGCAAGTCGAGCTGCCCGAGATTCACAGAATTTACAGAAAATGTTACATTTTTGTGATTTATATCGGTAGAATTCTTATATCGGGATATGAGATTTTGGTCATATCGCACAGCCCTACTTGTGTTTTCAGAGCCTTTCTGCATGTTCTCCCCAAGTTCTCCAGCTAACTTAGCCACAGGTGTGAATGTGTGAGTGAATGGTTGTCAGCTCAGCTGCAAATATTGGGCCAATATTGCCAATACTGATACTTCTCACCTATAAAGGCAGCTTATGTAGGGGAGAGCAGTGTCCAGTTTGCAAATTGGACACTTTGCACTACATCACTGAGATTTTAACTTTTCATGATAATTAGTTAACACAACAAAAGACACCTTTGAGTTTTTGTTCATGTATTCTGTGTTTTTTGGCCACCTTGAATGTAAACGTGCCCGACTCTTAAGCACTTGGGCTCAGCTTCTGTAATTTTTCTGTGGTACAGGCTATAAATAAATACACATGACAATCAACGTTTTTCACAGTGTATGTTCAAGGTGTATTTTTCATTTACAAAAATATTAAAGAAAAATATTTGTACAATTTTGTGGGCTAAATGGAATTTAGAGCAGAGAAACAAAGGAAAAGAAATTAGACTGATTTTGAAAGTCTTTCAAAACTTTGTTCCAAAAAGTTTCATCTTTTGAAACTGGTGCGACATCTTCCTCTGTTTTAATGATGCATGGGTACAAAAGCTCAGAGTTTCAAACTCAGAGCTTCTGTACCCATGTATCATTAAAACAGCTGTAAAAACCGACAAGGCTGTAAACACTCACGTCTTCAACCTGGCTGCGGCGGCACGACGAGTGAGGTTTCAAAAATCAAGAGATGCACTACCGGCCGGCTTGTGCTGATGGATCTGACACATCTTTTGTTTTACGGTGCCGTTTGCCAGGGTGAGAACAGCAAGCTTAATGGCCTCCCTAACCCTGCAGCAGACTGGCAACCTGTCCAGGGTATATCACACCTCTCACCCTATGACAGCTGGGATAGACTCCAGTCTCACCATGACCCTGAATTGGATAAATATAAGAAGATGGATGGACAAGCTAAGAAATCCTGATTTTAATAAACTGTTATTTATTTTAGACAAGCTGTTGTGTCCATCAGTGGGGCAGTGATCACAGTAACAGATACGGGCAAAAATGGCCATAAGGCATCAGTGAATAAGGTCAGATGTAGAATCAACATGTTTAGATGAAAGAGAGTGATTCACGATGAGCGATATTTCCAGGAGAAAATAACCGTGATCCAGGCTACATCATGCCTTAACTACAGCATGTATGCAAGTGGGCTTTATAATTACAAACAACAAGTGCCTTAAAGATGGCAAGCAAACAAAAAGATGCAATTAACATGCCCTGCAATCCTGTACCAACACATGTACTACTATCCAAAATGCATTCCTCCTACACAAAATACAAACTCACTTGGTCATACATTCTGCTGGTCGCAGAAACAAACAAAAAACACACACACACACACATATATACACCCACACACTCAGGCAAACACAAAAACCAGCCATCAGGGAGCAAATTCCATTTCATTTCCCGCTTTAGTAAGGAGCAAGCAGGGGAATCGATACATGCCATCTCCAGCTGTGCTGAAGGGGGTTTGGCTGCCATGGAGACAGATGTAGCACCGCTACAAACTGCTGCTCTAATTCAATCCACCGGAGTTAACACACAAGCACACGGTGATGGAGGATGAGCTCTGCTGCTGCCCTGGTTGGAAAATACGATTGCAAAATAGCCGTACGAGCGAGCCGCATAACACGGCACAATTTAGCAGATGCGCGGTGGAGACGAGTGGAGGATTCTTGAGATAATGAGTGAACAATCACACAATCACACACACAAATGGTGTACCTGTGCACAGTACTGGGACTTGGCCACGGCCGCCAGGAGCTTGAGTATGGGCTGGGATTGGGACACCAGAGGGGAGACGGCATGGATGACAGCTGTGAACTTCGGGTACGGTCTAATACCTGAAACGCAACAGACAGAAAACACTCAATGTATTTCTGAACAAAAACAGCAAAAAGAGCAGACTGTCAACCCATCAATGCAATTTCAGGCTTTTGAAAAGAGCAAAGCCGAGTGAGAACCAGAGCTCTGCATTTCCAAACACCTCATATCTATATTCAGTGAAAGCTGTTCCTTAAAACCAGTATGTCAGCATTTCAGTGGCACAGATTACATAATTGTCAGCGATGGAAGTTTTTCAAACCCCTCTTAAAATATTCAACATTGTTAATGTGTTTTGAAAATGCCAGATCTTTTGATCACTGAATATTTCATTTTAAAAACTCCTCAGCTGTATCAGCAACCCAATAAACACACGACTGCTAACTGCTGATGTGACTTTAAATTCAGTCTGACTTGATAGAGTAATTGAGGCTGAAAATGAGGAGGAAATAAGATATTGAGCAAGACGGATCATAGAGGACGTCCAAGTTTTCCTAATTTAAATCTAATCTAATCCAAGGCAGCAAAGCATGGCGGGGAGGAGACAGCATTAGATGAGTCTCCTTTCCGCCACTGAGCAACTTTTATGAAGAGGAATATAGTTCAAACTTGGTAAACTATCCTTTAGATTTGTAATAAAAAGTAGAGAGACTGCCGACTTTTTTAACACCTAGGGATGTAAAACTGTAACAAGCTCATAAACAGACTTTCATGAAACATTGAAGAAAACAAGGAGCAGGATTATTATCACGCAGCATATTCTGTATTTTGAATGTGCATGCTGTTTTCTGCCTCTTAGCACATGATGCTCAGTGGCTTTTATCTCATCCGGCATCAGCACATTACACATTTCTTTGGCTAAAACTTTAAAGCAGTACGCCAGGCAGATTAAAGACTGATTCAGCAATTTGAGGCAGTTTCCTACTTACAATGACCCTCCTCGTCTAAGAAATACTGCATGGACTGTATACTAGATAGAGTCGAGACTTTAAACTAATTACCAATTATGGATTGTTTTAATACAACAGCATGAGGCCTGTAATTCATAATTTCTTTGGCTTTTATTTGCAAAAAAACAAATATACATATACTTGAATGTTATAGAAAAAGAAATGCAAGACGACTGCTCCTGCAAACTCTTGTTTGTGTTTTTCTCCTACATAAATCGCATGTGGGACTCAGAGACCAGTTGGAGACCACCTGGCAACCATCAGTATTCTCTGGTCAGCTGCGAGTGGTTGCTGATGGTTGTTGTGGCAGTCGCTGCGAAACCAAGTGCTACTCCCAAGTCAAGCAGGCCTAAAGATTGGTCTGTGAACCCCAACTATGGACACTTGGCAAAAAAAATGTGTATTCCCTGACTGGTTGGCAAGTGGTTGCTGGCTGTTGCTAGGTGAAAACCTCATCGCGATAGCTTTGGTCACTATAAGTTGCCGTGGTAGCTCGTTGTTTGTAAAACCTCACCAACTTCTCGTGTTTGTGAAACTGAACAAACCGTAAATGGAGATCGCTCCCCTTCAAATTAAAAGTTGCTACTGAAATGTGTTTGTTGCAGCTGTAATATGCAATGTTCTCAGTTTCCAGTGTGTGCCGCACATTGATTAGTTAGCAAATGTTTGAAGTTGTCTTTCATGCAGGCAATGGGGGCAATCTGCAAGCGACCAAAGAAATCAGGAAGTTATTGATTCAGTTTGCTCTCGGCAGACACACACCAGCTGGTCAGAGATGACACATTTTCACTAGTGACTGGAGGTTGCCAGGCAGTCACCACCCAGTCTCTTGCCTGTATGACTGAGACCATAAGTTTCACTCCAAACTGTGGTCATCTTTGTCCCACTTTAAGTGTTGAGAACCACTAAAATAAAACATTTGAATACATAAAAAGCAAAACTGGCCAAAATTTCACAACAAAACAGCAAAAGCCCAAATAAAAAACAACAACAACTAATGTTTTATTGCATAATTTTATCATTACTCCAACAATCATCTTGTGACACTTTAAGGTTTATCCTGTTACCCAGAGTGGAAAGTCAAGCCCCATCAGTCCCACTTTGGTTTGGCTTCTGAGTCTTGGCCCTGACCTCAACCCCATCCAAAACACGAGGGTTGACAGCCAGACCAACATCTGTGGCTGACATTAATAATACTGATGAGAGGAAATCCTTGCAGCCACTTTCCAAAGCTTTCCCAGAAGAGAGAAGCCCATTTTAATTTTACTGCTGATATTTTTATGAATGAGATGCTCAAACATTATTGATGTGTTTCGGTGCGTCTCAATACAGAAGTTTTACCGGACCCAAAGTGAGAGACAAAGCAGCGAGCTGGAGAGATAAAAACTATTGACTGTGACTATTTTTTTCTCGACTGAGGTTTCGCGCAATCGCGTCAATTCTAACAAAGTATCTGAGGTAATGTTTTATATTCACTTTGTTATTTTTACTGTTACAGTTACACTTCTTGCATTCTGGGTGAACTCTGCTGCCCCTCCCTCCCCTGTTTGAGTACACTTGTATACAAATCAACATTAGACTGACGCACAGTGTCATCCGTGTGAAGGAACATCCTGTTAGGATTTTGGAGTTTCGGTTGGCTGAAAATCCCTCTCTCCTAGGCAAATACATACGCAAACGGACACAACGGCGATACTATGACGAACTCAGCCTTAATAAAATTATAATAGGTGAGCTAATGAAAAATAAATAAATATAATAAATATGCTTTTCTTTCTGCTGTGTCAATTCAGTAAAGCAGTAACATGGTGAGTAAAAAGTACATGTAAATCGTTTTGGTGCTGTGGGCAGGACTCCTGCTGGAAAAAGAAATCTCCATAAAGCCTGTCAGCAGATGGAGGCTGGAAGTGCTCTAAACTATCCCAGTAGATGGCTGCATTGACTTTGGACCTGATAAAACACAGAGGACCAGGTAAGATCATCTGACATTGTCTCTCTGTCTTAACACAAATTAATCGATACTCAACACCAGCATCAGCATCCACCCAGTCCTTGTGAAGAGCTCCCAAATTCTTAAATGAACTTTTCCCCATGATTGTTGTTACATGTACTCAGAGATCAACAGTATTTAGTTTATTTAGTTTAGTTAAACCCAAAATTAAACATTCTAATAATATTAGATACTGGATTTCTTTAAAGAAAGTCATTGGAATAAACACGAAAAACACCCACTTTACATGTGCTGAATATGAACACAGAGCATATGAAAGTTTACTTTTTTTTA
The DNA here is from genome assembly GCF_963969265.1 of Rhamphochromis sp. 'chilingali'. NCBI lineage: Eukaryota > Metazoa > Chordata > Actinopteri > Cichliformes > Cichlidae > Rhamphochromis > Rhamphochromis sp. 'chilingali'. The sequence continues at coordinate 25,480,428 of NC_137944.1, forward strand.
ATTACATTTTTTTAGTTAAATTATGAAAAAGGAAACTTTTTTTTAATGATATTTTAATTTTTAGAGATGGATGAGTATTTTTGCTCAGGGTATTATTATTACTATTCTTAAAGATGTATGTTATGATCATCCTAAAAAAACCCAAACTTATTTCTGCTTCTTATTAAAAAGAATATTCTGCTAAAGCAATCAAAACAAACTCTTCTCCTGCTGTGTGAGTCTGAGTGTTAATATGCTGCATGAAAAAGAGTCTGTGTGTGTCTTGTTATTGGCTCTTGGACAACAAGAAGAAATATCTCTTAGAAGCAAACTCACATTCTTTGATTTCACTCATTTACCCGTCAGAGACAAGCCACCTTGTCTCCTAAAAACCCATCCGTGTTTAATTGCTTCCTCTTTGACAAACAAATAAACTTGCCAGTGTTGTAATCCATGCCTGTCACCGCGCCCATCCATTTTAATATCCGCTCCACCTCGGGTGCTACATCGACACATTTTTGCATTCGCACTGTTGCTTTCTGGGCGTCTATGACTTTGTGCACGTGGGGACGTTTGCAGCGGATGATGATGGAGTGGAGAAGCGAGGGATGGAGCAGCTCCCGGGTCGCGGATTGCGGTGGGGGGGGAATCAACACTGCTGAACCGTAGCGGGCAGCGGCAGAAGCTGTAGCAATGCTGACTCAAAAACCAATGATGGACGCGGCGATGTGTCAGCAGCGCTAATACAAACATCCGTCAAAGGCCTGTTCGTCCACTCCACTTGCTGCTATTCACAGCCGTTCGAGGAGGGCAGTAGACCAAGGCTGTTTTTCTAGTGTTTGTGCAAAGTCCACAACCACAGCTGCACACAAATCTACTGTCTTTATTCAAAAAGTCTGTGACAATTTAATGGCTATGCAGGGTGGGAGAAGCGTAACAGCACTTTACAGTGAGAGTGTGTGTGTGTGTGAAGGCTACTGACCCAGTGTGTCGTAGTAGAAGGGGAAGTCTCCCAGGTATCCAGAGTACTGCGGCAGAGCGAACAGGCCCCCAGGGTGACTGTTCCACATCAGGCTACTCCTGGAGGCGTGCTCTAGTACACGGTCCTGAATGATCTGCACACAGGAACAAAACCTCACACAGGTTAGATTACAACGTAAAAAAACAAAATAAAGCCTAAATAAAGCCTGTATAAATTAAGACAAGTCTCATATGAGAGATATGAGATGGATCTTTATTTCCACAATTAATTTTATTTTGTGCTGCTGCGGGGACTTTGTAGAGCCCTGCCAATATTAGGCTTTTAAGGCCGATATCAATACCAGTACAAATATTTGGTGAATTAACAATCTAATATATATATAATTATTTTTCTTTTCAGACACAACAAATAAAAAAATAGAAATAGCTACACATTTAAAATGTAATCTAAGTTCTTACTAAGATAATATGACAATGTGGCTTAAAAAGAATCTGGTTTTATTATCACAACAAGTTGTTGTTTGTGGCATTTCAAACAAGGTTACCAAAATTAAAGTAAAAGTCAGCTAAACTAAAACTAGATGTGAAAGAAAAAAAAACAATTTTAATTAAATAAAACAAAAATGAAATTTAGATTCCTGAAATAATGAAAGCTAACTGAAAGGATTTTGTGACTCAAGTAACCAAAGTAAAGATGTAGAGGAAAAATGATACAAATATGTCTCTGCCAGTTTGGTAAAAAATTGTTATCACAGGTCGTCTTGATGACATTTTGATGTGTTTACTGAATTGTTAGATGTTTACATGACAACGAGTTAACTGCCCTCAAAAAGTACTGCAGATCTATCTATCTATCTATCTATCTATCTATCTATCTATCAAAAACAATTAAACCCAGAAACTAATACAAACTAAACTAAAACTAGAAAACCCAATCTGGAAACTAACAAAAACTAAACCTAATTAAAAGCTAGAAATTAGATGAAAATTAAAAACTAATTAGAAAATATATTTTTAAAAGCCTAACAACTTTGTTCCATATATGTGTTGCCAGTCAGCACTCAGGGTGTTTCTTCTGTATAGTCTTTACTTTTTTTTATTTTAATTTATCAGCTATTATAAAAGCTGATCCCAGTTTATTTGAAAATAGACGATAGATCATCGGGGTTCTAGCGCTTAGTTTAAAAGTTGTACGAAATTTAAAGGGTTAAAAATACCAAAAATACCTGCAAAGTAATGAACTTAAAATGGTGCGTTTATCTGTGAGGACTTTGAACGGCAGCTTTCACTCTGGACAGAGTTGGGAGAGTTAAGTCAAGGCATGTCCTCTTGCAAATGCACTTCAGACATGTTCTCACTGGAAATGCTCGGCCTTTGTGGACCGCACAGGACTCGGGACACACGCCATCGCCTCGCTGGCTGCGAATCCACCGGGACGGTTAATTACCTTCGCTATTCTCACTTGAGTGCAGTTGGACATTACTCTGACTTTTTGCTAGGCCGCTCAAAGTTTCAGTGCATATGAATCCAGAGTCTGTTTTACAGGATTAAAACTGTACTGCTTTAATTACAGCAGGGTCTATGTATACCTCGGGCCACTCTGTCGTTTGTGCCGCTTCTTCATTAATTCAAACTCAGAAGAAACACACAAAAAAAGCAGCATGAACCCAACAAAGATTACCTTTAAATAACACTTGTTAGATCACAAAGGACTCATAACAATCAGAAATATTTGTGTAGATGAGCGAACATTCGTAAGCCTTTCAGATTATGCTGAATGAAGGATTTGATCAATGAGCCTTGTAATCACGTCTATAAAATATCTCACACTGAGAAATGAGTTTTCTCACAAAAAGTGCCAAGAAGAAGACAGTCGTAAATGTGAATGAGAATCAACACGGCTAATGCACCAACTTACAATAACCCCCCCCCCCCCCCCCCCCTTCCTTCCTTTCAGCTCTGAATAATACTCGAGTATTATTCAAAACTCAGTCGGTGTATTAGAGGTGAAAGCAAGAAAAAAAACTGGTATAAAAGTAAGTCTGCGGGCGTTAGATGAAAGCAAAAAGCTAGCTGAGCTTTGCAAATGTTTGCTTTGTATCACCTCAATAGCAGCCATTGATTGCGTCAAGAGTGAATCGCACTGGCACAAAGCGAGGCTGAAAGAAATCTATGTTATTGTGCAATATTTTCTCCGCTGACAACCCAAACTGTTTTTTTCCCCTTCCCCTTCTTTTTTCTTTCCTCAAGCCAAAAAGCATCTGTGCCGGTCAGTCACACAGACAGTGGGGGGAGGGTGGGTATAAGAGCCAAACGGTGGACACGGACAAAGTCATCAGCTGCATCTAAGCACCAGTCAGTCAGGCCTGCCCCAATCCTTTCTGCGCCCAAATAGAGCAGTCAGTCAAACGGGTCGGACGTGAGAATGGGCACTATTTCCCCCCAGCTGCAGCTCGCACCGGGCCTCTGCTGAACAGGCAGACAGGAGAAAGAGATATTGCTGCTGTGCCCTTGAGCCATGCTAAATTGCTTCAGTAAAACAGACACGGGTTTGCGGCCGTGTTTTATGGCCGCTATTGAGCGGGAAGGTGCTGGCTGCTTGGCTTGGCAACTCAAAGGATGGATACATAGCATGGAAAGAAGTAGAGAGAGTCAGGTGGGGCGATGGCTGAGCTGCTGATAGCTGTTCAAATTGTAAAAAAAAAGAAAAAAAAGAAAAGCTAATAACATAGCTCGAGGGCCTTACTGTAATAATATTGACAAAGCGGCATAAAAATTCATCATAGTGAGGCGGGGATGTGAAGAAAGAAAGGGGGAGAAAAAAAAAAATCAGCCCCGTGTGAGTCTCTTTTACTTTTCCGAGCTTTGTCCCCGAGGGCAGTCGATAACCATTTGCCTCAGAAAAACAGATTAACTCGGAATCCGTTAACTTCTCTATAAAAACACTGCCTGCCACCTTAACACCCTCAAGCCCTTTACACCTTATGAGGGGCAATTTTGCTCGCTTGGCTGCTGCTCCTCCCCCGTCGGCAGCCCTCAGTCGGGACATGATGGACGACTCAATCTCACCTCAGAACAGCCACAATCAACCAATTAGAGCATGATAGATAAATCCTGCCTCCGTGGGAGCACACTGTGAACTCGCTTTTAATAGGTGAGTTTAATAGGTGTACCAGCAGCACGGAATCCGGCGATATTGACCTTGTGATTGGTCGAAATGTGGCTGCTTCCTAACAGGAAAGAGCGCATGATAGGTTGAACTTGTGTTTCCTGCTTGCTCGCTGCACACACACACACACACACACACACACACACACATACACACACAGGTAGTCAATAAAACAGGCAAGTGTGTTTTTTAAATGCGCGCAAGCAGATTCAATCTGTCAAGATATCAGAGTGTATATGTGTGTTTTGAGCATGTGTGTATCCTTACAGATCTGCAGTAGAGTTGGGTGTGTGTGTGTGCAAGTGCAGGCCCAACAAGATGAATAAACCATGTCGCTCGTTATCTGGGGGCCTGCCACTGCAACGCCATTTACATATGTCACCCCCACTCCTCTTCACCCCTTCTCTCCCCACTCTGCTCTTTTAACAGGACAGTCAGTCAGGATTAAACGTTTAGCCACTGCCCCATTCAGCACACACACACACACACACACACACACACACACACACACACACACACACACACACACACACACACACACACACACACACACACACACACACACACACAAACATGCAGGCAAACTATGCGCACACCCTCACAGACGCACGCTGAGTCACAGGCCGTGTCACCTTGCACTTCAGCGTGGAGTGACAACATGTCAGCAAGGTTATGCCTGGGTAGTGCCGTGTGTATCTGGCCTGACACATCTTGACATATGGAGATGTGTTTCTGACTGCGTGTGTGTGTCTGTGTGTGTGTGTAATAGCTCACAGTGAGACATGGCTAGATAGAAAACAGACTAGAGATGTAGAGCTAGCTGAAATCAGACAACTCTAGACACTGAAGTCACGACAGATTACGTGCACTGTGTGTGTGTGTGTGTGTGTGTGTGTGTGTGTGTGTGTGTGTGTGTAAGATCTGGTAGGTTATAGTGTCAGTGAGATTGTAGCATTGAGAGGGGAATCTTGCTTCAGCAATGCAGTAAGAAAGGAAATTAAAAGCGTGATGGGGTGCTTGAATGAGGGAGCACGCAGGAAGGAGGAGACATTTGCAACCGCAGCATGAAACTAGCAGTAAGCCCCGGTGTTATCCCTGCATCCATAAACAATTTGTTTAAAATGAATAATAAGGGATGGAGGAGGATTGAGTGGATAAATTGTTTTTCCACTCGCAGATTCCTTAACCCTCTGATGCATAGTGGTCACTGGAGTGGACAGCTACTAAAACGTACATATCTCTTTAATGCATTGGTTTCTATGGTGGAACTGCATATTAGCCTCTAGAGTGCTCTCTGCTGCCATGCTCCATTGAGGTCAATTCAGTGTTCAGTTAGTGCAACTGCAAGTAAATTTCCTCTGAATCAAAGATGGCAGACAAACTGTCACCCCTGCCGACCACTGCTGGCATATCCTGTCAATCCTTCTATGCTAAAAGAGCCCAACAGGTAAAAAAAATATGATGATATGCAGTAACATCTAGGGAAGGATATTATCTGTTTGGAATAAGAAATTGTTATGTCTAATATGTAGAAAACTACAATTAACCATGTGTCCACTGTAGTGGACATCATGCATTACCCACTATATTTTTTTAACATAAGTCATAAATTGTCTCACTGTTTTTTGGGACTGTTTTGGTTATTATTAAGCATATAATTGTTACATTTATAAGCTACTCATTTAAAATATATATTTCTGTGCAGATCAGCTGTAGTTTGAGTTACTATAATAATTATTTTATCATATTTTGTAGACTTCAAATGCAGCAAAGAATAAGGCAGCGTACAGAATAGTCCAGGAAATTCCATCCAGCTCCAGTGATGATGATTTCATTGATGAGTGCAGTGATGAGGAGTTCAGTGATAAGTCCAGTGATGATGAGAGTGGCTGCCAGAGCAGAACAGAGACATAGGAACTACGGATGATGAAGACACAGACAGTCAGGATGCAGAAAGTGAGAACGATGAGGGGCAGGATGAAGAGGAAGGTCAGTATGATCAGGGAGCTGTGGGAGATGGGTACATGGCACCTGACCATACTCAAGCCCGCAAAAATATTTGGAAAGTCCAAGACAATGACTTGGTTGGAGACTTGCCTCCTTTTCTAGGAGAGTGGAAATTGAATGTGGAGGGGAAGGATCCCATAGATTTCTTCAGACATCTGTTTCCAGCAGATCTAATTGATAATATAACATACAACACCAACTTGTATGGGAAAGAACTGTCAGTAACAAGAGAAGAGATTCACCCTCCAGCAATGCAAAAGAGGAAGACCCAGTGGGACCCCACAACCCGTGAAGTGGAGAGCAGTCACCAAAGTAGCCTGTGAGGTCAGGTTTGCCACAGGATATCACTGGCCCCAACTGACCGAGGTGAAAAATGCAAACAGGTGCCATGATGTTGCGTGCACACGGAAGACCAAATACATCTGCATGCAATGCTGTGTGCCATTGTGCCCTGGATGCATTGCAAACTTTCGCACAGCCTAGGTGTGATGAACATAGAACTGTTTGGAGATGCAGAGACTAAGATGTCAGTTTGTGTTTTCTTCCAGCATGCTACTAAGGGCTTGGTAATACTGTCCTGCATCGTTATAGAACTGTGTAGACTCAAAAATGTTTCTCTTGTTGGAGATAGTTTGCCATATTCAGGTGTAGGATTCACAGCTAGGACTGTTGATTGGTTTTGTTATTTACGTCTAAACATTGGGGCCTTATGAGTTGAAAGTTCCAAAAAAATTGCTGAGATGTTTTTCAAAGGATACAAGCAAACAAGTGTTTGTATATTTACAATAGAACACGAGGTAATTAATTTTTACAGTAAATTCACAGTATTTCATGCTAAGTGCTCAGGCGCATGTAGTCCACTGGAGTGGACAAGTTTATAACTTTATAAAAAAACATATTTTTGGAAAAAAAAGAGTTAAACATTTTTTTTCATGTCCTGAGAAGAATAAAAGCACTTAAGAAAAAAATCTTGACCAAGGCTTTCATAATTCATGCATCGGTTATTGTTAACAAAGTCAATGTGCATGATAATATGGGGTTGGGAGGAGGCTCTGGCACTTTTGAGTAGTTTTCAGTTTTGTGCCTCCTGTGGTTGACGTTTGGTTTGGATTGCATGGATTTATTAACCCATCCTTTAAAACCTCTTAAATGACTAATACGTCTACCATAGCATGACTACCTATACTGCTTTCATCTTACTAATCCATGTGCATGCTGCTAATCAAGCCTGCATGTAGCTATGTGCATTGCTTGTTAAGTTATTTTAAGAAAAGAAAGAGCAGGAGCAAAATCTAACTGAACAACAGCAGTTCTTAGAAAAGCGACTGCTCCCCGTAGACTCCGATGTTAAAATGCCCAAATTTACTACAGAAATAAGCCTATTCCCCAGTTTTTAACCACTATGATGGGTGATTTTTATATCTCACCAATTCAAATTTTATTAAAGTCTGAAAGATATGAATAATTAAAGCTGTGGCTGCATATAAAAGACGGTTGTAGCCACTGTGATGCCACCCACTGATTTACCGAGGCCTGTTTTGAATCCACAAACTGAGCATTGTGGTCGACGTCATTACCTTGCCGTTTTAAAACCACACATGAAGAGACTGAGGGATCTGCTAGAGAAACCGAGGGGCAACGCTCTGACATCTTAATGTATGCTCCTTTTGCACTCTAATGGTGATCAGAATGTAGAAATCAAACCTCATATTTTATTTAATAAGACCAGAAATTAGCAAATTAGAAAACAATCTCATCAGGACCACAAGAGTAGGCCCCTGCTGGTCACTGGAAATAATGCAGGTGCACTGGCTTCATTTTAGCAGCTTCCAGAGCTGAAACTTGAAGGTACATCCTTGTTCTACGTCATCTCTGTTATCAGCACAGGCTAGTATACTTATGACATGTTAGGAGGACCTGTCAATGCCGTTTGTAATGTCGGTGCCTCAGGATATTTAACTATCTGATAAATAACATGGCTTCCTGTACGCTTGTATTAACTGACCGTCTGAGAAGTCTGCGCTGTGGTTTTACTGGTGAGTAAAACTCTAGTATGACATTTATATACTGTACAAGCACTAATTAACAGTTATCTGTGTGTGTGAAATCTTGTTTAAGGATGCACCTTGCCAACAAGAATAACTCAGTATTTCCACCGTCTCATATAAATATGCACACTTCTGCCTCCCAACTACAAAATATCGTGACGACCTACAGACCTAAGTTGTTTATTTCTAGCTTCCAACATAGTCCCATCATTTTATGACCTTTTGAACCAAGCAGTCTAGAGAATGATTTAGCTGTGTCTGGCCGAGACGCGGAAGTATGCAGGGTTTCTTTTGAATACTTCTCTGATGCTCTTATTTTTAAATTATTTACAGCTACAGTCTTACAGTCACTTTAAGTGACTTCAGATGAGCACACTGTTATTCCAAATCCCTCTGTCATCGCATCATGCTCCAGCGTTTGCCAGCAGGCATACTGCCTTGCCTTTGAGCGGGGTCATTTGAAACAACCATAAACACTTTTGCTTTTAGACGTGTTTGGATGACATGTTGTATAAACTAGATTGTTTCAAACACCCTCTGGCCTTTTTGTCATATTCAGAGTTGAACACAGATGCAGACTACACTGATGTGAAACACGCTAAAAGGGATGTGTGAGAACTTTCCATGGACCTAAAAGGACCTCAGAAACTTCACAGAATCTGTGACAAGATCTGAAAACTGCTGTTCACAAACGCTGTCCATCTAATCTGACTGAGCTGGAGCTGTTTTGCAAAGAAGAATGGGCAAGGATTTCAGTCTGTAGATGTGCAAAGCTGGTAAAGACATACCCTAAAAGACTGGCAGCTGTAATTGCACCAAAGGTGGTTCTACAAAGTATTGACTCAGGTGGCTGAATAATTACGCACACCCCACTTTTCAGTTATTTATTTGTAAAAAAATGTTTGGACTCATGTATGATTTTCGTTCCACTTCTCACGTGTGCACCACTTTGTGTTGGTCTTTCACGTGGAATTCCAATAAAACTGATTCATGTTTGTGGCTGTAATGGGACAAAATGTGGAAAAGTTCAAGGGGGCCGAATACTTTTGCAAGCCACTGTAACTGTCTCTACTGGTGGCATTATAAATAGTACTACCCCGCCAATTGCTGCAACTACTATTGATATATCATAAAATAGCATTTAATAAAAACAAAAAGCGGCCTGTGAGAAATTCTACATGAACACGTTCCGCAATTTCCATTTTTTCTTTGCTCTCTGTCAAAAAACACAGAAAAATTCTGTTTTTACTTTTAGCCTCACACCAAACAGACCAAACAGAGAGCGCAGCGATTATGGAGTCTGCAGTGACACTGCAGCCCTCGGAGAGAAAGGCTGATAATGGACGAAGGAGAGTTTGTACAACTGTGCATGTGCGTCTTGACTCCTCACCTCCAGGGTGGTCAGAACAATCTTTTCCACAGAGGAGAAGTAGGCTTCCCAGAGGAACTGAGTCTGCTGTCTGAGGGACAGGATCTTGTCCTGGTGGATGGAGCGCACCGTTGTGGGAATCTGCAAAGAACAAACGGCATTCGATCAGTATTGCACATCGCTGTTGAAGAACGATTGATCTGGGCATGAAAACGTTTTGCTGTGGGTATGCACCTGCTTCTACTGTCTTGTCATAGACATATGCATGTAGATGTGAACTACATGTACATGTAGGTTCTTAGTCATCCAGGTCATGCTAACTTTTAGAGCTTGGGGAAAAAAAAGTGCAGCTGGAATTATGTCTCCTTCATTCTAAAAACAAAACTGGAGTTCCAGATATGTAATCTTAACCCTTGTGGGGGTTTCCCCCTTTGCTGGGACCCACTACTGAGTACTACTGCTACTACGACGGATTATTCATGCAAGCTGTCATGTGAGCCAAGGTGTAAGAAGGGGGCCTGGATCATTACCATCACCACGAGTGAAACCACTGTGAGACCTTGCCCCACCCTGTCATGTGACCTGCTGAGGTCACCTGAGGTAAGTTATGATACACTGAAAAAAAGGGACTGGCCATCTCTTGGATTTATGTAAGCATCTTGCATGTATTTAACACAATTGCCTCATGTTTTAAAGTTAAATGTAACTATATAGTGTAAAAACTACATGATATGCAGAAAGGGTGTATTAAATTGTTCATATCATGTTCAGGTGAAGTAAGTCAATAAGATAGCAACGTTAAATCTCGTGAAACCACGCGTGATTTCATCTCGCGGGCTTTGGATCGTGGTTTAAAAAAGGCATCCATCTCAGTCAAGTCGAGCAGCCAACTCTACGTTTTTGGTATGTCTTGATTTTTTGAATTAATATTTACCATATTTCAGACAAATGTAGTTAAACGTCTAGAGTGTCGCCATGTAACATGCTAAAAAAGAGCCGTTAGCTTATTTGCTGTTTTATCTGTTGTCAAAGAATTGGCGCTTTTTCATTTGAATTTGTCTTTGGCACAAGAGCCGTAATATCACATTAAACCTAATTACGAGGCACTCATAACATAATTTGGTTTTCTGTGTGAATAGATTTGCCAACTGACTCTTCAGTTACATTGTGTATTTACTGCACCATGGTGTTAGTGAGATTTTGGACATTGAACAGCTTTAGCTAATATCATCAGCGGCATTATGCTAGCTTACATCCCTACCCCTCCTGGCCTCACCTGCTGTCCTTTTGTTTTTGTTTTTGTTTTTGTTTTTTTTGCTGCACATTGAGAGACGACCTCTATTCTGCATTTCACCAGGAGTCAGCTGATGGATTGTGGGTTCAAGGTGTTATGGTAAGAAAGTATATTCTATTTTCGTTTCTGTAACTTAATTATAATGGGTTTTTTATAATTATTAGGTGCATGCATACTCACCCTATTAATACAACTGAGAAATCCAAAATCTGCCATAGGTTTAACTTATACCTGTATGTATTGCCAGAAAGGTGATTACTGGACTCACACTTGAACTGAAATGAGGTTGTAACTTGTGGGTTGTTGGGTTGCAAATCAGAAACAAACATCTTTGGATTTTTTTTTAATCCCATAAGATCTGGAAACACAGTTTTTATTCAACAAAACATTACTGATTAACCAAGCACAGTGCCTGCTGTTATTTCAAAATAATTTTATGTCATTTCAGATAAAATGCAGCATTCCAGTGCATCCCAACCATGCCTTTACAGTCAAGGTTTCTGACGGAGCTGAGTTTTTCTCTGACAGTCTGCTGAAAGTGTTTGCAAAGTGATCGGGGGAACAGGGCACAAAGCTAAAGGATGTAGCTGCCATAATGACAGTAAGAACTTTAAAATTCTTTAACTACAAAGTGTATATGTATTGCATTAGGTCAGTAAAATTTTTATGCTACATCCATTGAAACAGTCAACTATTACCTGTGAGTAATGATTCCACTAAAAGGATGCCATAATTTTCGTCATGCATTTACTGGCCCACTGAGAAAAAATTATCTTTTTTTAAAAATAAATGTTCTGGAAACTATATATCCATAAAGTTGATGTCAAACAGGAACTTTTGATATTGCTTTGTAGATGCTGGTGTTGCATGTTGACTGGTTTAAAAAGTCAAGAGTTTTTGTCTGGGATCATTTTCTTCTGTGCTACTGAAAAGTTCACAAATCTCTGTTTTCTTTGTTATAATAGTCAAGGATGACATTAATGCTCGGAGTCCCTCATCAAAGTGCTCCGCATCTGTGTGAAAGACAATTGCAACATCTTGGTGCAGGAGTTCATGGTGAGTGTTTTATGAGTAGATTGTGGATTTGCAACCTTTAAAAATGCATTTAGTTATCCACTTGATCCTCATTGGACTGGTTAGGACCAGTAGTCCTCTTTAATAATTTGAAGTTCACATGAGGCCTGGTAGTGAACTCGGCCGCCGGCCCTTGAGGCCCCACCCCCACCCCTGTATTAGGGGTCACATCAGTGTGAAAAAACTTTAAATTTGTCATTCTAATGAACAAAGGAAAATCCCACCAGTATTTACATTAGCTTTTGTTTGAAAAAAAAAAAAAAAGACCAACTGACCAACAGCTAACCAAATTGTGGGGCTGAAAGTCTAAATTCTAACATCTTCTGAGTGACATAGCCTGGATTTCTGATGGGCCGGTGTCTTTCTAACAAAAACTAATGTAAAGCATTTGAAATTATTATGTTTTTCACCCTCTCTTAGAAACTCTGTTAGACCATGAATGGCAGCATGGCAGGCCACTCTTTGGCTATAGCTATTTACTATGTTGCTTGCATTGGTTTAAATTACTCTAACATTAGAACTGGTAGATTCAAAAGAGATGAGTTTAAAAAGGAATCTTAAAGAAATGTTTTGTGTTTAACCAGGACTTGCCTGAGGCCACTGCACAGATTGAGAAAACCACAATGAACATCTGTCTCCAGAGATGCGCCAGGCAATGACTTTTCTGATGTTGTTCTTCAAGATCTGGATAACGTGACCTTTGCAGTAGCCATGCTGTTTGGACCTTTTTTATTCCTTCAACATGAGTTACCCATCACAACTCTGCTACACTTTTGAGGTGATTCAATGGGTGGTAATGGAGTTGGATGCAACTCAGCTCTCAAGAAAAGCTCACAACTAAGACAAAACTGCTCCTGCAACGAAGCTCACTGTTATGCATGTGAGGTGACCAGCTCTAGGTGAGAGGACATTTAACACTTAGACCCCCGGAGAGCAGTCTCACACTTGTTCTGCTGCATTTTTGAAGCTCAATTCCAGGAACGGATCGCAGGGTTCATTTTTATATACTCTGCAACTGCCATGAGGACGAGCTGTTTTTTGTTGTTGTTTGTTTTTCCTTTTGCTCTGTACAAGTTCTCCGTCTGTTTGGCAGCATTTTTAAATTTCTCTTTGTATTTTTTCTTTCTTTTACTAGTGAAGAGATGTAGCGTGAACAGTTATACAGTCTAAATATCCCATATGGGTCGTGTGAAATGGTATTTTCAGTTTCATTCAGTTGAAGTAAAGAACGTTGAATATTTCTAAGTGTGCTGTTTTGAACCAAGATGTCACAGTATGATCAGTGCTGTAATTTTTGACAGTCACTGTATCAATGTTATTTTTGCGTCTCTTGAATAAAGTTTTTGACCTGCAAGTGCTAATTTCTTTAGTTATTGGGGTAAAATGGGTAGTGTTAATAGGAAGGTGTTTGCCAATTCAGTAACCTAATTTAATGTTAATGGAAACTAACATTACCTCAAATTGTTTAGTTATAATTGTTGTTTAACTGAATCTTGATGTCAGAGGCCTTAAATAGAATGTTTTGTATTGTTCTTTCCCAACATTTTTCAAAAGAAACAGTCTAATTTCTTTGCTGCGATTGATTCCAGAGAACACGGAAGAACTGACATTATTTAACTGTTGATTTATATAGATTCAGTAGAGGAGTAATGTCAGTTTAATTCTTTACCTACTGCAGTGAAATTAGACATGTTGTTTTGAAAGGTTACTGGTGGATGCCAGCAACCATCTTGGAAGAGAACAATACAATCTGTTATAAGCCCTCCATTTGAAAATTGTGTATTTGATACTAGAATATAATAGCAAAATGTAATTTGAAGATAACATGTAGCATTTAAGTGACCAAGTAGTATTGGGTAAAAGTTATTGAATCGTGTTGGGATAACGTGAGAAAATTGTGAAGGATTAAAATATTCCAAGAGCTCAAATTACTTCATCAAAACATGTTTAAGTCACATTTTATCAACACAAATTGCACAGGTTTATTGAACATGAATAAATTGTGTTAATTTAACTCAATGGTTTAAGTTGCTGCCAAAGCAAAACATCTGTGTGCAACAAATGTCCACCATTGAATTAAGTAAATCCAACAACATATTTTTTTCAGTGTACCTGTGACCCAGGTCTACCTTTTGTTCGTTTTCTTCTTTTGTGTACTTTTTCTTTGCCTTCACAGAGAGCAGTGAGCTGCTGAACTTTTAGTGATTAGGTCCAGGATTTAGATCTTTTCAAAAACTTCAAGACTTCAGAGCAAGTTTTAGTAAAAAATAGCAGCAACATCAGAAGATTTCTGTTTTCCGTCTGTCTCTTTTTAACCTGGCAGAATTTAGTCCCAATCAAGAATGAAGTCCTATTTGTGTAACTCAGTTCAATTCAGTTTTATTCATAAAGCATCAAATAAGATTCTTTCCATTCTAAGATAGAGCCCCTATGATAACACAGAAAACCCCAATATTCAAACAACCCCTTTTGAGTAAGCACTTGGTGACAGTGGGAAGGAAAAACTCCCTTTTAAACAGGAAGAAACCTCCAGCAGAACCAGGCTGAGGGAGGGGGCGACCATCTGCCGTGACTGGCTGGGAATGAGGGGAGGAAGACATCACAAACTCAAGGTAGGTTTAAAAAATGTTTTGTTTTAAACCGGCAGCATTTACAGGAGACAAATATGTGCCGTTCATGAAGGAAACAAAGCACATGAAAGAAGGAATAAAGTTAACGGCCTCTATCAGTCAAACAATATTACGAGAGAGAAGCTTTAAATGCTTCAGCTGGAATTTAATGGACAGTTTTACACCTTTGTTCCAATAGATGTGTAGTTTCTGTTGTGACCATTTGTCACAGTAAAGGGGAGATAATGGCCAATAAATGGTATTTATCCACTCTAGTAAAGAGTACATTCCTCTATCTGTTAGCATGTTTATTGGAGAGGTAGATCCACTGTACGAGCAATATTTTCTAGATATTTCTGTGGTTCCGATAAATACCTCTAATAAAGAGTACAGGCATCTCACATTTAGTGAAAAACACACATATTAAGTGGGTGTTGTGTGCACCTTGCCCCATTGTACTGCAGCAAAATACATAAATCTGGAGAACGATCCAGGACGTCTCAGACCTGTTTGTAGCTGCACAGAGAAAGCCGAGATGGAGCTCCTGCATTATAAAACTCAAAGTCAAACAATATTATTACACACTTCATTCAAATTAAGGTTTAATGGGCGTATAATTACTTTTCCCCCTATGAAGTTCAAGCCGTTCCAACGAAATCCATTTGGTGGTTTTATTTATTTGCCCTCTCACAAAACAATGTGGGGCTTTGTAAGCAGTCTGGGACTTGGTATGCCGCTTGAATTTTGTTTAGTTAACAGCCATGTCGCTAGAAAACCAAACATGGTGAAGATGGTGAAGACCGAGCGTGTGCCGAGGGTATCGAGAGTCA
This sequence comes from Rhamphochromis sp. 'chilingali', assembly GCF_963969265.1. Taxonomy (NCBI): domain Eukaryota; kingdom Metazoa; phylum Chordata; class Actinopteri; order Cichliformes; family Cichlidae; genus Rhamphochromis; species Rhamphochromis sp. 'chilingali'. Next base: position 25,495,788 of record NC_137944.1, read on the forward strand.
GAGAGAGAGTCTGATTTCAGTTGTGGGAATGCTGCGGTTTCTCTTCGCCGTGTCACTTTCAGGTGATATACAGAGCATGTGATTGTTGTGCGAGCGCGTCTACGGGCCGTTACCTGCAGCAGGAGCCTCTCGTCCCCGATGACTGCGGCCGTGTTCCAGTCGATGATCTCGGAGAAAGGCAGCTCCCAGCCGTTACTCAGCATCACTGGTACACATGCAGCCTGAGACACACACATACAGAGAGTGAGGCCTGGAATCATTGCTACCTGCCTAATCTCGGCTGATTTACTGGATATTGATCCTCGTCATTACAGCGACAATACGCAGCTCTGTTTATATAAAGCTGTGATAACTGGACTTCATAATAATCGATCACTCTGTTATTATCTGTGTTTGAGTTTCTTTGAATTGAAAGAGTTTACTTTTAGTGTTTTTCCCGTTATTTGACAATGTGACCGGTAGAAGAATAGAAAAGGAAACGTGAAGAGAGAAAGAATAAAAGTTCAGGTGGAGGTTAAGAGCCTTGTAGATTCCTAACTATTCAGCCATTAAGCCCCCCTTAGGTTTGGACATACAGTGGATAAAAAAACACCAATGGAAGGAAAGAAACCACGATCCAAGCAGACATGCCTTTTTTTGCTCAGTCAACTGTACCAGCTTAAGACTAGATCCTGAACTTTCATGGAGTTTATTCACTCCTATTTATTTTTTCCTAGATATGAGAAATACGAATCCTGACAAATAAGCCACAGTTTCCTCTAAATAATACACTTTTGATGGAAATTTCAAATATTTAGCAAACATCTTTTCAATTATAAATTTGCAGATATGACTCATGATGGATTCCTCTGGGGAAAACCACAGGCCTGTGGATGTGGTTGTTATTTAAACATCTCTGTGCACCTTGAAAGGTGGCGACTACTTAGTTTCAGCAAATATTGCACGTACAGCTGCTTTTGGACTACTTTTTACTGGATTATCTGACATGTTAAATCTAGCTAATCTATCTATTTGACTTGAGCCTCTAAATAACGCCATGTGCACACCAGCTATTCTTTAATAAGTTTCAAACGGGTCCCTCCACCCTCTCACTACACCACTGCCCTCATTCAGCTTGTGAAGGGTCTGTGACATTAAGTGCTATTCCAACCAAACGCCCTTAAGAAGAAATGGCTTACAAAAGCATTTAATTGGGCGAGTCGGTGCTCATGTAGGTTTACTAACAACAGGTGCAGCACCTGTTCTGTGACCTATTAATATACTGATTAATATTGATTAGAGCAGCTTAAATCCTACAGGACACGACCGGCCTTTTTTCCTTTTGCATTCACTCTGACAGAACAATGTGACACATTTGGACTTAAACCCATGTTGACTGGCTCATAGTTGCAAAAGTGGTTAATATGAACCTGTTGGGATCTTAGGAGCGTATGACGTAACATTTCTAGATTTGCATGCTAATAGACAGGCTATATGCAAAGACAGCAAGACAACTATTGGGGGGCGATCGTGGCTCAAGAGTTGGGAGTTCGTCTCGGAATCGAAAAGTTGCCGGTTCGAGCCCCGGCTCCGACAGCCTCGGTCGTTGTGTCCTTGGGCAAGACACTTCACCCTACTGCCTACTGGTGGTGGTCAGAGGGTCCGGTGGCGCCAGTGTCCGGCAGCCTCGCCTCTGTCAGTGCGCCCCAGGGCAGCTGTGGCTCCAATGTAGCTTGCCATCACCAGTGTGTGAATGTGTGTGTGAATGGGTGGATGACTGGATGTGGTGTAAAGCGCTTTGGGGTCCTTAGGGACTAAGTAAAGCGCTATACAAATACAGGCCATTTACCAACTATATCTCATTATGAACTGAAAGCACAGGAGTCCAGACTCAACTTCAGATGTGTGGAAAAAATTTTAAAAAGCCAGATTCATAAAAACATTTTCTCACACTGCTGCGACAAGAACTACAAGAGGTGAAACGTTCACAAAAAGAATTCCTTAATTACTCGCCCTGTTTCAGTTTATTTGATTTCTGAAAATGTCTGAATCATTCACAAGTCTGGAAAATCAAAGAAAGGAACCAGGCCGCTCTGGCTGTTTTATTCACTTCATGTCTTCACATCAACGGGTGTGTTAATTACTCAAAAGGAGGTGAGCTCGAGGAACGATGAAGGGATGAAGGGAATTCATAAAAGATGAAAAGGCAGATGAACGCGGATAAACAGATATGAATGATATGAGAGGTGGGGAGTTAGTAAAGCCGCAGATGACCTTTGGCAAAGGAATGGCAGAAGGATGGAGGGGTGAGAGGAGAGGTACAGGGGAACAGCTGGTGTGTGCGTGTGTGTCTGTGGTTTGATGTTAATGACGGCCCTGTCGCTCCCAGGTCATAAAGGTGTCAGCTAAACCAGAACTGGCCCTCAGGCTCTGCTGCTGTCTCTCACACACACACACACACACACACACACACACACACACACACACACACACACACACACACACACACACACACACACACACACACACGCTGACCTCTATGAAGAATTGCTTTTTCATGCAAAGACCAAAGCTGGCAAATACTCTCTCTTTGTCGTCACGGTTTGAATTCGATGGTTGGAGTGAGTGTGACAAATGGAGAAAGGAGAGGAGAGGGCAAATTTGCTTCCTGAGTGAAGTGTTCTCTGCGCGTGCATGTGTGTGTGTGTCAGCTGATAGTGAGATAAGCACACTTATGTGAGTGCACTCTGTGGACAGCGGCGTACGGTAAGGAGAGGTAAAGGACAGTGCAGTAGTAATGCAGAGTGCTGCGCAGTTACAGAAATGGATGAACAGAGAGGAGGAAAAAAGAAAACGATTGGCGCATGTAAATAAAAGGAGGCAGGAAGAGGCAAACTGGAGGTGAATCCAGAGCCAGTGTTAGGAAATTACTATGATGACTTATGTTTATTATGTGCAGCAGTTTCACCCGTAATCCAGCTTAATATAAACCTGGGCAGCAAAAAGCTAGCAAACGGTCTCTGCATGTCTATGCAAATGCATAAAAAAAACAAACCATCTTTATTTATTTTTTTTCATGAAGTCAGGCAACAATTTAACAGTGTATCTGCAAAATGAATATCAGTGTTTAGAGGCAGGAAGCAGCAGCTAATCCTCTCAGCGAAGGTCTCGTTTGTTTATATTAATTACACTATTAGTCTGAAAATTAAGGTGGTAATGATCTAGTGATCCTTTAATGCTAGAGGTAGCACCATTAAAACAAATGCTAAGTGGAAGGTTGAGTGTAGGTAGTGATTATTTTTCTTCATAGTGATATTTGCTGGTTAGCTTGAATTTAGAGCAGTGAGCAATGCTCTCTCGCAGTGCTGTGGATTTGTGTGTTGCTTGTTTACCTGCAGCGCCTCAAGGAAGCGGAAGGAGCCCAGCCGTCTGCCGCGGGGCACCAAACAGAAAGTGGAATTGTGGAGCATCTCCTTGTAGTCGTACCTGCAGGGACACACACACACACAGACGTGTTGTGAGTTCACTGATGTGAAAATGACACTAAAGGAACGGGCTTAGAAAAACATGTGAGTGATCATCAGCCACACAGGCCTGGAGACAAGTCATCCTCCCATGGACAACCACGGGAGGCTAACGGAAAATGTGTATTCCCAACCAGTTGTCACCATCAGTCTCAAAGAGAGAGCTGCACCTAAAGATCTCCCTGTAGCCACAGTTTCACTAGCTCTCTGTAAGGGTTCTGAATGGTTAGAAACAGAACACGTTGCCTTGCCAGTGCAACCAAAAAGCTGCAGAAGGTGCAACTGTTACTCGTCCGTTTCCAGGTTCACCGCCACCACTTAGTGAGCTGTTGGGGAGCGTCATCAGACAAGTCGCCGTCTTGCATGCACATTACTGTCGACTGCATCTGTTACTGACCGAAGAAGACGCAATTGCAATTGGAAAAGGTTGCACCTAGCAACTGCCAGCAACCACTCACCATCTGGTTTGGGACTGCCCATCTTTCTCTAGCAACCTGTGGTAGTCAGAGTGGTGTCTCTAGTCACGTGTCACCGGTTTACAGATTAGACGATTGCATGCTGTATGAGCTAGTTCTCATCAGTCAGTTAGACAATTGTTTGATTGTTTGATGAAGGGATGAAATCTTTGCCACAACATGTATTAGGGTGGAAATTGTGATGTGACTCTGGATACGATGCTATCTGGAATCATCGCCCATGATAATGCTGTTATCATGACACAGTGATTATCATACTGCAATTATTTAGTATCTATGAGAGTATGAAATCTGTGTAACTAACAACATCAACAAAACTGTCCTAAAGAGCCAAAAAGCAGAATTTGATTCATATTACAATATTTTGAATGATTGCAAGAAGATGATGCATCACAATGTTGCTCTTTTGCAGCGCTACTGTTATGCATGTAGTTTTCCACACACTCCCACACATTTAATGACATAAAAACCAAACAGTTATATCAGGAGGGCTCAAACAACTTTTTTAACAAGGTAAAATACAATAATTATCTGAGGGATTTCAAGAGAAAGCGGAGTTCTCACATTTAAAGCGTTGCTTTTTGTGTATTGTAAAGTGGGTTTAACAAGTCAGCAGCTGGCTAATAATCCCTTGTTCCTGGAAAACAAGGTGTATGTGCGAAATCACAGCAAGAACAAAACCACGAGTTGATTTTATTATTATTTTATTATTTAAGGTCCCCAGAGTGTCTGATTTTGCTTTTGCCTTTTTCCACCGAGCCTCCTCTTTTCTGCTTTTTCCTTCCACCTATGTTGTCCTGTTGTTGGGGTGGCTGTAGCTCAGGTGGCAGAGCAGGTCAGCCACTAATCAGAAGGTCGGTGGTTCGATCTCAGGCTGGATCCTCCTGGCTGCATGCCAAATATCCTTGGGCAAGATACTAACCCCGTGTTTGCCTACTGGTGGTGGTCAGAGGGCCCGGTGGCGCCAGTGTCCGGCAGCCTCCCCTCTGTCAGTGCGCCCCAGGGCAGCTGTGGCTACAATGTAGCTTACCATCGCCAATGTGTGTGTGAATGGGTGAATGACTGAATGTAGTGTGAAGCGCTTTGGGGTCCTTAGGGACTAGAAAAGCGCTATACAAATGCAGGCCATTTTGTCCTCCACTTCCTGTCATTTATTTCTCACAGCTTTTCTACATCTTTTTCCTTTTTCTTCTCTTTCCCCCAATCTCAAGATTCACATCCACCTGTGCACACCTCCCCTCTTCTGTCTGCTACCTGTCCCGGTTCTTTTTATCTCTCGGAGCAGGAGGCCGAAGCTCCCACCCTCCCCATCTTCCTCTCTCTGCTTTCCCCTGCTCATCCCTCTATTTCTCCAGTGAGGTGTATCTTATTGCTTTACAAACAGGGTGATCAACCCAGCCAGGGGTAATGAGCTGAGAGTGACACCTGCTTCCACCACACAGCTGGCTCTGCGCGTGCATGTGTGTGCATCAGAAATAGACAAATTGTGCATCAGTCTATGTGTTCATGTTTGCATGCTCGGTGCTTTCTCATATTTTGACAGGTTGTGTGTTCAGACCAGCGTTGGCTGTAATGACACTTTTTTCCTTAACACTGTAATAGGTTGTAATTCTATAATCACACTAAACTTACTCAAACTGCTACGCTGGTAAGTTTTTAAACTCTCTGCACAACAGGAGGACGAAGCGTCTTCAACTTTTGAGCAATGGAGATATGAACGTTAATCTTTATTGCAAAAAAGGATGAGAATGTAATGGTGAAGCACAAATGACTTTCCGGGCCAGAAACAGCAGCATCTAACACAACATTAACTCTTTCTGAGCATCTGCAAAGCCAGTAACGAAGAACTCTGGACCCAGAGTGATGTTGACCTCAGTCAAGGAGCCAAAGCTTGATTTTCAACGGGTAGGAGAAGCTGTGATAAGCAGTCAGGTTTGTAGAATTGTGGCCTCCATTTCTACCCATACCTGTCTCTCCAAAAGAAATATCTTGTTATTATTCTGGCCTCATTAGGACAGGGATTTCTTCCAGTGTGTGGGCACGTATTCTAAGGCCTAGATTAAACTCTGCTGCAGACACGGACACAGACAGCTGAAGCTTGAGCAGACATCACTGCTGTACTTCTTTAACAGTCCACGTGAAGTCCATCACCAGCAGTACAGGAAAGAATAATCCCAGTTTAGGACTTGCATCGTCAGCTGGTTATTATGCGATCATGCATTTCAGGCAATCTTGCCCAATAATGCGGAAGTAATGTTATATCTTTCAAGGAGTAATTTATTACTTTTTATAAAATAAAAACAAGAGGTAATTCATGACTTTTTTGCTATAATGTCCCCATAATTGACCCTGACATGGAAATGCTGATGTTAATGCGTTAGTTACACCAGGTTGGACCCCATTTTGACTTCACAGCTGCCTTTGTGGCAGAGTCAACAAGGTGTTGGTAACACCCGTCAGTGATTTTGGTCCATATTAACATGATAGCATCAGACAGTTGCTCCAGATTTGTCGAATACACTTCAATGATGAGAATCTCCTGTTCCACCAAATCCCAAAAGTGCTGTATTGGATTGAGATCTGGTGACTGTAGAAGCCATCTAACTGCAGTGAACTCATCGCTATGCTCAAGAAACCAGTTTGAGGTTATTTGAGCTTTGTGACATGTTACAATCTGCCTGGAAGCAGCCATCAGAAGACGGGTAAACTGTGGTCATAAAGACACGGGCACAGTCAACAATAATAGTCGGTTACTCTGTGCTGTTTAAAAGATGTTCAACAATACTAACAGGTGTTCCAAGAAGATATGCCCCATTACACAACCACCAGCAGCCTGATATGCTTTTGTGTTGTTTACGCCAAATTCTGAGCCTAAAACCCAAACATGTAGCCCATCTGCGGCAAGTTTTGACAGAGACGCTCTTCTGCGTTGGTTGTAACAAGATAAGATAAGACTTTATTGATGGGAAAGTTTTGCTTTACCTCAGCTCAGGTACAGATAGCAGAAGGAAAATACAAAAACTCAAATAAAATACAAACAAATATAAAATAAGTAAGATAATACACTATATACAACGGTAGCATACAAAGTATGTGATTATGGATATGGTTGTGGAAATATGCAAGACACTACTATTCCTATGTAAGTAATAGATATCTATAAGTATAGACATGTACACGTACACACACACAGGTACACACTAAATATACATATGCATACACACGTCCATACACATAGAAGGTGCATTATGCATGAAGTGGTGACTGTGGATGTCCACAATGCCCAGTGACTTATGACATCGTGATTGAGGAGTTATAGAGTCTAACTGCTGTTGGGATGAATGATCTGTGAAAGCGCTCCTTCCTGCAGCGAGGGTGTTTCGCGACTGGTTCTTTGAGTTACTGTTGCCTTCCTACCAGCTAAAAGCAGTTTGGCTATTCTTCTCTGACCTCTAACATCAACAAGGCATTTTCTCCCAGACAATGTATAGTCAAAGGTAAATTACCAGCCAGTGGCGCATTAGAAAGGAAGCATCCTTCATAAATGATCTTCAGACATATTTTCATGACACCACATGTGATGAAGACAATAATCAAAACAATGTAAACTAAATCTTCCTGCAACAATGACAGATCTGATAGCGTGTTTTAGCATTAAGAAGATAAGAAGGAGATAAACTGGCATAAAGCATAAACACGATCATTTTAATTAGCAGTAGCCTGGTGCCCGTAATGCATTTGCATGATTACTTTTACATGTATCTTCTACTCTACTGATAACAGAGCGGCTGTGCTGTAGCACGTAAGGAAGTGTGAAGGTGATTGCTGATGCTGCCTTTGGTGTGTTTCTCTGACTATGGCCCACGCTGACAGGTCAAAGGTAGAAGCCAGTCAATTCTCTCCCTCTTTCTTGTTCACACACATACACACTGATGGGCGACTGCTGATGGTGCCTTGTCCCTTCTCCAGCCGAGCTCTAATAAAGTGCGGCGACATGACAGCCTGTGATAAAAATCCCACCCTCATTCACACCTACAGGCGCAGCGTTCTGCACAGCACATAAGACAGTTATCGCACACACAGACTCGCAGACGCGCGCGCCGCAAGAACAAGCGACAGCTGCACGCCCTCACATTGACGTTCCGTCACCTGTCGATGGAGACGAAGAAGCTATATTAGCCCATATTTTCACACCAGCTGTCTCTCTGGACAATCTGTGTGTGTGTCCCCGCGTGTGCGTATGTGTGTGCGTGCACGCAACAGCCCACAAAACAGACCAGCAGCTGATGGCACTGAATATCAATGTGGGATTTAACACACAACAGCCCTATAGCATGTTTTATCCAGCCATTGCACTTTTCTTTGTCACATGTTTAATGCGACACAAATGTTTGCCATTTATCCGACCCAGCCGGACATGGAAAGAACTTTTTTAGCACCAGGTTTTGGGATATCTTAAGACCACTATAAGAAAGTGTCGAGGAAATCACTGGCTTACTGGATGCAGATTTTAGGTAGGATGTGACAGCTGGCTCCCTCCCACATGATCCACCTGCTCTGCACCTTAATCGTACGACTGGGATTGTGCCTAAAACCGATAATTTTCTTTTCACGAGAGTTCTGGTGGTTTTAGATGATGTGATGAGGTTTCATGACGAGACCTCTAGGAGGCGAGTTCCTGGTGGACAAACCCACGTTCCTCCTTCCTTTAAATGTCCTGTTTGTTTGCACAGCCTTCCTTTACCATCATCTCCTTCTATCCCACCCCCCTCTCGCTCTCTCTGTCTCTCTTTTATTTTCTTGCCGGCTCTCTCTCCTCTTTGTGTCCTTGAGTTAGCGGTGGGGGAAAAAAAAAAAACACCTCCTAGCTGCATGCCTGCAGGCTGTGATCGTGTGTTTATGTTTTTCAGACACTTGCGCGAGCCGCCACATTTGCAGCCAACAATTCGGGGAGCGGGAAACAGAAAGTGTCCAGAAAACAAGACTTTTTGAGTGTGTGCGTTTTCCCCAATGTACAACAAGTGTAAAGCAGTTAAGTAACATTTCTTCACCAACCCCAATGTCAAGAGCCTACACACACTCACCATGGCAACCTGTCATTAAGTGCCTTTATTTGTAGCAACGTAATTACATGGAAAAGGTGCGTCTTTCAGACAGATGGGGGGTACAAGGTGAAAGTGGAGAGGGAAACTGAAATCTGCTTACCCCTCCATTCCACTAAGGTATAATCAGCTGGTACAACATCTTCTGCTTCTTATCTCGGTCATGGGGGCAGTCGCCTAAGCAGTAATGCCCTGACCTCCCTCTCCACCTTCCCAGCTCTTCCAGGACATATAATGTCTCCAGCATGTCCCATCTCTGTCCCTGGGCCTTCTCCTGATAGGGCATGCCCTAAACAACTCACCTAGGCATGCAGGAGGCATCCAGGAGGCAGATGCAGTGGCCGAGTAGCCGCTCTACTCCGAACCCCTCACCCTGTCTCTAAGACTAAGCCTGAACACCCCACAGAGGAAGCTGATTCCAAGCTTGTATCAGCCATGTTATTCTTTCAGGTCACTACTCATAGTTCGTGGCCACAGGCTAAGGCATAATGACCAGTAAATCCATAGCTTCCCTTTCTTGTTACCACGACACCCTCATTAGCCATTTAATTTCACAAATAAAGCGGACACATGCCGGCTTCAGATTTCAAAATAGATGATCAATTCTTTGCCTAAACTATAACCCTGCACAGATTTATGCCTCCTTGTTGGTCTAATAAACCGATATGGTTTACTTACATGACGGGAAATAATTTAAGCATGAAAACTAACCAATAAATTTGGGAAACATAAGAAATTAGGAAGGCAGGATTTCCCACAGGCCTAAACTAAATTAAGGACAGACAGCTGTAGTCTTTTTTTTTTAAGTAACCCAAATAATCATGTAGCCAGTTGGATTTGTAAAATATGGCTAGATTAATAAAGAAATCTTACGTATGTAAATAAGGTGAAAGATGAATGAAGGAAGAACATCCAAACATGCATTTCATTTCCACGTGTCTTCCTAAGTGAGATGCAGTTTGTATTTTTTGCAACCTGGAAACAGTCAGAGAAATGAATACGACTTTTCTGTGTGTGACCTGAGAGCCGGCTGCGAGAGCCTTGCAGAGAGGCAGTGACAGATATAGTTGAAAGTAGCTTGTCACAACCCCAGCACTAATAGCAGCGCATCCACGCACCTATAATTAAAAATTCGTCTGCTTTTCTCCTCATCATTGTTGCCATCTGCTCACAAAAATCACTGGCTTCCACGGCGCAACGACTTATAAATGACTTCCGCTTGCTGTTTACTTCCATACAGTATTATGCTGCGGGTGATGCACTACCAACAGCCAGATTGTATTAGTAGCCTATGCAACGACCACAAATCTATAAGAGCACACAGTGGACTCATTCTTGGTTATTTTCCTGCCGTTGTGGCCGTGCAGGCACCCACCAGTCGATTATACTGTCCACTGCCTAAACATGGAGCTCCAGGGTGACGAAAACACAAAACCTCAGTGTCTTGCAAAGAGCAGAGAGAAAGAGATCCAATTTACTGCTTATTGAGACTGTTGTTACATTAGCCTCCCGGACCTCTCTCTTGTCTCCCTCTGCCACTCTCTGGATAATTTCTAATTGTCTTCCAAAGTGGGTTTCTGTGCGAGTCTTGCGAGAGTCTGTGGAAGAATAGGTGTCTGGAGGTCTGATGATGGCTGGAACACAATCCTGGAAAGTTTTTTCTCCTTCTTTTTTCTACTCTACTGTAGTTGGGTTTGAGAGTATGCGCTTGAGGTTTTGTTAAAGGGAAAATGATCTAATAAAGACCTCTGACTCATCTGATTAATAATTCATGATTAAAAAAAAGCTCTGGTGTCTTGCAACTTGGCCCCTTTTGGCGCATAAGAATAGAAGTGAACCTCCAAATATAGCAGTCAAAAATCAGGGGATATGAAAAGTTATTTAGATTTATGAATACCATCTCACAGATGTGCCCATTTGTCTGGTAAATAACTACCAAACAGACTAAGGACAGATTCCAGCAGTAATTAAACAGGAGCCTCGTACTCCCCGTAAAAGTGCGAGTGTCTAAGTTGAAGCATATTGTGGTGTGTGTTCCCACGAGAATACGACAGATGTGCAGGCTAAGTGAGCTTATGGAGAAAAGGGGACGTTGTTGGCTCTTGACTAACTGAGATAGAGCGTGTTTGGTGAGGGGGAGTGTGTGTATGTGTGTTGGCTGTGTTTATCTACATATGTCGTGTGTTTAGTTAAGGATTATAATGTGCGTACATGCATATAGTGAGAGATATGAGCTTGAGAGCACCTGCGTGTGTTATGTCCTCCCCCTCTTAATCGTTGCTTTTTATTTACCCTGTGGCAATACGGAAAAAGCATGTGTCAGCAACTGTATGTGCGCATCCTGATCTGTGCTTGTCCATTCTTTCCCATCTTCCCCTTCATCTGCTCTTTTAACGCCTACAGTACACTGTGCATCTAATTCATTAGCCTAATTAGAGCTCATTAGCCAGCTTATGCTACTTCCTATTAGCTTTCTAGCGTGGCATGACCCCAGAGTCCGCATGGCCAAACATACGAGCTTTCTGTGGACAACCAACCATGATGATGGTGAGGTCCGCCTTCAAGGGCAGCAGATTTAGTGCTGGCCACACGTGAGAGATGTACGCAAACATATATGGCAGCATAAAGAAAAACCCCCAAAAAACCACTGAGGCTGAAATGCCAGCAGTTCTGGTGCTGTAATATGGACTGACTGAAGGTTTTTTTTGCTGAACTACTGTGGCACAAGATAAGAAGAGGAGAGTGCAAAGGGGTCGTTCTGATTTTAAATGGGTTTTCAACACTTACTGGCCATCGTCTGTAACTTTACTGACCATCGATGATCAGTCAGTGAGTTTAAGAATCTAATTTTCCCAGCAACACATGGTAACAGTCTACCAACAAAGGATAAAAAACATCAAACGTGTTACTAGATCAGAATAACAAGGGATTCATACTTTTGTGTTAATCTGCTCTGTAGCTACGTCATAACCACAAACCCCTCTGAACCCCTACATGATCTATGCCGTAACCTGAAGTGCAGCTCCCTGGAAATGCAACTACAGGTCATATCAAAGAAGCGATAGGCCCGTTCAGTACTGTCCATTTTGAATTTACAAATAAAAGCCTAGAAACAGAGCCCAGAAAACATGTAGAAGTCTCGGTGTTTCCTGTCAGTCCAGTGACCCCAGCTTTAACGAAACTCATTTCTAACGTCCTCGGTACAAATCACTGACACGAAAGGAGCACGATGGGCCAAAAATCAAAGATATTTAACAACAAGAGTTTAACCCCATTAAACTAGAAATTAACCAGACAAACACATCCAGTTTGTAATACAGCAAATATTGTTATTAGGGAGATGAGGACTGCATCACAAGAGGACATCTGTTAGCCCACATGTGGGAGCTAACAAAACAAAGAAGTCCCCGATCTCAGCGTGCATTCTGATAAATGACACCAAAGTCCATCTTGAGCAGATTTCACCTGAATATGTAGAAGATCTGAGCAGGGCCACGATGTGACAGGCCTTCCTGACCCGCCAAGAGCTATTTCTTGAGGGGGAACTGCTGACCGACAGATCCAAGGTAATATTTCTGTTGCTCCTTTTGTCTCTATCTCTCCGTCCCTCTTAAACTGTGTGAATACAGAGCGCCTACAGTCACACAAACAACCCCCGAAACACTTCTGGACACGTCTCTTCATAGCTACCGAATGCTGTGTTGCATGCATAAATAAAATGTGTGTGCAGGCTTCACATAGACCATCTCGCTGTGTGTGAGCATGTCTTCAGGCAGCCAGATTTTGAACTCAACTCATAACAAGGCATCAGGAGTTTCTAAGATGTTATGCTAGTTTGCACAGCTGTACTGGATCCATGTCACTATTCAAATGAGATCTTGGAAGTGAGTATAGCTGTAGGTGCTGGGTGTCAAATTAGTCTAAATACATTAAAAAAAAACAAAAAAAAACATCCACACATAAAGACGGGGCTCATATACATGCAGACTCACACTTGGTATGCACTCCTGAATCAGTTCAAGTCAGCAGTCTGTTCTTTCCCTTCAGCTACGGTCCCCTTCAAACCCCCCTCCACCCCCACCGCACGTGTAAGCCTGAATATTTTATAAATACCCCGATAACAAGAAGTCTTCCTGCCACGACACTTATTCAGTATGACAGCTTTATCCTTGCAATCTTTTCAATTTGTCCTCTCAGATTTTTTCCACTGCCAACAGATGGAGGCAATTTTTCAGTTACATTTAGTGTCTGCACAGTAGTCAAAGTCCCAAACTGCATGCACACACTCTCAACTCTCCGGGGGATGGAAGTGAGGTGGATTTCAAACTAGGCGATGCCTGCTCCTCACACGTACGCAGGGCTGCTCTGGGGTGAGGGGTGCAAGATTACCGCAACAATTGCACTTCACACTTGCACGCAGACGTGCTTCACGTCAGCGGCCGGCGCTTCGCTGTGTGATCTCGTGGATGAGGGAGGGGCTCGGACTCCGTGGATGTTCACCGGAGACCAGCTGTGCCTCGCTCCGCTCTTCCAGATGGCCCTCGGGATGCCTCGCTGTGCCGCGGTGGCTTGTGTGTACATGTGCGCAGATCTATGTGCGTGAGACACTATTGGATTTAGACATGTCAGCGCGTGCTTTGCGGCGGGCCTCTTTTTAAAAACACTGACACGTTTTGTCATCAGAGCCGCCAAAGTGAGGAGCGCGGAGGAGTCTGGAGCTACCCCTCACCGAGATGTCCTTTCATCTGACGTACACAGACTCGGGGAGAGAGAGGGAGACAAATATTTCAATTCCTTCAGTCCACATTATGGTCGCTGCAGGCTCTTTCCTGGCAAATCATTATCCAAAATCCTGAAGAGCCTAAAGACTACACACACACAAAAACCCACACTGAGTTACTCGCACACACATTCAGTCACTCTTCCCTCCACGTTAATATGCATGTACTACACAGACACTAACCCCCTTATTTTCAAAGCGCCATCGACCATTATCATGGTCCCATCTGCCAGCAAAGGCTGGTCCGACTCTCCTCCAATAGGTGAGCAGAAATTTAATCACACCTAATTTCTTGTCTACAAATACATCCTAATGCAATCCCTCTGAAGACTTCTCTAAATCAGAATTTAAACCCAGTCTCGGAGCCACCTGGGTCCCCTCAGCACAACACCGCCAATCATAGAATGCTAAGACCCCACCAGAGCATCACCATGAGTAAATGGACGGCTCTGCACGTGGACTCACACGGAGAGATGTGCTGTCGTCGGTCACGTCTGCCCCTCTTTGAAATGTCAGCTTTGGAAAACTTTAGAGAAGCAGCGGTGACATCACCGACTGTTTATGTTGGAATTTAACTGACCAAGCTACAAAGTTGCAGCTATTCGGGGACGACAATAACGTTTTTAATGTTCATGTTCAAATTGGGATTTTTAGCAGGCTAAAAACCATCGATCCCTCCATTCTTCTCCACTTATGTTGGGACTGAAGTCTATCTCAGCTATTGTTAGGCCTAAGAGCTGGGATACACCCTGGACAGGTCGCCAGCTTAAGAAATTAATCCTGTCAACATTCAGTGTGGGGCTAAGGTTTATCTAGCATTACCAGCCTATTGTTAGCCGCGACAATGAAGTCATGCTATCTGCTTGTGCTCACGCTTGTTTCATTTCAGCTCAGCAGTACGAGTCCTTCCTCCTGCTTTGACTGCTCCCCATTTCACTGCTCTCTTCCCACCATGTACCACTGTGAAGCAGGCATTCACAGGGTGGAGTGAAGTGAAGCAGACGGGTGAAGCTAAGACAATGCTTCTGGAGTCTCAGTTCGTCCCAACGACGATATGTTATCTGACTGTAAAGGTAACAAAAGGTTTTTATCTCCTCTCCTCTCTCACGCCCTCCTTATTTACTTTGGCAGACTGGCACCATTTTTGTTAGTGTGACTTACTGCTTAGTGTGGGGGGCGTTCCAGTTAAAAATTCTGACTGGGAACTTCAAATGGAACCCCTATATGCAGTAGGAGAACTGGGGTTCGCAAACGCAAGGGAAGAGTGGAGTGGTGTGAGCTTGCAAGTGGCGAATGGATATTTTTCATTGAAAGAACTTCTAAATATGTAATTTTGACGAAAGGAGGTGAGTATTCTATGATTTAATCAATACATTGAGAAGTGCTTTAAACCAGCGGTCCCCAACCCCCGGGCCTCGGACCGGTACCGGTCCGTGAGTCGTTTGGTACCGGGCCGCGAGAGTTGAGGCTCAGGTGTGAAATGTATGGTTTTCAGGGTTTTTATCGGTTTTCAGCGTTATTTTGTTATCGTTTTTATCGTTAACTCTGTTTTCCTGAGTCTTTTCACGTGTGTTATGAATAAATCTCCTTTTTCTGGTACCGGTACTAGTTTTATTTTGTTGTATTTATCCGCGACACCTTAAAGGCCGGTCCGTGAAAATATTGTCGGGCATAAACCGGTCCGTGGCGCCAAAAGGGTTGGGGACCGCTGCTTTAAACATTATATTATGTTACTATCTCAGCCCCGCCCGTCGGGTTATCATATAGCCCGACGGGCAGTGCTGAGATAGATTTTGGTCGCCTGACGGGAGATATCACTAGCTCCAGGACGTCGGGCTAGCGATTTTGCGATCCCTGTTGTTAGTTCACTGTGAATGTCCCACATAAGGAAACAAAAAAAGTAAAGAGTAAAAAATATATCGTTAGCTTCATAGCATAATTGCCTAAGTCATTTGACTAAGTCAATGACTTAGGCACTTATGCTATGAAGCTAACGATATGCTTTTTCGTTCTTGCATATGAGCCAATATTTTTAATTAAAAACAGATCTCTTTTTTTCCCTCAACACACACACACACAAAATCATTTGATAGTGAGTTTGACATCAGCATCAAACACAGAGTATGTCATCCCTGCATGACACTGGAGAGCAGCATGACGCCTGAGACAGTCGGAGCTCAGAGGGTGTGCACGTGTGTGCGTGAGAAAGTGAGAAAGGAGGTACAGCTGTCAATCACAGCGCAGAGGCAAGCAGAGCGATACGCTACCCAGTGGGTTCATCAGTGCCATGTGTCAGTCACACCCTGAGATCACATTGATTGTCTGTCGGCACCCATCTGAGTGTGTGTGTGTGTGTGTGTGTGTGTGTGTGTGTGTGTGTGTGTGTGTGTGTGTGTGTGTGTGCACCGCATGTGTTTGAGTGAAGGGGCCATATTTGGCCTTGAGAGAATTACAGAGGGCAGTGGAATACAAAGGGTGAGAAAAATAATAAGAGAAAGAGGACGAAATATCCACAATGATGCAATTATGATTCAATTTAGATTCCCGCATCAATTATGCAAACATATTCAAGAGACATGTCAAATATTGATAGGCTCTTCAACTTTTCAAGCCGTATTCATTAGGGAGCCAAAACTTAACCCATACTCTCTCATTAATCATGGATAGATGTCAGCTGGAGGTCTACATTCATATTCAGCCAGCGCCCCCAAGGCTCCACCAGCAAAGGCATGTCTACATATGTCTGTGTGTATCTGTGAGAGCTCATCTTAGTCTGCTTATCGGTCTATGCATTGCTATGTAGCTTTGTGTGTTAGTGCTGAACTGTGACCCATCAACTTTGAGTCTGTGCATGACAATTGACACATGCTGCTGTGGTGTTCCTGGCAGGAAATCTGCTGGGAAATAGTGAATGGATGCCATAAACTGGGCCCGAGCCCGAAAAATTAGACCTGGGGGGATTGGTGAGGTTTGGATTTTCTTCAGTAAAAGATGGCAATACAATACCTGATGCAGTCTGTCTGTACTGAGCATTTATGAATGCATGCTTTTGTAGAAATCCTTTTTCATGGCCAACAAAAGTGCCACAAAGCGCAGTCTAAAATGAGACGATTATGATGAAAATAATGGGAATATGATAAAGCCTTGAGTGCAGCTTTCAATATATAACAGCTTCCTATATCTTAGCCAGTCTCAGACTGAAATGTCTTGAGAGCTACTTAATGGATCCTCATGACATTTTCAACTGACTGTCACAGCCATCTGTTTTCCATCTAGTTCCATCATCAGATCAATATTTTACCTTATTAGTTTCAGCAGCTTATGTCCAAATCCTACAAAACTGCACTGTGATTAGTGGTTAATGTTGCAGCACTGCCTCTACCACCAAACTCACCAGCACCATTGGTACAATTCAGGTTTTAAGAGTGCACCATCTCCAAGTGCTTAAAGTTGCATAGACTCTGTCATTGCACATGCCCAGCTGAGGATGTACATCCTGCACCAGCTCAGGAAGTTCAGCCTGCCTCAGGCAATGCTGATTCAGTTCTACTCTGCAATAATCCAGTCCGTTCTCTCTTCATCCATGACTGTCTGAATTGGATCGGCCACCGAACACAGAGAGACTATAACGGACAGTCGGGGCTGCAGAGAAAACTGGTGCCAGCTTCCAATCCTTTCAGGACCTTCACTCATCCAGATTCAGGAAATGAACAGGAAACATCACTGCAGACCCATCGCGCCCTGAACACAACCTGTCCCAAAGACTTCCCTCCGAGAAGAACACGCTCACTGTGCCAAAAGAACAAAACATGAGAACAGTTTGTTCCTGATACAGGCAGATAGTTATCAGTGGCAACCGCTGGAGCATGGATGCTGGCAGGGATGAAGTTAATGTGATCGACTAAAAAAAAAAAAAAAGTGTCTAGATTCAGCCCAATTTACAGCATAGCACAGATCCAAAGGTTGTGTCCAGGGTTCTCTGCCCTAAAATGAAGGAAATTAAGGCCAGTCTGCCTAAAAATCCAGGCTAGCGTAAAGATACAGCAGCTTAATAAGTTAAATTGAAACTGTGAAAACCTCTGCAAAGTCATGAAACCTCAAGTTTCCCAGCCATTGTTTTGATTGAGAGATACCTTGGTGCAGAAATCACATAGTGTGCGTTTAAACAAGGAGGCATTCAATAAGTGAAAACAAGAAATGCCTTCAGAACAGCTTTTTTAAAACGTGCAGCAATTCTGCATGTTTTAAAAAATATGTTAAACATTAATTGCAAACTTTGAACAAAGCATAAAAAAACTCCATTCAAATGATGAAAAGAGTCCAGTCAAACAATGTTGCTGTATTAAAAATGACTGATAGTAATGAATGCCGATGCTTTATTACAACTGCATTGTATGCATTCCTTTATACCTCTGTCATGTCACCACTGAGAAGAGCCCCTGCAGCTACAACCGATGCATCTCAGTTGTGACATCTTGATGCACTAACCTGGTCTCATATGACTGCGCTTAGGCTCTCTAGCTGGGTGGGGTGAGGAAACCTGGGTCAAAGGTCACAGTAGTCCCCACCCTGAGGAACAAAAGCGAGGAGTAAGCCTTTCAGTGAGGATCTTGTTGGCTTAGACTGGGGGGGTTGTGGTGTCTGTCTGGGTCATTGTGTTCGTGTGTGTGTCTTGGGAAAGTGTGTGTGTGTATAGTCGAAATCTGTCAGTGTGCGTGGAGTGTGTGCATACATTTTTACCGTATGATCTGTAGCTTATGTCTTGTGGTCCAAGTGCAGAGTGCTGAGATTCACACTCGTGTCAGAAAACAAATGTGTGTGCATCTGTGTGTGTATGTGCACGTCTGTGTGTGTGGTAACTGTGATGAAGCCAAAGAGTGAACCTACTGCCCCTACTGCAGGCCTCCCCTGAAGCGTTGCACTTGGCTGGTTGGTGTGTGTATGTGTGTGTATGGAACAGCTGTTCTCCAGTACTACATGGGGAGGGTCAGGGGGGAGACACAGACGAACTACAGCTGTGGCCCTGGGGCTTGTGGGAACTGTGGCTTGAACAATGTGGGAAGAGAATCAGGGGCAAGAGGAAGGACGAGAGAGGAAGAGAAGAGATTCACTGGGAAAAGAAGCGTTTACAAGCTGAGACAAGATGAGATGGCCAAATGAAGAGAGAACACATGGCAGCGAGAAGAGAAGACACCAGAGAAAAGAATATGTCCCTCTGTGTCGGAGTGCTCTGAAGCAGGAAAAGCCACAGAGACCAGCAGGCGACGTGGACCGCGGCATAATTTGGCCACAAGGTCACTGCAGAGAGACATGGGATTAGAAACACGTAGACAGTGGGCTCTTATCCAACGAGCTGATCCAGAGCCATCAACCACAGTCACTTAGCATTCCCAGAAAAGCTCTTAACTGTAAGAAAATTAATCACGGCTATAAGGCTCATAAACAACTTGACTTTCCTGGTAGCCTGCTGGCCAAGATTGCAGAGTAACTCGAATAAAGACCCACTGTTGGAGATAATGCTTATTTCAGGACAGCACATAATGTGATAAGTCTGAGAAATCACTTTACAGTTTTGCACAGACAATCATGAGCTGCTGTTGAGAGCGGAGCTCCTACAACAGAGAGAAACTAGTGGCAGAGGGAAGGGGACTGACAGTGAAAACTAATAAGCCCTGTGCAACGGGAGAGAAATAGGCTCATCTCTCTGTGGCACCAAGAAAAACTATTGGAACTGTTGTACACCATTTCCAAGAACAAAAAAAAAAAAAAAAAGCACCTCATCTATGCTGAAACCCAACAGTAAATCCCTTCTGCCCGACAGATTCAGCAAAAGAATAATATCTGAGGCAAGAATAATATTTGCAGCCTACATTATATAAGAATGCCAGGGAGTAGAGCATGAGATGGAACTAGGCCAAAAGCCAATTTATGGCTTTTGTGGAACCCCCCAAAAAAGTAAAAAAGAGTGAGAGCGGTCCAAGGTGCTACTTAAAATCCTCTCATCCACTCACTCGCAAGCCTCAATTAAACACTGCCGATTGCCATCTGCGAGGCTACTGAACCTAAAATCATTAAAAGTCTAAAAAGATTAAAAGCAGTCGTGGGCGGAAAAAAATTGAATAAAGGAACGAGGGAAAAGACGAAAAAGATAAGAAAACGGAATGAAGCGAGTTCTCGGAGATGAGTGTCAGAGATGACCTTCATGGCAAGTGGTTTGACTGTGAGCTTTGATAGGAAGTAAACTGACTGAACTAGATGTAACGGATAACAAATTGCTTGCCAGACTGGAAAGTAGCAGTTTCCTGTGCTGTTTCTGTCTGTATCTTTTTCTATCATATCATGCATATGACATAAGAGACTGAGCTGTTTGAGATAGCAGCCATCAAGTGTTGTTTAAGAGGGTTAATTTCAGCCAGTGGTGTCACTGGGAGGAAGGTGCTCTGACGTGTCAGTGGTCTGATTTCCTGTAACTGATAAGCAATAGTCACGTATTTTCAATACACAAAAGCACTGTATATGCTGCTGACAGTAACTCACAAACAAAAACAGGATGTAGGTGTCACTTTTTTTCACCCAGAGAGGTTTTACCTTTACTCAGGTCTTTATACAAGAACAGTACAAAGACAGATGTGCATGAGGCGGCTGTTATCCTTGAGCTGTCTCATATCTGCAGGCAGTGTCACAGTCATGACATGTTTGTTGTCGAGGTGGCTCCGTGAACTTGGGATTTATCTGTCAGGATGTCAAGAAGTTCTAGAAAGCCAACTAATTCTGCTCTTAATGCACCGCAGATTGGATAACCTAATGCATGTCATTCAATTGTAAAGCAATTGCGCAGGTCGTTACCTGGTGCAAAGCAACCGGTCTACAACAGTCTAACTGGGAGTGACTGCAACCTGTCTCAGACAGACTGCAAGTAATTGCAATAACTGCTGTTTAATATTGGAAATCAGACGGATTGCCAACACTCTGCAATCAGTCTGAGCCCGTCTGTGCTGATACGCGTGACTCGTCTGCAATTTACAGTTTAATCACCATCCTGTTGTAACTACACTATTTTTTGAGGATATAATGATCTATGATGCTGTGGCTGGACTCTAAATGTAAGTAGTTAATGTAAACAGCAATAAAGTTGCAATTTCTGCCAATTCATCACAGTTAATTGCCAAATTATCACAAGAAGATTGCACGTAAACGCCAACATGACCACATTCAGTCACAAACTGACAGCAGGCCGACTGTCTTATTGCCGTTTTGACGCACTAAAGTCGCTTCGTTGATATGAACTGTCTGCAAGTGCTCAAACACTAGGTCACAGTCTATAAGGCAACCGTTTCACAAGAAAAAAGATCGCACACGTCATTGTAAATAGCGGTTCAGGAAGCGGTCTCTAACCACTGTTTTTCTTAGTGGTTGCGTTTGGTTAAACTTAGTGGGCATGCGTCTATGAGTTGCAGTCGTATCAATTTTCTTTCCTCGTATTTACCGACATCGCTTCACTTCTGCCCACAGAGAGAAGGCCTAAAGTTGCGCAGATTAAAGTTTGTGTTGCCATGCAATTCTCTCTGTTCCCTTAAAGGTCAGCACTGTCAAGATGGCTCGCAACCAGTCAGCAGTGCACATTTAGAAGTCAAAGCTTACCAAAGGACTGCCACACAACAGTTCTTGCTCTTGCTACTCATCTCCCACTATTCAGTGATTTAGGCTTGAAGCTGTGTCGTCAAAAAATGCTATTTTGTCCGAGCTCCAAGTTTAAAAGAAACATTTTTTTTTAATATTATCAGGATATTTGACTATAATCTCAGACCTTCTGCTTCTCACATAAAAATAATTCTAGCAGCTTTTGTAATGTAGAGAAAAGTTCACGTCCTTTGAACAAAAGCAATATTCTTAACAAAAGTCTTCTTTTTAATAAAAAGTGAACGATGCAAGAGAAAACATGAAGAGGCAGTTCTCGGTGAGAATCTCTAGCTCAGCACTCGAAACTCAACAATACATGCCTTTGAGACATTCCTTGATGTTTTTCGGTGATCTCCGGCTCTCTTGCTTGCCATCTTACTACGTGCATTTTTCTAATCTCAGGGTGAGTATTTTCCTCCGCAGCTGTGTTTTTATCTGTCTGTCTGTCAAGGATGTGCTGAGGACAACAGAGGTGAACGACAACTAAAAGACATGGGAAACTTTTGACAGCTTTGAATAGGTGCATTGTGCCCGAGAAAAACCCTTCGAAGACTACGGGGAAAGAAAAGGAAAATCCTTCCTCCTGTCTCATTTTAGATGTGGCATTCTCAGGTAAAGAGCACGCCACGCTTAATGTGAAGGCGCAGAAACATTTTTAATGCCAGGCAGAAAATGGGCTGCCAGATTAATCGTATCTGGATACAATCTGGGCACCAGGCAAATGTTAATGCGAGGTGCGAAAGGGCCCCCGGCCTCGTTTCTTTTTTCTTCTTTTCCCCCCCTCTCCTTATTCTCTTTTCTATCAAGAAGCAGCCATCTCAGGCATTTCTTCAGTGCAGTGGAGCAGAGAGCCAGCCTTCTCCCCCCGTACCTGTAACAGAGGGATATTGTTGCCACAGAACCATGCCTTCAGTTACCGAGCATTCCTGCCTCTTCATTTCAAAGACAGAAATGCTAAAAGGTAATGTGAGGTGGGAGAGAGAGAGGACAAGTAGGTACAAAATAAGCAGGCGCAGAAAGCAGGAAGAGGAGCACGGGGGATAAAATATTATTGCCAATTACCAAGTGACTTTCTCAACTTGCATCTTGGAAGAGATTATTGAAGTGCAGTGGGGCAGACGGGCACAAGCAAGATATTTTGTGAGAGCTGACAACGACAAAAAAGCCGAGAGGCGTCGCTTCTTTTAAATTCGACAAAAGTCGTCTATTCCACCGACCGAACAGAGCCGAGGAGAATAATCTGGTTGCTTTGATCTAACTCGGTGAGAGAATGTCATCTTCGATACGAGGCATGTAATTCCCTCTAACGGTATGCTGCGGTACCAGCTTTGTGTTGTTAGTCACCCCGCTCCAGCAATGGCACACTTTCCACTTCCTGAAAGTCATAACAATTCCACCACTGCTGCTGCATTAACCATCCGCGACAAATGGACCCATGTCTGGCAAACCAGTCAGAAACACACACACACACACACACACACACACACACACACACACACACACACACACACACACACACAGTAAGGTTTGACACATGTCACACTGACTCAGCTCTGGCAGCAATTTCGTTAGTGTGCATGCACACATAGGGCTCTTATGAGATTGCCTTGGTTTAAAACACTGTATATTCATGCAGTAAATAATTTCATGCATAGGGAATTTATTATACACACACATCAGTTGAGGAGATGTGGGGGGAAATTTAATCCCACAGTAATGGATTTACCTCCAACTGAGAGTCCAATTACCAAAGCTATAACCGCTAATGGCAGTGCTAATCATAACAATGGCATTATGGTTTAAAACTACTACTTACGACACGGTCCTTGGTTCGCCTCGGCAACTGCGCAGCGCAATTACACCCAAACACATAAAGCAGGCGGCTCCAGCTGATTTAATCCGTTATCGCTCCGTTCTCATCACTTTATGCCCTTAAACGTGTTTGAAATTCACTCACTTACTTTTTTATCTCGTTTTCCAAATTCTGCTCTTTAAAAGTCCAAAAATCAATAATGACGGTTTAACTTCATTATTGATTTTTGGGGGGATTCCAAAGGGCAGTAAAACAAGCTGTAAACATAATGTTGACATACTGCTTGATAAAGACGTTGTGTTAACCAACAGCTGACACTCTATTGGAGTTAGAAACCAGTGTAAGCTTTTATTCTGAAGTGTATTTAGAGCAACATGAAAATTGTAAAGTTCAATATTTGTATTCCTTTTTGGCAAATGTTGTTTTGGGTTTTTTTCCCCCCCATGTCCTGAGAAATAAATTGATTTTTAACTGCTGACTATAAACAATCCAGTTCATGCAGAAGTTAGACATTGGCTCTCTTTGTCTGTTGCTGGTGAACTGGCTGTTTTAAGTTTTTCTTTGTTTTCCAATTGACTTACTCATACAAACCTGTCAAAAAGCTCAGAATCAACACCACCTTTCATGTTCAAATGTTCTTTATTAAAGAAATTTGAAAGTGAATCTTCCAATTTCTCAATTCAGTCAGGACTAGTACAGTCAAAGATTGTTATTTCCATCTGCAGTCACTTATATTTGGTGGTATAGCCAGGGGTGCACATAAGTGGTCTGCGGGTGCGCATTCGCTGTCAAAATAAAAGACGCGCACCAGATAAGAAGTTGCAATGTGCGTTTGCATACATATAAAAAGGCACTGTTTCTGTCCGCTAGAGTGTACTGTAAAGTCTGTACAATAATACAGCGAAAAAACTCCAACAATCAGATGTAACACAAAAATTATGCATCAGTGGAGCTTTCCAATGGCAGTACTTATTTCTTTTTCCAGTCAAAGCCAGTCATTGTCTCATTATATACCATAGTAGTTTTAATACCTATAATTTCTATTACTTGCCAAGTCCCTTATTCCTTTACAGGATTCATATCGTAATAATTACACAAAAGAAATGCAATGGTTGAAGTCTTATTTTTTCAACACAAGTGTAATTAAAAAACAAAAAAACAGAAATCTGGACCAATACTACTGATTACAGGGGACAAGGTTATATGATTAAAGCCTTAATGACATATAATACTAATACTAATAATAATGCTTTAATTATCCTTGGTTAAAAAAAATGAGGATCATCAGACAGGAAAAAAGACCAGCAAAGTAACCCCGGGAAATATCTGCCTGGTCATTTATTCAGCCTAGATCTCTCTGGCTCACCTCCCATCCTCGCTGTTAACTGGGTCATCTGTGGGAGAGGCATGGTGCTCTCCTGAGACACACGTGTGCGCGCAGACACACACACACGCACACACACTCGGAGTAGTTCAAAGAAGCCCAATAAAACATTTACAACACGGTTAAGCCTTTTTCTTCCCCCGCTTCTCTCGGTCTGCTTCTTTGGCTTGTTGTGTATCCTCCCTTCTCCATCGCCCTCTCTCTCCCTCCCGTGATTCGCTGTGCTGTCTGGACTTTGAGTCTTGTACATTTCTTTCACTCAGCTCTGTACATGACCTTGGGTTAAACACATTTAATTAGCGCTCACAGGATCTGCACGCCCCCTCCTACTGGCAGCTTAGAGATGCGCCCCTGGACCAGGCAGCTAGTGCAGCATGTGTGCGACTACATCAAGTGTGTGAGCGCGTGCATGTGCGTTTGTGTGTGTGGGCTGATGGTAGTTTCGTAGGTGATGTCAGATTTCACATGGGCAAACACACTCTCCTCAGGCTTGATAATTACACTGGTCTGGGCCAAGGTCTTGTAGCACTAAAAACAAACGCGCACATACACACAGAGAACATTGTAAGAGCACTCTCTTCTCGCCAACCTCAAGTCCTCCTTCATTCCTCAGATTACAGTGAGCCACAATGGAGCCACTTGCTTTGAAACACGCAGCCCTGTCAAGTTTCTGCTGAGCCAAGACACAACAGCAACATGTTTGACACAGCATTGGCCAGGAGTTTCTATACGCATATACAAACATGGTGGTCTTTCATGTTTCTGACAGCGAGAGGTTATCTGGAGAGGAGCTGCAATATGCTTACAGAGAATATTGAAAGGCACGGGAGGCCCCGTGTGCCCGGCTTCCCGCTAATGAACTGCAAAGAGAAGGTGATAAAGAATACAGAGGTCCTTGTAGGTACATGAAAACACAATATAACAGGTTAGACCCTTTAATGGTAATGAGTGGAGTATGTGCGGTCTCCCAACAAGGGGGTGTTTGTGGTAAAGCGAGAAGCAGCGCTCACCATTAGAAAGGAATAGGTTTTCTAACGTCGAGTGGCACTCTAGGGGTTTTACACATGAAGCTTAATCACAAGGAGCCCTCCTTAGCTCACAGAAACAGCTGTATCTCTTTTACAGTGCTAAAGCAGACTTTCAGGTTGAGATTTAAATTCCTTTTATAAAAAGTCTGGAAAATGAAAAAGTGGAGTATAAAAGGAGTAGATTCACAAAACTCGCTATCATTTCACAATGAAACATGGCTTCTGCTAGTTTTGGAGAATGCCTCCACTATGAACTACATCTTGGTTTCTTTTCCTTTTATTTGAATTTTTTGGAGTAGCTCTTTTAAAGCCATACTGCGACGCGATTTTGTGACTGTGACATTAAAAATGAACAGTTTGGGAAATCATGTAGCTCAGGCTTTCTTTTATGCATCAATAGATTCTATATATTTTTCTAAAAATTCTTGTAAAGCTCATAACTGCTAGCGTAATTTCAGGTTTCACAGGAAGGATACATCATATGCAGGATTTCTTTTTAAGCAGTAGTGTAATAAATGTCACTGTACAGTGTATTGTGCAATGACAAAGGAGCTGTGAATCTTAAACCTTGAAAAATAGGACATTCAAAAACATAAATAAGGCAGTTTGTGGCACAGTATAATGATAAATAGAAGTGCTTAGTAAAACAATAAAACAGGTTAACTCTTAAGAGTTAAAGTTCCTTTTTCCAATTTCATCATAATCCAAAAAAGGTTCCAAAAACAACACCAATTTCACTAAAAAAAAGAAAGAAAGAAAAAAGTGCTGCTCTATGAGGATTTCTCCAAGCATTTTAAGTTATATCTGAAAGAAAAAACATAATAATAATAACAATAATAATAAAAAAGGTTGTAAAAAATCCAGAGCAGGACACAAATCGCCTCTAATTTTTGAAGAGAAAAGAGCAATCTACTAGACAAGATGAGAGAAAATAAAGCAGCGGTGCTTTGTTTGAAAGCTGATGCAATCTACTTTGCAGTGAAACATCTGGGGAAATAAAAAGGTCACACGGATTTATATTTAGATGCCACAGGGAGAAATATGTTTCTACACTGAGCACTGAGCTAACAATGGCCTGCGACGGAGAACCAGATTAATGAAGCATTAATGGCAGCTCACTGCACGGTTAATAGCTGCTAGTTTTGTTTCCGCTAGCAGTGTGACATGGGTATAAAGTATACTCTGGTGAGCTAAACACATGCTAGCTTTGATATTTTAATATGTTCTCAGACAAGGAAGCAGCAGTGAGGTTTCTGACTGCTTCGGGTGTTTTACAGTGAAAGCAGGAGTCTTATGTAAAATTAAAAAAAAAAGTAAAATTTAACAACACCATTTGTTTAGCTTGGCGTAAACCTTTACATTAGCCCTAGCTTAAACATTTACCTTAACCCAATCTAGCACTAAGGTAAAAATAAAAACAAGGTGGTTTTTTGCCTATTATGTAAACAAGTTGTTAGATTAAACAATGTCTTGAGCGTTAGAGGCATTTATTACAGATTTTGTTAGCTTAGGCTGAGCCACACTAGTTGTTTTCTCCTGTTTCCTGTCTTTACGCTAAGCTAAGCAGCTATAATTACCATATGCAACTGTTTCAATCCTCTCTGCAGAAAATATTTAAAAAATGTTAATGTCCTCCTTTAAAGCCTTTAAGGGTGAATTTATCCTTGGAAAAAAAAAAACCAAAAACCCCCAACAACAACTATGAAACACATCTAAGGTAATTTACTGAATCCATCCATCCTTTAATGTGACATACAGTGCTGTGAAAAATACTTACCCCTTTCCTGATTTCCTATTTCTCTCATATTTGTCATACATTCATGTTTCAAAATGAGTAAATACAAAAGACAGTTTTAAAATTATAATCTCATTTCCCTTGCGGGGAGGGTGTCAGGTTTTTGGGAAATGTGCTATGTATAGCTTTCCTTCCTTTATAAATAAAATCATAATTTAGAAACTGAATTTTGTATATACTCTGGTTAACTTTGCCTCGCATTAAAATGTGTTTGATTGGACCAGAAACATAAAAGTGTGAGAAATTGAGAAAACAAACCAAAAAGAATTGAAGATGGCGACAAAATTGTAAGTATTGGCTGTGAATTATATAATGTTTATGTGGTATCAGTTTTGTGCTGGGTAAATAATGGCTAACGATTGCATAGCAAAGAGTTTG
Source organism: Rhamphochromis sp. 'chilingali' (assembly GCF_963969265.1). NCBI lineage: Eukaryota > Metazoa > Chordata > Actinopteri > Cichliformes > Cichlidae > Rhamphochromis > Rhamphochromis sp. 'chilingali'. The sequence goes on from NC_137944.1 coordinate 25,523,727, forward strand.
AAAAACTTTGAAAGCGTTCAGTTATTAATTAATTCTTTTCCAGGCACAACAGCAGCTAAAGCAGAAGCATCGGGTAAACTGTTACATTAAGCATCGCTAAAAGTACACCCCTGCACATTACCTTTTACTCTGTGCTAGGAGTAATGTTAGGTTTGAATCTGATTACTGGCATTAAAGCCTTGTTTAGCTGTAGGTGCACTAACATTAGCTATGAGGATCATCAGACAGGAAAAAAGACACAAGCTGAGATCTCATCAATCTTTTTTATGACTATTTGTGTTGGAAATCCAACTCCCTTCGGAACGCTCGGATACTTGAGCGTGGGAAAAATATATGGTAAATATGCAGAAGGAGAATGGAGCTGATACCACAGGGACCAGAGTGAAGAGAAAGTCAGGGAACATTTCAGGCAAATACAGGACTAATTAGGGTGCATGAAAACACCCCAGGGTGCCCACGAGGCCTCACTTTCCTCTTCTGCTTCGAGAGGCTCAGAGGTCTTCTTTGCTATCTCTCCACTGAAGGCCTAGCAGACAGACTGTGATTAATGCTTAAGACTTGCTACTGGGCCTCTCCTCTGCTTAAGATCCGAAGGGGCAAACTTTTAACTTGTGATTGAGCCGCGATGATTCACCTCTAATAAGTCAGAGGAGGTATTCCACCTCCCAAACACTTCGGGCAAGGCAACACATCACTTGATATCAGTCACAGGACGCTCGTGGAGCACTAACCCTGTCAAAAGCACCATCTGTTGGCTGTCTTTTATAGAATGAAGGAGTCTCTGCTGATAGGCAGGGGAGTTTCATCTTACTGGCACCATGGGGCTGGAGTGTGAATATACAGGAATGGCAAAGGAAATTAATCCGTGCTTCAATATTTGTAAGCTTCTGAGCTCTGTTGTATATGGACACCTGAGAAGCTGTAGAGGATATTGGCTAATGCTGATTCGGTGTAGTTCACCGTCAAGTTTATTGCCAAGCACCAAAAAAAACATCTGAAATGAGATGCTTTTTTTACAGACAGCCTGGAGTCTTGACTGAATATAATAAATAACAAACAGAGCTTTAAAAATGCAGCAATAACAAATACAGTCTCAGTAATATTAATTTAAATAAAGTGCATCAGCTATTTATAAGGTTGAGCAGATAACATATAGTTCATCTAAGGTAACTCAGCAACAAGGGATGCGATTAGTGCAAATTCTCGTGTATAAAACAGATTACACGGTAATTCCATTACATGCTAATGCTATTTGGGAATTAATTAACTCACTAATCAACTTAAATACAGCTTAAATGCAACAAGAAGACACAGAGTGACATCAGTGACACTCTAAGAGCTAAATAAAATTACATAAAGAGGCTTGTAAAGGTTCATCACAGGTACTTTTTGCTTCTGTACAGTGGATTACAAGAACACACAGTCTAAGAAGGACAGAGCTATTTATCATTGTCCCTTTATCTAACAGCTTTATACCATTTTTTTAAAGTTTCACAATTAACTCATTACTTACTGTTTAATATAACACAAAAAAGTTGCCAACCTGTGTCAAGCGTGCGTTTGCGTGTACAGACAGTGTCCGTATCTGAGGGCACACATCCGATTTCCTGTGTGTGCCGTCGCCGCCTTAAACAAAGCCCCTAGTCATCTTTTCCAGATGTACTTTGAACATGACGCAGTGGGCGCCGCAGGATTCATGAATCACCGTGTTATGACAATAACACCGACTTTTGGGGATGAACAATGACTTTGTATGGACTTGGCAGATATCTGAAAAGCCCAGGTTTTCCTAAAACAGTACACAGAATGAGCTCATCTTTGAAGGAGGGTTTTAAAGTGAGTAATGCCAGTCTCCTCAGCCATGCTCATTACAGCCGAATTAGGCCGTGTCGTCGCGGTAAGCTCCAGTAATCAGACTACCTTGGCAGCTTGGCTTAATTGGCTCATCACTCAGCCGACACTCACTCCGCGCACATTAAAATAGACAGGACTCCTGTCATTTCTCCGCTGCTTGAAACAGCAGAAACAAAACATAGAGAAGAGCTGTTTCCTTGACGTGTCTTTTCTGATTTGGAACAAGGCGACATTGAATCTGGGTCAAAGCAAGAAAAAAAGAACAACATGATAAGGATATTGCAGTCATCAAGGAGACTGTTATACTGCTCGTGTTTTAACCAGAGCTACAGAATGCTAAAGCTACGGTGGCCCTGAGAGGCCACGGACTGCAACTTAAGAAAACAACAGCAATAAGAAAAATACCGCAAAAGCACACAAAACACAACAGAAATAGGAAAAAAGAAAACAGAAATAGAAAAAAAAAAAATAGGAAAAAACACATTTCCAAAAGCACAAGGGAAGTGTTTCTGGGGAGACAATAACCCGACGCACCAGTTGCAGGAATCAAAACATGTTAGGTAAGTGTGTTTTAATCTCATGCTTCATATAATACTGATGACGGATTTTTAGGCTAACAGTTAGGCTAACACACTTACCTCTCATCTTTTCTTTCCTCACAAAACCAATAGATCCTCCACTTTAAGTGTCTCCCACAATTCTTAGCATGTTTTGGTTCCTGCAAGTGGTCCGTCGGGTTATTGTCTCCCTAGAAACACTTCCCTTGTGCTTTTGGAAACGTGTTTTTTCCCCATTTCCATTTTTCCTATTTCCGTTGTGTTTTGTGTGCTTTTGCAGCATTTTTCTTATTGCTGGTTTCTTCTTAAGTTGCAGTCCATTTGGCCTCTCAGGGCCACCGTATAAAGCACCTCTGTTAGAAAATATTCCCCCTCTGCTGTATGACAGAGAACCCCAAAGACACTTGAGAGGCCTAATAACCTTCAGCTCCACATGTGCAATTCTGAGAACAGCAGCGTTGACCACAAACCAAAAGGAAAACCTATTACTGAGAACTGATTTCATTCTATCGCCTCATCTAGCTCAACCTTGTAAACCCATGGGAACTTTCTGCATCACCTTCAAAATTAAAAAGTAGAAAGGGAGGGCTCAAGGCTTGCGTGTGGGTTCTTTTTTTTTTTTTTAAATCACTGCTGCCCATGTATTAAAAATAAACATGCAGGTTAATTCACAGTACAGTCCACGAACAACACAGCGCGAGAAACAGGAAACAGATGAGTGAGGGAGATGGAATCAGAGAGACCGGGAGCGGAAATAATTAAACAAGAGTGGGAGACTGTGATAGAGGCTGGAGGTTTTTGTTGGCCCTACTGTGCCAGCCCCTCTTGGAAGCTCAGATATCCATCAGGTTTGCCTCGCTCTGTGCTTGACAGCAAGTCTACAGAGGGCCCTTTTTAAATCAAGCCTCTCCTACCGCTGGCACAGCTCCAGATAAAGGCCCACTCTGAAGGGGATTCCTCAGCCCGCAGACCTCCGCTGGGAAACGGCCGAATGAACACTTTTGTACAAGGAAAGAGCGGGCAGGGCGGTCAAGGAGACGGACACAGAGCAGAGAGCAGGGGGGAATAAACAAGGAAGAGAGGAAAACAGAGGACAAAGACGAATTAACATACACCGACACACAAGCTCAACATGGGGTCCTTGGGGACCTATTCGACATTTGTTAATTGCATCCTATAGACATTTGTGCCATGTATCTCAATGTACTCACTGGGAGGCACGACGTGATTAAGAATAGCAGCTATGCATTTGGTCCTGGTGCAAGAAAAAAAATGCATTGGGACTCTTGAATGGATTATCAATAACAGAGTACGATCACCTGTGACGATATCGGGTAACTTTCACACCAGCAGTGCAGGAAAGCGGGAAAAATGGCTTTGCATTCAAGGTACTTTTGTGGGTACTGGAAATGCAGAGTTGAAGATTTTTGTGAGCTGTTTGTTGGACAGTTTCTGTGACCATCCATCCTCATCTTCAGTTCATGGAGCCGTTAAAGAAACCAGAAACTGTATTCAAATGCACCTTCTGGGCTTAAATAGGCATGTTGTGGGTAGGAACGTACCAATTTACTGCATCTCAGAAAAACCCTAAGACAGTGGCCCCCAACCCCCGGGCCATGATCCGGTACCGGGCTGCAAGAGTTGAGGCTCGGGTGTGAAATTTATGGTTTTCAGGGTTTTTATCGTTATTTTTTTCATCGTTTTTATCGGTAACTCCTTTCCCGTGTGTTATGAATAAATCTTCCCTACTTTGGAACTGGTACTGGTTTTATTTGTTGTATTTATCCGGGACACCTTAAAGGCCGGTCCGTGAAAATATTGTCGGACATAAACAGGTCCTGGCGCAAAAAAGGTTGGGGACTGTTGCCCTAAGAGGTTTAGGTATCAGTCATACATTCATCACTTATACTAAATAGGCAGATGACTCAATATGCTATCCCAGTTATAGTACTTGTACATTCTAGTACTTATGCTACCCATAAACCCAGAGGTCAAACATCTGTTCCTATGCAAAGGAATCCATATCAGCAGAAGAATGCTGGATCCATCAGTCTGACCCATTTTTTGGTTAGAAAAGCCTGGAACTGCACTTCATTTATCAAAACAATTACAGATACAAGAAATGTCAAACCAGAAGATTTCTGTACCCCAACAGGCAGGCTGGTAGGCTGATACTGAATTAATAAAAATCATGATTTCTTAAGTGAATAACTGTTTGAAATACAAAACTCACATGTATTATTCTGGTTACTAAATAGTAAATACTGGCTATTAACATAGCTGGTAGAGCACCAACAACCACCACATTAGTGTGTTTATGTGACACAAATATTAGAAAAGCAAATATATCAGAGTTCCTTCTTTCACACTTCATGAATTCAAGTCCAAATTTCTAAAAAAGCGCACCTGCATCTCATATAAACTCCCCTATTCATACGCTTGGTTTTCTTTGGTCCAAAGCAGGACAGGATTAGAGCTGCAATAGCATTCTGAAGCGTCACTGTGAGAGAAAACGAACCCCCGTTTGAATGAATGACACCTGTAACACTGCTGTTAACAGCCTCTCTGTCGCCATGCAGTACTTATCAAGCTTTTTTGAGGAGCAGTGGAAAGCCAATCTGGCATCGCTCGCCACCCTTCTTCCACTATCTCAGTCACTGCGACTTGTCAGGAAGCCGTGATTCTTAGATGAGACCTCCTAAGGGATGACAGACAGCACTCGTGTTGACTGAAGCAAAACAAGCCTTTGGCTCTGCCATGGTTGCTAAACAGGAGAGCTTAATATCCACTTACAGCGCTCGACTATTTAACAGTCAACACGGCCGTGGGATTGGTTTAGTTATCTGTTTACGTCGACCAGCTGACAGATGGTTTTTGCCAGAGTTAGTTTTAGAATACAATGGAGGGAATATTCTGCAGCGTTTTCTCCATAAGCCCCTTGAGAGTGTTTACTTATCAGTGGGCACACACCCCTATCAGCGCCCGTGCACCGATGCACTGTGAGCTTAGGAGTGTAAGTTGAAGAGAAAAGATGAGGGGAGTGAAAGGACGAGGCAGGGAAAGAGGCTCTCTGAAACGCTTTGATATATATACTGAAGAACATACATGGCTACTTCAGCGGCTAATGCTGCACTCCCTAAACACATCTGTGTGTGGGGCGGGAGGGGGGCCAGCTTCTGAGCATTGGGGAGTAAATTCCTCACTCTCTCCTGTCCCTGTGAGACCCATTCTGCTGCCTGGAGATAAGTGTGGAATTCAAGCTTGGTGGCAGGCGTGCCGAGGTGAAACGGATGCTATGGCTACAGCTCGGGCGAGCCGGCGCTGATAACCGACGGCAGGCCAGAACTGAAGCCTGCCAGCACACACAGAGTATGGAAGCTTATGAAAACAATATTAACATTCATATGGCAGGCATGGGCAGAAAACCAGCCACCTATTGTGAACTACACAAGGCAAATGAAATATACGTGCTTCAACAATGTCAGGATGACCCAGTGAGCTGTGTGGGCTTCATTACTTGAAGTGGCCGTGCCAGCGCTAGTGAGATATCCCGCGGCTACCGAACACAATGCGGCGAGCACCGCTGACTGCTGTCTCCTCTCTATACATCTGAAAGCAAAGCACAGTCACTTCTAATTAAATTTATAGGAATAGGATAGAATGGCTTGACAGTACAATGTAAGACTGTGTGTGTGTTGGTGTGTGTGGTAGAGTGGGAAAGAAGACAAATTAACACACAAGTGAAAGGATCTGACAGTCCTTGTCCCTCAGCAATGGAGTTGACTGAGGAAGTTCAGACACACTGAGAAAAGAGAGATGGTCTCTGTACCTTTATATAAATAATAAACCATTTAAAGCAGCGCTACGGACTCGTCCTTATTTCTTCAGTCTCTGCGACAGGAAACAGTAATGACATTACATCTCTACTATAGGCATAATTCCAGAGACAGGGACAAATTAATCATCGTCTGTTTATTTACAGAGCATTTGAAAAGCTTTCAGGCTTTCTGACTCATCTTACAATGGACTCGCATCATTTTTCCTCATCAGGATCCTGCAATAACAACGGAAAAGCTGGTTTTGGGGGGGTTTCGTGAATTCAAAGTGAGCTACACGACACAGGGATGAAGGCCAACGCTGTTCAGAAAAGTGGAAAAAGACCACCACAACTCCTAAAAAGGTGCCGTACATAATCCTACGGGAGAAAATGAAAAAAGGTGTAAGAAAGCTGCCAAAAATGAAGTGTAGAAGCAAAATGTCATCGGCCTGTCAGGCTCTAATTCACTTTTATTCCCCTACACTAAAATTTCAGGCCTCTTTGACAGCTTTGCCAAAACAAGACCTCACAGTCGTTTCTTTTTTATCGCAGGCTGTTTTTTTTTTCTAAATTAAATTTGATTAAATTGTGAGTGTTTCCCCCCCCAGCCATCATGGCTGTCTGCTCTACATATGTGGTCTGGCTCATACATGTGGTACTAACACTGACACTGACAGACTCATGTCTATTCAAGCTGCCCAGATTAAGAAAAATAACAACTAAATATTCATTTATAAACATTCAATCAAAAAAATTTGGAAATTTCTAGTTTCAAATAATATAAAAAAAAGAGGAAAAACAACAAACTTGCCAACCTACAACTACCAAGCTTTAGGTTTATTTAAGAACTTGATCTCTATTAGGATTGTTCTTAATATTGATTCCTCAATTAAGAAAAGCAAAACCGTCCAGTGTCTGTTGACAGGTTTTTAAAATGTAATTATATTTTCTAGACAAGATCCTATATACAAACCAGGAAATCTACGAAAATCTAATCTGTGACAGAAGATAAGAGACCCGTCAGCGATGTCACTAGGGAACAAAAAGAAAACGCAACTTTTACTATAAAAGCAAATGGTCTCCGTTTCTGGTTTGTATCAGTTTTGCTACCAGTCATCAAGCAGTTGGCAAGTGTTTGCAGATAAGTCTGCTAGTAGTGTGTGTCTTTCACACAAACTACTAGCAACCAAAGCAATTGCAAGAAGGTTTTTTACCTAGCAACTGCCAGCAAATTTTAGCAACCCCTCACCTAGGGCTTTAGCAACTGAAGCAACCTTCAACAACCACTCAGCAACCAGTTGGGGACTATAAATTTTTCCAGAGAGAACAATCTCCAGGTCTATATGATCTTAAATAATTAATCTCGGCTCTAGTCTCCTTCCTGAAGTTATTACTTACAGCACAAAATTTTAAAGTTATGCTCTTTCAAAAAAATAGAAAAAATTAATAATTAATCAATATGCTGCTGGATTTTCATACATAAACTGTCAAGATGCCTTAGCGTCAACACCACCAAAGTTATTACTCTATATTAGACTGAAGACTTAAAATGTTTATTTCAAATAATCAGTGAAATTGTGAGTCCCTCCAGGGGAGACCATGCGTTGCATCCAGCCTCAACTAGAGTAAAAACAAAGTGTGTCTGAGACCGTGTGCTGCTGCCTAATGTTGATGAAAAACAAGGGAGTGTGGGAGCAGCCATTGAAGCAGCGTTAACATAGGCGAGAGCAGGGGAGGTGCGAAGGAGGGAGTGTGTCTCGGTAAAGGCACGCGAATGTCGCCGCTTCCACCTCGACCACTTCGTCTGACTGATGAGTTCAAACAGGACATGGTAATAGCCTGTCTCCAACATTCCCCTAACCATAAATCTCCCTGCAAGAAAAATGGGAAAGCAATCAGGTGGGAAGAAGGTTTTCTGTGTGTGCTGGTGTGTGTGAGAGAAACAGAGAACTACAAAGAGAAATGAGACAATAAAAGAGCATGCAGAACATAGTCCATGCACTGCAGGCATGCAAGAGGAGGAGTGCTTGTGTATCTGTCTGAAATTACAGGTAAAACTAGTCCTTCAATGAGCATCTTCTGTACGACAGGACACCGGATGATGAGTGGGCACTCAAGCACTCGAGATATGAAGTTTGTTTTAAGATGCATCAAAAAATGAAGCTGTCATTCTTGCCCAGCACTTAATATGATTAAAGAGTGAAAGACAATAGCAAGGCTTGCCCTTTTCTTTAACGTAGTTAAACCATTAAACGGCGAAAGAAGAGTTATTCCGCAGAGAGTTTTGGCAGGCATACCAAGTGGAGAGTGGCCAAAGATTTAAGGCTTTTCAGCGGAGAGTGAGAGGGAACGATGGAGACGGAGAGTAGCTAATTGATCAGAACCTGGCTCTTCCCGTTTATCATTCACCATGTTACCGTGCTGGTTGTTAATAAGCATTCCCACACCCCTTTGACAGCTGCCGGGAGGCCAATTTGAAGTCCCAAGGTGTTGGAATGTACACAATGTGGTGTGTTTGCATCTGCGTGCGTGTGAAAGTCCGCAATGTGGCCACACAAGCATGACCTCGCCATCAGCTACACATACACACAGTCACACACGCCTGCTCTCGAGGGACTAAGATGTAGGGCCTCATCAAAAGCACAATGCAGCCAGTGTGCTCGGCGCGCCGCATTCAACCGTCGGCACTGTGCGACAGGGCCGTCAGGTCTGCCAAACAGCCGGCTGCAACACTGTGGCAAATGAAGTCTGAGTTTATTGAACAGGGAAGGAGGGACTGAGAAGGGGTGGAGGAGAGCAAGGGAAGGAGGGCAGGGAGGGGGAGAAAGAGTGCGAGCGGGAGATAAAGAATGAGGGAAAACTTCATTATTCTCCAGTATGAAAGAAGGAAAGGAAAGAACGAAAGAGGTGGAGGAGCAGGTGAAGGAGGAGCTCAATGACTTGCACGGGGTTCCAGTGCGAATGCTAGGACTACATTGTCTGTTTTTGCTGCTGCACCGGCTGTTTGAACTGATACTACAATGCTCATTAAGAGGTTACACTGCACTGTAGGTCAGTGATTATTGAAGAATTGATTTAAAATGAGATTTGTCATCTGTTTATTCCAGTGATGTTGAACTGTGCCAGCTGAACTGCAAAAATCTGAAAGCCATTTAGCAAATGGCCCATGTGGTTAGTTGTAATGATTTTTCCAAAAGGACAGTTGTGTAATGTTCTTCACTGATAACCTTCGTTAGAATACAAGCTTAAATTGCTCTGGTGGTGCATGTCGGACACGCGTGTCTCATCTTGTGGGCTCATTTGATCGTCTCTGTGAGGAAGATGTTCAAGAAAATGCTAATTGGCTGTGGAAGCCGAACACATGAAGATATCCCAGAAACGCACACATCCTCTTTCCTCTTCCCCCTCCGTGCTCGGGTCAGTCACCCCGTTCCAGTCAAAACAGAGGACACCGTGACCACATCGTTTCCAGCAACTGGCGTGGGAGAGAGTAAAGCAGAACTTCAAAGCTTTGTTTGTCTGCAAACAGTCCTCAGAGAGCAGACCAAACACCCTCCCACCGGCTGCTATAAACAACCGAGAGACCTCACACGGGAGAGGGGAGAAGGAAGGGAGGAATAAAAGGGCAGGTAGTGTTCTGGAGGAAGGACAGGATGGTTGTAAGAAATGTTAGAAGGAAGGAGGTGTTTTGATCTTTTGACCTGTTATGGTAGCTCCTCTGAAATCTTAACTCCAGGCAGGGAAACTGTTGCCCTTTGCATTCAGTTTATATGCAAATGTATACTAAACCTGTTCACCCTAACAAGTGGGAGTAAGGCAACCATGCATGAGTATAATACACAGTAATGCACCATATATTATTACCACTGTGTGGGGATGTAAGCAAATGTATATGCTAATTGTGGACTGTGTGACCTATAAAGGGTTTTAATTTACAAGCCACATTTACGGGTGAAATCACACAAGCACACAAGCTAAAAACAAACACAAACACACACTTTTTGTTTCCCTCAGCACGTATTCAGGTTTGGGATTTCCCGGCGAATCGCAGGAGCATCGCTGCGGCCTGACATGTTTTCAGCAGCAATCAATTCGAAACCCACAGCAAAGGAAAAACAAAGAAAAAGCTTTAATATTGCTTTGAATTATTAATTCCCTGCAGCAGTAAAAATATATAAAAGAGAAAGTGACCCAGTGAACTAGCAGCCAGCTCAGACAGTCAGCTACCACACAGTGCGAGGAATGACACATGGGCGCAGTCTCACAGGAGCAAGCTGAGCGGCATTGTACGAGGAAGCGGTCATGACAGTTGTGAGATTCAGAAGGCTATACTGAAATTGCCACAGTAATACTGTTTAAATAATGTGATTGAACTGTGAATCAAATAAGTGCTTTTTGCTATTAGTCCCACCTGTGAGTTGAGCCCTCTCATGCAAGCAGAGCAAGATATTTCTCTTTTATACATAAAATGTGAAGGGAGAGAAGCAAGTGTAAAAATAACAAGAACCAGAATGTAATTAAGTAAATCACAGAGGTTCTGTCAGCTTACTAAAAAAAAGTTAAAACCTTCTTGTCCCAGTATTTGTAACCACTAGAGTTTAAAGTACCTATTTACAGTTGGCTTGCGGCAATAAATCCTAAAAACTGTTAATTTATGGGTTTTTAGACATTTTTTTTAACATGCATAAAACAGATTATAATGCATTATTCCTGAGGAAATGTTTGCCCTGTGATGCCAACAGTGAGGGGCGCCAGTTAATGTTAGGCCAGAAATGGAGTCCAGTAATCACTCGAATGCAACACGACAACATGGCTGCACGTTTCCTATGGCTCACACCGCTCATTGAGTTTATCCCTGCATCAGCCGCACCCAGTTCAACTGTGCTAAACTTTGGTGTTCTGTGTTATACATTTGCAACACCAATAGAAACAAGGAATCACAGGGAGAACGGGTGCACAAAGTATACAAATTGGCGCCAATTGGCAACAGTCACCTCAAGGCGCTTTTTACTGTAAGGTGAAATACTGATAAAAAAAAAACAAAAAAAAACCAACAATCATGTAACCCTTAAAGCGAGAAAGAAAAACTCTCTTTATCAGGAAGAAACCTCTGCCAAAACCAGGATCAAGTAGGGGCAGCCATCCTCAATCACTGGTTTGCTAGGCGAGGAGAAATTACATCGTATAGATAAAGCAACAAATTTGAAGCAATTTGCTCAACCAATTAGCCTAGCAATTATGCTGTTTGTGCTATAACTTCAGCAAAATGGCAAAGGACAAAAAACCCAAACAGGCTAGTGATAACATTAGGGATGACGCCAGCTAGCTGATACGCAGGTAAAAATGTTAGCTAAGATTAGCCAGAAAATGCCAGTTTCATCTAAAGCTGGTCTAAGTTTCATCTTTTCAGTTGTACTTTTTATGATTTTTAGACTTTGTTTAATAGAACAGTGGAAAGAAGAGCAGGGGAAGCCCCACAGTAAATGGACATGGGGCAGATTTTAACTCGGGCAGCTGCATTAGCTTTGCGCCATAAGGGTTACTGGCTCAACTCAGGGAGCTAAACCAGCACCCAGACACCTGCCTCTTTAAACATAAATTCATACCAATGATAGCAAAACTAGACTAGGATCAATATCAGGAAAAGTCTGCACCCAAGCTTTTTTTGGCTAACGTTAGCAAGCACTAGCTTGGCTGCTAAGCTACTGTAAACTGCTCCCTTATTTCCCAAAGGATCGCCAGTGTGGTTGGATCCACATATTTGATTTGGCACTAGAGCAGGGCGATATAGCCAAAAAAATTTATCACGATATATATTTGAAAATTTGCGATAACGATATAACCGACGATATAATTGATGCGAGACAAAATACAACTCCACAACATTACTAGCGCAAAAAGACAACCTTCCATTTATTTTCACTTAAACAAGAAGCTGGTTTTTATGTACATTAAAGCTTTATAAAAATGTAACAGTGCAAATGCAAATTCCTTGCTGAAAGTTTAACCAAAAGGCATTTCCAGTAGAAATGGGCTGACATATCCTGAGCATAACCATGTATAATATCCACTGAAGTTAAAAAGAGGTGCTTTGCAACATTAAACTGCAGTGTGCAGTATGCATTTTTCGGACCATAAGGTGCACGGGATTATAAGGCACATTAAGCGAAACAAAGCAGTCAGATAAATCAAATTTTATTAAACTCATTCTTCTTGCTTCCTCCACTTCTGTACCATTGATTCATTAATGTTGAATTCTCTGGCAGCTGCTCTATTCCCATGTTGTTGCAGTATATTAATGACTAACCTCGTATTGTGGATGGATTATCTCAGTTGTTCTCCTGACTGAAGTTTGGTCCGTTTACAGCATCCTGCCATGCGATTGCATTTGTCTCCAACCATGAAGAACCTTCACGTTAACTTTTATAAGTGGAAAAGTGTTAGTGTTCGTCCTCCAGCTTCACTGTTTATGTTATGCTAACATAGCTGTGTCGCTAGCGATCACGTAGCACATCATTATATACCAGCTAGCCCAACTTCAGTAACCCTACAAACGTCACTGCTGTTTAGTTTCCTGTCTTCATTTATGTTGGAAGTGATAGCAGAGCTGTACGTTTGATTTTTTTCAGAAATCTCTCCGTCAGAACATGCTATATCATGCTTAGGTAACTAGCGAAACTAGCGAGCTAACTTCCGCTAGCTTCCTGCTAACTTCTAACTCCGTTAAATGTAATAACTTTTGTTTTTATGGATGCCTGGAAGTTAAACTTTATAGTTACACCTGGTAAAGCAGCAATGCTGATCGTTTTATTAAAGATGAAAGAATTTAGACAGTTTTTAACTCTAAGTGATGCTGCAGTGTTGTTTGACCTGAAGCATACGGAGTTTAGGACCCAGATTACTCCCAGATTTAAGAGCATCTTAGTCCGACAAATATGACAATAACGACGGCCGCTTGCATGTTCTGCAAAAAAATGTGCTTTGTTGTGTATCTGACGGACAAACACCAAACCAGTTCCACATCACTGAAGTTGCACCATTTTTACAAACCAATTCTGGTTCATCTGTTTCACTCAACAATCGGCCATGTGCGTATGAAAACAAAGGCACTGCGCATTCGCGTTTTACTCCCATTCTATCGCGATATTTCATTTTCCTATCGTTGCCTAACATTATACCGGTATTACCGTGAACGGTATAATATGGCCCAGCCCTATTTGGCACAGAAACATCCTTCTCATTTATCCAGGCTTGGGACCAGCAATAGCTTGTGACCCCCTGAGGCTGTGTTTTTGTCTCCTGGTGGATGAATTCTAAGCCATGTACAGTGGGGCAAAAAAGTATTTAGTCAGCCACCGATTGTGCAAGTTCCCCCACCTAAAATGATGACAGAGGTCAGTAATTTGCACCAGAGGTACACTTCAACTGTGAGAGACAGAATGGGAAAAAAAAAATCCATGAATCCACATGGTAGGATTTGTAAAGAATTTATTCGTAAATTAGGGTGGAAAATAAGTATTTGGTCACCTCAAACAAGGAAAATCTCTGGCTCTCACAGACCTGTAACGTCCTCTGTAAGAAGCTTTTCTGTCCCCCACTCGTTACCTGTATGAATGGCACCTGTTTGAACTCATCATCTGTATAAAAGACACCTGTCCACAGCCTCAAACAGTCAGACTCCAAACTCCGCCATGGCCAAGACCAAAGAGCTTTCGAAGGACACCAGGAAAAGTATTGTAGACCTGCACCAGACTGGGAAGAGTGAATCTACAATAGGCAAGCAGCTTGGTGTGAAAAAATCAACTGTGGGAGCAATCATCAGAAAATGGAAGACATACAAGACCACTGATAATCTCCCTCGATCTGGGGCTCCACGCAAGATCTCATCCCGTGGGGTCAAAATGATCATGAGAACGGTGAGCAAAGATCCCAGAACCACACGGGGGGACCTGGTGAATGACCTGCAGAGAGCTGGGACCAAAGTAACAAAGGTCACCATCAGTAACACACTACAACGGCAGGGAATCAAATCCCGCAGTGCCAGACGTGTTCCGCTGCTGAAGCCAGTGCATGTCCAGGCCCGTCTGAAGTTTGCCAGAGAGCACATGGATGATACAGCAGAGGATTGGGAGAATGTCATGTGGTCAGATGAAACCAGAGTAGAACTTTTTGGTATAAACTCAACTCGTTGTGTTTGGAGGAAGAAGAATACTGAGTTGCATCCCAAGAACACCATACCTACTGTGAAGCATGGGGGTGGAAACATCATGCTATGGGGCTGTTTTTCTGCCAAGGGGACAGGACGACTGATCCGTGTTAAGGACAGAATGAATGGGGCCATGTATCGTGAGATTTTGAGCCAAAACCTCCTTCCATCAGTGAGAACTTTGAAGATGAAACGAGGCTGGGTCTTCCAACATGACAATGATCCAAAACACACCGCCCGGGCAACAAAGGAGTGGCTCCGTAAGAAGCATTTGAAAGTCCTGGAGTGGCCTAGCCAGTCTCCAGACCTCAACCCCATAGGAAATCTGTGGCGGGAGTTGAAAGTCCGTGTTGCTCGGCGACAACCCCAAAACATCACTGCTCTCGAGAAGATCTGCATGGAGGAATGGGCCAAAATACCAGCTACTGTGTGTGCAAACCTGGTAAAGACCTATAGTAAACGTTTGACCTCTGTTATTGCCAACAAAGGTTATGTTACAAAGTATTGAGTTGTATTTTTGTTATTGACCAAATACTTATTTTCCACCCTGATTTACGAATAAATTCTTTACAAATCCTACCATGTGGATTCATGGATTTTTTTTTTCACATTCTGTCTCTCACAGTTGAAGTGTACCTCTGGTGCAAATTACTGACCTCTGTCATCATTTTAGGTGGGGGAACTTGCACAATCGGTGGCTGACTAAATACTTTTTTGCCCCACTGTATTTCATCCCTAAAAGTGACTACAGTTCACTTATAGAGGCCATGGGTGTCATTAACAATGATTTTCTGGCTTCTATGCCAGAACCTTTAAAAATCTGGAGCCAATGCTAAGACTAATTCCATTTCAGAAGGAAAAAAAATTCTGCAAAATTCAAGTTTCTATTTGTCTTTTAGAATTTTTTATCCAGTTTCCCTTCTTCTACTGTTCTTTCCTTCATTACATTTCAGCAGATAATCTCTCTTTCTGGCAGGCAACAGAAGAAGAAGAAAGTGTCTCTTTATTCAGTCAGTTGAAAGCGGTCCACAAAGCTGGCCCTTTGACAGCAATCCTGCCTCTTATTTACACGTGAGCTATATGTTTGAGAGCTGCTTGCGTGCAGAATTCGGGCATCGTTAATATGCTGGGCATGTTCCCCCTGCCACCCTGCCAGTTCTCACGCCCCACCCAGCCTCCCACACATTTACACGCCATGCACACACAAGCTCACAAGGAGAAGGAGAAAAAGTTTTCTTACCTAGATGGTGTAGATCGATGTGGATGACGGGCAGTGCAGGGAGGCAGAGAGAGGAGAGAGAAGAGAAGGGGGTGGGGGGGAGAAAACACAAGGAGAAAGCTTGATTAGTGTGCGAGTTCAACACTTGTAACCTCTCCTACAGCGAGTTAAGCTGCTCTCTCTTGTTCGGCTCAAACAGGTTGATGCCAAGAGTACGCCTTAACAAATCCGCCGTGCACTCCTGAGGGTGAAACGCTCTTTCCTCTGCTTTTTCTCATTCGCCTCCTTTTCGCAGGTTCCCCTTCTTGACAGAGAAGAGGCCGTATTCAGGTCTTCCTTTTTGATTCCTTCAGTGCTACACTTCTCACATTGCTATTCTCTCCTCTTCCTCTTTGCTTTCCTCTTACCTTCAATTACCCTACACCCATTTCACCCTCTCATTTTCTCCTCTAATCTTCTACAGGACTTCTCCGCTTATAACCCCTTCTTCTCTTCGAGCTTTTCAGTCTCCCATTTTCTGCTCTCTTACCACTTGTACCAAACCGACAGAAACACCCCCCGTGGGAAGCCAGGAACTGATGAAAACTCAGTTTAGCACAGAGCTAAAAAATCCTGAGGTGGTAACCAAGAGAAATAAAATTCTGGAATTACCCCGTATAGCATGTTCCATCCTATTATAAAGAGGATGTTGCTACATGCCCAAAGCAGCAGAGTGAGGTTATCTGCACTATAGCAATGTCATTATTCCCAGCTTTTAGTGGTAACCTGATTTCAGAAACATGTTAGCTGGAAGCTGGATTTCCTCTTCTGTTTTTTTTCCCCCTTTTTTTGGGTCAAGTAATTACTTGGCTATATATTAGAGCTATTTGAGAAATTCAAACATCCACTTGAGCACAAGAAAAAAAATGGTTCAGTCTGTAATGTTCTGAGTTCACGAGTCAGGGTGCAAATACCACAAATTCCAAGTGTATAATATTCAGCCACTCTGGTCAATTGTACATTTTGCTGCAAGATTATTATATATATTATCATCAAAGCTCCTGGCAGACCACCAAGCAATTCTAATTTATCCTCTGGGGAGCATAAATATCAAATGTTTTACAGTGGCAGGAGAAACTGGAGTGTCTGGAGAAAACCTGCGCAAGCATGGCTGCACTATGCAAACTCGAAGTGGAAGTGTGCTGCATGGCTTTGAACCCAGCCAAAGCAGTGCAAAAAACATATTTGTTTAAATCTTACAGTACCAACTGTTTATGAAGCAAGGGATTTAATACAGTTGCGAAACAAAAACTGCGCTTAAGGATCCACAGGGTTAAAGTGGCAGCAGCTTAATGTAAACTGTGGTTTTCGAGCAATCACACTAAATAAGCTTATGCTGATTATAAGACAACAGATTCCTCACTGCTTTTGATAACAGTCCACGGGCATTTCAACAAGATAAACAGATGGGTGCAACAATAGCAGAGCGGCATATTAGTTTAGTATTACTCTGATCTAACACAGTGCAGACATTGTCTCTTTTTTGTCATAAGCAATGTACCAGATTTCCTGTGAAACAGTCTGATGATGATGGGAAATGCAGAGTTGAAACTCGCATGCAAAACTTCATTTGTGTAAGATTTCCCTTTGTTTTTTAACCAAGTGTGACAATAATTGTGGTTTTATTTGACAGGTTTTAAAGTGGCAAGAGAGCTGCATCACCGCTCCGGCTTGCTCTCAACCACACCCACACGCACTCCTAAACAGTGGCTCAAGGAACCACTCGCTCCTTACTGTAAATATTTCTTGAATGTTTTTTTGGGCGCTGGTTCTGGCATGACAAGCTTTTTTCTGATGAGCCCTAAGCCTACCAATTACTGTAAGTTGAGGACACTTAACGGCAGCCTATGGCCTGAAAGTCCCTTTTAAGTCAGCCAGGCAGCCGTTCAGTCAGACATTCAGTCAGCTGTTCATACAGCCTGCGGCGACGGGAAAATTTCCTGCGGTTAAAACAGGAAGAAAGAAAGAAAGTCAGCTTGCTGAGGAGGCGAACGTGGCCTCATGTGGCTTACGACAAACCCATCAGGCAACAGGGCATGACAGAGAAGACAGCATTTTTAGTTGCTGCCACACAGCAGGAGTGTATGTGTACATTTAAACCAAGTGCACTTCGGCTTCTGTATGCAAAAACTGTTGGTACAGTGTTGGGCAAGCAGCCAATCAAAAGCTGGGAATGACTTTCCACTTAAAGCCAGGGGAGAAATTATGTGCAAAAATATAATAAGTGGGTCTAATTTGCAGTCAACTCTAAAACTAGAATTTGCTAGTTTCTGCTTTGTATCATTGTAATTACAATATCTTTGTGGTTGGCAGAGTTGGTTGAAAAGAAACAAACAATTTAAAGATACCTGAGGGTGTTTTTTTAGGCCTTTGGAAAATGCTAAAGAGTAGCAGACACAGGGATAATTAAAATTAATCTCATTTACAATGTTTTTACTGGACACTTTCTAGTTCTGGGAAAAAACATGCACTCTTAATTAAGAATATAAGTACCAAACAAGTGCTGCGAATCAAATGGACTTGATTAAGTGATCATCAGCAAGTGTGAGCACTTCTATAAAAACAGGTGAGTGTTAGCACGATGACGATCTTTCCAGCAGAGTTCCTGGCACAAAAGCCCAAAAGTTGATGTTAAAAGCTAAAGTTAATGAAAGCCCAATTAGAACAAGTATGCTTAGGTTTGCAAAGTTTCATTTGAACAAAAACAACAAGAATGTCCTTTGGAGAGATTTGGCCATCATGCACAGCTCCGTGTTTGGCAAAAAACAAACACAGCATATCAGCACAAACACCTCGTACCAGCTGTCAGCCACAGGGGTGATGATTTGGGCTCATTTTGCAGCCACAGGACCTGAGCACCTTGAGGTAATTGAGTCAACCATGAACCCTCGGTATACTAAGATATTATAGAGCCAAATGGAACGATGCCAAACAAAAGCAGCAGAAAATGTACAATGACCTGGCTGAGGCGTTGCAAAGGGCCCAGTCAAAGCTCAGACCTCAAACCTATTAAAATACTATGGATATTACGAGAGCTGTGCATGAACGAATGGCTGAAAACCTCAATAAACTAATGTGTTGGCAATGTGAGAGACTGATAGTCATACAGAAAACAATCAAAGTGATTTCTGCTAAAAGTGGTTCAACAGACGACTGAATCATGGGATGTACTTTTTCCCCAATCTGCATATTAGTTGTTGCAATGAATAGTCTTTCAGACTGTGCATTAAGGAGAAAGATTAGCTGATTGTTAAAAAAAAAAAGTATCTCCATATTAATGAGCAGTTTAGGGCTGAATGTAACAGTTATTAGCAGATTTGTTTTACCTCAACTGATTGATGTCTATCTGTTCTAATGTCTACAAAGACTCAGGTTTAATAGAAATCTCATTTGAGAAATTCAACCATAAAATATGTTCTTATAAATAATTAATCATCCATCAAAGTGGTTGCCCATTAAATTTTTTGCTAAATTGCGTCTTCTGTTTCTTCTGTTTTGTTAAGCTCCAACATCCAGAAGTTTTACTGCCTGCATGGTCGAAATTTTGAATTAATTTCTGGTCAGCTGACCGCCCAACATCTGGCTAGAAGGCCACTTGCCTGACAAATCACACGGCTGGCATCTCCCTTCTGGCAAAGCACCAAACTTAGGACAAATTGCACATTATTCCCACTGAGACAAAAATTGCACACAAGTGGAGCAGCCTCCTGGATTAGGCTTCCCATAAATCTTTGCAGAGCCGGTAACAGCTGTACCGAATACTGACGGCTGAACAGCAACGCTCTCCTTCCCCTTTAAGGCTTTGTTAAATGCCACAGCGCGCATTGTAGGAAATTCATGGCCACTAAATATCAAGCAAGGTTGTGTCAATTAACATGCAGGGAATAAATTAGACGGAAGAGAGCCTAAAGCAGCCCTAATGGGATCCGTAATAGTCTTCCTCTTTTTAAACATGCACATGCGGTGTTTATTAGGCTCTTTGGTCGTAAGTTAAGGCGGAGGTAAAGAGGTGAACCAGTCGCTCTATGCGCTCCAGCAAATCACCTCACGTGTCCTGAAGGGGAATATAAGCGGCGCCTAAAATTCATGTTGGTGTAAAGCAAAACAAAAAAGAATATGATTTGAAAACAAATAAAGGGCAGAGTGCTTACTGGAAAGGTTACACAGTTATCACTGAGGTTTCCAACCAGTTTTTGTCAGAGCGCGTGAGGCAGAGAAAGGTTGATAGTTGTCAGGTCCAGGCACAGCCCACACCCCCCTCAGGTGTTTTGACATTTTAAGTGAATTTAAGCACGGCAGTCTTCTGCTGCAACCCTACACCACAGCGGTCTCCATGCCGACAGCAGCACCAGCAGTTGTCTCCCAGAACCAGCCCTGACATTTTGTCTTCTTCTCGGCATGAAGAGAGTGTGTCTGTTCCTGCCAGTGTGTGTGTGTGTGTGTGTGTGTGTGTGTGTGTGTGTGTGTGTGTGTGTGTGTGTGTGTGTGTGTGTGTGTGTGTGTGTGTGTGGCTTCATATGTGCCTGTTCAAAAGCTGGTGTGCTGCTGTGTGCTTCCTTCCACCCACCACTTTCTTTAGATAATGTAAGACACGAAACCTGCACACACTCAGGTGTCAAACCGCAGAGAAAAGTCTGCGTGGGCTGCAGAATGAGAGAGAGAGAGAGAGAGAGAGAGAGAGAGAGAGAGAGAGAGAGAGAGAGAGAGGGAGAGAAAAGATGGAAGGGAAGTAATCCTCAATAACACATCTCCCATACATGCCTCCCAGTAATGCCCAGATTAGAGCGCTGTTCTCAGAAACTGGAACAAGTGGAAGCACAAACACTGCCAGGTGTTCTCAGAGGCCCATTAGGCACATTTTCAATTAATTATTGCAAGCGTTATCAGATTAGCCTAATATTTTCCCTTTGCCACTGTGACACTGTATAATTAGATTATAGTGAGATTATGGGGATTTTTCACTGTAGTTGCACATCAGCATGAAATTATCATAACCACAATCTCGTGCCCTTTCATCGACACTGCCGGTCTGTTTTTTTGTTGTGTTTCTTTTTTTTGCGTGCAGTAAAACATCACAGGCCTCGTTCAGCCATGAGGTCGCAACACATCTGTGTGAAATGTCAACGAGAACAAAACAAAAACGCACAAAACGTGTGTTTTCGCATATGCTCGGTGGTGAAGAAATACTGGGAAGAGTCGTGAAAAGTTGATTTTTTTCTAAGTAGTTTGGCTACAAATGATACGACAGACGTACAGGAGCCTAGCATCTTACAGAGTCTGTGTGGATGTGTGCGCTTTGTGAGCCCTTATAAGAGACTATAGCTTATAGTATTATATGTTGGTTATTAACAGGTTTTCCCGCAAGAGATATTAAACTTGATTTAATGTTTAATATGGTGCGGTATAGTTTTTATAGTTCTTTAAAAAAAAGCACCATGAGCAGCATTTTTGAGGCAGTATGCTTCAGTCAGTCTAAGAGACTGTTTAATATGTTACACATTTAGGCTGTTGTACTGATACCAGGGAAAACTCCTACCAGTCTATGTGCCAAAGTACTATTGAGCAAGGACTGTGTTATGTGTCGGCAACCCTAAGGCATAAATAAAAGTGCTGCATGAGTGAGACTTGCAGTAAGAAAGCACTTTAAGTGCTTCACTGAATAGAAAGGCACTATATATATAAGTACCAATCCGTTTACCACACACCACGCAGGATTTAACAAAGTGCACAAGCCAGATTTGCTGACAGAATAAATTGCAACTGCTATCAAATGAACTTTAAAGAACTTTAAATATGTGCATGTGGTCAACAAATTGTGGTAAACTTAAATGATTTTCTCCCCTAACTGTTCTATATTGTACAACTAAAATGCACATTTCTGTTTAATCTTCACAACTTTCCATAACGTAATCTTGTTTTGGGCCTTTGTTTATTTTTGTTGTCCGCCTGTACAAATGGACTATGACTTTGATATCTACAGCGATCTGCATCAGCATGAATAATGAGGTTGCCAATTAACTAGTTTTCCCTTTCACCTTCCTGTTAGCACATTCTTGGGGCAGATTTGCTTTTCATTTTATCTAAATCTAGGGTGAAATTACCGCATTAGAGGTTCCGATACTTTCATCTTATCTCAAAAAGTAGGTTGGGGCAGAAAAACAACTACAACTGCCGTCCCATACATTCAGATTCTCATTTTTAACTAAATTTGAACCTTTTACTGGATTTTCTCTGCAAGAAAGCAGTTGTTAAAGCTATAGACCAAGTATGAAAATCGATCTTTAAAAAAAACAAACACACACACACACACACACACACACACACACACACACACACACACACACACACACAACATCCTCCGCAAAAGGAGGATGTTGTAGCAGTAACGCTTGTGGGGAAGTTCTGACTTCCTCACAAGTTTGCTAGTTCCTGTTAGAGACGCGTAACTGTAGAATAATTTCATTATTAACAGATGGAAAAAAAAAAAATTAGGGTGATATAACGTGTGAAGACATGATTTCTGTTGTGTCATGTGTGAAGGTGTTAGCCATCGCAGAGTCGTGAATAAGGGAGCGGCAGACAGAGTCAGTGTGGTAAGAAGCAGGACTAACTACTGTACGAGCTCTTTGATGGGCAGGTTGGAGAGCGATTCCCATGGATCCAAGGGGCACTTATGCAGGGGATATGGAGAAGGATTATGGCCCGGCTCCATGCATTTAGAGAAATAGAGATTACAATTTTATTTGAAAAAACAAAACAAAAAACAGTCACAGTAATATCCACACATTGTGCAAGATGTAACATTTGAATGTCACAAATCTCTTGAGAAAACCGATCAGAAAGAAACCAGAGCAGGGGAAATCGTGACATGCAGAGCAACTGCTGAATGGCAGGTTTCACTAAAACTAACAGTCAAATCGTTAGAAAATAATGAAGAGCATGTTTGCAGCTAAAAGCACTGGAGAACTCACTAAAATGCAATGGGAATGGTTACATTTTGTAACATGGGCAAGTGGTTAAAATTTCAGATGTTACAATCAACACATGACTGCAGCAACTAACCCATAAGAATCAACAGATGTTTGAAATAGCTGTAAGATTAAGATAACTGGTGGAAGTAGATAAAACTGATACCGGCAGGGGATAAATAGATAGACTCAGCTAGTCATGGTCTATCTTCGGCTACTTTCAACTGATTGTTGTTTGACTTTACCAGACAGTAGATATAAAAAAAAGATATAAGTATAATATAAAAACAAACCCTTATTAGCAGTACTTGTCTGTATGCATTTTAAAAACTGAAATATAATATAACAAGCAAATGTTTGGATGTCTGACTCCCATTAGAAAAGACAACTGGTTGGAAATAAACTGCACTCAATGATTGTCTTATTTATATTTGTTTATTTGCGAGCAGGAGCTTAGAAGGGAGACGCAGATCTCATGTGCATGTTTAAGTGTTTATGTCTGCGTGTACGTACATCCTGATTGTGCTACTGCTGCCATTTTGGAATACAATAGCCTATGGAAACAGGAAGCTAAGCTGGAGACTTCCTGTGGTTCTTCCAATCAAGGCGCTTCCTTTCGGACCTAATTTTGAGTGTGTGTGTTTGTGTCACTGTGGGTGCTGCTTGAATCCTGCAGGGGGTCACTTAGGGAGTCCGCGGAGAGACGGCAAGTTGCTATAAAAACATCAAGCGGCAGCAGCAGACAAACTGTCGTCAGAAGGAGGAGCGCTTCCACCCCAACGAGAAAGGAATTGGGAGGAAATCAAAGCTTTGCCTTAGCGGGGGCAACAGACAGTACCACCACAACCACCTGAAGCTGTGTGTGTGTGTGCGTGTTCTCTGTTTAGCTGTCAGTCCTCAAATACCCAGAGAGGGAGAGGCTGGCTGATGTTTTCAAAGCAGTGCCTTGTGTGCATTAAGCTGTCGGAGATGACCTGACCTGGATAGAGGAAGCGGTGAATAAATAAATAAGTCTTCCACATTCACAGAGCCCTCATGCCTCTGTGTGTGTGTGTTTGTGTGTGAGAGACAGATGATTATCAGTGCAAATATCTTTGATTGATACACAAGTGGGAATATGCTAGTCAGGTCAAGATCAATATACAAATAAGATAAAAAAAACAAACAAACAAACATCCAAACAAACCAAATGTGCGTGTTCCTTTACATACATGCACAGTGCGTCTATAGCTGCTTAATGTGTGTGTGTTTAGTACTTCTACGGGGCTTGAGGGCTGATATTAATGAAGCATTTCTCTCTGCAGAGCTCTGTCAGTACAACAAGCCCCTAACGTGATTAATAACTGCCTTGCTTCCCTTGTGTGTGTGAGCATGTGTGTATTTTTGTGTGCACGCACAACATATGATGCAATTACGTATGTGTTTTGTGAGAGCTTATTAGAGCCCGCCTGATGCATTGATCACACTGATATCGCACGCCAATTCCATCATGTTGATGTATTTGCTCAGACAAAACACTACTTCATTTAATTTCAATGATTATACAGGACCGTTCATCTTTTTGAACTAGTTCTGCAGTGTGCATTATTTGATGTTTGGGTCTTTTTTGTTTTCCTTTAGGGATGTGCAAACTTTTCCTTTCATCTTTTGTTACCAATTATATATCCCGACCCATTCAACACCACTTTCTCCCTAATTTACTACACAGGGAAAATTAGGGAAGAGGTTCCTATGACAGTGACACACAAATGAGCTCATCCCCAATCTGCCTATTAGTCTGAGTATTGAGTCTGGTATCGACCTTTCCTGTCTTCCTCATGCCAGCATTAGTGTTTGTGTTATATTTGATTTTCAAATGTACACTACATTTTGTAAAATTTTCACCGTCAGAAATCAATAGATTGCAAATTACACTCAACTGAATTCTGTTTTCTTACCGCGGCGTTTTCCCCGAATTTTGGAGGGCCGTTAGCGCATTGTTTACCTCAGCTGTCAATGTCAGGTGACGAGTGTTCGCCTCTGCTCTGAAAGAAGCTGTAAATCTTTGTGAAACAAGTCTGATACAAATCGAGTCAGTGAAGCTCACTTCTGTCCGGCGACAGCGACACTGATGAGAGTTGTTGAGGAACTTTGCTGTGCTGAACTTTCCTGTTGGTAAGTGCTGCTGTTTTTGCTGCTGTTAGCCTCTGTTAGCTGCTGTTAGCCAGCAGTAGTAAAACTGTCCTTAAAGTGCATATAACATTGTTGGGCTCTGAAGCTTAGTAAATAAACTCTTACACGATGTGAGAAGGCTTCTGTTTATCAAACAGCTTCAAATTGTTTATCAGAATGAAAGTGAACACTCGAGCCCAACATTAGCCGGGATAACGTTAGCTTCAAACCAGCTGTTGTTATTGTGGTTTAGGTGGCATTGATCCAGAAACGGGAGGGTTGCATGTCTAACCTGCTAACTATAAGTAACTGTAACAATATCAGGAACAAATAAACATGTCAATGCACATTTTTGTGTGTTAGAGCCAAGATCTCAGTTCAGGAGATGAGGCTTGAGGTGAGGTTGGAAAAGGACGAGATTTTATTAAGATGCCACTGGCGTTGTCTTGTTCCTTAGAGTTGATGATAAAACAAAGGTATGAGCCTTCATATCTTGAGTCTGAAGGTACAGACATGTCCCTCCACAGCATGCTAACACCTACAACTAGTCTCCTCTGCCTTTGTGTACTACATAGGTGGTCCACTTCTATGTATTTTTAATGGGTTAAATATAAGTTTATGACAAAATGCATCAATTTGTTGAAAGATCTAATTACACACTAATCACCTCGTATTTATAAGAAAAACATGTTTCTATTAAATAACCTTAAGCTCAGGCTAACTGAAAGGCTATATGACAACTTGGTCAATGACTGTGTTGCACAGGTAACCCTGCTGCACATTTACTGACTACATCTTGCGCTCACCTCAATCACCAGCATCTTTTGCTCCCATCGGTTGCAGCGTCAATCATTCATCTTAAGTAGTTTAACTCACCGCCCACTTACTTCCTATAGTTCCCTTTATACTCACAGGACTTCTCTGTCATCAAGATCAGATTTTAAATTCAAATATCAATTAATTCAAAAATCCAGCATTTGTTCTTGGGCTCTTGCTATTTTGTGCATGTGTTTCCTCTTTGTTGCATAAGTGAATGTGCCTGTAGAGGCTTATGGAAAAGCTCAAGTAAACATTAATGAAAGGGAGTACATTACAGTAGCTCTTACTGTTTATGGCTCTATACTCTGCCAGCCACTGTGATTCTTCTCCTCCTGCCTGTCTAATAAGCTTTGCATCGGTGTTGTCTTTCTCTACAGGACGCCAGTACGCTTAAAGCTTCCGGCTGTAATGAGCCAAATGGTTTAATGTGACCACAAAGCAATGCTACAATGCTACAAACATCTATTTTGCATGACAAGCATGACAAGGCACTGTGAGATTTGCAAAATGTCTTTGCCGCCAAAAGACGGCTGGAAACGTTGGTGTATGTGAGTGCCCACATTATCTCCAAAGCTTCTTGCAGCCCTGCTTAGCAAGGTGCTCATCATTCATCTTCATTGCCCAAGGTGCCAGTGTGTGTGTGTGTGTGTGTGTGTGTGTGTGTTAAGACAGAGATTTAGTGAGGGGAAGAAGGACACGAGATTCACATATTTGGACTTTTGACTGTTTAGTACAGCCTGTGTTGCCTTGCCTTATGACAGGGGTAGGTAACTCCAGGCCTCGAGTGCCGGTGTCCTGGAGGTTTTAGATGTGTCCATGATCCATCACGGCTGATTTAAAGGGCTAAATGGCTCCTCAGCATTTCTTGAAGTTCTCCAGAGGCCTGGTAATGAACTAATCATTTGATTCAGGTGTGTTAACCCAGGGTGCGATCTAAAACCTGCAGGACACCGGCACTCGAGGCCTGGCGTTGCCTACCCCTGCCTTATGATGAGGATGAACTTCTCACAACTTCTGTCTCCTCAACACTCCCGTCTCTTCTCCCTCCCTTCCTTCTGAAATTAGATGTTCTACATGCCTGGTTTGCAAGACGCTATCTGTTAAACTTATTTCATCCCTCACCCGTATGCCTCTGCATTAAGTCTCTCTGACATGAAATGCCTCGCTGAGCTATCCACTTCTTGCCCTGCAACATATCAACTTCACAGACCCCATGAGCATGATCAGACTCGGCATCAGCACAGCCAACAGATGAATGGATCCACATGAAACTAAATATATAAAACAACCACTACCACCACATACACACACACACCCACAAAAAACAAAACACAACCAAATGCCTGCCAGCAGATACAAAATCAAATGGGCAGGAACTAAGTCACTCATCACTGGTTCCTGCTTCCATGCTCCATTATACAGCTTCATATGGTGGTTTCTCATCAGTTTTTCCCTTTCTTATCAAACAGCATGTTTTTGTGCTCACTTGGCAAACTGCCTCTAATCATTACTAGTTTCCACAATGTGGAATGCCTGAGAGTGAAATATCAAGTTTCCCTGCTGTAGGTCAAAATAATCATCCCCGATATCTGATGCAAAAGCGCAACTGTTCTTCGAATTGGGGTGAATTGCTGCGATTGTTAATATTAATGATCAGAGTCACTTTAGAGACACAATCTTCATGCATTAACATGAGCTGCTGATTTTATCATTTTGCTTTAATTATGCAGATACAGTTTTTCTCTTGGAAATGGACGAGTGATCAGAAGTGTTTGGGACTAACTGTCAGTGACTGCAGTGTCATCCTGTCTTAATTCTCATTTGCCTGATAACAGACAGACTTAACTCAGAGTCTGATTCTATTTTCGGTGGGGCATCACATCCGCTCGTACCGATTCTGAGGGATCTGATGTTTCCTAACCGATCCCAAACTAAAAGACGTCCTAGCAAATCTGGAATATCTGTTGCTCTTTAAGAGTCAGGCAAACATAATGTAAGAATCAATGCCGTCAAGCTTATCAATGATCGGTGCAATTTTTGGGTGGTCCACCTCAATCTTCTTCTTCTTTAGTTCCTGCATACAGCTTCAAAATGCTCCAAGCACATTGGCTCCCAGTTGGTCTTCCTACGGTGCTCATTGGACTGTTCCAGCCGAGAAAACGATGTCTCATGCCACGATGACAGATGAATCAGTGAACTCGGTGGAGCGGACCGATTCAAAGGTCTGGACCCGGGCAAAAATTCACAGTGCAACTCATCCAAAAGAACATTGCTAATAAAGCCAAGTGGAGGACAGCAGGAGCAACATATGGCCCGTCTTGGTTGGTTGAGTTTATCAAATGTTTCAGAGCCCCTGAGTTTGAGCTCTGTGGTTTGAAACATTTCAGTGCCGCGGTCTGTGCAGATCCTAGAGTTTTGTTAATGCAGATAATTTTTTCTCAGTTAATGAAAGAAGAGTTAAAGAGCAAAGTAATATCCTTGATCAACACTATGAAAATTCAAAGATAACAACAAAGTAACAAAAACACCACAAAACTCACTTCACTTCAGTAGAAAATTTGCGTTTCTGCAACTCTGCCAAATGAATTAACTAATGAACTGGCAGCTTTTAACTATGTCGGGGAGCATGAACAGCACCTAAAAATAACTAGTTGTTTTTTTGTCACTATTGACTTCAGCAATAGCAGCTGACAAAACAGTCTGAGTTCATTAAGCAGCTGCTTTAAAGCTTTCGAGCCACATGACATTCTATTCACCAGCAGTCCAAACAGGACAATGTCAAATTCACAAAATATGCAACGTGCGCGCACTAAAATCAGAAATACGGGATGGTCGCTCAGGCTCTGTAAGGTCCTCCAGGACCAGGTGACATTCTCCAGCAACGATGCACGGCTGCTTTAGCTGGGCACAGCGAGCCATCAATCTTTATAAATCATTCACTTCTCCTGCTCTGACCTCCACACGTAAACACCGCGAGGACACACAAGTGCACACAACTCAGTCCTGTTCCTCCTTTTTCCCTTGCAGTGCTTTGCCATCACTATGTTGAACCACGAGCATCAGAACAAGATGTGACTGTAACGGAAGCTAAACGTTTATAAAAAAAAAAAAAAAAAAAAAAAGTTTTCGAAGAGAGAGATGAGACCTGAAATAGCCTGCCCTGCAGAGCTCTACGACCTACATCGAACAGACCGACATTCAATTGAAGTAAAAATCCATAATATTCCAAAAATTAGACGTAAATTATGCCTGTTTTTTTTTAAATTACATAAAAATTCAGACTTAATAAACCTAATTCATGTTATTTTTGTTGTTGAGCATATGCATTAAAGCTCCAACGTTATAAAAACCCTGCACTGTAGTGAAGTAATGCGCATTAAAGTTTCATCAGCAGCTGCAGTTTGAAAGGAGAGCTTCACAGTTTATATTAGCATCATTAGCTCCTGTGGTCGAGCAAATAACAGAGAAGAGAGCAAAATAAAAGCATTGAGCTTGCAACTGCACACCCTTTACTGCAACTGTAACCAGTTCAGACTCCTGTGGTAAAAGTGATGCACAAATGTTACGTGTTGGCATCGCAACTTTTACAGAAAAGTGACCGCCGTGCTTATACAGACCTGATCAAATGCATCAAGTTAAGTCTAAAAGGTGGCTTAACGTGTAATTTACGAGATCATGAGCTTCCTGAGATCTTGTTTTCAACTGCTTTTGAGTCCCTATGCTCACTCTGTCCTTACTGACTTTTCATTTTAACCCGTGGAAATCCTATAATAGCTGGAAAAATGGAAAAAAATCTCGGTTAAAGGCAAGAAGGGATGGATACGAAGGGTTAAAGATCCATCTCAACGAGAGATAAAGAATTAAGAATTACATTTGCCTGATTGGGACTTTATGGGGAGCCAAGTGGATAACAGTGAATTATTCATCAGCTCCGTTTAAAGATCAGTTGGGACTGAAATAAATGGAAGTTTATGTGGATGGGGTGGGCTAGGGGTCAAATTTCAAGATAAAAAAGGCAGTCTTCTCGTCACTCCCATCAGAAGTGCGGCTGTTGTGCGCCACCTCCCACCCACCGAGCCATCCAGTCCTTCCCCCCCGTGGTCGCCTTGCATTTTAATAACACAGTTGCCCATTGATCTTCGGGGAGAGGTTGTGTTCGCTCCGATTTAGACCAAAGGAATGCTGGAATGTCTGACTCTTGAGTTGGGAGCCTCTTCCTGGTCTCACCTTTGACCCTTGCTACTCCAAAACAAGGGAGCTTTGGCTCCATAGAAGAAGAGCTGGGGGGCTACTGAGGGTAAAGCAGGCGGTGACCATCAATATCTATGTTTTATATCTCACACTACAATTTTAGAGTATGAGATGAATATGAATAAATAACGCTATGATTATTAAACCATAGAAGGAAATATCTAGAGTAAGATTGATATATATTGGAGGCAACGAGACATATTTTCTCCTGGTTATAACAACACTAGCTCACAAACTCATTCCCTGTTTTCCCCATGCATCTAACTTTAGCTGCATGTGCATGTCAGCCTATGGATAGAGTCATGCTCTGTGGTCCTGGGTAAACACACAAGCTAAAGGCTGACTGCACATGTCAACACACGCTGAGCCGCCTGTTCCACAGAGGGAGCAAATACACATATGCACAGTACAGAAGAACAGCACCTGAGTAACTACCTGTGTGTTCATGGATAAAAGCCTCATAAAAACAGGCTACACGCTACGTGCATGTAGATATGTCCTGTGCTACCAGATATGTCCCTGGTAGCTATACATAACACCCCTTTAACCCCATCAACCTGTGTAAATCTGAAACCTGGAAGAGTGCCTCTGAATATATGTTTTTCCTTCTACCATAACCCATTCCCATGTGACCAACTCGCGAGGCAGGAACGCTGGAAAAATCTGCATCATTACATCATCTGGCCTGTGCTAACCTCAGCCGCTTGGCATGGGCGAGAGCGGCCGGCAGTGCCAGCATGAAGGGAACTTGGAAGCATTTTTAAAAATAAACGTGGAGCAGTAAAACACAGAATGAGTAATCGTGCAGAGGGTTAAGCTGGGCAGCGTGACCGAAGGGGGGAGAAAAAAAATTCTAGAGCATGGCTGAAGTAAGCAGACTGAAAAGGGCTTTTATGGGTGCCATGCCAAGTCTGAAGATATATATGCACAGAGGGACAAATAAAAAGAAGTATGAGGAGCGTATGGGAAAAGAGAAACAGGATATAAATACGAGACAGTGTCAGAGATAAATAAGGGATGGCTGTTTGAGCGCAGGTGGCAGAGAGCAAAAACAGGGAAAGCAATGAGGTAAGGCAAATACATGGCAGATGACATCTATACATATGTATGCATCCATGCAAGTGGACGTGAAAGAGGAAAGATGAGAAGCAGGGGGTGAAATTAAAGAGGAATGCAGATGAAAATAGAGAAAGCATGCACTGGTGCTGCTTTAGACGGAGTTGAGGTGCAATCTGAGACGATGACAGCGCTTCCTTTCCTAACTTCAGTTCTGGCATTTCCAACAGAGACCCAGAGAGTGAAGGACCCCGGCTGTAATGTTATGCTCGACGGAGTGCAAACAGCTGTGCGAGTGGATGTATAGCTGCACAGGTGTGAATGTGTGTTGTGAACATGATGCTGTTACTTAAAGAGAAGTTAAAAAAAAAAAAAAAAAAAAAAGAGTCGATTCAGCACACGGAGAAGCACGTAGACAACACCAGTAAATACAATCTTTGTGAAAGGAGGGGATAAACACAGGGTATTCCCTCATCGCCCCTGGCTGCAGTTTCTGCCGACCGAATAGAAACAGAGAGGAAGCCTCAAAAACGAGCGCAAGAGGGAGAAAATTATAGATCTCTCTGTCACTGTCTGCTTATGTCATGAAAACTACCCGACCACATAGCATTAGCCGTGACGGTTCAGCGCACTCAGACACTGAGACATGGCTTTAGCAGCATGTGAAAGGTTTTGTCACTGCCCCTCCCCAAAAAAAACCCTAAGAGGGAAAGGGAAATGGAAAAAATGGGTAAGGAGAGCTAGGAAGGATGGCTTTTACTATCCGGTGAATTAAAACATGCAAGCCTTGTCGGAAAGAGAGGAGACTAAACCATGTGGCGGGTGGGGTGGGGGAGGAGACTTCCTAAAGATGACGGTGTGGTCTTTGAGTGTCTTAACCGTGCAGTCTCTCCCACCATGGATCAAAGGCAGAGAAGTGGTTTGGCTCTCGGCGGCATTAAGTCACGTTAAGCCTAGACGGAGGCCATACACATGCTCCCACAAATAAACCTGACTGGGATTAGACTGACAATGGCCCACAGTGAGTAACAGGCTTTCAAACAAGGTCAGAACACAGTCACATAAGCAGCGAGCATGGACTTCCGGTTTATGTGACTATGGCGTAGGTCGCACCGAGCGTAGCTCCTGCAGAGTCTAGTTATTATCTAGCATTTCCAGGCACTTTTTGACGGGTTTTTTCTTTTTGTATAGTTCCGAGACAAGACTGTTTTTGCCTTTTGTGTTTACAATGTCGCGTAAGGTTAATAAGAGCGCAAGCACCTCTCAGCCGAACTTGCGGCCTGCTGCTAACACTGCATCCCCGCCTCGTGGTAAAACTTCGCCACGGCCTGGGTCACCCGACACGCCGCTCGTCGATACGGAAAAATTCACGAAGGCTGAACTCCTCTCTGAACTTCGTGAAGAAATTTCATCACTGTTTAAAAAGGAACTGACGGCAGCGTTTGCGGAGAATCTCACGTCTATCAGGTCCGACATACAGCAACTAAAAACGGACCTTTCCTCAGATATAACTACCATGCGGCAGGAATTCGCTGGCCTCAGGAGCACGGTTACGGGGATGGAGCAGTCTCTCTCCACATGTACAGATGATATTGTCCACCTCCAAGCCAAAGTTGATGCGATGTCAAAGGAGTTGGCCAAATTGGAGAATAAATGCGAGGATTTGGAGTCCAGGTCTCGCCGCAATAATATACGCATTGTTGGTGTGCCAGAGGAGAACGTCCTGTCCGCTACAGATGTGTCCGTGCTGTTGATGGAGGCATTTCAGCTTGGGAAGGAGCCGCTTGTAGACAGAGCCCACCGAACTTTGGCCCCCAAACCTAACACCGGTGAACGTCCCCGTGCTGTGGTTGTGAGGCTGCACTATTACGCGGACTGTGCTAGGATTCTCCAGAAGGCCAGGGAGCTGCAGAGAGTGCAGATAAATAATATGACCATTTCTGTGTTCCCCGACCACACCGCTAAGACAGCGCGGGCCCGTGCGGCTTTCAATGAGGTCCGTCGCCAGCTTCGCGGCATCCAGGGAGTCCGATTTGGGATCCTCTATCCGGCAAGACTACGGATCACTTATCAAGGAATGCAGCGCGACTTCGTCTCGCCAGATGAGGCCAAGGAATATATTAAGACAATAACCACAAGATAAAAGATATAGCAGGACAATGTTTGTCTGTTTGAAATAGCGTATGATCCTAATCCAAACATCATTGTGGTAAGCTAAGTTTGTTACTCTGCCAAACACTTGTTTTGTTTTACCTGTCTAATAGTAAAATATAATTGGGTTATTTTTATTTTATTTGTGCCTTTTAATCTATTGAGAAAAGACTCTGTTGGAGCTTTGGTTTGACACGGTTCGTTTCGTAGTCGGGAGCGTTTTTGTTCAGATTGCTCCGGGTGGGAGCGTGCACTGCCGTCTCCGTCGTTTGGGGATGGGGGCTTTTGCTGTGCAGGGGGGAGGCGGGTGGGTGTGTTTGACGTGTTATTATTATTTTTATTCTGAAGCTGTACTTTTGTTGTTGTGGGTTTGCGTTGTGTGTTTGTGTGAGTGTGTTTTTCCCACTTGTTCTTTCTTTGGGGGTGAAGAAATAAGTATTTTCTCTTTTGTCTTTCTGCAATGATCAGCACTTCAGGTCAGTCCTTAGGCAATAGTGGTATTAGATTTTTAACTTGGAATGTCAAAGGTATGAATAGCCCAATTAAACGATCTAAAATATTTACGCATCTTAAACGTTTAAAGAGTGATGTAATGTTTTTGCAAGAGACCCATTTGCGAGATCGGGATCATCTTAGGCTCAGGTGCCCATGGGTGGGTCATACTTTCCATTCAATGTTTAATTCAAAAGCCAGGGGGGTGGCGATCTTAATAAACAGAAGGGTACAGTTTACAGCCTCTGAGATTAAAGCTGACAAAAACGGGAGGTATTTGGTTGTTGTAGGCACCATGTACAATGTACCCGTCCTCTTAGTCAATGTGTATGCGCCAAATTTTGATAATCCAGGTTTTACAGATGCACTTTTGAGTAGTCTCCCTTCCCTTGATACTCATCTTTTGATATTGGGTGGTGACCTAAACTGTGTTATTGATCCTGCCTTAGATCGTTCGAATCCTCGGACCCTGACCCAATCCTCTATGTCCAAGTCTATTTCTGAGTTTATGTCTCAGAATGGTTTTGTAGATCCCTGGAGGTTTTCTAACCCTACTGCCAGAGCGTACTCTTTCTTTTCTCAGGTACATCAGTCCTTTTCGCGGATTGATTATTTTTTTGTGGACTGTTCCCTTATTCCAAAAGTACTGTCATCTACATATCATCCTATTGTCATTTCCGATCACGCACCACTTAGCGTTGACATCAAGCTCATAGCCCAGTCCTCTTTTTCCTCACCCTGGAGATTTAACTCTTTGTTGCTTTCGGATGAGGGGTTTGTTACCTTTATCAAATCCGCAATTGATGAATTTATGGTGTTTAACGACAGCAATACTGTTACGAGGTCATTGCTTTGGGAATCTCTTAAGGCATATGTGCGTGGGCAAATAATTTCTTTCTCTGCCCATTCCACTAAAAGCCACAAAGCCAAACTTCAAACTTTGACTACACAAATTTGTGACATAGACAGGTTGTTGACAGTCCCACTCCCGATTTGCATAAAAGACGACTTGACTTGCAGACTGAATTTGATTTACTTTCTACGGCAGATGCTGAACGTCTTTTACTTCGTGCGCGTGCGACTTATTATGAATATGGTGATAAGCCCAGAAGGCTTTTGGCCCATCAGTTAAAACGTCAGGCCTCGTCTCGATTAATTTCCCAGATTAAAGATGCGGCAGGCAACTCGGTCTCTGATTCAAAGGAAGTAAACGAGGTGTTTAAGACGTACTATTCCTCCCTATATGAATCTGAATCTGCTGCTGACGCCTCAGAGATGGATTCTTTTTTTAACGGTCTTACAATGCCCACTGTCGATCCTGTTATAGCTGAACAATTAGATGCCCCTCTTAGGCTGGATGAAATTGTGCATGCAATCAAGACCATGCACAATGGTAAGGCACCAGGACCTGACGGGTTTTCAGTTGAATTTTTAAAAACTTTTATAGACAAGTTAGCCCCACTACTTCTTTCAGTGTATAATGAATCTTTTGAACGTGGTCTATTGCCCCCTACATTGTCTCAAGCACTAATTACTGTTCTCTTAAAGAAGGGTAAGGATCCTACGTCTTGCACCTCGTATAGGCCTATTTCACTGCTGAATGTTGATGTTAAAGTCTTGGCTAAAATTTTAGCAATTCGCCTTGAAAAGGTTCTTCCTACTATTATTTCAGATGAACAGAATGGCTTTATTAAAGGCCGCCAGCTGTTCTTTAATGTCCGCACGCTTTTGAATGTCATTCTTTCCCAACACTCAACCACTAATCCAGAAGTAGTTATCTCACTTGATGCTGAGAAAGCTTTCGATCGTGTAGAGTGGAGCTTTCTCTTTGCGGTCTTGCAAAGATTTGGTTTCAAGGACAGATTCATTTCATGGATTCGACTGTTGTACAGGGCACCCCAAGCCAGTGTCTATACAAATGGTGTTTCCTCTGGCTACTTCTCATTGTCACGCGGGACGAGACAGGGTTGCCCCCTGTCCCCCCTACTTTTTGCTATTGTAATTGAACCCCTATCTGTAGCTTTGAAGGCCCTTCCTCATTTTCGTGGTATTTCCCGGTCAGGCCTTGACGTAAAATTGTCTTTATATGCAGATGACCTGCTTCTATATGTTTCTGATCCCTTATCTAGCATACCATCGATTGTGTCTCTACTAAACAAGTTCGGCTCTCTGTCAGGTTACAAAATAAATCTTCTTAAAAGTGAATGTTTCCCCATAAATTCTTTAAGTCTTACACTTAAACAATCTGACATTCCTTTTAGACTTAGCCCTGCTGGCTTTAAATATTTGGGAGTTAACATGACTCGTACTTTGTCTTCTCTATACTCTTCCAATTTCTCCCCTTTAATGACTCAAATTCAATCAGATTTTCAGAGATGGAAATCGCTACCTTTGTCCCTAATTGGTCGGATCAATGCTGTAAAGATGAACATTTTGCCTCGATTGTTATTTCTGTTTCAGAGTATTCCTATATTTTTACCTAAAGCTTTTTTCAAAAAGTTAGACCAGCTAGTTACATCGTTTTTGTGGGGAGGGAAACACCCCAGGGTGAGGAAATCATTATTACAGAGACTGACATTTGATGGTGGTCTTGCCTTGCCTAACTTTTTATTTTACTATTGGTCCTCTCATGTTCACAAATTGACCCATTGGCTTGAATCTCAAGACCTGCTGTGGTGCAAACTGGAACGCCTGTCGTGCACTTCCTCATCCTTAGAAGCTTTATTATTCTCTCCACTACCACTTAAGCCTTCTCATTTCACCCAAAATCCCGTGGTACAGTCTAGTCTAAGGGTCTGGTCACAATTCAGGAGTCATTTTAAGTACATCTCTGCGTCAGTACACATGCCCATCACGCAGAACCATCTGTTTACTCCTGGCCTCATTGATGGTACCTATGTACAGTGGAAGCGTCATGGTATTAATACATTTAAGGATCTCTATAAAGATGGCACTTTCTTAACTTTTTTAGACCTGTGTTCAGAAACAAATCTTCCGGCTACCAATCTATTCCGTTATTTTCAGGCACGGCATTGCACTTCTGCTCTCTTCCCCTCCTACCCTCTTCTCCCAAATGTCCAACCATGGGAGGAATTCTTATCCCTTAAACCCAATAAGAAGTCAATTATATCTTTAATATATAAACAACTTATGGATTTAAATGTCCATTCCGTTGCTAAAATTAGGGGGGCTTGGGAGCAGGAGTTAGGAATAATTTTTTCGGATCAGCAATGGGAGAAAGCAGTATCCAATGTCCGTTATAGTACGTCCTGTGCCAGGTTACAACTCATCCAGTTCAAGGTGTTGTACAGGGTTTACTATTCAAAGTCTCGTCTGTCTGAGATTTACCCACAAGTGATGGATCAGTGTGAGAGATGTCATGCCACCCCATGTGACCTAGGCCATATGTTCTTTCTGTGCCCAAGACTCCATGGCTTCTGGAGTCAGTATTCAGTTATTCTTTCCAAAGCTCTTGGGACCCAAATCTGCATGGACCCTTTTCTAGCTGTTTTTGGGCTTCCAGTCAACACTGGTCTAACCGACCCTACACACTTCAAAATATTAGCCTTTACATCACTTTTGGCTAGACGTTGCATCTTACTCCTTTGGAAATCTTCAAAGCCACCTTCAGTTTCTTTTTGGTTTAGAGATGTGATGTCATCTCTTAAATTGCAAAAGATAGGCCTTGTGGCGAAGGGCAAATACAGAGAATTTTATTCTATCTGGGGCCCCTTCGTGGACTATTGCAAGTCATTAAACGCTCTACCAGCTGATTAATATCATGTCTCTTCCCCCCCCCTTTTTTTTTTTTTTTTTTTTTCTCTTTCCCCCCTTTTGGGGTTTGTGTTTGTTTTGGGTTTCTTATTAGGTTTTGTTTTGTTTGTTTACTTAAGCGTGTGTGTAGGTGTGCCTGTGTGTGTGTTATTGTGTCTGTTCATGTAAGAAAAACTAAAAAATATGTGAGGGGAACAGATTGTGTTGTCATTGTAAACTACTGTACACTTGTCTCTCAATAAAAATATAAAAAAAAAAAAAAAAAAAGCAGCGAGCATGCAGGAAAATAAAAGATGTGCTTGAAAATGGGCTAAACTGCTTAAGGTGCGGTTGATTTAATTTACCAGTGTAACGTGATGTTTTTGTGGGTCGCTTCGTTGCAGGTGAGATGCTTAAAACTCTTGAAGATTTAGGTTTCGCACAGAAATGCAGCGCTTTACCTTTCACATTTAACTTTACTGAGAATTCTGCCTAAACCTCAACATATGTTAACTGTGTCACCTTTAAATACTTCCAGTATTTAAAGTGGTGCTTTACATGCACTTCAACAGATGAGCAGTGTTTTGTGTAATGTTCAGTCGCTAACCGTCTGATGAGAAAATTCAAGTCGCTTGGACCTGAGGAGACCCTAGTATACTCCTGGATGTGGAAAGTCTGATCCCTTTACTTAGCACTAATTAGCCGGTATGCATGGCTGTGCATTGGACCTTGAAAGTGTATGAATGCAGCTTGCCCTCTTTCGCTGTTAAATTAACACTCCACCCTCTCATTTGTATACAGTAACCTCTTTTATACTGTCTGTGCTAACTACATGCAATAGCAATATATGAATTATTTCTAAACACCAACAAAACACACTGAAATTCTTACCTTGCTGCTGCTTTGGAGCTGTGTAGCCTGTTGCTGTAGAAAAATTAACAATAAAGAAACTTTTTTCCCCCTTTTTGGTCAGTATGTTAGTCATCATCAACATCCATTACTTATAGGCTATCAGTGTAGCCAGCTGATACCCAGCCCAAGACTTTCTTCTCTTTGTACCGATGTGATCGTTTATTAATTCAGATAAAAAGCTATTTATAAAAAGCTAAATTATCTATGATGTCAAATGCAATCACTCTTTTGCTCTCCACACGGTCTGCACCCAAGACCTTGGAGTACTAGTGGACAGCAGAAAACTTCCAGCACGATAAATCCTGCCTCTCGCCTACATGTTGTGCATAATTACAGGCGGATTACTTGTTCAGACGATTACAATTATTGTGGTCAATGCTGAGCTCTATAAAATACCCGTTTTTGTGAAGTTACCTGGGGTTTCAGCAGTTGAACACCACCAAGGTGAAGTAAGCCTTGTTGGGTTTGGATAAACAGTATCCTGATATGGATGTAGGAAAGGCAGAAGCAAAGACTGAGGCTGACATCCTATGAAATACTCAAAAACTGAATTAGTTTCCAAGAGGGGAAAAAATTAAATTACTATGCTGTTTAAAATGTTTTAAAAAAATTTTCTCTCTTAACAGCACAGTACATCAAAGCATGTTTGAGTCCATATTCTGAATTCTGATACCGTGCACCGAGTTTTGATCGGGGCTTTAAAAGAGCTTTTGGAGATTTAGCAGGTGAAATAAAAAAAGCAACAAGTCACTTCAAGGCCGCTTTA
This sequence comes from Rhamphochromis sp. 'chilingali', assembly GCF_963969265.1. Lineage (NCBI taxonomy): Eukaryota > Metazoa > Chordata > Actinopteri > Cichliformes > Cichlidae > Rhamphochromis > Rhamphochromis sp. 'chilingali'. The sequence continues at coordinate 25,562,738 of NC_137944.1, forward strand.
CGAATGTCTGAAAGCAGACTGAGGGCCACAGAGGTACAAACCAAGAAGAAAAGTAAAGAGACATAAAAACACACAAAGAGGTGTCAAACTGACTTTAACTTAATAAAAAAGAAAAAATCTTCTGACATTCACACAAACTCACACAGATCTAAGGGTCCCTCTGGTGTCACCGGGCTGTCAGCCTCTGCATTAGACACCCGAGCATGGCAACACATTTGGACTTGCCGACACTACCTGTCAGCACCAATATTAAAGCCCTTAACTCAGACGCAGATATATAAACACACATGCACGCATTTAACAACACGTGCTGCCGTGCACAGACGAACATAAAAACACAGAGCGACAGCCACGGACGACGGCTTTAAATATCGATGCGATGAAAGGGCGAGGCTCTGCCGATTTGCAGGAGGACAGAAAGGATGGGGAGAGACAGAGAGGGAGAGAGTTCAGAGGGGGAACACGGGGAGATCAAAGGGGGTGTTTCATAGTCAGTCCCTTGTTGGACTGTTTGGGAGCTGTTGGCTGTCAGCGGGCATGAGAATAAACACAGATAAATGTGATGCAGAGACTGGTTTACATACAAAAGCTTTGCTGCTTTGCTACACACCCACTCCAGAGTGTAGACACAATGGGGACTGATGTGCAAACACGTGATTATCACACACAGGAATACAAAAATAAACGTAATCAACGGGGAGGCTTCCGAGAAAAGTGATTCTTCTTGCTTTCTCTCTAATTTACATCCATCAATTTTAATGTGCTTTCATCCACTGCGCCTAAAAAGTACAATATAGCATTTTAAACTGGGACACCACCAGTTTTGTGACGTGTACGAGCTTAGAGGATTATTGCTGCCAAGTGCCAATAGAGCTAGAAATAAATAGTAATATATATTCCATTACAGTCCTATTTGGATATTTGTTCACTGGTATTTAGTTATCAGGTTCAATCAGAATGATTGTATTTGGCAAAGCTTTAAAGTTTATTAATGTGCAAGGTATAAACCCGCCTCCTGAACTGTGTTCTCGCAAAATAATTTGCATTATAAAAAAAAAAAAAGGTCTAGTGAGGAAATATTGTTTGATCTTCCAAAACCAATTTTTTTCTGATTCAGATTTTCATTTTTGTATATCACTTTACCAGATAACAGGATGCTGACACTTGTTTATTACTGCACTCTCCATAAAGCGCTGAGCTTTAGCCACGTTGCCTTTGTTACATTCTTTAAAAATGTCCGTGTTCAGCTCGGTGAAGGCGAGTTAAGTGCCTGATTAGATTTGTTATTAAAAACGTGTTTGCAGTGGTTCCTCCCACGGCCAACTTAGGCAGTGATGTGTTGATACTCGCTGTGACCTCTATGCTAATGACAAGAATAGCATGTAGCACGAGTATTTACCTGCCCATGTTGTATGTGTATAGGGGAAAAATAATAAATACTACTAATAATAAATACTTAAAGTATTATTAGTATCTAGTAACTAATACTTTAACATTAACAAATAATTAAATTCCATAAATGTAAGTTGGCTTATAAAACCACACCTCAGTGCACAGGAAAAACACCTCCTCGTGCTGGTGTACTGACTCATTATGCTACTTGACATCATTGATAGTCACCTGTCACACTCATTCTATCCTGTTTCGATAGAATAGAATGAAAAATAGAATTATTAAAATTAATTTCAGTCTGAGTTATCATGAGATTGCTGAAAACACAGAAGAAGAAGGCAGGTAGAAAAAAACAACAATATTAATTAAAAATAACAATAATAACAAAAACCAATAAAACAAACCAACAGCAGCCTTAAATATAACACCTGCTGTTAACACTAATCGTTAAATATTTTACTTATGCTGCATCCACTTCAATGTGGTATTAAAACAACTGTAGATCAATGCCTTTATTGATTACCAATTACTGGGAAAGGGACTTCTGTCTCTCTGTGTTCACATATTCCAATTGTCCACTAAGCACTTCCGGGAACTATCCAAAGTCTACATGTACCACATGATGATCCTGCAGTCTGAACCCTCGCTGACGCAACGATTCCCGAGCTCTGTTGGGGAGTTGGCTTTATGTGTGTTCGTTATGTAACTGTTAAAGTGAACCATAACACTTAACTGCAGGCTGTAAAGCCAAACAAAAAGCTGTAAGGCACTAAAATAGATCACAGGGCTCAGTGAAACTGCAAGACTGGGTGTAATGTTCTGTGAGTTCATCGCTTTTACTGGTCTCTTTTGACAACACATCTAGCCATGTCAAAGTAAACAGCTTTATATAAACGACTGTGGTTTATATCTGCAAAATTGCATTTTAGCATTGGTGGGTTTATGAAAGAGGTCAGTGTGTCAGCGATACAGTGGCCCTCTTCCCCCACACGTCAAGTGAAGTAAAATCATTAAAATCACTCCCAAAACAAGCATGTTTTGCAGCATAACAGAAAATGTCTTCTTGTTATGTGTTGCATCCTCTCCTTCACTCCAACGCCCACACAAATAATCAATCTGAAACCTGACATTTTCAACCTTTTCCACAGGAAAACACTTGCAGATTGAAGCAAGCAATTCAAAGAAAGCCACGAGTCCTGGGATCGCTAGGACTGCTTATTTTTCAGTAGACGTTTTTTTTTTCTTTCCTCGAGGCTTTTCTTTCCCCTATTGTTTTACCGTGATTGTCAACCTCGCACCTTCTGTTTACATCCACGTGAGACAGGCGGTGCTGTGCTGTGGTTTCCTATCGACTGGACAATAAGGTGATTGCCCGAGCTGTTTAGCTCAGGCTTCATAAAGATGTTACACATAAAGGGGGGATTGCATTTACTTTGTTTCTAGCGAGAGAGGCATAAAGTACAGAGGAGGAGATGGAGAGGAAGCAGAGACCAGGATGCGTCCTTTCAGGATACTGACCATGTTTTCCCCGACTGCGTCTCGCTGGCCACTTTGCCTTTAGAGGATTAGTCCGAGTGTGTGTGTATGGGTGCACGTGTGTTTGAAAAAATTGGCAGTGGTTGATGGGCTGGAAGGCACAGAGCTTCCCTTCGCTTTATAGAAGTGTGGTTGGTTTCGTGCACTTTCACAGGCGCACGCAAGCACAAACAGCCTTTTTCGGCCCACCAGGACTTTCTAAGCAAAAATATCCACAGAGTCCAAACCAGCTCCGTAGCAGAGATACGCGCTAGGAAATACACAGCACGCACACAAGGCATCTGGCCTCATGCTGTTCAGGTCTAGGAGGAATAGCTAACAGCAGCGGCGGCAGTGAGTTTCTCATAACATTAAGAGATAGGCTTCCCTGCAGTTTCCTCTAGTGTTTCTCTAAAACACACAATGTCCTCCCTGAAGTGCTTCTACATGCACAAAAACCAGAGCGAACAGAGAGAAGAAATCTATGTTGCCGACGGCTCTCTGGCTCTGGATGGAGAAATCTCCAAAGGTGAAGAAGCACTTAACACTGAAAAGGTTAAGGCGTGTAAGACAACGAGGAGGAGACTGCAGCAGTATGAATTCACCCTAAACAGGAAATGATCAGAATGGCTGTTCAAAAGAGGGGGAAAAAAGATGCAGCCTTTGCATCAATCAAATTGGGCCTTTTTTTGGCTGTTCTGAAAACTTTCAGGTTTTGGTAAAGTTATTCAAAGTTTTGAAACTCAGGAAGTGACAGTTCTGCAAACTTGTACCTGGAGCATTCGTCACCAGCTTGCTGAAAGTACATGCACGAGGGTGTTGTATAAAAACAAGCTGCACAGATGATCATTTCCTCATGTAGTCTATTAACCTAACAGAGTTTGCCTTTTTAAAATGGTAGTTTTCTCTCTCATAATGTGTAAACAGATAAGAAATCACGTTACAGCCCTTTTCATTCAGCTCGAATGCTTACTTCTTGTTACTGGCGGACAAAGGGTTTGAAATACCAGGATATCATATTCCATGAAGGCAGCTATCAGTTAATAAGGCTGAAGAGGAAGTCATCGGCTGATTACAGATCCCCTCAGAGAACCTTTTCCTGTTTTGTTGCTTATATAACTAAACAATTTATTAAATTACAAATAATGTGCAGATTGTGCTGCCTCCTGAAAAACATTTCCGCTTTTTCCCCTCGTTTAGTGCTGTGATGGGGTTTTTTCTCTTTTTTTAACAACGCGTGATTTGAGTCAAATCATAAAAGAAACTTGACAAACAATATGCGTCTATGCGTATATGGAGGGAGGGAACTTATAGACCTCACGGTTACAAAAAAATGTGACAAAGTCTGGTTTTGCCAAACTTGTAGCAGTTGTACCGCTCACCACAAACACTGTGAGGACTCCACATCATCGTCTTTTCTGTGCCCAGCCACACGTGAACATCGAGGCCCATCGAGGCCCTCCTATCTACTTATCATTATAAGCCTCACTTCTGTCTCCATCTTACTTTGAGCAGTAAATCACCGTACTCTCAGGCTTTGACTTTGATCTCCTCTGCCCCTTTAAGAGGAGTGGCGGCCTACTGCTTGCAAGATGCTGTGAGATCTCGCAGAGTGCCCGGGCATCAGGCGGTATCCCACAGTGCCGAGCAGGCCATCAAATCACACGGCTTCAAAACAGAGGAGCGGCAGGAACACAGGCAGCAAATGGGGCAGGAATGGGGAAAGGAGAGTTAAAAAATGTACGAAATGTAAAGTGTCGAAGGCCCAGAGGTGTGCTTTTACCATCTTCCGCCAGTTACCCTCTCCCAGTCGGCCAGCAAAACCCAGCAGCTTTTAATGCAGCAAAAAGCAGCGCTGGATGCTCATCATTTGATTATCCCCAGAGACGCATTTTTCTCTACCGTTCCTCTGTCCCTGTAAAATACCCCTACGCCCTGTTCTAGCTCTCCTCCACCACCTGCCTTTGTGGCCACTTCCTCCTACTCCTCCTCTCTGCCAGATTCCCTAATGAGGCTCCGTGGGAATGCTCTCTGGTTCCCTCACTGAAGATAGACCTGTTCGCTCTCTCGTTTCTTAGGAGCTGCTGGAACGGATTGTCTGCAGCGTGGAGCATATGGCCTAGCTGCTCCGGCATTCGTGCACGCACGCACGCGAACGCAAAAAACAAGCGGGCAGCCATGCACTTTAGGACACACTGTTTTTTCGAGTTAGTATGCATGCGTGCGCATTACTTCGTGCATTAATTTAGAAAGGATGAACATATGTGAGCATGCGATGATACAAGCATGCACATGCTGTTTTACCATGTATAGCGTGTAGTGCTCTAGCTTGTTGAAAAGGCACAGCCACCTTAAGTTGAGGAAATGCTTTTAAGTCATGCTGGACTGTAGTTTTGTGATTTATATACGAGTCAATGCTTACACTAATGCATTGACTAAGTTGATCCATGATCCATAACTCAAGCAAGACTAATTATGTCATATCTGGCTATTTTCCCCCTGAATTGATCATCCAACTCTTTTGTAATTTTAAAATTAAGCAATGTGGTTAAAATTAACTGCCTAATTTCATTTTTTACTATTTTATTTTGACTTTTGAAGTGCACTGCTGGCAAGCATTTTTGCACCATCCCTGCAGCTGGTGGTGGCAGATGGCTGGCCCACCCTGAGCCTGGTTCTGCCAGTGGTTTCTTCCTGATAACAAAAGAGAGCTTTTCCTCCACACTCTCGCCAAGTGCACGCTCACACGGGGCAGCTAAATTGCCGGGATTCTCCTTATGATCAATTAATCAAGCCTTTTATTTGTCACGTGCAAAGCGACATGTTGTTCGTTCTGCAATGATACCTGCACTGCACCATCCAACGTTAAATACACTTGATTTTCCAAATGATGCAATAAGCAATATGGGCGGGGTGACTACGCAAACACATGGCCTCTTTTGTTCAAATCCATCACCTGCTGTTTTGTTGGTTGTGCAAATTTTGTGGTTTTATTTTTCTAATTTAATCTCTGCATCCTTGAGAGCATCTATATTCGTAGCCTTCGCCCCACAAAACAAAACTAAAACACAGTACCCATTGCTGGGATAACTTTCCAGACCTACAACATCCTGTGACACTTTATTAGCATCGGATAAGCCTGGAAACTCATGCCCCAACAAATGAATGCACTTCCTGGATCAGGTTTCCTGTCTCTCTCTTTCTCAATAGAGCAACCTATCAATGCACGCCGTGGCGTTGTTCTAACTCGAGGTTACTTTGTGTCTGAGAAGCTGCAAACCCGGCATTAAAAGAAAGAGAGAAAAAAAAGTAACATTTAAATGTCCAAAAAGCTGGATGGGGAAAAATTCATGTTGACAGCCAGACGAGAGCAGCACATTGCACCAAAATTCGCGACGTAAATCCAAATGTGAAACGCCGTCATTGCATTCATACCAAAATCTGGCAGATGACTACATGGAGCAACCGCTGAATGACTTGCCGCTGCTGGCAAAAAGCTTAATGAGAAAATATTGGCTCGGCCGTTCCTGAATTGAACGGCAAAGATGTTTAGCTGCGCTCTCTTTCCAACAATATGCCGGTAATTGGATAATAAAGTCTACCTTGATGGAGAGTTGGGAATACTGTGGTCTTTCTTTCTTTTTCCCCTCCCCGAGCAGTAAAGGTCTGACTCTGATGAGCTTAACGGGCACTTCTTGAGGATATCGAGTGCATCGTGATGGGTCAGGTTCGTTCTGTTGTGCTTGCCCTTCGCTTTATTTCGCTCACGTTCTCCTGCTGCGTCTCTCCCGCTTCACTCCTCCCTCTCTATCTGGCTTCTGTCTCGCTTTCTCCTCTCTGTCTCTGACTCTGACTCACGCAGTTAGCAAGCAGACTGTTTTGTCCAGGTCTATTTCTGGATGTCATGCTGTGGATCAGAGAAATAAGATTAAAAACAGAGCGAGAGAAAGAGAGATATTTCCCAGCGGCTTAAGGATCGAGGAAACTTAAACCGTTTTATTCAAGAATAAATAAATAAATAAATAAAAATAAAATGTGACACTCAACAAAAAGGACAGTGTGACACTAAAGCACAGCTCGCCGGGCGCGCACACTGACACTAAATGGAACTAAAACACCATAACCATTCCTCATATCCCACACTGAGCTTTAGGAAGCCACTGACTGTATTATAGCGAGTCCACGGCTGCTTGTAGTCCGATCGATAACTGAACCTGATAACGTTTAACAAATTGATTTTTGAAATGGAGCTTTAAATGGATAAAGGCCACGGATACGCGTTTCATAAAGATACCCGGTATGTTTCATTTTTATGTTTAATACGCCGCTTGCTCAGCCAAGGTGCTTCTCTCAGTCGTCTTTCTCTTCCTCCTAAACTGTTTTTGGGAACTTGCCAATTACCGGCGCCGTGGGATGCATGCATGCATGCAGGTTTTAAAATGTTTTTACACTTTTTTTGAAAAGTACTGCAGGAATGAAAAAAGGATTTCATTTTTCCTGATGGAGCTGTGTTTTGTATTCGGAAAGAAAATGTATTCTTTGCAGCTACGCTAATGGAGGAGCACCTGATTTTCATTTTCATTTCTTGTGACATTTAAAAATGTTTCCTTGTTAGTCTGATGGAAAGTCTGAGTCACTGTGGGGAGAAGAGCAGGAAGGGAAGGGGAAAGGGAATTTCTCTGGTTGCAGCAGATGTCCGCCCCTCCCTGAGCCCGGCTCTGCCGGAGCTTTCTTCCTGTTAAAAGGTGAGTTTTTTCTTCCCACTGTCACCAAAGTGCTTGCTCATAGAGGGTCATATGATTACTACGTTACCTACCTTACAATATAAAGCGCATTGAGGCAACTGGTGTTGTGATTTGGCGCCATATTAATAAAGCTGAATTGAATTGCAGAGTAAGAGTTGCAGAAAAAGGCATTTTTAGGGGGTTAGTTTTTAAAGCTTTAAGCCACTAAAGCCTCTCATGTAAACCAAACAGTTCAGGAAGATTTACTTCAGACATGACCGCCCCCCCATCCCCTCATTTTTTGTTCTTTCTTCCCGTTTCTTGCTTTTAACCTTGGAAACTCAACTCCAGCTGTCCCACATTTGATCAATGCCACCAGCTTTGGAGTTAACAGAGGCTGTGGAACAAGAAAAGAAGAGTCATCCCCTCTCGCATGGATCATAACAAATGCCTCGTATTAATCATCCCTCCCATTAAATCCCTCTCGACCAACATATTCCACTGTCTCTTTTTTCCTATTTCGGTCTTTTTACAGGCCACTAAGTTCCCTCTGTCCCTTGCCAAGGGGGTCAAGGTAAGTTCAGTTCATCCTTACCCACCCCATGTGTGATCCTGTGAGGAGTAATCCTTCTGTCGACACACAAACACACGGCTCTGCATACATTGGAAACCACTAAGGTGTGCCAGCGTGTGCATGACTCATGATCTACACGGAAGCCGGGAGGGAGGGCAAGGGAATAAAAGAACAGGCAAAATGTGAGATGTGTTTTCTACCGGACAAATGACTGCAACATTTTTCCGCTACCGGGCGGCGAGTCAGGTCCGTGTGGATCAGCGGAAAGCCCAAGAATGTGACTTCTCAAACACCGGCTGGACTGAGCTTTGAGCTTTGATCCCTCACTGAAGAGAAAGTCGGATTTTCCGGCACACTGAGTGACGGGCCTGCGAAAAAGGGTCGGGACTGGGAAAAGCCGGGTGGTTACTATGGCAGAAAGGCATTGTGCATGTGTCTGTGTGTAAGTGTGTGTATGCGTGGGAGGGAGAAGCGGAACAAGGGAAGGGGGTGGGGGTCGAAATGGCACCGCATATGCTCGTTTTCAAACTCCTTTCTTTTACCCCACCGCCACCAAGTCATTTCTTTCTTGGCAACTGTTGGCTATAAAGCTTTTCTCAATGTGATACAGAGGGGATGTGAAGGGCTAAGACTCGTCTGCGGTCTCCAGGGGCTTTTGCAGGAAGTACTGTATCAGAGACGGGAGGAGATAGATTCCCGGACAAGCGGGGAACAATGGCGGTGACATGGCATAACTAATCGATATGAGAAAGCTCCAACTTGGGGACAGGGTCAGGGCTCTTGATGTGGCAGACTCCATCTCTCCCGGCCAGTTTCACTCTTGCTCTCCAGTCCCACCATCCCTCCACACTCTTCATTTCCTTTCTCAGCGGCCATCCTTTGAAATGCTAAACAATCGGGGCAAAGTCCACACCTCGGGTTTCCCCTTGAGACGGCAAACTAATTTTCCCCTGGCACCATGGTTCACCCCTGGCTGTCTGCTCATCCCCGCCAGAAAGATGGAGGGATAAGAGGCTGGGAACCAACAGATCAAGGCGGTTTAAAAAAAATAAAAAATAAACTGCATCTCCCCCTCCCCCTTTTCATCATCATTAAGACTGGCAGCTTGGCATAACTAAAACATTTGCTTTCATTTACTGAGGACTTATTTATCCTTTCTGCAATTAGATGATGGAACTAATCTGCACATGAAACGATGCAGCATCTTATGCCTGAATGAAAACGGTCTAGGTTTCTTTTTACTCTGTGCCGTCTGCTCCAACAGTCAGTCAACATGTTATTATTATCTTCATATACTTTCATGGTGCTCCTATGTTTTGTAGCTAAGTAGCTTTTTCCATTTTCACAGTTGTTTTTTTTTCCATTTACTTGAGCGAAATTACTTTTCATCTAAGAATGATTAGGACAGGATTACACAGATTTTACTTCATTATGTTGCATCACTGTGTTGATAAAACTAAAATTCCCCTCCAGTTGCTGAAAACAACAACGATGGGATCAGAATAAGTTGAAAATTTATCATCCCCAAACATTTTCACAGGCAGGACTTGAGATATGCATCTTGCCCTTCAGCTGATCCATCTACTGTTTCCTGAACTCTCATCACAAATGGTCTCTATCAAATAGGGCTGTTCGATATAACGATATAAAAACGTCTATCGTTTCCTTTTACGCTATCGTTTGTTTCGTGGTGTCGCAAAATAAACTGTTTACAGCAATATTTTTTCATCGTTTTGATGGTCACTGTAGTGGCGATATTAATTTCTTAAAGTTCTCTCTTTCTCTTATATTTAATATAACCACACTACAGACGGACAAGCGCCTGTTTTTATGCATTGTGGTTAGCAACAACGACGGTAACAGCATCGCGTGTCCGCTTGTTTATGTTCCACATAAACCTTTCACAATAAAGCTCAAGATCCTGTTGAGACTTTTCAAAATAAACTGAATCACGTGAAAGAGCAGATTATTTACGGATGAGAAGTAAAAAAGAGCCGCCAGGTGCTAGAAAATAAACCTTAGACTCAAACGTTAGAACAGGCTTTTCCCCGCAGCACGCCGTGTAATAAATACTCACAAAGAAAACTGCGGCCTTTACAACTTTTGTCTAAAAATGTGTAGTTTCATGGACTCCAGCTACATGACGCGCAGCTGGAAACACTTCCCGCAAGTCGAGCTGCCCGAGATTCACAGAATTTACAGAAAATGTTACATTTTTGTGATTTATATCGTTATCGGACGATAGAATTCTTATATCGGGATATGAGATTTTGGTCATATCACACAGCCCTACTATCAAAGGGTCGCTACTAAGAATCCATTTTTAAAGGCAGGGAAACTGGGAAACACACCAAATTACACCTGAACTGGACTGAAAATGAGTGGTGAAAGACAACAGAGCCAAAAGTTGACATTTTTGGTTCAAGTTACCATTAATATGTACAGTCAGATCATGGCAGAGCAGCGAGTGTCTACAGTCGTCTATAGGCGTTTTCTAAATCATGACTTTGATCTTGTTAAAACTGATGCAGATATGATCCATGATGCAATACCATCTGAAAAGAGTCTGATTGGAATGTGCTTCATTTTTCAGTGTGGGAACATCTTGAGAGAGAGCAGAGTAAAGGCCAGCCAACATCCAAAGAGGAGCTTTGAAGGTCCTTAAAGAAGCCTGGAGAACTATTCCTGAGGAGCGCTTAAATATACATTTTTAAAAATAATGCCTTTGAGCATTCAGGCTCTACTACAGAATAAGGTGACCATGCCAGATATTTTAGTTTCAAGCTCATTAGAACTGTACAGACTTTTACATAATGTATTTCATGTATGTTTGTACTTAACACATCAATTTATTGAAACCTTTTGTTCATGCAAAAAACAGATGAGAGGTGGCTCGGGACTTTTGCACAGTGCATGCATTTATCGTGTTTAGAATGATCTGCTGATATCGAATCATTTGTATCTTTATAAAGCTCAATTTCCTCTTTAGACTTCCACCCTAGAGAAGGCAGATGATATATCACATCCTGAGGCCACGATGCATTAGTAACATTTCAAAGAGGATGCACAACTGAAGCCAGCACAGTTTACTCTTATCACTTATGCTCCTCATGGCCTAGTTGATTATCCACATGCATTTTACCCCACTTGCAAAGCGCTCCCCTTGCCTCCGTCCTTGCTGAAGGCAGTAGTGTATACATACACTACACACTCATACAGCACGGCCTTTACGTCAACAGTACTCTTTAGAGAAGTCATTAATTAATATGGGCAGAGCAGAGGTGTCTGCCTCCACTCAGAAAACACCCTAGAGACTGAAAATATGATGTTAAATGAGCTCTGGGCGCAGCAGAGGTTAGCGCTGACCACACTGGTCGGAGCAGCTGTTTGCCTCCATTATGTTGTGGTTTTAAACAAACACTGTCACACGTGTGTACATATACATACATATTTATACACGCGCACGCACAGAGCGGGTCTGTTTCTCTGTTTTGGTCGCGGGTCTGTGGTCGGGTAGGGTTCAGCAACACACATGCTCTCTGTTTATGTTGTGCTCTCAGGCTTCCTGTGGTCTGAGCCGCTCCGGCCCGACGTAATCTGCAATCTGAGCACAACATTTCTCATCGTCTGTAACTTCTTTCCTGCCTTACTTCACCCGTCAGGCTGTACTTTTAAAGTCATTTCTTACTTCCTTTTCTCCAAGCTTCAGCGTATTGATTATAACCCCAAAATAAGTTCTGTTTATATTTGGATGGACGGCGGAGATAACCACTCTTTGGGGGTCTGTTTTTTGGATTGTGTGTATTTATGTGCTTTATTCATGCCTGTTGGATTCCCTGGCTTTCTCTCCTTTCCACCTTTTCCCCAACTCGCTGTCTGCTGCATCTCATTCTGCGCTCTATTGTTGGAAGCCAGTGAGTTTACGGGGTTGCCGGCCGGCCTGAAAACATAAACGAGGGGTCGGCGTGGTCGCAGCCGAGCGTGACGGATGCAATAACCCCTGCGGCGGAAGCACCCATGTGCTAAATTACTGCCACAAATGTTCTCCCATCATGCTGCGGCAGGCCCATCAGGACCATTCAGCTATCCCGAGCCTCAACTCGCTTTCTTTTTTTCCCGTTACATAATTGCGCCTTGACCAAGAGCATCCAACAAGTAATGCTCCAGTTAAAGGTGGGATGAGGTTGATAGAAGATTGAGATTGCCACTATACCCAAAAATGAATCAAAATTGCTTTGGTTTTCAGTTTGCTCGTTGCTGTCAGACTGCAACCATGGTGTCATATAGGTGGGTTTCCTCAAAATAACTCTATAAAAGTCAAACAACATGCACATCTTGTATAAAGGATTTGAAAAACGAGTCTCTATAAAGAAGCTCAAATTCCACAACTATCCTCAGCATTTAAAGTCTGACAGACTAAAAGGTTTCTCTGTGATTTATATGGGATCTCCAGCTCCAGACCAAAGTCTTATGTCAAAGGCAACCATCATGAGTCCAGCTCATGTTTACTTCCCCGCACTTGATCACAGGATTCGTGCGAGAAAATGCAGCAGACAGTTAAAGCTGTTTTGTTTGCAAGATCTGCAGCGCCTCCTCCTCTGGGATTTCACCTTCCTGCCAGCAGCCACAAACACCTATTGTCTGTGAAGGCCATTCACTTTGCGCCTCCTGTTCAGATCGCCTCAAACCCAGCCATTCATCACCGGGAGAAGCTGAAGACGCACCCGTATCACATTGGCTGGAAAAGACGTACGACTGCCAGAGTCAGATATCTTGTGAACTCCTCGCAAGAAATACGAATAAAAAATTCTAACGATGTGGATTTCTGAGGCTGCGTGCTATTTTTAGATGGAACATTTGTGGGTCTTGTTGTAAGCTGCCATGACATGCAGCACAGACAAGCAGGGCGAGGAAACTTAACGCTGGCATTAAGAGTTTCAAAATCCATCACGAGTGTCTTGATGACCACGCCAAAGTAAATCACTGACACGCTGTCGAGAGCATCGTGGGGCATTTAAACTTTATACTGCCATTCAACCTGTCTCACCTTCCCTGAAGTAAAGGTCACTGCTCCTACTGTCATAAGAAATTATAACTTATTCATGAAATTCACCATCAGGCTTATTACGCTGTGAGGAAACAAGCCGTTTGAGTGCATTAAACAACAATGGCTACATAGTCAGTGAGTGGGGGTGATTGCTGATCATCAATCTGAACTGATTATCATAATGTTACCTTAGCATTTCATCGGCTAATGCTGGGAGAAACAAAAGAGGTTGAACTTTAAGTTTAAATAGTACTTTCCATTTTCAGCAACAACGGGAATTTGAGGGACGTAAGGAATAAGGAGTATTCATAATAAACCACAGAATACCACCAGTCAGAAACAAAGGGATAAAATGTGCAAAACGATCCAAAATTCTAAGATGTTTAATTTCTAATAAGAGGAGACAGCAAATTTTCTGTTAACTAATCAATAACCCAACTAATGTCCATGCTAATATGATCAAGTGAGAACAGCGTTAATTCTGACCAGCCTCGGCATGCAGTGCAATGCTTTTGTTTCCTTTTTATTTGTTTCCATGTTAGTTTTCGTTAATGAAATCGATTAATTTAGCTTTAGTTTCAGTTAAGGAACATGCTTTTTACTTTAGCCTGCTCACAATGGCTGCTGTCTTGCAACCCACCTCTGCCCGAGCTCCTATCTTATCATCTCCTCGATATCATGTGTGCTGTTACTGATGTTTGCCGTGCCGTGCTCTGTGCTCAAGTGTCTTGCTACTGCTGTATCATGGGAAGTAAGGCTGGAGAGGTACCCACACAGATCTCTACCATCAATTAGAAATGGCTGCAAATGCTATTACAGTCTTTTGATTATAGCAGTCCTCACTGCGCTGCTAAAGGGACTCTTTTCTTTGCAAGCTCCTTTGACTAAAGGGACTCTGCTTTACCAACACAGTAACTAACATATGCGCACAGATGGACAGCAAGGCGGGAATTAACACAGAACATTGGCCTTTTATGCTCTTAGTGACCACAGATATATGTGCTTTCTTACAGCCATATTGATTCAGAAATGACGGATGTGCTACTACTAGCTATTAACTGACCCATTAACAGAATACACTCTGATCCTAGCAGCTACTTTGCCACAGAAGAAACCTCCATAAAAACAAAACACATGCATAAAGCTTTCTGAATACGTTCTTAGCAACATCAGGGGATTTCATATGATTTGCTCTCTACTCCAAACTGACAGCAGTGTTTCATATACAGTTAAAATAATCCTTCCCTGCTGCACGGCTCAGTGACCAAACACATCCAACCCTGTGAGCGCAGTGTTCATGCATGCTCGCGGATCCTGACTCTACTATGTCGGTTCAGGCTGCACATCATCATGACAGTAAATGAGCATGAATTAGAAGAGAGGAGTTATAAACACAACACACCTTAAAAAAGGTCGTTGGTGGCCGCCCGCACGCCTTTCACCGCCGAGCTCGGTACAATAAACGGGCTCATTGGTTTGCGGGTCAGATTTCCCCCTCTCCACATCCATGTTTATTTTGTATGTATGCACATGTGCATCCATCCGTGCGGTAACAGACTGATAAGGAGTGACAGCCTGACACATTATGGCCTTGATAAGGTTATGTTGGGTAATGTAATCTGACAATTATTAACTAGACAGTGCAGTTGCTGCACTACCAGAGTGACCTTAGAGGGTAGAAACGCTTCAGGATCTGATCATAAAAAGCTCCCGGAAACAAAAGTGAAAATACACTAAAATCATAAACTAAACCGTGCAGAACCCGGGAAAACGAAAAAAAAGAAAAGAAAAAAAAAACAATGGCTCCTTGTGAATGAAAACATTTACAACCTATTATTACACTTTCACACATCACCGATATCTATACATCACCCTGAAGTGTTTGTTCCAAGTTAACTGACTAGTAAATAAACATTTCTGCTATTTAAAAAAAAAAAAAAAAAAAAAAAGAGATTAAGAGACTGTAGTTTCAGATTTTCTAAATGCGACCTGCTCATATCGATTTTTATCAGCTCTGATTTTCTTTCTGAGAGCTATAACTGATGCATATTTAAAAAACTATTTTTAATGCAATCTATTAATTTCCTAATAAAAGAAATTATTGAACAATTTCTCTCAAACTGCCATAAGTTACAGGATTTTCTCTCACTGAAACAACTCAAATCAAAGTGCTCTGCCACTGGAAACGGGCACAAATAATTAACTGAAAATGTGCCGCTGTACACCCTCCATTACCTGCTGACATATTTTATCTCACCAAACAAAAGGCAGGTGCAGCAGAGTAAGATAACAAAATAAATGCCAGGTACCTCACCTGATAACAGAGCATTATTATTATATTTTTTTCCTTTTTCACTTGTCTCCATAGTTTTCCTGTAGCTAGTTAGATTCATTGCTCATACCGAGGCTGCTAGCTTGTGAGCTCTGTCCATGTTTGGCTGGGTGAGGATAATTTAAGAATCAAATCAGATTTGTAGGTAAGTTTTTTGTGGTGGTCCCTCCACAATTCACTGTGGAAAATTTTAGATCTTTACTACCTGTGAGGAGGTTCCACGCTAATGACGTATTAGTGTTTGGTTGCGAGTATGCGCGCGACCATTTACTTGTGCCACTGTGCAAACATCAGCCAAGTGTGAAATGGACTTCCTTGTAAATTGGACGTAGGCGCAGGATGGCCTCTGGGTTGCCTGTCAGGGCTGGGAAAGTTAGAAATTAGCCAGCGCCGGTGCCTGGCTGATCATCCAGTATGAAGGATTCCACATTAAATACTTTGAAGTTTATTTAATCTGAAAACACGCATTTACATCACATAAAACAAAACACTTCACAAAACATTAAGTCAAAAGTCCCACATGCCAATTAACTGAAAATAGGCTTAAATTATTTAACAAAAGGTTCATGTATGAGTTAAACAGTATAATACGCTGGCACCAAAGAGGCAGGTGACAGCTTTGAAGTGATTAGAAGATAACATGGCTAGTGGATGCTAATCCCACCCTAGCGCTCTGATTAGCTTGGAAAGCGAAGGTAATCCAAACTTGGCTCTGCTACTGCTCCATGAGCCCATAATGAAAGGATAAAATAGTGGGTAGTTACACCCATAGTACGGGACAGGATGAGGCACCAATATTGTCTCCATCTATTAATCCATTAAGGATCTGGTGGGATTTGACAGAATTTCTAATCTTTCACTCAAATTTACAAACCACGCTTAAATTTTTAAGCTGCACAGAAATTTTAAGTGGCCAGCATTGGACTTTTAGTTACTATTTGTCATCCATTCAGCATTAAAGAGCAAACAGACATGGAAAAACTGAAATATACTGTATATCAGTAACTTTTAGCCATATTACTGCAACAGGGTATTGAATTGTTTTAAAGTCTCCGAAAAAGCAAGAAAAAAGAGAGCAAATAGGCACAAAAATTAAACAGAAAAATTTAATTTTAACCTAAAAGAATTCTGAAAGATCTCCGTTTTAAACTGTGAGATTAAAAAAGATGAATAGAAGAGTCACACAGTTTAGTGAATGGTGAAATGAGAAGGCGTGGAAGCTTTCTACAGTGTGGCCAAGCCTCAAACCTCCTCAAACATGTTATAAAGATGATTGCAGCCTTTTCCTCTTCGGTGTCCAAGCACCTGCTAAAACACTCAGAGCAGAGACTATGATCAATGCTCATAGCAGCTTAGCTTAAATCTATGTTATCTGTATACAACAACACAAGGGTCTATGCTTGTTACATCATCTTTAGGGTTTCACTACCTCATAACTTAAAATTTAACTCAGTACTGTCTAAACCTTTGTATGTATCGCACATTGCTTGAAACTGTGCAATGGCCTAGAGACTGATTGGCAACTGGATGGCAACAACCAGCTGCTAGGGAACATTTAGCATTACCAGATCGTTTCTGTGAGGTTGCAAGCAGGCGCTGTGAAATTGATTGCTAAGCCAAAGTCATGCAGACTGGTCAGCAAACCCCTGGTAACAACTGGCTGGTAGGGAATTATGTGGCTACAAGACCTTAAAGGTCACTCTCAGATAGTGGGTAAAATTTAAATGGAATTTATCTTGTTGGTCAAAAGAGAGTGTACAGGAAGTCAGATCCCCCCCCATGCAGCTTAGAGGAAATATTTGTGAAATCCAGAGGTTGCCCATACCCTTGAGAAGACGAGGAGGTTGGGCTGTGCTGTGTGACTGGATGTGTCTGTGCAGACATGCTAGTTAATATGTGTTAGAGTTTGTATTGTTGATTGTCATTTATGCTTAGAAATATTTAACCATAGATGCTTAGAGGTGTATAATCAATTGTGTAGTGATAAGTTGTGTGATCTTTAACAGGCTACAGAGGCTTGGTGTGTATTCCAAACTAGAATGCACACCTATATCCTGGGAGCATGGGAAAGTTCGCATCTTGTTTTAATTGTTTTATGGTAGGATTAACGTAGCTACGTCTGTTCTAGTCTAAGTGCTTTTCTGTTTAGATGAACTGCTGGACTTCCTCACCGGGGGGGGTCTAGTCTACCCTCTTCCTGACCAAGGATGTTTGACCCTTTGATCAGCAACACACACACACACACACACACACACACACACACACACACACACACACACACACACACACAGGCAAGGTACTCTTTGTTTGTATGTAGACGTCGTATGTTAATGAACCTATGCATATTCATGTAACCTCAATAAAAGGACAGTGGTACGGGAGGACGGACGAGAGCGACTGGGGTCAAGCGAAGGGACGGCGCTCTGTCCGGTCTCTCCCGTGCACGAGTAACATGAAGAACTTTGCCTATTTGTGTCTTGCTTAGCAGTGTAATTATATTGTCTTCAACGTTCCAGCGGATGGGTTCAAGCTACAAACCTATCAATATGGAAAGGAAAAAAAAAAGAAAAAAAAAACATGAATAAAAACTCCTTTGCTGATACATTATTCATGTTTGTAGCTTCTAGGGGTTCCACATGAGTGGCCACAGTTAGAGTTAGCACCGGGTTTCAGCCAAACAAGATGCTGCACAGTACGTGGGAGGGTGGGAGGGTGGGAGTGGGGTGCGCTTGTATGTCTGCGTGCGGACAGGGATGGAAGAGGCCGGGCAGGAGGTTCGCCTGAAGGCTTAAAAGGAGAACATTCACAGAGGAAAGCAGGGGGAGAAAAAAAGAGTGGGAATGGAAAGACACTATTGAATCAGCACTACTTTGCTAAAGGGAACACACACACACACACACACACACACACACACACACACAGGCCTAGAAGCATACACAGCCATGCACATATGCATATGCAGATACACAATTTAACACACATACAGCTCAGACTGCAGTGTAAACGTAGCACATACTTGTCTGGATTTCTGTCTGTCCCCTTGTGGGCTACAGTGCAAACACTTCACAAGAGGTGAGCAATCCTCGGCTGTCTAGGCCACATGATACACAGAAAGATAGCAGGTATATTCGGACTTTACTAGCTCATGCTTTCCTTAAGCTCCTGAAAACTCAGTGATCCCAGTAGTATACTTGTGTATTTATAGACTGTCAGCTATGTAGCTATGGGCAAATACTCTGTAGTCACCAGATACTCCACAAACTCCTGACTGGACTCACTAGCTAATACATGTGCTTTCTTTCACACAGAGACACATGCAGGACCTCAAACTTTGGCCTATAAGCTCAATAAAGAGGCAATGATACAAAAAAGAAAAAACACTCTGCAGGCTGGAGTCTCATGTTTGAAAAGTGTTGGAAAAGCACTTTTCAAACAATTTTTTTGTTCTTTTTTTCCAAGTATATGAAAAGATCTGAGCTCACATCAAAACATTTAGATCATTTAACAAAGTTCAAATTAGCATTTCGAAAGTCAAAGGAGTATCATGTCGGGCTATTTCTGTAACTTTCCACAGAAGATGCTCTGAGATGCAGTTTGAACTAAAATGAACTTAGAGCTTTGTTGTAGGATGTTTTTAGTTCCTGCTCTAAGATAGCTAAATGGTCCTCGTTTGTTGAGTACCTAACACTAAATATTAACCAAAGTGTAATTTCCAAATTTGCATTGAAGCGACCAACACTGCCGCCCGCCAGCATTTATACCTCTACGGGCTGCGCTGACGTGTCATGTAGTTGCATTTCTGGGAAAGGTGAACATCAGGTTAGGGCGTAGAGTTTCAACAGGGTTAGAGTTTAACAGTGGCATAAATCCAATATAAGAGTGAATGATCCGGGCATTAGAACATGTTGATTGGTTGAATACATAGCACACATGCCAAACTGCTAAAGTGTTAGCCAGTCTGTACATGACACTAATGTACATACTATGAAGTTCAGGCTTTGTTGAATCTATATGTCAACGGAATTACAACCCAAGCTAACCTTGTACACCAAGCTTGATATCGCTTGCATTTCTTTTGGCAATGCAAGTGCAAGGAGGAAAAAAAGCCCTTAAAAGGTATGTAGTTCTCGGTGGAGCTTCCCAGTGGGCAGTTCCGAATGTGCATCCAGGTAGTGGGAAAAGGTAGAAGACCTCAAATTGATGTTGTGTTTTTCCAACAAACATAATTAGTGTGTGGGAAGTGAGTGGGAAAATGAGGAAAAAGGTCATACAGTTACATACTTTCCTTAAGCAGGCAAAGATGAATAAGCCTAAAGCCACCAACAGCCGGAAAGAACACATCCATGTATGCAGCCGCTCAACATGTGCAACATGAACTCAACCTCATGCGCGTGTAGTGCATCTGTCTCCTAAGCCCTTTCCCTTAAAAATCACATATTTGTAGACGTGCACAGCGAAGGTACAGGAAGTCTTAAACTGATGGCCACTCAACAGATTCCAGCAGAGCAGCGGGTATTCAAGTCAAGTGTATCTCACCTCGGGCTGATACCTGATACTGCTGTTCAAATCGTGTTCCCTGATTTTCACACTCAGTACTAACTGGCCCATTTACCAAACGTTTTCACTGCTGCCATCCACATTCCCATCTTATTACAGGATCCAAATGTTGCATAAGGCGAAGGATCCATAGTTCCGCTCATTAGTCCCTCTTCAGATAAAGGCACGACTTGCAAGCGACCTAAAAAAAGACACTTTGAAAACAAAGCGCTGCCATGTCCCAACTTTCTGGGGAAATAAGCACTTCAATTCACTCCCACAAGGAAAACACACCTTGTCGAGCTGCTAAACTAAGCAGGATGCTCTGCTGTTCTTTCTGCCGCACACTTTCTTGCTTTTCCCCCCCACACCTCATTTTTCTGCTTTCCTATTTTCACCTCAGTGGCTCACATTCAGAGTCACTGGCTTTCCCCACTCGAGTTACCCATCCTTTACTGACTTTTTTTTTTTTTTTTTAGGTCTGCTTGTATGGAAAGGATGCAGTTGGATAGGCACCACCAGTCATGACGCAGCAGGGCAAAAATGAAGCCACTGAACAAGAAAAAGCATCCTACAGCTTGGCAATACAGCCACAGAAAGAGCTGCAGATAAAGCAGCAGAGCACTGACTTACAGGAATTTGCACTTGATCTGCAGACCAACTTCACATCAACCTGTGGAAAAATTTCACCAAGCCACTTATTATTTGAAGTGCCAAAACTTCATGAGAAGTAATCCATTTTCCTAACTTTTCGCACGCATTCAGACATGAATATTGCCCATGTGGGCTTGTTAGGCTGTGGAAGTGTGAGACAGAGGAAATGACTACGTAAGAGAGGAAGGAGAAGAAAGAAATTGCAGAGAATACGAGTGGGTGTTAATTTGAAATATCCAGCATTACCACCAGCAGCTGCACTTTGTCCTACATCGCCTCTCAAAGACAAGCATGCACTCCTTTGCTTGATCTGAAAAGGAGGCCCTATCAAACTCATGAATAAACACCACGCAACAGCACCGGCAAACAAGCTGCCAGGGAAACTGGGAGAAACAGCGATAAACCACCATAATTCCTTCCTTCCTCTCGGTCAATCACACACCCACGCTCTGGGCATACTGGGACTCTCCTTGGTGAGACCAGATGCCTTCTTTCCTTGTAACCATATCCTCTCATCCTCCACAGCCACCTCCTCCTCCCTGTTAGATTTGGCTAAGCCACTGAACCGTGAAGTGTTGTGAAATCTGCCAAACCAGAGCCTGGTTGTCGATGGCTGGAGCTGTGCGAGCGGCCGCTGTTGCCAGTTGTCGCCCAGGATTTAAAACCAAAAGGAAAGAGATGCAGACAGGAGGAGAGGCCACCGCGGCGGGAGAGGGAGGCTTGATGGAGAGCTGTGAAAACGAGGGAGTGAAAGGGGAGGCATTGGTGTCAACGAGGCCCGGGGGTTCCCTCTGGAAAGAGAGCAAACTTCGGCACAATGGAACCCCTCTAGGGGCAGCCCCAACTTTTACACCCTAAGAGTGGAAGTCATAAAGCAAGATGAACCAAACAGGGATAAGAGCCCTTCCATCAGTCTGCCAGGCAGCCCGAGCTGCTCCAACAAAACCTTCTTTCTCTCCTTGAAGCCTTGGCCCCTTAAACACTGAGCCATGCACACATTCTTCAGTGACATAATGCTTTTTTAAGCTATTGCCCTCTTA
Source organism: Rhamphochromis sp. 'chilingali' (assembly GCF_963969265.1). Taxonomy (NCBI): domain Eukaryota; kingdom Metazoa; phylum Chordata; class Actinopteri; order Cichliformes; family Cichlidae; genus Rhamphochromis; species Rhamphochromis sp. 'chilingali'. Next base: position 25,584,552 of record NC_137944.1, read on the forward strand.
AACTCCTCCCACTCCAACATCACCACCTCCTCCCCATTCTCCTTCTCTTTGCTCTTACTCAGATTTCCTCCCTTTGCCATTACTATTTGAATATGAATACCAGGAGAAGGGTTAAGTGTTTGTTTTTACTCTTGCGACAGAGAAGTGAAGGAAGGACGCCAACGTATAAGTTGACGTCAAACAGTCCGCCGTCCCATTGATGTGCCGTCAGTAGGTGTTTGCCGAACAGTCTCTCGGGGCCGTAAAAGCTGCCATTCTGCAAGGCCATAAAAACTAGCTAACACCCCACCTCCTCCACTCTCCCCTGCGGAGTTGTTGCAGTGTCTCAAGGGAGGCACAGAGCTCCCAGGAGGGGAAACCTGTAACAAATATTGATGGACTTACGGTGTAATCAGTGTGGGGGGGGGTTCCCCCTGGAAGGAAATGTTTATATTTCTACTAGAGGTCTGTGTGAGTGCATCTAAAGGTCATGGTTTCTGCCCACTGATGATCACTGATAATAGAACAGTGGTTGGGTGATCCACAGATTGGGAACCAGGCAGTCATTCAGCCCAAAAGGCAAATCCCCAGGATCACTGGGCTGCCGGAAATCCAGCCACCTCCACACAAACACACCCTATACAGTTTTATAGCAAAACGATAACAGCTCTACAATTACAGCCTAACTTACTCAAAGTGAAACCTGCGTCTACTTAACTAGTCCAGACTAGAGCAAGAAAAGGAGAGAAGAATGAGGGAATAACTGTCTCTCTGTTCAGTTGTGACTTTAAAGGAGATCTTTTTTTGATGACCACAGTTGATACGAAAGCAATGCCGCTGAATCCTAACAATAAACTTGGGAGTCCCACAGCCTAAACACTCATAAAACGCTCCGTAAAGCAACCCTAAATAAATGTAACCCCCATGCACTGCTGCAAGAAACTGGCAGTTAGCGATAAAGTGCAGCAAATATGTGTCAGACGTACTCAACGAATGATAGATATTTATGGGTTAGAGAAACTTAAATCCAAGGACACGTGGCGAGAAAGACTACAGCGACTAACGGTGGGAATGTTGGAATGATGGAGACGGGAGTGTGCGCTCACAGCGGAGTTGTCCTGTCTCGGCATGCCCCCACGCTACGCAGAGAAAACCGAGATGTGAGAATTTCTCAAAAACTTAGTCGACCAAAAAAAAAAAAAAAAAAAAAAGGGGGAGAAAAGAAAAGACAGATGTCAGAACTCAGTCTCCGTTGTGCGAGCCGAACGTGCAGACAGCAGCCGTATCTTCCTTTCATTCCTTCACTGCGGAGATTTTAATGAGAAGCCAATCACGCGTCTGTCCTGATCATCGCTTTTTGCCTCAGCCAGTCACATACCTGTCTACTTTAATTGAGTTCACAGGGATCCAATCAGCTTCGTTCTCTTGCTCCTCTTCCCTTTCTGTTCTGGGCTTGTCAGAAAGACGCGCAGCTACTCACTTACCTGTCTGCCTGCAAACTTTTTACATCACTGCATCGGCACTAGTTAAGCCTGAGCACGCTTCAGTTGTGACAGGAAGGAGAAAGAAAAAAAAAGAGAGACAGGGAGAGAATAGAGAGTTAACTTTTACCGCTGTGCCTGTGTCTCTTATTAATTCATTCCTCTTAAACACTTCCTGACAGTCCTGGGAAGGGAAGGCGTTTTGATGCCTTGTTATTTCTCACTCTTTCAATTACAGTTACCACGAGCACAACAAGCCCTTGGACCTCTTTCTTTCCTCCAGAGTGGAAGTGAGCAGTTTTTAATAGAGAAAATGATGCCAGGGGCTGGCCCACTGCTGTGCTAATTCTCCCATCGATTTTCATTTTGGGGGGGAACCCTCCCAGCTGATCAATCTCTCTCCACCACCTAGCCAGCTGCTGGCCTGGGAGGGGGTGCGGGGTGTTGCACTTGGACTGCGCCGTCTGATCCGATGTGTGCGTGTGTGTGTGTATGTGCCGAGTTCATGTCCATCCAACCCCCCTCGATTCTTCCCCTCACTTGCTTCCCACCCCTCCACCCCTGCCACCTCATCTGAGGCCAGGGGCGGCTTGGCTGCCCTGATAATCCCTCAATGAATGTGGGTCAGCGAGTGGGGCTTTGCCTTCGTCACTCAGCAAGGGGACAGACAGCAGGGTCGTGACCCCAGCCATCCTGTGCGCACTCGCAAATACACACACATTCAGACAAAGGGCCCAAAGGGGTGCGCACGCACACACTGGCGTGAATAGATGAGCTGCCACACACCAGCAAAACTGCACCGATGAGAACGAGTAGAATGTGAAAGACACACAAATGGAGATGAGCAGAAATCAAATGATTAGGGAATTAATTGAGTTAAAAGAGGAAGTAAACTGGTAACGCTTTTTACAACAGGTGACCTTCTATTTTAGTAAAGACTTTTTAAAAAAAGAAAATCAGGATGATGAGTAACTCAACCCTTTCATCTCAGTTATCTTCTAGCTTTATTAGCCTTAATTTGGGGGGTTTTTGACTATTGATTAGACAAAACTACATTTGAAGCTGTTGCTTTGGGCACTGGATACTTGAGATCAATAACTGGTTGATTAAAGGATGATCATTAGTAGCAAGTCTAGCTAGCATATTCAAAAACCTGGTCAACTGATTACAAAGGCTTGTAATGTCTGACAGCAGAGGTTCAGCTCCTAACAGTTTTCACAAGTGCTCCATCACAAAACTGTGTGGATGTGCTAGCTTCCTCTGGTTTATACTGCTGGAAAATGAATATCTTTACATTTCTGACTGTTTGCTGCAAAGAAAACATGAGATGGAAAGTTGGAAAGAGCTTTTTTCTTTTAGCGACTTGCCCTGCGTGTCCCAAAGAGGGGCTGGATCCACTCAAACACACAGGAAGATGGTTGGAATGAGAGGAGAGAAAGACAGATAGTGAAAGTAGAGGGGATTTAAGACGGATAAGATAACGCAACACAACAAACAGAGGGTTTTATGTAGTTATAGGCTTAAATATGTCTCTTACACACATGCACACACAAAAAAATATCAAAGAGTCCCAATTAAGCTGCACCACATTCAGACTAATTATTCTCCACATCATTAACATTCCCCATCACGAGTCGAGTACTTTATCTAAGAGAGAGCAGGCAATCATGAAATATTCATGATTTATTAATCTGACTACAGAAAAACAAACAATGGCAACCCGGGGAGTGTGACACCCTCTCCTGCCAAACACCGAGGTAAGCAACACGACTGTGTCTGCTACTCGCTCCGCTCTCCAACAGGAGGCCGCTATCAGGCGATGCCGCCGAGCTGACATTCAGGTGAATGTCGTTATTCCCACTCACAATTTTTGTTCTCTCGTTTTTGTTTTTTTTGTTTTTTTAAAAAACCTGTGTTTAACCGAGATAAGGTGGAAAGGAAATGTTGCTGGTTTTCTTCACTTGGCCCAGATCAGCTACTGTCTCTCACTCTGTGGCGCTCTGTCAACAATGTGTCAGACGCCACGTTGCTTTGAATTTTTAAAAAAAAAAAAAGACGAAGAAGGGGAAAAATATCCTATGAAAATGAAACTGTGGCAGGGAGACAAATCACATCATTGCTTCAGTTCAGTGTTGCTCGAAGACAGAAGCAGAAGAGGGGGGAGAAAGAGAAAAATGAAGATAACCAGAGTAAAAGGAGAGAAGGTAAGAATGGAAAGTAAAACAGAGACAACAAGGGTGGGGAGGGGGATGCAAGAGGGCCAGAGGCCGGCCTCTCTCCCCATTTCTCCCTCTCAGCCTCTCATGCTTCCAAGATAATTTTCTCAAGTGGGAAAAATTTCTGCTGATGACACAGTTGTGGAAATGAAAATGCCACAGTGCCTGGCTTATGTTACCGTCATTGACTCCTAATGGGAAAAATCCCACTACACGCGCAATTTTCTGGACTCTCCGTTTCTTTCATTCCGACATTGCTGCCATTATTATCACTCGATATCACACCCACTTGCTCATCTTCTTCCCCTTGCGCCGTTTCGAGCACGGGCATTTGCAAACACGGACGCGTTTCCCGTAGCTCCTCTTGACATTCTCGTTCTGTAAATCTTTCCCTCTACCTCTCCTCGTCGCTGCCCTCCCTCTCTCGTCGGGGTTTTCAAGTCCCCCGGGTGACCTTGAGCGGCAGCTGCCAGTGAAGTAGCTAAAGTACAAAGTCAATACGAGTCAACAAAGCTGGTTAAGTATTAAATGGGGGGATGATGACGCTGCAGTTAGCCGGAGAAAGGCTTCAACGAAGGGGAAAAAATAAATAAAAAAAAGAAAAAAGGACATGCTCACTCAGACTTTAATGGAACACTCAATGATAATAATGATGTACTTTCAGCAATTCACTCCACTGACATTAGATGAGACTATACGTTTGGTTTCTGCAGGATAATCTGCTTGATAGTGAAACAGAGAGCAATTACAGTACTTACACGGTTGATTCACTGCTTGCCTACACACACACACACAAACTATGCATGCTACTGCACAGAGACAAATGCAAAAGTATGAGGTGTGTTAAAATGATTCTTCAGCCCTTGTTTTGTCACATAACACAAAGGAAAAAGCTCACACCTGAAAAACCGTGGGGCATGACACATGCTTACCATTTAACAGAATCGGGAACTTTATTTTGAACTCCTCAAGTCACGAAGAACAAAAAAAATTATAATAATAATCCCCAGTTTGACGTATTCCTCTACAAAGCAAAGCACTGCTGCAGAATTCCTCCCAACATCAACTTTTTTCAACTGCGGAGCCGTAATAGCCTTTCACTGTCCTCTCCCTGGATTATTGTCAGCAGCCCTGAAACTCAGTGGATAATGTAGCAGTGAATGGCTCCTTTCATCAGCGCCTGGCCATGGAAGTGGACCAGAGTGACTCCAATTGAAAGCTATTGCGGCTAAGAAAATCAATTGAATAAATGTGTGGCGCGTGGTGCGTTTGTGTCTGCGTGTGATGAGTGTGGGTGGGTGGGAATCAGTTTTGGTACTTATATACCGGCTTCCACTCTGCCCTCCTGCTGCATACCTTTGTAGAGCAGCATTCCTCTAGAAGGCTGCAAGGTCAAAGGTCGGGAAAAAAGAAGAACATGAATTTGGATGCAACACCAACCGTGGCACCGTGTATGTATGCATGTAGGTATGTGGAACGGTGACCGATTTCCTTCAGGTGTAGGATCAACCACTGTCCGCACAAAATACCGTGTGCATTTAAGAGCCATTTAAAACTAAGAATCGCATTCTTCAGTGCGATTAATGGATTTCAAATGTTGCTAAAACACGTCAGATTAGTTTGCAAAGTGAAGCTATGACTGGTCATGTGCCAGTTTATTCTGACGCATCACATGTTCGATCATTCACTTTCATTTTTTAAATACTGCCGAACTGCACTTTTCCAACTTTATAGGACTTGGTTGTTTACAACTTCCTGTCACACGGAAAAGAGAAGCGAGTGATTGGCTAACTTAGAACCAACACTATCCTGGCTTTGATTGCACTGATTGCCTCCACCTATTTAAAGTCTGTGTTCCATCATATGATTTATTCTTTGGGATCAAACTTTGAATTACACTGTACATTAAAAGCATCCAGGTACTGCTCACAGGTACATCCAGGTACATGCGCTGTGCAGACACTCTGCTTTGGCAGCGGTCTTGCTTCAGCTGCTAACAGCTGCTGTGACACGTGTGTGCATTCCTGAGTTCCTGCACTGCAGCGTCCCCGCATGGCATCGCCTGTCCGCCCTCAGCCTCTGGAAATGAAGCACTGGCAAACACCAGAGGGTCAGCTGCATATAGATCCATTTACCTTGGAGAGCTACGTCAGGGTTTTTGGCACCCAAGGGGCTTTAAATTTGATTAAGAGGGAGGCATCAGTTTGATTAAATTTAAACAGGTTGCTAAATCACAACAAGAGCAAAATTTATGCGTTGCCTCGTTTGTGCCAAATACCAGAGAAAACTAGAAACCCGAGAACTTCGATAACCTGGGGAAAAAAACAAAACAAAAACAAAGAAGACTAAAGCCACAGAGAGATGTACGGATTGACAGCCCAAATCTAGCTGCACTGTAAATGTGCTGTGTAAAAATGTGATTGGATTTATTGAGTTTTAGTGGGAACAAAAATCAAATACAGCATTGCAGCTGGAAATGAAATGACTGAGATGTAGCAGTATTGATCAAAATTAACTCGACTGTGAAACGCGCTATGGCAGAAAGAATGGGCAGTGAAGACTCAGGTTTCCCTGAACCACTGCCATCAAGCTGGATCAATCATCCGATTACGGTGCTGAGATCTTCCAGAGGCAAAGCCGCCTTTGCGAGAATGAGGCCTGATCCTTTAGCAAACAGAGCCACGAGAGGAGCAGAGGTAGGCTGTCCAGAGCCGACTGGAATGTCAGATAATGGATGGCATATCTCTCCAGGTGACACCGAGCCCAAGGCATCCAGGGAGATGGAGAAGAGGGGAATGTTGGAAGGAGAAGGAAAAGGGGATGATGAATGGATGGACAAGTGCATGCTTGTGAAGTTTTGTTAGAGCTTTTTTTTTGCATTACCAAAACGTCTGGTAAGAGGTTCCTGAGTGCATACACACTGGTTCCTGAGTTCACTACAAGTTCAAGGAAAGTCACTTTGTCTCTCAACCAAGCAAGTGCCATCTTTCCCAGCAGCTCCTTTTTCTCCATCTTTCTGATTAACAGAAAGCGAATACGTCTGTGTTAACTTCCCATATGCTGCCCATCTGTTCTTTCCCTTAACCCTGACACCAGGTACGCGCACACACACACACACACACACACACACACACACACACACACACACACACACACACACACACACACACACACACGCACACACACACACACACACACGCACACACACACACACTGTGTGTTACCACACGCCTGGAGTTTACTCTGGATTCTTTGCAAACGCTAGGATCCACAGGTTGATAAATGCAAATCAAGCAGATGCTACTCACACACAAGTGAACCTGAGCAGTCGAGTTCACCGCTTAATCCAAATATGTGAACCTGAGAAAACATTGCCCCCTATATTAAAACATACCAAACACTCGAGTACAGCTGCTGATCCCAAGGGGGAATCATTAATTACCACTTCGACAAAACCTGATACCTCCAGAATTAGAGGTAATCAACTGTCCCCGGGGGCTAAATGGAAACCACGCCACTAACTCCCAGAAATGAAAGTGTAATTAACCCATTTTGACTGATTTATTCACACTCGCGTTCAACCAAACATGTTAGGCACGGCAGCCAACGTAAACTACACTGCATGCACCTTCAACTGTAGGAAGCTGTATTTTTTGTCATGGCTGGGTCATTTTTACCTCTAATTTCAGAGCCCAAAACTCCCATGGTCCAACTTTCACTTAATTTGCACTAAGTACAGGGTGCAAATCAAACATGCCCATGCATGTCCTTTTAAAAGGCTTCAGTAGGGAGGTGGTGGTGGTGGTGGTGGGATTCCTTCATAGGAAGGGAAGAAGTGAGGGGAGGGAGGAGAGGAGGGAGGGGTGTCCAGAGAGCCAACAGCCTGGCTGGAGATCTTTTACCTCAGGTAGGAGAGGGAGAAAGGAGCTGGGGTGGAGGGGTAAAGCAGTCAGATATAAACTATGACCTGGAGTTTTAGAGGGGTGGGTGGGTTCAAAGAGGTTCGGGTTTTAAAAAGGTAATGAATTCAATGGAAAGCAAACTTGTGAATGTTGCTGATCAGTGTCTATTTTCAGTTCTGAAGGACACTTAATGAGTTCATTTGAAGTATACACACACACACACACACACACACACACACACACACACACACACACACACACACACACACACTCTGTGCCACAGCGTGAGAACTGTGGATGATGCGCTCCTGCTGCGCAGTTTGGAGTGATGACAGCGCAAATAAATAAATAAATAAATAAATAAATAATAACATTAAAAAAAAACATGTAAGCACTGATTAAAATAATAACCAACAGATAATCACTTTCCCCTCTACTTGCTCCAACTTACTTGTCATACTCTGCGTTGTCCTTGTCGCACCGTGCGTCTTTGTGCTTCTGCCAGTCTTTGCCGTGCTTGCAGGTGGTGAGCAGCACCACGTCCTCGGCGTTGTGAACGTGATATAAGGCATTCCTTGTGTCCGAGCCGATGCCGGTCAGGTAGCGCTTCCCCTTGAACACCAGCATGTATTTTCTGAAAGGCGGGATGGAGTTGTACTTGAGGTACCCCCTCTCTCCACCCGTACGCGGGTGCTCCTTGGAGAAGAGGGGGATGGACACGTCAAAGTTGGGCCTGAAGTTCTCGGTGCTGATGCTGGCTTTGGCCAGCATGGCTTGACCGATGTCGAAGCCCAAATCTTCCGTATAGTCCGGCCACGTCCCCGAGTACAAGTTAAATATAAGGTGGTTCCTGCCGTCGTTCCACAGGGGCAGGTTCTGGACCTTGGTCTTCAGGTTGTGGACGTATTGAGGGGACAGCTGGTCCCGGTCCAGAGTGTCCAAACTTAGAACGAACAAACATGCCTGTCCAGGGTCCGAGGTGTAAAACCTGGACCCCTCGATGGTCGATAAAATATTCTGGTAACTCTCTGAGATCTTCTCCCCCTTCTGCTGGGGGTAAACATAAACTTTGAATCCGTTCTTTCGACACAGAGAAAAGTCAAAGCAGGAATCCATGCGACACCTTTTGCCTTTGTAAACACTTGTGTTGATGTCCCTCTTCTGCCTCGGAGATATGTGCAGGTTGTAGTCCTCGGTGTCGGTCTGATCCCAGGGCAGGAAAAGATGTAAAGGGTCCGAGAAGTGAGGCCAGGGCTGCTCGGGCCGGTGCCCGTTTCTGCTGCGGTCATGCCGACTCCTGCTCGCCGCTGGAAGTTGAACCCCTCCGAGGTAGAAGAGAAGCACTAGACACGCACCGGCGGAGAGCAGGATCAGGTAACGTTTTTTGGCCTGCATGTGTCCTGAAAACAAGGGCGAGTTGTTCAGGAATAAGAAATGTAAAGTGGCCCGAAGTTAGGCTCTCACTAACCCTGACTACACCGCTCCATCCTCCGGCAGCCTCCAAGGATCCCCAACCCCCCTTCTGCGTATTCGGTTCCCAAATCCAGCAATTGATCCAGTGCATGTGGGCGATTTTAGAAGTCTTGTCCCTTTCTCCCTCTTCTGTAGAGTTTCACCATATCGCACAACGCCTAGCAGCCGGGCTCTGGTGCACCTACAAAGATCAGCGCTCACCGGACCCTCTCGGACACAATCATATGCAGCCACTCTTCTCTCCTGCACTTCTTCTCACCCTCATTCAGCCTGGCTGCACGGAGGGTGGGGGGCTATTGAAATGGAAAACTGTCAGACAGCCGCCTGGGAACTCCGTCCTCCCGGATAAACAGCGGCTGGGGTCCCCGAGGCTCTCCCAGACGTAAAGGTACAGCCCGGATTGGATGTTAAACTCGGCAACACGCTGACCGGGCAGTGTAAAAACACATCGGTACGGCCACCACGCGTGTATCCAAATACCTCTGGGTGAATTCGTCCGATTCTCCCACACACCCCCTCCTTTTCCCCTTTTTATTGCTCCATGGTCCCGTGTGAGGAGAAGCGGAGAAAAAAAAACCGGGGACTCGTCGTAGCGCAGGAGGAAGCTCAGCGGCACAACTGTAACCTGACGAATCCCTGCATTTCTCTTATTTATTACAACCTCCCCACATACGCGCTCTTATTCAATAAAAAGCTCGTCGGCGAAGAGCCGCACGGCAGGCGAAGTTATCCGGAAGACACGCGGGTAACAAACGGTGACCTCAGACTGACTAAATAGCTGAGAAAATGTTCAAAAAGACGGGATCCCTTGATCCTAGTGCCCAATTACCGAGTGCTCAGTTGTTCCGATTGTTGGTCGCTAACATTCCAATCCCGACACGACGGCAGCCGACGAGACGCCCCATCGGCTCAAAGACGCCGCCGATTGGTCAGACTGTGGGAACGGAAGAGGCGGGACTAGCGGAATGCACCCATTCATAACCGGAGTCTTCCGCATGTGCAAATTATCTAATTGTAAGCCTATATGGAAACTGGAGCTTTGCCAGAGAGCAAAACACTCTCAGTTTAACAGAAGCTGATAGCGTTCGGGAGGAGCGGCCCGTCAAAATCTCGCGGAGATGCTCGTGCTGTTTGCGGCTGGATCAAACGTTTTCTGTTTTACCCGCGCGTGTTATATTCAGTTGTCTTTTCTGCATTTCTCCCATAGTATTCTCCGTGGCCTGTTTATCCTTTAACCTGAATGTGCCCAACTTTGATGCTGTAGACAGGGAAAGACTGAAGGGAAAACGATAGACAGTAACTGAACAAAGCAACAGTAATCAAATATTATTGAAATCAGTTCCTGCTAAATTACATACAGTTTCACTTCTTCTTTCTTCTGACATTATTCCCGTTTTAGAGACGGATGTTTTTGTGACTGTCTGTGTGTCATTTGTCAACTGTGATTATTAATAGCTGACAAAAGAAGTTAATGAGAAGTCCGCCAGGTTTTTGCTTGATCAGTGTGCGATACTGCACATTTTTTATTAATCCGATGCCAAGTAAATATAGTGTCAGTATTGCCGATACTAATACCGATACTTTTTGGGGGTCAAATTATGTTGTTAAAATATAAATAAAATAGACGTGACAGTAAGCACAAAAAGATTCAGACATTTTTTGTAGTGTTTGATGCATAGTTTTTACATTTCCAGTAGTAGTAGTAATAATAATAATTATTATTATTATTAATTTATCAAAGTTTAGTGGGCTACATACTGAGCTTACTGATCCTATTGCACTAATATCGGTCCAGTATCGATTGCTTCAATGCTATCGATATTTACGTCAATGCATCCACCTCTGAGAAATGCTTCTTCAGAAGAGGCCACATTTAGTCAGTCACAGATAGACGTGACTCTGTGCACAGCTGCTCCATCCTGTTTGATAGTAGTTTGGCTGCACATGCTGGACAGGATTCCAAAGTGTAGGGTTATTATTAGGGGCTAAGACCCCAAGAACATGAATGCAACTCTGCAGGCAAATATTCGCCTGGTTCTCATCAACCTCCAACACTGACCTTTGCCAGTGCTGTTAACAGGCTGCTGGCTTTGAGCACGGCTTGTTATTCAGTATTTGTATTTCTCACAGACTTAATAATATTACCTGCAAAGTCCACAAATATAGCTGTGTTTGAATAAATTAATATCATAATTGCTCAGCAAATAGCCTCCTAATTATATGGAGATTTATGGCTGTAAACAAAAAATCTGCTGCAGTCACATTGTGTTGTGTCTCAACAGCCAGACCACCAGGACAGCCGGTCCAAGGCATTTATTTTCTTAAACATTAGCTCTATTAACTTGATGCATGGTCTATTGTTAGACGGGTTTTCATGGAAATCCCAAATCACCTACCCGCAGTCCTGACTGTGCAAAGAGAAGGAAAATCCACTCAAGTAAGATAAGCCCTTTGTAATTTGCCTGTAACAAGTTGTAACACCGATATCACCCAGGACTCAACATCTGCTCAAATGAGTGATCTCATTGTTCATTTGTACCAGGGCGCTAAATGAGAAGAAGTTGTCGGAAGTCAACCCCGGGCCAAAGTTTTCTCGCATCCGCTTACAAACCAAAGTGACACAGCAGAGGCGACCCGCTTGACAGGGAAATTAATAGCAGAGGAGTGGTTCTCGCTGAGTGTCACCATGCCTCATAAGCCCGCATAATCCTCCCTACTGCCGTATGGTGGCACAACATTTGGGCTGGGTGAAGAGGCCATCCTCATTTTTTATCGGCCAATTAGCTCAGAAGAGGGGGAGTAATTAGCAGGGCTGGCTGGGAGACAGGCCAGAATCCTGAGGTTGGCCAGTGCTCATCGTCAGAATATGTTGGTGATGAAGAGGCCTGGGTGCTGTTCCAGAGGGCTGCTCTTGTCTTCAAAGTTGTCCCGCTTAATCTGATGTCCAGCAGTCCAAAAATGCTTCACATTTTTCTTTATGCAAAATGTGGTTGTTCTGCACCCCCGGTTTAACTCCAATAGTGTCTTCTTGCAGCAGTTCCTGCACCCTTAGAGCGTCTTACAGTTGCCATACTTGCAATGCCGCTCTTGCCTTTGTTTATGCCTGGGGGGACTTTTCTCTCTTAATTGCTTGGAACTCTAATGAGACTAAATGACACTGGTTGCTAAATGACACTGGAAACTAGGATTGTGTTAACCAGAGAATTTAGTGTAATTTGAGACGTGCTCTCTCAAAAGAAAGCTTGTATCTTTTGAATGCAGTGTGTGCACATCATTTCACATTTCCGTAAATCAGGTGAGACAGAGAGACGCAGTTGCTTGAGCAGAGGCAGCTGTGTTAACCGCTCACCATCAAAGGCACCACATACCCTCCCCAGTTCATCCCATGTATTCCAACTGTTTTGGAACATTTTGTGGCTGTGTGGTCTCGGCATGATTGTGATGAGGGCTGGGAGTCGTTCCAGTGAGCTTTGCCTTGCTCCGCTCGCTCATCCTTCCTTGTGTATGCTTCTAATATTCCCACCACAGAAAAAATTCCCTGCTACAGTGACGCTTTTGTCTCGCTTTCCTTCACAGGACTGTATTAGGGTGGAGATTTGTGAAGGTGAGAAAGCCTTTGGTCGCCTGTGAAGTAGTGATGGGATTTCCGGCTCTTTTTAGAGATCCGGCTCTTTCGGTTCGGCTCACTAAAAAGAGCCGGCTCTTTCAGCTCCGAACCGGCTCTTCAGGTTGTTTTGTTGCTTTAATTAATTTATTATTAACAATAATATAAAATTATGCACAAAAGGAATTACTAACATAAAAACAAGTGGTTTTATTTATATATGTTTATATATAAATATATGCGGTGGCCCCTAGAGACAAAACACGTACAAACTCCAAAACACATTTCTAGCATGAACTGAACTTCCAAAGCAGAGCTACTAGATCACTTAAATTACACAATTGAAAGCATGTGTGTATTGTTTGTGTATTTATACACAGGCACTCATATATATATTCAAATAATTTAAAAAAAAGTTCATTTACCTGTTATTACCACACACCAAATCCGGTCGTTGGTACTTGCTGGCTTGTGTAGCCACAAGATAACAAAGGCTCAACACTGCGCCCAGCATCCTGGAGCACTTCTGTTGTCCTTTGTACGTGTTTTGAGTTTTTATGTGCTTCTGAGTTTTTATATGCTTCGGAGTTTTTACGTGCTTCGGAGTTTGTACGTGTTTTTACGTGTTTTGGAGTTTGTACGTGTTTTTACGTGTTTTTGAGTTTGTACATGCTTCAGAGTTCGTACGTGATTTGAAGTTTGTATGTGCTTTGTCTCTAGGGGCCACCGTAAATATACTTTTATTTATTCACTCCACATAAAATGTAATAAATAAATCATATAATACAAAAATCAACTATTCACATTTCAAGTTTTAACTATTTAAATTTTCAGCTTTTTCCTTTCACAAATTTAAAGTGAAAAGAACACAAAACACTGCAAACCACAACACAATTAAATATAAATTATAATATGAAAACTAAAAGAACATGCATATTCTCTGTCATATGGACCTGCATGAATAAACTTTCTCAATCCTTTATCATCTGCAACTGAAAATAGTTGTGGATGATTACTATACCTTTCTAATGTTGTTGTCCCTGCCTCTCTTTCTCTCTCTCTGGCTCTGTTCCTGTGCTACTGAGTGTAACTACCGCCCCTCCCCCCTCTGCCCAGCGTAAAGCACAAGGCTCGCGTGCAGAGTGAAGCGGAAAAAAAGTGCGAGAGAGAGGCTGAGAGAAAAAAAAAAAAAAACCCACGTGACGGCTCGCGATAAGGAGCCGGCTCGCGTCGTTCACGTCAAAGAGCCGGCTCTAAGAGCCATTTCGTTCGCGAACGACCCATCACTACTGTGAAGCCCTATAAGGTGGATTGTGCAACACTGTCACGTAAAACATTCCTTTTTAATCAGCCAAAAAGAGAAAAAAAAGGATCTGAAATAAAGAAAAACATGTGCTGATTTTCTTCCCACCCCCTTAAACGCAGCCCTGATGACAGTGTGATCATGTGCAGGGAATTTAAGAAGTAGAAGTGACTAGTTTTTACTACCAGGAAAAGAGAGAGGCATTCAAAGGCTATTAGGACTATTTGGAATAAAGATTATTAAAGTAATGCTACATAAGTTCACCATCACTAGAAAATGCTTCCCAGTGTGTAAATGGCCAAACATTTGAGAAGAATATATGGGACTGTAAACCATGTCTATAGAAAAATATTACACATTTTTAACATGGAATGTAACAAATTACCTGTTAACAGCAAGCAAATACTTCCAGTCTCATATGCAGCATTACTGCACAGCTAATATGATTCTCAATTTGTAGATTTAATAAATGGATGAATTTTTGCTTGTGCAATCTCTACATTTAATATCTTGACCTGGGTACTCATTTGGCATTTGAATAAAATGATAAGATGCTACACAGTGTTGTCTAATGAAAAAAAAGAAGCAATAATTTCTCTTATTTTAAGCCGTGACTGAGCAAACACGCTAAGAAGGTAGTTAAACAAAGACCTGGATTACCGGTGGACTGACTCTCCTTGCGCAGATAAACTGTGTATAAAACACTTCCCCTCAGTGATGGCAAGTAGCCACGATAAAGACTTGCAAATTCAGGCTGCGGTAAACAAATACCCATGGCTGAAAGGTAATCTGTGAGTTCAGAGAGTTTCAGGCAAAAGGAAGACAAAACAGCCTTTGGGCTGCTGCTGATTGGTCGCTGATAAACTCCCCTCAGGATGATGTAACAAGCTCGGCTTGACAAAGGGCATGTATGTGTGTGGTGTGTATGACGGTGCGCGCAGGCTCTTATGCCCCAAAAAGACTGGATTTCAGGTGTGTTTGGGTCCATGCACCCGGCATGCGTATGCACTGGAGACTATATTTTGCTGGCTGTCTGTGTGTGCATGTATACGATGAGTCACAAATCTTATTGAGTTTGCTTTTAAAGCCTGTGAAGTCCCACCTAATACCTGGGAATAGAGTTCCACTGATGTACTGTGCAATCTTGGCTACATGGTCTCACTGGGAGTGTGCTCTTCCAGCCCAACACTGCCGCTTTTATTTAGAAGATTCAGAAAATAACACAAAAGCTTTCAGAGAGCTCTTATTGAAGCATTTGTCTTGTCACCTGCTTTACAATTCCCAAGTGCTATATTGTTGCAAAGTTTGGGTGGGTAAAAGTTGAGAGTCACGGAGATGCAAACATATTATAATGAAATGCTGGTCAAAACAGTGTCTGCGTTGCTCAACCTGAGGCAATAAATTAATTCCACATATTCTCATGGCTGACAAACAACAAACGGCACAATGACAAACAGGTCAGAAGTTTAGCTTAAAGAACTGATGAAGCTGTGGCAAGTGAGTGGGAGTCAATCTGGACTTTCTGTTCTGACTGCTAGCCTCACGGACTGCTCGAGGCTACTGAATGCTAAATGGTGTAGCCTTGGCTATCCTTTCAAAGTGCTGCTCATTCCGTGTGTGGGATGCCTAGTAATCTCCTTATTCTTTATTTATTTAAAGCGACCTTTCGACTCCCGAGCCGAGATTGCTTTGGGCAAACTGAGCTGGGTTTAAATGTTCGGGGGTGTGGGAGGGAGGCCATCGTTTGTTGCCAGGGCCCTGAGCGAACCGCGCTCAAACTCTACAGTTTTAACCCCAGAATTCTTCTGGGAAGCGCAGGCTGGCAGGCAGCGGCAAATGAAGCGTTTCAGGTTAGATGTGGTGATAGGTTTTTGTCCTCATTAAAAGAGAAATCCCTGCCACTGCTTCCTCATTTGTATTCCACGGCAATTCATTCGAGGTGGATTTTGATTTGAGGGATTTGGATGGTATAAGGCCACTGAAGCCAGGAGGAGAAGAATGAATCTTGTAGCTTCATCTTACGCAAAGCCCTGAAAGAACAACTTTACATATACTTTTCCCTCACTTACTTTCCAACTTTGCTATTAAATACAAACCCTCCGCCTTGGCTGAGCAGCAGGAAAGTATTCCTGCATATGGAAGGGTCTAACCCTCGTCCCGTGAAACACCTATTCTTAAGCACACTTACTGCTGAATGTGCCAATCACTTGAAACATTGGCCCCACTTCAGGGAGCTGAAACATAATGAGTGTCAGTATCATTAAATCTACCGTGCTGATATTAAATCAGTATCATTCAAAGGAGCTCATGCTGATATCATTGCTTCAGAAAGTGCTGATGCTGCTCTGGGACCTGCAGGCTCCAGTATGAAAGGATTTTGCATCCATTCAGAGATTCTCTAATTCCCCCAGGCACTACACTGCACAGTAATCCACTTAATTTACAATTACCCATGCAAGCCACACTCATATGGAATGATAAATGGACTCAAGTAATCCTACGGATAGAGCTTGTGAGTGTGGAAATCAGACCGTACTGTACACGGTGTGTTCTGTCGTTCCATCATTTGTCTTTATATACACAGCAAGGTATATACACAAGGACCGCTCTCAGTTTAGTATGCACACCCACATACTGTATTTACAAATATATATGCTGGACGTACCCCATGTATCTCCCCTGTGCAGACTGCATGAATTCCTCCCTGCCTTTGAGGAGATGCGGGGCTAAAATATGGCTGCGCAGAGTGAATGCTAATGTTTTAACCTCCCTCCTTGTCAGAGATCAGAGGAGAGTTTGCTCTTCTTACCCCTTTGAACTTTAACCTGCTTTTTAACTCTGCCAACCTTTATCTTTGCTTCATCTGCAGACGGAAAAGGTTTTTGGTGGTTTTTGCGCAGGCGACAAAGCATCTACAACCAGGAGAGAGGGGCGTCGTGAGGTATAATGTTTACTACGTTCACCGTGATTTTGTTAATTGTTACTGACTGCAAAGGAGCAGATTCTAATGCAAATATGAGTTCAACAGGTATCTAATCATAAACCAGAATATAGGGCAAATTGAAAATGCAACTTGCTGATGATATTGGATGAAAAGTAAACAACTGTCGCGCTTCAATTGTGCAAGCATTTGCACAATTCAGAGTCCATTAGATATTAATAAAGATATACTTGGTTATTCAGGAATCAAAGACATGTACCTTGCCTAAAAATATTGAAAGACTTCCCCTTTATTCTTTTTTCCCCCTTTGATTAAGTGCTATACTGCTTGTATCCAACTTCTTAAACGTTCAGTTTGTGTTCATGAAAAAGAAAGATGAGTTGCTGAATTACAGGAAACACTGCTTTGGCTCAACTGGCAGTTGATCCAAAATGCTACAACAAGAGTACTGATAGGGACTAAAACTAGAGAGCATAGCTCTCCCATATTGGCTTCTTTTCATCGGCTGCCTGTTAAATCCAGAATCAAATTTAAAATCCTTCTCCTCACAAGATCTTAAATAATCAGGTTCCAGCTTATCTTACAGAGCTCATAGTACTGTAGCACCCCAATAGAGCACTTTGATCTCAGACCACTGGTTTACCTGTCGTTCCTAGGGTTTTAAAAGTAAAATGGGAGGCAGAGCCTTCAGCTTTTAGCCCTGTCTTCTATGGAACCAGGTCCCAGTTTGGATTTGGGAGGCAGACAACCTCTCTAGTTTTAAGATTAAAGCTTTCCCTGTTAATAAAGCTTACTGTTTGAATTTTTCCTTAGTTATGCTGCAAAAGACCAATGCTGCTGGGAGCATTTTGTCTTCACTCACCTTTTTTCACTCACTATGTGTTCATACAACACTCTACTTTACCCACATTATTTTAAATCTCTGTCTGTCTTGAGTGTGTCTCTTGCCCTATTTTCCTCTCCTATCTCCAACCAGTCACAGCAGAGTCTGATTCCTTCCTGTTAAAAGGCAGTTTTTCCTTCCTACTGTCACCAAGTGTTTGCTCATTGGGGGGTTATTTTATTGTTGGGGTTTTCTCTGCATTTTTGTGAGGTTTATAACTTAAAATATAAAAAATCTTGAGGCAACTGATTTGGCGCTATAGAAATAAAACTGAATTGAACTGAACTTCTTTCCATCTCACTGACAAGAAGAAAGCAATCCACCATTGTGGCAGGAAACAGCCTCTGCCATCACTGACCATCAAAAATACAGACTCTGTCACCAAACAACTAATAGAGATTAAGTTGGAGATGAAGTAAGTTACCAAGTACAGGGAGGGGGGGTTACTTTGTATATGCACGTTTCCCTTTAAGGCAAATAAATCTTATTAATCTTATTCTTTGTCTCTCTCCGTGTCCACATGACATCCATCTCTGATTCGCTTGCTCCCACAGATCTCTCACTTTGGTCTCCCCGACACATTTGATTGGCCTCTATTTCAGTTTCTAGTGAAAGACAGGCAAATCTATCTCCGTCTTTCACTTTTTAATCACCGTCTCTTGCTCGTTTCCTTGTTCTTTCTTTCTCTCTGACTTAGCCTCTCTGACCCTTTGACTCAGTCAATTGTGCTCCCTGTACCTCGCCCCTTTTCTCTGCTTTGATTCACACGTTTTAATTGCCCATTCTCCCATCTCCGGAATTAATGAAATCTTTAATCATACAAAGATTTATTAAGATTTAGACTGGTGGGAAAAGAATGTCGAACAGGAAGGAAAAATGAAACAATATGTGGTATTTAGCTTCTTGCAGAGAACAGCAGATGTTGATAGCAGTGATTAACCTACAGCCAAATAGCTCAATCGCCCCTCGCTAACAGGAAATAAATCACACACGAACCTCAACAATCTCAAATGAGAAGCATGTTTTTCTCCCTCTGCTTTGTGTATCATTCGCTGTCTAAAGCCTTTGAGATCAACGCTGTGAAGGAAACATGGTAGATCAAAGTCTTTTCCCTCAACCCCCTCTTGCTGCAGTCCTCATGCAGGGAACGACAGATGTGGGTGATGGGTTGACGGCAGAGAAAACAATGCAGTGAAAAAGGTTAGAGTGACATGTGAGGGCATGTTATGACTGCTGCTTTGACTTGACAGTGTAGGGTTAATTATGGATGGCCTCCTCTGTTGGTGAGGGCTTAACATTACAGTTTTTTCTGATTGCTTAAGCACATTTTTTGTAACTATTGGCTAATTTTGCAAAACTCTTCACACAAATAAGAAAACCTGTCACCCAATAATCAAAACATTGTAGTTCTCTTGCAAAAGCAAACACAGCTAGATTAACTCTTCACACCTTCGTAAAAATGGTGTTTCCGTATCAAACAGTACACACAAGCCATCATCTACTAAGCACACAATGCGCCAACTGCACACTGATGGTATGAATACAAAACACATCTGGCTTTTGCTTTCTCTGTGCACAAGGTAGGCTATGTCAGTTTGAGCTCATACTTCTGTCATAGATCCATAAGCATAGAGGGATCCAAACTTCAAGTACTGGTGTTTATTCAAACACATCAAAACAAACACAAGTGTTTATTTCCAAGTATAGGATTATTTGCAATCGCCATAATGACTATATGGGTTACTTGGTCTGCAGTGAACATGCTTCCTCTGCCCCAGCATCTGGTCATCTAGCAATTCTGTAAAGTAACAATTTCAGTATTTTTACATCAATGGTATTGGTGTGTTTCTCATTGGCATATGGCAGTGCTACAAATCTTTGTGCGAAGTGACTGTACTCACCGATTCTCATTTCAAGATGTCCTTATGGTACTTGCTACAGTGTAGCGGCTCGAGTTAGGGTGGACCCGTTGGCCAGCTACCCTCAGGGTCATTCCACGGTTGATTACATGGTCCACTATTGTAGCTCTGATGTCATCAGCAATTCTATTTCTTACTCTTCCTACCCTTCCTCTCCCCCCTTCTCGTCTTCCTCTTGCTCCTCCTTGTCCTTGTCGTCCTCTTCATCCTACTTCTTCACCTCCACGTCCTCTTCCTCGGCCTCCTCTACTTCTCACTCTTTCTGCTCCCTCCATTGTACTCCGCACACACAGCTTACCTGTATTGTAGTGCTTAGGCTGATTGCAAAGTGAACTAATTATCTAAAAAAGTTTTCACATGTGAAAGTGTGCCAGACAGTTGGCAAATTAGTGTTAATGATAGCCATACATGTGTATACTTTTGCTAGGAGTGTGTTGGAAATTTGGTAATTGAGTGTTGTGCAGTGAATTGTGCCTACAGTTTTGCAAAGTGTGTGTTACAAAATTGCAAACTGAGTGCAAAGCAGTTTTTGTGCTTTTAGTTTTGCAAACTCAGTGAGTGGTTTTGCTATAAGTCTGAATAGTTTTAGAGATTGTGCTACAGGAATCACAGTTAGGGTTTAAGCATTCAGAAAAAACTGTAAGTTGCACAGCCTAAGATAGCCTGGCTGCCTTCTGGCTATGTGCGCATTAGGTTCCCTTATGTTTTATTACTGCTCGAGAATGCATCGGGCCGGTGGAGTTCCACTCAGGATTTTCTGACATGGGAAGTTAACAACAGTTTTTTAGCTGATGTTTTATTGCTGACAGATTTTACTAATGGATTACGAGTGAAACACATCCCCTGAGTAACGTGGAGCTGATGTAACTGCTTAACTCGCCCGACTGAAAAGAGGAACCAGAGACTCATGAAGAAACACATCTAATTCCTTCTTTCCTCAGCAATGCGATGACAATCTATTCCCTATAAAATCAGTCCGACATTACGGAGAAACACTTCCACTTCTTTCAGAGGGTGAGATGAGAAGATTGATACCAGTGTCATGGGTACCTTAGCGTAGTGCAAAGCATGAAAGTGTGTGTGTGTGTGTGTGTGTGTGTGTGTGTGTGTGTGTGTGTGTGTGTGTGTGTGGGGGGGGGGGGACGGCTAACTTAGGCGAATCAAAACTCACTAAAACTGAAATATATTAGCACAGAGTTTCCCACACTGAGTCACACAGAGCAGGTATTGTAATACATGCTGTCAGTTTATCTGCACCTGGCAAACTATGTTGAAACAGGCAAAAGCTCTTCCACAGAGGACAGACGTCGATGTTGTTTCCACATACAATAGTTGCCCAGTCAGAGCGTCTCTTACGAAACTAACTATGAATCATATTATTACAATAAAGAGGCCAAATACATGTTTCTGTTGTTTAAATCATTTTTAACTGACTGAAAATGAATTTGATTACTAAATGGCTGTGAACAAGTCTCCAATCCAACACTCATAAGTCATTTACCTTTACTTACATGTACATTTTGTCCCATTAGTTGCTCGGTGAACCTACATGACTGGACTGTTAACTCTTTACCTACTGATGTCTACATTTCAAACCTACCGTGCTATTGAATCAGTAGGTGGTTCAGGTAGACTTTAGAGTGTCAGGTTAATAGCTTAACCTTCCTTGGATTTATTTTCTTAACTTTCTAACTCTTTTGTGTTCATTTCATTTTGTTAATATTGATTAAATATAATATAATATAATATAAAACAATCCTTATACACGAACATCAACTTAAAAGCACAGGTGTAATTTGAGAAACACACTGAGCAAACGGTGCCTGCTAAGTACCTACTGGGGAACAGTCATCTATAGGAACAGGAATATTGAGATACAGCAGCGATAACTTGAAGAAATTGTTTAGGTTGATGTCTGGGCCATTGTAATACCCTCATTTTTTTCTTTTTCAGCTATTCTATTGTAAACGTGCAGCATTGCTTGGGATTATCATACAGTTGTAGGTATCAGACAGGTGGCCTCACATTTGACTAGAATACTTTGGTACAAAGATGGTAAGGTTGGGCGATATGTAAAAAGTTTCCAAACAACAGTCGTCAGTTTAATAACAATGATAGGCGATGTATTCGTGCAGATTTTTTGATGGCACTGTAATCATGCACTGACTGATTGCACACTGGAGGAGAAGGCGCAGATAGAAGTGGACTGTTACCTCAGCGAGGCGGTCGTAGACAGAGAAGAAGATCCGCCGGCTTGGTGGAAAATGCATGAAAAATGTTTCCCATTGATATCACACATGGCATGGAAAGATCTGTGTATACCAGCCACAAGCACCCCATCAGAACACATCTTTAGCACCGCTGGTAATATTGTTAACCACATCCAAAAACCAATCAATCAATCAATCAATATATTTGTCCAGTCACCCAACCCTAGTGCACGGTCTACTCAGTGACTTCAAGGTGCCCAAATCATCACCCCTACGCCACTGTGCTTGACAGCTGGTATGAGGTGTTTGTGGTAAAATGCTGTGATATGCTAGCAAACATCTATACTTTGGTCTCATCTGCTCAGAAGTTGTTGGGAAGTCTTGTTGTTCGATAATATGCAAGTCTGTTAAACCTAAGCCATGCTGCCGTGTTAGTTTTAGAGCGAAGAAGCTTCCTCCTGGCAAACCTTCCAAACAAGCTATACTTGTTTAGTTTTTCCCTTCTTCTTTTTTTCTTTTTGACTCTCCTTTACAATTCAGAGCCATGATGGTGACTGTTGAGAGTTGGTAAACCATCCAGCTACTCATAATGAGCATTATGTTGCCATGTTTGTCAGCCTGAAGCAACTTATGGACACGCAAGTGGAAGAACAGAAATATAAAATCTAAGACAGCCTGTGCTTCTGTTCCAAGGAGATGGTTGCTTTGATGGGTTTTATGTTTCCAATTATGTACGGGTTACACAAACAAGAAACAGAGTATTAATCAGACAGCTTTAGTGATAGGCATATTTATTCAGTGTGTACATGCATCCTTAACACCTAAGTAGGTCACTAGCTTTAAAAAGATGAAGAAAACCCCTGTTTTTACTAATGATTTATGCGCACACGTATATATAAATCAACAGATTATTAACCATTTTCTGTTGACGCACCGTTTCATTCCACACTATAAATTTACATCAAATTGTTCAGTCAGGGATAAGTAAGATATGCCCAGTTTATTTGATTCATTAAAATCGGTGCCTACAAAAGCACCACTGGAGGGTCTGCTGTGTTTTCACAAGACACTGCATATTCATAGGCGTTTGATTGCACAGATGCCATAATTAGCTCGGCCGGGAAAAAGCATTCTGAAGTGGTTCTGCCCGAGTGTATCTATTTAAAAGACCTTGTTTTTGTATTGTTCACAGAGTTTTGGATCGGAATGAAATGATGTCAGGGTGGAGGAAAAAAGCCTGAAACATTTAGTCGATTTACTGTCTCACCCGTCGTGGAAAAAGTTGCTCAAGCCAGAAAAGTAGTGGATTTGTCTCTGTTGTCTGCAGTGTGAGGAGTAATTTGCTACATTTGGGGAAATGTGGGATAATTTTTGCTTTGTCATGGGGAATGCAATGATTCATGCTAAAAGAAGCCCAACATCTGGCCTCATTAATCATTTCTTTTCAAGTCTGGGTTTTCAGGGAATCGTTTTCTATTTTTTTTTCTCAACACATTCTCTCTATCTTTTTCTCCCTCTTTCCCCCACCCCCCCCCCCCGTCTGCACTGCTTGTCATCTGTTGACATTCTGGCATGCCTCATCACCCATATCACTCCTCCCTCTTCATTTGCTCCTTAATTTGTTTAGATGGCAGGAGAAGGAGAAGGGCGAGAAGGAAAGTGACTAAGGTGTGGTAGAAGGATAGAAAAGAAGGATAGAGTGTGGGAAAATGAAGAAGTGGAAAGCTGTAAATCAAGTTTGATGAAATCCATTTAACAGTTAGGGAGTTCCTCATTACTCACTAAGCTCCGAGTGAATGCAGTGACACATCCACATTAATGCCACATGCTACGCTGCCCGGGGCCAACACAACACAACGATAAGAACAGTGTTTTCCATTCACTGTGATGTCAAGCACCCACACGCCACTCGTCACGCATTTACAGCGTTTGGAAATTGCTGCTTTCTGATAAAGTTCCCATGACCACTGTGATTACAGCTGACACATATGTTACTCTTTATTGCATTACTTTCATAATGTTGACTGATTGGGTTACTGAAACTGAAAGATGACACTCCAACTAATTGCAAAGCACTTGGAAGGATGGAAGCATACATTAGGGTAAAGGAGCAGGTCGAAACACATCATAAACTGCAACTGAAATGTCAGTGCTTTCATGAGAAAAGCATTAGTCACTGCAGTTTTCCCTAAAACAGGATATGTTTACACTCAAGAGACAAATTCCCGATGACTAAGCTCCTTTAAACTTGATGAAGCAGTAATTTAATTCAAATCACTGTTTCTTTATTCTTTATTTTTCTCCAAAACTATAATTTCTTTCCAAGCCAGATCACAAGCCAGTGCTTTCATCCTGCTCAGAGGCTCGACAGATCATAGAACATTTCTTTCTAGAGGCCGAGGATGAATTATGTAATCGGTTGCTTAATATAACATACTTGGTGAGAGAACTAAAACAAGAAAGACCCGACTGATGCGATGGCATTCTTCTTCCTCATTTTCTTTCAGATGGTATCTTTAAGAGTCGCCACAGCAGATGATCTGCCTTCATCTGACCCTGTCCTTTGCATCCTCTTCGCTCATGCCAACCCTCTGGATGTCCTCTTTCACTACATCCATGAATTTCCTCTGCAGTCTTACTCTCTTCCTCCTACCTGGGAGCTCCATACTCAATTATTTGCCTCTCTAACTCAACCCGATGTACTCATTTCTAATCTTGTCCATTTAAGTCACTCCCAACAAAAATCTTAGCATCTCCAGCTCTGCCTCCTGTATTTTGTCATTCCCACCATCTGCAAACCTTACATCACAGAAGGTCTCACTATCATTTTGTAAACCTTCCCTTTCAATCTCGCTGCTTCTGTCACAAATCACCCCTGACACTCATCTCCACCCACTCCTGCACTCTCTTCTACACCTCTCTTGCCTGTTGCTTTGGATAGTTGACCCCGTGTATTTAAACTCGTCCACCTCCACTACCTCTACACCTTGCGTCTTCACTGCTACACCTGCCTCCCTCTCAATTACACACATTATCTGTCTCGCTTCTACTGATTTTCATTCATCTTCTCTCCAGGGCATACATTACCACCTCTCCAGGCTCCGTTTCATGTTTCACCCGCTCCCTACTCTTACTACAGATCATCTGCAAACATCATACTGCGTGGACACTCCTCCCTTAGAACAGTAACTTCCGAAAAAACTTGTGTTATGTGACAGGTTCTTTTTATTTTGATGGCTGTTTGTTTGCCAGAAAGATTATGCATAAATAACAAAGCCAAATTTCATGAAACTTGATGGAAAGATGGAGCATACACATTATAATTTGATAAACAGGGAATTAACCTTGATGGATGATGCATTTTCTGAATGTCGCTGCAGTTTTGTTTTGTTTTTTGGCTTGAACAGCTACATTGCAAGGTCAGCAAAAACTGACAGGCAGTAGAGAGTAGAAAGAAAGTGTAATTCACATTTTTTGCGTTACACCCAACTGAATGTAAATGAACAGTGTGTTACTGATTTAAAAATATCTGTAATGTGAGTTGCACATCAACGTGCAAAGTGCAAATAAAGCAGTTCCAGCGAGACAAAGTAGTCTGTCTCAGAATTACAATGCAGCAAGTTTAAGTCCCAGTTTTTTAGTGTGGCATTATTTTGGCACTTTTCTTTGGCACAGAGAAGCTGCAGCTGCAAGGACAAGCTCACTGGCACTTACAAACAAACATATGCTAAACTCACTCACAGCACCATCAGAATATAATCAAGATCTCTGTGGTGCAATCTGGGCACAGTAAAATTTATAAAAGCTGGGAATTGCGACAGAGCTGTCTTTGAAAAGGCCAGTTTAACGTTGAATCTGAAGTCTGGGGCAGCAAAGTGGAAACAAGGTCACAAAGCAATAAGGTTTAGTGAGGTATTTTTGTGCTCTCAAACCACAGTCTTCTTCCAGATGTTTGTAAGATGGTAGAGCTGCGATAACATGAGCATCCAGCTAAAGGGAGTCATTGATGTTATGATTATTAGATAGGAAGCTACACCTAGATTTTTTTGCAGACAGTGATTCAGTTTTTGAAGAAAATACATACTATATATGAACTGGCTAATCCAGCTGACAGGGCAAAGATGAAAAACACATTTCTTACCTCATTTTCCTAATCACTTAACTTGGAAAACATCTTGAGGTGAAGGAAAATCGAGGAGAATTTCTAAGGACTTAGTGCTGTGCAAAGAATCGGACTAGTCTTGCACTAGAATCTTCACAACGCCTGCCACACTAAACACTACATTGTCCAGAAGATGAAATATAAAATATGCATGTTACTTCACCCCATGCGTTCCTCTGGTGAAATATTTTATATACCCTATAAATTAAATACATATTGTTTTCTTTTTTCCTGCTGGTGAAATGACCCAGTGGAACTCCTTTTCCTCTGTTTTGTTGATGCCTTCGTGACTGAAGTAAACTTCTCATTCAGGACTAGAAGATCCTGAATGGATTAATGTTTATCCTAAAGGCTGCCAGTACAACAATGGACATACTGAGTTATGCAAACTGAACCACAATGAACTTTAAATCATGTTTACTATATTTAACACCTTGAGCAAAGCCTAACGTTTGAAGTTCAGCTGTTGGTGCAACAGGCTGAAAATTCAAAGCACATCAGCAACAAACTTATAATTAAGATTCATAAGATTTTCATCACTTTTCAGGTGTGTTATTAATGTTATGTTGCTATGATTTGTGGGATGGCATTGTCTCCTCTCCTTAAATCAAGGATAAGCCAGTGTATCCTGTGGTAAAGGAGCTAATAAAGAAGCTCTGATGTGGCTTTCCTTGGCATTTAGACAATTCAACCAGCCCCTTTTATGGCTACCGTACAAACTTGTGGGGCATTTTGCTCAGTTAGGAACCTTCCTAAGGAAATTTGACTTCTCAGCCACACCCTTGCATCGATGACATATTTTCTTGCTACAGTACATCAACACTTACAAGTATGAAGCAAAATGCATCCCAAAGCGCCTCGGGAGCTGATTTGAGTGATCAGATGTCAGTGCATATCAGTAATCATTTACACTTTTATTTGGGCTGTTTGCTGTATCCACGAGATATATTAAACTACAAACTCACCCATGGAGACACTACACTACACTGCACCATCTACGCATGTGCCCTTTAAGTGGACTCCAAAGAAGAACAGGAATGATCTCTGCTTTTCGTTGTCTGCAGGTGTCGTGTAGCAGCAGTAGAGGTGGGCTGTTACATGTAAATATAGATAGCATCACTGTCAATGTGGGTATTGGAATTGGATCGATACCAGTGTGATAAAATCGATATTTCGTTTCTGCCCTCTAAGTTTAGCATGTGGACCACTGAACTGTGTCAAATACACTTTTTCGGAAATGAAAATATACACGCACTGTGAAAAATGCCTCACCCTTTTGGTTTTTAAGTTGGTTTTATTTATAATCTGTCACACGTTTAAACAACAGAAGTTGACCCAAACTGCTTTAAAGACCTTCCAGGTCTGCATAAAAACTGATTTTTCGAAATACACGAAAATCTGAAAGGCACGTTTTGTTCTGTTAGCTAGCAATTTTGGAGAGTAAAAATCTAAGTGATTTAGCTGCCTTTATAAGTTGAAAGTATCAGTATCAGCGTTGGTATTGGCAATACTAGCCCCATATTTACTTGGTATCAGATCAAATCAAAATGTGCAGTACCGCACAGGACAATGCAGCAGCACTAAAAGGAGGTGAGATGGTGTCTTTGGCCAAGAATGATGTTTAAACCTCTGCTTGGCAATTATTTTCCTGAACAAAGACAGTTACCTCAGTGCCCACTTTTCATTCTGCAAGGTCCTCAGATCTGATATCAGTAACGTCTATAATCTCCACGGACTCAAATTTTAAGCAAGTAATCCTACATAATCCTCAAAGAACAGCAATTCATACACGCCTGCCGATTAGAGAATTTATAATCGCATAGCTCACTGTAAGACATTACCATCGTTTTTTTCACATATGAAAAAGCACATGTTTTTAATGAAACCTGTCTGGAAGCTGTAAAGAAATGCTCAGGTTTCAAACAGAAGCTCTGACAATACAGTCTGTGTGTATAAAAGTGTATGAAAGATGTATTCTTTAAAAATATTACCCTGTTTTCTGTTGGGTATACAGTATAAATATCAAAAATTACTACAAGCATTCCTTATAAATAACAAAAGTCTATTTTAAATCCACTTTGTTGTATATACAACACACAATGACACTAAAACTTAATGTACAGACGAGCACTTAAGACTAAATAGGCTCAGCATCAATACAACCCATTATACTGAAATTACAGCTACACAAAGCAGAGAAGCCCCAAACATACAAATACTCACACATACCCACTCACACAAGAACAGGGAGTCATCCAATTTAGTGAATTTAATGCAGTGTGCTAAACAATAGTCTACATCACAGGGAAATGCGCACAATGAAGCCATACGAAATAACATAATTGTGGTGTGCTTGCCAAACAGGCAAAACAAAAACCCAGTCTCATGCGTGAGTGCTCTATAGACCGACTTCTATTCAGAGGATTTCTGCGCTTCATGGACGTGTCAGAGAGAGATGTCATTAAACTCTCACATACTGACAGCGGCAGCAGCTGAAATGATAAATTATGGGTTTGTCCACTTAGATCTGTAGATTGTCATGAAAACAGCATTAAACAACAAAAACCGGCACTCTTCAAATCGATGAAGATTAGGCCTCAACTTGTAACAGGGCATGGGAGATTACCTGTTTTAAAGATGAACTAAAAATATAAAAACCCTCCACCAAATCAAGGCCAAATCCCAACTGAGCAGTTGTAATTTAGCATGAAAGATCTGTCGGCTTTATACTTCCTTATGTGTGGAGTTTGCATGTTCTCCCTGTGTCTGTGTGGACTTTCTCTGGGTATTCTCCCACAGTCCAAAAACCTGCATGTGATTAGGTTAACTGGTGATTCTAAACTGGCTGTAGGTTTAAAAGGCTGTCTGTCTCTATGTGGCAGCCCTGCGACATACGGGTGTACCCTGCCTTTCATCATGTGACACCTGGGAAAGGCTCCAGACTCCCCGTGACCCTGAATTGGATAAGTGAAAGAAAAAAATTCAGCTTTAGATACTCATTTACACACTCAAAGTGCTTTTATCTACATTGCTCATTCACCCAATTAGACACACATTCATGCAGGCTTTTATATACTCCTAACCACTTTCTAACATTTGCACACACTCACACTCCAGTGGAGGGTTCAGTATCTTGCCCCAGGATACTTCTCCCTCTGTTCAAGAGTCGGGGATCAATTCGCCAACCTTCAGATTGGCAGATGACCCACTCAACCATCTAAGCCCCAGCTGCCTCAGCATGGTGGGCATCACAGTGGTGCTGTGATAAGCAGTCCTGTCTCATAGCAAGAAGCTCCTATAGGTTCAAATCTACTGGCTAGCTGGCCCTCTGTGTGTGGAGTTTGGATCTTTTCTTCCACCTTCCTCCCAAACACATGCCCGCTAGGTGTTGGCTGTAGGTGTGAATGTGATCATGAATGTCTTTATCTGTGTTACCCTGTGACAGACTGGTGTCCTGTCCTGTTTGTACATTGCCTTTCACCCTGTGACAGCTGGGAAAGGCTCTGCCACACCATGACCCTAAATTGGATAAGCACAAGAAAATGGATTCATGGATCAAACCATGTCATTCTGCTCTTTATTCTGTGGGTAACAGAATGAATCTGAAGTCCCTTAGGTCTCTCTGTAGTCTGCTTTTACTGTCTACCTTTGTCTGAAATCCAAAGCATTGTTTCATAGCTCAGGATTCCAAATGATAAGTCAGAGTGAGCCGTGCAATAGTGAAAACCTGAAAACTGGTGTTTATTTAAGTATGTTTAAATGAAATAATGCCAACAACATCATGTTACACGTTTTTATGCTTATGTCTCTTTATTCTGTTTTCTTTTGGTGAAAAACTACTAACTGATTATGGAAAAATAAGGAGAAACTATGCAAAATAGTAATTAATCCCTCATTATGAAAGCTCAAGCGCTACAGAGCCCCTTATCTCCAGCTGGCTTGGACACCGATTCCATAAGGGATTTTGAGCCAATAGTATTGGCAAAGAACAAAAACTACGCTCGAGAAGCTCAAGGACACCCCACTGGCAACCGACATCTAAGAGTTAGCTTGGTTCATCGGGGTCCAGAAAAATAAAGACACGCAGATCAAGGTTTTCTCGGGCCAGTATTGTGTGTATATTCTCCAATTTGAGCTCAGCTAAGATAGAAGATTTTCAGCCTCTTGCTGTTTCATCTGTTCTGTGGGAGAAAAAAAAAACTGAGGGGTTTTGGGGAGGGGGTTAGCGGGGACACTGAATCATCTGGCCTTTGTTGGCCATAAACCTTTGTAAAATTGGGACTCACCCTAACCCTTTATCAAAATGCCAGATGAAAATAGAGGGGAGGGGAGGGGGAGCAAGAAAAACCAACAGATAATAAAGCAACATGAAAGAAGAGAGAACACAGGGCGGAAGGTGGATGGATCTGAATATCTGGGCTGCAGAGTACACTGAAGAAGGGGTGACGCAAGTGGCGTGAGACACAGATTAGAGTAACTGCCATATTTTCTTACTGACTTCTCAGACACGGTGTTTCTAGCATATCTAACTATATCACTCATTCGTACAGTATTACTGCGGCACATGCTCATTCTATGCATGCATCGCAAACATCACATGTTGTGGAGGTGGAGGACAATGTGGAGTGGAGTATTCCTCTCTCTAAGAAGCAGACCCAAGGGTTTGTTCTGGCCTCAGGGAGATCACTCTCCTCATCCTCTCAGGGAGGTACTTTGCCAAAGCAAAGGAGAGGAGTGTATGCCATGTGCAATGCCTTTGTCAGGGTCTTTAAATTTTAGTGAAAAGTGTATGGGTGGCATTTAGTTGTCGTAGAGCCAGAGTTAGAGCTTGGTTTGCATTGCTAGTAGTGATAAAAACATGTTCCCAGTGGGTGTGGAACTCTACCACAGCTGCTCTTTGTCCCTTTTACTCTTCATAACTTTTCTAGAATTTCTAGGTGCAGTAGAGGGGTAGTTTGCAGCTGGGGGCAAATGAAAATCAGCCCCTCCAAAGACAGGACTGCCTGCTGCTGTTGGCTCAAGTGGGGGAGTTCACATACCCTTGGGTCATGTTGTTGAGTGGGAGAAGATTGGAGCAAGAGATATGCAGGCAGATCAGTTCTCTGCTGGAGACAGAGAACCACAAGTGTTAAACCTAAAGGCAAAATCAGTTTATGATCTGCATTCTTACATTCACCTATGGATGCAAACTGTGAACAGGGACTCAAAGATTAATACTGGCGGTACAAATGATGGAAATAAGCTTCCTCGAAAGCGTGTCAGGTTTCACATTTAGAGAGGCTTGAGGTGCCTGGACAGTCTGCTTCTCAGAGTAAAGTTAGTATTCCTCTGAATGGAAAGGAAGCAGCAGATTCCTGCCAGCTGAGGTGTCTTTGGCATGTCTAAGTGGGAACAGGCACCCAGGGCAGATTCATCCAGCAAAGAGGTAAAGGCAGTGGTGACAGAGAGAGCTCTGGGCAGCTCTTCTTAGACTGCTTCTCCTGGAACAAGGACCACGATAAGTGGTATGAAATCATGTTTGGAGTGAGGTCTGTGGATGATTTTCTTTTTTTTTTTTTAAACACAGCTGTTCTTTTAATTGTATATTAATAGGATGCCTCTATAGATTTGTCAGTAACATCGATTTTTATTACTATTTCACTAATTCCAGATGAATTCAGTTAAAGTATTACATCCTACTGGCTTTAATAATCCCTTAATCTTACCTCCAGCACCAATAGGTGCTGATAAAGCTTATAAATACAGTTCAGTGGCTGTTGGATGGGCAGCCTTTTTATTGATTGTCATCACCAGGCAATACATAAAACAGAGCACCAAATTTAAATTTGTTCATGACCAAATACATTTTCATTAAGTTTAGATTGCATTAAGTACAAGTTCATGAATGTTAGCATGCTAAAGTAGGATATTGTTGCATACGGTTAGGAAGCAGAATGTGACAATAATTTCACCCACTGATTCAGTAGCTTTTAAAACCACCTTTAGTAGCAATAATTTGTAGTTATTATTTTCTGTATGACGGGTATTATTTTAGGTTACGCACAGCTCTCTTAAGGTCCCACTACAGTATTTCAGTCAGGCTGAGATTTGGCCATTTCATATGACTGTATGCTAGAGAATCACAAAGCCGCTGACATAGCTGCAGATGGTCTCTCCTTTAATTTTTTAAAGACGTGAGCAATAAAAAATAATGAGTTGGCTGATGGATTCATGAAGCGACTCATTTTTAATCAAAATTTGACCAATGAAATTGACTTGATTTATTTTAGTTTCTAAAAATTTACCAATATCAGGGAAGTAAGGTTAGTTCATGTACAGCGAGACACGAGTTAGGCGAGTCAGAGCAGGCATCAAAAGATATACTGGAAGAATAAAAATGCATACAGATATTTCAAAAAAGATGTAAAAACTAAGTTACAATAACAAAAACAGCAAGCCAGTATTTAATATTTTGACAATCATGTTTTATAAGTGATAAATCGAAAAAAACAATTAAATGGGCAACATGAAAATCTCCTGCAGGCTGTCACCATGATTAGAGCCCTTGGTTCTTTCCTCTTTCCTAATGACTCAAGAGTCAGAATTATTAGAGAACCAGTGCTTTTAATTAACTTGCTCTTCCTGCTCCTATCATATTCATCAGCACTGTAACCCTAATGTGCAACATTAACACTGTAGATTGCATTAAGACACCCAACAGAAAGTGTGTCAGTGTTTGCTTGTGTAGAAGAGGGTGAGAGAAATATATACGAAATGGAGCCGGAGAGCGTTTTTAAAACTCGTGGTTTGGGCTGTGTAAACAGACAAATTCACAAATTTGTAAGTGTCAATAACTTTCTGTAGAATGATTCTCTCTCTGTATATATATATATCTCCTATCAGACATGTAACTTTAACTACAGCACAGTTGCCAAGTCTGAAAAAAGTTGCTCTTTTTTTTTCCCTCCTCGCTTCACGCTACTCTGAGTTTGAGCTTGCCTGAACAGCTTGGCGTGCATCTCTGTGATACATTCCATCTTCCAACGGCTCCGGAAGATCATAAGAAGGATTTCCTCCATGATTTATTACTGACAAATTGTTAGTATGGAGGTAATATGAGGCAGACACAGAAAGTAGCATTATTCAGATTACTGTGCAATTTGTAGCACCCTGTCGTACCCTTAATATAAAGAAATTGTAAGATTTTTTTGACTTATCCTGCTTTGTTTTGTTTTGTTTTTTACCCTTTTTTTTACTTTCAGTATGTGGTGGAAATGTGTAATACTAAGATTTGCAGGTGAAGGATCAGAAATATGGTTAAACGGATCCTACATCTGCACAATGAAGTAGAAGGGAAGAGAATGAAAGAGGAAAAGCTGTATCGCTGTATGAAAGCTCATAGTATTCATAGCATGAATGCCTCGGGCAAGAGAAAGAATTACATTGGGAGGGAATGAATCTCAGGCTTTTCTTGCATTAAATGAGAAAAACAACAACAAAAACATATTACAACTGACTTATGGTTGACTAATAAAGTGCAGAGCTGCACTGGAAAGAACAACTTAGTGAGTATTAGCAATTTAATGACCCTGTATTCTAAATTATGTCCAGTGTCATTCACAGGAAAATAAACACAAAGCTTATTATAGCCGAATTTGGAAAATTAAATGTAAACCATCATTCAGTTAGTCAGCGGTAAGGTCAGTTATTAATCACAAGCTTTAGATTTAAATAACATTTCAGCAAAGAAAGCAGCAGCAGGACTTTGCAGTCATCGCCATGTTTCTGAAAAGCTGAGCTCGAAGTCTAAAAGCCACGTTTCCTAAAACTAAGTAGCTCAGAAATATAAAGGAGCAACATTCAGAGCAACCTCTGTTGGACTAGAGCACCAGGATCTTTTAATCGATGCACCTCACCTGTCGCTTTTCCTTATATTTGTTTAGAACAGGTTACTCAAGTTGTGCACGTTAGACACAGACTGAGTAACCTTATCTTCACTTCACCATTGTCTCTTGTCCGTTGTGTCCATTTCCTTGTGACACACACACTCACACACACAGTGAAACAGACAGAGAAGCAGGGAAACAGCAGTGGTGAAAGTAGTTCTAGTTGTCCCTGGTGAAAGTACCTTTCTTTGCTAAGGACATCATTACTACATCTTTACAGAGTGAATAGTTGCTTGCTGAGGCCTGTACCATGAAGCAAGTTCACCATACCCCGGCTATCTTTCTGTTATCTGGATTCACTTACCCTGACACTGCCATTAATGATAAGTTGTCAGAGGAAGCTGGTTATCAACTTGCTGAGTTAACCCAGAGCTTCCTGGTGCACGTTCACATGAAAGGGCCAGTGTTGGCAGTATCTGACCAATCGCAGTTATCGTCAAGTGTATTTGCAGGAGAGTGGCCGATCTTTCAAAGGAGGATGGAAGTGTGGGACGAGGGAAGGCTGAAGAGGTTAAACACACAAAGCAAAGACTAAAAGCTACACGGCAGGGTGTTTGAGAGGAGAAGCATTGTAGAGTAATAAAAAGTTTGAGCTTTGGTCAGGAAGACTGGAAAAGAGTTACTGTGTTAATAAAGTTTAATCTATTTGAAGCTTGGAAAGAGAGCCGGTAAAAACGGCAACTCTGTAAGTTTACAGACTGCTCAATATCACAGCTCTAGCATTAAGATAGAATACTGTGGATTATTGAGTATTGGAGTATTTCATTTAATTAATGGTAAAAAGAGTGTTTTAGTTTTTTCAGCTGGTACGTCTGTGGTGTTTTAAAAGTCTGATAGTAAGAAATAATTATAAAACGTAGACTTGGTCTACATGCGAATATGATAAGCAAAGATAGCAAAGGTACAAATCTTTTTAAAGTTTTAAAGCAGCCAAACAATCTATAAATATCTATATTAAAATGCTCATAACAAGGCACTTTTAAGTAATTTTGGACCCTGGACTCGCTGTACAGAGGTCCAAGGAATGGTGACACTATTTTCTTGAGAACTCAACTGGGGTTAATCCTGAAGTCACCTGGAAAAGATGAAATCCTGCTTCACAGTACAGGCTTCTGCTGCAGTAATACCATATACATTGTCTCATAAAGAAGGTTTAAAATCAGAGGGCCAATTTCAAAAGATGTATGTCCTTCATATCCGTTACATTATGCCCTGGCCAAGGGGAAACCAGAGCACAACACAGAAGAAGTGACTCCCCTGCTTCCCATTTCTGAGTCTAGAACGCTGCCACTGTGAAATCTGCTCTCCAAACAATTTTAGCTTATTTATCAGTTTTCTGATAGAAAAACATCCGAGTGGGAAAGGACAAAATGACCAGTTATTACAACCTGCAATAAAATAAAAAAATAAACACAAACATTAACATACACGGGTATTTTTGAAAATGCAGATTTTTGTGTTTAGGTGTGGACGAAGAAAACGGAGATTAAGTCACGCAATGCCAAAGGTGTGCACAGTTTTTCACTTCACGCTGTGCCCCACGTTATTGTTTACATGAGATAAATTTCTATAATAAAAAATACTGTTGCTGTTAATCTTACTATCTGCAGTTTTTAGATGCTTGCATATACACACGCAGTTACTGTCCCCAATTAGAAAGACAGAGGAGTCCGAGTGAACTTCGGACGTGGCTTCTACATTTAACACAGACGCTCTCACAACCCAAATCTCGATGTCGGTTTTGAGTGAATTTCATTTAAAAAAAATTACATTTATGATTGCTGTATGCATTTTGTTCATTCCTAAGTTGTGAGCCAAAAATAGTCTTTAATTATTAACATTTGAAATGATGAAGGCACTTGAAAAGTAACACAAAATAAGCTACCTTTTCAGAAAAGTTAAGTTTTTGGTGTTTACATGTGGATGGAGAGATTTTTTCAAAACTGGAGGTGTGGATGGGATTAAAACCCCCCGGAACAAAAACGGAAAATCTCTGTTTTCAAAAATACCTGTGTATGTGTGGAAGTAGCCTAAGACCATCAAAAAAAAAAAAAAAAAGATTCCCAAGATTCAAAACCACTTTTACTGCTGGGTGTGTGTTGCCAGGAGGGAGAGTCAAGCGTCTTGTCAGGCTTGAGTTTCAAGGTGGTTCCTCCAGTCTTTCACCTATAGATCTTACGTAATTGGGAAATTAGCTCTAACTGTAGGGTTTAACTAATAGGAACAAAGGCAAAACAAGTACCTTCCAACAAAACGTCACTTGGAAGCTTGTTTCCACTACTAATTTTCTTCTTTTGTCTGTCTGACAGTTAAAGTTACAGGTTAGTATCTCAAAATTTGATCTAGACAGTGGTTGAAAAACATTTCCATGAGTAACAGTAGAGGATGTGGTATTTTTTGCTAGATGCTAGCATTAGCTTGCTAACATGGTCACATCTTATAATATTTACTTATAATATAATATTACTATAATAATAATAATAAATATTTTATTATTATTATTATTATGTATTTATTTATTATACTAATAAACCTTGCTTAAAACTTACTTCTAAAATATAATAGTAAGTACTTACTGTGTTCTGTATCTTAGCATTTTAGCATGCTAATGGGAATTTTATAATGTTTTCAAAGCCAATTGTAGACATTTTATTTGTTATTATTATGTCTATGGATCTAGCTGAAATGTTAGATTTATCAAAAAGTTTGCAGACATTTTTATGAAAAGCAAATATTCAATTCAATTGAGTTTTTTTTATTTAGCACCACACCACAACAGAAGTCGCCTCAAGGTGCTTTATATTGTAAAGTAAAGACCTAACAATACTCAGAGTGACGAGGATTTATCACCTGCCTCAACAGCGATGAGCAAAACAAAACAAACAAAAACCATATTTCTACATTACTGGGACAAATATTCTTAGACATGGTCAGATGCCAGGTGCAACATCACCCTACTGTGTCTCACAGCTAGCAAACTAAAAGTGAAGTTTTACATATTTGTGGCACATCAAGGTTTTGCCGCCTAATAGTTAAGCAGGTACAAGCTGACCTACATGCGGTAAATAGAGCAGTTCTTTGAATCAGCTATTAATCAAAGTGAGTCCTTACAAACTACTGTTGTGCTGCACAGTTAGACGAGACTAAAGGCAAACACTGTATGCATCATGTCGGCGTTATAGTCCTACTGAGGATCTGTTTTTGAGTTTCTCCCAGGTAGGAGGTCCCTCAGGTTTCTCTCTGCATTACTTCTGCGGGAAGATGATACGTAACGCTTCATCTCTTCCCGTCTTCCTACCTGTCTTGATATGCCAGCTACAAGCAACTGTATCCATTTACTGTAACTGTCTGTCAACGAGTTGGCCCACCTGCTTTCTAGTGTCTTTTTAAAACAGGAATCACGGCTTTTTTCACTTGAAATGAATTCATTTCACCCATACTGGACTCGTGCCACTGCACACCGTGCTATGGGCTGTTGGTTTGTTATTGTTTCACTCAGCTGTTATTTTTTTGGGGGGTGGGGGGGTGAACCTTGCTAAGGAATGGTGCATTTGCACAAGTGCTGTCAAAATGCATGACGGTTAGTCGTCACAAATGTGTGGGTGGGCATGTGAAAAATGAATGGCATTTTGAGTGAATGCACTCTGTTGTGCATAAGTTTGTATCAACACAAGGAAATGTCCTGAAATGTTGTTCTAACCTTGCGCTCCAGATGTTTTCATTTGGTATTCAACAGACTTTAATATTGACTGACTCCGAACTGCCAAAACACATCAGAGTGATAATGCACATTGCAGTAGGCTACACTGTACTCAGTTCCCAGATGAGGCACATTTTCCCATGTTTTTTTTTTTTATGCTGGTGGAAATATCTCTGATGCTGACAAGCTGAAAGATCGGAGGTCTCTCCTGTTAAGTAGTACAAAAGGTCGCTCTTTGTTTCCTTCTATTCTTCCTGCTTTCCATCACCTTCTAGCCCCTCAGTATAGAAATTTGGATTTCTTTGATTATGTAAGTTTAACACTGCACTCTCAGTTTTGCTTTGACTAGTTTATTTTGTAGATTTCTCCGTCTTATGAACCTTTCTTAACAATGCATATACACCTTTTGGTATCTGTAAAGACTATCAGAGGAAAAGAAGAGTCAGAAAAGGTAACACAACTCATTAATAGAGTTAAACTTTATACTGGATATTCATCTTCGTCAGTTACATCTCTTCTGAAGTGGAGCTTGTTTACCAGCTCTTAGAGAGTAGTGACAAATGAGGCAAGTCAGACAGTCAGCATAAAAACCTCAAACATTTCACCTCTGCTGAACCTGATTTACTCTCATTAACCTAACTTCCTCCCTCAGCGGCTTTCAGCTGTCTTTGACCCCATACCTTCAGCCTCCTGCTTTCCAGAAAACATGTCCTCATTTCTGGCTCCCCGATGCCTGAAACATCAACCTGTGAAACCGATTCCTAAACGGCAATGTTAATGTGTGACTGCGATTTTAATGACTTGTTACACTGAGAGAATAATGTGGCCATCGTGAATGTTTGATCTCGACAAAGCTACAGCATTTGGGTTAAATGAACCAAATATGCTAATCTTAGTAGCCGTAATTTGCAAGGACATTATTATAAAGCATTAATCTGTGTTTTTCCTTTTTAAGAATATCGAAGTCTGAATATTTTTCTATCCAAAAGATAGGAAAATTGTTATTTTACCAAAGTGAATTGTACACTTTTTTCCCACTTTTTTCTGTGTATTTATTCCACCACCCACTGACACAGGAATGGGGAGCAATTCAAAAGATGGGTAACCTCTGAGATAAAAAACTTGGTATACCAGCTGATAAAATGTGTGGTAATCATGAAATAGAAACACGTTTAACCACAAAACTAAGCCCGTCAAACTGTTTGTATATATTATAGAAAAACATTTCAAGCCACGCAGAATGTTTCTGATGCATTTTTGAGGTCTTAAAAATCTCGTTGACTCTTGTTGCAAATAAACAAACAAACATGATTTTCACTTTCTGAAATATAGAACTGATCTTTTGGTATTGGACCAGCACACAGTTTAAAGCCACATTTTGAAATACTCACAACACTGAATGTTTGTTTTTGCTCATGGAAACAAATTGTTCCATTTTGACATTCTTGAAAGAGTAAAAAAATCTAACTGAGCATCTGCAGAGAAATGGTTTCAGTCAGAGCTCATCACAGTTCAGAAGCAGCTTCAGTGGAGGTTACACATGATCTTCTTATGGCCTCTGACAGTGGAATCATCTCTGTGCTTGTCCTGCTAGACCTCAGTGCAGCGTTTGATACTGCTGACCATAATGTTTCAGAACATGCTGCAGGTAATAAGGTACTGCACTGCAGTGATTTGAATCACTGAATCATATCTACTATTTTCAATTCCATTAACATTGTATGTTTCCCATAGGCAGTATTAGAAAGAGTAGCATACATGTTCAGTGCAGATGGTTCCCGACTTTATCTATCCTTGAAACCAGATGACACACATGAATTAGCTAAATTAGTTAATTTCCTGCTTCTAAAGTTGATAAAACATGGGTACATGAGATAACTTTTGGATACAGTTTGGATTTGGGAAGCAGAAACCAAATCCATCAGGCTTAAAACTTCTCTTTTTGATAAAGACTGAATCAGGTGAGCCTGAATCCTCTTTTGGTTAAGCTGTAATTGGCCTATGCTTCTGGGGGCTTCCCATGTTCCTTTTTCACTCACCTCTTTCCACTCATTATTTACAATATATATTATATACAGGGGCCAGTAGTTATTATTAATCTCTGGCTCTCTTCCACAGTGTGTCTTTTATCCTGTCTTCCTCCTTTCACCCCCAATTGATCGTGGCAGATGGCTACCTCTTCTCTAAGCCTGATTCTGCTGGAGGTTTCGTCCTGTTAAAAGGGAGTTTTTCCTTCCCACTGTCACCAGGTTCCTGCTCATAGGGTTTCTGATTGTTGGGGTTTTGTCTCTATTATTATAGGGTCTTTAAAATATGAAGCACCTTGAGTTGACTGGAATAAAGAAAACTGATTTGATTTAAAATGAAAATGACAGCAACAGTGTCCTTATTCAGAGGTTGTGGTCAATCACCATTCACTGAGGAGACTGTAATCTGACACCAGTTTAATCCCACATACGTCTGTTTTCTTTATTTCTACTTCTTTGTTTGATATTGACTCTGGTTTTCAATTGTGGTTTGGCTTCTTTATTGGTGATTTTCCTGCATTACGGACACACAACACATTTTACCAAGATATATATCAATTTCATTGTTATACTGACCACAAATAGGGCAATAAGTATCCATTTCTTCTTCTTCTTCTGGCTGCTTTTTCAGTTGTTACCACAGAGGATCATCTGCATCCATCTCACCCTGTCATACCAACCCTCTGCATGTCATGTCCTCCTTCACTACATTCATGAATCTTCTCTGTGGTCTTACTGTTTCCCTCCAGCCTGGCAGCAGCTTCATAACTTCCACATTAACTATCCCTCGTCTGCACATATCTAAACCATCTCACCCATGCCCCTCTAACTTTGTGTCCATACAGCTCAGCCCAAGCTGTCATTCTGTTACAGAGATTTCTTTTTCCCCCATTTTGTTTTAACAAAAAGAAAAAAACAACATTTAAACAGCTCAACACACACCCGACAATGAGCAACACCACCCCCTCGACAGTCCTACTACACAGTCAACAAAACCACAAAGGGTTAGAGTAAGCAGTAATAACAAATAAATGCTATAGTAATAATAATAATTAATCAAATAAAACAGGGGAAAAATGCATCATCTCAGTCTACTATCTATATGTCTTTTTAGGGTATCCAATAAACAGCGATAATAATGTGTTTTACAGAGTGGGCAGAGGACTTCCACTCAGCAAAACTGTTTCCTTTCAGAAGCACATTTTTCAAGTCCAAGATAGTTTAATAAGAGTAACCAGACCCTCAGGAATGACTCATAATTTCCTTTTATAGTAGCATACAATCTTTCATGCAGGAGGATATTAACAATTTTCCCAGTACCAAAGGTGGGGAAACTTTGATCCAGTTGTGTAAGTTACACTTTCTTGCAATTACAAGGAGCTTCTCCAGCGGTCTGTAATGTGGTGCAGGTAGGTGGAACTCTCTGGAGCGCAGGCCTGAGAGGAAAACACCAGGACCTTTTTACATTTTTATTTAAAGTATTCCACTAAGTTCCTCTGAGACAAATGTCCAGAACCTGAAAATTAATTTTCACTCCCAGAAGGAATGAAAATATGTTCCCCTATCAGAATGGCACTTAATGCACGGTGGAGAAAGGGAGCGATTTATCTTGTGCAAAACAACAGGAGTGATAGGCAGCCTGTGAAGAATCTGCTACTGAGTCTGTCTCGGTCCACTCTATGTAAGGGTGGATTGGATCAAGGCTACAGCCCCCCCACAGTTGCCTTCTATATATGCTATATGTAAATCATTTTTCTAATTTATGGGCAAACTTTGCATAAATTAGAAGTACAGTGCCAAGGAGTGAATTGCATTTTGATGGTTAACAGAAATGGAGGTGACATGAGAAGATTAGGTATGAATTGTGTCCACCCTGGTCACTCTCAAGAAAATCTGAGCATCTTCGACTCTGTGACTTGTCTTTTTGTCATTTGTAAAACGTCCTGTCCTTCATCCTGCCTGTACTCTTCTTCACCTACTGTGCAATATCAGCTGCTTTTGATGGGCGATCCCTGATCTTCAAACTCATCCACCTTCATAACGTCTTTTCCTTTTGTCTTCATTGTTACTGTCTTGCTTCAACTGGTTTTATTCCTCTTCTCTGCAGTGAACAGTTTGTGTCCACCTAGGTAAACAAATAGATCACATATCGTGACTATTTCCAGTACTAAGTGGATTTCTCAGAACAATGCCATATCCAGCACATAGAGAGAAACACAAACATCCATAGTCCTACTTTTCACTATGGTAATTTCAAATTGACTGCTCTTTAAGCTATTTTTTTGGCCTCTACAAACTGGTAAATCACCAAACTTGTTTGCGAGGTGACTCATAAACTTTCTCCTCCCGTTGTTAGCTACAGGGCAGCAAAAGTCTAAAAGAGAGAGCTCAGTAGTCTAGGGCTTAATGCTGCTTTAAGATTAAGCAATTAAGACACTTGGATGAAGATAATGAAAAAGCAAGCGCTGATTGCATCTTCGTCTGCCATCCTGCATTAAAGTCAGACGTGCTACAGCCTCATCATCACACCCTTTCATTTCACCTTGCCAGATTAAGTACTCACATTGTTTTATTTGTAATGAACAGAGGATCAAAACAGGGGTGAGTGAAATTACGATAGCTCTAAAAATATACATATTTGGGTAATCTGACCCTTTAACTCTATTGGTGTAGGCCAACAGAGTTACTACAGGCCTAATCTAACACAACACAAAACTACTCAGATTAAACACAGTGACATATAAACTGTCTCTCTTTTACTTTTTCTGTCCAATCCTACGTACCCGTGTTTATACATGTGTGTGTCTGGAAGTTCTAACTTGGTTGGCACCCAGGTCCCAGCTGTCGCAGTACAGAGAATCTGTGCCAAGCCGGATACCCATAGGGCACAGTGAAGCCAGAGGCTGCCAGCTGGCCCACCACTCCCAGCCCTCAATGACTCACACACACACATACACAATCCTCACACTCAAAACCTCTTCCACAGACCTCTCAAACTCACCCACTTCCCCCTCCTCAACACACACATTTAGACGCACTCGGGATGGGCAAACATCCAAATCTTGGCATGTCGGAGCCGTAAAGGCGACAGGAGTGTCAACAACATCATGCTGCCGATACATAATCCTGAGTACACCAGCACAGTCACATAGCCTCAATCAATAAATCAGTCCCCTCACTCAACACGTCTTAAGGAAAAAGAGGCGGGGCAATTGCTGCTGGGACATGAAGTGATGTCATTTTTAATTATGGCGCTCTATTTATTACGGTAATGCGAGATCATAATAGCTGAGATTAAGAGGCTGACTTGGAGATAAATGCGAGAGTGTAATGTTCGAGACAGAATGTAGGCCAGCGAGACAATCAAGACATTGAGCTGTAGCTGAAGGATAAGAGCTGAGTGTGACTTTTGTTCCCCAAATTGTTGTTTATTCACTGTTTTGTTGCCATAGATCTTAAACTGCCCATTCATATTGAAATGGTTATTGTTCAGAGCTATTTCGGCCTACACATTATGCAAATCTCGGGAAGGCCAATCAGCTGAAAATGCTCCACAGTGCTGGTTCTTAGAAATGGAAGAATACTTGTCATCACGGGTTATTGTGGATGGGAGGAAGAAAGCTCAGTGTGTTTGTTTGGTGCGAGGTCATCGTCTGAGGTGTGGACGGGATGTCATTTTTTCCTTTAGCTCGTGTCACTTTGTTCCAATCTGTGCCTGGAAGTGCTCACAAGAATATACCGAAACACACATCCATGCATATCTTGTGCCAACCTATGCACGCACGCACACAATATCAAAAATGCATATGGTGGAAAACAGATACTCCTACTTCACCCATACATGCAGGCAAGAAAGACAACACTACGACTGCATATGCAAAATACACCCAGTCCCTGCAGCTCTGCTCAATTCTGACTCACTGACTCATATGCTGAGTGCAACATCAGATCAGTCAGTGCAAGGGTTTTGCCGAAATTGAATTTCCAAAAACACTGCATAACAAAAGCACTGCAAATATACATGCATACTGTATAACATCTGTATATATAGAAAGATGTATTGTGTGGGTTATTGCAAATAATAATAATAATAATAATACATATTGTTCATCTGTATGCCTTTGCAAAGAAAATGCAGCTTATAGAGATATAAGCTAGCTAGGCAGAACCTTCATTATAATTCTACTGTTTTTTCAGTGCTCACTGATATGTTGCTATTACAGCCTGATAACAACCAATCCGGTAGATTTTAAATTGTTGCCATAAGGAAACCACTGGTCTTGTTGCATCACAAAGCCCATGTAGGGGGCATAATCTTAATACAAAACATCACAATCGTTGTTTGTTTTTGCTTTAACAAATCTATATGAGTGTCTTCTAGTTTGGCACACCTAACACATTGCAAACAATGATATATATATATATATATATATATATATATATATATATATATATATATATATATATATATATATATATATATG
Source organism: Rhamphochromis sp. 'chilingali' (assembly GCF_963969265.1). NCBI lineage: Eukaryota > Metazoa > Chordata > Actinopteri > Cichliformes > Cichlidae > Rhamphochromis > Rhamphochromis sp. 'chilingali'. The sequence continues at coordinate 25,628,761 of NC_137944.1, forward strand.
TATATAACCAGTGTCGGGTGTAATGCTTTCCCAAAGGCATTAATGTAATCACATTGCATTTCTTGTAACCTAGCAATGCAACAAGTTACTGTACTAAATTAAAAAAAACATATTAAAGTGATAATTATGCTATATTGCGTTATAAAGGTTCTTCGGTTGTCTTCATGCCAGGTGGACAGTGTCTTGAAGAACTCAGAATGATATCCACCTCTAAAATTTGACATCATTGGCCATTTCTGGGTCTTAACTCCTCTTCAGTTCCCAAACTCAAACAAACTGTGGCATCTCTGAGAGTTAAAACTGTCTGAAACAGCAGTGGGGGAAAAACTACAGTAACCAAGAACTTAATCACAAGCACTACACTCAAGCTAGGTAGCACTCTGCTTTACTTTCAAAACTACTTCAGTCTTTGTGGGTATGGATTCTACAAGATGTTGGAAATATTTACCTGAGAATCTGCTCAGTGTCGACATAATTCATGTTGTAACTCTAACTTTGTCATACTACCACATCTTAAAGAGCCAGTAAATGGTGAGGGCACCGAAGCTTACCAAACCCACTGCCATGTTCATGAGAACAGTGTTTAAATGACAGTTAATCTATCGCTTGGTGCAACAGTATAATGGAAGTAGCTCAAAAGTTACATGTGGATGCACGTGGTCACCAACAAGAGGCTGTGGCATTCAACCAAGAATTACAGCTATTAAGGAAATATTGCTAAAACCGCTACTCAACACCACCACCAGCCCAAACTGTTGACACAAAGGAGGTTGGGTCCATGCAGCTGATGCCAAATCCCAACCCTCGACAGATATTAAGGTTCATTTCTCCAGACTAAAGTAAGGTTTGGTTAAAATGTGCCCACTGCAGCTTCAGATAAGAGTGGAACTTGATGTGCTTTCCTTCTTTTGAGGTCCATCAAGGTTTAACAAGGTGCTCATTCTGAGTTAGCTTTCTGCCAGCTGTAAAACAAACAGATAAAACATAACCAGCCACTGCAGACATTCTCTACTGTGTGTCTGTGTCCAGCCCTCCTGCATGCTCTCCTCAGGCAGCAGTCTCACTCATTTCTCCTACTGTGTGCCAAAGTGCAATTTTTGGACAATGTCACAATCATATTATTGTGACATTTACTGATGTGCAGACTTGAAAACAGCTTTAGAAATTAATAACAATATATTTTTGGTTATCATCTTTGGCAACGAAATGCCACAAAGACAAAGAGACCCTTTCTGCTATGACTCAGAGAAACTGAGCTTCATTTCGTACATGAACTTCTGACAATTTCAAGAAATTTCAGCACTGTTGGATAATCTTACATGCTGCGCACAGCAGGAAATTGTTCGTCTTGCATGCAGTCACATTGCTGGAAAATTTCTGTATGGAACCAGCATGCATGAGGCAGGACACAGGCTAGCACTGAATATACTTAACTATTACCTGCAATATTAGAACATCACAGAGCACCACGTCATATGGACTTTATACGAGCAAGCTGAGAGCTAAAGGCTAGTTAATGTTCTCTCATGCGCCTCTGCCAGCAAGCCTAATTCCAAGAAATGTTCAGTGCATATGCACTTCCAACTTGACAGAGTAATCATAAATTTAGTGCCGTTTAGGATCGGTGAGTGCCAAAACAAGATAAAAACGTTTATGAGAATAATACTGTGAATATACCTGCCTGAGAATTTAGAGATTTTATTTTAATCGGATCCACAGTTGACCAGAACCCACGTCCAAGGTTGCACAACAAGGTAGGAGGAGAATTTGTTTTGTTCCAAACATCTATCTATTACCTGCAGCTGTCATGATATTAGTATAGAAATATGCAAAAGGGTCCAATTTTCTCTGAAAATAAAATGCGATTGTACAAGAGAAAATGGAAAACATGAAAACACCACGAATAAATAAATAACTGGATAAAACGTTTCCTCATGTGGTGGCTTTACTTGGATTTAGAAAGCTGGCCATATGTGTTTCAATTTCTACTAATCATCAGCCTGAATACAAATATGCCCCGTCATATTTGTTATGTTTAATTGCTTCTTTCTTAGTAACAATTCTGGTAAGAGAGCAATTTAGGACACTGATGTTAATCATTTACCAGGACACTGGAAATACCCTGACATCAAATATTTCTTGCCAAGGTGGGGAAAATGTGGAACAGTAAGCCTTTAAATTAATATTGACTCATACAGACAGTGGATGAAAGCAATGAGGCCATCAAGCAAGCCTACACTTTAAACCCCTTAGGATACCCACACCACCACCCATTTTACTGTCCCAGTTCTGTTGCACAGTGAAAACAGGAATAGACGATTTCTCACCAAAGGCACCACGTTACATCATTTCTTCTGTTCTGTGTTTTTGTTCTTTTTTGTTTTTCTTTCCCCCTCTACATGGTATCATTTCACAGCGAAGTTGTCAAGCCAGTCACTCAGAAACCCGACAGATCAAGGCCCAGCAGTGTGAAATGTGTCGGCCATTTTGGCTCCGTCAGAACTGGTGGCACAGAGAGCAACAGCTCATTAGAAGGCAAGTGTGACAGAGCCTCTCTCCCCACTGGGTTCAACTTTCTCACCCAAACAGAGGGGGAGAGCAGAGGGAGAGGAGGAGAGAGGCAGATGGCGCAGAAATAGAAAGAGGAGCTGGAGCGGGAGGAGGGCTGGAGGGAAAGCGAAAGCGAAAAAGAGGGGGATAGATGGGAGAGAGAGGGCAAGCTGGGAACAGGAAACGTGCCGGCGGATATCATTAGGGTCGGGCGCAGGGCTGTTTAACGAGCAAGCTCACAGCACCCCTCCATCCTCTGTGGCGCCTGCTGGCTGGAGGCCCCCAGGTTCTGGCTACCCAGTAGGGGCTCTGGCATGTTCCATCTCGGCTGAAGGGGAGTTTGGTGGGGAGCTCAGGTTGAGGATTTATTTTCTCTCACAACCTGTGGAGCACATTGACACATGTTTTCACAGACTTAAAAAAAAAGAAGAAGACAAGAAACATTCACTGAGGTTCACACACACATCCTCAGGGAGGAGAGATTCCCCACATGTGCATTCTGTCTCCCCCCCATTCACGTCGGAGGTATAACTGACACCACCTGAGACATAAACACAGTGGTAATAATCCTGGATTCTCCTTGATGTTGAGCGGCGGGTGCGCACAGCTGTGCGAGGTGCTGGGAAAAGCCATCAGGCAGCAGGTATTAGCTGTTGCCTTTTCAACTGTTTCACCGTGGTGCCACCATGGAGACTGACCAGAAAACACTTCCCTGTAGACCTCTATTAGGAGCCATTTCTTGTTTGAACACATCGATTCAGGGAAGGAAGAAAGACATGAATCATGAGGCTGAGATGCTGTACAAGACGGTACAATAGCTAGGAAGATGAATAAATAGGCCTCTCTTGACTCTGCATCATAGATGGACAATATACAAAAACGTAACACCTTTTTATTTGCTTTAGGTACAGTTAATCTAAAACATTCCTTCCAACTACAGGATCTTAACACATTAATACTCCAAACCTGATTGTGTCTAAATCACTGATTCAGTTACACTTGTATACATAGTAAAATGTACACCGGATACAGCTAAATTTAGAATGGAATTTGGGTCAAATATGCAAGAAGTTGCAAATACCATCTGTATATACATATGTCTGAAGAGACAGGTGGTGCACAGAAGTGTCATTTTATGCTAATATTGTTATCACTGATACACTTCCTGCCCCATGCAACAAAGTTTAAGTATCTTGGGATCTTGTTTAAGAGTGATGGCAGCTCAGCCAGGAAGCAAACCACCCATACAAACCCTCCCGAAAAACCAGCTACGGATGGTAACCGAATGACTGAGACAATCGATACGAGTTCCTTCTGCAGCGTGACTGATATCCGGAGGGAACTTTGGACACAGCATCTGCTAATTCAGGTGGTACAGGGGTCTGTCAGGTTGCCTCCTGGGTGTCTTCTTTCAGAGGTTTTCCAGGCATGCCCAGCTGGACCCCAAGTTAAACTTTCTGGAGGGGTTATACATCCCATCTGGCCTAGTATGTTATCTTGGGATCCCACAGGAGTGGCTGGAAAATATTGGTGGGGAGAAGGAAGTCTTGAATACCCTGCTTAGCCTGCTAGGAAGGAAATGGACGGATCATTCACACGTCCTTACTAGAAAAACACTTTTTAAAATAAAGTTTTAATGTGGACCCATCAAATGTTGCCACAATCAATTAGTGCAACCAATGGGAATCTTGCCTTTGCAGTGTGGCTGTAGCAAACCTTGCAAGATAAACTCCAATGAAATGAGACTGTTGAAAAGGGAGTCGACCAAATGTCAGCTTGATCTCTACCGAATCAACACACAGCACAGGATGATAAGAAGGCTTAGCTAACTTAGGTGGGGAAGGGAGAGACTCTCCTGATGCCCACTTACCTGAATGCACAGCTTTCTGAAGATATGACATGCTCATGAAGAACACTCTGAAGTCTTTCCTTGCAGACACTGACATGTGCAGAGATAATGATACACACAGAGACACCGTACACGTGTCCCGCTGACATCCAAGGCTGATCCTTGCCGCAATGAACAACCATCAGTCGCTTTGGAAGTTTTTATATCCGTCATATTGACAGGATCAGTGAGAACAGGATAAAGAGGGGGTGGTGGTGGTTGTTGTGGAGGGGTTTAGGGGAAGAGAGGGTGAGGTGTGGATCAAAGACAACAAAAGGATAAAATGCAAAGATCAAAAACACAGGAAAAAAGGTGAATATAATTTCAACAATGAAAGTGAGAAAATAAAAAATAGTGAAATAAAGAGTTTGAAACAAAACAGGCAGAAAATCAAACAAGTGCAGAAATATAAGATGTGCCGAGAGCCGGGGAATGCAAGAAAAAGACTGCGGGGGGGTCGAAAGGTTCTTGTTCCTTCTTTCCTTTGACCATAAATCATGAAAAAACCAAACATGCGATAACCCTCACTGCTCAGTGGGATGCAGTGTCAAGCACTAAGTAACGCACACTGGCAAACACTCACGGTGTGTGGTCAGAGCCCCTTATCTCAGAACCAGTGCTCATCCCGACACTCCAAAGGGGCTCAGTGTGTGCACTGTCTAAGATGTTTAATTCATACAGCTGCCTGCTTGTGCTCGACACGAACGTGTGGCGGAAGATGGGAACGCGGAGCATTATGCACGACAGCCAGGCTGGAGATGACGCAGAGACACAAAGCGGGGAGGCTACACAAACAGAGAGGAAGAGAGAGGGAATCTTTGAAGAAGACAGAAGTGAAAGAAAGTCATGTAGGAGTGTGGCGACAAAGAACACAAGGATATAGAAATAGACACGACTGAAAGCTGTGAAGCAATAAAACGATAGCAGGGAGGGAGAGAAGAGAGGGGAACGAAGAGATGAGAGGGCACATGTTTGGGATAGATTCTCAGTCGCTGGCATACAGAGAATGAGTGACTGATAGAATTAGAGCAGCAAAACTCAAAGAGCGAAAAGAGGGACAGGGCAAAGTGAGAAACCAAAGGAGGGAAATTTCCAGATACAAAAAAATTGGGGATGTCACCCAGGCAGGTGGCGAGAGCCCAGAGTGCTGAGGGTGTGATGCGGGTCTCGGGAGAGGAAGGCAGGGATTGAGTGTTAGCGATTTTCTGTCCCCTCTCTCGGTCTCTTCATCCCTCACGCCTGCTGTGCACCTCTTCTTCCTTAGCCCGCCTCCACAATGCAGCATGGCTCTTTTCAGCTCTTTTCACAAGCATTTCAGCATGTGTAGCAGTTCTAGGACATCAGTTTTATTTGCAGATCACATGGTTTGTAATACACTGGTATTCTTTAGTTTTTCAAAACTTTTCCTATGAAACCTGCACAATACTGTCTCCTTCTAATGCAGGTATATGTCCAAACCCCTGGTACTACAATACAGTTCATACCCTACAGCTAACAAGCTCATTAGCTATTTCCTCAGAAGCCATGCTTAAAGAGGTAATTTCATTCATTATTAATTAATACCTTGATCATCAGGCATACTAATTTTCCACATAGAAAACATATCAGATTAAGATGCAAATTCAATTGAATCTTGGCCTTTAGGAAAAAAAAGTCTAAGCCTGTATAAAATTAAAATGCAGACACTGACTAAAGCTCTCATTTTTGCAAGAAATATCCAGTAAAAGGTTGTTTAGTATGTTTACTAAGCTTCAGACACTTTAATTGGTTTCAATTTAGATTTGATATTATATTATATTGGTGGCAGAGGCTCATGGGTATTGTAGTATTCTCTTAGTACAGAATTGAAGAAAACAATGCTTTACAACTCTATACAAAAAATGATGGTGAATACTGATATACACGCTAAACAAAGTCCTAAAAACATGCTTGCAAAGTAACCAAGTGAATCAAACACCTAGACACAAACACAAAGTCTAAGTTAGTATATCTTGCAACATTAATAAATTAATTTAATTTTAGGGGTTATTTTAACTTCAGAATACAGAATAATCTTTTTTAGTAATAATCAAAATTCAGCATCCACTCATTCGCAGTTTCTTAAAATACAAACACCGTATCGCATCCATGAAACATGGCGTCATTATTTTACTCTAAATATGATCACGATTTAGTAATTGAGCGCCACAATGTATCAAATAAAAGTTAAATCTACTGACTGACACGTGGAATCATCAAGAAAGTGTTTAGCGAGGGCATAAATCAAGTGAGCAGTGGGGCAATTTTCTCATAAACCTCTGTACAGTTTGACCAGAGGAGTCGCCTCCTAGTGGCCATCACGAAGAATGCAGGTTTAAGAAACTACATTGGTTTCATTTTTCAGACTTGGAGGCAGTGCTTTTCTTTTATAGCCAATATGTAGCAACGTCCCATCAGTCAGCCCACAACAGTAACAAAAGCATCACTAAACCTAAAGTGCATGAGCTGTACACACTCACAAAAACAGCCAACCTTGCACAGTGTAAATCAGTTTTTTAGAGGATGTGTAATACAGTAGGCGGAATAAACAGAGAACACATATACATGAAGATTAATCTCTTTATTATGTACACTTATTACGATATCAATTCCATTATCATCCGTTATTAGGCACCTTATATGCAGATAGATTGGGGGAAGAGACTTCGCTCATATACCTGTTACAAAAGCACTCTGAGCAGAATTGAAACATGCTATCAGCTGGGCAGAAAACAAATCTGAGATTTGTCCTCTATTTAAATTCTGTTTGAGGTGTCATTTGTTTACATGTATTTACGCATAACTAATGTGAAAGATGTCAGCGGCTGTGACTACGCTTCCTGTTAACTGATGTGTGCGCTGCTTGCATTGTCACTCTGTGTATGTGCTTGTGCATTTGTTTACACGCAAAGTCTGTGTCCTTGAATGGATTTTACACGTGTGTCAGCATGTGTGAAAGTGCTTGTGCAATAACTGTTTGTGTGAGGTTTGGGGATCTCTTGTGTAACAGTGCACTGTGTATCAGTGTCTGTGAGTGTGTGCCAAAACTCTTAGGGGCACTAGAAGTCTGTAAGGCCAGTTCAGGCAAGTTCCTAGACACCTTGGTACAGGTGCCACAACTCAAGCTGGTTATACCTGGAATATTAGAGCCAGCAAAAACTGTGGAAACTTTCCCCTTATGCCACTGGAGTTGAATCTATTCCGTTGCTTCCCTCCCTGCAAGTAGGGAACACACCCTCTAGAGAATATCAATACAAAATCAATATTTTACTCCCTACACCCTGGGTTACCATAGTGCTGCAGTCTGGCATATGGATCACTAAGACACAGTGCTACATTTGTTATGCAGTGGAATGCCTGCAAGCAAATTGACCCCATTTTTTTTTTTAATTTGGGAAAATTCATTTCAAAGACACTTTGGAAGGAAACACATTTTGATATGAATGCTCTGAATAATCCTTTACAACCACACTGAAGTGCTGAGCTGAAAGCGAGTTAGAAAGCAGAGTGCTTTCTTTACTGGACTACCATCGAAAATGATGAAGTTCTATGCAACTGTTTCATGTACTGGAAGATCAGAGAAGTCAGGGTTGATTTCGTTTCCTACTAAATTTTAAGAATGCCTGGACATTTGCCTTGTCAGGTTCTTGTGTGCTTTTGACCATATCCAAACATGCTTTTCCTTTCCTTCTCCTTTTTCAATTCAGGGCTGCGGGGGGAGCTGGAGCCTATCCCAGCTGTCGTAGCGCAATAAGCAGGGTAAACCCTGGATGGGTCACCAGTCTATCGCAGGGATAACACAGAGAGACAGCTAATTATTCACATTCCCACCTACAACCAGTTTGGAATTACCCAAATGTGCACGTCTTTGGACTGTGGGAGGAAGCTGGAGTACTAGGACATGAGTGCTCCCCATGAACAACCCCACCCAGCGGATTCAAACCCAGGACCCTCTTGCTGTGACGTGATAGTGCTAACCACCACACCACCATGCTTCTCCCAGTATGACTCCTATGTCCAATAAAGATTAGCAAACTGGTTGGAAACTGGTACAGCTAGCTTTGGTCTGTGTGAACATAACAAGACCCACCTTCTTTCTCTTTTCTACAGATTTCTAAGTTTTTGAAGTGCTGGTATATAGATTCTGTTGTATGCTAAGCTAAGCTAACAGGTTGCTGCATGAAACCTTCTACAGGTAGACATGAGAGTTAAACTGATACAATAGTTTAACTTTTTAAACACAGTAAGATGTTTTTTTTTTTTTTTTACAATTTCAAGACTTTATTCTGATCTTATTCTGTCATCTAGTCTTATTCTTATTACAAGAAAACTCCTTAACTTAAAATGTAACCTCTTAGAGCTAGATGTTTAATTGACTGGTATCGCTTTTTTAGTTTTTTTGCTATGCTGAGCTAGAGCTAGATTTGTACATCAATATGTGCTATGACAAAGATATCAGAGATACCTAGTAACAGGTTTGGTGATGCCCGTTTGATGCTGCTCACAAATGACTAATGATTATAGTATCATGAACACCCAATACTTCTCTAAGCTAACATGCTAGCCCAGAGCCACTGCTACAAATTAGCCACATGTTTCTAGCTTTCCACTGACACAACAAGACCTTACATGTTGTACAGCTTGTTTTCTTTAGGTCTTCTAATCCCAAAATTGGTGATTTGTTTCAATGAATAACACCTCCACGAATATATCACCCTCCACTGATTCTTTGACACATGGTGGCAGATCTGAATTTTTTAACGCACACCTCTATTCAGCAACTCTTTACCAATTCAAACCATTCCTTCAAGTTTGTTTATGGACATTTTCCAAAGAAAAGGAAATCAAGTAGTAAAGAAATCAAACTTAAAGGAAGCTTCAGCCCTCCTCTTCCCTGCTGTAGCCTTGACAGCCATGGACACAGCACCACCACCCAACCGTGAAATAACCACTTGTGTTTTAGCCCGAACAACTCCATTCCTCTTGACTGTCAGAATACACCCCCCACCCCCGCAGTTTTTGTAATCCTGGAGGACCAAGTGTATGTCCCGAAGAGGTGATCAATACTATTCAATCTGCTTGCAAGTCTTTGCTGCATTAGGCCGCGGCTGCTATACAAACCATGCATGGGTGGACACAGAAGGACCGGTGTGCAAATGGAATTCCACTAAAATGTGATGGCTCTCAGGGGTCGACCCCATTTTTGTTTTTTTCCCACCCCCTATTCTCCTCCAACTGCAGCTGCTATTTTTTTTAATGTGCCTTTGATTGACAGATCCCATCCAGGAAAGAAAAAGATGTTGCCGTGACAACAGCTCCTGCTACACCAGCGTGGATACGAGCTTCTGATAAATATCACTCTGATACACTGAAATCAGCAGCTAACACTGAGAGGTCATTATATTGGCTACAGATTTTTATAATGTCTTTACACTCACAGACATCATGAAGTGCTCCAAGTTACAGCTGTTTTGTTTCATTACAGACAAATGTGCTTTTAAGTGCTGTTAAAACGTCTATAATATCAACAGTGAGTGGCCATTATTCACATTGACAGTAGAGATTTGAGTTTCCCATCTGACATAAATAGGATGCGGTGTATGTTCCCAATATGACTGAGAGAAAACATTTCCATGTTGAGCTTTTGCACACAGCACGTCTTCTTACTACACTATTTTCAATATATCTCATCTAAAAATAGTTTCAAGCAGTGAGATGGAAAGCAGACAAAGCAATAAAGAGTTGGTGAAACAGAGGGGAGGAAATGAAAAAGGCTCCTCTTTTGTTATCTCTGATGTCTTTTCTTCTTTTTTTCTCTCTCTCCTCATTAGAGTAAAGAATTTCAAGTCAAAGCCCCTCTTTGTTCAAGGAGCCCTTTTGCTTTGCCTTCTTCTTCTTTTTTTCTTTCAGCCAACCCCCCTTTGGGTTGCCAAATTAGTTTACCTACTAGCACCAGGCTTTCAGTGACACCGAGGGACTTTCCTCCTTGCAGTTCATCTCCGTTTCAGGCTCCGCTTCATCTCCACTGGATTGCTTTTCGCAACAGTGTGACTTGTTTCAGGGAGCCAACTTAAGCGTACCTAATGTGATGCCAGGTTCAGTCTTTATTCTCCTACTAAATGTTGTTTGTTTTCACAGTGAAGTTCTTTCAGGCTTACTGTCTACCCGTAGATATATACAATATAGTGGGCAGAGGGAGACACAATGGACACTTCACCGGGTGTTGTCAAACACTGTTCACAGGATCTATGCATAGAATGAGAAAGAGGAAGGACACTAAAGCACATACATGGTTGTGTGTGTTTTGGTGTTCCCCTCTCATGTTTGAGGAAGTACAATCTGGATATATGGAGGAAAAAAGGTAGAAAGGGAAGTATAGAGTAGTATAATAGCAGTCCTATGGACAGTCTTTTTTGCTGCTTTTCTGAGAGTCCTCAGCGGGGTAGAACCGGGATCGGTAATACAGCACAAGAGTACGCACGGGAGAAAACACACATTAAAGTGCTACGATGAAGGAGCTAACATGCCACAAACAGTTCAGGACTTGTGTTTGAGTGATTGGAAAGTGGGTTATACTGTAGATGTCACTTTTTTACTGTAGGGATAGATAGGCGGCGGTGGGGTCCTTAAAGAGCCTTAAAAGCACAGACAAAGCATAAATTATCTCTTTGCTCAAATACCTTTTGGAAACCTTGTTAGGCTAGAGTTTTGGGAGAAGGAGTGAAGAGAGCTATGAGAGAAGTCAATGCGTGAGAAGGTTTGGCTGCAAAGGTCAGGAATGACTGGGGATGGGGCGTCTGCAATGGAAAATATCGGTCAGGCTCCGAGAAGCTGCGAGCAATTGTTTGAACTGCGAGGAAACAGCGAGTCAGAACTTGTGAGAGTTCACAGGAGTGGCTGGGACGAAGGCATGGTTTCCATCCAGATCGGTCTTTGGAGAAATAGAGGTCGGACACTGAAGAGATGGAGAGCTGTGATAGGTCCAGGAAGAAGTGTAGGTGGGTGTCGACAAGGCGATGCGTATCAGCGTCCTTTTGCGGCTGGGAAGCCCTTCTCCATCAATCTATGGTGAAGACGGAGTGCACTCCAGAGAGGCTGCAGAAAATGAGAAAAAAAAGAACATTGGAAAAAGTTTATGAGAAAAAAAATCTTCAGAAAACACAGTCCCCGCTGAGATGAGGTTGAGAAAAATCAGAAATGGCAAGAAGGAGAAAAATAAGATAAAAACAGAAGAGCAAAAACAGAAACGATGAGGAACATCTCTGGAGGAGCCGGGAGAAGGGTTCAAAACGAAACCAAGCAAAGTGACGTAGATGAGAGAGGAAATTAAGAAGTTGAGATCAAACAGAGAGGAAAAAAAACAGAAAGGGCTGAGATAACAAGCATGGGCACAGTAAGGCATAAAAATGGATCTAGTGGGGTGGTGGTGGTGGGATTGGTGGAATTAGAAAAATAGAAGAGAGAGGCGCGAGATAAGAGAGACAGGATAAAAGAGAGAAAGCGGGCGAGCGAGCGAGGGGGAGGACGAATGAAAAGAGGAGACATAATTATAAAATGGCACGAGAAAATCAATGCAGTGGGCATCATTGTGCTTGCAGGAGCCGTACAAAGGGAGGTGGAGAGCAGCAGTGTGTCCATCAAACAAGTACACACCAGCACATGGTGTCTCTGTCTCTCTCACACACACACACACACACACACACACACACACACACACACACACACACACACACACACGGACTTCAAATGCAGAGTGAAGACAAGGAGGATGAGTCAGGCAGATGAAGTGGAGAGAGACAAGTGACATTTAGAGCTCACTCGGAGCATGTAAAGACAAGGCATAAAGATACATGCCAACCCTGCCTCTGACAACAGCTTTTGTACGTGTGTGTGTGTGTGTGAGTGTGTGTGTGAGAGAGAGTGTGAATGCAGACCTTGGTGCAACAGATTTGTGACTTTATACGTTACTCTTTTCAACAGTGACAGCTGAAGCTCAGGGCAAATAGCTAACACAAAGCTGAGATGTATTTTTAAAACTTTTAAAAGTACAGTTCAGATCTTTAAAGTACAAAAGCCAGTACTTTGATGTACCTTGACAGTACTCCATTACAATTAGAACGCGTGTATTACAATCCACTTAAAACAAATGAAAAAAGCAAAATGTAACCAAAAGTACTCAACCTTTCACTTCAAACTATAAAATATAATTAGACAGTCGATTATATGTGACTAATCCTTTAATAAAATATAAGAAGTCTTTTGTGATCATTTAAAAACTAAAGATCTTCTGATTTGAGTGTTTTTGGCTCAAAAGAAAAAAAGTTGAATAAATGCTCGGGTCAGACTCTTTTCAAAGGTCATCTATTACTTATATTTCTAGCTCAATATTTTTTTTTTTTAGATGCTATGCATGATTCACAGGTTAAAATGAATTGAATGATCTGATACTGGCTCTTTGTACATCCACTAAGTTCATCACTGAGAAACAAGGCAGAGTTTCTCCACTTTGTTCTGATTGGCTGTTCCTCACGCACAGACGGCCGGAGCCGTTTACCTCAGATAACCATATAAAGGAATAGCCTCTGTCTTTGACATCATAAACATCCAAGAATAAAAAAAAACGGCCTTAAACAGAGCAGTCTAAAGCCTGAGCGTTTGGCTCATAAGGAATACTCGTCCACATGCTGACACCAAAAATGTGAAAATCTGGCAATGTGTAATATGAGCATCCATCACTGTAACAGTATGCATATGGCAGGTTTAAAAAAATGGAAAAGTATCATAGATCTGCTTTAAAGAAACAAGATTAACACATCAGCAGACTTCCCAGTGCGCACTGTTTGACATTTGAATCTCTCATGAGAGTCTTCTTTTCATTGTATAATCCACCCCCCCCTCCCCCACCCTGCAGATATGATAGGAACATGCTGTGCATCTGTTCATGAATTATGGCTGTTTCTTTTCAAAATAATCTAAACAATAGTATTTATGATGATGGTTTGTACTTGATCTGTAACTGTTACTGGATGCAGTCTCATATATTGTCTTTCTCTGGTACAAAGCTGCAGCTATAAGTTCTTGTCACATTAAAATAAATTATTTTGCGTAACTCCAATTCCCACCAAAATGTTGTGTAACTATGTAGAATGTAAGTAAAAACATGTGTTATTCACAAATATGTTACTTACAATAGAACAGATGTTAAAAGTGGTTACAATTGTACCATTTCATGAAAAATTATTAGTTCATATAATATTTGACATTTAATAGCAGCAGCACATCTCAAAAAAGCTGGGAAGTGAGCAACAACAGGCTGGAGAAGTAAGTGGTACTAAAAGGAAACGGCTGGAAAAACATTTTGAAACTAATCAGGTTAATTGGCAGCGGGTCAGAAACAGGATTGGGTATAAAAAGAGCATCTGAGAGAGGCAGCGTTACCAGAAGTAAAGATGGGCAAAGGTTCACCAATCTGCAAATAACTATGTCTGTGACAAATTGAGGAAAAATTTGGTGTGAAATTGTAAAGACTCTGAATATCTCATTATCTATAGCACATAATATCAGTCAAAGATGATGAAAATCTGAGCAATCTCTGTGTGCAGGGGACGAGATCAAAAATCAGTGGACGCCCACAATCGTTGGGACCTAAGGCAGAACTGGACTGGATGCATCAGTGCCTAAAGAACTGTCAGCTTGCACATCTGCAAAGGCGCCATCAGTGCTGAAAGGCATATCCAGGTTTTAAAGCGGCATAAGCTCCTATCGAGACGGCATCTTCTTTTAGGGAAAGCCTTGCATATTTCAGCAAGACAATGTTAAACCTCATACTACTGCTATTACAACAACATGGCTTCAGAGTAGAAGAGTTCAGTTGGTTAACTGGTCTGCCTGGAGTCCACATCTTTTACCATCTGAAAACATTTGTCTGGTTATGAAATGAAAACTACAACAAAGAAGATCAGAACTGTTGAGCAGCTCGAATTAGGCGAGAATGGGACAAAATTCCTCTCCAGCAACTGGTTCCCTTAAGTTCCCAGATGTTTACGGGCTGTATTTAAAAGAAGACGGGATGATACAAAGTGGGGAAACATGGCCCTGTCTTAACTTTTTTTAAGATGCGTCTCTGCCAGTGCAAAAAAAGCAGAGATGAGATTGTTATCCTTATCACGATGGAGGGGGTAGACTTCCCAAGTGAACTCTGGAGCTATGTTGTCAGGGGCAACATGGCTGCTGGTATTGGCTCTACTGGCTGGGTGACAAGCTAAACTAAGTATATTTCATAAGGCCTCTATGGAAACAACAACAACACCCTTGCTACCTGTATCTGGGTTCCAGAGACCCCACCCAAGATCCAGACCTGGGGGAGGGGTGAACTGCTACTGGTCGGGCATTAGTTCATGAAGTCAGGCTTGGCTCAACTCCAGTGAGCCGCATGTGCCGGCCCTACTGCAGACCCACCACCCAAAGGATCATGCAGCTGTGGAAGTTGAAGGCTTTGGCTTCCAATACCTGGTTACTTAAAGTCTTAGGTTCAAAGTGTTTTTTTCTTCTCCCACATACTGAGTTTTAACATGCTACTAATCTAACCCTCAGCCATATAAATAAAAACACTGCAGCGTTAAATACTGTTAGAAACACACTTGAGACTGTCCGGCAATGATTAGCTTGTTTAAGGAGTGTAGGAGTTGAGTGATGCATGCTCAGAAGCATGT
The DNA here is from genome assembly GCF_963969265.1 of Rhamphochromis sp. 'chilingali'. Lineage (NCBI taxonomy): Eukaryota > Metazoa > Chordata > Actinopteri > Cichliformes > Cichlidae > Rhamphochromis > Rhamphochromis sp. 'chilingali'. Next base: position 25,643,929 of record NC_137944.1, read on the forward strand.
ATACATCACGTCAGGCGGTGCGCACACAACTGGGCGCACACTCTTACTCCTTGTTAACTGCATTAGTGCCAGGGCTTATCGGTGCAGCAGGACCACACACCACAAAAGGCTGAAATTCATTACAGTCGTAGGAGGGCCCTGACAAGCTGTCAGCATGCTCAAAATGTTCTTCAAATCCCACCCTCCCTTTAGAGGTTCGCTATGTCTTTTGAGGATCGGGAGAGTACTGAGAGCTATCTGTTTACCCACACACACTCACGCATGCACAGGCGCGCACACACACGTACACGCCTCCTGGTCTACATCTTAATTTCAAGGATAGTTTGCATTGTCACACGCAGAAGCAAACGTCTACATTTACAAAGCAAAATGAAAAAAACCCTCTTAATTTCATGGGTAGTTTACATTGACTATCACACACACACACACACACACACACAAATAGAGCACACGGCGTATGCAAACACATTACTCTGACATAGTGCTAAATGGAGAGCAGGCCCAGAGGTGCAGTTCAATGACATACTCTGTATTTCCAATTTATGTTGGTGTCACTGCGTCTCTATTGGCTGCTACCACACACACACACACACACACACACACACACACACACACACACACACACACACACACACACACACACACACACACACACACACACACGCGCACACACAGCATCTTAATATAAAGGATAGTTTTCTGTTATGACTAGAAAAACATTTCCCTGAATGCCACAGAGATTACTGTTGCCATAAAACCACGCAAAACAATAAAACCATAGCTCCTCGTAGATCCTTTATTTTAATATATTTTCCAATCTACTTGACCCAGTAAAAAGCAGAGTTTCAAAAAAAAAAAAAATGGAGTATGAGGCTCCTTTAGCTAGCACTGTTTCAGTCTTCAAGGACAGAAAAGGGCAAAGTACTTTGAAAAATCTTTTCTTTAACATAATTACTATAATCTGCCAAACCGAAATTAAACTGAGCAGCGTGTGAATGCCTCCCTGACATAAGTGTGGAGCGTGTGTGTGTGTGTGCGCGCACCAGCATCTGACAGAAAATTATGATTTCGGCATGCGTCTGTGGTGTGTAATCGCAAGTGTGTGTGCGAGTGTGAGTGAATGAGAGGCAGAGAACAGTTGGTTTGTCTCCAGTTAAACTCACCAATTACAAAACCCACTTTTCATGTTTACGGCCCATACGTAGGGAAAACTGATATATTACTAATGTTCTGTTTCACAGTGTAATACACACGGATTCCATCTCATGCCCATATGTTCGTATGTTCAAACATAAATGCTTGCAGGCCTACAACACGTGCACACAAACTCTCTTGTATTGACAGCGGCTCGCTCTTCTGTGCCACCGGTATGACTGATCAACGTGATTTGCCTCTATTAACACATGAGCAGCTTTATAGAAACAAGGAGTTAAATGTCCAGATCATCAAATTTCCCCCGTCTGTCTTCCTGCCATACTTCACTCACGCTGTCATTGCCGTCTTTTTCTCCCCCCCCCTTCCTTCGTCTCCTCTACAGCTTGCACCCATGCATTTGTAATCAGAGCTGTCCTGCTTGTTCAATCAAAGCACACCTCAGCGTGCGGCTTCATCTGCCGCCTCTCTGCTGCGTGCTGCGTCTCGATGTAAAAATGTAAACGAGGACGCGGTTGCGCCGATTCTGTCCGCCCTGCTTTGAACTATCTGCTCCATACGGGCTGGATCCTGCACCTGGTGGTGGTGTCCTGCTGCTGGGTCACATTAAGATGAGTTTTCAAAGGATTGCTCTTCATTATCGACAAATCCCACGGAAAGACGAATCCACAGCGTCAAGTGTCATCTATGCAGTAAAAGTCTGCCGAGACAGGAGCTCCATTTATGTCCACAAAAAATAAAAAAAATAAAAAATACAACTGAGCCACGGCGTTGCACTGACTAACAGGTTCCTTCATTACAATGAATGTGGGCACTGTAGTTTATTTTGAGCCAGTCCCACACACAGATTATTATTGCAACAAATGTGCATAAATGTGTGGCTGAATGTAGTCCAATGAATACACAAATACGCCAACAAATTTAACTCAGTTTACTCTTGTTGGAGTTATTTTTGCTACAATACAATTAGTGTCATGCACTCTATACCAAACACACAATCATGGTTAACCACATTTAGCTGAACATCTGTCTTCTGTGGCCTTCAACTGAACACCTTTGGGAATCAGATGTTTTAGATGTCCACCGCAAGCAAAGCAGCGAGTCAGGGAAAATCATGTGGAAGAACGGTGTTCAGTCCCTCCAGCAGAATCCGAGACACTTTTAGATCAATGCTGGGGATATATAAGGAGTTTGGTGGCATCTTACTAAGAGAGTTGATAGTGTTTTTTGCTTGAATCTATAATCCATAAATTAATTGTGACCCGTTAAATGTACCAATCGATGATTTTCTTATTTAAGATATGTAGATACTCGAGCCTCCGTCGTGCTCAGATAAGCTTTATGGAGCCTCGTCTTCCAGCGTCTGTTTAAAATAGGTCATCTTATTCTGCGAGTCAGAGCAAGCATGCCTGCTTCTCTTCCTGCCCTGATTTCAACAACATAAACAACTGACGGGATGTTTCCCTTTCTCCGTCTCTCCATCTATCTCTATAAAGCAGAGCTCCTCATCAGCGTAACCCAGAGAGGTTAAATAAATACGTTTATTTTATGCAGAGCGAGCGAGAGGGGAACGGAAGTCCTCAAAGTGCTTGTATTTTGGTTTTCGAACTCGTGTCAAGTTGAATTTGTTTGCTACTGTGCCTTTTCCAGTGCCACCTGCCAACACATACAGTGACACATACTCGCACTTTGCACATGCACAGACCTTGCCTCCATGGTTCGGCTTCCTTTAGTTGCTCAGCAGGGCACTGTCAAACTGAGCTCAGCACTGTGCTGCTCTATCATGCAGGATATCTCTACCGAAACGAAGCTGTCACATCGTCAGGGCTTTAAAAAAAACAGTGATACAAAGAAGCAAAAAGCGAAACAGTAAAAACAAGCTTTTTATTTATTTCAGAACATCTATGCTGTCATTTGTTTGTATCTATATTTTTAAGCATGTCTATGTGGGGAAGTCTGCGTAGATATGCTTTTAGATCATTGACTCCCCAAAGTGTGGTCCACAGCCCCCTAGTGAATCATTAAGGCACAGCAGGTGGGTCACGAGATGCCTTTTACAATAAATAAATAAACAGAACCAATGAAACAAAGCAATGGAATTCAAATGTTAAACATTATTCTGGATTTTCTGATATAAAAGAAAGTAGGTTTGGGGATCTCTACAGCACATCATCCACATGGACCCCAGTGCAAAGGTCCTAATGTTTGGTTTTGTGTAGTTTTTGCAACCTCTTCAGGCAGGGCTACATCTAAAATTTACCCGTTTACTTGCTAAAATGAGACTCAAGTAAGAGTAGATCACTATGATAAAAGAAAAATGACATATAACTCTGAATGTTATATTCCAGTTCTTGAAATGGTTTCGATCGACTGAATCAAGGCGGAAACACAACAGACACTGGACAATTTGTTACTTCTAGAGCTAAAACAACAATGAGATTAAACAACTGGGTCAACATTTGGTTGTTATGATTAATACCAATTCAGGATGCTTACTGCAAATGGTAAGTAACATTACTTATCTTCAATTTTGCGAATAAAAACATTTGCAAAATTCAAATTTGTCTCAATTAGTGGATGCTGACACGGATCCCTTACTTTTCTAAAGTTATTTTTTTGAGCATTGCAGGCTGTGCTGCAAATTAGTGAGCAGATCTTCATTATCTGTTAAATTGGATTCAGAAGATTGAAGATGTTGGTACTTATTTTATACACAAGAAATATTCAAACTACAGTTTGACTGTAACTGTAACAGAAAATCTCAAGTAACTTTTCAGGGGATTTCATTCACATCTTCATCAGAGTTTTGCAGTTCCATACTTGAGGCTTAGATAACAACTGAACAAGTGTCATACATACCAAGGAAGTTTGCCTTTAAAACCTACACATTTTGGTTGAAAGCTGAACAGCTTAAGTCTCTTAGTCTGCCAGTCTGGTCAAATGTGGTTATATGTTGCTGCTTTCTCTAGTCAGCCCCAGATAGAAGGTACTAGTTGATTTTTCTTTTTTCATTATTGCACAGTGAGCTTGCTCTCCCTGTGAACAGACGTTGTAAATGAGTAGATTTGGAAAGTAAACAACTGTGCTAACTAGTGTTGTTCTGTAATTCTGTCATGTAATGTTAAAAAAAAGTCAAGTTTGTCAGAATAAACTGGAACATAACAAGTCAGATGAAGCAAAAAGTAACAATATACTACATCAAGATGTTCATGCTAGCATGGAAGAAACCAAGGCTACTGGTGCTAGCATTGCTAAGGTTAGCCAAACCCTGGAAACTCCCAACACTGTGTTTGGAACATCGTGTACAGCACAAACTGCTGCAACATTTAAAGCGGGATTTTATTAATGAGGAATGTGATGAACGGTTTCATATAGCACTTAATGTATTTGTTTGCAAGACATTTTCCATCCTATCCATGAATTTGAAAATCATCCCAAACAACATAAAACATACATTTAAATTTGTACGTATGTATCATTGTAAATTACACTCGTTCTGAGAAAAAGTGCAAACCTAGTTGCTGAAGACGTGCTTTCGTTGATACATGTAACTTGATTGTTTGTTTTTTTTAAATTAACATATTTCAAAGAACAGTAACTATGCACTGAAAGTTGTGTCCCACAACATATGTACCATGCTGCCAATAAACATACTTAACTTGGAAAAGGAAGGGACAAATCCATGAGATCACACGAACAAAGAGGAAGGGACATAACCGAGCGATATGCTAACACCACAGGTAGACTAAAGATCAGTCCTCTTTGTATTTTTTTTTTTTAAATCTTTTCTGTTTTTGTTAGGTCACAAGGGTTACATCTGTTGCCCTTGCAATTATATGAATAGTAAGATTTTAAAATAAATATATAAAATTACTAAAAATTTATATTTGTGTCTATTGAAAAGTTGGGCAAGGTAGATTTTGAAAATTCTGAAATTGAATTAGTATTCAGTATGATGCTGATTATCTTTAACTTAAATGTCAATGAAACAATATATAAACAGAGTTGTGCCAAGCAAAGCAAAGTATGGCTTTAATGCCTGAGCTGGGCGAATCTAATTTTGTGATGATTTATTATCTGTTTTTCTTAAGTACAAGATAAAATGAAATACAAAATGACAGATAAAGTATATGGTGACAAATAATTTTACCCATTCTGCGCTCTATTTACACAGTTTGGTATATTTCTGTTTTTCTTAAGTGATTTACTCAAAAGCCGACCCCTGAGGAGAAATGTAAAGGAAAAAAGCAAGGCTCTAGCACTGTGGACTCAAAAAGAAAAGCTTAAGACATGTGGGTAGAGTCAATGAGAGAACTATATGAAGTACCCTCAGCTCACAGGTTTCTGCTGACACTGATAAATACCTGAGGAATGGGACACAGTCGAGAGGTTGGCTATGCCGTCATTAACCTTGTAAAACCTCAGCTTGTGCTCATGATTAACGATGCCCCATTATATGCTGCTAAACAGCAGCAGAGGAGGTTTTCTTCCCCCATACCAAAACACCACAATACTGCTTTTCAGGGAAAGTCTTTCTGGGCTTGACAACGTTGTCCTGCAGGGAGCTGAGGGTTTAAAAAAACAGGCCTAGCATTTTAGCATCAGCTAAAAAGATTAGTTGGCAAGTTACAGAATGACCCACTGTATCCTAATATCCTCTGACTGCTTCTTCTTTACATGCCACTTACTTGTTTCCCCTCCCAGTCTTGTTCAAAGCTCTGTTATTGTTTATTACAATAGACCTCAGTGGAGTCCCCATAGAAAACTCAGTGATAAGCAAAATACTCTGACACAGAAAAGAGGCTTTTACCATATGAAAGGCAGGGAGAAGAAAAAGGAGAGAGAGAAACGGGAAACAGATAAAGTGAGAACAGATAGAGGTGCTGGGATGGGGCGAAAATGTGCGGAGTGAAGGATGCATGTGGGTGAGAGAGTAAAAGAAAGAGGGAAGAGAGTGTGTGGCGGGCGGGATGGGGAAGATAAAGGCTGAGCTGTATTCCCCGATGTGGTTTCTGTGCGTTGCTCTTCGCAGCTCCTGCTCCAAGGATTACTGCATTTACACTCCAACTTAAAAATAGCCCCCGTGATAATTTATTTAGCTTGAGCACGCCATCCAGCATTGTGTTTCCTGAGAATAGACTTTTCCCTATCTGAGTCTCTATGAGATTCTTCCTCACTTTTTCCCCCCCCTTCAGTATAGCGATAATATTCTTTTTATCTCCAATTCCCTAAGAAAGTATGTCTCTCTAAAAATATATATATATATATAAAAAAATCACAAATAAACACACTGGCCATGTTTGCCCGCACAAAACTTTAAACTAGCTATACAATACTTTTACATAAACCTTAGGTATCCTTACTCAGTGCAGTGGATGAAATACCTCTCAGCTACACCTTAGCAGGTACCACTCACCTCTGTGTTTGAGGACACATTTTTTAAATATTATCCCTGCATAACATGACAACTGATTGATTACAAGAGTCTCATCATGAGCCACAGAGCCTACATTGCTGTTGACAAGAAAATGTCCTATAATAGCAGATGCCACTCATATCATCATCCTTTGAGTCTTCATGCATTTGATCTTGGTGTTACTGGATATACATGTTGTGCAGTGACACGAGACTCCAGACTTTGCACCCAACATGCACCTAACTTTGTTTTTTGCACTTTATTATATACTTTAAGAAGGGGGGAAAGACAGAAGTAAGTGAAACAATAGAAACAAACAAGAAAATAGACCGAGCCCAAGATGCCAATTTGGACACAATACAGTATAATCACTATTATTACCCATTGTGTTTGCCTGCGTTTATTTTCAAAATTAAAGACATGACAGAGCTGCAAAGGATTAAGATACTAGTAATACAAATTACGCAAGGTCCCAATGTAACACTAGAGCTTTGGTTGACAAAGCGATACATAACCTTTATTACACAATAATTTCTAGCAATTTCAAAATAGATTTGGCTACTTTAGCTCTTCAACCCAAAGTATAAGAAATGAAAGCGGCATAAATAGTTTGTAACACAAAGAGTAACCTCTGTGTGCTTACAAAAGCAAACAAAGAGGCTAAAAAGTGTAATATAATGTAAAACTGTACATTTTATTCATAAATGGGCCTTTGCCTGGCAGATTAAAGATTTCTTTTGAGATAAATTCAGTTTAATAATCTAATGTAATACAATAACCTCTAATATCACTGAATCTTTTAAAACTCTACTTCTGAGGTGTCCACGTTCTTCATTAATAAATATCTGGTTACGGCATCTTTCTAAGGTCAGGTTCTGAGAGGGTTATACATGACTTTATCTCAGCTATTGTAATGGACTTTTTATTGGTGCAACTGGTCCAGAAAATGCTGCTGCATGTCTCCTTACTGTAACCAGTAAAAGCAAGATCACATCTCCCCTGTTCTGACCTCCCTTCACTGGCTCTTTGCGCACTTCAAGATTGATTTTAACATTTTATTGTATGTTTTAAAACTTCTTAATGGGATATTAACACTTTATGTCCCGTCAAGGTCACAGAGGTCTATAGACCAGTTACCGCTGTCATTCTGTTCTTATTGTCTGACCCTTTTATTTTATGAATGTCATTTTGGTCAGCTCTGCCATTTTAAATGTGCTTTATAAATAAAGTTGGACTGCATCAGTATTTTTTACTGAAATTCAGCTGTTATATGTGTGGTTTCCCAATATAGCGGTGTATCCCATGCTTAACTCTCCCAGTCCCACCATGCGATCACAGCTCGATGTGTAGCTATGTGAAAATTCTCCATGGAGTGTAACCAAAGCCAATGGACATGAGAGAAATTAGCGTTACCACAACAATTCTGATTCTAGGACAAGCCTCTAAGCCAATGATATACTGCTCAAGTGAAGAAAGCAATACTATTACCACAGTGCTATCCAATTTGCCCTTGGGGTATGCCTTAAAATGTACTTTGAGAATACTTGAAGGAAATGATCCCACTCAAGCTTCTCAGTTGATGCGGCGCCTATCTAGACTCAAACAGGGCATGTTCAAAGTCAACAGCACTTAAATATAAGATATGGGAGGGGGGCTTCAAATAGCACAGACAAAAAGGCTTGGTTGCTATTTTCGAATGGGGAAAGTGCTTCAGTAGCCGAGGTTAAAGGGGATCATCAGTCTTCGTGGCACAGCGAATCTCATTTTCCACAGAAATTTGATGACTCGACAACAGGGAGGACGGCCATGATGTAGACAGAGGGAGCACGGAAGTGGTGCTCAAAATAAGGAAAAAACTGCAATGCGTTTCACTCAGCATTTTCTCTTGTCTCTCTCTCTCACCTTCTGTCTCTTACTACAGAAACCCTAAGAGCTGTTGGTGAATAATGATGACCTCACATCACCATGGCTCTGAAACACTGGCAACTCTTGTTTCTCTTTGTCACTGGAGTAATGGGATCTTATTTCTCACTATCAGGTCTCTGCTCTTCTACTAACTGTGAACAGTTGTGTTGAAGATGGCACCGCTTGTTGCCTTCTGTTCAAAGTGACCGCCAATGATTGAAAACAAATTAGGCAAAGGAAAACAAAGAGGCATTCAAAATGCTTTAGCTAGCTACATCACCTTGTGGCCCAAACATGAAAAAACAAAACAAAACAATGTAAAACAGACTTGAGAGGTTTGACCATTGCTAGTTACTGTTATGCTGACAATGTTCCCATTATTGCACGGTACATAACCCAATTTGTCAATCTGTAAACTAGAATAATGGCTACTGCTTGTGTTTGAGTTATGCTAGCTGTGCTATGCTAGCTTGGTCCAAGCATTTTCCTGTGATTGACTTTTAAAGTTATTGACCTGCTTTAAAATGCTACACTGAACAAAACTGGAACAAGATGATGACAAAGAAGAGACCTAATAGAAACACAACATTGTTCTTGTACTGCTGTGATGAACTAGTTTAGCTTGTTAGCATACTAAATAGGAGAGAATTCCAATCATTAGAGTTTATGGTAATGGAAAAGCTTTTAGGGTTGGAAGACTACTGCAACAAGATAATGGTATTTGAAAGGACTAATTCAGTGAGTAGATAGTAGAGGTGGGATGTAACCAAGTACAACTGTACTCAAGTGGATTTTAAAAATGTTCTTTACTTTTCTTGAGTATTTTTATCTCTACTTTCTACTCAACAGACGTAAGGAGGAGGGAAGAATAACACAACAAAAGCATGCTTACCTTAAGTAAACCTCTAGTGTGAACTCCATACATCCTACTTTGAGGCAGTTCATAACAGTGAAGTGAATAATCTACAATTTAGGCAACAGCAAATACAGCTTTTTTTCTTTTTATTTCTGTTTGTTTTTCTGTTTTTCTCTGTTTGTGTTCTACATAACAGATGGTCAGGCTGACTCCCTAATTACAGTTATAATTTAAGTTGAAATAACATTTTTATTTCCTTGTATTGTATGTTGTTGTACTGTATGTGGTTTTTCTATGTTAATTTGGCACATGTTTCAGTTTCCTGTGGACCAAAATGCCTGTTACAAACATCCTCCAACAAATTACTTTTTCTGTTTAATACTTTTATTTCAAATATACATTTCAAAGTCTGTATCTTTCACTTTTACATAAGACATTAATGTACTTCAGCTTCTACCAAAGTATTTTTTTAAGTGAAGAACATTTGTACTTTAGCCACCTCTGTTTTGATTGGTGTAGACGCTAATAAATAGAGCCTTTGTCTTTTTTTAAAATTTAAATTATTGTTTTTTAAACAACAATTCATTTTTTACCTTTACCCAAGAAGGGTAAAAAATATCTTAAGAACAAGAGTACAATGAGAACAGTTAGAGTGGCCTTGTCAGGCTCTATGTGTATGAACTAAATGAATGAAGCCTATATCTTGAAATGGCTACATTATGCTAAAAGATGTTATTTTCATGCAAGGCTAAAAAATGCCTAAGAAAATGACTTAATATAATATGAAGTGTATTTTGCGGTGTAATAATGTTTATCTAATGTAATTGCGCATTTTTTATTGTTGCAAGCATTCTGTCAGTTTCATATAACAACAAAATGACTTGCATGAAATTATCATAAGCAAACTGCTGAAAACCACAACTAAAGACATTTTCTTTGTGTTTTCCTCAATTTCCATTTAATCTGACTCATGCATCTGTTTTGTCCCCGAAGGCACCATTTCCACTGATGGAATCATTACCCTCTTTCACGCAGTGACAACGTAAAGAAACAGTTTTCAGCATTTGGTTGCAGTTACCAAAGGTGCACTATTGAAAATATACATTCTCTTGTCAATTTAGCCAGTGGAAGAGATACAATAAGGAAGTGAGGAAGCTCTCGCTATTCTCTTTGGAGGGGACACTGTGTATACTCGGTAAATAAATCTGTGTGGTAGCGCAATATAGCGCCTTCCTCTCAGCGACATAACCAATCACCATGAAAGAAAATTTCATTTTCCTCTCTGCTGAAAACTTTTGGAAGCACTTTAATTCCTCTTGAGTGGCTCTGGGATTTCAAGTTTAAACTAATTTGCCTGTCTTGTAATTAAATAAGAAATCAATTCTACAAACAATTAGTTCCGCTGGCACATCCAAGCCAGTTGAGTGTGCAAATGCTCATGTGTGTGTGCATACAGTAGTGTTCATGCACATTTCTCGGGGTGTTTGCTGTGTGGGTGGAAGAAAATCTTTTTCTGTGAGAGTGATTGCTTTCTGTGCTTTGTGAATCTGAGAAATGCAGGCATACCTTAACACGTCGTCACGTTAAGAACTCTGTAATTCATCAGTACGAGACATCTGTAACAAACATGAATCCTGCAGACTGCTATCGGTGTTGTTGACTACCTAAACGAACTGCCCGGTTTAGACTTTACCGCTGCTCTCGCAATATTCTAGCAATAACGCTGAGGACCTGACTCGAGTGTCATCAGGCACACAATTGTGAGGTATTTTATACAAAATAAAGTTTTGCATAGGCTGCTTTGCTTTTTTCATAAATCTCCCACAATGTATTTGAACAACCTGCAGACAACAGGTATGCATTCAGTTCGAGTGGGAGGAGAGAGCAATACAGATAATGATAGGAACATTATAGCAACTGCAATAAAACAAGTATCTTCAGGCAAAAAGAGGGAGCGCTACTTCCCCTACTAATTTTTGGCTGCATTTCCATGAGACATGTTTACTGTGAGTGGCAAATTAGCATCTGCACTCTCTTGCAGGGTTATCCCTGCACAATTGTTGCACGTCAGCACATAATGCTGAGCGTTCTTTTGCCTTAAAGCTGCACTAATTAATATTTTAAACAAACAAAATCTTCACGCGCAATGTACTCTTTACAATGCCTGCTGAAAAGCTAATGGCAGACACATAATTTTTGCAGATATCTGGAGAGATTTGTATAAGAGTTCTTGTACAAGCATGGAAACGCAAACAACTCAAAATACATGCAAATGTAGCACCTTAGGGCTGTTTGTTGTCGTTCTAATGTTGTGTTTCTGCCACATTCGGTCTTTGTTTTACAAATTTCTGATATCCAAATTAGTAATTCAACACAAGCCATAACTGCAATGCAAGCAAACGAGTTAATTTTGTTCTTGTTATACTTTTGATTGATGCAACTAATTACAGCAGAAGACAGCTCAAACCCATTTTTCACTCTTGTAATAACTGATATCAAAATAATGCAAAAACTGCTTCCACCAAACTCTTAACAGGTCACTGTGGATTTTCCTATATTGTAAGGCAGTGCTCAGTCTTCATGTGCTGACACCGAAATCTTCCCACCAGTCCCTCACACCCTCCCTGCTTTAAAAATAAATCACCTGAAGTAATTGTGTATTCTGGGTACGCCGCCTGCCCCGCCTGACTCTGTAGCATTAAACGTGTATTTACCAACTAGGGGTCTGAATACGTGACGAAGCTCCTGGTTTCCCAGCGGGGCCATACCTGCCACGACTATACCGCATCGCCCTTGAGCTAGACACTTTTAACCTTAGCAGAGCACACAGGCACATCATGTCGAGTAGACTATGTATAAATGGATATAATTTTCGCGTCAGGGTGTGCGGGTCCCTGCGGATACAGAGGGGGCCATCTGCAGGCAATGAAGGAACCATATGATGAATATTAATCATCAAATGTGCAGCATATCCGGGGAGGCTGTTGTAAAGAAATACATCAAGGTGGGAATTGAACATATACATTCATTCCCAATCAATAGTGCCATACCTGCTGTTGCAACGAGGCAGTGTGCTCTAGCATGGCCTCCAGTCAGAGAACTGTAGTTAGAGCTTTATGTGTTTGTGCGCGCCCAAGTGTGTTCAAATTACACGCACATTACACCGCCTGCGACAATGGTGGTCATACTGTGCAAGGGGCTAGCCGCTGCTCTCTGGTGTGTGTCTTTTTTGAGGCACACACATCTCCTGATAACACACTCTCCAGTGTCTACCTGTAGCTTCATAATATGTCTGGGTCAACAGACATTGGTAACGCAGAGGGAGGTTAATGTGAAGCAGACAGTGTATCTGCTTCACTGCTGGCAACCATCAGCATTGTTTGCTAGATGTATTAGACACAGTTGGTGAACAGTGCTAGCAGAGCTGCACCCATTTGGATACAGTTGAGGCATCTGACAAACTTGAGATTTGATCTCCAACATAGAAAGACCTTGCATTACAACAACCTCCTGAACTTTGAATTTTTGTTTATTTTTTTCAAATGGACAGGCAGAAAAACGTGAATATTAAATTATTATTAAGTCTAATTTGTTATTTTTCAGGGTGTCAAACAAGGCTTTTGCATGAGAAATATTATGCATTGGCATTATGCATGCACTTTGCAATGTAAGGTAAAGACCTCACAATATTAAAAAGAAATGCCTTGGTGACAGTGGAAAGGAAAAACTCCCTTTTAACAGGAAGAAACCTCCAGCAGAACTAGGCTCAGTAAAGTGAAACAACAGAGTCTGATTTCATGTTTTATTATGTGTGAAACATTGATTTCACCCCCCCAACCCCCCGTTTTCTTTTGCATTGTTTGACTGCTGATGGCTTAGAATGTAAAATATCAGAAGATTGTGCCAAAGGGCCCACTGCATTATCTCAGAGCCCTCTGTGGCTTCAGAAAAGGATTTGGTTTGCACACGTTAAGCATATTTGAAGGCAGATACTGTATTGCAAAATTAGGAGAGCTAATGAATCATAAAAAATACATTTGACCCATCAAATTCAGTTTTAAACAGGCTCATTAGAAGACTGTACAAGTTGTCCTTCAAAGATAAAAGCAAGACGGAAGTAGGCAGAGGATTACTGCAGGGTATGATGGAGTCTGCTATTGTACAAGCGAAATCGACTGCTTATGTTGAAGAACTTGAGTGCAAAAGGTGTCCACTGTTTTTTATTTTATTTATTTTTTGAAACTGAAACTGGTCTCTTTGGGAAGTGAAAGTGAAGAGAGGGAACATTTGCACAAATGATGACTAATCGCCAAAGCCTTGTTTGCACGCGCCCCCCACAAATAAACGTGTCACCTGTTTTCACCGCCTACTTGACACTGAGTAATCACACAGTGAGAGACATCTGCCATGTTACTGGATGGCAGCGTTTCATCCCACATCACTCCTAGCCAGTTTGAAGAGAGAAAATAAGTGCCACAGGAAGCACTGTGGGCTTGGGACTGACCCCTTAACACCAAGGGCCTATTATCAAGGCTTTTCTTAGCAGTGTATTAATAGGCAAGCTATAAAGGGTTTTCTTAGAAAGTATTCCACATATTAGGTGTGAACTTATACAGAAGAATACCTGCTATGACCAGAAATACTATACTAAGTGCTTATACTAAATGGGAAAAAGTAACAGCACAAAAACGGTGTTGCAGATGGAAGCAAAGGAGAAAGGAACAACCTAAAAACATGGAAACTATGGCTGGAACAAAGTACTAAATGAATGTGGCAAAGTGGGAGGTATACAAAGCGCTTGAACAAGAGAGAAGAGTCGGTATAGCTTTTGAAAATGTCTTTGGCTAATATGTGTGGCAGATGGTTAGGGTAGAATTAAAACACAAGCAAAACACCAAACAGTAAAGAGAATCAAAGAAAAGCGTTTCATAGTCTAGTTACTGCATGTCCCTGCGTCTTCTTCTACAATACCTCTACCTAACCACACTATGTAGGTTCAAATAAACACTGAATAATTTAGAAATGCTATTTGACCCTGGTTTGCAGCGACGTAGGCTATATCAATAGGATCAGATGAAATTCAGGTACGCTGGATATGAGCCAGTACTCTAATGAAGGGCTATTACATATCCTTCTGATAACAAGCCTGGCTTTTCTGCTTCTTCAAGTGTAAGGCTAAGACTGGGGAGAAATGACTGAAGTACAGAAAGAAATGCAAATTGGTTTTTTTTTCCCCTCAAGCATCCACTTTATGATAATCACATCTCTACAAGAAATGAGATGATTTGAGAAAACTTGGGGATGCCTAATTACCAACCCGAGAAGAAAGATTAATTTATTTCAGAGGCCATGAGTGTGTGTGTCTGTGACACAGGTTACTGGAGACGTGCTATTTTCTTTCATTGAAATACATCTCGACACACTTACTCGCGTCTTTTGCCATTTGGGGTTGAGCAGTTAACACAACACTGACACAATTATCTTGAGAATTTGATGCGATGAATGTGTCGCCTGTTTATACATTCAGCAGGCACGCAGACACATTTGCATTTATTTGAGGCTGTGCTTGTAAGAAAAACGTAATTCAAATATTCACCTCGCTTTTAGCTGTTTTTTTCTTTTGGTTTCCAGCAATTCCAGAGGGAAATATCAGATTCTAAATGCTGCAATTCACAGACTAGTTGCTAAGCTTGTCTACTATGCTGAAAACTGTGCTGAGGTGAGACTAATCCAAAACTCTGCTGCAATGCTATTTTGAAATATTCTAAGAAACATATCTAAAATACAAAAGTAAGTTGTATTTTTCTGCTTCTAAAAAATTTTTAGGATGAAAAACATGGGTAGACACTGAATTAGCCCCTCAAAATTTACTGTATGTTAAGTTGCTAAATCTTAATTAAAAAACAACAGGAAATCACATTCATGTAATACAAGATGCGTAAATAGTGCAGTATATTAACAGCTAGAAATTTATACTGGTAATTACTGAGAGTATAAAAGTTAAAGCACTTTGCATATAAATAGAGATACAATGTAAATACTGCAATAAAAGTATAATCTGTTTTCAGAAAGAACACCATCACATCAGTTAGGCCCCACTCACACGGCCCTAGAGACAGGTTGGTGATAAACTGGCAACCACAGGTCACAAGGGGAAAATGTGTACTGTATTCTCTGACTGGTTGTTAGTAATTACTGTCAGTTGCCCTGAAACTGATTGCTGAAGCAGCCCAATTCACACACACCTTTAGACAGATCAGTAATCCCCTGGTAACTAACCTGAACTGGAGAAAAAAAGATGTTTTTGCAACCAATTGACAAGTGGTCATTGGAGGTTGCTAGCAGTCTTGAAAATGACTGCAAACACAGTGTTGCACCGAAAACCTCCTTGCAAGTGTTTGGTTGCTAGCAGCTGCTAGTAGTGCACTATATATAATGACTTATCTAGCAATCCCTTCTCCAAGATGTCATGAAAGTGTGAAAAAAACAGAATGTTCGTCATCAAAGTAAAAGCCGACCCTTTTAAAATGTGTTTTGTTCTACACAACATTTACTTTACAGGCAAATGTTTGGCTATTTCCCATTTGTGTCCCAAGTTTCACTACAGTTTGGGGACAAGCGAAGACAAGTGGGCATCTTTTGTGCAAACTATGAGGAACTGCAGCAATCTGCAAGTGACCAAAGCAATCACAAGAAGGTTTTTGGTGTAGCTCCCTCTTTATGATAATTTTATTGTCTGGGAACATTGCGCAGGTGCTGTACCAACTTTTACAATTTTAAAGTTCTCAACAAAAATGAAACAGCTTACAGGTTTGAGGAGGCACACTCTGTTGACTGATTTGAGAAGAGCAGCCTGGTCCTTAAAACCAACAAGCCCGAAGAGTTAATCAAAGGCTTCAGGAGAAGTGGAAGTACCTTCACATGCATGGACAAGCAGTTGAGAGTAGAGAAACTAAAAGTTTCTTGGACACACCTTATTCAACATCCTGAGCCCACCATCGACAGCATCCTCACAAATGGTATAATGGTGTGGCACAGAAGCTGCACACCTGCTGAGCTGAAGGATCAACACCGAATGGTGAAGACTTCACAGTGTGTAGTAGGGCTGCAGCTCCCACACCTAGAGGATGTCTACAACACCCGTCTGAGGGAGAAGACAGCTTCATTTCAGACATGTCACACCCCGGTCACCCTCTATTTGAACTTTTGCCATCAGACAAATGATACAGACTTACACAATCACACACAAACAGACTGAGGAACAGCTTTTTTCCCAGCGCTGTAGCCTCCATCACCTCTCACTCAACACACATACACTACAATAACTTGCACTGATCTCATTCCATCCTATGTAATTATTGGATTAATACAAATTTTATCTGCCTAAATATTGTTATTATAGTCTATTTATTGCTTTTTGTAATATTTGCAGATATAAAATTTTGTTGTACTTGAATAATGACAATAAAGATTATTCTATTCTGTTTTTGTGCAGTTAGGCTGTTTTAGTTGCTTTTGCCTCTTATGTGGTATATGTAGGGATGGGTACCGGTATCTGTTCTGACATAAACGGTAGTAACCAGACTGAAAAGCAGCGCACATTTTGGTGCTTTTTTTCCCCCTGAAATGTCATACACTTTGGATTCTAGCCAATCATTTTACCTTTGCGAGCGTAGTAGGCGGGCTCAGGTACATACGTTCTTTTAGAGCAGAGCTACAGATTAAAAATGCCCAAGGCAAAGTGGTCAAAGTCTGGCTGTACTTCACAGCAAAATATGCAAACTCAGCAGCCTGCAACAAGTGCTTTAAGCTGATACTGTGCAAAGGAGGTAAGTCCTCGACTCTGATAAAACACCTGGCGACGTATAGCATTTTGTTAAAAGCCGAGAAATGCACCATATTTGATAGCTTGCTGCGAGACCTCACACCGGGCACATCTATTGCGGGTGGGTTGCCTGTTATTGGACCCGGTGTTAGCAACATCCCCCAAAAACCCGAAGAGGAGAGTCCTGGCCCCTAGCCCTGCCAATGTAGCAGAAATGATGACGGATGATGATGCAGCAGCAGCCGTTCTTCTCTGCGTGAGTAGCTTAATGTTGTCCGTGTGTAATTTAGGTTGAGTAGGCTAACCACGTTATTACATTAATGCACGTAAGGTGAATTAGCAAACATCATCGTAGTTACATGCGGCTGTCTTCTTCTTTGATGGCAGATACTCCCTTCACCCTGGCCAAAAAGACTAAAATGACCAAAGAAAAAGTGGAAAACAGCTAAACATGAGAGGTTTTTGGACAAAGTTTGTGTTTTTTCCATTGATTAAGCACTGCCTCCAGCCAAGAGTGATGCCATAAATCCCCTATAGCTGCAGAAAAGGCTAACATTGTTATCTTTTTACAAAAAAAAACAAACAGCTGAACATGAGAGGTTTTTGGACCAATTTTGTGTTCTCCATTCTTTAAGCATCGGTTTGAGCACTGTTTAAGCACCGGCACCGTTTCAAAAGTACCGGTTTGGTACTGGTATCGGATAAAACCTAAACGATACCCATCCCTAGGTATATGTAGTTTTTCATGAGCTGGGAACCAGTAACACCCTCCTGCGTAATGGGTCATAATTCAAATAGCAAATAACATGAAGTGCCCAAGACTTCTGGAAAGTGTCCAACATTCATGTAGCTATCCATGTGGTTTGTGGTATCAAAATTTGCATGTTTTTGTAAATAACCACATCAATGTGCACGTGCTTCAGACTAGCAGCCATGGGGTAGTGTATCAAAGGCAGCAAGCTAACAACGTATGCTTCAGTGCCTCTTTAAATGAATCATATGTCTCACTGAGAGAGCACAAGGCACTTCAGAAAAATCTACTTGACCTGCTCTATAAGAGCACGCAGGAGTAAAGACAATTGCGCTAAACCCCACTGCTGCTGAACAAAAGGATTTCATTCTTCATTACCGGTGGAGGAGAAAATTAGTTTGTCTTCATGCACCAGTGGTGGCGAAGCAAGCAGGTAGAGTACAAACCACCTTGCACCTCAGTTTGACAACCAAATAACCAGAACGGCTTCAGAGACTGAACCAAATAACACAGATCGTACACAACAAAAGGCCATCACTGGCAAGCTAACTGTGATTCAGACAGTTAGTCAGTTGGAGGGAGTTGATAGACAAATAAGCATTGCCGCCCTCGTCTCTTTATCTCCTCGTTCTGTTTAAGGCTGCAGTTGTGTGATTGATGGCTGAATGCAAGCCTTAATTTGTAGGAGGTGAAAAGATGGGGATTACAATGCCTGACAAAACAGGAACAAAGGAAGTGGAGATATAGATTGAAGGCAGGAGGAAAATGGAGATGTGAAGATCCATTGTTAATCTTCAGCACAGACAGAGTGACATTTGCTCGCGCAGAAGACGACGCCTGGTTAAATACTGCAACGCATATATATACCCAGTAGCACTCTTTGAATGCAAAACTGCTTTAAAAAAAAAATTTTCAGCCTGTCACGATCGGCTAATATTTGAGATAGCAAGGCTTATATTAGGGTTGATGCAAATGCTAGTTGCCATGGTAATCAATGCCAAAAATCTGCATTCAAATGCTTCCTTTTATTGTTCAAGATTACGCCTGAGTTGTTTGACGTTTTACCCTTTGATTTAAGACCCTTGCATTCATGCACCCAGGATGATGACCATAAACAGTACTGTTTATGGTCATCATCCTGGGTGCATGTATATTATATATTTACAGGAGAAAAGTGCAGAAAAGAAAAGGATTTCTCCAGTTAAGTTCTATATACATCATACTTTCTTTTGAGACATTTCACAGCCTTTTTTCTGTCACATACGAAGCATACCTCAAAGAGATAAGTGTCATAACTTGGAAAATAGAGAAATGGACTCGTGAGAGGAGACTCATTATCATCACTTCCTACCTTCCATTGTGATTCCTCCATCCTCCATTCACTCTAAACAACCTTCAGTTTCTGTTTGCATCTCCCTCTTTCCCCTTCATTAGAGACTTAATTGTTGGCCTTGTTTTAGCCCACATTTCACCAGAATGTCAATAACAGCTGTTTTGTGAAAGCCGCTGGCATCTCACAGATACGTAGAAGGTGTTCTTTGGCGTTTGGCTGTACGGCTGTGATCGTTGCAATGAAGTTAAACACACTGGGCGAGTGTAATTCCTCAACGCGACGGATTACTGATTTGAAGTGCCATACTCTGAACCTAACCAAGTAGTTTGTAGTACTTTTGTCTTGGTTAAATATTTTCCCTGCTGATTCATCAAAGGAAACTGCTCTTTTCTATGATGGCAATCCCTTCGGATTCTGATTGATAGAAGGGCAATTTTTTGATCCCTGCTGTTCCAAACACTATTAAACATTCTCCTCAAGCTTCCCTCGTCCCTTCTTTGCTGTACATTTAAGAGGAGTAGCTGGCAGGTAATTACATTCGCCTAAAGATCTTTATCCTGGTGTAAGTGTGATAGAGTCTCAAGTTAAGGTGGCTGTTTAAAGATCATTTACGACACACTTGTCATGTCACCACCGCAGAAACCGTGAATATGATTTGTTACACAAATGTGTAATTTTTTTCAATTTTTTTTTTTTTTTTTTTTGCACAGACAAGCTCAGTCTTCAACACGTGCATAATCACTTGCACTTTGCTTCACCCCACAATTACAGAAACAGCCACTTCAGGCAATTTGAAAGCAGCCACAATAAACGAAGGTGTTTACATCATCAGAACACTTTTCCCCTTCAGGAGAAAAGAAGAGAGGAAATTAGTGTCGTTCTTCACATGTCAAGATTAAAGAGCGCTGACTTGAGTAAACACTGCCTTCTCATGTATACTGATGGAGACCCTCTTTGGGCTTACTAAAGGCATGTTATTACACGTAAACAAGTTAAGTCAGTGGATACTCAGTAAGTGTGCGTTAAGAAACAAACAGTGGGTTTTGGCTTGTTTGACATGACAGGCCTGCATAGGGAGAATAGTGGGAAAACTCTGTGCAACAGTGTGGTAAAGCAGACCAGACAAATGGCAAATTACTGCATGTTCGGCTTTATATCACCTGAAACGCAGTACAGACAAACACTGCTGCAGCAAGGGTGTGCTGTTAACTGGCTTCTGCTTAGTTGCAAAGCTTTAAACTGAATTTGATTCAACAAAGCTTTGAATTTTTGGCTTGCTTTTCATTTCTCCCAGCTCTGAAAAACAAACACTGTATGCTGCATTGTTCCTGTGTAACACTGGGCTGCCAGCACCCCTGTTTTATTTACAGCTATAAAAAACCCCCATATGTTTTCCAGAAACCGATAGCAACTGGGACTTGTTTACTTACATTAGAAGATATTAGTGCAAACTACCTTCGTTAGTCATCAGTGTACATTCTTAATCTTCTAAAGAGCAGCTCATATACCTGGCTGTCTAGAAGCTTCCACTCATATCATATACCCAAATGGACTAGTTGGCATAAATTTGTGGACGTTTGGCTCTCACCAGAGATGGGCAGTAACTGTAATCCGATTACTTTTTCAAGTAACGAGTAAAGAAAGGGATTACTATTGCAAAAACGGTAATTAGATTACCGTTACTTTCCCGTAGGAACGCTGCGTTACTGCGTTACTAAGACCGTGATTTTTTTTGCGAGAATGTCTCATGACAGTGACGTAAGCGAGTGCGACGTTAGTGACAACAGCTGTGTGCAGATCAACAATGGATCATATATCGAGTGGGGAGAGAGTATGAGCGTGCAGCGTTTAAAGTGTGGAAGCACTGACCTTACTTTGAGTTTGATTCCATAAAAAGTGACAAAAACATTAGTGTCTGTTGTGCGTGAGAAGAAAACTTCTTTTTACAGTGAAAAAAACCCCTAAACTTCCAAGCAAGCACCAAGTGCGCAACGATGTAATGGGAAACTCAGAGAGAAACTCGTGGATTCTTCAACTGACCGCTGCGGCACACCTGCACCAGGGCAAACCTCCACCTACCCCACTCCTGCTTTACAGGTGAAAATAGAGCAAAAGGACCGCTGAGTCTTTGATTTTATTTATTTTCTGCTGTGTTTCACTTGCATCTATTTGAAAGAGTGAGTGAAAACACAAAAAATATTTTATTTTATGTGCTGGAATGTGCAGAAAATAGGTTTAAATATTGAACTAATTTCTTCCAGTCAGAGAATGTTGCATATAATTAAATTTTTGCTTGATGCATAAAGTTAAAAGATTAAAACTAATAAAACAAGTTTTAAAAAGAGACTTTTCCATTTGATTACATTTTGTATGATGGATTATGCAGAAAAAGTAGAATTGGGCTAAAAGATCTATTTCTTTATCACCTATTCAGGTTGTAAATCGTGTTTTTAAAAAGTAACTGAGTAACTAAGTAATTAATTACTTTTGAAAATAAGTAATCAGTAAAGTAACAGGATTACTTTTTTGGGGAAGTAATCAGTAATTAGTTACTGATTGCTTTTTTCAAGTAACTTAACCAACACTGGCTCTCACATACTTTTATACGAATGTGAGTAAAATATGCTTGGAAAAAATGGATGTGAACATCGATGCAAAGTGATAGAAAAGAGATCTGACAATGTTGACAAGAATGAAATGAATATTCAGGTGCGATTGTTTTCTCCTCAACATTTCACACAAACTGAACGCTGACACGTTATCACATTTCTATTTAAGATGATATTTAAGATGAGTCTCCACCAACAGCTTAGGGAGATATCTGCCTTTTTAGCTGCTACTTGTTCACTATAATCTTGCTGCTTAAATCACCCATTTCTGAAGCTTTTGGAATATTTGCCATCCACTGACCAAATTTGGCTGTCGAGGTGGATTACTCAGCCATCATCTATAGAAACCTCTGCCCATCTACCGACTGAAAGGGTGCACACACTGCAAAATAGGGCTTATTTGCAGTAAAAAACATCTTATTGTGTATTAACTGCATTAAATACGTTCCAGAGTGCATACCACAAACACGTTTGAGAATGTTTAACTCTTCGACACGGCCTGAACTTTCTTATATAAACCTTTATCACCTTTATGCATTGAATGATTTGACATACCTCAGCCTTTTTTGACTTCATCCTTGTCTTTTATCCTGTAAGATCAGCTTCTTGACAGCCATTCTTCCACTGAGATCTACACTACATGGTCCAACTGAAGGGTCACATGCATCTTTCAGGTCCTGTGTCAGCAGTTTGCTCGTTTTTTTTCTTCCTATTTCTTAAGGACATGACAATACTAGCAGTATTTCAGATACCATTCATCTGCTGTTTATATACTATTTTCCTTCACCTCTTCTTTTGTCCTCCACTTGCACAGATTCCTCAAAATTTTAAGAATGCACTACACACCATGCCATGAAATACCATGCCAAATTTCTGACTAAAATCTCTTCAGGAATCACCTTGGTGCAAAAATACAACCGTATAACCGTTTTAGCTTTGGCATTTTTGTATATTCACCTAAAGAGGTGGGAACAAATTACGAGTTTCTGTGACAGGCTGAGAGTTACAAAGTGCCTAAAGATACCGTTTTGCTCGTCTCTTACGCGTAGACGTTAAGGTGCTTTTTTTCTGCTTGAATGATTCATGGGTGAATGCCAAGTGGCTTGACAAGCAAATAGCAAAAAGGAAAAAAAAAAAGCATTCTTGTAAAATGGTCAGGTACAAGGACTGAAAGGGAAATGAGTAAAACGGCATTTAATGTCTAAAGAAAACCCTTGAAAGGCCTTCAGAAACCCTGGAGAACTATTGCTCAAGACCACTTTCAGGTTCCTTGGACACAAGATATAAAGAAATTAAGGATGGCTCAAGACCTTTCCACAGTATTGTATAGCCATGTGGTGGTTGAAGAGGCCACATCTTTTGTCAAATATAACTTTAAGTCTCAATACAATTGAAACAAGTGAGATCATCATCACAAGTGACCGCTTTCCACTTACAGCCTTTTGGACTATCTGCTGAAAAATGCTTTGTTATGTGTGTGAGGAAGAGTCCCTGCTCACTTTGCTGTTCATTATAACGGAATAAAAGTTAGCACGTCTCTCCTCCACAGCTAGTCAGTAAATTTCTATGTAAATCACCTCATTACTTCAGTAAATCCCAAATCCTTCCCCTTTAAAGAAACTTGTGCCAAAATATAGCACCGCGAGAATTATTACACTTACTTTTGTGTGCTAAACATTAGACTTAGTTCATGACCTCAAGAGAGAAATCGCGTCAGTGCTGATGCCATGCAAGAATCATGCAAACTCTCAGCCTAAGAACATTTGTTCCCCGGGAGATGGTGAGCCGACGTCGCACGACAGTGACATTTTGTACACTCTCTGAGGAATAAGCGGGCAAAAATGAGATGCCACTATGATTAATAACCCTAAAAATTTATGCACACAGTAGACTTCAGGTGGCAACAATATGGATTCTATCAAGCGAACAATGACAAAGTTTAGCAATTTTGGCTCCAAGGGTGCAGTCATGCACAACGTCAGGTAGCCAATTTGCAGCAAATGCATGTATAGGCATTCGACTCCCAGTAATCATGTAGAGCTTCCTTCAAAACAAAACTGCAATCAAAGAGGATTCATAAGTGTGTGCAAGACAGTCATCATTTGTGTGTGTGTGTTTACTTGCAGAGTGATGACTGTGTGTATTTTTGTGTGTGCGGTACCTGCCTGCCTCCTTCACTATTCTCCATCAGGCTGTGTGCTGTCAAGCTGTGTTGTATAGCGTGGAACCATTCGATCAGTCTCAGGGAATAGAGTGTGTGTCTGCAGCGCGGCTATGGCCACCACTCTTCTCCCAGGAGTCAGTTCACTTTAATTGAAACTCCACTGAAACACAAGCCCGGGCACTACAGTAGCTCACACAACACTGTTATCTGCAGCATCTCTGTCTCCCCATAGAAATAGAATTAGGCTGACAGCCCCTGGCCTGGAGACCTGCTTTGTGACCAACACACACACACACAGGCAAACACACACACACACTGACAAAAACCACTCTGTCTTGCACCAAAATAAATTCACATACAAAACACAGTAACACAGTAACAAAGACAAAGGTGAAAGCGCATACACACACACATGCGCACACACCATCATATAAACACACTCACAAATACAGTGTGCTGGAGTGGCTGTGGCTCTCTATCAACCAAGAAATCTCATATTGGTCTGCACTATATTGGTCTGAGCTGCCACGGAGGACAAAAGAGAACACGGAGGAGGAGATGATGGAAAATAGAAGGATGAATTGAAGCAGAGTGAGCAATGGGAATGAGACAAGAGAGCAGAAACAGAGGAGAGAAAGAAGGCGACATTAAAGGAGACCAGAGATGGGAAACGAGTACACAGATGGCGGGTGTGTGGAGAGAAAATGAATAGTTACCTTCTTTCTGGGCTTCGCTATGCCTCCTTGTTTGAATTGGGTTCAGGCTAAAGTTTAAGAGCTAATGACTGTTTAAGCCTGTTAATGAAACCATGGGATGCAGATTTCTCACACAATATAAGTAACTGAATAAATAAATGAATAATGTCAGAAGAACCTTTAACTACCATAGCTGCCCAGGAAATATAGATAATTATGTGTATAGGAAATATTTTTGCTGTGTTGTTAACTGTCTCGTAGCAGGAATATGTATATTATATATACAGATATGCAGATAGGGATGATCGTGTCTCAAGAGTTGGCAGTTCGTCTTGTAATTGGAAGGTTGCCAGTTCGAGCCCCAGCTCCGACAGTCTCGGTCGTTGTGTCCTTGAGCAAGACACTTCACCCGCTGCCTACTGGTGGTGGTCAGAGGGCCCGGTGGTGCCAGTGTCCGGCAGCCTCGCCTCTGTCAGTGCGCCCCAGTGCAGCTGTGGCTACAACTGTAGCTTGCCATCACCAGTGTGTGTGAACGGGTGACTGAATGTAGTGTAAAGCACTTTGGGGTCCTTAGGGACTAAGTAAAGCGCTATACAAACACAGGCCGTTTACCATATATGTAGCCACAACTCATGCTTTGCAGATCTACTCTGTTAATAGAAACCTTTGATAACACTGTGGCTATTTGTTGTGTTTGCAAATAATTGTCACGGTTATTGAGGATAACCTCAATAACAAACAAACAAAAGTTGAAAAACTTTTGTTTGTCCTAATAATTGGTCATCTGCCCCACATAATAGATTTTTTTTGGTCATAAAACAAAGGCTAAATGCGTATGAATATAATCCTATTAGAATATGTGGGCTGACTTATATCATGATGAATATCATGATATGAATATGAACATCAACTGCATCAGTTGAAGTGTATGGATGGCTACCTATCTATCTACCTTCATCCCTGCCTATTAGCTTGAACACTCATCATCACGGGGGTTTCTTTGTAATCTCGAAACACAGATGTGTGTAGTTTGGCTTGAATGTGCAGAAATCACAAGTACTGTACTACTGGTAATGTAGCAATGATCTTGTGAGAAGAAAAAGGTGCGTTTCTTAGCCGGCATATCACCATAGCTAAAAACTGAATGAAAATTTTCCATAATTTTATTATATTTAGACTGAAAAATTGGTCATGAAGCAAAGGCTAAATGCGCATGAATATAATCCTATTAGAATATGTGGGCTGACTTATATCATGATGAATATGTGGATAAACGATGGCTTTTGGTAAATGTTTCCTTTGTTAAAAAGGAAAGCAGAGTTCACTACATTGTTATCCACTTTTCTAAACAACATGTAGGAATGTTACAGATTTGTGGGCATGTTTTGCTCATCGTAGATCAGCTTTCATTGATTTGTTATGCTTTTTGATTCCTCTCTCTCTCTCTAAAAAAAAAGAACAATACAAACAAGAAAAAGAAGAAGTGAAGTATCAAATATTAATTCGCCTCTAAACCCTTTGCCAGTTGTCTTGATCCACACCATGATCTGAGCTTCTGCAAGGCAGGGTCACATGGTACCAAGCAGCAACAACATTTTGAGAGGGTACTTCATCACCCTTCCCCAATTTAAAATTTCACACCGTTTGCTAATGCATCCCCACCATTAAGGACCGCATAATGAGCAGCAGGACACTGTTTAGCATGCGGTAAACACCTGCTTGGCCCCAAATCATATTTCACTCTTTCATCGTCAGCAGCTCTTACAGAGATAGTGTAGAAGCTGAGCTGTAAAGGACAGGAGGAGCAAGAGGGGCTATTTGTATTCTACTAATCCTCCAGTACAGTGCTGCAGAGGGTAATGGGGGTTAACATGACTTTCACTTAAAAACTCCCTGCTCTCAGGGAGATTCTTAGGGGTGAGAGGAAGGTGCACCTCCAGATACAAACCCTTCCAGTAACATGCTCACCTGAGGACTGCCGAAACTCTTTGATGGGGTCGTGAAACTAGGTGAATTCGCCCATCGGAGACAGTGGATGGCAAAAGTCAAGACAAGGGAAAATTACAGTGGAAGGGGAAGGGCACATGTGGTCGTGGTAAACCATAATTGTGTCATTGGTCTGTTAATGATGCTTTCGTGAAGGCACTAGAGCATAAGCACACACGTATGCAAATGTTTCCAGCAATACACACAAATCTAACTTTGCTGTAGTTCAGTATTTGTGTAATGGGAGTAACTACCAACAGTGAGGTTTCTTGTGTTTTTTATTGATTTAAGCACACATTTTAACTACATTTCAAAAGTTTGTGTTTAAGTCTTTCTAAATGCATTTCACAGCTATATAATATGTTGGCTACTACAATTTACTACTAATGACTCGGTATAAACTGCTCCCTCAGTCACAAGGGGTCACCGTAGTAGAAGGAGGTGCAAATTGGATTTGGTTGAGATTTCTTCGTGGGATTTGTGTCTCTTCCCAGCCTCAAATTGAGAATCTTTTGCATGTTAGGTAAACGTTAACCACTACACTCTGAGCAGACTGTTCTCACTCCTGAGATGTAATATACTATCGGATCACGGTTTTAAGTCATGGATTGGATCAATTTTCGGATCAGCAAAAAAAGAAAAAGACAAAAATGTAACATTTACTTATTCACTTGTTAAGGTATTTTTTGCCTGTTAAAAACAATCAACTCAAGACTCATTCCACGCAATTATTAAAAATAATTGATGATACAATATAGGGCAGTGTAGGGCTTTGTATCTACCACTCAATTCAATTTTATTTATAAAGCGCCAAATCACAACAACAGTCGCCTCAAGGCGCTTTATATTGTAAGGTAGAGCCTACAGTAATACATACCGCTCATTATATTGCACTCCGCTGTGATACAATGTACTGTCACGGTCAGTTAGTTTTCCGTTGACCTGGAGGTCCACCCATTTGTAGAAGTTAGAGCAACAGAAGATGCCTGGTACAGTTCAGCCATAACTTAAATCTTTTCCTGCTCATACATGCTTGGAACGATCTTGCCACTAAAGTGGACGCGCAACGGGATATCATAGTGTGGCTCAAGCACGTTCATCATAGTTTAAACTCCTTGTTTTGCACAACGGAATATCCGTCTCCCGTCTGCAGCTAAACACCCCAGTAGCTTTTGTAATAGCTTTAGCCCGGTCGGACTGGGCAGCAAAGGGCTGCTTAAATACCGCAAACTCCTCTGCTCCTCCACTTGGACCGCTAGCGCTGGCCATAACTATCGCTTGACAGACCCACCACGCGCACCATACACATACTTTTTTTCTTCTTTTTCGAATCTTCCAATCACGTGCGTACTGAACCGTGGAGTGGGATCGGTTCGGATTACGGATCAACCGTGATCCGTTGCACCACTACTAAGCACTTTTATTCACTGACTTCTATTTAAGGCGACTGGACATCTGGCACAAGATATTTCTAACAAATCAACTAATGTTATCTGCTTTGCAAGATCAATATATTTAGAATAGGTCACTAATCACCACAGACAACTTTTAAAGATAATTTCCAACTCCATATTTTTATTCCGGAATCTTGCTTTTTGTGATCTATAAAGTTCAAACAATTTTTATTTATGGTAAATGGCCTGTATTTATACAGAGCTTTTACTAGTCCCTAAGGACTCCAAAGCGCTTTACACATCCAGTCATCCACCCATTCACGCACACATTCACACACTGGTGATGGCAAGCTACATTGTAGCCACAGCCACCCTGGGGTTTATGTCCTTTAAGTCAACTTTTTATCTGATTGCCTGCCTCTCCGAACTAGAGATGGACCAATCCGATATTACGTATCGGTATCGATCCGATACTGACCTATATTTCTGGATCGGATATCGGAGAAAAATAAAAAATGTAATCCGATCCATTAAATATCACGAAAGCACCTCACAAAACTTGCAACACGCCGTAACTCACCTCAGAACGTTAGCACGTCGGAGCAGTATGCATCACGTGATAGAGCGGCTGTGGCATGCGGGACCAGTCGGTGGTCTGGATAGCATTTGGAGCTTCGCTAGCAACCTGGCATTTCATCTCCGACAAAGTTATCCCGAGAGAAGTAAAGCAAGTGTGTAAGTCCATCTCTGAATGTTTGTAAAGCATTCCTGCGTTAAGCTTAACAAGCGATATATGGAGCGACTGCCTCTCCTGCTGCTACTTCAATCATGAAACTGCTTAACGATCAGCTGATCGGCTTTTCTGTCGCGAGTCCGTGTCTCTAGTTTGCTTTTGGCCCACTTTGCACCAGAAAGAGGAAACCAGCGGCTGAACAACAGCAGCACGTTTAAGCTTGATCAGCTGTTGTTAGAATTTATTTAATATTACTTTCTACTCGAGGATCTTTTTCTACGTAGCTGACGCTGGTAACTGTGCAGGGGCGGATCTAGCAAAGTTTAGCCAGGGGGGCCGATAGGGCATGAACAGGGAAAAGGGGGCACAAAGACATACTTTTCTTTCTTATTCTCATTTAAAATGTCTAGCTTTTAATAAATAATTATCCGAATCTTACACCCAAAGTTTTAATTTGATGTAAAATGAATAGAAGTCCATTACTGTATATAGTGACTATTAAGTCTAATATATATATACCCTAGTAAGCTATAGTACTTTTTCCTTTGGGAAGGTACCATCTGTGCAGTCTGCAATTTTGTTGAAGAAAGATGTTGAATCTATTTAATATTTCTTGAAAAATAATTGATTTCTGTGCATTTTTTTTCCACACTGCATCAAATTAAGGTTGATTACGTCGATTAAGCATCATGAGGTGGAGTGTGAGGGGTGGTTCCCTATTTTTTATTTATTTATTTTTGTTGTTGCTGGGAGTTGGAACCCTATTAGTTAGGTTGCTTAATATTTATGCTAAGTACTCTTTAAAATACCAGAATAGGGAGGATGGTGTAGGTTTAAGTTTATTAGATTGATCAGTATTGCTGAACTATGAAATATTTTTTTTTGCATACAGGTATAACAGAATAGCTTTAGTGTAGTTGTTGTTTTAAACTTGAGTATGAACTTATACAAAATGCAGCAAGATATTTAAAAAACAGTTTTGTTGATTAAAAAACACTATATCGGATTCATATCGGTATCGGCAGATATCCAAATTTATGATATCGGTATCGGACATAAAAAAGTGGTATCGTGCCATCTCTACTCCGAACCACATGTGTGTGGGGTTTCTCTGCTCACAGTCAAAGCTGGGTGACTGACATTATATTAGGAAAACCTAATAAGAACAAAATTAGCAGCTCTGACTTGGCCTTTTGATAAAGTTGCACATCACCCCAGTCAGCATTAGCTGAGAGTGTTTCATTTGCCGAACAAAGAGCCTTAACGTTAGATTAACTGGTGATTCTGGTTTGGCTATAGGTAGGTGTTTCTCTCTCTGTTAGCCCATGGTGTACCCTACCTCTCGCCCCATAGGAGCTGGGACGTCATCCTCATCCTAGATGCTGGTTATTTGGTTAGAAGTGAAAACATACTCTTTGAACATATAATACGTGTTTTAGCTAAAGGTTCAAACAGCTGGGGCTTATGGAAGATGAAACAAGTTTCCTTAATGGGGAAAAAAAACCAGGAACAATTTCTTTATATTATTAAATTACATGTCTGCTACACTGATCATTAACTGGAGCAGACTTTTTGACAAGACCTCATTTACAAAAGTCACAGTTTTATACAACTGAGCTGTAAGCGCCTGCACTTTTTACTAAACCTTTTATATTCTAATTAGGTAGCTATGCTGTAAGTTAGCACTTCTGATAAAATCGCAGTCTTTGGACAAGGAAAATTAATTTTGTTAATTAATGTTAATGGAAATTTACCAAAAAAGAAAACGTTTTTGGTGATAAATCGCATCTGTTATCCCCTCAGACCATCTGTAGTCTGTTGTAATGTAAGATGTGCTGTGTTAGAAATGTGTTCCAACAATAAGGAGGGACAGTAGAGTTGCTGAGTATATGACAGAAAGATGAATATAATCTGTGATTTCATGCACATATACTGTATGCTTAGTGTGCCAGTTTTGCACACTGACTTTACTTCATCATTTGAGCAGTTCTTATTGGGAAAAGAACAGTAAAGCAGTTACACAAGCAAAGGCTGAACTTTCTTTAACCTTGCTCCACTTGATTGCTTAGACCATAGAAAAATAAAATAAGGACCATAGTGGACTACGCGGCCTCAAAGAGCCCTCAGGAGGGTTTAAGAAACTTTTAAAATTAAACATTGTCTGCAGACATTCATTAAAATGAGAGCAATGTCAAAAGAACAAGGCAACTGATGTGACTCAAAGACTGAAAAGGTTGTTTTCAGAGTGTCAGGTTGGCTTCAAAGAGACATACATTTAAAAACGGTTAGTGAGAAGGTTTAAATGAGAAGAAAAAATATTCTCCTTCCCAAAAATGAAGAATACAGAAAGTATTCCACTTAGAACTATGAACCAACTTCTCAGATAAATGGCACCATAGTTTAAAAATACCGAACATCCACATGGAGCCTTTTATTCCTACTTTCTGCAACTCAGGATGCCACTGGGGAAAGTATCTGCAGGTATTTTCCTCAATGCTTCATCTTCTTCACTCTCTGTGGTCTGGTGAACCCCTAAGGTGCGCAAAAGTAGTTGTATGTCAGGCAATTTTCCGACAGACTTTGTGAAACTACCAGGTAGAAATGAACAACATCTTCTGGAACAACATTTAAACTGAGGTTAAACTGAAAACTGAACTTTTCTGTTCTCATAACAAGGAATAATTTGCTTGCATTGTTTCTTTTATTCCTCATCCAATCTTCAAACATACAGGTAATTCTTTATTCTATAAGTTTGTGCCTGTAGGTCAGCTGCAAGCTCTGCAGAAGTTCTGCAAAGTGTACGTACTTCGGCCACCTTCTTCACTTGGGAACGTCAGCATATTCTAATTATGTTAGCCCGCTCTGCCTAGTTGCATGGCCTTGCTTTCCAATGAATCACTGTTAATCCCATTTTTTGCTACTTAAATATATATATAAAAAATCGGTCTCTAGCATGCAGCCTGAAAAATAGCAGGGGACCTGCGCTCAATATCTTTGTCCAATAGTATTGTAATTGTGTGGGGCTAAGGTGGCGGGAGCACAGCGCCTTGGTTTGGATATTGCCTGGTTAGATTTCCCTTGAGCCTGATGCAGTGTAAGTAGTCTCTCAAGGTCTCTCTTGCTCACATGTGTCTGTCCCCTCCTCTCTATTTAACTGTCTCTCTGCCTCCGTCTGGCTGTCGCACCCACTGCGCCATGGGAGAGAAAAAAGCATGTCCCACCTCTCTGTCACAAAGCAAAAGGAACAGAGACAGTAGCACAAAACAAAAAAAGTGTGAAACCATGTGAAGGTACTGATTTGACTTTAGTAATCTGGTTCATGGACAGCTCTGTAACCGGTTTAATCACTCACTTCCCACACCTTGATATCTCCCCTCTTTTTGCCTTTTTGCCACTGGGTTTCTCTTCTTGTCTTGGCCTCTTTACTTTTCTCCCTCTCTGACTCTGTTCATTTACACTTGGCAGGAGAGCGAACGGATGGCCCTTAATTCTTCTGCTGCAGCCTGGACGAGCTGGCTGGAGACACAGGGCCATTTTGAGAAATAGGATTAAGGGGGAAAAAGTTCAAAAGTACAAGAGGGGAATAGGACAGCGAGTGACAGCGAGAGGGAGAAAGCCGAGGAAGGGGATTATGAAAAAGAGATGGAATGCGTGGGAAGTCTGACACGTCATCTCGTGTTCTCTCGCAGAAGGTGAAAAATGTTGTGTAAAGATGGGAGAGTGTGACAGACTGGCTTTAAGTCCCTGCGCTGCACTGCCTGTGCTGCAAATATGGAGGTGATGAATAAGGCAGCGTTGTTGGCTGCTAGTCAGAATTAAACTATGCAGTTGGAAACTTTAATTTTGACACAGGCCACATATTTGGTAAGCCCAACTTTTGATTGGCTAATGCATCTTAATAGCTTTAGAGGTATAAAAGGTTGGGTGATGTTTGTAGTTTGAGAAAGACAATGTATATATGTGTGTGTGTGTGTGTGTATAAATGATGACCTCTTGTCGTAAAATGGTTCACTGCGATGAACTTTGAAGCATCTGTCTGACATTTTCCCAGCGTTCCCATGTGATGGTAAACAAGAATGGATAGCATCCAGGGCTGAACATAATAACAGCAGATGACTGCCATCTTTCTCGGTGGCGTGTGAGAGATGTGCATTTCCGTTGCTCAATTTGTCAAACGATCGCATTCCCATTCTGGTAAAAATGACTAAAAATAGTTCAGTTCAAGTCATCAATAACATTAAAAACTCAGTGACAAAAAGTGAAAATGAGGAAATATGATTAAAGCCCGACAGCTTCATTAAAAACAATCATTCAAGTCTACATCCATCCAGTGGTGCAGATGAATGTACAGAGGAGCATCTGTGTTGTTTAATATGTAAACGTTTGAAATGTAGCTATTAGAAACAACATCATCCGTCAGTTATTGTTTCAGTGTTTGAAATTCAGTCTGATATTACAGAGGATTATGTTTTTCTTTTTTCTGCTCTTCTCCAGAGCTTTTAACAAGGTGGGAGTAAAGCAAACCGCTTTCCTCCACCTCCCACTCTCTTCTCCTACATTACTTTCCTTCCTTTTGAGACAAATAACCAGATTAATATTTCAGAATAAAGAAAATCTAACAATGTTGATATGAAAACTTATTTTATGTTTAATTATTCTGTGACAATAAATCCGTATAGAATTAGCGATGCTTACAGGATCCGTGAGGCGGGTGGGCAAGACCTTCATCACCGCTCATATTCCAGTGGACCAGCAAATGTGGGTGCAGCTGGGCAATGATAATATCCCATGTAGCCACAATCATTAGATAAGCAATTGCACTTACACAGCACATTTTAATTTTGAATTACAATAAACCCGCCTGTAAGTCTCACCTTTTAATAACCTGGGAAATTATGAGTGAGAGAATCATAACCAGCTTTTCAGTCCAACACCTTAATTACACCAGCCTTGCTTTTCCATCATCTGTCAGAGACACTACCAGAGGGCACACACACACGCACGCGCACACACACACACACACACTCACAGACGATGTAAAATGTAATTGTGAGGCACTAGATTGGACTCAGCAGACGTGTTTAAAATGTGTAAGAATAGTATCGTGTGGTTGAATGCAGGGTCTCTGTTTATCTGATGTAAATATCATTTAATTTACAGCCAACTGTTAGGAACAGGACATTTATAAGTATGAATTTCATGAGCATCACCACTACAGCCTCAAACCAGCACTGTGGCAACAAATCTTGAAGCACGTTACATTTAGAAATGCATGAAACCCAAGATCAGCACGGAGCACAGATAATGTGTTTCCAAGCCTGGGAAAGAAAACGTGTATTTTGTTCATGTTTTTCACCAAAATATGACCAAAATAGTTTTTGTGAAAATCTGAACAAAAATAAAATGACAGTGTTATTCTGTAGCAGTTGTTTAAGAAGTTTCCACTTGGTAACGATATTAAGTGCACTGCAGCAGGAACTGTTCAAAGCCATTTTTAAAGCTCACAGGAGGAAGCATATGGGTGTCACTTACTTCTTTTACAGATAAATACCCTTTGTGCAAATGTGCAGGTTCTTGCATTAATTTGAGAGAAAACAGGATTAGAGCCAGGCACCACTCCCACACTGACAATCTTTAAGAGCCGCTATCAAATGATAGATTCATTGTCATTATTGTTGTTGTAAATACATGGTTTGCAAAAGAATTTTGGAAATAACATGCAATATGCATCATTATGGCTGAGGGGTACATAAAACGAGGATTAGCTATGAAATGTAGCCAGTTTTTATTTATTCAGAAAATACAAAACTAAATATAAACTTAGACAAAATGTGAAATTGTTACATCCCTACGGAGAGGAAACCAGGTCAGCAATCTAAGATTAACATTCTTATTCAGAAAAACTGAAAGCCTACCCCTCCCACAAAAAAAACCGATGCACAGATAAACAATGCAGTCAACAAAGCAAACGGTGACTCACTCACACCCACATGTCAGTTACCTTCGCGCAGTTCATGTGACGGGGCGGCATCGTTGCTTCAGAGGAACCTTTTACTCTGCAAGGGTTAGCGAGTGTGATGTAGGTGTAAAAACAGATGATGCTGCACCAGTGAAGTTTGTGTCAAACACTTAGCAAACAGAGCATCTTGTGTGCCAGTCGATATGAAACTTGCACAGGTCAAACCGATGTCGGGTTTATGCAATCTCAGCCTGTGCTGCTAATTCCCATAAAAGCTGGATAGAGCATCTCTTCAGGGTACCAGGAAGCAATGTGTGATGTCTAACAGATGGATGAAAGTCACCATGCCCTTTCTTTGTGTTTCCCCCCCCATGCAAAAAATTCAAAGTTGCAATGCCCTGTAACTTCTGTCACACTGCTAATGCTAAGCCTGTTCTGGTTTCCACAGTAGTCTATTTAATAATGATGATGTCCTCTCTTTGTGCGGTCAGTGCAACTCACATATTATTGATGTAGTCAACACAAAAAACCAGAATGCCCCCGAAAGATCACATAGCAGTTATGGCCTGAGAAAAGCTGCATATTTTCTACTGCAAAGTGTTTGTTAGAGTTAAATAGACAGTGCTGAAATTAAAGGAACTTAGATGAGAACTACTTTCAAGTTATAATAGTTAATAATAGGCAAAGAAAAAGCAAAACCAAGAGTTATTATGAATGTTTTCAGCCTCCAGGGTCAAATCAGACTGATGGGGAAAAAAGGAAAAAATGTGTATTCGGCCTAATATTTCAACTGATGATTTAATGTGTGCATAATGAAAAATAATATATCCCCCATAAATATCTGCTGGGTAGATTTGGTGTCATGCGCCCCAAGTGTGCAGTGTATCATGATATTGCCGTGCCAGGGCAGTAAATGGCTGGCATAGCAGAGCATGGCCTGCCTCATTCTGCGTCTTATGGTTTCTCCGCGCCCATTTTATAGTGGCAGCACTTAAAACCGTGACGTGCTATAATTCTGCACTTTCTGCAGCCAAACGCTATAACACTGTGTAGAAAAGGTGGAGGTGGAGATGGGGTTGAGCAAAGCACAGAGGGGAGGAAAACTGTATAAAGAATGAGGGAACGGGCGCAAAGGGTGTGTATGTGTATGCATGCATACACGTGTGCTGTACATTTGTTTTACATCCAAACGCCTTTGTTATAAGCTCACTGCCCGAGGCGGAACAAATGACTGTAAATGGAACTATTAGTGAAACACGGAGGGTGAAAGGAGGAATTCAAATTAAAGTGTTTTCGCTAGCCACTTGCTTTCCTTCAATCTGCATAATTACGGTTAGGACACCAAGCACTTGTGTATGCATGTGTGTGTACATTTGTACATTCAACCAGGCATTAGGGGTCACAGAGGTTTCCTTTGATTTGCCAAGGTTATGAACACCAAGCATGTTTCCTTTCATTATCACCACAGGAGCTGTTTTAATTACAAAGGAGGGAAAGTTGATGTGGAAGCCATTCTTTCATGTTTAGTGCCTTCATCGTCCAGCTGCGCACAGATTCACAATCAATATAAAACAATGATGATATTTAAGTTAGAAATGACACCTGTGCTAAAATTAGAGGTTTGTATCAGCTCAATAAAAAAAAAAATCATTACATAAATGCATGAATGTGGATTCAGAGTGCTGTGAAAAAGTATTTGCCCCCTTCCTGATTTCTCTTTTTAAAGTTATTATTCTGTTTTTTGTTGGATTTCCTTTATTAAGGGAGAAAAAGCTGTCCAAACCAAGCCTGATGTGAAAAACCACAAATTAACTGTCATTAATCAAAAGTTTTGGAAAGCTGAGTTTAGTTAGTTCATCCCTGAATGCCGCAGAAATGTGGTGAGGTCATTTTAAATAAATTATTGGAATTAAAGTTAAAATGATGCTGTTTCTTGTTTCAGGAACTGCGTCTGAACTACGATGTCTCACCACTATGTCACAATGTGTCAGAGTAATGGAAGAAACTTGAGGTAGGTGGTAAAACAGGAAAACAGACACATTTTTTTCTATCTGATTTAAATGTTGACTTTCAGCTTTAATTCCAAGGGTTTGACAAAAATATTGAAACTGTTTAGAAATTACAGCCATTATTGTACACACTCCCCTATTTTTAAAGTTTTAAAACTAATTGGATGGTTGACTGACAAGCAGTTTCATGGCTAGTTGAGGCCCGTTTCCTTGTTCTTTCATGACAAGCTGGTGTTATAAAACTGTCATCCATATTGATCCTAAGTGTAGAACTTGCATTGGGTAGCTGTTCACTGGAACTCTTAATGAGGTCCAAAGAGATGAGGCCATCATTAGAGTGAAAAACTAAATAAACTTATCAGAGAAACAACAAAAAAATTTAACATTCTAAAAAAGAAGGAACGCACTGACCAACTCATCAAAGCTGAAAGTTCACGGATGACACCTAAAGTGAACAATGACATAATCATTAACATGGTTAAGAAAAAAAAACTTCACAACATCTAACGAAGAAGTAAAAAAACCTCCAAAACAGGCAGGTGTATTATTATCATGGTCTAAAATCAGCAGATGTGTAAATACAATTTACAACAAGGTGCAAACCACTCAAGAAGACAGAGGCCAGATTAGATTTAGCCTCTAAAAGAGGCTGCACAGCTCTGGAATAAAATTCTTTGGACAGATGAAACCAAAGTTAACTCGACTGATGGGAGGAGAAAAGCATACCGCATCATCGGTCAAACATGGAAGAGGCAATGTTATGACATGGGCATGTATGGCTTCCAGGGTCTAGCGTTTGTTGACGACATGACTGCTGATAGAAGGAGCAGTTATTAAGTCTACACAGTTAAAACGCTCAGATTCAGCCAAATGTTGCAAAACGGGTTTAACTGAGCTTCCTAGTGCAAATGGATAATGACCCGAAGCAAACTGCAAAAGTAACCCAACAGTTTCTCAAGGTAAAGACATAGGATACATAGCCAAGATAGTCACCTGATATCAACCCAACAAAGCATGCTTTTCAGTTACTGAAGATAGAACTGAAGGCTGAGAGAAGCTGCTGCAACAAAAGTCTGGCAGTCACAGACTATGAAGAATCTTCATCCAAGTATTATGGCCAATACTTATTTTTAAAATGACGTTAGTTTGTCCAGTTAACTTTGAATGCAGGATTATGAATAGTAATGGGTATAATTCTTAAACCAGTGATGCGATACTTTTTGTACAGGATCAATTTTCTATTGTATAAAAGATGCAATGTTCTCTTCTCCCTCGCTTCTCTTTCACCTCAAATACGTGGGGCTGATGGCTGGCCCCTCCATGAGTCTGGTTCAGCCAGAGGTCTCATCCAGTTAAAAAGGGAGTTTTTCCTCTTCGAGTTACCTAGGGGATCATCTCATCTCCAAGTCGTCTATTTATGTTTTATGCTTTACCTTATAATACTTGCCTTGAGATGATTATCATTGCCATTTCATGGTATATGAAAAACTGAATATAAACGTTTGAACCTGTAAATGTATCACAGTTCTGCAGTGAAGCTACCATTTGTCATCTGATTATTTAGCTTAACTCTGACAAACTTTAGCCATGTATTTTCATCTTCGGAGAGTGACACAGATCTCCAAAGATCTATGTGTTTTAATGCAGACAGAGTTTACGGTATACACCTAGCACGGCGTCACAGCTCGAGTTGTGCTGCTGCTTAGCATCATTGTGCTTGTCAGTAAGAAAAAAAAAGGTACAGCACTCGCAGAGTAAACTTATTATTTACAGTTTCCTAATGCACAGGAATGCAGCCGCAGGTATGAGATGACTGAAACAATAAATCAAGGTGCCAGCCAGCAGTGGGAAATACTAGGTGTCCCTCATTAATTGAAGCAGTAGCAGCGGCTGGCAGACTGGCTGCACTGGGGCCAGGCCATCCTCGGGTCAGTCTGGACGATAATCAAAAACTATGATTGTATCAGCAATGCCCCTGAAGCACGGTGACTGGCAGGAGGCAAAGGAACACCGAACAGTATCAGGCACAAAATGCAGAAGATTCACTGACAGAAACACTGAGAAAGACAAAAAATACATAAATAGAGAGAAAAAAGGGAATAAAGTAAAGAGAAAACAGCTTTAAGAAATCACAGACCTCCAGTGGGGCAGATGATAAAAGATGTGAAACGCTGATGTGTACACAGAAAGTGTGAAGAGAAAAGAGTGAGCGACAAGGAGTTTGGGATTCATAGCTGGTGTATGAAAGAGCAATGGGGGTGAAAGGTTGGGGGGGTGGAGGAAGATCAATCATGTGGAATAGCAAAAAGACCTTTCAACAAACTGGCTTTAATCTTCTGACAATGAAACAAACTGGTCTTGATTTGAAACGTCTTCCTGGGGCGCGAGGGCCCCCGCTTCTAATAGCTCCCCTCTGTGAACAAGCTAAATCTTCAGCGGAGGGCAAGTTCAGCCCAGAACTCGTCTCTCGCTGCACGTACATAACACAGCAGAGGCATGGGAAAGCAAGAAGAAAACCCTACCTGTTCCAAAGAGAGCTTAGTGGGAACATGACCATTTATAAGCAGGGCACTTATGGCTCATATTACTCATGTAGCACCTAAAACACCAAAGTGAAATCAACAGAGAAAAAAAGATTACATAATGAGAGAGTTCTAAAAAAGCCTCATTTATATTTCATCCCTTTCCTCTAAATATTTATTAAGTAATTAAAATAAAGCTTCAGATGCTTTTAACTTTTAAGTCCTCTGGTGGTGTTGTGGATAAAAAGCTCACTTACAGTTAGTTCTTTTGAAAATTCTAAGCTTAAACCAATGCCATCTAAAACATATCTGAGGAGTAAAGTACTCTGAAAAAGGGAGCCAGCTATCATGGGATCAATTAATGCTTTGCTTTAACGCTAATGGTGCCAGTGGCCACCTTCTACCAATATAATATATACATATATACCCAGAATTGTGGCTGGGTTGTAGGGGGACAATTACTTATTACACTCAATGACTCAAAATCAATTTATAACTTTTCTATAATGTGTTTTTGGGGTTTTTTGGTGATATTCTGTCTTTCATTATTCAACGAGAAATTACGATAAAAATTGAGACTGCCATCTACAATCCAGTTTTTAGATCCCTTCCCAGACACCTTAATGCCCACTCATATCCTGGACCTTTTGACCTCAGGAAATCACATGATAGGGTGGGGCTAGGTTTCACAATGAGTTCACCTGAAACAATTGCTACATCCGTTTTCACACATTGGCTTATGTGATTAAGTAGAGGATTAATAGGGGTCCATGTCCCTCTTGGGAGACACTCTTATAGGGCTTGAATCTGGGACTGTCCACCATTTGAGCTTAGAACTGAAGAAGCTTCTCAGATAAAAGGTGAAAGGATTCAAGCAACTTAAAGAAGTCCAGATGCTTTTCTCTCCAAGCTCCTTAGACTACAATGACCTGGATAACTGAGAACCTTCACAGACATGTTCCTTTATAAGTAAGCAAACTTCTAAATTCAGCGAGTGAAATAATTATCATCTCCACTGTACATAAATAAAGTCATCAATAGTTTAGGAGTTTCTTTTCTGTTATAAACCTTAATAATGGACAAATTAAGATGTTTAAATGATGAAATGCTAAAGGACCCTGCAGGCAACTTTCATGCAAATCATGCCACTTAAAAAAATACATGCACAAACTAACATTAGCAACTCTGTGATGAAATAAAGTTTATATTTTATACAGTGACACACTCACTGTATGAATAAAATCAGATGATATCCCTTTTAGTTGTTTTGTACTTAGTGTTGCTCGTCTGTACCATTTGCTGCAGACCTTATGGGTCTTTAAGGGTCCAAGCAGCAAAGCTATTGTAATTTTTTATTTTCTTTCTCTTCTTCTCCTCCCTTATGTTCTCTTTTATGTCCTTGCATTGTGTTTGTGAGCATGAAACTTAATCACATCGTCCCAAATTGGAATGTGTGATATCTAACACCCAAACTTATCTTTGGTTAGAATAGAAACACTTAGGCTGTTTTAAAGTTTAAAATCAAACTGTGAAAGACACCCCCAAAAATGAACATATGACATCATCGCCTCAGTTTATCAAAAGGTGTGCAGACAGCCAAGCCTCCCTGATAGCGTGGTTAGTAAACCACCTTCTCTGGCGATATAAATGATGCAAAGACCCAGGGTTTAAACCTTCTCACTAATAATACAGCAGTTTATGCATGTGGTTTACTTTCAAGCGTGCACTAAGATCATCAAATGCTAATAGTTCCAATTCCTGCATTCTGTTGGGATGCTGCTGATTGTTGCCTGTGGCAATTGCTTTCATCATGACCCAAAGTGCAGAAAATGTGCAGTGCACAGGATGGTGCATGTGATGATGTGCTCCGCATTTGGAAGTACAGCTTTCTAGACCTTCCATCAACAGGTAAAATGAAAACTATATATTTTTAAGTTTTAAAGTTTCCACTGAAACGAGTACACAATTACTTTTAATTACTCTGCTCAGAACAAAAAAAATGACAAGAGGGAAATAGATAGGCTGACATTTTGGCACGCAATCAAGCATGAAAAGACTAATGGCACCAATTAAAAGTGATGTAGGGTGGGCTGATCACTGTTTCTTACTAAAGGGTTTGATTTAAACTTTTTTTACTCTGCGTTTTAAAGTGGATTACTGTCACTTTTGTGGGGAAAAAGAAGAAGATCAAGTGAAGCATGGGTGCAACAGCAGTATGCATAAAATCTGTTCCTACAGAAACATATCAGATCACATGCATGCATGCTACGAGGCATTTGTACTGTACATTATGCATACTTTTAAAGAAATTGGTACAACACAATGCACATTTTCTGATTGCATTTATATTTCAAAGAATGCAAAAAAAAAAAAAAAAAAAAGAGACCAAAGTCAAGTCGGGCATATTATAAAAGTTTGCTTATTCTTCCACGTGTCCTCCTCCCATTTTAGTAGTAATAGTTTGATAAATGACTGTCTTCTTTTCAGATAATGTCCAATTGCAAACAAGACCTTTTTAAAATACTTTTTGTCACTTTTGGGTTGAAATTGTTATTACAACAAAGTCATTAACAGCTTGCCATCAATCATATCTGCCCCCAGAGTGAGAGATGTTACAATAATAATGGATGATCAGTTGTGATGCTGTACTCTTGCTAAGTACGCCGTCATAAATCCTTGATACACTAACCACGATGCTGTACTGGCGTAATATACATCATTTCCTTTTATGTACCTGCTCGTTGCACCCCATTTCCCTCCAAATGTCCTTGGTATCTCGCTTCCTTTTCACTTGACACCATTCTCTCGATCTCCTTTATGCCTGATGATTTTTCTTTGCATGTCTTTCAGTCTCAGCCCCGGCTTTGCTGTCTATAGACGTTTTCATAAATGCACCTCAGCTCTGAACTGTTCTAGACAAAACCTGACGAAGATGTATGTGGGAATGCAAACGTCAAACATAGCTGGAGCAGACATTAAAAA
Source organism: Rhamphochromis sp. 'chilingali' (assembly GCF_963969265.1). Classification (NCBI taxonomy): domain Eukaryota; kingdom Metazoa; phylum Chordata; class Actinopteri; order Cichliformes; family Cichlidae; genus Rhamphochromis; species Rhamphochromis sp. 'chilingali'. The sequence goes on from NC_137944.1 coordinate 25,686,220, forward strand.
CTCTTTAAGGTCCCAGTCACACAGTGACACACTAGAGACCAGACAGCAACCATCTGGCAACCACAGTTTCTGAGGGAAAAATGTTCATTCCATGACCTGTTGGCGAGCAGTTTCTGGAAGTTACTGCACCAACATACTCCTTGATTGATGGCGAATACTGATTTTTTTCCATAGTGACCAGCTGGATGCTGACAGTTCTCTTAGCTTGCATGATCGAGGTCTAACCTGCCAGTTTCCCAGTACAAACACTGTGGGCTGTTTACAGTAGCTGTGCCCTAATGAGAATATCACAGGTAATAGTGCATTGAATTTACAGCAGAAGAGGGGGTGTCATGTGTGCTCAAACACATGGAAAGCAATGAGATGCAAGGTAGCAAGCTTTCCAATGATTCCAGCAAATACAACATGAGAACCTCCAACTTTAAAATATTTTAAATGAACATATAAAGCTCTAGATGGTCAGACCCCTGCTTATAGAGCAACTGAGACCTTATCATTGCAACTGACTTTTTAGCTTTACCCATAATTTTTCCTTCATTAGTTGGGCTGTTGTTTGCTTCAGTTTGCATGAATTGAAGTGTTGTATGTTGTTATGAATGTCTGACTATATTATTATTGTATGATTGTGAGTCTGTGTGCTAGAACGTGTTCACTCATCTTGGCTTTTATTTTCAAACTGTGAAGCATTTTGCAAGTCTCTGTGTTTTGAAAAGTGCTATGCAAATAAAGTTCATATGTTCATACAAATCTCCATATTAGAAACATTTTCAGTATTCCAAATATTTCAGCAGTACTTTGAAAAAGTTACTCTCCTACCAGTATAAAGTGCTTAAACCAGAGCACAGGTAAATGGAATACACCTAAATAGCCCTTTCCTACCAAGCTGCTGCTAATGGACCCATTAACCCAAACAGCCATTTATGCTACATAATTTTAATTCAAGCATTGTTCTAATGCATTATGCGCTATCCTCTAAGTAGGCTGGAGACTTTCAACACTGCAGATCCATCTTATTAATAAATTATCACAATTAAAGTACCATGGAACAGAAATACATTAACACATTGTGGTGTCTGTTCTTATAAGGCATTAACCAATGGGCTTAACGCCACACTACCTCAAAGCTGCATAATGGTTGCCTTGACAAACAGTGGGCAAAACAGCTTCTTGAGTGCCATTTTCCTCTTCTCCATTACACATTGCACAGTAAATCTGGAGCCAGTACTTGGGCATGTTTATGGGTAATGGCTAGTCTCTGAGTAAAGTACGTGTCCTATAGCTATTGATCCAGGTTACTAAGATCATGAGCAAATGCTGGGAAGCTGAAGGCGTGTGCTCAGGAGTCTGGTCTGTCCACGCTGTCTGGGCTCCTGGATGTCCGGAGGTGGTCAGTGAGGCTGGAGGCAGCTGCAGACTAAGTGGAACCAGCCAATGCTGCCAGGCGACCAGTACGATGACTTCCTAATGGCTTCTCATTTTGCTTTAAACTAATGACTGCGGCTGTGCACAGTGAAACCTTACCCGCTACTTCTGGTTTAAAAAGGCATATAAAAGCAAACTATTGAGTGCTTGGGATTCGTCATCTGTGGAGGTCATTTTATATAGAGTTCAGGTTGTGATTTCCCACCATCGTACAGTTTACAGAGTACTTCTGCATGATGCGCCAACTTCATTAAGTTTTCATAACTGCTGGCATCCAGACTCTGACAACATTTGGCCTTTGTGGTGCAAGGCCACATCTATACAAATGATATAATGATGGATTAACTCTGTAAATTTTCCCTTACAGCAGTCACGTTACGGGGCAAAAACTACCATAATGCTTTCAAGCCTTACTGGACGTTCGGCAGCCCAGGACTCTCTGGAGACTCTGTCAAAAGTGCAGATCATATCATATGATGTCAGTGGACCTGTCAAAGCAATCTGTTTCCCTCTGCCATGGGTCAGATGGCAGGACACTGAGACACAGACAAGTGCACACACCACATTTGACAATTGCTGATGCTGTTCCTCGGGCTATTCCACCTTTTCCATCCATTCTCTGTCTTCCTTTGGTTCTGGGTACATCTTTCTTTATTATCTCTCTTTATTCCTTTTCATTTTCTCTTGGTTTCATCCGTTTCCTCACATAATTTGGAATTCCAGCAGTGCCCTCTTTCCTTTAGCTTCATTAAGAGATCTGCACATGTTGTTCATACTTGGCTGCATCCTGCTCTGGTGTCCTTGTGAGCCGGAGTTGGAGGTAAGAGCGGGCTTGGTGCATTTATGCATCTCTTGCTTCACCGAGAGTAAAACTAGATGAAATGAGTTTTGCCTAACCTTGATTCTGCTCAGCTATCTGTGCTTTTTTCCTCACCCCCCAAAAAAAGAAGAAGAAAAAAAAAGAAGAAAATAGCCAACTAGCAGTCCAGTTTGAAGCGCTTCGAGGGAGGTGAAAAGGGAAAGTATGTAATTGGGGCCCTGAAAAGGAAGATTTCACTGCATGCCAAAGAGAATTATAGCTTGAGGTTATAAGAAATACTCTGAGGAAAATAGGCTGCACTGGTTCTCTTTTTATTTATTTTTTTCTTTCTTCTTCTTTGCTTATTCCTATCAAAATACAACTGGGCACTACTTGCTGTGAGATCTCTGCTATACCTTGATTACACAACAGCCCGGTTGCTTTCCTAACAGGGGAGGCATTTACTCTCTGAGGTGTATTGCTATACAGTGGATGTCTGCCGCTGGGCTTTGTATCCCTGAGACCACTGCCATTAATGGCCAAGGTTAGGTTGCTGTCTGAATGGTGAAACCATTTGCTCCTAACTGACATTTCCCTTGTATGAGCTCAAAATGGCTTTTAATGTGGAGTCACCCAAGGCATCGAATTAATATTCAGAGAAGAGTAAAAATGAGTCTGCGAGACTTTATTAAGAGCGATATTGCCATACGCTCCATATATCTATATGAAAAAGGAAAAAACATGGCTCACTTTGTCAGACATAGGTATTCACTTTGTCTGCACTTTAATCACATCTTTCAGGCACCGCACCATAGATGGAGTCTCTGAGGGAGGAATCTGGGTGACAGGAAATTAAGGAAAATAATTAATTTGACCTTCGCTTGTGGCAGGAAAAAGAAAGGGAGAAAAGGCAAGCAAGCAAGTGAGAAAGCAAGATAGATACCGTAGATAGAAAGCAAGAAGAAAGAAAGAAATGGCATCAAGAGAGGTTTAAGGAGGAAGCGCCTCCACAGAGGGCAGAAGCCTGAGGAGAGAACTTGTATAATGAGAGCTCTCAGCTCTCCACACACTCTTGCAAGACATCTGATTTGCTAAAAAGCCCAAAGGAAGGACAGTAGTCACCCTGAGCTCCTTAACTCTTCAGAGTGAGTGGTTTCAATAAAGTCTTTGGAGCAAGGATATTTTGTTCACTTATGATGGCCAACGGGACACACAGATAACCTACGCTGCTGGCCATCCTTCACCAAAAGCCCTGGATGTGCTGAATTTGGCAGATCAAGGTCGCAGAATAAAGACGTTTTGTTCAGTTTTTAATTAAAAATGTTTACATTTGTACACAGTTTCACCTATGAAAATGTGCAAAACATCCAGAGTTAAATGCAGCAGACTTTGAAAAATGCAAGTATCATAAAAAGATGGACACTGCTCTGTGACTTTAAGAGTTAAAAGCATAAATGTCAGTTATTGTTTTTCGATGAATCTTGTTTTTGGCCCATGTACTTGGAAGAAAAGTTAAAAACTTTTCAGGCTATTTTTATTTAGTTCTATTTGAACATAACTGGCAACAAAAATATGTCCAAATGTTTATAACTGCACTTTTAGAGTTGTTCGTAACCGCATGGTGATGATACAAAGCCTAGACTTCATGTATTAAATATTAAGGTTAGCCCATGTACAAGTAATTCCTGATTTCATTCTAATTGACAGTTTTTGCTGCTCTAATATCTTTATTTTTTCATCATTAACTCAGTTTCCCTGGGTCTTTTCCCGTGTGTTATGAATAAATCTTTTTCTTTTTGGTATTGGTACGGGTTTTATTTTGTTGTATTTATCCGCGACACCTTAAAGGCCGGTCTGTGTTGGACATAAACCGCTCCGTGGCGCAAAAAAGGTTGGGGACCGCTGGTTTAATGTGGTCATCTTAGGCAGATGTCTTGCAAGCGTGTGTGGAGTTCTTTCCTCTGTACTTAAGCCGAAATTTTATATATATTTGTACTTTTCTTGAGTTTTTTGGACAACTTTTTACTTTTACTCCCTACATTTTTAAACAAATATAAGTACTTTCTACTCCTTACATTTTGAAAACGGACTCGTTACTTTTGGTTCATTTAACGGGTCAAGAGGAGGAAGGGTGAAGGGAGTGACTGGTATTTAAAATGAAATGTTTCTATCAGCTCAACAAACAGCAAGCACACACGTGCTGTTGCCAGCTAAAGGTTAAGCTGTCCGGTTAAGCAGTGTCAGTGTTGGGGGAATAAATCATAATTTTTGTGTTCTTGTGTACTAATATCATTTTATTATATTAATACAGCAAACTCTTCAGCTACCTTTGTACAAAAACGGTTAGTAGAATTGTCCCTCAAGGAATTCCTTTTTACTTTGAGTACATTTCTGAGTTTGTACTTTTTCACTTTTACTTGAGTAAAAAAGTTGCTTCAGTACTTTAGGTTTTTTTTTTTTTTTTTTAACTCAGGCATCTGTACTTCTACTTTAGTAAAGAAAGTCTGTACTTTTTGCCACCTCTGATCTTAGGCTCACAGCACTAGTATTGAGCACAGCAGCCACAACCACCTGCTGAAATCATCGTGAAGGAGGGCAATAGGACAAAGGGAACTATAAAGGACAGTATAAGGTAAAGAAGGATTATTTTGAACTGTGACTCACATAGAGAGTCAAGAAAAACAAATGGACCTGGAAATTAGCACACAGGTCCAGGGGTACAGCTTGGAAGCAAAAAATCTAAAAGATCTCTTAATCTTGTACATGATCACAGTGTCTTACCACTTCTGAGCCAACCTCACAGTGTTCCCACTTTGTGGTTGTAAGCATTAATGTTATTGATTTGACTGCTTGTTATCCCACAATCACTGGACTGTAAAATGATGCAGTAATTTACTAGAGGGGGAATATGTGAAATTTGTTTTATTTATGGTTAGTAAAGTGTCTCTAGTTACTTGGAATCTTCATTTCGGCACAGTGTGTGTGTCGAACAAGTTAAAAAAACATGGAAAAAAAGCTGGAGAGGGTATCCTGTTACTGAAGAGATTTCCTCTATAAATCCATGAAGCAGGGGGAGATCATTCATTAAGGGGCCTGAAGCAAAGGAAACATAGGTCTACTAAATCCCAACAGAAAAACTTTCTTCATTTACTGCCCCCGGGCCATAGTACTTTACATAAACTGTCAGACTGGGAAAGGAATAAGAAATTCAGGCCATAGTTTCAGAGATTTAAGCAAAGAAAAGAGACAGTAGCTCTTGTTATCTGGAAGGAATCAAAAACAGCACTAACATTAAGGGATGTCTAAGATTTATTTGTTTACTTACTTTTGAATGTTCGCGTGCATATATTATGTCACTGATAAAGTATGGGAGCTGAAACTACATTTAACATCTTTTTAAAAAGTGTTTTATACTGTTGATTCAAGCAAACAAACGTGTCAACAACCGAAGAACAAATGCCACGAATCCAGTGGACAATAACAGGCACAAGTGCACAAAGTGAAAGAAAGTGAAACTGTCAAGCAGCTATGTCCAATTTCTTCAAAGGTGTCCTCATCTTCTCCTTTAAACGAGTCTCTGTTACAGTAAATGAAGCATAAGCAGTGAGCCTGTGTCTACATTCACAGATTAGCACTATGTACTCAGAAAACCACTTTCATAGAGCTCTGTCAGCTATGTAATTCAAGTTTCTTTTAAGAGCGATGATTTCACAAGCCAGTAATAGCATATTTACTGGCATAGGGCTGTTATTGAAAACTCTGAAATGGTTATAAGCATGAAATTGAATACAGAAGAAGAGTAAAATGAGATTTTTTTTAAGAGGAGAAAGACGATGGCTTAACAGCTTCCAATCTTTGTATTTGGAGTTAATTCGTGGAGATTCAGTGCACTCACTAGAGGGTTTTACACACAACTATCTGAATGGCTAAATGGCATTATAAAGAAAACAACCTAATTAATCATAACAATCTCATTCCCTCTTCCATTGTCTCAGAGTTTGACTTTTTAAGGTGTCAGAAGAGTTAATGTGAAGCCATAACTCACTTTAATTTGCTAGAGAAGGGCAGATATTTTTGTTTTTCATCCAGTCCTCCTTACTTTGCCTCAGACATGGACAGATCTTTTGATTCTCTCTTAATGCCCAAAGTATGTCAGGGGAAAATATCAAGGATTTATACCTTAGATGAAGACATTTACGTTAACATGAATAGATGGGAGTTGTTCGGTTGTTTTTGTGTAGATCCAACACGAACATTTAATAAACCCTCAAATAAAATGTGACACATAAAAGGAAAAGCAACCTCTGTTAACACAAAAACATATCTGCCCTCTTGGTTGGTAAGTCTGGTGCACTGATAAGTGCTTGCAGCTGGACTAGAAACAACTCTGATTGCAAACAGTCCTGCAAAGTCAAATCATTTATTCAGTAGATCTTTCTCAGAAGAACAAAGTTGGCTACAAAGTCTCACCAGAATGACACAATGCAAGAAATGCAACAGAAATGCATCAAACATGGTAGAGCCAATGTTATGCAATGGGATTGTTTCCCTGCTAGTGTTTATTGATGAGACTACAATTCATCCCACTGCTTTCATGAGCAAAGTTACTTTTGAGCTGCTGAAAATGGGGAACAACAGTTCATCTCTCAGAAGTGGCTGGAATTCCACAAATCCTCCAACAATGTTGCAATAAGTTCTATGCAAAACATCCAAGAAATTACACCTCAAAGTTTTCATGACTACAACATCTGAAAAATCCCTTTTAAAAAAGCATCCATGGAAACAGTTGGTAAACCACAAGAAGATGAATGGCATCATGTCATCACAACTTTTTGGCAAAATGGTGTACAAACTGATACGTTGAATATTGAACTCTGTGCTAGTCAGATAGTGTAAACTGGGGACAACTAAACAGAAAGAACACAATCGAGCAATTTATAATTATAATTCAGAGTAAATTCATTTATGCTCACTAGTTCTCAAGTAGTAATGTTTTGCTTTTATGAAACAGTGAAAGATGAATGTTACCATATTATTTTTAACTTAAGCAGATCTAGATTTAGTTACTATAGTTTTTTTTCTTGCTGCTGTTACAACCAAATTTCCCCTTGTGGGACAAAGGATTATTCTATTCTATTCTATTCTACTCTACATGTTTTTAGGCTCTGAGCATAATTTGCTATTAAGTACACAGCACTGACAAAGCAAGCAATATTACTTTCTTAAAGGTGGCAGTATTAACACATATTTACTTCATTTATAATTTAATGTGAATTGTTATTTACAGTTTATGCCTTGATTAATTTAAGATTAAATTGTTATTACATAACCAAAAAGGGACAAAAACCACATGAAGGCCTTTATGTATTTATCTGCAGTTTATATAACCTTTTGTTAACTGTCAGAAATTATAAATCTGGTCGTGGAAGCATATTTATACAGCATAGTTATACATTAAATGTGTGTGACAAGAGTGACAGCCTTAAATATATCATGAAATTAATTTCAGTGAATATTTGCAGGAAAAATATAACCAGAAATATAAATATAAAACTTCAGAATTACTATTAAATGCATTCAGCATGACAGTTTTTCTGGAGGTCTTGTTCATACTATTCTGGTGTATCTGGCATCAGTTATTTGGCTTCTGAGGGGGGCAGCTCATAAAAATATGAGACAATCAGTGAAAATTTCTCCCCAAGTTACTAATTTGTGCATATTTTATACTAAGGAAAGATTTCATTACCACATATTACCATTATCAGGGTAAACCTTAGGGATGTAAGAAAATATCGATACAACGAAATATCGCGATATTTCGCGCAATGATACTGAATCGATATTTAAAATCACTGTTATCGATTTTTTTTTATTGAAAAATGACATGCATTTACTGTTTATTTCTTTTGTATGTTGGAATTCAAACTCCGGCCACTGGTTTGCAGTTTACCACCTTTACTATGACGTAAAAACGAGGTCTCACGATAACTGTAGAAGCCTCTAGTTTGCCAAAAGAACGAAGTAGAACAGTCAGTGGACGTGTGTGATACTAGCTAACTGATGACTGAAGAGGAGAGGATACAGCCGGCCCCCGCAGCTTTCAAAGCTGATGTGTGGACTTATTTTGGATTTAGGACAAAAGAAGGCAGTAAAGACTATGACAAGAGCTATGCAGTCTGTAGAATCTGCACCGCCAGAGTCAAATATTCCGGTAACACAACAAATTTACGAACACACGTGTCTAGACACCATAGCGACGTAGCGTCAAATGCTAATTTTAAAATGAAACGAGGTGATCCCTCTCAACGGACAATTGAAGAAGTTAACTTTTCGAAACTACCAGCAACTTCAACTCGTGCAACAAAAAAAACGCAGTCAGTACTTGTTTTTATTTGCAAAGACATGCGCCTTCTGAGTGTTGTGGAGAATAAAGGATTTCGTAATATGATTAAAACGCTGGAGCCCCGTTACACCGTTCCGTCTCGACAACACATCACGGACTTCGCTCTGCCAAAGTTGTACCAAGAAGTCAAAGCGACAGTGCTGGACTCTCTCAACTCGGCTGAGACAGTTGCTCTGACATGCGACGCTTGGACTTCGAGAGCCACTGAATCGTACGTAACTGTTACAGCACATCACATAACGGACCAGTGGAACCTTCAGTCTCATGTACTACAAACCCGAGCCATGCATGACAGTCACACAGGTGAGCACATTGCAGTGTTACTAACTGACGCTGTGGCTGAATGGGGATTGAACGCAAAGGACCTTGTTGTTGTTGTTACCGATAATGCACCAAACATGGCTCTCGCGGCTAGACTTGCCTCAGCTATCCAAAGTAGCAAGGAGTTTCCTATGCATTCCTGGAACAAGTGTCTCTGCAGAGAGAGTTTTCTCCTCTGCAGGAGACATAGTAAATGCACAGAGAAGTGTCCTGAGAGCTGACCATGTCGATCAGCTTGTATTCCTGCACAAAAATCTGGAAATTGAAAAATAAACACTGAGAAAACACTACACATGTAAAATCTCTGATATGAGAATGTTTGACATTTTGGTTGAGTCTCATAAGCACTTTTATTTAGATGAGTAAATTCCTTTTTTCAGGTTGTACTAAAAGTGTTCCATTGATGGACACTGCAGAGCTGTACTTTATTTTATTAACACTTAATTGTAATAGCACTTTACATTTTTTGTTAATGTTTACTTGGATGGATTCTTCAAGCAATTTCATTTTTGATTTATATTTGTTTATGTTAAGGTCACATAAAAAGTACTTTGTTTTGATGCTCCATAGAGCAGTTTTTGGATAAGTATTTTACAATCATAGTACTTAGAAAGACTTCAGTGTTACATGTTTACTTTTTTCATGTTAAAAAATACTTGATATTTCAGTAAAGTAGTCTTTGTTTGTTTATTTGACATGACTTCTAATAAGGCAGATGTTAATTTCTCCATTCATTTTGAACTTAGAGTGTTTTTGTTTCAGATGTTTCATGTCAAGCATTAAACAGTTTGGACTGTTTACTTGAGTTTTCCTAATTAAATTTAGTCCTACTAAACACAAATATCGTCTGGCTTTTAGTATTGCAATATATCGTATCGTCTACCCTGTATTATGATACATATTGTATCGCCAGATTCTTGCCAATACACACCCCTAGTAAACCTACAATAAAAATGTTCTATATACTTTTTTCCTTCTGTTTAGGAGAGCAGCTGTTTCACAAGCATCACAAAAGCACTGACAGGTCTATCATGACAAAGATAGTGTGTGGGAACAATGAAGCCAACACTACTTTCTCTGGTTTTCATGCCAGCCCCACTGAGGCTCACTGTGGGCAAACAAAAACACGTGAAGCCATTTCAAAATGTTTGTACTGGCCACGAATGTCAGTAGACATCGATAACTGGGTGGGTACTCCAAATATTATAACTGTTTTTTTTTTTAAACGAGGCTAAAAGTCATTTGTTAGAACTTTCTAATTAACAAAGGTGTTCATTTAATAATTTGAAATTCCCCTGCCACAATAATTGCTCAGGTTTCCCAGTGCACAGTTTGTCAGGCAAGTGCTACTACAATAAAAAACAAACAAACTGTAGAGTACACTCCAATAAAGGCTAGTCAGAGGTTAGAACCTGCAGGCAGCAAATCATAAGAAGTCACTTGGATGGTTGACCAAACATTTTTCTACTAACCATATGCAGATGAACAGTATGGGACAGCCGTACCTGGATGTTCGAGCACTGTCTTTAATTTTTATATGATGAATTTACTTAATATGTCTTTCTTGTCACGGTTCTGGGTCGGTTCGACAGCATTTTGAGTTCTTAGGTTTTGTTTTTGAATGATCGTTTTGTTACTTTTGTGCCTCGTTGATTATTATTTAGAATTCTATGTTTCTGTTTATTCATGTTTAAGGATTTGTTCTTCGGTTGTGTCTCATGTTCAGTATAGTTCAAGTTCCATGTGTTATATTCTGTCTGTCTCTCAGTGTCAAGTCTGCGTCTTTGTGTAGTGTTTTCTTGTTTCCTGTTTTATTGTGTAGGTCTGCGTCTCATGTGAGTGTGTTCAGTTTTACCTCCCTTGTCTCGTTAATCACTCCCAGCTGTGTCCCCCACCTGTGTGTAATCTCCCTGTGTTTCTCTGAGTGTATTTAAGTCGTGTCTTCTGTTGTTGTAGTCGCTGGTCCGTCTGTGTATCCATCGGATTTCATCCGTGTGTTCTCCCTGCTGTCCGTCATCACTTACCTCCGCCCATCCTTCTTCATGTTCGTGTCCTGGTTCGTGTTTTGTAGTTTAGTTGTTCCCAGTACAGATAGTCTGCAGTCCAGTTTGCTGTTTTTCTATTTTGTACTTTACTTTCAATAAACCACCTTCACAAGTGCCTGCGTTTGGATCCTACTTCATTATCTCCACACGGCTCACTTCACTCGCTGTGACATTTCTATTTATGGTTTTCCAGTCATTTGAACTGGTTGGAATGGATCTTACTGGAAAGCTAACAAAAACCAAAACTGGAAATCAGTATGTTTGCATGTTTATTGACTACATCACAAAATGACCACAGGTGTATCTGCTGAAGTCCAAATCAGCCATAGAAGTGACAAACTGCCTGATTACATTTCAATTAAACCTTAATCAGGATTTTTTTTGTCATAATTCATGCATGAAAGGGTTAAAGTATTTTAAGTATCTTAATTTCAGCTAAAACATGAATCCTGGAGGTGACCAGTAGTTATAGGAAGGGCTTAATCATTGTAATGCCATTTTTTCTATTGATTATTGATGACATAAATAATTTTTATTATATTTTCAAAGATGGCTATGTCATCTCCTGTCCAAACAAAGTTTTTGATTTAATGATTATAATTTTTGAAAAGAGCTGTATATTGTTTTTCAGGTTACAGTTCAAACAGAACCATCATCCTGGTATTGATAACTCTGTGTGTGACATTTGTATGACTGGTATATGTTTTAACTCTTACTGTAATGCATTTCTATTTGCACTATGCTTGAAATTTTATTTTTGTAAAGAGACTAAAACCAGTGCATTTTATATATTATTGCAGCTCAGCAAAACGGTGAAATGTTGAATATATATTAGATTAAAAAAAAATATCAGTGTTTGCCCCATCATCTGCAAACAAACACTGTCAGAGACTTCTTTAAAATTGTCGGTGACCACCCAGGAACATGGGTTGACTATATTGATGCCGTGATATTTGGGGTTCGAACAAAAAAAAAAAAAGAAAGAAAGAAGAAGAAGCAGATGACCACCAAGCACTCACTTTGGCAGGGAGGCTTGTTAACCATCCAAATTTCCCAAACAGTATATGGTTGTTGTTTTTATCTTTCTGTCTGTGACAAACTACTCGACAATCAAACACGATACATCTCAATAAGAATTCATAATCCATATTTTACTAGCGCTGTGCACCTTTTCTGAGATACAAACTCTCTATAAATATTAATTAAGCTACAGTGTAAACCTTTGGTGTGACCACTTTTAGTACTCGACATAGTCTGACCTCTTAAAAAGGCTTTCTTGTGATTACTTTAAGTATTACACATGATTATCTTTTACTGTTCATTTACTGGATATATTGCTTATCTAATGTGAAGGACGCACTGTACACTATGCTGAGAAATGCAAAATTTCATATGAATCATAATTAGGGGTGCAACGATATTCGTATCGATATTGAACCGTTCGATACAGTGCTTTCGGTTCGGTACGCATATGTATCGAACAATACAATTTTTTTCAATTTTTTTCAATTTTTTTTTGTGTCCCGTTTGGATCTATAGCCATCAGAATTGTTGTCTTGAGGCCAAGAAAGATGCCAAGAGGATTTATTTTAAGTGGATCATCATATTGGTCCATTTGATTGACCTTTATTATAATTATGAATTTATTTTATTTTCAGTTGCAAACGGGACAGACATGACTGTGGGATAGGACAGGGGGAAAGAATGAAAGAAAGAGGGGGAGAGAAAGAAAGAAAACCAAAGGGGAGAAAAAAAAAAGAACAATACAAAATTTGTAATTTATTTTATCAACTTTCCTTCTGACGATGCTGTCTGTGTTGAGTGCTCAGTGAATCTGCATTTGACTACTCCGCCTAGGCTCGAGAGTGCAGCCTAGGCGGAGTAGTCGAACGCAGATTCACTGAGCACTCAACACAGACAGGATGGTCAGAAGGAAGAGCGCAGGGCAAGCTAGCGAGACAGAAGTGGACCTCCCCACCCTCATTCAGATCTGGCGTTTGGAATTATTTTGGTTTTCATGTGACGTATGACCCTGAAGGTAAGCGAGTCATGGACTAAAGTAAAACAGTATGTTGGATGTGCCATGCAATGCTCAATTACATGGGTGGGAGCTAGTGTGTTAGCGCAGTTAGCTCGTTAACGTGTTGGCTGTCTAGCCCCTCTGTATAGGGTAGCTCGTTAACGGAGATTTGCCGTGTTGTGGCGTTAAGGTTATTTCAACGAGATTAACCTGAAAGCACTAGTGGGAACACAACGAATATGACTGCACATTTACACCGACATCATCCTAGTGCAAAGACAAAAACAAGCATGCATGCTACAAACTTTAGCCGAGTCATTTAGACAGCTGTTAGCACAGGATTCTCCTTATGGAGACCTGATATGTTTAATATGCTGCTGAGAATATAGCCCAGAAGAAACGGATAGTATAGCTTTTATTTTGGAAAGAGACATTTCTCTGTAATAAACTCTCTTTTCCAAAGATGAGTGATTCCTCAATCAGATACAGGGCTCGCAATATCGCTAGCCCGACGTCCCGGGGCTATCTCTCCCCTGCCTGTCGGGCTATTGTAGGAAGGAAAAATATATGTCAATGCTTTTGCATTCTTTCAGAAATGTAGCTGGGTAATTATGTCATTGGGTGAGCCACTGTCAATATGTGACATATTGAAATCGTGTTTGAATTTGCGCTTGTTTTTTTGCTTTCACTTTGCAATCGTGCGAACTGTGTATAGAGAGCGACAGCACTGATCTGTGAGTGATGATAATTTGTGCACCAATTCCTCTGACATCGTCTTATTAATTGTTAGCTTACTATGCAAACATGACAAGTGAAATCTCCCGCAGCTTAAACATGTGAGAGGTTGATCGCGCAGAGAATCGCTGAGCTTATGTGAGTGCGGCAGGATATATATTTCACTACGATGACCTGGATGATTGAGAACCTTCACAGACAGATATATATTTTAGTTCTGCTGAGCCAAATAAGACAGGTCAGGGTGAAGAAGTGACAGCCAAAGAAAAGCTTACCACAAAACGGAGAAGTTATGACAAATCAGACTATAAGGCAAAAAAAAAAAAAGTGCAGCTTTATGGTTTCATGGACAAAAGAATTTCTGTGGCTGCAATATGACGAGCTAAAAAACAACACGCACAAGGGTTAGGGTTAAATTTAAAAACTGTACTTTTGTGTTAAAATATATATTTATAATTTTAATAAATGACAAATTAAAAAGGCATGAACATTTTTTTTTGTATCGAAAAAATATCGAACCGTGACACCAAAGTATCGAACCGAACCGAACCGTGAATTTTGTGTATCGTTGCACCCCTAATCATAATCACTATATAGAAATACTATCTGTCTGCCAATTTATATAAAATCCATTGGCTAATTATTTTGTGTTCAGGTTATAAGGTAGTTATTAACATGCCACATTAGATCAAGCCAATGGAGTATGATGTCATTGTGGGAATAGTGAACGAACATCATCACTAGACCTTAGTGGTAAATAACAAATTCATTTTAAATATTCATTTAAATCATTTAACCAAGACAAATGCTTGTGGATACATGGATTTTTAAGGGAAACATTTCTTTATCATTTGTTCTTCTTCACTAGACTTTGAGGTCATACAGCCACAACAAAACAAGTCTCTGTAACTGGATCCATTAGAAGAGACAAAACAGGACATTCAGAGATGTCTAGAAACAACAAGGCAAGGACAACTGCCCAAATGTTATTCCATTATCCCTTCTTATACGAATATTTAAAAAATATATTTATGGTATTAATTGTATTATTTTGTTAATATGAAACAATGTGTATAATTCTAAAATCTGGACCCACAAAAGTTTCATTTTTGTATAGTTTAAAAAAAAAACAACAACAATGGTATGGGTATTCTTTATAGCTTTTAAAATACCTGTCCCTGTTTTTCTTTGTGTTTATTTCTACCCTCATGTCTGTGTCTGATGGTTCTTTCACAAAAGACAATGCGGCACAGGCAGAATCTACACTGTTGTTAAGGTCCGGTACCAAACGACTCACGGACCGGTACCGGTCCGAGGCCCGGGGGTTGGGGACCGCTCGTCTACATCACAGATGAGGGCTAGATGTGAGAACCACAAAATTGCTCAGTGACAAACTACTAACAACAACAGTGCTTTAGATGTTTAAAATGGAACTAAATTTGATAATTCACACAGATATCGAGGAGAACTTTTGTAGATTTTAATGGATTGATTTTGATACATCTGAGTTGACACTGGTACCAGACAAAGATTAAATTACCTAATCTATTCATTAGAGAGAGAGAGAGATAAACCTTTATTAGTTCCACATGTTTGGTCAATTACAATTGGTTTCCAGGGCATTTGTGTGAAGAAAGGCTTGCAACCTCTCCAGGTGGACTTGCGATACAGTGAAACATCCCAAATAAGTGGATGCTACATCGTGTAGAGTTCGCTGTAAGTATGTGTCCTAATCCTCATAACCTTCATATATCCATCTATCCAACCATCCATCTGAAAAGATATGAGTATGAAAAATGCTATTTTTCAATTAATATACCATTTACATTTTGGGTAGAAAATATATATATTTTTTAAAAGGGACAATATCTGTCCTATTGTCAAGAGAAGCCATAAACAAACACAGGCTGCAAACTGCCACCGCTCTCCTTCTTAATACACATATGTAACACATCACCATTCGATTTTCATACAATCCTAATATTTCCTTTTTAACTACTGTTGAAATTAACTATAGCAATAAATATATCTTTGGCTGTGTATGTGGTATTTTTTTGTTTTTTCTACAGATGACCACTGTGGATGTCACTACAGATGTCACTACTGTGGATAGAAAGAGCATGACACTGATGACAGCTGTAAACTTAATCAGAAACACTTGTTGTCAAATGATTACAAGACATCCCCGGAAATTCTAGGCTGAATGAAAAGCTAATAATAATAATTATAAATAAATAATGTATACTTTATTGATCCCGAGGGGAAATTCCTCTCTGCATTTAACTCATTCAGTCAGTAAAGCAGTGAGCAGTGGATAGGGATTGTACCTTGCTCAGGGGTACCTCAGGGTAGTCTTTCAGTGGATTTAAACCCCGACCTTCCGATCATAGGACCACCACTCTACCTACTGAGCTATCCCTGCCCACAGTAATATCCCTGCCCGCAAATGGCACTAATAGAAAAGTCACACAATGTGTGATGTAGCCCCATAGTTCTTGTGGTGATGAAAGATGGAGAAAACGGCAGCCATTGCATCCTGCATGCTTCCCAGTGACCAAAAAAGAGGTGAGATGGTTCTTGGGCCAGTTTTTACTGCAAGACGTTCAGTTAATTTTACAAATGCATGATACAAACATATACGTTTCAGTGCATAATATATTCGGATTCTCTGATCACAACCTGATGTAGGTTAAACTGTTATTTATAAGCGTTTCAGTGGGTATAAAAGCGCTTAATATCTGGAAGGTAGGTACCCCAATCATGACGTTCTGTTAGTAATACTCTTGTATCTTTTGCCTGATGGGAGAAGACTGAAGGTGACTAGCTTTCCTGGTGGCATAGTATGAAGGTATGGAAAGCAAAACCCAACCAACGATCCTGGAGCCTCTATATACTACTTTGTTCAAGCTTTTGTTTGTTGTGACTGGCTGTTCTAGTCAGGATGGAGAAAATAAGGACTATCTGTAACAGCTGTGTAAAATTGGGTCATACCTTCCCGACTGACCCTGTATTTTCTCAGCTACTGGAAGAATTCTCTGGTGGGCTTTACTCACTGGTGTTTAATTCCCACGATAGACTGGTGTATAGTGGTGCCTAGGAAGTGCTTGAAGAAGGAGACACTCTCAACAACCTGGCCAACATCATTACTAGAATTCCCACTGCTAGAAAATTCAGAGGAAGAACATCAGTCTTTAAGTTGAAAACTCAAATGAAGTTATGCAGCAGGACAGCAACCTAGCATAAGACTAAATCTACCTTTGAAAGGAGAAAAAAACGACTTTGCAGTGGCCAAGTCAACGAACACATCTGAAATGCACTGAAATTGGCTTGGGACATTAAAACAGGAAAGAAGGCATGGTGGAAATTCCACCATAGAGATGTTGGAGACTCGCCTCAAGTTATCAGGCCACTTTGTAACAGTGGTTACTGCTAAAGCGTGGCACAACTCCGACCTTTGTCATCAATGCATTGGATAAACAGTTGGTTCAATTTATATAAAAATTCTTACAAAACTTGCATTACAGGTTATTTTTGTTTTATGTTAAATCTGACACAGCACAAATGCACATAAAAACAGGACAGGTCAAAATGCTAATTCATGCTAGCTTGGCACCAAGAAGTGTGGACATCCTTGGAAAACAGAAAAGCGACTGGTAAAAGTAATGCTGAAATGATGCTTCATCTAGTTGTGACAATATGGTGTACTGAATCACCTTATGATATTCAGTTTTATTGGTTTTCGGTCATGGATTCACCTTAATGTCCTTCCTATTCCATATCTGACCCTTTCATATGTTTAGACACTGTAGAAAAGCTGTCATTTGTTGATTTTATCTTTTATTCATTTCCTCCCTGCTGAAGCGGAAATTTAACAGCTGTATTTGACAGGTGTTCTCAAACTGACAAAAAAAAAAAAGCCTTATTTATTTATTTATTCATTCATTCATTCATTTTTGAGGTGATATATTGAGGGCTTCCATACTGTTATACTAGTTTAGTAGTAGTTTTACTTCAGCTAAAGGAGGAAAAGTTCTTTTCTCACCTCTTTCAGCATGCTCACCCTTCAAGCATCAGAAACAGCAACACAAATTATTCTTTTGTTTACTCTCTACACAAGTGCTGGAATAATCTTGCCAATGTAAAAGACACGATGTTGCACAACATTAATCAGATTCCTTCAGCTCCAGTGCTGCTCCACATTTCTCAGTCTGAACCTACAGTGCACACCCCTGCTTTGCTTTTATGCTACCACTGGTATCGTGCACCACACCACTTTAGATCAGTGTTATTCTGAACCCTGCTCTTATTCCAAAGCATCTCTAAGGCTGCTATTAAAAGGCTGGATATACCACTGGATATCACTTTCCATTTGGAGGACTTCAGCCCATCTCTGATGACTGTAGGGAATAAGTGGTCGTGAGCTTCCGCTGTCCTCGTGGCAAAGAGAGAAAGGGAGAGACAAAGAGAGGGGAGAAATCTAATTATTTCTCTCCCATGGCCCAGCAAGCCTTAAAGGTTAATCACTGTCCGTTGAGCTAATTCTGTCTGGGTACACTGCAGTAATTACAACACCTGTCTCTCGCTCTCCCTCTCCTGCTTCCTCTAATGCCTTATTCTGTCTGTTTGTCTATCTGTGTGTCTGTCTGTGTCTCTGTCTGTGTCAGTATTTAGACAAGGGCATAACTGTTCTAATTTGGCATCTGTACACCACTACAGTGGACTTCAAATTAGGCAATTAAGATATGATTAAACCACAGACGTGTCAAGTTCAAGACAACACTTCTTACAGCACAACAAAAAAAGCTCAGGCAACAGGACAAACAGCCTCAGGTGGTGACCCGGCTTCCAACCTCTTAATATCTCAGTCGAATGAAGTATATATTTGACAGACATAAACCGATAGAAAGCGGCATGGTGGTTAACACAGTCGCCTCCTGAACATCCTGGGTCTGAAACCGCTCCCCAGCTGGGGCCTTTCTCTTTGCATTTTGTCACTTGGTTTCTTTCCAGGTACTCCCGGCTTCCTCCTGCAGTCCAAATATATACACGGGGTTAGGTTAAATGGTGAGTCTAAATTGACCGTAGGTGTGAATGTGAGCATGAATTGCCTGTCTCTATGTGTTAGTCCTGTGACAGACTGGCGAACTGTTGGGGCTTTACTCCGCCTCGCATCCTATGACAGCTAGGATAAGCTGCAGCCCAACCGTGACACTGAACTGACGTGGATAGAGAGATGTGTTTATATAGGTACAGAAAGAGAGATGTATTCATATCTTGCATCACATCTCTAAGTGAGGAGGGTTTCCTTTTCTCACCCCCTCTCTTTCTCACATTCCTCACTCATTCTTTCTTCTCACCGCCTTTTCTCTCTCATCCTACCTTCTCGTCACCTACTGTCTCACTCTCTCCCCACTACTCTCAATGCTTCTCTTCCTCCTCCTTTCTTCCTCTTCATTATCTCAACAGCACTCAACCACCGTCTCTTTCTCACCTAATTTCTCTCTGTCACTGGCTCGGCTTCTAACTGTGTACAGCTGTATCTCACTTTAGCAACAGCTGAAGGAACTTCGCCCTGGGCCTAGAAATACTGCACCATCTCTTCTCCTTCCACTTTTTTCCCTTTTACTACCAAAAGTATGTCCAGAACCAACAGCTTAAGAGTACCTCTCACTTCCCACCAAAGTTCAGTGATATAAAGTGCCTTGGATGCACCACCTATGACTGCTGAATAGAAGTTGAAGCATGACCGGTGTTCTTGATATTACTGTGAATAAAAAGTGCTTATGCATACTTTAGAAAATTGCTAATTTATGCTTAGTAGACCTTAAAAGACCCTATTCTTATTAATTTCTTATCACACTGCCATACACAAAAAGACATTTTCTACATCCCCTTTCATCCTCTACTTCTTCTTTCTGTTTCCAGATTTCCTACAGTTATCAAATTAGTATTTTTGGTCGTTCTGTTTTTTCTCCCTGAGGCCCAGATAGGCTTCTCTAACAGGCTGCTCCCTGCTGAGGCCAGTGGCCTAATGCTGCTGAGGCTGGTGGGCTGTCATTCCCCATATCATCAATACAAAACAGAGAGGAATGAGAGAGTGAAAAAAAGAAGAAGACTGGGGAAGATGAGACACAAATTGTGACAAAGAAGCTAAGAGTAGCCCTTAGCAAAGTGTCATCACTCAGACAATCTCCATCCTTTCCACTCTGTCTTTATGTTTTCTATGTGCTAAGGGACCAAAACAGAAGCGGGGGACAGTGCCAGCTTTATCACATTCCAAATGTTTTCCAAGAATTTTGCGAAGTGACAAAGATCCCTAGAATTTGTTTCTTGGCCCCTGAGGCGAAGCTCTGCTTGAGAGTCTGTGCAGATGGGTGCTGATGGAAACAGTGGTGATGAGGAGTGCTGCTGGTAGCTGGTGGAGGGAAGCTAGAATTGCTGAGAAAGAGACGAGGGATGCTGAGAATTCACAGGGTGAGGAGGAGAGAGCGAGAGGGGAGAAGATGGAAAACAACAGCACCTGGCTGGCTGTTATGCCTTCGCCAAGGATAGAGTGGAGGCGGATGTATGTTTCCAGTGATGTTTATTTGTTTCTCTGTATGTTTGTTTGTCTGCAGGATTCAGTAAAAACTACTGAGCCGAATTTGATGAAACTTGTTAAAAAGGTGGGGTTGGAGCAACAGACAAGCTCATTAATTTTGGATCACTTTAGAATGTATTGAAGAATGTATTGTGGAAAGTCAGATGAATGGTCTGTCAAAAGCAAAAAATGAGACTGAAGGACAAACTGCATTTACGTATCCTTGTGCATGAACATAAATGGAGGAAAATGGTGAGCTTTTTGTAAGGCTGTTTACACTTCTCAGTTTCTTCCGTCTGTTTCATGTAATCCCCAGAGACTGTATATAAAAGAAAGCCATAACCACCATGAAGAGCCACTGGTCTGAGCTTTGATGTGCCAACATTAGCATTTTTGAAGCCAGATGGAGTGCTAAGTAATCAGCAATTAACTGCACAATGAGCTGTATTATTTGTCATATAACTGCATTCAAATTATGCATTTGTGGATGACATGCACCATTATCCACTTCAAGAGTGCATCAACAAGGACACAGATTAAACCAGAACGACATGTAAAGGACTGCGAGCCTCACTTGTCTCAATTAAAGTCAGAGTTCATGATTCAAGAATAAGATAGACAATGGGCAAAAATGGCATCCACATGAGAGATCCAAGGAGAAAACACTGACTAATAAGAACAATAAGCTTGTCTCACATTTGCCAAAAAAAGCATCCTGATGATTCCCAAGACTTTTGGGAAAATATTCTGTGGACTGACAGGACAAAAGATGGACTTTTTGTGTGCTGTTGCATCTGGTGTAAAACTAATACAGCAGTTCATATAATGAACATTATAGCAACCGTCAAATATAGTGGTGCTAGTGTGATAGTCTGACACTGTTTTGCTGCTTCTCGACCTGAATGACTAGCTATAATTGATGAAACCATGAAATCTGCTTTCTGCGAGAAAATCCTGAAGGTGAATGTCCAGCCATCAGTTTGTGCCCTAAAGCTCAAGCACACTCGGATTATGCAGCGGAACAATGATCTGAAACAGGTCAGGAAGTCCACCTCTGAATGGCTCCAAAAAGAACAAAAAACAAAAACAAAATGAAACTTTTGGAGTAGCCAAAACAAAATCTAAACTTAAATCCCTCTGAGCTGCTTTGGCATGACCTAAATACAGAGTCGTCATTTTTATACCCGCTGTATTGCTCCTATACTGCATATTTCTAAAGTGTGTTTGTTAACAGTACATTTACTGCTACATGCATTGAGAGTAAGCTAACGCAGGGAAAGTAAGACAAAAACAGTTAAACCTTGGCTGTCAAAATTATTAGAGAAAGCAATATGTTTAGTAGTTAAAACAGTCTAAGTTAATACTGCAATGTTACTTCTTAAGAACATATTCTGAATTCAGACAGCTCTACAGTATGCAGATAAACTGTCCACTTACAATTAAAATCATTCCTTTTCCTTTAGTGTTAATAAACTCAACATATTGCTTGCAAAACTGAAGGTATTTTGTTCTTCTGTCAGCACACGAGCATTGATCCTATGCCTGTGCTTGCGTTGGAGTGTAGCAGCACCCACACATATTGCTGAGATGAATGTCTGGCATACAGGTAGACTCTTTATAGCTATTCTGAAATGTTTTGTCAAACAACCTTACAGTGTAACCATATAAGTTATCACAGCCTGACCTGTGTAGGCAGGTAAAGTCGTAAATCTTAAAAGGCAGCGACTTCTGTGCGCATCTCTCTTTAGAGCCGTACATGCTGTAAGCGTAGTTAATATATTTTTTAAAATGCAAAGCATATATAACGTTCCAGAGAAGCTTGCAAAAAGCGCACCGTCTTAAAGGGTTTTACACGCTGATGTTGCATCTGGCCTTAAAGAGATATATACACTTATCATGCTCCACCAGGTAAATGTGGAGCAGGATAGCTCTAAACTACGCCTTTAACATCAACAAGTTATCATGTTTACCACTCTGAGCTGTCTGTGATCACAGTACACCAAAAGATACCAAAAGAAACAATTTGTTCATGACTCTCTCAGTTGCATAATCATTTATGATTCACCACTTCCTGCAGGCTTTAAAACATGCAGTGATTGCCATGACTACAGATGGCATGTGCATAAATGCTGCACATTAAATGATTTGAATATTTATCAAAATGTGACATGCTGGGTTTATTGAGAAGAATTTTACATTGCTGACAGGCAGATAAAATATGTGCGCTTAAAACCTAGATGCTGATGAAGATTGACAGCATTATGGTCCAGCGTATATACTGTGTGCAAAGGGTTCTGCTTAGAAGACCCAGCCACAGGGAGGCCAGTGAAATCCTAGTGCCAGAACCAAGCCTGGATAAAGGGGACGGCTTGGGTTGAAAGATTCATGGATGTAGTGAAGGAGGATATGCAGAGGGTTGATGTTCGAGAGGATGCTAGGGATGGAATAAAATACAGGCAGATGAAGAAGAACATGTTCTGCCTAAAAGTTACCTTGTGTGAGAAGTTGAAGAGTCCGGACTTCCTCCCGGACACGAAGCTGCAGGACCTGCTGCAGGATGTGCTGCCTCTGCGCTTCCTGCATGATGCCCATTCTTTCCAGCTTTCTGTCCGTCAATCTCATCAGAGCCCGCCCTGAACAAAACACGCAAAATGAATCTGAAGGTTAAAGGTGAGACGCCTGGGTGAAATTTAACATGCACAGCTGGAGACACTCCAAAAAGGGCTACCGATAACGTATTCGTGCCTGTGGAAGAGCAGAGTGTCAACGGCATTCAAGTGCAAATTCCTAAAGCTGTTCAAGGACGCAATATTTTCTTTTATAAAAGCATAAAGAGAAACTGTTTTACGACTCTTTCTTTTTTATGTGACCGTCACTTAGCCTGAAATTTCCAATTAAGCCCAGTGCAACTCACTGCAAAGCAGTTTCGTCTCTGCATAAATATCAGTACTGTGTATCCCTTGAGCAAGGATCCCTCACAGCTCTTTCCTTAATTGCAAATCCTTGTATAAAAATTCATAATTTAATCATGCAATCAGTTTGTATGAAGGGGATTTAGGCTGCTGATAAAAAGCCATGCAGAATATGGTGTAATTATTAACGCTTCTTATGAGTGCCTTTGTAACATGTGGGATGGTAAGCAGATAGGATAATACTGCAGAGCAATTACTAGGCATTAAAGTTCGTCCCCAGCAGCTCCCTTTCCTCTTTCGCCCTGATGGCTGTCTGGACAAGAAAATCTGATTGGTTTGACTGCCAAGAGAGTAGCTCGGTCCTGAAAGCCTCATGGATGCTGGTTTCTCATATTCGTCCCCATCTTCTTTTTGTTCTAGTTTCCTCTGTTCCACGACTATTTGTGGTTTGATCAACAACAATCAAATGCGAAGGCTCAATAATAAAGATTTAATATAAAAATGTTTCCTTTTGTTCAAATCCAGCCTGCCTGCAAAAAAAAGGCAGACTTTACAATTTCATGTCTCTTGACTTTCTTGGACTATCTGTTGTAGATTGTTTGGGCATGCTGAGCCCCATGCTACCACTTTGCTACCACAGCACAAAAGGGAGTTTGCTTGGAAAGCTAAGTACCCTTAAGTGTTATCGGTAAAATGTTGACTGTGTTTGGCCAATTTTCTTCTTTCTAACAAAAGAAGCTCTTGACTCTGCCCTACGGCCAGATGGGGGTAAAATGCCTAATATAGTTAAGACGCCTCAACTTGAAGTCGCACTGAAAGACTGTAGACATTACAAAAACACTGGGGAACTAAGTAGAGTCATAAAGACTCAGAAGTAAGAGGAGCATATTAAATGGGAAGATGGAAAGACGAAGACTACTGATGTGAAAAAAGAGAGTGGAATCGGAGGCTGAGAGTGGAAAGTCGGGAAAGAAGAGTGAGACGTACAAACTGACAGAATGAAAAAAAAAAAGAAGGATGCACACATAAAGCATGCTGTTATGAGTCTATAAATATTGACCAGCCATCACTTGGCACCTGATCTTGTAACTCAAGATAGATTGGCATGGCAACAGAGGTTTGCTTTTTCTGTGCTTCTGTAAAGTCTACCTTAAACAACAGCAGAAACAACAAAGAAAACACGGCATACTTTACATAATGGATAATAATGCATGCTTAGAATCTTTATATGTTATTATTATCATCTTGATATTATGAATTTGGAAAATTAAAATAAAACTATAGAGCACTTGTGTCAAACTCCAGTCAACTTTTAAATGTGTCCCTGCTGCAACACACACACATGAATAAGATTAGTAGGCCATTAGCAAGACTCTATAGACTGCATGCTGAGGTGGCAACCCCTAAGCCTACTGAAGTAAATGTAAATAAATGGAAGTAAATGCAAGTGTTTGGAAAAATGTACTTTTATTGGACCATCTTCATTCGCTTCGCTTCATTGCAACATGAATCAAATTGTTGAATGCCACCTCAGCTTAAAAGTTTCAGGACACCGGCTCTCGAGGACTGGAGTTTGACACCCCTGCTTTAGAGAAACTCCCCTTAGTATTTATTACTTTACTAAAATTTGTTATCACAACTTGCCTATTGAAGCTTTAATGGGCATCTTTATTGAGACTCAGGATATCTACAAGACTGCTTTAAAAACACTGTGTTACTTACTGTAATACCGACACTAATGTTTCCTAAAGCAATACTGGCAATACTTAAAAAGACTGAAACTAGCAGTGAAACTAATAAAAACTAAACTACAATGAAACATTTTTCAAACAATAAAAACTGGAAACACTCTGGAAATTTTTTTTAATTAAGAACAAAAAGTCAAAACAAACAAACAACAAAAATAAAACTAATAAAGAAAAATAGAAGTATAATAACTACGTTCTCCGCAACTTTAATACCCACCCGTCATTATTTATTTGCCCACACATTGTGTGATCACCACAGACAGAAGATTGGGATACTTAAAAGAATCAAGGTAAGCTAAACCTCATATATCTTATTTCAGGTCAATAAGTTTAAGGAAGAACTTTCATTCAACCATATGTTCTTACTTTGTAACATTCCCTTGCTTTCACCTGTTTGTGTGCCTGCTGAGGCTCTTGGTGTACAATCTGAAGGGCAGGCTTACAGTCTTTTCCTCTGTTGCCATTATTATGTGCTGAAACTGCTCTCATTGGACCCTGACATTACTTTGTTTGTAGATGGCTTGTGACTCATATGGCGTAGTAAGTGGACCTTGGCATGATGTTTTTAAATGTCTTTTTCCTCTTCTTTCTCTACAATGTCACCATCACGGGTGAATGATTCCCCCGCTGAAGCCAGTCCAACATATAAGCTGAACAGTTACGTGATAATTGGTTTTGATCTCTTCCACCCAGACTTTCCCTGTTTGCTTATCCTAAGGACAGCTTCAACCCTTTTTTATCTTTACTCCCAGATTTTTTTTTAATTATTATGTGATTGTAATTTTAACAGATTTTTATCATGAGGCATGACAACAACATGCACTGTATTGTATGCAGATATTTCCCCCATTGTTCTTTGTAGAACTCAGAACTCCTAAATTGATTCTACTTTCAAACTTTTGAATATAGCGATTTGTAGTGTGTCACTTTGAAGCCGATAGCCTGTCACTTGCATATGCCTGTTGCTTCGGTTGCCTAGGTAACTCTCTAATGTACAGGGTGGGCCATTTATATTGATACTAGAGATGGCACGATACCACTTTTTTATGTCCGATACCGATACCGATATCATAAATTTGGATATCTGCCGATACCGATATGAATCCGATATAATGTTTTTTAATCAACAAAACTGTTTTTTTTTTTAAATATCTTGCTGCATTTTGTATAAGTTCATACTCAAGTTTAAAACAACAACTACACTAAAGCTATTCTGTTATACCTATATGCAAAAAAAAAAAAAATTTCATAGTTCAGCAATACTGATCAATCTAATAAACTTAAACCTACACCATCCTCCCTATTCTGGTATTTTAAAGAGTACTTAGCGTAAATATTAAGCAACCTAACTAATAGGGTTCCAACTCCCAGCAACAACAAAAATAAATAAATAAAAAATAGGGAACCACCCCTCACACTCCACCTCATGATGCTTAATCAACGTAATCAACCTTAATTTGATGCAGTGTGAAAAAAAATGCACAGAAATCAATTATTTTTCAAGAAATATTAAATAGATTCAACATCTTTCTTCAACAAAATTGCAGACTGCACAGATGGTACCTTCCCAAAGGAAAAAGTACTATAGCTTACTAGGGTATATATATTAGACTTAATAGTCACTATATACAGTAATGGACTTCTATTCATTTTACATCAAATTAAAACTTTGGGTGTAAGATTCGGATAATTATTTATTAAAAGCTAGACATTTTAAATGAGAATAAGAAAGAAAAGTATGTCTTTGTGCCCCCTTTTCCCTGTTCATGCCCTATCGGCCCCCCTGGCTAAACTTTGCTAGATCCGCCCCTGCACAGTTACCAGCCGTCAGCTACGTAGAAAAAGATCCTCGAGTAGAAAGTAATAATAAATAAATTCTAACAACAGCTTATCAAGCTTAAACGTGCTGCTGTTGTTCAGCCGATGGTTTCCTCTTTCTGGTGCAAAGTGGGCCAAAAACAAACCAGAGAGACGGACTCGCGACAGAAAAGCCGATCAGCTGATCGTTAAGCAGTTTCATGATTGAAGTAGCAGCTGGAGAGCGAGAGGCAGTCGCTCCATATATCGTTTGGTAAGCTTAACGCAGGAATGCTTTACAAACATTCAGAGATGGACTTACACACTTGCTTTACTTCTCTCGGGGATAACTTTGTCGGAGATGAAATGCCGGGTTGCTAGCGAAGCTCCACATGCTATCCAGACCACCGACAGGTCCCGCATGCCACAGCCGCTCTATCACGTGATGCATACTGCTCCGACGTGCTAACGTTCTGAGGTGAGTTACGGCGTGTTGCAAGTTTTGTGAGGTGCTTTCGTGATATTTAATGGATCGGATTACATTTTTTATTTTTCTCCGATATCCGATCCAGTAATTTAGGTCAGTATCGGACCGATACCGATACGTAATATCGGATCGGTCCATCTCTAATTGATACACCGTAATAACGTGGGAATGGTTGGTGATATTAAAGTCCTGTTTGTGGCACATTAGTATATGTGAGGGGGCAAACTCCTCAAGATGGGTGGTGACCATGGCGGCCATTTAGAAGTCGGCCATCTTGGATACAACTTTTGTTTTTTCAATAGGAAGAGGGCCATGTGACACATCAAACTTATTGTTAATGTCACAAGAAAAACAATGGTGTGCTTGGTTTCAACGTAACTTTATTCTTTCATGAGTTATTTACAAGTTTCTCTTTGTTCACAGCCATTGACATGTCGAAGAGGTTAACACGTGAGTGGATCGAAATTGTGTTGATATTTGGTGAACGCAATAACCGGGTCATTGCAGTAGATTTCAATGCAAGACACCCTACGAGACCACCCGTCTCCCATGCTATAGTTAGCAAACTGCTTGCTAAGTTTTGTGAAACTGGTTCAGTGTTGGATTTGCCAAAATGTGGACGCAAGAAAACTGTCACTAATGAAGAAACATCAGTGGCTGTCCTAGCTTCATTCAGCAAGAGCCCACAGCGTAGCACTCGCCGCATGTCACTGGAGAGTGGCATTAGTCGAACATCCCTTCGGCGGATATGAGCTCCCCTCCTTCTAGAAACTTAAAGTTTAAATTCAACCATAAGCTGCACAGTTGCAATTTGAGTAAAAGTCTAGCTTTTTTAATCTCACAAGTCTAGTGGAATATTGTGAATGCCTGCAACATGACAAGCTCTGCAATTATCATGAACAAGCTGCCAGTTCTCAGCGGTGAATGCCAACGCGCCGCTTCTTCCGGTCAGTGAGGCAGCATTAGCGGGGTGGAACAGCTTCTGTAAGGCATCCAGGCTTTCACTCTGCTTTCCCGCAGTTCTGAGCCATTTGCTTTGACAATCCCACCAAGACTCAGCTGGGAGTTTTTCATACCACAATTAATACACTGTGCACTGTAGCGTGGTTGTGAGGAGAGGAAGAGGAGGAGAAGGAGGAGGTGGACAGCAGAGGAAATTGGTCAAGAGGAAATAAATGAGGTAAGGGGAGGAGAAGATTTAAGAAAGGCTGAACGTAAGGAAGCGAAAGAAAAACAGTGAATCAGCAGTAAAAGGCCCCAGAAATGCAGAGGTGAGAAGAAAAATGAGATAGGGCCTGGGCTGTGTGGACAGTGGTGCGAACGAAATATTATGTCGGCCTGGTGTTCTGCTGCTTGGCCAAGACAGTTATAGCACTATGATATAGCATGGCCTTAGTTCATTTAACATGCCAACACATAAAGATCATGGCAAAAAGACAACATGACAGAAAACCATTAAGTTATCATTTACTTAAAACATATAGTTTACACACTCACACTGTGACACTGTCATCCTTTCCCGACCTAAAAGCGTACCGTTTGGTCATGAATCTAGTTCTCAACATGTGCATAATGACTGTCCTGTTACTGTAGGCAAGAAAGAAAAATGCTGGCTATGATCCAGTCACCACAGCTCGTTCTCTTTCAGAATATTGATTAGACAAGAAATTTCATCCATCTCTGAAAACCGAAAGGGTTTACCCTCTTTCTTTTTTTCACTATCATTCTTTTCCATTCATTCCCCTTTCTCGCTCATTCCATTTAAATGCTACTTCAGAATTTTTATTTATGAAATTTAGGCAAAGATGACAACCCTTCGACTTTCCAATTTTGGCCATTGAGGTGTTAAAGCTCTAGTATTTTCCTGTCCTCATTAATCAAGCAGCAAAAACTGATGAATTGTGGCAAGTCATTGTTGCAGACGCGCCGTTGGTGTTTATCCAGTTAATTCATTTGTAGGCTGTGGTGATCTGGACAAAGCTGGGGACATCACACACACCCCTGTTTCAACTATGAGTGTTGGACATTTACCGTATTTTTCGGACCATAAGGCGCACCGTGTTATAAGGCGCATTAAGTGAAACAAATCAAGTCAAACTTTACTCAACTCATTCTTCTTGCTTCCTCCACTTCCGTACCATTGCTTCATTTATGTTGAATTCCATCACAGCTGCTCTATTCCCGTGTTGTTGCAGTATATTAATGACTAACCTCGTATTGTTGATGGATTATCTAAGTTGTTCTCCTGACTGAAATTTGGTCCGTTTACAGCATCCTGCCATGCGATCGCATTTATCCCTAACAGTGTTGCCAACTCCTCAGTAAGGAAAATGCTAAATGACGTCATTGCCTAATTTGCATAATTGGCCATGCTAATGTAATTGTAACCTACGAGAGAGAAATAACATCGGGGAAGAGACATAAAGAAGAGATTTATTTATGACGAAGTCTCCAATAACACCAGAAAAAGTCACCAGATTTGTCGCTAGTCGCTTTTTAGAAAGAAAGTCGCTAAGGGGGTCTGAAAACTTGATAAATATAGTGACAAAGTCGCTAAGTTGGCAACACTGGTCCCTAACCATCGGGAACCCTCACGTTAACTTTTATTGAGTGGAAAAAAGTTAGCATTCATCCTCCAGCTTCACTGTTTGTTATGCTAACATAGCTGTGTCGCTGTAACGTAGCACATCATTATATACCAGCTAGTCCAACTTCAGTAACCCTACAAAAGTCACTGCTGTTTAGTTTTCTGTTGTCATTTATGTTGGAAGTGATAGCAGAGCTGTATGTTTTAATTTTTTCAGAAATCTCTCAGTAAGAACATGCTATATCATGTTTAGGTGGAAACTAGCGAGCTAACGCCTGCTAACTCCATTAAAGTTAATAAATTCTGTTTTCATGGATGCCTGGATGTTAAAATTAATTGTTACACCTGGTAAAGCAGCAACGCTGATCAGTTTATTAAAGATGAAAGAATTTAGACAGTTTTAAAATCTCAGTGATGCTGCAGTGTTTGTTTGACTTTGGGACCTGACTTTGGGTAAGCGAGGCTCCCGACTAATGCTCCGACAATCCATCAAGCAGTGCGGCTTTGTAGCTTACCAAAGTCATACCAAAACATTTTTGACAGATTTTTCAGCACCGTGTACCACATAAAATCAGTTAGAGGTCAATAATCACAACTAGAATTCATACATAAGGTGCACCAGATTATAAGGCACACTGTCCATTTTTGAGAAAATTAAAGGATTTTAATTGCGCCTTATAGTGAGGAAAATATGGTAAT
The DNA here is from genome assembly GCF_963969265.1 of Rhamphochromis sp. 'chilingali'. Lineage (NCBI taxonomy): Eukaryota > Metazoa > Chordata > Actinopteri > Cichliformes > Cichlidae > Rhamphochromis > Rhamphochromis sp. 'chilingali'. The sequence continues at coordinate 25,716,775 of NC_137944.1, forward strand.
CTACTTTAAGTGTCCAATAAGAAAGTCATAGATCTGAAACAGAAATTCAGAAGCTGCTCCACAAATAGCAGTTAAGTCGCAGCAGGAGGGCGATTTAACTGAAAAAGGACAAAGGCCCTTGGCAACTTTGCTTTTATATAGGAATATAACAACAACAACAAAAAAACAACCAATTGATACCGGCAACGATTGCAAACTGTTGGCAATCAGCTGTCTGCAATTAGAAATTTGCCTCATCTGTCTGGGAGTGAATGCAGTGAGTGTGAGACAGACCTCATTTATTCGGAGACAGGCTGTCTCCCATCAGGCAACCTGTGGGCAATGAGCTGGTTGCTGTAAATCACCGGGCAACTGGAGGTTGCCATCTTATTTTTACTTTGGTGTAACTAAGCCATTAAACTAGTTGCCTGAGGCCTATAAGGAGAGACCCAACCCACCACCATCCAAAAAAATAAATACAAATATAAACAACCACCCAACTCATTCAGGTCAACCATGTAGTGAATTGAATGTTGAGAGGATTGAGATGATACCCTTGTCACTGAACTATTTTCCACAGAAACAGAGGCAGAGTTTGTTCTACTCTAGTGTTTTTACACGCGATTTGAAAATGTGTCTATCAGTTGTGTCTGTAGGATGTTAAAAGGAAAGGGTGTATATGTGTTGCTGCACATGTTCTACCTGCAACACAAATGTCTGAATTTCAAGTGTTGAACAGCAGGGAGATGAGGTGCTCTATTTTCATTATACTCTGTGTATTTTAACACACAAACCAAATATGGGTACACATGTTGTGCACACATACTTCCTAAAAACACACCGACGTACACACAAACACATTGTCCCTGGGAATTAGATTAATGAGTGGTGGGTGAGCAGCAGTGTTGGGCTGCAGATTAATCTGCAGCTATAGCGTGACCATAGTCAGTGATGAATGGGAGCTTAAAGTGCATCTGTACACACACACGCACGCAAAAACACAAATACATATACAGACAACGCACTCACACCCAGACACTGATCCTGCAGTAGCCCACTTCATTTTGCAGGTGGAGCTAAAATGGCATACTAATTATGGCTGTGTGTGAGGCAGCCATGTGTAAGGACAGGAGTACAAAGGCAGCAAATTAACAGTCCTCTGCCTCCAATTTCCAAAATGGCACTTTTCAGCCCTGACAATTTTTGGCAGCTGTGCTCAAAGCTTTCGATACGGAGCAGGAATGTATTCTAAGACTTTTCCTCAGGTAAGTCTTCCATACCAGTCACTCATCTCAAATCTCCTTCTCAGCTGTGCTCATATGGGTGTCCTCTGGGGATGAATGTCACCGAGCTGCATCTGGAAAACTGCACTCCAAACCCGCACGACAATCTGTCAAGCGCAGCATAACAAGCCATGCAAGTGTTGAGCGCTGGATATCCAGTACACTTCTTGCTGCCATATGTGATAGGATCCCCCTCAAGAATAAAACCAAGATAACAGAATTGGATTCAACTAGCGTGCAGTGACAAAACTGTGGCAGCACTGGGCATATCCTTCACTAGTATTCACTGTGATGTGGCGCAGCTTGAAGTCCTTAAAGTCAATGGCAACTGATTGTCTCAGTCACGCAGCTGCCTGTAGCCCTGGAGCTAAAAGGCTACTAGAGCTACTGAGCACCTGTGATCCAATGCTAATGCTAATGCAGAGTGTAGGAGAAAAGCCCAGTTATAATCCTAGAGAGAACAAGGTTCAGTCTAAGTAATGAAGACAGTCCCACCAGAGATGGAGAGACACACAATTACATGCACCCAGACAGATAATAAGCCGCCTCAATCCTCCACTTGTCACATCAGTAGTAGCCTCATGCTGATTTCACCATTACTGATGTATTCTAAGTTTGCCGATCATTATACTGCAACTCTGTTGGATAGCCACAGCTAACAACATGCAGACAGCTCACTTGGACTCTAACACTGTGGAATCCATCTAAATTACTGAGATGACTTGAAGTTTGCCGTGGCAATAACTAGCCATCTTTCGATGGTTATTATGGAAGGACAATCGCTTGTCATTTTAGATAACTACCGTTCTGCGAGATGAAGTAGATTGCTGGATACACTTGTGAGCCAGAGAGGTTGTGATGACCCAGGTGAAACCTGCTTTGAATCTGTCATACCAACCTTGAATTCACCTACACTATCAAGTTATCTATTGCTGTAGTAGGAAGAAGAAAGTTATTATTCTAGAATTATATTTGGGTAATATTTACTTTTTTGGTGGAATACTGTAGATTTTCTGGGCCTTTGATGTTTCTATATTGCATTTATTTCTATGTGGCGCATGGGCATGCTGCACTTAAAACGCACTGTGAATTCGTAGTTTCTAAATAGTAGGTATTAAAAATGTGGCAAGCAAAATATGTAAACACATATACAGTCCTATGTGCATGGCGTTAAGGAAACCTTGTGAGACTAGTTTTACTGATGCAGGAAACATTTAGGAGAATCAGATGTCTTACACAAAAATATTTATTGCAGAGAGCTTGGTCCTGCTGAATAGATCACAGCAATTCAGGCTGACACGTAAAAAAGCCACCATCCACTTAAGTGGCCATTATGATAACAGCCCATATTTTACCCTACACAAAAACAAGCCATTCACAAGTATTGCACATTGCTCTCCATACACCACTTTGTGAATGAGATATTATATATGGGGCAGGTGTTACTTGGAAGGGAAAACTTGTAAACTATTCAAGGTTTTTCTAGTGAAGCCATAAAGATGGAGGATGGTAGGAAGATGTGATTGGTTAGTTGGTCTGCTGAACTACCTATGAGAGACCCCATCCTCAGGGTAACCCCTTGAAATCATAGCTAAGCGACAAACATCTTCACATATACACACAGACAATAAGCATGAAATATATATATTGGGGCTGAAATACAGCGCAAATCAAGACAGAACCTAAACAGATAACTGTAAACACTGTTGTACCTTGCTCCTGACCTCTTCTTTACTGATAACAACTTGAACCAGATCTTTGGATTCATCACACCATCAGACACATTGCCACAGATTTTGGGTTCGGTTCTTTTTCTCTGGCATACCTCAGCCTCTTCTTCCTGAATGGCTTCAGATAGCCTGGAGGACTATTTCTTAAGACATTGAGGGTAAGATGGTAAGATGGTTCTCTTAGCAATAAAGTTTAAAGGCACTGAGATCGTCCTTGTAACCATCACCCACCACTGTTGTGTCATCAGCAAACTTCACAATGAAATTGTAGATACTAGTGGCCGTGCAGTTGTAGATGTAGCGTGAGTACATGAGAGTTCAGTATACACCCCTGACGTAACACCACGCTGCCGTCTATGAAGGCTGCATGACGTCACACCGCGCGACACCGGTGATAAGACCCACCACTGTTGAATTGTTGGCAAACTTCACAATGAAATTGGAGATGCTAGTGGCTGTGCAGTCGTAGGTGTAGAGTGAGGACAGGAGAGAGCTCAGTGTTGGGTCTGTGCTTCCACAGGGCCCGCTGGTTTAGAGACTTATTCCCATTAACGAAGCAAGACGAACAGCTCAACCGGGTTTTCACATGCTAGCAAGGGAAGGATCTCAGAGCAGCCCTTCTGCCCTCGGTGTCAGACCACTTTGAAGAACCATCTCCCCCTGCAGCCTTTTATTTCTGTGACACACAGTTTACACAAACACCCACTGTAAAAAACCCCATGGCTATAAAAGGTTAAAACACTGTGTCTTTGTGTGTGTGTGTGTGTGTGTGTGTGTGTGTGTGTGTGTGTGTGTGTGTGTGTGTGTGTGTGTGTGTGTGCGTGCGCGTGTGTGCATGTGCGTGCATGTATGTGCGAGCATGTGCGTGTATGTGTATGCATGTGAGTGTGTGTGTGTTTGGGGGTGCGTTTGTCTGACCTCCTGCTCACCAAAGGGTCATAAAGGCAGGAAGTTTAAAACAGAACCTTCACATAGGATGTGTCCCTATAATAAAACACTATAGCCTCCTCCACCATTCAACAGCCTGGGGAGGGCAATAGAAACAGGAGAATGTCTTTGACCATATAGTTTGAACCAAGACTTGCAAATTTAAGTAACACAATGACAACATTTAACAATTTGACTCTAACACTCAGTATACACCCCTGACGTAACACCGAGCTGCTGTCCGCGATGGCTGTATGACGTAACAACGCGCTGACCTCTGCGAAAGCTGCGTGACGTCACACAGGTCACACCGCGCTGCTGTCACACCGGTGTCACCGCAGCCACCATGCTGCGCTGCGTGATGTAACACTGTGCTGACTATGAAGGTGTATGCTGTTTGTATGAACTGACCAGATGGTCTGCCAGATGTACAGCTAGGAAACGGAAGCTGTTCACTCTTTCCACTGTTCACTCTTGATGGTGATGGTGATGTGCTCTTCTACACCTCCAGAGGTCCACTATCATCTCTTCTGGTTTTGTAACATTTAGGGTGAGATGGTAGTCTTAGCACTGGAGTTTAAAGGCACTGACATCCTCCTTGTAAACTGTCACCCACCATTGTTGTGTCATCCGCAAACTTCACAATGAAATTGTAGATGCTAGTGGCCGTGCAGGCGTAGGTGTAGAGTGAGGACAGGAGTGAGCTCAGTATACACCCCTATAAACCCAAGTTAACATTATTCAAGAGAAGTAAATTGATATGAATTCCAATCACGTTGCCTACTCCTCATCATAACTCACAGGGAGGCTAAAGCAGTGGAAGCAATTTGGAACCAGGGTTCCTAATTCGTGTATATAATTAATGCATGTCCTTTAAAAAAAGACAAAAATTAAAGAAAAAATAAAAATAAAATAAGAACATTTAAAAAAAATGAAAAAAAGCCATGCACATGCCTTCAGGCTTCTCTAAGGCACTGCCTGCTTTCAGGCTTTGCTTCCATTGCTGAATCACACTAGTAAAATACTTGGGAGACATAAGCAGAACAGTGTGACACGATTACTGTGCTTGAGACTGTAATCATATGAACACATAGTGGCAATGAGATAAGTTGCCTTTGAATAAATGTCCTATTTTCTCAAAATCGTTACAAAAGCCTCACTGGTACACGAGCTGCAATCACTTGGATATCTGCGCTTCTCTTTTGGGCCGAGACATTATTTTTTTCCCTCTTTTCATCAATAAACGGATATCTCTTTTCAGTTTATTATTATATCACTATTTAACGACAAGTCATTCACGGTCTCTACAGATTAATTTTTAATTCTCTATATGAAGAAAATTAAGAACGCCATTTTCTAAACATGCAATTGGCAGGACAGTAATTAATAACATGTAACACACTGACATGTAATCGCCTTGCTAATGGTTTCATTAACCATGATTCCTTCTGCCTGTGGATCAGATTGTCCCCCTAAGAGCTTATCAGCTCACTGCACAACTCCATCACTCAAACAACAACCACCGATGGATCTTTTATGTGGCTCGCCACTTGATTTGGAGCCACGTTAGTCCCTTTGACTCATTTGCTGTTTGCATTCTCATCTATTACCTGGAAGCAGTCTGTAGAAATCACTGCATTCATGAAACAAAAGCTCTTTAGGTTATGAGTTACATTTATACAGTTTTTTTTTGTCCTGATGACGATTCAAAGTGCTTTTCACTGCAAGACACATTCACATTTTTTTAAAACTATGAAACTATAAATATAAACAGATGGTAACTTTAAAAAAAAAAAAAGCACCCTGCGAGTAACCCTGAGGCACACAAACACCACCACAAATACCCTGGCATATGCTAGTGTGACAGCAACCGGTTGGAAGTTTTTACCATCTCATCCAATCCCAACTTGAAAACTGTTGTATAAATGTGGTTCGTCCTAAAAACAAAACAAAACACTGCACTCAAATCTGGACCCCCATCTTCGACAGTTTTCTAAAACCAGCCCCTGCAGCCAGCCTCCACAGCTGCTTCTAATTCAGTCACTGTACGCCCTTAGAGACACTCTGAATTTCCACACTGTGATGTAATGGTCTCCTCTGACAGAAAATATAAGTTAATAGCGACTCGCCCATTTTTCCTCCTTCATCCTCTTTGCTTCTGATTACCTATGTCATCGCACCTTTTATGCTGATTACATCTAAAGTATCGGAAACGGTGTGTTTAACTAATTTACCATGCCAAGCTATTCTCTCAACCAAAAGAGCTTTGTCTTTGTAATTACAACGGATTAGGGACTAATATCTAATTATGCCTTAATATGCTTTAATGCATTTTTAATGGCAGCTGAGTGTTAAAGTCAAATTCGCTGCCGTCTCTGTTGGGGGTGGGAGGTGAAGATTGAGGAAGGGAAAGGGTTTCTTGGCAGCAGAGGCTGGAGGGAGGATAGGAAACATTGATTTCTTTGGCAGAGGTTAGAGGAGCCTAGAAGGAAGCCAGCTGCTGCATACTGAAGTCGCTCAACGTTAAAATGTTGCACCAGTCCTGATCCGCAGTAAAATGCATTTCCCTCGCCGCTGTTTTATGTCAGGAGCGGGAGGACACAAATGCCTGTTTGAATTATGATCTGAAATAGAGACCGTTTATTGATTTGCTACTTTATGAAGGGACGACTACGTTGCCAAGACAAGTGAGATTGAGTACCGCTGGCAGCCAAAAAGAGGGCTGACTTTTCTGTCAGAAAATACAGTCAAGAATTGCTACGGTCTGGAGACTCCGATGCTAAAAAGCCAAAAATCTATTCATGCATACACATGTGCACGCACACGCACACACACATGCACGCATGGTTCTGATTTTCAAGGGTCACAGCTCATGGCTGACAAGCACACTGAACAAATAGATATTCTCAGACGCACGCCTGCATGCTCTTATAAATGTATTCATACTCACTGTTTGTTTGTCTACGCATGATTGTTTTCCACAACAATATTCCATCATTTGTTTCCCCCTTGTTTATTCTAATAGAGTGTAGGAACAGAAAAATATCTGCATAATATTTCAAAGATTGATTGGGATGCAAATTGCCTCGTGAGCCCAATTGGTGTGGCTTGGCCTGTTTTAATTGGGCTCTGTTAATTAATGCTCAATGTGAAGACAAACTGAATTACTTGCAGGTTTTGTGCATGTCATTATCTCCTAATTGTGCCAGCGTGAATGTATATGTGTGTGCGTGTGTGTGTGTACAATATGAGCATGAGTTTTCATTTGGTTAACCCTTTCCACACCTGTTAGAGCCCGCAAACATTATTACACCTTAATAACAATCACAGGTCATTAAGTTAATACACTATTAGGAAGCTAGGTTCCAGGGTTTTATTAACTGGGAGACTAAAAGTGTAATTAATTTACAGACTAACTGGATGCACTAGAATTGTTAGGCACACAGAGGTGTTTAATCTTAAAGTTAGATTAATTTTTCCGTATTCAGATATGGACCTCATGAGAAATTTCAAATGAGTGGATGGATAAGCGCTCTAACTGCGTGATTAAGAGTGTTTTCAGAGGCAGGCCCTTTAAATCATCCTTTTATATTTGCCTTGTAAGTCATCTGAATCGGCAAATATTTTATTTAGCACACGAGCTCCGAATCAGTCCACAGAAACCAGAAGCTAATGTTTCACAAGTGACTCGTCAATACATCACTTTTAGCTTTTACCTTGAGTGAAAAGAAAACAAAATAAAATCTGCTGAAATGCCTTCGCTTGAAAACGGATTTAAAAACAAAAAACAAAAACGCAGCAGTGGTTCAGCAAGCGTGCAATGAACTGTGGATCTCTCAGACCTCTATGCTGGTGATGAGATATATCTGCAACTTGAGCTGCAAAGCGGCGAGATTCATATTTTCAGGCCATTAAACAGGAGATGCTAAATCTCAAAATCCTCTATGCAGACGTATAACAGAACAAATGCATCAACGGGTGAAATGGGAGCGTGGGTCATTACACCACTCATCATGACCACCAAGTGATTTATCCTGCCAGCCAGTCACTGAGTCGAGGAGGTCCTCGACAGCAACAAATAAACATATTAATGCGATCATTCGTGCTCTGAGAGGTAGAGAGTGCGGCAATTAGCGCTCGTCTGTTGCCACGCGGGCTGGAGTGTCGTTAGGTCAGAGTGACCTTGAGTAGCCTCGTTAGGAAGATGATTGACATGGCCGGCTGTTTTCGGCGGGAACGCTGAAAGTGGGAAGCGAGGGATGTAGGCCGGGTGGCAGGTGGCAGACAGTGGGTGCAGAGAGCACCTGGGATGTTATGAATGAGATCTGGTTTTGTCAAGAGCAGATGTGATAAATGTACCAGTTTCATGAACTTGACTCCAAACCTCATTTAAAGAGAGATATTCAGTGATTTAACGTTGTGATATTTGCTGCATATCATGTTACTTGCACTTTAGCACTTTTTCAGGAGCAAAACAGATTTGCTTTGTTTTTTCTTACTTTCTTTAATTAGTTAGCAGAGGTCTGACAAAGGTGGCTGCAAATATATTTAAACTCTTCACACATGCATGTTGCACCTTTTCTAAATAAGCCGGTAATAAAAAATTGGAGTTTACCAGGCAGGAAATGCTAAATCTTTAAATTCTACAGTTAGCTTAACCTCTGTGATTGCACAGAGCTCTCAGGAAGTGAGTATCTCAGAAGTGCACTTATTTAATTACTGATATCAAATGGAAACATGTTTGTAATGTTACGTTACGTTAAAAGCCGCCACTATGAGTTCTACTAAACTGTCCATATAGCGGATATAGCAGTTCAGTATCTATACATCCATTTCGTCTTATCCTATTGATCATGAATGTGAATGGAAAAAAAAAAATCAACCAGGTTTTAAAAGAGCAACGAGCTACTAGAAACCCGTGGATAATAAGCCATAAACCTCCTCAAATGAAGCCACTGTACAGGTGCCAAAAACTACCTGTGATGTCGTGCTGTTTGAACGAATCGCTGTAGATCTGGTGCTGATTGGGACAGTGTTTCTTCAGCCATTTGCACACGTCCTGTTGGGTCCACAGGGCCACTGGCTTGGACAGCTTCACATATCCTGTCTGTATAAGATACAAACATAATAATAAAAAAAATAAGAACTCCTTATTTTAAAATCTTTTTACACAGTCACCATTTATAACCATTAATAAACCCTGATTATGACGTTTATGGACTACCGCTTCCTCTTTTTGGTCAAATCGTTTGATCTAGAAGATGCAGGTAAAATACTGTTATGTGTCAGTGTTTTCCGTTTTGACCTGGTGGGATCATGCCACTTTCACTTCTTAACTGTATTTTAGTGTATCTGAATTTTTACAGGCTGCTTTGTGACATTTTCCCTTCTGCATCAGTGATCAATGGCTAATAAGTGATTTTTTTACACTATAACTCCAGAAAAATGTTTAAAAAGACAGTCATGAAATCTACAGCTGGGAGCTCAGCACAAAGTAAAATATTAAATTTTGAATTACACACACTGTTATGTATGAATTAAACATATGTTCTCAACATATGTTCACATTGTACAGCTCAGAGAAACGTATCGCTTGCGTTAAAGTTAAACACTAAATGGCTCATTTTCCCTCAACAACAACAAAAATCTGTATCTAAACACACACAAAAAAAATGATGACTGAGAGAAAGGTGGTGTTAATTTGTGCAAATCAATTCTGTGAGGAGAAAACTGAGAAACACAAAGGGATCAAAAACATGGACTCGAAATAAGCAGCTAGAAGATGAACACCTTGTGCTGTCGTCTCTTTACATGTGCGGAAATTTGGCCCCTGAATTATAACACGAAGCTTAGAGGATAACTTTAAGTTTTCTATTTTGATTATTTGCTTTAACGCCTGATAAGCACGTTAATCAAAATTACAGATGTCAAGAATGCATGCAAGCTCTGAGCGCTGCAAATGCACCAAACCAGTATAAGAATATTTCCACACAAGCAGTAGACCAGCCAACATCAACACCACCAAATGTCTCTGCACATATTGAACATATGTTATTCTCTGTATATCTTATTATTTATTGTGATTTGCTAGGCTTTCTTTAAGCGCCGATGTGGGACAGTACCACACTTTCATTGTACTACGTGTAATGGCAATGAAGAGTTAAACTATTAGTGCACTTCTGAGGGAAATTAAAAGTATGCCCCTTCAAGTGTCCTGTTAGTTTTCTTGTTGACTGACTTTTGCTGTATGCTGGGAAGTCTTGCAGTGTTTTATTCTTTCTGTATGGGCATCTGAAATAAAAAAAGAATAAACTAGACCATAAGAAAGACAGATATCATACTGTAAAAGCACAAGAGGACCAACACTTACTGCTATCCAGGGCCAATAGTATCCAAAACCTATAACATTGTAGCTGTAGCCAGTTTTGACAGAGAACTATGAACGAGTGCATGCATACACTTCTCTGTTTTGCATTGCAGTCTTGCTGCAAGACACCTTTCTTATTTAAACGCACTACTTCAACAGCAGGCTATGCAGTAGACTGCCAGCGGATTGCTCTTGAAAGTGCTGGCAATGGATTTGATTTTGATTGAGGGGGCTACTAAAATTACAAACACAGAGAGGTGATTAAAATTTCACATCCACTCCCCTCCACTTCAGCCTGCTCTCTGGCTGCCGTGTGGTGCGGCATAGCAATGGAAGCCCCCTCTTTCCTCCACCCAAAGAAAGCAGAGCAGCAGGTACTGGCAGCATTTCTCCCGGCTTGTGCCTTCTCGCTCCTCCTTTCTATCCCGTCTCATCTCTCCCCAACGTTCAATCTCACGCAGGCCCTGTCAGATCTATCGCGTTGTCTTTCTCACTTCTTCTCCCCGCATATTGTAGCCCTCGTCTCTCCCATCGCCCTTCTCTCACCTGTTTCTTATTATATGGTGCTACCTCACTCTTGCCTTTTCGGTGTCTTTTCACCGCTCCTTCCCACTCATCACGCGGCATCCCTGAGAGAAAGAGAAATTGAGGGATGTGTACATGCTGATTTGGGCATATGGTCTGTATCCCGTGTAGGTAGGCGAAGTGACAGACAGCCAAAGAAAGCAGGTAGCTATGTACGCAGAAAGGCGAGGCCGCCTCTCTTAATACGATTGCTTGGCAGCCTGCAAAGGATAGGTGTAGAAACTGCAGAGAGGGGAGGGTGTGGTATTACAGGAAGAAACCACATTAACCATTAAACACAGCTCAACTCAATGCTAATTAACCCCGACTATAAGCCTGAGGCGACAAAAGAGAGAGGGAGGCCAGGATGTCGTAAGAGTGAAGGATGGAGAAGAAAAGAAGAGAGAGAGAGAGGAGTGTGTGTGTGTGTGTGTGTGTGTGTGTGTGTGTGTGTGTGTGTGTGTGTGTGTGTGTGTGTGTGTGTGTGTGTGTTATGAAAGCATGTGAGAAAGTAGAGTGTAGAAAAGGAGGAAAAAGAAAAAAGAGAGGAGGCTGGGAGTGTGAAGGATGGCCGGACTGACAGATGATCCAGAGGAATGAAAAGCAAAAAGCCTGGTGCTCCATGGTAGACTCAGCAGAGTTTGACACAGGAGACTCTCTCATTTTCCATGAACCCATTTGTGAGTCAATGGCCATCTGTGTTTTACATTCTGCACTGATTTAGCCCATAGCTGTGTTCCCTGGGCCTGTACAATAGGTGAGCCGGTGCCTTTCTGCCTGCCAGCCAGCCTGCAGAGCCAAAGGGCGGAGAGAAAACAGAACAGAGAAGAAAACAAGAGTACAATCATGCTCAAAGAGCCGTGTTCAAGAGACTCCAGGCCAATTAGAGTTTTGAGTGACAGCGCAGGGGTGAGAGAGGAAGCCCGCTTTATTTCTAAGTGGAATACGTCTGGGAACGAGCACACAAAGACGCACGCATTTATCCACATGTGCAGCCCGTTCGCACAAATGCGTTCACACTGGAAGGAATGCGCATAAATGCAATGCATACGCGCGCACGCGGCACATTTATATGACCGCTATCTGTGCCGATATGCGTACAGTGTTGTGATGTCCTTGGATTTAATTGATATCTGAAAGCCCAGTAGAGCTTCCAGTATTCTTCACGTTACCTTAGCAACAGAGCAAGGACAACCTCAAAAATTAAAAGATGAGAAATAAAGCCTTTTGGGGGGAAAACGCACAACCCTAAGATGAACCAGAGTCTGCGATAAACATACATTTCCAGTCACACTGGAAAAAAACAACTATTACATACATAATGAAGCATGTAATCCCACTAACGCTGATAAGCATTTAAAGATCCAATATGAATGCACTCAGCTAAATTAATCAAGAGGCAATCACATGGCCCCTTTGTGAGGACAGTATTGGAATACAAAAAAGAGCTGGGAATTAAAAAGCGCTGAAAAGCATTCCAGAGACAAACACCATGTGACTGAGAGAGTGAATTTGGCAGTGGTGTTGTACGGCAATAATTGTTTCTTAGGAGAACTGCAAACCCCCCTCATCCCCGTGCCGCGGTTTTCATTTTGCCTCCAAGATTGTCGGGCTGATTGCAGGGTCAAATGGCTTTTCACTCAATTAAAAATGTTAACTACAGCAGCAATTAGCTCATGTAAGGACATTGTCTTGTCAATAATTTGAATTTAGTGCTAAACTGACCACAAGGAGCTTATGAAGTGAAACAGATTTATTAGTTCGTCTGAGTTTTGCTTAGTTACCAGAAATAACTCAAATTCAACCTCGGCTCTGGATATTTCCCTGGACAATATAAAGTGGCAGAGTTCATTTATTGAGCAAATGCACACAAGGGCAGAACAAATACTCGATAGCTATTTGATAGCAAAGTGCTGTTCCTTTTATTTAAAACCGTTGTCTAGTAGCCTTCATTAGGCGCAGCGGTGTTTGTTGAATAAATCGTAGCTGATTCCCTTTTTGTCCTAAACAGGTATGAAAAAAAAAAATGGAAGTAATGTTCACACAGTACCAAAAGTTGCGTGTAAAAGTCAGCGTTTCTTAATATTTTGCTTCTAAACAACCAGACTTTGTTGTTTTGTTGTCTTTAGGCTTTCTGAAGGTCTTTCAAAGTATTTTTTTGGACATTGCTTTTGCACCGATTTTCCAGCCTTTGTACTTGATCATTTTTAAAGGAATGGTTTTCTCTTTTCTTTGCTAAGCCACTTAACAGCACTGACCTATGAATCACTCAGGCATAAAAATGGCACTTTACTCAAGGGATGAACCAGTGTTGACACAAAACAGATAAGACAACTAAGCAAAAACACAATTTTAACTATTGTAACAGCAGACAAAAAACAAAAAACCAAAACATAATTTCTGACAGGCATATTGAATTCATGATAACAATTCCCAAAGAGCTATTGGGTTTTTTTGTATGTGAAGTGACTGGCCTAGGTAAACAGTATCTGAAAGTTGTGTCCTTTTGCACATTACTATAAATGTAGGATGCAAAAACTGTCATGGTCCTGAGTCTGAGGACTCAGTGTTTTGTGTTTCCTTATGCTTTTGTTCATTCAGTTGCTCTTTAGTTTTCCCAGTTTAGGTTTCCGTTAGTTTGCCTCATTATTCGTTTTCTGTTCCTGCCACTGACACCTTGTAAATAAACTCCACTAATCTTTTCATACACTGCTTGCTCTTGGGTCCTTTTTCCAACTCCACACGGCTCGCCTCGGCAAAAACAGAATCATGTCATTTTAGAGTTTTTCAGTTGCTTTGTTTTGTATAAATGCTTATTTAATGTGCTAGCAATTCACTTCAAATAAATAACTATGAAGACTAGAAGATTGAAAAACAATTCCCACACTGGCTCATAAACTTTCATAGACAATACAAGGTCCTGACAGCCAATCTGAACTTATTTTCATAAAATTATGGATGCCTCAAGTAGAAAGAAGAGAGCCTATTATCAGTGCTCATTTCAAAAGTCACCAACACGCCACAGTCACACCTTCACACACTCATTCAAACAGAGGTTTATTCTATGCCTTTAAGAGCTTTCTAACTATTATACCAGACTCACAAACTCTTGATGTTTGATCGCACAGTATCAGCAAAATACTGAATTTAGTGTTCAGTATTTTGCCCAAGGACATGCAACATGCAGACTGGAGGAGCCAGAGAGTGATCTTTCAATTGGTGGATGATTAACTCCTGAACCATTCATGGTGGTGCATGAGTGCACACGGAAACCTTGAACTACTGTGAAAACACCATTAATGCTATCCAGACATCTTTTTTTCAGGAAAAGGCTTTGCTTATTTTAGCAAGATGATGGAAACCTACGACAACTGGGATAGGATACCCTATAACCCCCAACTGGACAATAGATGGGTGGATGAATTAAGCTAAATATATGATAAACTAGGTCCTAAAATGTTAAACAGTGCTGATTGTACATCAGTAAAGGACGGGAAAATGTATCATTTGAAAATATAATTATCAAAACTACTGAAATGCTTAAAGTGTTAAAAATGGATCAGGATGCAAGACAGTGGTTCTCTTAAATGTGCTGCTGACATAAATTTCAATGTGAGTGTAAACAAGTCAACATTAAAACCACTGTCTATAATACTGTGTGCAGTATTTTTTTTTTTTTTTTTTTTTTTAAACGGCCCTGCCAGGGGTAGTTTGCATCTCAGCAACAACAAGTGGTCCGAGTAAAAACCAAATGAATGCCAGAAATTGAATTTCCCAAGCAGAAAATTGCATTGTAATAAAATTATTGGTGTTAGTCACATGGCTAATCAGTGTATATTAAAAGAAAAAAACTCATTAGTTTCAACATTTCGATTGTTTTTTTATTTTTACTTTCAATTAAATCTAGAGATTAAATCAACTGCAAATTTGCAAAATTGTATTTTGGTTTTTATTCTAGACAACATTACAGCTTATTTGGAAACACTGTTATAGCTAAATATACCAATATACTCACAGCTTCTCAAAAATGCAATCCTGTATTTACATAAGGTCTTAAAACAAAGTGCTACCACATTATATCTCATTCTTTGTATAAGTTATAATTCTAGACCCTAAATCTAATCTTGATTTTACCTTTTAATTCCATCCCTCAGTTCTCAACAGCAGCGGGAAAACTGAAAGGTTGTATTAGACGCTTCCTTCTTCCTCCACCCTGAACTTCCTTATGTTACACGAGTCACATTTCCTGTTATATACTACCCTCTAGTGTCACCACTAAACACTGCCTCCACGTTTAACTGCAGACTGACGGAGAAGCACTAAGAAGAGCAAGGCAGCTGCCATTAATGTCATGTTGACTGAGTGAATGGGTGTCTGAGACACGGAGCCCTGTGTCGCCTGCCCTATCTCCACTGCACAGCTAATTAACAGCTCTGGCATGTTCTCTCTCGCTTTCTTTTCTTTCTGCCTCGCTCCATTTCTCTCGGCAAGAGCTGGCAGGAGATGAAAATTCCCTGTATTAATTAATCTGTTACATACAGGAATTGGGATGAAACCGTGATACGGGTGCGTGTATGTGTGAGTGGACAGGGTAGAGAGGAGTCCAGAGAGCTGTGGATAGCTGACAGAATAACACGCTGTGCTGGAAAAATTAATAAGCCTTAATAAGGAGCCTCTGTTTGAAATTGGATTTACAGGCGATGCCAACTTTACTCAGGCACATCAAAGAAAGTACACCAGATCCCTTCAGAGCACCTGACCTTGGGATTCAGCGGGGTCCATAAAGCATAGCAGGGCGTGTTAACACCAAACAAGATATATTCACCTTGGGCTTCATATTGATTACGACTGAGATGAGGTTATTTGCTATGGATGTTATAGCTATCCACAGAGTCTAAATGGCTGTTTTATGCTTCATGTTTAATCTATGGCTGAGCCTTGACTCGATTATAAATCCGAGCAGGCGCATGATTCAACTTTAATCCAATATTTAAAAATTAACGCCGCTGATGTGATGAACTGAAATGACCTGCTGTATGCTGTTCCACAGAATGGCACAAAGGTCTGGATTTATTATGTCTTCACATTTATTCAGTGCTAATTGATGGATCGTTAAAACAGGTACTTACACTCCACATGAAAAATGAGATGAATGAGCCCTAGCATCAAACTCTCCCTCTTAGTCAGCAATCCTGACAAAATGTTGAGTTTCTCACCGGAAAAGCCGATGAAGCTTGGTAACGTTTCTCTTCTATCAACTGAAATGTGTTTGTAGGGCTGAAAAAGCACTCGAATGTGGCACCGGAAAGTTTCAGTTAAACAGGATTTAGATTTCTCGGGGCGAGGTATCAATCACGAGTGCTGTGTTGACTCTAGAATTAATACAGACTCTCAGTTTCATCTGCGTGGCTGCTGTTATTTAACAGCCAACAACATTTGATTAGAATTTCTATTTGCAAGATATATAGTCCCTGGACTCATATGCATATACACGGACAAGCCAAAACATTACGACTGCTCACAGATGTAGTGAATAACATTGATTATACAATGATGCATTTCAAGGTCTGGGATTAATTAGACTATAACTGAACATTTGGCTGTTAAAGCTGCGCAAATGGGCAGCAGTAAAGAACTAAGTGACTGGCAAGGGTGAAGTTGCAGCCAGATGACTGGACGGGAACATATCTGAAAGAGCAACACTTATCAAGTGGCCCAGTTTGGCACTGTTGAGTACAAACCCGCAGTGGTCTGAGGAGAGACAAGGCATGAACTGATGGCAAGATGTTTTAACTGTTCCCAGTTAAACTTGAGAGGCTTGATGCACCCCGGGCAGCAACATTTGATGGTGCAACACTCCACACGGCACCTTCAATGGTCTTGCCTTGATGGGTCCATTGACTTGGCACCACACAAAGACCAACAAGCAAATGAGTTGAGACATTGTAATGAGGGGACATGACAATCAGGGAGTGCTGAAGAGAAATCTAAGGGGAAAATACTGTAACAGAGGAGGCAAGGAGCCAAACAACAGTGTAACCTGGGAACATATGAGCCACTGACGCCTGCTCGCAGCACAAATGTTGTTGTTAAGATTGTTGTAAAGATGTAGGAAAGTGTACTTTTCTTGGCTTTTCACCCATAATATTATTAATTATAGCATTAGTAAAACACTCTGGCAGGATCAGGTAAAGACATTGACGCTAAGGTGCTCAAACCTTATTTTGCAGCAAATAAACATCAAATTTTTTAAGTATCACAGTACAGGATTTGGTTGCAGTTTCTATGCTCTGTGCTTTTTAAGATTATCACCTACTGCACATATAACTGTCAGGAGGCATTCCCTAGATGACAGCCGAGTGGTGAGAGTTTCACTTATGAGGACTTTGATATGAGGGAACGGGAGGTTTTGAAGCATCACCGTGATTTAGACTTGGTAGTGCATGCATATTTATGAAATCAAAAATAATATGCCGAGCCATACAGAATGTGAAAGAATGTGGTCATATAATAGCACACATATGTAATACTAATTGAAGTTGAACACCATTTAATTAACCTCAAATCCTGTAAGTACTAATAAATACTATCTGTCCTGTGTCTCCAAAGCTTGATAGTACAGATTACTATGAGACATAATTAAACTCTTTCTAGACTAGTCTACTTAGATTTTTCCAAAGATAGGAGATATTAAATCTATCGCACAGGGACATGTGACATTGAGGCTGAAAGTTGTCAAATAATTTCTGCAACTTTCTGTTTGCACTAATTCAACCAGGCCAGGCTGCAGGTCTGGTATTTCAAAGAGGTTTACACAGAAGCTGGTGTCTGACTCAAAGTACTTTAATCTTCTTTCATTGTCGTAACTGTTGATCAGGAAAGAAAAAGAGCATATGGCAGTTTGCATACGTTGGAAGTAAACACTACTCTCCCAATCCGTCTATTTCTGGAGAGGAAACAACTTATGAGTCTTCACTGCTGTTGATGGGTCCTTTCATCTATTATCAGGGACACCAAGGAAAACAACAGCTTGTCTGTCACTGCTTATTCCACATTAAAGTTATTGTTGGTGCTTACAAGGTGGACAGAAACATAAGGGGTTACTTTATCTACATGACTGGCATACTATTTTGTGCGTGGAAAGCAAAAGGATGTGTGCCGTCCACATAATGTGACAACAAATACCATCAATGTATCATCAAATAAGAGTAATAAGTGCAGTTATATCACCACAGTGCAGTTAAGCATGCTATGTGAATTCCTTGTGAGATCTGAGAACTTGTGCTACAGTGTTTCAAGTGCTATACTTTTGTTTAGATACAGTGGAGCATTTCATTAACTTGGTTTAGCCTGTTAGCATTCCAGCATTTGCTAATTAGCACTTAAGAAAACACAGTAATTACACTTTTATCCAAAACAAAGCAGCTAATTTGAGGGGTCACAAGTGTAAATCTAATACTAAGACTTTCATCATTTCAGTTTTTAGTGCGCTCGAGGTGGCCTATATTTATTTTGGGAATTTGCACACAAAAAATTGGACAACCTGAAGCTTGCTGTCAAGCCAGAATGTAGAGCAAACACGTTTGCAGCTAATCAGCCATAAAGCAATAAAAACTGAAATAACAGTCACCCCCAAAGCAGGTTTTATTTCCAGGTTTATTGTTTATTTTACTCTAGATTTGATTGATTTACAACATTATGCTGAAAGGAAAAAAGATCAGAAAATAGCAGCTGAGACCATAACTGGGCAAAATGTTTTAGTCAAATGAGGATTAAGGTCCTTTTTCTCATAGACTTCTATACAGCCACACTTTCATTCTGCCCATTCTGGCTTTTAAAATAAATATATATTTATGACACACTGAGAGCTTATATCCAACTTTTACGCACAGTCTGTGGACTTGATGGATTTTTCAAAGGCATTAAAAACCTTTTGAAAATTTCACAGTTAAAGATCAAACTACAACTCCCTCAACAAATGCAAAGAGACATTCTTTTTTAAAATGTACCTAGCAGCCCTGAATTTTTCAAAACACTACGCATCAAAAGACATTAAACAGTCTGTACCCCCCAAATAATATAAAAGATAATACATGTAACAGTTCAGTGTATTTAGCATTTGCTAGCAACTGGTCATTCAGCATGCTGCCACCTGCAATACTCACACAGCACCGTCACCCAAATCATCCCAGTAGTGAGAACACACTCCCCCTGACTATTTCAATTCTAAACTCACGTGTCTAACTCACAGACTTAATGGACAAACATGTAATATAAATATTAGCCATCAGTCACCTGTTTTCTTTTATTAATCCAAGCTTCTCTTACAGTTACCATGAGTCTGAAAACTGCTGACTCTGGCGCCCCTTAGCTGCAGTATGATAGAAAACACTATGAAGACACTATGGCAGCGGTCCCCAACCCCCGGGACACGGACTGGTACCAGTGAGTCGTTTGGTTCCGGGCTGCGACAGTTGAGGCTCGGGTGTGAAATTTATGGTTTCCAGGGTTTTTTTTTATCGTTAACTCGGTTTCCCTGGGTCTTTTCCCGTGTTGTAGTTGTGTGTTTTCAAAGAAATATTTACACGTTACCATAGTGACCAGAGAGTATTAAGGGACAGAGAGAAGGATGTTACACTCAATTTGTTGGTCATTGTAGGAGGATGCTGCCAATAAAGTTAGGCAATTACACAGTGAATTCGCATTTATTATTATATTTGAAAAATACCCCAGTTTGTGTCTTGCTCGTATCATTTTATTTTGTTGTATTTATCTGCGCCACCCTAAAGGCAGGTCTGTGAAAATATTGTCTGACATTAAACCGGTCGGTGGCACAAAAAAGGTTGGGGACCGCTGCCATATGGCACTATGGAGACACAGAGTACAGATTTGCAAAGAAAAAGAGGAGTTGGAGTTGTTATATGCTTGAAATAACAGGAGATTAAATAATTAATAATTGAAAAATTAAAAATTGAAAAACAAAAACAATATATGCTATGCTATGATAGATAGTCTTACCCGGGTCAGCTCAGACTCTGAGACAGATCGGTGTGGCGGGGAGCGCCGCTGGTACCTAGGAGGGCTGACATCCTGATAGCTTGGGCTGTCGTCATCCAGCAGGACAGACCCCACGTCCACAGACTCTTCTTCCTCCTCCAGCTGTGACGTCATATTCTCCTGGCACATCTGGTGTTCGATGCCATTCTGGCTCAGGTTGCAGTGAACAGCTGAGTGTGTCAGAGGCAAACATTTCCAAGTGATTAGCAAAGGGTAACAGCAGACATTTGCCATAAATAGGACGAAAGTGTAGTATTGCAATTTTAACTGGAGGTGCTTTGCATTACATTTGAATCACTTAGGTTCAGGTATGTACTAGCTAAGGTATGTACTAGCTACTAGCTAATAAATTAAGATTGCAGTTTTCTATAAATGGGCCTTTCAATGCTTGTGTAGTACACAAGAGTACTACATCGTTTCTGTAATAGTATAACATCTTTTTTTAATGGTCTCTTTTTACAGTTCTCTTAAATGTTAGATTATTAAATTTCCTGGTGAAATTCCAAACTGTGAGCAACACATGTTGAATAACCCAGTCCTCACACACTGAACGCTACACTTCAGAAATTCCACAAGATGGCAGCAGAGAGTGACTTATGGTGAGTAAGCCAGTGAAAGTCTCAGTAGTTCATTGTAATGCAACCTGTCTCCTACTACCAGACAGTTCTTAATACAGTGGACTGTTTGCAGACAGTTATCCAAAATCTGTATTAGAGCATAAATAATAACAGCAAAGTTTCAGGAAAAAGCTAAGTGTTATCTATTATTCACTAACATCAGAGAGACAAGTCCCAGAATGATTCTACATGATGAGAACAACCCAAATGTAAGGCACAAAAATATCTTCTGCAAACAAGAAGATGAGCAAGTTATGCAGGAGATGATATGCCCCCACGGAGATAATCTGGAATTTACATAAACAGGCAAACATCCACAGAAGAACCATGACAAGTTCTCCAAAAAGACAACTTAACTGAAAACTGTGAAAAAGCACAACAGCAAAGGAGTTGTCTCATACATCAGAAATTTAGTTTTTCTATCCTTAATGTAATGACCCTTCTATGAATCTCATGCTCTTAAAAGTAAAGAAGACAAAGAGAATTTTGTTAGTGTGGAACTACCAGCAAAGCCAGCGTTCAGGCATCCATAAGTTGAAAATTCCAACAAGTTCAGGCAGGCTACAAAGTCGAGCTCAGCTGCCGGCCTGGCAGATCAGATGATATCAGTGCCAGCACAGATCAGCTAGTCTCTCAGCAAACTGGCACATCTCATTACGTGTGTGCTATTGAATATTCTGTAACCTGCCAACAGTTTCTGTAACAACTGCAAGCCGCTCAGCAACCCACCTGACTTCATGTCGACTCTGTTGTCACTGATGCCAGCTGTGCTAGATCATTTTGTTGCCATGCCACGAAATACAAATTACTCCAGACGGAAAGAAACATTTTCTTTGGACTTCAGTGGACCACACTAAATTTTTTTCCATGTTACACTTGCCTAAGACTTTCAGTTTTTATGGAAAAATATTGCATTGTAAATTGACGACATTCTCAGCATAACCCAAGACTGGCTGAGCACTACAGCAGGAGAGTTTATCTTTAGCCACAAAAGCCTTTTTTCTTCTGTTTTTTTCCCCCTCAAAAATCCTGCACAGTTGATTGCCTTGATAAAAAAACAACTGGAAATCTGTGTAAAAACTTGTGTTATGACTGCCACAAATTGGCATTCAAGGACATGTCTCAGGCAGATGACTTAAAAAAGAAAACAGCAAAAGCAATTCCTGTGAATCAATTTGCATGCATGTAAGAGATGAATGATAATAGTCACATATTGGCAGAAGGCTTGTATTACTCTGTGTAAAACCGTATCATACCATTTCCTCCATGAAGGGCTTATTTTTAGTTGTGTTTTTCAGGAGGTGTCAGACTCGAACACTATTTTAGTCTCATCAGGCAGTGATGCAGGAGCAGAAGTGACAGCTAGCAGTGACTTGTTAGGTGTCACTAAAATAGGCCATTTGTCATCATAAAACCTGAGCACTTGTTCTAAAAACACCAGCGTCTCATTCATGTGGAATGGAAGTCAAAAACCCTTTTCATCACACCTGAAGTCTGCTTGGATAAAAGGTCAAAAAACATGTTTTTCGAAAGCCGCACATTCGGCTTTACTTAAAGGTCTAAAAAGAGTAACCGAATGAACTTGAAAAAAGGAGGGGAAAAAAAAGCACAACCGTGCAATGTGTCTCATATAATTGCCTGCAATAAATACATATTTGAATGTCCTTGATATCTTGGATAGACACATAGGCTTTGGGGAGGGTATAAAAGGACGACAGCTATCTACTACCCACGACTGCAGACCTGCTGATGGTTCCAACACCATCATTAAGTTTGCAGATGACACCACGGTGATTGGCCTCATCAGTGACAACGATGAGGCCGCCTACAGGGAGGAGGTGGATCGTCTGGCTGAGTGGTGCGACACAAACAACCTGCTGCTTAACACCGAGAAGACCAAGGAGCTCATCGTAGACTACAGGAGGAATGCTGACCCACATCCACCCATCCACATTAAGGGGACGGCTGTGGAGCGTGTGAGCAGCTTCAAGTTCCTGGGAGTCCACATCTCCGAGGATCTCACCTGGACGACCAACTGCTCCAAGCTGGTCAAGAAGGCTCACCAGCGCCTCTTCTTCTTGAGGACTCTGAGGAAGAACCACCTGTCCTCAGACATCCTGGTGAACTTCTATCGTTGCACCATCGAGAGCATCCTGACCAACTGTATAACAGTCTGGTACGGGAACTGCTCTGCCTCGGACCGGAAGGCGTTGCAGAGGGTCGTGAAAACTGCCCAGCGCATCGCCGGAGCACCACTTCCTGCCATAAAAGACATCTACAGGAAGCGGTGTCTGAAAAGGGCTGGGAAAATCATCAGAGACCCCAGTCACCCATCACATGGACTCTTCACCCTCCTGCCCTCTGGGAGGCGCTACAGGAGCCTCCGGACTAAGACCACCAGGTACCGGAACAGCTTCTTCCCCACAGCTGTCAGACTCCTGAACTCTGCCTCCTGACATCTGACCCACGTTAACTCATGGACTGAACATACACACACACACACACAATGGACAACTGTACCCTCAAACACACAATAATAACATGGAGTGAACCACCACTCACAACCACTAGCACTTTATATAGCCTCTGTAGAAATTATCCACACCCTCACTTACCTTAACTGCACTACTGTATAGCTCTGTGTAAATAATCATTCTGTACATACGATAATTTTTAACCCTACAACTGTTTACAACTTGCATAGTTCCCATTTCTGTATAGCTGTATATCTCAGATTCCTGTAAAGTTATTTATTTCATATTCTGTATAGTTTTTCATATTTATATCCTGTCCATATCCTGTACATAGCTTGTACTCACTACAGCCTGTACATACTTATAGTTATAGAATATTCACAACATACTTCATACCGTGTACATTATAACATAATAGACCCATTTCTGTAATATACTTACATATCTATATTATTGCTAATATATATTGTAATATATCTATATCACTAAAGCACTTCTGGATGGATGCAAACTGCATTTCGTTGCCCTGTACCTGTGCATGTGCAATGACAATAAAGTTGAATTCTATTCTATTCTATTCTATTCTATTCTACTGGCCAAACAAAAATGCCAGTCTGCTTGTTGGCAGACAAGCACGGCCAGGAAAATTGCCAATTAGCGACTTATTTGAGACCACTGTCAGAGAGCAATTACAAGTCTGACACAGTTCAGACTGGACTGAAACAAAACAGCAACAATATCCGTGCTGCCATTCAACATACCAGCGGGGCCACCTACAGTAGATTTCACTTCTATAGTTCCTCCTCATACTGCAACATGCTATACGTCTGGGAAATAGAGTGTGAACACATTTAAAATAAGGGAGAGAGTGCACTACATTTGTTCAAATATCTGACCTAGAATCACACCATAGATAGATAGATCTCATGGCTAAAGCACTTCTGGGTGGATGCAAACTGCATTTCGTTGCCTTGTACTTGTGACATGTGCAATGACAATAAAGTCTATTCTATTCTATATAGTCACAGAGCACTTGAGCTAATACAAAAGTTGCCTGAATGACTCAGATTTTGTTCAGATTACTGTTACCCTGTCCAAATGCCAGAATACAAAGACCACTTAGTGCTTTACTTGCTTTTAAAATATTACAATCTTTTTGAGGACCTATGAAGTCACAATAAGATTCTTATTAATAATTTAAGTAACTTATATTTGGCAGTATAGCTCTCTTTATGTGCAACAGAAGAAAAGCTAGAGCCAGAGATGCAAAGAACAAAGCTGATACCACAGCTAACAACAGATCTAATATTTATTGAGCTGTACACAGAATGGAAAGAAAAAACTGGGGCAGGGGTGGTTTGCAAAGCAGCTTACAGATGATTATGCTCAATACATTGAATCCATTATATAGCTGTTGTGATGAGCCTGATGATAATTTGTTGTAATGTTAAAATAAAGGGTGCCATGCTGGAGGCGTTACTTCTAAAAAGTGAATTTGTACGCAATATAAAAGTGTCCTATCATGATACTGATGATATATATAATCTGCATTTATGTTGCTAGTGCACAAATCCAGACTGCTAGAAAGTTGTTACAGCTAAAGGTGGGAAAAAACCCCAACTTGAGGCAAAACCACCAGTACAAAGAGGAGACATGGCGGCTGAAGTGAAACCAAAAAGTAATCAACCGAGCATCTCACTAGTTAGACTCTACATGACAGGAGGACCAAGTGGTGGATGGAAATTAGTGATGCAGTTACATGGCTTTAATCAACTGCTTAAAAGGTCTGAGCCAAGATATAACATCTCAGGTGGAAGATATTAATCAATTCAAGTTCTATTATTTGATAGTAATGTGCAGGCTCTATAAAAGTTTCAAGGTTACATCACTTTACTTGTTAATATTATTGTTATTATTACTTACTTAAATGTTTGACATTTGGAAAACACTGACTAAGCTGCTTTTGGGTTTGCATTTGATGTATTGCACTATAATGCTGCTGCACCTTGTGGTAATGGATTCACACTGTGAATTAGGCAGTCTGTCATCAGTGACACTAGTTCATTGGAAAAGAAGGAAAAGGAAAAAGGTCGCTCATGTTGTTTGCACCAATAAGTAAATGCTCCTGCCTGCAAGCTGCAATGTCTGACTGGATGTTATTTAGTATTTGTTTTTCCTTATATCAACCGAAAAATAATTATTGGAGATTTTCTTGAAATGTTGTGATATCATTTTGCTATACCAACCACCTGTAATTAAAATAATTAAAATCTTTAATTTGTGATTTAATCCCTACATTAGGAATCATTGGAGTGAGTTACCTATTCTAAAGCAAGATGAACCATGCCTTAAATAGCCTTAAAATAGTACGCGTGCTGTGATACGTCACCGTTAACTACCTCTGCTACTTTTATGATTTAAATTTTGTTTAAGCAAAGCTTTTAATATATAACTATATATGAACTATTCCTCTCCCACATGCCTCTTTTCTTACTTGTGTTTTTTGATACCTGTACTCAAAGTGTGAGGCAGTCTACTGATTGTTTAAGGATCACTCTACACTTGGTTAACACACTGACCGACTCTTTGTGTGACATCTTTAACCAGCTTTCTTCGTTTTCTAATAGGACAAAAGGCAAGTTGCTCTAAAATATGCCACATTAACTAACAAGGCTTACTTATAGATGGATGGACTACAAACGCCGATCAGGTGTAATATTATGAGGCTAATATTCTGTTGGTCTCCTTTTCGGTGCCAAAACGGCCCGGACCCACTGAGGCACGGACTCCACTTGACCACTTGAAGCTGTGCTGTGAAATCTGGTACCAAATTGTCACCAACAGATCCTTTAAGTCTTGTGAGTTCCGAGGTGGGGCCTCCATGGATCAGACTTGTTTGTCCAGCACATCCCACAGATGCTGAGCGTATGAACCACGTGCATCGGTGAGCCTTGGCCACCCGTGACACTATCACTGGTTCGCCACTCTTTCTGACTTCGACCACCTTCGGTAGATTCTAACCACTGCAGACTGGGAACACCCTACAAGAGCTGCAGTGTTGGAGATGCTCTGAAACAGCCATCTAGGCACCACAGTTTAGTCCTTATTAAACTCACTCAAATCCTTACAATTGTCCATTTCTCTTACTTTAAACACATCAATATTGAGGACAAAACGTTCACTTGCTCCCTAATATATCCCACCCATTAACAGGTGCCATGATGAAGAGATAATCAGTGTTGTTCACCTGTCAGCGGTCATTATGTTATGTTGTGTATTACTACTTTAAAGAAAAATGTCAAACATGACACAGCTATAGTCCTGCTGTTTGATTCCTGATTAAAGAACAGAGCCCCGTGAAGCCCCATTTAAACCATACAAAGATCATACATGAGCGGCCCATGTTTTAAACAAAGCCGAATTGAGATGCGTGGCACGATGCATTGCTCCCTCTCACTGCTTCTTTATTCTCTCCTCCCAGCTCACTCCTTCCCCTTCCCCTCCTCACCCTGACTAAATTCATGACTGGTGTGCAACCACTCTGGAGGAGAAATGAATTATACATCCTCTGCTAAGAGCATCTGAACAATGGTACAAGTACACTAAATGGATGGACGGGTGAGAAGATGGTGAGAGGAGTTAGGCAAAGGGGGAGGACCACAGCAAACAGAAAGGACAGCCGCACTGGCCTGTCATCGTTTCTGTGGAAGAAGGGTGAGTGGATAGAGGGCTAAAAGATAGATTTTCTTTTCTCTCTCTCTTTTTTTTAAAATAGCAACAGTTGCTATAAATAGCACCATTACATTCTTCCCTCTCTCCTCGCTGACATGCGCCGTGAAAGCTTTGCGAGGGAAGAGAGATAGATGAGGGAGGATATCCGCCTCCATTCTCCCACTCCGTTCTTTTTCTATCAATGGAACTCGGTGTTGGGAAATGAGGAGAGAAAATGAATGGAGCACACTTACGTAGAATTGTTACCGAAAACTGCCATCGCTTCAAAGCCAAATGCATTTCTATTAGAGGAGGATAAAGTAAGAATTAGATTAGTCTTACGTAACTCTGGTTCTCTTAATTACTGTACATGACTTTTAAACGAGCAGCCATTATCAATTGAATCTGAAAAGGACCAACCAGCAGGAATCTGTTTGTATGCCTGCCATGAAAAATTGTAGGCACACTGAATAAACTGACTGCTATAATAAAAATTTTAAGGGTTTTGGACTTGACAAGTTCATGCCAACAAAAAAATATATACAGTGATTCAGATCATCAAACAAAGATTAGATAGAGATAACCTGATAAGCACAAAATGCACTGATTTCATATTTTAAGGGAAAGAACATTCAAACTCTTCTGGCCCTATGTGAGAAAGTAATTGCTCACTAAACCTAATAACTGCTTGTGTACAGTTGGCAACTGCAATCGAGCGCTGGCAATGAGTCTTTCACATCACTGTGGAGCAACCTTGGCCCACTCTTCCTTGCAGAACTGTTTTAATTTAGCCACATTGGAGGGTTTATGAGCATGAACAGCCCATTTAAGGTCATGCCAAAGCATCCCAATCAGAGGTCCTTGACTTTGACTGGGCTGCTTTGAGCCATTCGAGTGGACTTGCTGGTGTGTTTTTGGATCATTGTCCAAGCACTTGAGCTTCAGAGCACAAACTCATGGCTGAACAGTCTCCTTTAGGATTTTCTGGTGAAAGCAAAATTCATGGTTCCATTAAATTTGGCAAGTCATCCAGGCCATCCAGGTATCACACTACCACCACCATGTTTGACTGTTGATATGATGTTCTCTTTATGAAATGTTGTTGTGGTTTT
The DNA here is from genome assembly GCF_963969265.1 of Rhamphochromis sp. 'chilingali'. Classification (NCBI taxonomy): domain Eukaryota; kingdom Metazoa; phylum Chordata; class Actinopteri; order Cichliformes; family Cichlidae; genus Rhamphochromis; species Rhamphochromis sp. 'chilingali'. The sequence goes on from NC_137944.1 coordinate 25,744,596, forward strand.
ACAACAGATCTAATGGGACTCAAAACCTTCAAAAAGCTAAACTTTTTCTCATCATTTCACAAAATGTTGTGGATATTCAAGATGTTTTTGTGACACAGGACTTAGTATCCTTTTTGGTCACCAGTGGTTTTCTTATTGGAACTCTCCCATTTGGGCCCAGTCATTTTATTTTTGTTGAATACTGAACACTGACTTTGTGAGGCCTGCAGTTCTTTAGATGTTGTTCTGGGGACTTTTGTGACCTCCTGGATTAATCATCAGTGCAGTCTTGGAGTCATTATATTCCTGAGAAGGTTTACAAATGGCTTAGAAATGTCTTTGCAATCACTTCCTCACTGATGTATGTCAATGATTTTGTGTCACTTCACACTTTTGAGATCGTTTACCCTGCTTCACTTTGTCAGACAGCTTCTATTTAAGTGATTTCTTGATTCATCAGGTCTGCCAGTAATCCGGCCAAGGCGTGGCTAGCATATGCATATGGAGTTTTGCATGCATTTTCTTTCCTTAACATTTATTTAGTCTAGAAGGCTTTTCGGGGCTGTTTGCAGAGAAGCCCAGTCATGTCATATTTGACCAGAAATAATCAGGATCTTTGTATTCTCAGACTGTGCACTCCTGAAGAGACAGGCAGCTGTGTCTTATCTTTGCCAGAAACTGAAGTCCAACTTCAGTGACCGCAGGGTAACCCCTCTCAGGCAGAAGTTCACAGACGTTGAAAAACTGGGATTCATAATTGAAAGAAACGACAACTGCAACAGCTGCAGCTTTTGTTCCATTTTAAATTTGGATCTACTGTTTTCAGTGTAATAGCAAAAAAAAAAAAAAGAAAGTCAAACAGTCTTTTTAAGTTTAATAAGTGTTTTACATCAATGTGGAGTCCTGTTCACATCCCCTCATACTTAAAAAAAAAAAAAAAAGCATCTTGGTGACACTGCTGATACATTGGCCATGAATTGGCTCCTCTGCAGCACTATAGTGTTAAAGGTGCAACAAGCCGAATTTAGAACTACTCAATATTGCATCAGAGTACCAGTGAACACTGAGATTTGACACACCTCTTGAAATCCTACAGTAGAGCGTCAGCGCTGCAGTCCATGACTTCAAAGTTAGGTGATGTAACAAGACAGTAACCCAGACCACACCAGTAAATCAACAAGAAGTCATTCAGAATTCCCAGCGCTTTCCTTAACATTACTGAGATCCCATGGCATGACCTAAATCAGGACATCCTACAAATATCAACGAACTGAAACAGTAATGTCAGGTCCAAAAATAGCTTCTTATTTGAGTAAAGTCCCTGAGGCTGCTATAAAATGTCTAATAGAAGTTTTTGCTGCTAGAGCTGGTACAAAGAGTTACTAGATTCACATATTAACTTTCCTTTTTCAGCATTGTGAGTTATTACTAGGTGTATTCAATAAAGATGGAAATGACTGAAGTTAGTGTTTTGTTAGCTCAAATAATGTTTGAATAGCCTACAAATATGAATAAGATAAAGATCAGAATATTTTTTTAACTTCTTGAAAATATGTTTTGTGTGTATAAAAACAGTTAAAGTAAGCACAGTGTGGAAAACCAGTTTAAATAAAAAGCACTCAAGAAATTTATTGATGGTTGCAAATGTCACCAACTGCAGTTTAATAGAGAGCATTGGAGATCTCATGGAAAATTAGATATATCTAATGGGTAAGTCTGAATGTATTTATTAAGTGAATATTTAATATTTTACTGCATTGGACAGTTATTGGGTAAGATTTTAATTGATTAGTGTGATGCTTAATAGATAGGGACATTGTCTGTAGCTGTAATACAATCTGAAATGGTGTAATATTACATACAGTACTTTGCAAAAGAGCAATAGTTATTCAGGCTTTTATCTTTCACATTTTTTCTTTGGATGTTGTCCCCTTTCACTCATTTTTAGTCAAATCCTTATACTGATCCATTTTCAGAGATATATTTTTGGTTTCTTAAGCCACTTAACTCTGACCATTCAAATATAAAAAGGGCACCGAACTCAAGGGACGTACCAGACAATTTAGAAAACAACCCATTTTGAATTATATCATCAGACACTTTGTTGCAAGAAGCCTAACGCAAAAACACAATTTGTTCCCATTTCTTTAGACGAATCTATGAAAACTTCCAAAGATGGCAAAATATAACAAAAATAATGCAAAAATAACCTTATTTTTGCACTTAACTGTGATTCCCAGGAAGCTATTGGCCCAAAACATGGCATATCCTGGCATGCTGTACAGTCTGCTGTAAAAATTTTAGGAAAATGGACAAGTGGAGGAAAAAATAAGAAGTGGCAGACCTTAAAAACTATCTACAGCAGATAAACCGTATCTCAAAGTCATGTCCTTAACAAATGGGTAAAAGGGTACAGCGAAGACCAGACAGAACCTGAGAGACACATGTGATGCATCATCAGTTCATCCATATACTATTCACTGAAGCTCAAAAAAAGTGGAAGGTTGGGAAAGGAAATGGCGAGAAAAGACCGAGATATGCCAAATTACACAAGAACTGGACTGAAAATCTGGGACAACACATCTTATGGACTCATTAACCCAACTTAGAAATTTGTGGTGTAGAGTCGACCATCATCGTCAGAGGTCAGGAGAGATGTACAATAATGACTCTCTACAGCCATCTGTAAAACATGCTGTTATGGTTTGGGGCTGGATTCCAGCCTGTGGTGTTGGGGATCTTTTCAAAACTGATAGAATAATGAACACAGAAAACTATTCAATTCAGTCTTACTTACAGTATAAAGCACCAAAACACAGCAACAGGCGCTTCAAGGCACTTTAAACTGTAAGGTAAAGACATTCCAGTAATACACAGAAACCCCAACAATCAGACGACCACTTATAATCAGTCACTTGGTGACAGTGGGAAGGGAAAAACTCCTTTTTAACAAGGGGCCGTCATCTTCTGCAGCTGGTTGGGAGTGAGGAGAGAAAGACAAAAAGACACATGTCTAAATACTGACTTCCATTAGAAACATTATGCTGTATTTCCATTTATGTTCGCACCATTCAGTAAAACACCGTATTCCCATTGTCCTACCAATTTATAAAAAAACGAGCGGTAGCTTAAGACTTGAACAGGACTGTATGTTGCATATTTACCCACTTAAACAACTGTGTAAATGGCATTCTTGTGCACTTAACGTTCAGACTCTTCCAGGGGTTTGGGTATTTTATGTTCAGAATTAAATTGGAGATATTTAAATATAAATGCAGTCCCCCAGCCCACTGCATCAGCTGTACAACGTGGTTGTAGCCTGACATTTATGGTTTTTCTTCATGCAAAAAAAGCTTTCAATAAATCTAATGACTGAATGACCAAGTGAATTCCTATAATTGAACACTTAACTGAGCTAACAGAGGGTGAGATGATTTAAATATGTACCGAGGCCGATGTGTTTCCCTATCTCCTCATAAAACTACACCCATGCAAGAAACCCAGTGGAAAGAAAAAGCACATTTCCAAGAGGGGAAATGGAAGAAGCCAGACAGCAAATTTCTGCACTAACTTTAGAGCCAGTGTTTCACAGCACGAGCTGGTTCAAAGTGAAACCAGTAGTGGGTCCATAATCAAAAGTGATGTTTGCTCTGTGTGGGCGCTCAGGCTCATAGTGATCTCTTTCTCTTTGGCTGACTCCCAGGGTGTAGCAGAATGAAATGTTTGTGAATAGAATCAACTGTTATGACCCAGAAACAAAGCCTAGAGAAAGAGGCCAGGGCGAGCCAGATGACTGGAGACTGTACAAACTGCTGCTTTGAGACCTTGAGTTTGTTTTTTTCCTGCTTCCAGAACTTTTAGTGAAACAAGTTAATATGTAATAAGCTAACAGTCATGTACACAGGACAGGAAGGACGTGGGTGCCTTCATTCCAGAGCAATTGCGCCAGCAGACACTCTAGGGGAATTTGAAGAGGTTTTCTGGCACCCAAACTAGCAGGATGTAGAGAACATGGCATTTCAGTCAACTGCGCAGCTGTGACTCTTTTTATATGTTAACGGTAGCTTAGAGCTGAATCAGAAATCAGTCTCTGTCACATGGCTGGAAACATGCAAAACTCTACATCTAAAATAACTAAGGCATTTGGGAGTAAATGTGCGGATTTGCACATATTTTCCAGGCACATCGTCAGTTGCCCCCATCTGTTATCTCTCTCCTGTTAGCTCCCACACGTTCATGTGTGCCCAGGCGAACACTGCATGCATTCAGAGTGATGTGCAGACGTTACACAACCCTGCATGTATATATGCAGACAAAGACGTACGCACAAGCTGTGAAGACACCTTCCAAACACTGTGTGCGTTTGTAATTCTCGCCCAGTCTGCTCGGAGAAAGTGAGCAAACCTAGCAAATCTACTTGTGGTGTCCATCCTCTGCTTTCCAAATTAGAAAAGAAAATGTGAGAAGAGTGTGTAAACGTGTGAGAGGAGTGTGTCTGCTCAGTTGTCTGCCCCCGAGGACCTTGGAAAGAGCATCTCCATCAGTCAGGGACAGCAGACAGTTATATCCTTGTTACATGCTAACTAAAGTACTAATTAGAATGTATCTGAAAACTAGAAGGCGACAGGAAATGAACCTCATGGCCTCCGGTATCGGATGTTCTGGACAGGAGCCTGTAGAATAAACTCGCTGCCCAGAGAGACAAAAGAAAGTTACATGTACGTGATCGCTTTACTTATTCTTTTGCAAAGCTCTTTAAGATTAAAAAGGATTTCAAAGGCTCTTCTATCAGAATTAAACAAGATCAAGATATTCTTTGAGTTTGACAACCATATGTACAATTTAAGCATTTTCTGCTCAGTAACAAAATTTAATTGGCAGTGTTTAATAAGAGACTGCAGCAAGTTTGTTAAAAGTATTTAAAGTGCCTTACAGAAGAGGTGCTGCTGCTTTGAGTAGAAGGAGAACACATGGTTATGTAAACCATTTGCTCTGTGGTATTTGACTTCAAGCTGTGCATAGTTTAGGTTTTTATGCTTCTGAACACTGAAAAAGTAGGGCACCCTTCTTTTACACTAACTGATCCATGAGTTATTAATACACCTACTGTTAAAGCCTTCCCCGGCTACATTAACATTCATGAGCTGCCTCTGCAATCTGGGACTCAGGTGAGCTCAGGTAACAGTCACAGAACATGACGTTCAGTGGGTCAGCTCTGTTGTTGTCATCACCAGATTTGAAGTCAAACATGCCCCTTTTCTGCACACTTGAAATTGAATCAGCTCACTTAAGTTTTTGTGGCAGAAGAAACAAAAAAACTAGTGGAGTGGTCTACAATATTTGAGGAGTCCAAATATAAATGCTCGCTTTAATTTTTATTTCACGAAAAGACAAAAATGTGATGATAAAGTCAAAACTGTGCCCATGCCACAAACAACTACCCACTATCTCTATCGGAAGATCAGCTCTTTCTGCAAGCATCATGACAATATGCTTAACTCTGTTACACAATAATGCACAACCCTGGACCCCGGTTGATGTTAATGCCGAGTGCATGCCGACCAACAACAAGCCGCCAGAGCCTGACCTTCAACAGGTAGCAAAATCAATGATCAGCAGTTAGACCTGCAGCATCCAAAAGGATCGCTGTGCGCACAAGATTTTTCTGTAAAATGCTGCGATGTGCTTTTGCCAACTTTTTGTCAGTTTGTTAATACTCCTGTGCCTTCATTAGAACAGAGATTTGTGCCAGTGTGTACACAGGTGGCCTAAGGCTCATATTGTTAAATCTCAAATATGCAACAGTGCATCAGAAGCAGAGTATTGCTAAAGTAATGCAAAAGTAATATGCCCCATGGTGCAATGCATTTTACATTTTACATACATACATGTTTGTTTTTCCCGTTTGTGAGCAGGTAGGTGCGCCAAGGATTAAGATCAGGCTGACTGTGCATGGAAACACGAGCGCGAAATGTTACATTTAGGTTCAGTGGCTTCAGTGATTCGGTTAAGCAGTAAAAAGTTATAATATGTAAGATTTCCACATTTATATGTCAGTGATTTTTTTTTTAGTTAGCAACAGTGCTGTCCCCAAGAAGCTATCAGGTTTTGGGCTCCTTTGATCACAAAATACTGTTTATACATTTTTCCGGAGATGACTCGAGAGGGTTTCAGGAGGAGGGCCGGTTACAGAAAAAAGTTGGTAAATCCTGCAATAAAGTCATTAAATTGGACACAGTAACCAGAGTGGAGAATGAGCTTCCAAGCTTAAATTGTAGCTACATATGTCCACATTTTATAAAAGAATATCAGAATATTCTGAAATGAAAAATTGAACATCCATGCAACAAAAACAAAACAAAAAAAAATATTTGGGGATTTCCCTAATAGCAATCAACATTTCATTAGTAACCTGTGGCTGTTTAATTAGACTGAAATGACACAATATGAAAACATCTTAAACAATTAGAGCACAATAATTAAGGATTTTTAAGATTGATGCAGATATTTTCATCCGTATATCCATTTTCTCCCACATATCCAATTCAGGATTGTGGTGGCGCTGGAACTTATCCCAGGGTAAAAGGCGTGGTAGACCCTGGACAGGTTGCCATTCTGTCGGCAGGCTAACTTAGACACACACAAAATCCACACAGAAAGGCACCAGCCAGGTGGTGGATTCAAATTCTTCTTGCTGTGAGGCAACAGTGCTAACGACTGTTCCACGGTGCTGCTCCAGTACTGATTTTATTTTTTCCCTTTCAGACACACGAAACATTGGTTAGTAAGGAGTTATTTAAGAGTTCTTACTGGGGAAAATATGACAATGGAGTTGAATTACTTGTTTACGCTCTAAACATTAACACTAATTACAGTTGCAGAGTGCCCTCTGTTGGACAAACTATGTAATATCAACACTCCTAACATGGTTGAAGGGTGTTTCTCATATCTATTCCTTATTTCTTAAATTTATCAGTCATTTTAATGCAAATATATCGAAAATATTGTCTTATTTTCTGGGGGAGCCCAGAGATCAATTAACAGATGTCCATAAGCAGCGGTGAGGTCAACAACTACGCTACTTCGTGATTTCATTTCAATATGCTTTTTGTTATTTTTGTGATCAAGAGAGCCCCATGCAGCTTAATTTATAAACTGTGCATTTAATACGTAGAAAGCAAAGAGAGAATCTCACTACTCTGAAATGATTAGATGGGATTTTAAACAGGATACTCAGACGACTAAGTCAGCCTTAAAAGAAGCTTTTTGGAATCGTTGCCATTAATTTTGCTCATGCACACTCATAAGGCTGTGGTTATGTTCATATGTCAGCTGCTGAGACAATGAGGATTGACTGCATGACTAACTATCAAAGTGAAACCATGTAATGAGTTAGCCAGCCAGCTAGACTCTACGGGCTCTTAATTCACCCTGACATCCCATCAAAAGTTAACTGCATTCAAACTTCATAGACTGCCCTCTACAACCCCAGGGCTCCATCAGCCATGGCTGCTTGGGACTGTGTCAAGCAGGCGCAGATGTGCTCAGCTTTGAATATTTCTTAGGTGCAGAGTATGAGGGAGGATAAAAAGAGAGAGAGAATGATGGATTGAGAGACGGTGGAAAAAAAAAAAAAGTTGGACGGTGACTTAAAGTAAAAATCCGAAAGACAGACACAATGAGTCAAGTGAGACAGAGCTGGAAAGAAAAAGACAGACCGAACTGACCCACTTTGCAAATACATATGAGCTAAATATAACTGCTTTTCACTTTGGCTTGCTGTGATGCTGCTTTATGCCTGTATTCCAGGCATAAAGCTATTAGCATGCTCTGCTTCAAAGGCAGACAGTAAAAGGGTGAAAAAATAGAGTGTCTTAATTTAGAACTGAGTAACAACTATTAATATTTAATGAAACTCAAACTTCCTCCATTTGCCCAAAACAACAGAAACTATTACATATTAATATCAAAAGTTTTTGACTCAAATCTCATCAGTTACCAGGTACGGTATACAAGACATGCTTTGAACCTTTCACTTGTTTTATTTGAAGAAGTTTGAAGCTGCTTTACCAATATAGCAATCCTAGACATCGTATATGTTTATATGTGTAATATATTTCAATATCAACTAGCTTTTACTGCCTTAAGATACACGTAATGCTTACAATGCAGAGTCATGATTCGGTATCACAGTGTCACTTCAAAAAGCAGAATTCATATAGAGACACAAACTGTTTACATTCTTCTGCTTTAAGGAGGGACCGGCTGATTAAACAGCCATCAGGCATGATGTGACCAATGCAATTTCTCCATTAGTTCCAGTCATATTCGATCAAGCCATGGTTGGTCAACCAACATGGTAATGAAAGAAACCCAAAACTACAGCTCTGTGTGGCCATATGTTAACTTGACAGAATGACTGTATGTAGGCCTCACGCCGCGCGGCACTCATACAGTTTACTATGCAGATATTAAAGACAACCCAAGAAACAAAACTAGATAGAAGATTTAAATACTGGAAAGGCGCACGAGAAAAAGTCTGTCCTTCTGATTCTATGGTACAACACCACCTCTACCCACCTTTGCCAAACACTTTGACAGCCTGATGTTCATATCCACTTCCCTGGAGCCTATCCCAGCTGGGCACAACCTGGACAGGTCGCCAGTCTGTCGCAGGGCTAACACATAGACAGGAGACAACCAGCCACACTCACATTCACTCCTGCTTTCACATCTATGGGCAATTTAGAGTTTCCAATTAACCTACTAACCCCACCAACTGCATGTCTTTGGACTGTGGGAGGAAGCCGTAGTACCCGGGAAGAACCCACGCAAACACAGGGAGAACATGCAAACTCCACACAGAGAGACCCCGGCCTGATGGTGGAATTGAACTCACGACTTTCTTGCTATGAGGCAACAGTGCTAACCACTGGATTTTAGTCCTTTAATTGATAATTATAGGATATTATATCTAACCTATTTTAAAAAAAACTATTTGAATTTCCCACTGTAAGGCACATCTAAAAGTGCTCCCCTGATGTTTTCAGCAATGAGCTCATTGTACCCCAGCACACTGCTGTTCTTCAACGGCCTGATTAAATTAGTAGTGATCTAATTAGCTCTGTTGCCACCCCCCTGAAAAACACTTCAACTGAATTACAATTAACATTTTGTCCATTTTTGGCCTTCACTGTGGAGTACTGCTGTAAGTGGAGGATGCGTTTCTGTTACCATCTGCCTTTGCTCATATAGTTTAACAGAGTACTTCTGAAAGTACAACTACTAGAAAAGTTGCATTTTAAAAATGTAATTTTACAGTTATCCATATTGTTATGGGCCATATTCACACACACTTCCTAACTGAACCAAAGCTCCTGTTTATTCCACCTTAAGAGAACTTTAAAGAATCAGCTTCACAGCACTAAAAACGCCACATAACGATTTTCTTCACCTGACAATGACTCTCCATCTGTGCCCACTATATCATCAGTGACACCCAAACTCTCAGATCAGCAGCTTCAATCAGTCAGCAGAATGGAGCGCAGATGACTTCATGGTCACCAGGGACTGAAGCTGACACAAAGCCAAGTTTTTGCACTTGACACACCGGGGTGCCAAATGTTCACAAAAAGCAGAAAGGGCATCCTTTTGGAAAGAGACGAGAAGTGCACAAAGGGCCGGGAGCGCTTTGCAAGGATGAAATAAGCAAAGAATGACTGGAACATTCAGCAAAATTTGTCTCCTCCCCTGGGCTTAATTTCCCTGATGGTCACACTTCATAAAGGTCGATAAAGTTACTGTATACAGTAAATTTTGTTCTGCCCTGTTTTGCGGTACGGACAAGAACCCATGCAATCAGCCAGGTATTTTTACAATGCATTTTTAAGAATGCCTTCACAGAGGTTAGACAGAAGCTATCTGCATAAAACAACATTATTGTCTTCATTAATTTGCATATTCATCACTTCTAAATGTGGAAAATTTACACTTTTTCTCCCTTTCATCGCTATAATTCTGAGAACAGAATTAGCATATGGCTCATGATTCAAGTTGATTGAGCTGTACCATGAAGCATCCCGAGGCTACAGATGAAACTTTAAATACAATGAGAGGGAAGTATTAATGCAGGTGTGATAGGAATAGATGAATAGAACAAAAACTACAATTTGTAATGGTGCTTTTAAATTAGAGAGCTGGTTAATGGTTACATCATTTTACATCATTTTTTTCAAATGATAAGGATGTAGTTTTGTAGAACGACTTTTATTATTCTTCAATCATCTGTACATACATTGTGTTAAACAATGTAGTTTGAAAAGTGACACTAGGCATGCAAATTTTTTTTTATGTATTTATTAAGTGCAATTAGGATATTTGTTTTGGATCTATGGTACTGATGTACCCTTTAAACTTCTAAAGCAAATCAAGTTGTTCCTGCAACAAGAAACAATATTAACACACATCCACATTTTCTTCATAAGATGCAGGCTTAATATCTTAACTAATATAGTATTTCTACCAAGTGAAAATAGGCTTATTTGTTATTAATATACTTAAATGAAAGATGCCAATTGTACCTTCTGATGTAAAGTGAGCCAAACAGTACCTAGTTAATGTCAAACCCATGCTATGGAAGTCACCAGAATCAATATTTTCAATTTATATACTGTAGGCACAGTATGCTGCTCATGTACAAATGCTGCAGTTCTTCCAGAACTACCAGGGGCATCATATGCCTCCAAGTGTTTTAGTCTGCTGAAGAAAAGAAGAGGAAAAAGAGGACACCCAGAAGCAGCTAGCACAGCTGCTCTGACTATATGATAAGAATAGCATAGTTGGGTATGGTACTTTGCGCTTCAGGTGGATAGCCAAGGGGTGATGCTCTCTGGCTTATTTCAGACCAAGCGAAAGAATACTTCCAATTTAGCAAAGCACCTAAAAGATCAGCATACAAAACTTAATAAAGAATTCAAGGTGAATGAATTTCAATTTAACATCAATTCAAAGTATTATCCTTCTTATGTTACCATTTTTTAGACAGATGGTCTTGTATTGTGAATTTCATTAAGTCCCTGTAGGCCAAATTGTGTGCAATGGTTTACATGAATTAGCATTAATATTGGATATGCAAAATATAATGTTGACATTTCAAATAAACAGTCTGTCACCAACATTTGGGTACATGGAATATTCACTTTGTAGGAATAGTTGCTGGTACTGGTACCAACTACTACATTCCGTGGTATCACAGCATCCCTAGGTCAGACGTTAGTGTCACTTTGGTTTTGTTGTGCACCTCTTGATTTTGTAACATGGTCAGGTGGAAGACATGAGTGTGTACAGGAGCTCAAAGATTCCCAGAGGACTGAGAGCAAGATGCTGCAATAGTCTTTAAACATGAGAAAAAAACTCTACAAGCACACCCAGTCACACCCATGCAACAACAGTAAGCCAAACTTTAGCCCACTTTCCCTACTAAATCAGTCTTTTTCTTTAGGTTGAATACGTCTACATATCTTGATTTGGCACACATTTTTAAACCAGATACCTTTCCGACATAACCCTCTGCATTTATGTCTCCCCCTGGTCTCAAACAAGTGGCTTTTAGATGTTAGCTGAATTTATCAACCACTACACTGCTGAGGTACTACCAAGAAATCAAAATAAGAAAAGGCATTAAGAAAACATACCATATTTTATTAGTTTAACATTAAAGTCATTGCCTTTTTTTCTGTGTTTTTTAATTGGTCCTTTTACTTGTACAGAACACGTTCTAGTAAAACTGAGGGAATATAAACTAGTGCTGCGGAAAAAGAAAGTGTCCAGACCAGACACACTTGGCCTTTCCTTCTCCTGGATTTCTTTCTCTCAAGCTGACAGTCAGAGACAGCAATGCAAGCTGAGCCAGCTAAAGCACTCAGACCAGGGACAGGTCCAATAGAATTGTAATGAATAACCCATTGACATTTGTTAGACAGACTCTTTCAGGTACTTGCCCTTTACATCAATCCATGGAAGTAGTGGAAATCTCTGCAAGTCTGTTAATGAGAAAGTCTCCTTTGTGCACGTTGCTTGAGGGCATGTTTGTGCCTACCAATACTTTAATTTTCTATTTTTAATTTTGCTTATCTCTTATGCTAAACTCCAGGCAGCAGGACTTTAGTATGGTACATCAAACATGGCTGTAGGCCTACCTAAAGGGGGACGATTGCACAACACTGCTCTCCCTCGACATTTGCTGCATCCGCTTCTGTCATCTTAATCCTATTCCTGCTGAGTAAGGTTTGAAAGATCCTCGTCCGATGTAGTAGCTCCTTATTAAATTGACTAAGATGTAATCCCATTCCACTGACTCAAATAAACATGTTTATTCTCCTAATTCTATTCCTGGGCTAGATCCGGGGGAAGGATTTGAAATGAGTTTTCTGAATGGGTGCACAGACAGGCAGAGCAGGGCAGGGCAGATCAAGGAGGCTGGATGTATAGAGGCAAATAGAAAGAAGGGAAATGAACAACCTCAGCCACAGGGGTAAACACTACTGCGACTAGACTTGGGGTCCAGCTCTTGCCGCTTTCTATATGTGTGTACATGCACACGTCCACATAATTCATGGTCCTGACACATGTTAGCCTTTTAGTAGCTTGCCTGGTTAAATTATAATGACGTTAGCACTGGAAAAATGTAGAGCCTCTGTCATGCTGATAATAACAATGAATGCTGGCGGCTGAATGATTAAGACGTTTACTATGTGGTGTTCTCACCCTGATTGCGCTACCGGATCGCTACCAGATATAATCAAATTTTGTAGGAGACACAGCTGCTATGCTGTCCTACAAAAATTAAAATCTACCCAAGATTATCTTAAAACTGAGTTATCTTATAAAACAGTTTCAGCATGGGCAAGTTGCAAGTGAGGGAATAAAACATCACCTAGCAGGTCTGAAGGGTTAATCAGATACACTGGAATGTTATCACAGCTACACTGACTTGCTGCTCTGAACAGATGCTTGCAAACAACAGATTTTAAAAAATGCTGTAACATAAATAAAACAAGCTAATCTACTTGAGCTTATTCGATTTAGTTGTGTTAGGGTATGTGGAAAATGTTAAGCAAGATTTAATTTGCTTAATAACCCTGTTATTGTTTTGGTTTGCAAGAGTCCTCCTGCATTGGCGACCGCCGGTACCAACACTTTCAGTTTGACACTATTCTATTTTTGGTCCCAACATGGCCTTAAGGCACCAATGTCTTCTATCAGAACTGCTGTTCAGAAGTGCTCACACCTTTCTGATGTGGGTGCGTGTGACCATTTCTGTAAAGTTCCCAAACCAACAGTCCAACATTAACACCCACGCATCTACTCCCTCGTGCTTCATACCCAAAGTGAGCCAGCATTTAAACTTCTCTCTTCGCGTCTCTTCTTTCATTTGAAACATAATTTCTGTCACATAAATAAATGAGTCAGACACTAATACACTATTATACTCATATTTTAACAGTACTGCGTCCCTTCCCTCCATACGATGGTTAGCCACACACTCAGTCATTGTACCAGTACATTTATGATACAACCTTTAGTCAGCAGAACGCTAAAATTAATTTCCCCCATTAAGTCATGACTTTGTTTACATAAGCTGTTATGAAGCAAGATCACTTGATGTCTCCATCTGTGCTAAGGGCCCCAGGTGAAATTATCTTAAGCTACGTCACTAAGGATCCTGTGTCAAGTTTCTGGAGTATAACCTCAGTGCCTATCAAATTAACTATGTGTCAGAATAGACATCCCAGAGATGCACTGATCAACCAGCCAGGTACCAGAATCTGACAATTTCCAGCAGTCTTGGCTTTGACCAGTGACCGGTCAGTTAGCCTCATGTATGTCAGATGAGATGGTTGTTTTCATGCAATAGCAAGCAAATAGTCATGCACATACTTACTGCCATGCTATAAGCAGCATGCATGACGGCTGTGGCCAGTACTCAGTCTGAGTGTAGAATACACAAAGTTTGCCAAAGTAAACCAAGGGGGAACCCTAAGTATGAAAATCTTCCTAAAATCAAACCTAAGCTGAACATGTCCAGTTTGAAGAAGCTAACAAAGCCAAAGTGGCTAAAGCTAAAGCTATTCAGACGCAAAGCTAGCCACCAGCTAGCAGCCTCAATATGAGCGAACGATCAAAGCGAAAAAGAGAAACGGGTGAATGTTTTGTTACCTAAGTTATTCTGCAAAATTGAGTAAGTACCTGTGATTAGTTTTGTTATATGACTGCGGCATGTGCTTATTTTCTTAAGGTAAAATATATCAGCAGGTAAAGGTTCATCTTCAGTTAATTACAGTATATGTAGCTCTTTCCAGTAGCACAGCACATTATATTTAGTTGCTTCACCGAGAGAAGATCCTAAAATTTTGCTAACAACATTTTGCATTGAGGAAATGTTGACTTTTGCTCGCATTCTGTTATGTCAGTTAAAGATCTATGAAAGAAAAATATGAATTGTTAAAAAGTTAAAACATCATCGGAAGATCACTCAGAAAAAAATTACTGGAAATTGGAATGGGACAAGAAAATTGCAATCAATACACATGTACATCAATCTCTAAGTTGTTCTGAGCAATCAACACACCCTCACTTACTCAGAATCTAATGTGTCAAAGAGTGTATCAGAAACATGACCATCTTCTTTCTCAGATTTCACTTTTTTCATCTAGACTAGACTTTTTTCTAGAATTTTTTATGCTAACAAAAAAAGCAGTGCTTGTACAAGAAAACAGTGGCTCCTAAACAGATCATTTAAAAGAAGCTATAATCAAATTTCACACCATTTAAAAGACCCTAATTAAACCTTCCTCTCGAGTGTAAAGTAAACTATTTGCCGGCTTATCATTAAAGAGCATTGCAAACATTTGTGCTTCCTTTGTTATTTTGTGTAAACTGAATCGGCTAAGCACAGCTAATCAAAAGTGCCTTTCAAAGTAAAGCTCAGTGGGGTCCTGGGGTGGCAGTCTCGAAAGCCCTCATTTCCCAAAGAGCTTTTTTGTCCTCTCATAGCTTATAAATTATTAAATATCTGACCTATATTCTCTGTCTTGGAAGGGTTGGTGGAGAACTGGAACAGAACACAGTGACACAGCAGAGTTGTTGTGATGTTTTTTTGTTTTTTCATCACATCTCAAATTAAAAGTGATGATGCTGCCGCAAGCTTTGTCCCACCCGCAGGGACAGTTTAGCAATAACTGCAGAGAAAATAATGGTTTTAATTAGATCTGATCTAAAATAAAAAATAAAAAAAAGAGAGGCATTTTTAGCCAACTGTGGCAAATTTAGAAGTAGAGATCAGTGAGCATAGGAAACCAAAACAGGAAGGAGAAATAACAAAAGCAGGACATATAATTTAATATACCTGCACTGTATGCAAACCTTACTTTTATTTTCTGTTTGATTGTTTAATACGGCGGTCCCCAACCCACGGTCCGTGAGTCGTTTGGTACCGGGCTGCAAGAGTTGAGGCTCGGGTATCAAATTGATGGTTTTCAAGGGGTTTTATCGGTTTTTATCGTTATTTTTTTTAAGCGTTTTTATCGTTAATTCGGTTTCCCTGGGTCTTTTCCTGTGTGTTATGAATCAATTTTATTTATTTTTTTGGTAGTGGTTTTGTTTTGTTGCATTTATCCGCGACACCTTAAAAGCAGGTCCGTGAAAATATTGTCAGACATAAACCGGTCCATGGCCAAAAAAGGTTGGGGATCGCTGGTTTAATTTATAAAATGCTCAAATAGAACCCTGACCAATATAACTTTTCTGTTTTAAAAATAACAAAACACAAAAAATCATGGAAAATCTCTTGTATTCAAAAAAAAAAAAAAAAGACAAATAGTCACTGATTAATTTTGCAACAATAAACTATTTCATTTGACAGGTGATTTGACTATAGAGAGCTTGGACTCAAAAAGGTTTAGTGCCCTTTGCTTAGCAAATATAACACAACAGCAAATAAAAACATACTATGTCATAAAAACATCTACAAAGTCTTACCGGTACTTAATTAAAAGTTTAGAATCACAAGGAGAAAACTGAGCTAAAAGCATCAAAATTAAAACTACTCAACTGCAAAAATACATCCTTGTGAGTGTTATTAAAAACAGGAAGTGGCGCTCGTTTATGTGTCCTTACAGATTAAACATTTAATCGTTAGTTATTATTCATCCCTGGCTCTGTTCCACAGCCTGTTTTTTGTCCTGTCTCCCTGCCCCTCACTCCACGGCCACACCTCTCTGGAGGTTTCTTCCTGTTAAAAGCCAAAAGCTTGCTCATGTGATTGTTGAGTGTGCCTCTCTCTTAATGTAGAAGTGAATATTGTTGTGATTTGGTGCGATATAAATGACACTGAACTGAATTCAATTATAATTATAGAGTTGAAGTGTGTGCCTCTGTGGTTACTCACATAAATATGTGGGATGATTAATCAAGTAATCTAAGCAAATCTGCACTCATGTTTTGATGTTGGACTGAATCTTTGCTTTACTGTCAGGTGCTGAACTATTTTACTTCTTTGGGCCTTGAAATAAAGTGTGAATTTAATTTTAGGATCATGCAATTCTAGATAACTGAAACATTACAAGACACTCTAACCAAACCCCGAAGCTGTAGCCCACTCAGGTATCACACACCCAAAGCCTCCTAAGTTCAATGTAAGATCCTTTTTCTATGTCTTTTATAATGTGAAAAATACAGCTGTCAGATGAAAGTAAACATTTCCCTCTTAAATTTAAGGAAAAAGTGAATCAGTAAGAGAATACCATATTACTTTCTTCTACTCCGAGTCACAGTATTTCTGTAGCATCAGTACATTTTACCTTCAGCATAAGGCTCCGCAGGATGTTTCTGACAGCTTTGGAAAAGTTTGTGCGAGCTTGGTTTGTGTGTGTGTGATTTTCTTTCAGATTGTGGCTGTTGCAGCTTCAGTGAATAGGGACGTGACTCATAATTCATCTCTGTGAGTGACACAAGTAAATGAATCGTGTTCGAATGCAAAGATTTATTCCATAGCTGCATGAACTGCTCAAGCCTTAAGTGGTGACATTTTGTTAGACTATCTCCTATAGAGGTGCCAATCCTGTAAGATGATTTTGGGAGCATTAAATCATTTCATGGGAAAAATGAAGTGATGTCATGACTTTTAGCTGTGGTGTGGCTGAGGACTGATGCTATTGCTCCTTGAAGAAATGGTTGAAACTGGACAACAGACAAACTACGCAGCTTTGGAACAAAGAGTGCATCTGCAGACAGCCTTGCTCTTACAGCTTTGAATGATGAATCTCAAGAGGTGCATGAATGAAACTATACAGGGGAATATTCTGGAAAGGTTGTATCTAAGATGCTTTGAAACAGATGACGTCTCTATACCTGTTGTTCAGCTATCTGCCCTATTAAGATGCAATATCATCGGAGCAGTAAAGACACAACTTCGTGGCTGCAACATTTCTCGACTGGGGGCCAAACACAGAGCTTGAGAATGTTTAAAGCGGCCTTGAACCTTACAATAGGTTTAACCAATGAGGGGAGAAGTATGATCAAAGGCTCTAGGGGCAAGCACAAATGCTTCACTAAAATCTTAAACAGGACCTTAACATTAGAGAAAATGAAGGGAACAGCAGTCAGACAGCATTTATCTCATCTCGCTGTTTAATCTGTGCTATCAATGCCACTACACATACATCCTGGACAAAACAAAAAAACCCGTATCCTCACTAAGATAACTTAAACCAAAGAAAACAAGAGAGACTGGTTCAGGTCAGACAATACACAGACATGGCTGTGCACACAAACGTCCCACATAAAAAACCTGATCTTGGCTATGCAAGCGCTTCGAAATGTCATACCAAACATACCTGCGTGGGGAAATACACAAACAAAGGACTGGAGAAGCCCTCTCAAGCGAGAGAGCTGGCTGCACTCAATGCGTTTAAAGCATGCCTCTGACATACCTCTCATTGGATTCTGGATCCACAGGATGCCTCCGATAAGGTGAGGAGACTGGCCGAGCATTGTGACTCACTGACTGCCACTTCCCTCACCTCAAACGTCCGGAGCGAGCACCTTAACTAACTGTGTATTGACACTCACGGGGAGAGGCAGGTGACCACCCCTGTCCACATGCCACACCACCTGCTGACAGGCGAGCAGCCTCTAAGAGACTGTTCTTGTGGAACAGGTTGAGCGCTCACACGGCGCGCTGTTGCATCACGAAAAAGACCCGTGAATAAATCCTAGCAGAGATGGGTTTATCTTAATGTTCTCTCATAAAAGTGATTCAGAATCCTCCAGAGAAAATGCCGAGGCGACCGTGTCAAAGGACTTCGGCGATCCTCGGTCGCAGACCTGTTAACCGGGGCTCCAATCGCAGAGCAACGTCGAGGCGCACAGGCTGCCACAATGTAAATACAGAAAGAGGCTGCGCGTTAACACGAGGCTTTATGGTGTGTGATCATGGATCAGCACTCTGAATACCAGCCGTACATTGATTCAATTGTACAGCGTAATAATAGGCTCGGGGAAGATGACCAAAACGGCGCATCTAACGCTGACAGAGCAGAGGCTACAACATCACCCAATCACAGCCTTTCACAGCTGACCTGACTGTGTCTTGGCTGAATCGTGTAAATCCTTTCATATGATAACTATACTATTGTATGCAATATTAGAAAGGACACAAAAAACCTGACACGCCGGTGTGGGCAGCGCATTGTGAGGCGCCTTACCTTCCACGGCCATGGTGCTACTCCACAGATTTGGGCATCACTCGCAAAGGGGAGCAGACGAAATGTAAAAGTCAACGCTCGCTCATTGTACCTTGTTTGGTGTGTTATCACCACTTTGCTGCGGGCAAGCCGGAGCGCACAGCTGCTGCCGCGCCTTAAAGGATTCTGGGAAGTGTAGGCTCAGCGCTTACTGGAAGGAAGAGGAAGTTTCCTGGGTTTTGCAGAGAAAGCAGTTTTAGCCGTAGCTGGAAACAGCGAGGCAAATGTCTGTGTACGCAGCACATTTCAACGCAATTAAATCAAAGTCTGCAGGACAGAACACACACACACACACACACACACACACACACACACACACACACACACACACACACACACAAGTTTAAAAAAAAGAATAAAAAATTAGCTTGCATATTATGTGAGAGAAAGCACGCCCACTGGATCTAGATTTTAAGCTTGGTACAATTACACAATGGAAGCCAGGAGCTGACATATAAGATAAATCCTGTTGTGTACGCAGGAGAAATAATTTGCTTCCTCCTTTTAACTAATTAGGTCTTTGGTCAGTAGTTCATGAGCCAAATGTTTGAACACAATCCCACCACTTTGTTACTGTAGCAGCTAGAGAACAATCAAGAGTTAATTTCACTGATAATTACATTGTAGCTCTTTGTCTGTCTTACTGGATCCTGATAGAACAGTGGAGCTTTCACACACTGGGGCCTGATGACTGGATGTGGCACCTCCTTTGTCACCTTCCAAATCTGTTTCAAGTCCATTGTTACATCAGATGCTTTTGTTGTTATTATTATTATTATTATTATTATTATTAGTAGTAGTAGTAGTAGTAGTAGTAGTATTAGTATTACTATTATAGCCTAAGCTCAATCTGTCACTATCCAGGTGGTCTGTGCTGTCACCATATCTCTTGAGTGAATGATATATCTATGACAGATTTTAGATTGACATGCTAGACAGTGCTTGACCAACATCATCAAAGCACCAAATTCGGGATCTTAAAAATTAATATAAACCCTACGCTGCCTACAGTGACTACAGTCCAGTGATCACTACAGTCATCACAAAACTATAGAAACCCTTTTTAATCAGAGTATAGCATCAAGTCAGTCAAATTTCTGGGATATTGATCTAGTCAGTTAGGTAGCAGAGGGGATTGTTAATCAGGTTCAGCTACTACTAACAGGTGGATTATTGAGGCAACAATGCAGGTAGAGGCCACCAGACATAGTAGTGGTGGAATCAGAATCAGAATCAGAAACTTTATTGTCATTGTCATGAGAACAACGAAATTAAGAATGGTCCCCGATCATTGCATCATCCCTAGCAATATCAAAATATAAATAAAACAATAAAATTCAATAAATAAAATAGATAGAATACTTAAAATACTAATAAGATATAACAGTAAAACATTCACATACATTCCCACACACATGCTTCAGACCGTGCATAGATTAACACAAGAGTGGCGTGATGGCCATTTTTTTGTAGTATTCAGATGTGTTATTGCAGTTGGATAACAGCTGTGTTTGAGTCTATTAGTCCTTGCTCTGATTGCCCTGTACCGTCTGCCTGAGGGCAACAGTTCGAACAGGGAGTGGCCAGGATGTGAGGTGTCTTTTATGATGTTTTGGGCCTTTTTAAAACAGTGGGCGTTGTGTAGAACTTCCAGTGTGGGGAGAGGGCAGCCAGTGATCTTTTGGGCGGTGTTAATGATCCCTTGGAGTGCTTTCCTCTGAGCCCCTGTGCAGCTAGTGTACCAGATGCATATGCAGTAAGTTAGAACACTCTCCATGGTGGCTCTGTAGAAGGACACCAGCAGTCTCTGTGTGATGTTATTCCTCCTGAGAATTCTCAGGAAGTACAGTCTCTGTTGGGCCTTTTTCAGCAGCTCGGAGGTGTTCACACTCCAGGAAAGGTTCTCCTCTATATTGACTCCCAGGAAGCGGAAGCTTGCCACCCTTTCTACACAGTCCCCATTTATGAATAGTGGTTGGATCTCTGCCTTTTTCCTTCTGAAGTCTATTATGAGTTCTTTGGTTTTTGAAGTGTTGAGGAGGAGGTTATTGGCCTTACACCATGACGTCAGCTGCTCCACCTCGTCTCTGTACGTAGACTCGTCTCCCTTGGAAATGAGCCCCACCACTGTGGTGTCATCTGCAAATTTCACAAAGATGTTGCTGTGGTGGCGAGGAGTGCAGTCGTGTGTGTAGAGAGAGTAGAGCAGTGGACTGAGCACACAGCCCTGGGGTGAGCCAGTGCTGAGACTCAGGGCTGAGGATGTGTGATGGCCAACTCTGACTCTCTGTCTACGGCCCGAGAGGAAGCTATTGATCCACATGCAGGTGCTGTATGGAAGCCCCAGGTCTTGTAGCTTGGCCACCAGTTTGTGTGGAAGGATGGTGTTAAAAGCTGAGCAGTAATCCACGAAGAGCATCCGCACATAGCTACCATGCTCTTCCAGGTGAGTTAATGCAGCATGGAGTGCTGTGGCTACAGCGTCTTCCGTGGACCTGTTTGCTCTGTAGGCAAACTGGTGTGGATCCAGGCTGCGGGGCAGGGCTGCTGTGATGTGTCTGCGGACCAGCTTCTCAAAGCATTTCATTACCACTGGGGTGAGTGCCACCGGTCTGTAGTCATTCAGGCCGGTGATGTGGGGCTTCTTAGGCAAGGGGACTATGGTGGAGGACTTCAGGCAGAGTGGGACAGTCGCCTGTGCGAGGGATTTGTTGAAAATCCTGGTGAAGA
Organism: Rhamphochromis sp. 'chilingali'; assembly: GCF_963969265.1. Classification (NCBI taxonomy): domain Eukaryota; kingdom Metazoa; phylum Chordata; class Actinopteri; order Cichliformes; family Cichlidae; genus Rhamphochromis; species Rhamphochromis sp. 'chilingali'. Next base: position 25,766,108 of record NC_137944.1, read on the forward strand.
TCCCAGCCAGCTGTCCTGCACAATCCCTCAATATTCGACCTGGCACACCATCAGGACCCGCTGCCTTCCTCGGGTTAACAGCCTGCAGCATGCGCCTCACCTCGTGCTCTTCCAGGGTGAGGGTGGTGCTGCTATGGGTGGCGTGTTGCTGCTGTGGCTCCAATACCTCCGGTACCCTGGTCTCAAAGCGGGCAAAGAAGATATTCAGCTCCTCTGCCAGCTCCAGGTCACCGTCCGCAGCTCCGAGATTGATCTTATAGTTGGTTAGGTGCTGGATGCCTTGCCACACCTGCCGGCTGGTATTACTCTTCAAATGGTCCTCGATCCTCCTCCTATAGTCCCCCTTTGCCTCTCTGATGCCTCTCTTCAGGTTGGATCGGGCTGTGGTGTAGTAATCCCTGTTGCCAGACCTGAACGCAACAAGCAGAGGAAGATGGCTGTAGTGATTGATGTAGCTATACCAAGTGATCGCAATATTAAGAAGAAGGAACATAAGAAACTTGAGAAATAACAAGGGCTGAGAAAGGAGCTGGAGAAGATGTGGAGGTGAAGGAAACAGTGGTCCTCATGGTAACTGGAGCCAAGCTCGAAGGATAAAGACAGCCCCGTGGGAGATTGGGGAATTAATATATATGTTACTGTTACTAGTACTAATTACGACAGTACAAGCATTTTCCAGAGAATTATGTCTTCATTACTTAGGAATGCTGCTCCCCTGTTGAGCTACTTCTTGTAGCGACACAATATTATACGTCTTAAACACAAGATGGCGCCAGAGCCTTTGCAACGTCAGTTTTCATTCAATAAATCCAGACTTTCATTCAATATAATCTGACTTTCATCAAATATATTCAAGTTTCATTCAGTATATTCAGATTTCTATTTTAACTGAATATTTTCCTGTTCGCTTAGTCTTCAGCCAGGCTGTGTCCCATAATGTGTCTCGCGGCTCTACTCTAGTTAAAGTGGAACGTTTTGTTCAAAGAAGATCTATGCATCTATGATCTATGCATTAAGTAGATGTTTATTGCTTTCTTATTTAAAGATACAGGAATTAAACTCCATCGAGCCAGCAAATTAAATCGACTAATTTCCAGTTTACACGTATAGTTGTATTTTTGTTGGATCGTGTGGAGGACGGTGAATAATGGCATTAAAAGTATACAGTGAGTAATAGAAAGATGACAGATTGCCAAAAGAAAACAATTACAGTTATCAACACCCGTTTTCTCGATCACTGATGTGTGCAATTGGGCAAAAGCAGTAGGTTAACTACTTTATAAGGATAAGAAGAAAAAAATAGTAATTATAACTTATTTTCATGTAGATACTTTATCATTTTAGATACTAATGAAAATACCCCTAAAGAATTTTGTGCAAAGTGCAATTCCTGTCCAAAAACTGAACAGATGATGCTACGGTCCTCAGTGTGCAGTGTTGTTGTAGTTTGGATCAAAAACAGCCATAGTGGAACTGAATGCTGATAAATAAATGAGACACAGACAAAGACAATGTAAGATAATTGCTGGTGGTTAATATGCTGCATTCTCATGACCAATAGATCAATAGACCTATCTCTTTTGTGCTAATTTTGAATGAAAGCAGTGTTAATATCACAAGGTGTAATTTTATTTTTTTATATTCACCCTATGATGTGGCCACTGTAGGTTTCCCAGACCCTTACAGCTGTGATCCTATCTTCTCCAGTGATAGCAAATTAGGTGCCACTTCCTGACCCGACAGAAGGGGAGAAAGAGTACTGAGGCTGGACTGCAAGGAGGAGAAAACAGACGTCATGAGGCAGCTGAATTTGTTTGACAGCGATGAAGCAGATCATACTTTGTGAACACAGTGCACAGTTTACTATTATTGCTTGTCACTTAATTGTAAATCCCTAAAATGCTTTAAAAACACATAATTGAATGCTGAAATATCAGATACACCTCATTGCCACTTACAGGAAGCTGAAGCAGAAGCCACAAGAAGCGCAACGATAACAACGACAACAACGACAACAACGACAAGCATTCTGTGAACATGAACACAAAGAACTATTTAATTATTTAAGAATTATTTAAAATTGGTGTTGATTGTAATTATAGTAAAAATGGTCTCACCTGTCTGCTTGGTTGTTTAGGTCAAAAAGATGAAGACGCGAATACTGAAACGTGCGTCTAAGTTTAGGCAAAACTGTGCAGCTACACTCTCCAGTTTACAGCAAGACGCAGCCTGGTTCATTTATACTCCCTTTAGTGCTTCAACATACAAATGATGGGCGGTATTTTCTGTTAAAGCATATTTGCATGCATATAATGTGTTCACATTGAACACCTGCAGACTTCACAGTTGATTTCACTTTTTGACTAAAATTACCGTAAGTACAGATATATAAGCAGGAAACAGATACATTTTAGTCTCCCATTATCAAACCATCCCTAGGTGCTGCTCGGCAGTGATATTGCATGCTACATTCAAAATTATATGCAGATTTGTCCTAATTAGTTAAATGGACTGATTCTTATATAGCTGCGTAGCAAAGTTTGAAACTTTACAAAATCACATGAAATCTTTTAAGAAAACGTCCTTGAAAGCAGTCCTTGAGTGGGATTTAAGTCTGTATGTGAGCTTCAAGAAGGCTGTGTGAGTACACTATCCAGTTTACAGTAAGAAACTGGCTACCATGTGTACATTTATAGTGCCTCACATTTGAATTAGGAGATAAAAGTTTTCACTGGTCTGTTGCACAAGTATATGCAGTAGCTGGCGTTCAAATTTATAAAGTATGTCAGCTAGGCATGTTTCTCATTGTTAGCATGTTAGTAATCTGAACATGACTGAAAATCCTGCAGAACCAGATTATTAGTTGTTCTTGATTTTACTAACCACCACTTTACTTAACCACCACTCGGCCTTGTTTGGCAGTGATATTGTCTGAAACCTCCAAAACCTTGTGCAGACTTTTCCTGTTCACTTGGGGTTCAGCCACTCTGCAATGAACTAATGGATATCTGGTTAAGAACGCTTCCTTGAAAACAGTTACTATTTAGAATTTTAAAGAATATCATTTTAGTTAAAGAGCTTTACATAATGGGAGTTTATGTTATCAGCTCTTACATGGTGTCTCATGGTGATCCTGTGTTCTTGACAGACATGTCAGGGTGTTCATATCAGTTCCAGTCAGAATACAATGTTCTATTTGATAGAAAGGAAAGCCAATCTGCACATTTTTTTTTTAATCATACAAGGAAGAGGAAGACATGGAGCCCGAGCAAAGACTAAAATAAAACCTGAAAGAGGACTATATCACCTTAGCAGCCGTCGATCACTATTGCACATTTTATTTGTTCATTTTTTCTGCTACTTTGTCCTCCATCATTGTTTCTTGTGGTTTTTGGTTCATTTGCTATTTATGAACATATTTAAATGCAACTTTTACAACAGAATAGAAAGGTGTAATGGACTTTTTCTGATGAGAGTAGCAAAAGGGCATGTCTGCCTTCTCAAACCTAGATTAGAGAATGTTGACATTAAAAAAATGTAACTACGGCGTTACAGTCGGAACCAACCATAACACTAATAAGCAACTGTGTAGTAAAAATACTTTGTTTGGACACTTTTGTGATAAAACTGATCAAAAAGATCTACAAAAAATTGGACCTGGCTGATGTTTCAGTTCATTATTTAACCACATGCAGCTTAACCCATTTCACACTCACCACTCACCACTCACCACGATATTAGTCTCGTTTATAGCAGGCAACTAAGAGGTGCTACTACACTCAAAAAAAAAAAAAAAAATTAATTGGATGAACGTAATTTTATCTTGCCACTTATATTCCATCTAAACAAATCATGTTATATTAATCCATCTTGGTTGTGTTGTGTCAACACGATATATGTGTGTAGGTTTAACATAATATTAACATTAACATTCAATTAATTTGATTTGATGTTTCTATGGCGAACGTAATTAAATCATGTAGCATCTACATGAAATTCAGCAACTTAATTTGTTCTTGTTGAGATGACATGATACAATCCAGTAAGAGTGGCTGGATCCAGGCAACTAACCACTCTTACTAGATTGTATGATGTCATCTCAACAAGAGATGGTTTACCTGGTAACATTACCTTCCTAAGCGAGAGGGAGGGTGATGGGGCTTCTTATGTGTGTGTCTTTTGTGTGCATCACCTGTGTGATGGAGGGAGACTGCAAAAGGAAAGTGCACAGTCTGTCTCTGAGAGAGTCGCTTGTAATCCTCAGACCCTGCTCAGTCTGTAAATTGCTTGCTGATGAAGCTGAATGTTCACTGCAGCCCAAAACGACCCTCAGGCAATCAGACAATGTCCAGGTGCTCCCGGAGGCCAGTCCAGCCCTCAGCTTAGTAAGTGATTAACTGGTAAACATATCCAAGCATTTATTTTTATCATTTCTTTTTTATTTTTAATCCCAAGACAAAAAGCATCACAAAACACAGAATACAGCAAGTCATCATAGGCTACTGTATGATTAGGAATCCAGCTTATAACTATAATTTCGTTCATTTCAGCACTTTAATTTTGACTTATTCACACTTTACTGCTGTGCACTCCTGTAAAGCCACTGACAGTTGAAGCGATTAACACTGATTATCCTGTTCTAATGTGATCTTGTACCAGCACATCCTCTAATAGTAAGCAAAAGCACCTCGAGCAACACACTAAAAGAGGACAAAGTGCTCACCAGGCCTCAGTACTTCCCAGATTGTAGAATGATCCCAAGCAACAGCCTGATCAAAGTAGACCCTTTGCTGCAACCCACAGGAGGTTTTCTGCCATGTCTTAGTGCAAAAAACCCACAGGGCAGCCACAGCTGTCTTGTGGAAATGACTTAAAGACTATTAGCCGTCACTGAGGACCTACACAGTATTGGCCAGGTGGTTTTCATGAAGTGGATTTCTCCAATTTAATGAGTTTTCCCATTTTCCCTTGCAGTCTTGGTCAACCTTCGATACCATTTCAAAGAGCTGTGGTCTAAAAGGCCACGGTGTTTTAAAGTACTGTGGCGTTCCACTGCATTGTGTCTGGTGTAGCGCAATGAAAGCTGAGCTGCATGTATTCAGGCAGCGAAACCCAACCCATGTTTGAATTAGTGTACAGAATACTGCAAAGCTGCTGATTATTTGGTACGTTAGCACATGCTCAAGTATCTCATTAACATAAACCATGAAGTGAAAAAGAGACACTCGTGATAATCTGCAAGCTACTCTGAATGGATTTTAAGGAACCAAAACCCCAACACTTTATCTCTTCAGCGCTTGTGATTTAAAGCTTTTAAGTCTCTGCAGATTTCGCAAAACACTGAGCAAGACAGCTACAGCTCAAACACTGACAGAAAGAGTCGTCAAGTATCTACCAAAATAGCAGCAAAAGTATTCTTTGGATAATCCGTAGAGAGACACATCCGCCGAGCTCAGCTTGTATCCTTTTGATATTGTTCTGCAAGTGTCCACCGAGTAGTCCTGGGTCAAACTGCATCTTAAATCCTCCTCTTAGTGCTGTCTGACAATGACGGGGGTTATTTCAGGTTCAAATTCCAGTGTGCAAGCAAAGAAGCTGTAAGAGGATTTCAAGAACAACTTTGACCCAGGTGTTAATATCACACCAGAAGAGTAATAATAACTCCATCATCCTGGCCTTGCCACAGCATCTCGCCCTCAAACTCCACTTTCCCATGTTTCCTGGCTCTCATCAGAATCCCCACCACCTTGTCAGAGATCCGAACGTATCTGTCAAACAGTTCTCCAAATGTGACCCGGGTCTTTCCATCTGGGTCCGGATCAGCCATAGTTCTGATCACATAGCACATGTCGTCTATTTCACGGTGGATATGTTTCTCCGCACGTTTGGCCCTTTCTGCCGTCTTACTACCCTCCTTTGGACGTCCGTAACCCTCTTGACCTTTCTGGAGGCGGAGGGACATGGAATAGTCATAATCAAAGTATTCACTGAAGGGGTTGAGTTTCTGATTAACTGTGTGCTCAGAGGCCCAATTCTGCCAGCGGCTCTTGAGATTTCCCACGCTGCTGTATTTCTTGGACAACGTGTTGATCTTGTTGGCATCCTCAGCTTCTTTTTTGTAGCTGTGAAGCATGTCAAGTGACACAACAAGTCAATACAAAATGAACAAGACACTCAGTACTGGTTTTTATTGTTATATTGGTTATCATTTCTGCTTCTCTCTTGGCCAGATCTGATTTGAAAAAGAAAGGTGTAATCTTAATGAGAAAGTTACCTGTATAACTAAACAGGGTTTCAGTAATCAACAGAAAGAACTTGTGGTTTTACTTGCTTTTAAATGTAATTGTTGGAGACAAAAATGATAAATGTGTGCAAGTTTTTGTGTGGTCTAATGAAAACATCCAGTCTGTCAGCTCAATTCTCTATTTCTTAAATATTGAAAAGAAGTAAAGAGTGTTTGAGTTTTTAGAATTTGTTGGATGAAAGTTGATTTGGTGAACATTTTATACTCCCTCTTAACATTTTCTTTTTTGAAAACTTAATTCTGAATACAAAATGAAGCCCAGTGACACTACTTACATTGGAACTGAGGATCTTTTTATTCCCACTGCTGTCTCAGAGTCTTCTTCACAGTTGTTTTCCTCTGCTTCTTCTGAAAAGCTTGTTCTGTGTGTTTTATCTACTTCCAGTCCCTCTACATCTGCCTCGAGGGGCCCACTGTCCTCTTTACGCCCACAGGTGAATCCCTCTCTTGGATCTCCTCCTTCTTTAACAAGCTTCTGCTCATTCTCCACCTGCTTCCAGCTTTTGGTCAGCGATGACACCATGTTGGAGCACTTCCTCCGACGGGTGGGCGAGCTTTTCTTCTTTAGCAGTCTGTCAATCTCCTCATCTGATGGGAGATGCTCCCTCTTGATTTTTTCTGTCAGGAGCCCAATACCTGCACTCTTCTCCTGAGCGCTGCTGGTCACTGTCTTCACCACTTGCTTTGTCTTGATAAAAGACGCCGCTGGTGGCTCATCCGATGTCTTAACCTCACCAGTCTTTGATGTCGTTGTTTGTGTAGCTGTGAGACCTTTAGAAGCTTCTGTTTGCTGCGTTTGAATGGATGGAGGCTTCTTTGAAACCCACTTCTTTTTGGGTTCCTCTGGTCCACCCAGTGAAGACGGAGCCCAGCCGCTTGGCTCGCTGGCCTGCTTGTTCTCATTCTCTGTCACCCATTGCTGCCAGCTGCTTGCCAGGTTGCACACCATGCTAATAGTGCGGAGCTTCTTGATGTTCTTGTTGCTGAATGGTTTCCTTTGGGAAACTTGGCCATTGTGTTTGTCTGACATAATTGTCTCTATTAGTCTGTAAATACAGGCACAATTAATCCTCACAAGTAAGCTGTAAGATTTGCTAAAATGAACTCATATCCTCTGCCTGACTCGCTGTACCTTTGTTGCCTCTGTTTCCCTGCTCCCACACACAGCTCCAAACTGGGGAGCGTAAACCCTAATGGTGGAAAGTATTCGAGTCATCCCAGGCTACCAACGTGATCGTCTTTCTCTGACACTGGTCACCCCCATGCACTCATGTTTCATCACAGATTAAAGCGCTTGTAACTAGAGGTGGACAGGGCAGTAAAACAAGTGCAAAACAGAATGACAAAAAACTTACCATTTTATATGCATTCAACATGTTCAGCTTCATAGATATTAATGATGATGATGTATACTGGGAGATATCTGCAACAATTACACAATATTCTACTTCGCTTTGCTAGCTTTTGCTAACCTTTTGGTTAAAGTACTTGTGACTCTTGATAAAAAGTATAAACCTGTTTTACAAAGTCTTACAAAGAATACGTTGAACTCATAAGCAGTTAAACCCACTTTTAATGGTATCATCTTTACTGCCACAAGCTGACATTTTTGGTGTAACACAAGGTTATGGTGGCTAATGTTAGCCAGTGTTATGAAACTTTAGAGTTGCTGAGCCCATTTGCTGATTTCCTTGCTACTATAAAGCTTTCCGTTTTACCCTTTAACTGTCTGAATATATTTTGTGGTCAAGGGGCTGCAGTATTCACTGCATATAGTGGGGCTTTAAGGGAACGTTTCAGATTAACTCTCTGAAGACAACAGTGATGCATGAAGTAAGAAGGAAAGAAATGCAACAGTACATTAGTATAATGACTGAAACTAGCACCACTGAAGGAACAATGGGCTGGGAGGTCAGTTCCTTCGTCATAATTATGCAAATTCACATGACCATGAAAACAGAAATATTCAATTTAAAGTACAAATTCAGCACCTTAACTGTGTACTCGACTAGCTTTTAACGGTAGCTAGTTAAGAAACTGGTTATAAAGAAAAAGAACAAGTATAACAAAAGGAAACTCTGGGGAGTTTCAACCAGGAAAGAATATGATACCCACAGAAGACTGGGATGTCTTGCTTACGCATGCAGTGGTTTAGTCTTCCAATGCAGAGGTAAGGAAATCTCATCTCACTCAGTGGAGAGTGGCATGTATTCTGACGTTAGCAATATCATCAAAACATACTGCAAGCCTTAGGGGGTGTTTAGTCCTGTTTTAAGAGCTGTTTTATTTGAAGATGGTTTTATGTGTGTTGATTTTACATATGCATGTCTGATGAGGAAGGGGCCTGTTTATAAATAGGACTTGGAACATACACACGCACACAGGCATTAAGTTGCATCTGTTGGCAGTCTGTCATGGAGGGTGGAAGTGACTCAGAGAGCATCAGCAGAGGACATGTTCTCAAACCAACTCAGCATGTTAATATATACAGTTTCAAACTGTGCAGAGAGGAAGGCTAGTGCTCCTCCACAAGGACAAACGGGCTCACTATGCTTTCAAGTCTGGGGATAAAATAAAATCTGTGCTTGCAAATGCTTTGAAAATCCAAACAAAATATTAATTTTAATCCAAAGTAACAAAAAAACTGCATTATTTTTAATGCTTTTAATGAACAGACTGTATTTCATTGACAAAACATGCAGCACTTCCTTATCTAGAAACTGCCAAAGAGTTTGTTTTCAAACAATAAATGTTGTGTTTAGGTACAAAAAATCACCCTGAGACAATTTACCTCACAGGGCTTCTTTGTTTTTATATGACACACAGCCACAACTCGAGATTTAAAAAAGAACTGACCTCAGATAAAAGCTATGAATGTCTGGCTGAAACTAAATTTGGGTTTAAATTTAGGAGAAATATGAGGCGAAAATAAGAAACAGGGCACTTCTGCCCAGTAAAGAATGTGATACTTGCACAAGATGAGAATGCCCTGCTTACTCAGTAAGTGGTTTGGTCTTGCAGGCAGACAGGAAATTCAAGCTCTCCATGCCAGCACGCATCAGCTGATGTCTGCATGTTCTGTACCCTGCATTGTGTCAGTGCTGCTTTCCCTGCCTCTGTTTGGCTTCATGTATTTACATACAAAGGTGAACAGTTCCCAGAACATAGCCATTCTGCAAAATATAAAGTACTGCAGTACTATTCAACATGGTCTTGCCTTTTTTGACTGATACTTTTATTTTATTTTATTTTATTTTATTTTATTATACATATAACTGCATTCTATTTTGTGTTAATTGTATTTTCTTGTAGGGAGTCCAATATGCTAAAACATTAAAGTTGGTCACAATCAAGGCAATGCTCAATTTGTTTTTTAAGAGTTTAAAGTTTAATTTTGGAGAAGGAGTTTTTAGTTTGGTTGTCTACCACTGGAGGTCACTATGACTTCATTGTTGGAGCAGTACACGAAGCATCAGGCTACAAATAGTTTACCTATGTGTTTAGTATTTTCACACAGAGCAAAAGGGCCTTTCTACTATTAAGGAGACAGGAAGTTCCACTGCATATTGAATTTAATCCCTATAATTTGCATTATAAATAAAATATCCAAATATCCAAATAAAACTCCAATTCCAAAAAAGTTGAGATGCTCTGTAAAACGCAAATAAACGATTTGTAAATCTCTTGAATCCACATTTTATTCACAATAAAACATTTTACTTCTATGACAAATATTAGCTCATTTTGAATTTGACGATAATAGCGCTTCTCGAAAAGTTGGGCAACAAAAGACAAAAAAAAAGTAACTGTTTTTTTAAATTAATTAGGTTAACTGGCAACAACTCAGCAACATGACTGGGTATCAAAGGGTATCACAGACAGGCAGAGTCAGAGTAAACATGGGCAGAGCTTCACCAATCTGCAGAAAACTGTTTGCAAATTCTGGAACAATTTCAGAATAATGGTCCTCGACATAAATGTGTGAAGACGCTGAGAATATCATTATCTGCAGTTCGAAATATCGTCAAAAGTTTCAGAGAACCAAGGAAAATCAGTGTGATCTTCGGGGGCCCTCAGGTAGCCCTGCATTAAAAACATAGAAATCCCTGCATGGGCTCAGGACCACGTCTAGAAATCACTGTGAATGCAGTTTGCTATGTCATCCACAAATGCAGTTTGCAATTACAGTTGCTCCGAGACAGTAACAGTAACAGACTAAACTATTTAAATAGTACAATATGTTACAGAGTTTACAGATTTAAGAAATAGCGCTAATATATACAAATCGCTCAATTATACACATTAAAAATATTACAGAGGTGATTATAAATATCAAGAATATTGACAAATGCTCCAGAAATGCTGCCATCTTCTCTGGACTGAGGTGAGGTGGAAAATTGCTCTGTGGTCAAATTAATTAAAAAAAATTCTCTTTGGAAAACATGGATATCACATCCTCTGGACTAATTGGGAAATTATCCTTGACCTGTGGTGGCGTGTTCGCAGACAGCCTCTGTTGGGGGCAGTGCCAAAATATATGGTACATCCAGTCTGTGGGATACGCATGACTGTGATGTTGTTGGCCAGTCAGCCAGAAATGGAGCAGATCAAAGTGATAACAAAGAAACCGAGTGTTATCCTCTCACTGTACTTACTTTTTTACCACTTGGATCGACTACAACTTTACATGTGCACCATGAACACGTCACAGAGTTGAAAAAAAAAAAAAGGGCTAAGACAGGAAATTAAATAAAACAAAAAACATCCTGGATACATGGGGGTAATTATTTTAGGGTCTTTACCATATAATACATTTTTTTTGCATTGAGCCGAATGTCGTTGTCATGTGTTGGTGCTCCATAAATAAAAATGAAGGGAAAATGTCTCCGTGAACAAATCCTGACCAAAGTTACACTTCAGTCATAACCATACTTTGTAAATGGAATGATGCTTATATAGCACTTTTCTACTCGTGGGCTCAAAGTGCTTTATATAACACACACACACTTTTTTCTATTTTTTTTCTACCTAAGTGCTTTCTATTTAATATTCACACTCCAAAGAGCAACTCAGGTCCAAGGATCTTGCCCAAGTAAACTTTGGCATACAGACTGCAGCAGCAGGGGCTCAAACCGCCAAACCTTTGATTTGCAGATGATCTGCTGTTTCTCCAGAGCTACATCCAGATTGCTGGATGTAGCTCTGGATCAACATCCCAACATTTATATGTTGGGATGTTGATTTGATCATTGCAGCAACACTTCAAGTCTGATGAAGAGGATAAAGACAAGCACAGACAGAGCACAGAGCACAGACCAGTCTGCATTCTGAGCAAGACATCCCAGTCTTCTGCATGTACAGCATCACATCTATTACTGAGCAAGTATCTCTGTGCTATCTCTGGAAGCAACAGGCTGCAGCAAGCAAAAATGAACTCATTTGACAGTAATAACCATTAACCTGCCCATCAGATGTAATCAGAGGTTACAGCTGGGTAGAATGATCCAGAACGACTCAGTGTTCTGGGACCCTCTGTAAATGAACAATTACATCTGATAGGCAGGTTAATGCATTTTGACATTTCTTTGGGCAAGATACTCAACCCCAAGTTGCCCCAATGTATCCACAAGAGTGTGTGTGCGTCGCATGTGTGGATTCGAGTGAATAAAACATGTAGTAGAAAGAGCTTGAGTAGAAAGGCATTGTATAAAGACCAGTCTGCTTACCATACACCTCAAGAGTGGTAGATATCAGTTTGATGATGATGCTGATTAGATTCACTCATCGAATTCTACCCCTTTATCACGTCCAGAGGTTGGAAAATCAGCCATGCAGCTCATGAAACATCTACTTATATGTTGCTGTTATTATTCAGATAGCTAAATCCACAAAGAGCAGTGAAGTTATTATGTATCTTATTTCTCAACGCTGCACAACTAAACCTGATCTTTCACTGTATAATGAAAAATTAATGACACAGAATCCATGGAGCTAAAAGTGACAAAGATGCTTCAGGTGAGGAGAAAGAACGTTCCTCTAGACTCAATGAGTGCAGAGGAAGTCTGAAAGGAGAGACACTGCACCTGTGCTTCTTGGTGCTTATGAACATGTGCAGTGTTACTGCTGTTTTGTTTACCCTGCACTGCTTGTACTGAATTTGTTTCATTTGGCTGCAGATATTAATGCGCCTCAGTTGTACAGGAATGCATTTGTTAGGGGCTCTCAAGCTGTTACTCTGACCTTTGCCTGTGTTCCTAGATTTGTGTTGTGCTCGCTGTTATCCTTTTGATCATACTTAGAGTGTTGCTAAAATGATCAAATCAACTTCCCAACATGCAGATGAAACAGATGTGATTGAAAAAGTAACTTTGGTTAGGGTTTGTTTGCAGGGCCAGTGTGAAATGACAAGATGGAACAGCTGTAACTGGGATGTTTCTTTTTTCCTGTCTGTAGACCTTCACTGATTTGTTGCCTCTTCATTTTCAGGCCAATAAACAATATCTATAACTGTCTAACTGCTCTTGACAAATAATTGGAATTACCTACACAAAACTGCAGTTTTAACGCAGCTGTATTGAGCTCTTGAAATGCTGCAATGCTGACCCTGACAAAGAAGTCAGCCGTACAAATCTGTCTTGGCACAGGAAAAGTAAACCACTATAAAATCCACTAATACTTCCTTCCGAAGAGGATAGATGTTATTGTTTGACTGTGTGATTTGTCTTTTATAAATAAAGATGGGAAAGACAGTAAATTAGCGCTAGCTCAAAGCAGTGAGGCAAAGAAGAGACCTCGTCCCCTGCGGAGGGATGGACGGGATGACAGAGTGCACTGTTGGAACCAGACAAGTTGATTAGCTGAAGGCCGAGGGAGAGTTTAAAGGTCCCTGGTTTGGATTTATGCGCTGGGTTTGATGACAGTGTTTACACAGCGAAGAGCCTGGAAGAAGACGAGGAAGAAAAATAACAGACAAAACAGGAGCATAGTGGCAGTGTTTACATTTATATGATGTATTAGTAGTGCTGTTTAATGTTACAGATTTTTTTTATGTGTAACTGATAACTGCTAAGGCTTTATAAAGGATTAAATGGTCTCCTTGAGGGGCTTTGAGGCTCTCCTTATGCACACACAGCACTGACTTCTGACAAATCTAGACGAATGACGCTAACGCTCACAGTTACAATGCTAACATGATAACATTTATAACTTTGAATATTTATAATGTGTTATCGAGCTTAGATTTTCGACTTTGTGCCGTAAAACAAAGTCTGCACAGTGTTTTGGAAGTTCTCAGATGCTTGTGGGTGGCATTTCTCAGTTATAGTTCAGTTACACAACAGTGAACCTCTAGGAAAAACACTGGCTGCCCAGTGATTGCACTGAATGTCTTTGCTGTTGGAGAACAATCACAAGCAGTTGGTGCTGCAACCAAATGGTTGCCCACAGTTTGTGCGTGCAACACCTTCAACCTCTGGGCGATCACACAGGTTGCCTAGTGAAAGGCAACCTATTTTCCTCTGACTGCAGTCACTCTCAGAAAGATTGGCAAAGGTTTGCAAAATGATTTATGGCTGATCGCTGTGTTATCAACAGATTGCATGAAATTGCCAAATTGATCTTACTCAGTCACAAACTAATAGCAGATTTCTTGGAGATTAACTTTGTTTTAGCTATTTTATTGACATGTTGATGCTTTGAAGACAGCAGTTGACTGCAAGTAGTCACAGATGCTGTTGCCATTTTCAAAGAACCCAAGTTACAAGTGTATTACACACAGTCGCAGTTATTTTGGTGACCACAGTGTGCAGCTTCTCTTTTGTCTTGTGTTTGCAGAGTTGGGCATTTATAGTATAAAACCAGCAAAGATTTATATGCATAATCTACATGTTCCCTGCAGAAAAATGATGATTTTCCGTTGCTATAAAAAAATCAGACCACTTTATATAATGCACTTCACAAAAACAAAGATTTATTTTACCCAGATAAAGAACTTTCTCTCATTAAATATCATAATGAATAAGAAAAATGATAAAAGACAGGTACTTTAGTGGTAATTGGCATTGCTGCACCATTGTGTCATTGCTTCACAGCAAGATGGAGCTGGGTTCAAATCCACCAGTGGTTTATTTTTTTCCCTCTGGGTGCCCTGGCCTTCTCTACTGAGATTGAAAGTAGTTTTCTGAAAAGTATATCCCTGTGTTTTAAAAATGACACCTTTTAATATCTTAATCTAATTTTTTATTAAAGTATTTACACTAATTAATGTAACTTGTATTATTCTCAACTATCTGTTTTGGCATTTTATTCTTTTACATTCCCGTTTTGTCTCTTGCACGTACGCCACTTTGATGCACATGCTGGCTTTTGTCACAGCTGCTAACAGCAATTCTGTGTTAAATTTGTGGCTCGCAAACAAGGAACATATCAAAGTGTTCTGACATAAAGACGCAGACTTGCCAAGTGCAGATTGTGATAAAAGGTTTATTGAAGATTAGGACAAATCAGGCTGCTTTTCAAAGTATTCTTGATCATTTGCACGCCTGCGCCTCTGCATTTTAGACGCATTGAATATGTTAGTAAAACACATGCTGTTTGTTTTGTGTCATGCTCTCGTTACCAGATATCTTACAAAAACATGTTGCTTTTGGCTGGCATAGCGTCACTCAGCTCTCACACTTCATTACTTCTAACCGCAGCAGCCTCTGGAGCAATAATTGACCACACACTTCTCACTTGTTACATCATCTTTTATGGAAAGTGAGTTCCAAATTAAAACGACTAAAATACGGCCCTCATATTCTTTAGCCACTACTTCCTGACATGCAAACCAACTACCCGTGCTTTTTTGCAGATTTTCCAGCGTAATTAAGCAACAAGTATATACTATGTTCCCATAACTTCAGGATGTTTAACAATCATCTAAATCCATTTGGATAATTTGTCCTTTGCTTAAATTGGTGAACAAATCAACATTTACAGCTGAAAGCTTTCAAGCCCTTCAGTAACCACGCAAGTACAAAGCCTTGGTGTTATTATCAGTTTGAATGGTCCCTTCCGTTGCCTGCAGCCTTTCTTTGCTTCACACCCTCTGTGTACAATAACTGTCATTCTTACTCCCACAGACCATCAATCACGTCAGGCTCTTTTTGAGTTTTTCTGCATGAGAGAGTCCCGCACCTCAACATACGTTTACTTTTCTATTCGTCTCCATTTATTTTGTTAAACTGCAGGACTTTTCGCTCAAGACCAGCATATACAATTCAAACTGCTTTATAATCGACAATCTGAAAAAGTAAATCATGACGATACCAGATAAAAATTGGTCTTTTGTGGTCTTGAGACATCAGAGAATTGTTAATGTACATTTGGACAAACTCCGACATGTAACATTTTAACTGAAAAAAAAACTGAATAAAGTATCATTCCGTTTGATAAGCTACAGAGTACCAGAGTGAGAAAGGGAATGATTTGAGTTACATACCTCAAATATGAGGAATATCAGACCTCATTCAATCTGATGAATTCGAGAGGTGACTACACCAAGGCTGTTTCAATATCATGCTTTGTGCTGTTGCATCTTTTTAAATGGCTTGCTTTACTGGCAGTTGATTCTGTCTATTGTTGCTAGTCTTGGAGCTTCCTCCTCATGACTGAAGGTGTATGAGATCCATTTAAACCTCAGAAAAAAGTTGTCATAGGAATAAAAAGATAAAATAACATGTGGCTAAACACTAAATACACTTCTACCCTAAAAATGATGGAAGGAGCCTTTTCTTGGTCGCAAATCTAACACATGGATTTTAGTTTTAGCCTGCATCCAAAAATACTGGGTTTGTAATTTGAAACTTTAGTTTGGTTGTCACAACACTTTTTATGGAATGTAAATCAAACACTGCATTATTCCTGCTGAGATAAGCGCTTGATAAAGGTGGGTGTTTTTCTCTAAACCTTTCAGCGAGGTTTTTGAGTTCACAATGCTTTGTCTGCCAGATGAAGACGTACTCAAATTTAATCTACACACGTGGCTTAACAACCTGATGTGGCTTTGCTTGCATCACGAGCTTCCAAACCAGACCCTAAATGGATATTTACGCCTCGGGTCTAATATGTGCAACAAGGCTGGTTATGTACTGAATCTAAACTCTAAAATATGACTGTGTGAGAATCATCGACAGTATATAAACAATCTGTTTTTAGAGCGTCGTCTGTCATGTGTAGGCACAAGCCAAGAAGTGTAGCCGCTGCTGCTGTATTAACCTGCTGCTCAGCTTATAGCTTGCATTCTGTTTTCCTGCAAATGCATATTTGTCTTACTTAAATGTTTCAGATCAAACACATTTTTATATTCGACGAAGATAACCCGAGTTGATATTAAATGCAGATCTTAAAAATGATGATTTCATTAGTTAAGGGAAAAAAGCTATCCAAACCTACCTGGCCATTTTTTTCTTTTTTTGCACCACATTCGACGGCAAGAACTGCAATCAAGTGTTTGCAATAACTAAAAGTACTTTGTCTCACTCGTCTTTGCAGAAATAATCTTCAATTATTTTTTCAATAGTGAAGTATTACAGTTGTTATAGTAACAATACTAGTATATGCAACACCTCCAGTTGCATGTTTTTGGCATCTTGATGCAAATATTTACTTTGCAGAGTTACAACCAGCGATGGGAAGTTATTTTAAAATAGGCGTAAGAGCAACTCTGTGCCACTGAGTCTTTGTGTTTTACTTGCATCTATCTGAAAGAGCGAGTGTAAACACAAAAAATGATTTTATTTTATATGCTGGATGCAAAAGAATAGGTTTAAATGTTAAACCAATTTCTTCCAGCCAAAGACTGTAGCATATTAAATTTTTGCTTGATGCCATGTGCATAAAGTTAAAAGATTAAAATTAGTAAAACAAGTTTTAAAAAGAGACTATTTCATATGATCCAATTTTATATGATAGGTTATGCAGAAAAAATAGAACTGGGATGAAAGGTCCATTGCTTTAATACGTATTCAGGTTGTGTTTTACCTTTTTAAAAAGTAACTAACTAATAAAGCAACTAATTACTTTTGAAAATAAGTAATCACTAAAATAACGGGATTACTTTCATGGATAAGTAATCAGTAATTAGTAATTGCTGATTTCAAGTAACTTGACCAACACTGGTTACAACCGTAGATGACCACTATGAGCAAGATAAATAGTAAATGCTAAATAAGTGATGTTTGGAGACCTTTTGTATTATTTTTTCACATGTAGAACAAAAGGACATTGAATAGAATGTATTTTTATTGTCATTACAATACATGTATTATACAATGCTATATATATAAAATTAAAAATGATCATGCAACAGTGCAACATATAAACAAGATATGCCCACTAATGATGTTGTTGCTTTTTCCTACATCACTTCAAGGTATTTCAGATTCCCCACAAATGAACCAGACGTTTGTTTGTGGAAATGTAGGAATTTTTTCCTTTTCAGGGGCAGCAACTGCAACACAAAGGCCCACTGACCACTGGTTCCAAGATAAACACATTCAACACACCAAATGCCACTGATGAACAAACAGATGGCTTTAGAGCTGCAACACTACACATGCACACACAGATTCTCAAAGAGTCACGAATGTACTTCTGGTAGCTGTCATGGCTTTATTATAGTCACTGCCTTTTTAGAAGAGCAACTGAGATTCCAGTGGACAGGAGGTCCTGCCATGAGCAGTGATTTTTTTTAGCAGAACTTTAGGATGTAGTTACCAATTTAGGGTTAAGACTCCACTGAGTACTTACAGTTCTATATGCTTTATAGCAGGCTGATTTGTGGTCTCCACTAAATGCAAATCTACAAAGACGTATGCTTTTTTCTGCTCTTAGTCCAAGGACAGACTCAACATACATTCATGTGACAAACTTTGTTAAATTTTGGATTCAACCAAGTCTCATTACGGCCTCTTCAGTCTGGAGACGAGTGTGTTTTGTTGCTTGTTCCACAGACAGCTACATTTTGCACAAAAACAATTCCAGTGATAAACATCTGCTTTTGATACAACAAATTTATTTCGCTGACACCATTCATTTAGTTTACAGTTGCAATAATGGACATAGCTACAAAAATACAACTGCTTCTTCTTCAGCACATTCTTCAATAATAATAATACAACAATAATAATAATAATAAAACAAAGAATTACCTGATTTTTGTTTCTGAGAAAAATGAGATCCACATATCAGGACGTTTGTTTTAAATTTCGATAGAAGGGTAGCAGGCCCTTGTAGAGCAAAATTTAGTATTTTGGTCTAGACAACTGTTATGTTCCCCTAAAAAGGTCCAGGGATGAGGTTGAAAAAAGGAGACAGGGAGGCAAAATGGTTAAATTAAAGAGTTTTATTACTGCTTCTATTAATAACCAAACTCAAAGAGACAGACAAGCCCCTATCACCATTTAAAGAAACAAAACTCAAGCGTTGGTCAGTGAACTGAAAAGCAAGTAAAAAAGGATTAGTTACCAAACACACTCCTCTCCACCGAGTAGGAGCCAACAGTCACAAAACACAGCTCACTAGCTGCAACCACTAACATGGCTCTCTGGCACTAGAGCTCACCTTTCTCTGGCCTTAAATACTTCTAATTGCTGATGAGAGTCAGCTGTACAGAAAAAAGGTGACACGTAAGACAGGAGAGACAGCAGGACACACCCACCCAAGGGCAAACTCAGGAGGTGGCCCCGCTAGGGCTGTGACAACAACTCAAAATGTGATGTCCACACATGTGGACGCCAGGTCCTAGGAGGTTAAAGGTCACACTTTTTTGCTAATACCTGGCATTCAGCCTATTCATCCTTTGTTTCCTCTTTAGCCTGGGCCACTATTAAATGCTTTACTTTACTGCTTGTCAACACTTTAGGAATTATGATACTAATATTTTGTACTTTTTAAATCGTGTCCATTTCAAAGCCTTACTGTGTGGTTCCAGGTGCATCATGACAGGCCTGAGTGTTTTCCGCCACCTCTGGAGCTGGCTTTGCTACCCATGCTGCAACAGTTGGCTGTCATGTTGGAAAGATGGCATGCTGCTGCAATTGGTAGTGATATTCTAGCCACAGATGTAAATGTGAGTGTGAGCGGTTGTGTGTGTCTCGGTGTTAGCCCTTTGATCGACTGTCGACCCTGCCTTTCGCCCTATGTTAGCTCAGATATGCTCCAGCCCATCCACTTACAATAATCTTTCTTAAGAAATATGAAAATGAAATCCGATATAATTGAATTAACAGATGGCAGCTACACTTATGTTTTCAGATTCACTTTTCTTCTCTCTGAATCCTCATTACTTGTATTTGTTTTAGTTGAGCAGGTGGTCTCTTCAGGGGGTTTCAAAGGCCTGCGGTATGACTGTTCATACTGCAGGCACTGTATTGTGTTATATCTGATTTGGTTGTGCTCCAGTGCCGTCTGTCCTCACCTCCTTCTGGGAGTCCTCGTTGACCCTTAGCTTTTTCTGACTTAACAGGAAAGGATCCATTTTCAGCGCGGTAATCTGTCTGTCAGTGTAAGAAGCTGGTGGCGTGTGTGTACGTGCGTATATGGAGATTACAAGAGGAACACCACTTTGCTCAACATCCCTAAGCCATCACTGGAGACAAAACTTCCCAGTCTTTAGTACCTCCTGTCTTCACACCAACAAAGGACAACGCTTAGGACCACAAAGGTGTTTGCCAGGTTTTTGTGGACCCTCTTCACACTCCACTGCCTCTAAAGAACACATTCCAGTGAGGGTGTTGGGTCAGCGAAGGCGCTGAAGGACAGTCTGTGGTCCACAGGCTGCAGTAATTTGTTTATTCTGAGTAGGCCCAGGAATGTCAACTATGAAGAGACACTACAAGTCATGACAGCTTCGTTTGACACTTTTGGCAATCTGTCATTAATACTAGTGAGCAAGCAAAGCGAGCCACCACTCAGCACAATGCCACTCCACTGTGTGGACAGGGAGAGAGTTTTAATCTCTGCAGCATCTGGTTGGGTTCTTCAAAAAAAAAGGAAGATGAAAGCACGTCTGTTTATCTACGTGATTTATCTCGTGTCTTTCTGCACCAACACATTCACTTTGCCCGGCTTACAGTACAGCATTTGTATATGAAGATTTACACTCCTGTAAAAGATCTTATCGTAAAAGGAGGCTTGTTGAAGCAAAGGAGAAATAAAAGGGAGATGTAATGAGGGCTAAATTCTGAAGCCCCTTGTTTAAACCTTTGTCTATCATCACATCATTTTTGGATGACAAAGTCCAGCCTAAACGCACATTGAAAACATTAGTGCATCACATGCGCTTTTATTTAATCTTAGCAACACAACACTGACCACATGTTACAAAAGATGTTTAAATAAATCAGCAAATCTAGAAGTTAACGAGGTAAAAGCAAAGTTATCAAAGGCACATTTTTTCCAGGGTTATTATTTTAACTTCTATGTTTTATGCTCAGCTTTAAAAAAAAACACCACTGTACCTCTGGCAGAGTGAAAACTGCAAAAAAAAGAAAGAAAAGAAAAAAGCAGGAATGCTGCTTTACATGCACACCCATTAAATTCTACAATTTTAGTATGCTAATAAACATGTCAATTGTCATTTTACAAGTTCCAGATACACTTCATCTTCTCGCCGTGTGTACCTTTAGTAAATACACCACAGTAGATTCTGTTTTTATAAGCTGGAAGTTATGAAATACATGTTCACACGGATCAGTTGGTGGAATCATTAATTTCATGCTTCATATCCAACCCAGACTCCTTCTTTTTCTCTTAAGCCGAATTGATGAGAAACAGAAACTGGCTGGATTCTGTGGCTGTGTCATGTTGATGTCTGTGGAAAATATTTTGGATGTAACTCGCCCTAATGATCTGCTCTTTGTCGAAAGTTTAGAGGTCGGAATTCGATGAAAGCTATTGGACAAAAAAAAAAACAACCCCTTTCACCTCAACTCGCTCGAGACGCTAGCTTAATATAAGCATTTACACCTTTGTGAATATGAACGAATTGCTTTGTGGTATTATATACTGAATGCTATGTACAGTATATATAGTGTAAATCTGTAAGAATAACTTGTAGCAAGTGTGCAAATGTGAATGTTTTTCCCTCAGAGTCGCATATGCATTGGGATTAATGTCCTTGAATGATATTTGTCTTGTTTTTTTACAGTCAGCAAAGGTAAGGTGATCACTCATATCGTGAACTTTGGCATGTGTTAGTTGCTTCTCGGCCAAAAACACAAGGCAAATACATCTCAGTCCAGAATCTAATCCAATAATAACCTCACACGGTGAACTCTAAAAATAATCACACTCTGTCAAAAACAAGTGCATAATTGCCAGCGAATAACTGCAAGCGACCTTCCTAATTCTTACCAACTGTATATCACCACTGGAATTTCAAGGTCATCTTAAAAGTTCTTACAGTATCCATAATGCAGACAGGAATTCAGTATACACTGTACGAAAGATAGTTTCATGAGTACAGTTAGGATAACAAAAAATAATACTAAAAACACAATATGTAACACAACCGTGATACTGATGGCCTGTGTTCTGTTAGCAACATTTTAATTACAAGTTACAAAAAAAGTCACAATGCTGTCCTGCAGTTTTAGAGTCTGTGCAGCTCTGTGGTAGCTGCTTTCTATTCAAACAAACAAAAAACGTTCAAGTCCTTGACATTATTGCAACACAGGTCCAGGAAAATAAATTGAAGTGCGACATTTTGTGTGAATATTCCCTACAAGCTCACACATTTACAACGTCTTCCTCATTTGTAACATCAAACTTGTGAAATCGCTTGGGAACAGAAAATCAGTTCTGGTGCGTCGCGCCTTGATCTGCGCTCCTCCTCCTCGCGCCGGCTTTTTCAGCTCAGTGTCGGGAAAGGTTACGAAGCAACAGCGGCGCAGGCTGAAGAAAAGATTCACTGGGTGACTCCCCTGTCCAGCGAAAATGAGGTGAGACGAGAGTAGGAAATAGGAAATGTCCCTCTAATGTGTGGAAGTTGAGTTCACAAGTTCAAAAGACTAGGAGAAGTCCAGTGGGCGGATCATCATGGTTGTTGCTCGAAGTGAGTAACTGGGGCCCTTAAAGTAGTGCCACTTGATACCGTTCAGCTTCCCTATGTGTTGTCCTTGGTTAAAGTACATACCATTAAGGTTTGAAGGGCCACAGGCATCAAACCACCAACCTGGGAAAAAGACAAAAACATATACGTATTATTAACATATAATACAGACCAGAGAATTATTCCTGTATTGTTGCTGTAGTTATAAAGTTACTTCAACCGCAGGCTTTGTGCTTTGTGAAGGTTGAAAGGTTCCCATGGCCTCACCCGCAAAGGCTTGGCATAAGTTCAGACACCGTTTCCTGCTATCTGCTGAATGTGTTGCTGTCAGTGGGTTCATCAGCATGCCAGTACCTGTTGCTGAACACTTTTGGGACCTTCTTCTATTTAAAGCAGTGCATGTATGTGCTTCAGTGGGACATCAGAGCAGTGAGAGGCATGGGAAACTTTTATTCCACCCACAAGGTGACACATTTTATAATTTCTCTGAACTATATCGGTTAGATGAAGAAGGGGCCAAAACTCAGGCACCAAACTCAGGCATGTTGAGTTTTTAAGAGGGCCTCTTTTATAGTTTTATCCAGTTTCTCAAGTACATGTGAATAGCTTTCCATTTCTTCTTAAAGGCTAAAACTGTGGACCAACTGGCAAATGTCTGCCGAGGAACTTCTACATCTTTGGTAGCCTGAATCCTATTAGTAATCTTTCAGAAGTACTTTTAATCTTTAATCATATATTTAATGTCCACCTTTTAACTCATTTATTTGAATGATACGTGATATTTTCCACTGTGACAGCGCTGGTGATTTCCACCCGAAAGAGACTGGTGTCTGTGCCAAGAAGTTAGTACCAGCAGAACACTGCAAAATGGATGTGCCTAATGTTGGAACAGCCGGTGTCAGTGGTTGCTGGGACAGCTACAGCAAAAACACAAAGAAATAAAAAACAAAACAATGATTTGTTGACACAGCCCACGGATTTTGAATCCCGTGATTTTCTGCCAATAAAAATGACAATGGAATCACTTTCAAAACTAATGATATGTAACGTTCTCAAATCTGCCAGAACGTGAGCTGTTTTGTGAAAATGCACTAGCACGAGCATCCTGCTGGTGGGAAATGAAAATCAAATTTTGCCTGTTAAAGATTTGGAAACTGCAAATCATGCTTTACTTTCCTCTCACTTCCACGGCTCTAACTTATTTTCTATGCAGGAATAACACAGTTAGACCCTTATAGCCCTGGCCTCTCTTCACCAAGGAGTGAATACAGAACTCAATATTAATTGATTATTAATTCTCCGTGTCACCTGTGCAGTGGGCGGAGAGTTACTACAAGCACATCTTTAAACTCCTTCTACTTTTTCAAAAACAAATTGGAAATAACATTAAAAGCATCTTAAAAACTTTATCTTTAAAACAAATCTGGGTAAGAGGTCTTTTTTATTTATTTAAAGCCTATCAGTGAAGCTTGCAATATTGTTATTCAGACAGTTTCTGCTCTTACTTTTAGACATTTGTTTCACAAGTATAATATCTCCTGGTTTGATCCTGGGAGAAGACACAAATTCCTTCAGGCTTATGTCACGAAGGGCACAAATCAAACATGCTACAGGAGCTACCTGCCCCTGTGATCCTTTGTGAATTAAGGGAAAAGCTGTACCTTTCTATCTTATTTGATGATGATATAAAATGCTGTTTATGTTATACTTTCATCCACAGAGTCTGCGCTCTTAATAATTCACTTCTTGCTTGTTTCTGTGTGTTTCACATCTATTTAATTTTGCGATTTTGAAAAACAGGAATTCATGAATTTCTGGTTTATGTCATCCTATCTGCCACTGATCAGTTCTTATATCTGAATCACTGAACACACACGGGAACACAGTCAGATATAGATGGAGGAACGGAATGTGTCAGTCACATGGTGACAAATGGCACTTCTCCCTTCTGGCGGTCCTGAATACCACAGCGCACAACAGCATGACATTTCACTGAGACCTGTCAGTAATCAGGAGCAGAGTTTTGCCCTTGTTGCTGGCACACATCACACAGATATAAGTTTCACATTGATTGCTGCTTCATCCTAGGACAAATGGCTAACCTGGCATGGAAACCAGTGCACGCCTCTTTATATTTCCACTGCTGCGTATCATTTCAGGTGCAAGTGCCAGTGGGGAAGTGAAATTGCACTTGTGGTGGTGCAATTTCACTTCCCACAAGAAATTCAGTGAAGAGAAGGTTAAAGCCGGCTATTTTCTGAGCTCGAGAATAAAAAGTATAATTAAGGAAAGGGGTTGCTTAAAGTGGCAGGAAACTCATCAAGCATCTCAGTAATTCTAACAATGCATGTCCAAAATCCCCATGTAGAGAACCTGCACTGCACCAAACAAGAGCTAGAAAACAGCTTGTCCTTCAGCAATGAATGTGAGCATTTAGCAAGTAGGAGAGAGATATTTTCAACCCAGCACTTGGTGGAGAACAAAACAGAGCTGTGAAGACCAAGAAAGACTTAAACATACCCCCTCCCACACACACACACACACACACACACACACACACACACACACACACACACACACACACACACACACACACACACACACACACACACACACAGATCGAAATGAAAAAGCCAGTGTTTTTAATTTTTTTACACCTAATATATCAGGACTAAACGTACTATAAAAATAACAACTGAGACAAAATTAGTCTTTAAACTGAAAAACCTGTTTTTTTTGCAACGCGTTCTGTTGAGTCTGCTTTATTTTATTGAAATTGCATTCTTTCCTCCCATAAAGCAAATGTGGACCACTTGCCATCTTTTACAGTACTTGCTGATATGCTGCAGACCACACAACCGCTGCCATACACATAAACATTTAGTGTGCACATCTCGATCCTTTGGGATTAATGATTAGTGGCCTCCCGGTTTCCAGCCCACAGCTTTTTACGAACTTGTAAAATATTTGAGGATGTTTTCCTTTGAAAAACTCTCAAGCACTGCAGTTTGTTCTCATGATGAAAGATGTCCTCCTTACTCCCGATGTCTGAGCGTCATCCCTACTGTACGCTCTGGAGCTGGGTAAATATATATATTATGTGTGTCCGTACTGTATCCTCCTCTGTATTCTTAGCACGGCACGCTGTGGTTGTCCTCATAAAGGTAACAGAGACATATTTTCCCCTTGTATATTCAAGGTACTGACGTCATTTAATGTCAGACTTGTTCTTATAAATGCAGGGAGTAAATCAAATGATATACCGCATACAGTACCACTAACTCAGCGCTGGGTTCAGCTCAGCCTCGAATCAGGCTACATGTTGTCATGCTTCTCATTTGCGGCTGGCCACAGGCGGGCCATGAATCAAGCAGAGTAGGGTGTTGATCATTGATCAATTCCAAGTTCCCTGTAATCCACTGCATTTAGAATGACCTAAGAGGTAATTCTGATCTTAAATTTGCATTTAGAAAATCCTTGATTGGTACCAGGTCAGGAATCCACAGCAACAGAGCTTCTACGAGGTGACATCAAGGGTCAGCGGGCTCCACTTACACAGCATGAGAAGCAGAGACGTTTTAAATCTCTCTGACACTTGGTGCCGCGCCCAGGGATTTTTATATTGTGCTTGTTTCCAACCTCAGTGTTACACATGTGGGAGTGGATGCAGAATATAGACTAATAGGTACAGATAGATCTTTAATTGGCCACATTTGCAGAACGAGGAGGTTTGTGATCACAGTGACCCGAGCTTATGACTGTGCAGTGAAGGTTGTGGTTATGGAATAGTTATAGTTCTGCATCACGCCCTCGTAAAAGTGCATTGTGTCCTGAGCACTGCGTAAGAAAAGCGATACTTCTACCTCTTCTACGTTATCCTTTGGGGTCTTTTTGTAATTGTTGAAATTGCGGTCGTGGTAACGTTGACATTTACAAAGCAATCTGGTGAGATGGGGAATGTGACAACATTACGAAGAACAAAGTCCGACGGAGCAAGAAACCCAAAATGATAACACAAGAGTTTTAAACAAACCCTTAGGGAAGCCAAACAATTTTGGTTATGAAAAAACAAACAGCTTTGATAGTGTGTGCCCAAACTGACCAGGACCGAGCTGTACACAAACATCGCAGACCCATTCAGCAATTAAAGAGTCAGTCATTTCTCCCAGGAGGGCCCAAAAATGAGCAGAGACACACGCGGAGCAAAGACCGGACTCATATTTTCCAGGTGACTTCAAATGAATATGTTTAAACTAGCAGCATTTTTGAGACATTAGCGATTTGATTATCTGATCGCTCTTCTTCCTGCGCTTGACTACATGTGTAACTACAATGTTACAACCACTGCGTGAATGCACTTACCACCAGTTAGCATGAGGGCGCATTTGCACATGCAGTTGTCATTGTCCATGTCCTTGGTACTGAAGTCTGCTCCGTGGATTACTAGACTGCTCTGTCTGCCTGCAGTCCCACTGTGGCTTTTCAGGAACAGCCTGAAAGACATCAGGAGGAAAAGGAGTGAGTCAGGACTCGAAAACATGTATGTGGGAGGAAGTGGGGGAGAGAAGTACGGCGAACATTGAAGGCAATAAAAGCACAGAGAAGACATAACGTGGTGCAGGAAACATCTCCTGAGAGATATTTATTTTTCAGTTGTGAGAGAGTACATGTGGAACACCTGGAACAACATTAAGAACAGGGTAGAGAGAATCTAAAATAAAGAATGAAAGACGGAGTGTATGAAAGAATTACAGACGAAAGTGTGAGTGAGACAGAATGTCTGGGAATCGCATGTCAGCCTGCAGAGCCAGTGAACGCTGATTTACACCGCAACAACAGGCTAAATCATTAAATGCAGACCTGTAACAGCTACCTGCAGTAAAAGAGGAATAAATAACCTGCTTAACAAATCATTTATCCATAGCTGGACACACAGGGAACAATCTCAATACAATATTTCTTCCCTGGCTTCTTGTGTCAGGTACATAGTCCTTGGACTTCTTCTGTTCACGATGTAGGACGATACTTTTTTGTCATGAAACCAAACATGCCTGTCAATTTTCCTACCAAGTCCAGGAAGATTTTGCAGCAGGAGTGCAGTTTTCTCATGTTATCTGTGATTTATCGTGTAAGTTCTCTTGGATTGTTTGGATACTGTGCACATGCTACTATTAGTAATATTCTTTCTGCAGGTAAAGTTTATTTTTTCAAGACTGAAAATGAGAAGATGGTTCAGTACTACCAGAATGAAATAAGAACGAAGTATTTCGCCTATAAGTACACTAGATTGGGTGGCATTGTGGAGTGGTGGTTAGCACCTCTTTGCCACAGCAATAAGGCCTTTCTGTGTGCAGTTTGCATGTTCTCTCTGTGCCTGTGTGGGTTCTATCTGAGTACTCTGGCTTCTTCCCACAATCCAAAGATATGCATGGGGTTACATCGAATGGCGATCATGTAGCACCCCTACATGATCCTGATTTGGATAAGTAGAAATAAATGGATGTGCAGATAACACTTACCTGAAAACAACATTTTAGTTGTGGAATTCTTGCACAGAATTTTTAACAATAGCTACATAAAACTAGTAACTGATAATTATCAGTGTGCTTCTGAACCAATTTAGTGATTTACTTTCAGTAGTACGATTCGTAAACATCCATCTACTCATATGATGACTACTTTTTCTAGTTTATTCTGAATTAACTGCAAATGGCACATAAAGAAGGTATGATTCTACCTTTCTTGCTTTATCCCTGTAAACACAGCCATAAATGTTTCTTAATTAGCTTTTTTCTCTCTTAATTACCTAATTAAGTCTAATTTTAGCAAAGTAATAGATGTGCAAGTTTACTAAACTTCTAGTTAAGAGAAAAAAAATCAACAGAGCTTTTTCAAAACAGCCTGAGTTCATTTAGGTGCATCTATTTACTTTTTCACTAACTTTCATCTTCCCTTGCAGTGCATTAAATCCAAAGTGCATTATTTTCACTGGCGTTTAAAGCGTCTGCAATCATAAGCTTACTTAACCTTAAAAGCTTCTGCAGCTCAACGTGGCAAAGACCAAGGAACTGATCGTGGACTTCAGGAAGACCAGGAAACATTTGACCCCTGTTTCAATCCAGGGGGTCAGTGTTGACATTGTGGAGGACTATAAATACCTTGGAGTACACATTGACAATAAACTGGACTGGGCTAAAAACACCACAGCACTTTACAGGAAGGGCCAGAGTCGTCTCTATTTTTTGAGGCGACTGAGGTCCTTCAACATCTGCCAGAAAATGCTGAGGATTTTCTATGAGTCTGTTGTGGCCAGTGCGATCCTCTATGCTGTTGCATGCTGGGGGAGCAGGCTGAGGGTCGCAGATGCCAACAGACTTAATAAACGAATCCGTAAGGCCAGTAATGTGGGATGGAGCTGGACTCCCTCAAGGTGGTGTCGGAGAGGCGGATGCTGTCCAAGATAAAGACAATGTTGGATAACACCTCCCACCCACTCCATGACATGCTGGTCAGTCACAGGAGCACGACTCAGGAAATCTTTCCTGCCTGTGGCCATCTCCCTGTACAACGCATCCACTTAACACACTGGTTACTGCTACAACTACACATGTTTCTTTTCCAGCTATTTATTTATGAGTGACTTATGTATGTATATATATGTATATATTGTACTATTCTTAGTTAGCGTATTGTCTGTCTTGTCTTAATGTTGGTTTATGTTGGTTTATAATGGAGCACTGTAACAAAAATAATTTCTCCCAGGGATCAATAAAGTATTCTGATTCTGATTTATACTTATCTAAGTGTATTTTAGGGATACTTTCTTGAGGCCTCTAGAGCAGAGCTTGGTAAATATCCTTTTAATTTAAGAGATGCTATTGAAATAGCATGTTGGATCCAGCATGTTTAGGGGACTGATGAGCCATCACTAAGATGAATTCCTTCACACACTCAATGCACAGAGCACAAGCTGAAAACTAATATGAAGGTTGGAAGCAGATTTCTCCTGGGTGTGGCCCACTGTGAATTCAATCCTGGTGTGAGTGATATGTGCTGCATGGGGATATGACAATTCCTGCACCCATTGGACAGAACACGCCTTCTCTTATCCTGCCATATCGCAGATTTACTTTTTTCTCCATGGATACCTTTGTTTTT
Source organism: Rhamphochromis sp. 'chilingali' (assembly GCF_963969265.1). Taxonomy (NCBI): domain Eukaryota; kingdom Metazoa; phylum Chordata; class Actinopteri; order Cichliformes; family Cichlidae; genus Rhamphochromis; species Rhamphochromis sp. 'chilingali'. Next base: position 25,795,663 of record NC_137944.1, read on the forward strand.
CTCACGCTCTCAGTTTCACTTTCTCCCAGCAGAAGGAATTGCACATCCAAAGATCAGGATTGCATCACCAAGCCAGTGAGGTCTCCATTATTATTATTGTTGTTATTAAGTACGGTTCACTCCCAAACAAAGTAATTGCTTGAGATTATTTTATCGACAACAGGGGAGCTTGGGCGTGTTGTGAACTTTGAGTTCACACTTTGAGTTTTCTGATGAGAAAGTAATAAATGCAAAATGCGGTAATTTATGTTTTAAGTAAACTCACCCAAAACCTTTTTGAGGCTTGTAGCTCTGAGGCATCAGGTTGTGCATCTCAAAGAACCAGACTGATAGGCTTCCCAGGAAAGAAAATCACTCAACGTGAAAGACTCCTGTATTTGGACAGCTGTGTAAACGGCCGATTTGTGCACCAGGGTAAAAAGTATGTCTGCTAGTCACAGAGGGGAATTCGCTAAGCCACTAAACCAGAAGGCACAATCCTACGACATAAGGGTGAGTCATGTTTCTAATCAGTGGCAGCAATGACCGCTGGACATGGCAAGTTTTAATAAGGACCAGTTACAATTATGCAAGCGGTAAAGTGTCTAAATGTGCAAGTTCCTGTATGGGTGTCCAAAACTTAATCAGTGACACATTGGAGTATTATCTGGTGTCTAAAAGGCAACAGATGTTTTTGGAGATATTTTCCAGGTCAAAGTAAACTCATCCCAAAGTGCTGCCTCACTTACATGTAGAATGACTTCCATCAGCTAATTCCTGATCCCGACAAATACAGCATTCAATGTCGAGGATGTGGTCTGCTAACGCTCTGATAAAGAACAGACTGTGCTTCACATTTACTCTCTCTGTTTTCTTTAGCTCTTTACGATCTGCGTTTGCCTGATGAATCGCCAAAGCAGATCTTCAAGAAGTCTTTTCGAAATGATGCTTTGACAAACTGCTCGGAGTATTCTGTGGCTGTGCTTACCAGCTATGCTGCACATTTAAAAGACCAAAATCCCCTAATAAGACTGACATCTGCAGTTTTTCCTGTCAGATTCCATTAAGCACGTAAATGGTAAGTGGGATAATCCAAAGAGGGGCCAAGTTATGAATACAAGAGGAACAGATGCCTTTCCCGAAGCCTGTTTAGAATTAGACAAAGAAAAAGACCTTGGCAGATATGGCATCTTCCTGTTAATGAAATGTATCAAAGGACAGACATCTGCTCAGTCAGACTGGAAACTAAAAAGGCAATAGACGCTAATCTGATCTGGCGTTAAAGAAACTTAGTAATGCAATTCGTCAAGGTACATTAGTGAAAAAATAATTTTGGAATTATTTGGTTGTCTTAGTGACAGGAAAGGAGTTACGTGTCATCTCAGGTCTCTAACATCCACTGGAAATGCTGGGTGCTTCTGATGCTCTAAAGTTACAGTGTGTAAAATGCTGCTAGATGTCAATAGATTGCAGATTGCAGTCAACTGAGTTTTGCTTTATTACTCCTCCTAATTGAAGTGCATAATCGTAGCTATGGTAACAACTTTGGCTGCCATTCATCTGTAGTGAGTGTAGGCTGTTAGTTCACTACTTACCTCAGCAATGTGTTGTGTGTCCTGTCTATTTACTCTACAGCGTGTGGCTGTAAAATCTTCTCACTTGTAACCAATGACAGCAACACTGAGGTGAATACTGAGCTGTTGAGGAATCCTGTCAGTAAGCGCTGCTGTTAGCCTCTGTTAGCCTCTGTTAGCCAGCGTAATAAAACTTTCTTTGAAGTGTATCAAACATAGTTCGACTTGGTAACTTGGCAAATAAAGCCTTACATAATGTGAGAATGTAATCAAACTGTTTATCTGGGGGGAAATGTGACTTTTAGGACACTTAAGCGTAATATTAGCTGGCATAATGTTTGCTTTTAACCAACTGTTGTTGGAGACGGGAGGGTCGCACACAAAATCCTGTGTTATCTGCTGACAATAAGTAATTCAACATCCTGACAATATCAGGAATAAGTAAACATGTTTTGTGCATATTTTCATGTTTTAGAGCCCTGACTTTAGAAGAAGAGGCTGAAGTTGAAAGAGTGGAAGAGGATGACATTTTTTTCCAAATACTGGTCATGTTTCCTATGTGCTCTCACTCCTTTGGTGAAGGAGACCCCTTCTCAGATCATAAATGAACTTTCATATCTTGAGTCTGAAGGTGCCAACATGAAGTTCTGCTAAATAACTGCTCATCGATAACATTAACCAAGCTAAGGCCTAAGCTTAGTTTGAGATGCTGTAAAATGAGGAAAAGCTAGGCCTACTATAAATATGCTCGTAATGTGATTACTCCAGGTCAAATCGACTTTTTTAATCTTAAAAAAGAACAAAGAAAAACTGAAAGAGATGTGAAAACAGAAACTGTAATAAGAGTTTCTGAAAAAGACAGAAATATCCAAGTTCGGTGTCACAAGAAAGTCGTATTATATTAGGAAAGACGCATCAAGGAGCAAATAAACCTGAATATGGAAACACAACTTAAGTAAACTGAGTTTTTATAAGTGTTATTTGGCTGAGCTGAACCCTTAAACCCTTAGATACAGATTCGGTTTCAGTCATAATGAGTCGACGCTCTAGAGTATTACAGCTGCAAACTGTGTACGTGGGAAATCATTTGTAGCGCTGTAAGGTGAGCTATCCGATGACACTAATATGTTTATCTGAGACTACTTCCAAGTGAAACTAGGTTACAGTGATTGACATTTTATCAGACTGTAACCTAAAACACAGTCATTAACATTATTAAGAAGAACAATTAAGGCCGTGCATGTTTTAGTTTTTTTTTTTTCAAGTTTAGGCTAAAATTTAGCACAAAGGCTGCATTAATTAACACAAACTCAACTTTATATGTGTAGAAATCTGTTTCATTTAAAGTAGTAAAGTGTTCATGAATGACCCCTTAAAGCTGTTTTTTCCCAGACTTAGCGGATTACAGCTGAGTACGTGGGATTCATGTGGGGTCCTAGATCTGCGAACACGTTGCCTCTTTGAACTCTTTTTTTTTTTAGCTGACATGTTCTATTTCTCAACACTCTGTGTTACTCTGAACTGGGAGAACATTTCTGTCATATTGTAACTTCATAGAAGAATTATTCTGGGAAGGTTTGGGTCAAGTCCTGAAGCAATACTTCTAATGGAATGTATGGCACACTAAAGTTCAGGGTGCTCTTTGAAGAAAATGCCAGAGATAAAGTACGGATGGTGGCTAAGCATGCTTGTTTTTTTCCCATCTACTTATAGGCGACTACCCTGTCAGCTGAGAGTCCTGCATTAGCCTCTGCGCCTTAAGCCACTGCAGAGGTTAATCACTCTGACTGAGGGCTAGCTTCCTACTACAGAGCCACAGAGGTATCTGGCTGGCTACTCTCTTGCCAATGGGTGTCATATAGCTCCACTGAGAAAATCATTCAGGCAGGCATTTGTCATAGTGCTTATAATCTGGCAATACACTTTATAATTTACATTGTTGCGTTGAGTAAGACCACTGCCATATCCATCTTATTCATGCCTGTTAAAATATGCAGACCTATTATGCTTACTGTCACACATACTGACCCTGGATTTTCTCCATCTGACCCAGAAAATTCTTAGCATTGATGGACGAAAGTACAATCAGTTTTATGTTGCATATCTGAAAGCTGTGAACCCTCGAGAATCAGAATCTATCTAACTTGAAATTTGCAGGGACGGGATTCAATTAGCTCCAATTTAAGGTATCCCTGATAATCTCAGAGTGAGTCTTGGATAAAGAAGAAGGTAATCATATTTTGCAACTCAAATCTCTGCCAATTTCTTTTGTAAATCTCCAAATGAAAAACATCTAAACGAGATCTGATTCTACAGGGACCTTAGTCATTACCATATGGAGAAATCACTGAATTTTAGGAACTTGGCTTTCTCAATGGGGAATCTGAATAAAGATGTAATGGCTCGTTAAAAAATAAACATACTGCATAAGTCTTCTAGCTGGGAGATTTTGAACACGCATACTAAAGATTTTTTCATGTAAACTTTAATTTGTGTATGTGCATATACTGAACTGATGTAAATCTTTCTATCTCAGACAATTTTGGAAACGATTGAGGTGTCGGTGCGTTGGTGGTTCTTTGTGTCTGGGGGTGGGCGTCCAGGTACACACCGGCTCACTCCTTGGCGGCCGCTTATCGGGGCCTAGAGCCTGGGGCTCGCTTGGGCCCCTTCGGAGGTGGGGTGCCCCCGGCCTCTCGGCCTGGGGCTCGGTCACTCAGGCACAGCTGGGGGCCGGCGGAGCTCATGGGCGCGTCACTGCAACTCCCCCTGGCTTCTGCTCCGCGGCTGCTGAGTGAGCCCTCATCTGGGACTCTCCTCAGCTCTTTCTGGGACAGTGGCGCGGCTGCCCCTCTGTTGGTCTTCCATGGTCTCTTGTGTTCTGGGGGCCTCTGGATGTCTGGAGTTTTGATCTCCTCCATACCCGCTTCACACCCCGGAGGACGGGGCTGTGGCCCCCCCACACTCCCTAGCAGATCGTTACATGGAGAAACCTTTGGAATACAAGCGCGCTGATCCACACAGGTATGCACACGGGTGTTCACTGCTCGTAGACCCAAATTACACCTTTCTTGGCTGCTACTTCGAAGCACATCTGTCCTGCGTGCTGCACAACAACATTGAATATTTAGTATTTACTGCTGTTTACACTTAGCTAGATTAATGCGATGGTGTTGTGTTTAGTATGTTGCTTTGTTTTTTTTGCTTGTTTTCTATTCTTCTCTCAACAGGTGATCCAGGAGATTTTTTTTTTCTCCCCCCCTTTCTCACTGTCCCTCTCCCCTTCTGTTTTTCCTTTCCTTCCTCTTTCTTTCTCCCTTTCCTATCCCTCACTCATGTCTGTCCCGTCTGTAACATCTGAAAATAAAATATAATAAATAATAAAAACAAAGATCGACCAAATGGACCAATACGGCAATGCCACGATGATCCATTTGGCAAAGTAAATCCATTGGGTATCCTTGTTGGTCTTCAGACAACAATTCTGATGGCTAAAGAACCAAATGGGACAGGCAAAAAAAATAAATAAAAAAATAAAAAAATAATAATAAAGACGTGGTTTGACCATCAAAAAAAAAGAAAAAAAAGAAAAAGGAAACGATTGCTTTACATATCTGGATCTTCAGATGTGCATTATTATTTTAGGATGCATTAAATTCAGTGACCCACATTGCTTTCCCTGTGCTTAATGAAATAATTACATGAAACTAAAGATTACAGAGACTCACTCAGGAAGGACATTTGAAGCTCTTTTTTGGATGTTGGCTGCCTTCACTCTTTCAACATCCCACACTGCTACATTAATGTTAGGCCCAGGCTTTGGGGAGGCCAGTGCAGGAATGATGGCGTTCCTTCATATGTTTTTCTATCAAGGTATGCTTTTATACTGGCAGTGTTTTTGGGACCAGGGTAAAAATAAAGCTGTTGCCAATCAGACGCTTCCCAGATATTATTGAATTCTGGATCAAAATCTGATGGTACTTCTTTGCATTCATAATTCCATCAGTTTTGGCAAGATTCCCAACAGCACAGATGCAAATGCAACCCCAAACCATGACAGAGCTGCCACCATGTTTTACAGAAGACCTCACTGGTGTATTCTCCTGACTTCCTCTGTACTTACTGACAATGATTTGAGCCAAAGGTTTCAAAATATCATCACTCCATAAGAAATGTTGCCACTGATTTTCAGTGTAGTTTTTTTTTTTTTATTTGGCATACATCAGGCTTTTCTCTTTATTTCCTCTTGCCTTAAGAATGGCTGTTTAAAAGCTCTCATTTAAGGAAATCTCCTGGGACAACTATGATCTTTATTTAGTTCAGTGAAACTATAATCCTCCAAGAATCAGACTGACAAAAAAAAACATATACTTATACCCATTGTGAAAATATGATTGTGGGCTATTCTTGTGAGTGTCCAGTGCAGTTTACTTTCTGTGTATATCCTGTATTTGTCAGTTTTCTGTGTTATTCCTTTGTTCCTGCTAATTGTGTTCACAGCTCTCCTGCAACTTTTTCTACCTTCTTATTTATTCTTTTGCTGGCTAGGATTCATGATAATAATGGTGATTTATTAATTTACAAAGAAAACCTTTTATAAAAGCATCATAAAACAACAGCAAATGTCATTCTGTAGATCCCCCCTCCCCCTTTAAATCTTTGTTGTTTTTGTTTATTCCATTTACGTTTCACAGTTAGTCATTTTTAATTCTTTTTTGCATTACTTTGCTATTTAACTTTCATTTTCATACTGAACAACCATGTTTTCTGGTCTCTTCTATTAATATTGACAATGCAGAGCCATTCAATGAAACAACAAAACTTTGACAAATGACAGTAATTAACTGATTGTGTTCATCTGACGGCTATAGTTAGAACAATATTTGGAGGTCATGAAATGATTTGACCATTTTCTTTTCTGCAACCCATGCTGTGGCACACCAAGCAGATTAGATATGATGATAGGGAACTTTTTTCAGCTGTTTATAAGGAAAGTAACCTCTGCAATTATGGTGGCTTGAGTCACAATGAAGCAAAAAACCAAAATAGACCTATAGAGTTTTCCACTGAACCACAATTCAAGCTTATACGATTGTGAAATGAGCTCACTTTACAATCATGTAACTTTGTGGTTCAGAAGCAAACTCCATAGGTCCAGTGAAATGAAATACCTGTCAAAGTGTTAAGATGTGCACATTCATGATTAAGACAACCTTGCTGATGTCGGCGTTCTCCCTGCAGATACTGTGTAGATTTCTGTCTTTTTTCATGAGCTGTTTCTGCATTGATGCAGTTCTCCTGCTCTCGCCATATTATCGCTTGTGATTTATGGGAGAAACAACGTTTTGAGGGCATGACTGCTTAATATGGCCTTCAGTGCACTCAAGAATACATGCAAACAGTGCACTCATCTACAATCTTATTAGGTACACCTTGCTAGTACTGGATTGGACCTCCTTTCTTCCTCAGAAGTGCTTCAATTCTTCATTGCGTAGCTTCAACAAGGTGCTGGGAACACTCAGTGATTTCCACATGATAGCATCACACAGTTGCTGCAGATTTCTCAGCTAAGCATCTATAATATGAATCGTCTGTTCCAACACATTCCAGTTTGCACTACTGGACTGAAACCTAATGAACTAAGTACATTTATTGTCAAGTTCAAGAAACCAGTTTGAGATAATCAACTTTGTGACATGGGATGATATTCTTCTGGAAGCAGTACACTGTAGCCATAAAAGGATGAACATGGTCAGCAACAAGACTTAGATAGGCTATGGTGTTTAAACAATGTACACCATCAGCCTGAACCGCTGGTACAAGGCAGAGTGGATCGATGCTTTCAGGTTGTTTAACCAGTCAATCTGAACATCTGAAACCTTAGACCAATTTTGGTCTAAGGTGAACTGTAGCCTCAGTTTACTGTTCTTAGCAGACAGAATTGGCATCCGGTGTGATGTTCTGCTGCTGTAGCCCATCTGCTTCAAGGCTCAATGTGTTGTGGTTCCAGGGATGTCTTTTTGCATACTTTGGCTGTAACAAATGGCTTGTTGAGTTTCTGCTGCCTTCCTACCAGCTTGATGCAGTCTGGCCATTCTCCTCTGACCTCTGACATCAACATGGAATATTTTGTCATTTTCAAACCATTCTCTGTAAACCCTAGAGATGGTTGTGTGGGAAAATTCCAGTAGATGAGTAAGGATGAGTGAATAAACCAGCCTGTCTGGCACCAATAACCATACCACGTTCAAAGTCATTTTAATCACCTTTCTTCTCTGTTGTGATACTCTGTTTGAACTTCAGTAGGTTGTCTTGACTATGCCCGCATGCATAAATATTTTGAGCAGCTGTCATGTGATTGGCTGATTTGAAAAAAAAAAACCCCAAACAAATCAGGTCAGTTTAAAGGTAAATACTTTGAGTCTGTGTTTTAACGTCCAGTACCAGCATTTGACATTTGACAAATCAATTACCCAAATTATCTGAATCATCTGACTATTACTAATGCGCTGTTTTAACAGTTTTATTGTAGTGGGCAAACCCCACAAGAATCCGATGACCGAGGAAAGATAAATAGCAGGTCCAAATTTTTACAGCACTTGTAATAAATGTGACATTTATGCTGTGTACACGATTTCATCTGCAAAGGATTAGGACCCAATATTTCACAAAGAAATAATTGCACACCTCCCTCCCTCTCAACAAGTTGAGTGGTTTGTGCTTCACAGTATACGTAGATGAAACAAGACGCTGGCAGCAGGACAAGCATTTCCTGGCGAGCAATTCTCAGTATTGTTTATGATAAATGGTGAGTCGTGCGCAATGGTGGACCTAGATTATAATTCTGCCTTCTTTCCAAGTGGTGCTTGTGTTCACAGCCTTGCTTTCTTTAGTGCTTAGAGAGTGCATGCTCGTGAAAGAAAGAAAGCAAGAAACACGCTGACTGACTGTACAGTATAAGGTCTTTATAAATGTTTGTCTGACTAGTGCTGGCGCAGTCAGTATTCCAGTAAATTGCCTCAGATGAAAGAAAATATTTTAAAACCAGCTAGAACACAGGCCCTATCACTTGCTATCGCTTTTAAAGTTTTAAAGCAACATAAATGCAGTCTGGCGAACTTTCTGGCAAACTTGCAGATTCTTTTACATTTAAGAGGAAGTAGGTGCCAAAGCAGAAGAAAAAAAGCCCAAAACAGAATGTGGCAATACCGGTTTGTTTGGGACTGGCCATCTGGTTTGTTTTGGCCCATGTTTCAGAGCAGCAATGAGTGATTATCATACCACAACTATTTTCCGAGAACATATCTATTTATAGAGATCTGCATGTCTCCTTAGCAGTATGAAACTGAGTTGAAAACAGCCTGGATTGGCTGGGGATGCCCTTTGCCTGCTGCTGTGTGACAAAAACAACAGTTTTTACATAAAAATGTAAGAAATCACTGTTAAATCATGTGTGAAAAAAAGCAAACGGAATTAGGGTGTTAAAAAATAAATGCATTTGTTTCTGTAAAAATGAGTGTGAATGAAATGCATGTAAATGTGTAGAATGGTGTTTAGCTTTTGAACACTTTCATAAAGTTCTTACTTTTACAATAAAGTACATATTGATCAATACGTTTGGCCTGCACTTCACATATCTGTGAACCACAGCCAAGAAATAAAGACCGAAAGCAACAAGGGATGGAGTTTCATTCGGCCCTCACATTTTGAGTGCTCAAAACTTCAACTCATAACAAAAAAAAGACAACTTGATCTCTTCCGCCTAAATGAAATCCATTCTCCAGACCCTTAGAGAAAACACACAGCCCACTCCAGGTACAAGCTTCTCAACACAGAAAATTTGTAAAGTGAAACCCCTGTCGTCGCAGGACTATTCTGAAAATTAGATATGGCAAAAGGCCTACCGGCCTTGCTGCTGCAGGGAAACGCTTGAAGCTTGTATTCTTTGATGGAGCTCTGGACCGATTGTGGTAAAGGCTTTCAACTAGAGATGGACCTATCCGATATTACGTATCGGTATCGGTCCGATACTGACCTAAATTACTGGATCGGATATCGGAGAAAAATAAAAAATGTAATCCGATCCATTAAATATCACGAAAGCACCTCACAAAACTTGCAACACGCCGTAACTCACCTCAGAACATTAGCATGTCGGAGCAGTATGCATCACGTGATAGAGCGGCTGTGGCATGCGGGACCTGTCGGTGGTCTGGATAGCATTTGGAGCTTCGCTAGCAACCTGGCATTTCATCTCCGACAAAGTTATCCCCGAGAGAAGTAAAGCAAGTGTGTAAGTCCATCTCTGAATGTTTGTAAAGCATTCCTGCGTTAAGCTTAACGAGCGACTGCCTCTCGCTCTCCGGCTGCTACTTCAATCGTGAAACTGCTTAAATGATCAGCTGATCGGCTTTTCTGTCGCGAGTCCGTCTTTGTTTTTGGCCCACTTTGCACCAGAAAGAGGAAACCAGCGGCTGAACAACAGCAGCACGTTTAAGCTTGATAAGCTGTTGTTAGAATTTATTTAATATTACTTTCTACTCGAGGATCTTTTTCTACGTAGCTGACGCTGGTAACTGTGCAGGGGCGGATCTAGCAAAGTTTAGCCAGGGGGGCCGATAGGGCATGAACAGGGAAAAGGGGGCACAAAGACATACTTTTCTTTCTTATTCTCATTTAAAATGTCTAGCTTTTAATAAATAATTATCCGAATCTTACACCCAAAGTTTTAATTTGATGTAAAATGAATAGAAGTCAATTACTGTATATAGTGACTATTAAGTCTAATATATATACCCTAGTAAGCTATAGTACTTTTTCCTTTGGGAAGGTACCATCTGTGCAGTCTGCAATTTTGTTGAAGAAAGATGTTGAATCTATTTAATATTTCTTGAAAAATAATTGATTTCTGTGCATTTTTTTTCACACTGCATCAAATTAAGGTTGATTACGTCGATTAAGCATCATGAGGTGGAGCGTGAGGGGTGGTTCCCTATTTTTTATTTATTTATTTTTGTTGTTGCTGGGAGTTGGAACCCTATTAGTTAGGTTGCTTAATATTTACGCTAAGTACTCTTTAAAATACCAGAATAGGGAGGATGGTGTAGGTTTAAGTTTATTAGATTGATCAGTATTGCTGAACTATGAAATATTTTTTTTGTATACAGGTATAACAGAATAGCTTTAGTGTAGTTGTTGTTTTAAACTTGAGTATGAACTTGCAGACTTGCAAAATGCAGCAAGATATTTTAAAAAACAGTTTTGTTGATTAAAAAACACTATATCGGATTCATATCGGTATCGGCAGATATCCAAATTTATGATATCGGTATCGGACATAAAAAAGTGGTATCGTGCCATCTCTACTTTCAACCACAGAATCTTGTTCCTTAGTTCATCATTCAAAGATGAACAAAAGTCACTTTGAAACTAAAAGGACTTCTTATCACAGAGAACCAGCCATCCAGTGAATTGGAGATGTCAGACCTTCGCCTATAAAGCCAGCAATTGCTTGGAGCTCTGGAATTTGCATCAGTTTTCCACATCTAAGTGGGCCAAGCATCTGCCATAGTTTGAGGCCTGTTATCATTAACCCCCTCAAAAGAAAACAGAAACCTTTGCCCTGCAACACGCAAGGACAAAGCATCCATCAAATCAAAGTACAGTTTGCAATGAAGAGACGATGACAAGCAATACATTTGGGCTGGAAGGAATTTGCTAAGAGACAAACCTGACCACAGACTTATATAACAGGAAAGACATGATTGAGGTGTCTGGAAAGCTCGGTTACAATTCATGGTTATAATCTTAACACTTTTGAACATTTTTTCTTACCGCTAAAGTATAATTTTCCGGTGTAATTTTTTTTTCCTTGCTTCATTTCAGATATATGCTATAGATACAGTCTTAGAATGTCCAGACGTGCAATGATGTAGGCACGAAAAGGTGAAGAGAACACCAAATCTTTGTCCACACCCTGAGAAGTCCGTGGCTCAGGAGGCAGGTTGATCCCAGACTTCTTCAGCCTGCAAGTCTTAGTACCCTTGGGCAAAATCCCGAACGCACATTAAACACCCCATTGTCTTGTGTGATAGTTGAGTTATGAAAGCACTTTACTGTTTACACAACAGCCGTTTCAATCATTCATTTCACGGCTGTCTGATGGAACAAATATACTTCGCTCTTAATCAATTCTGTCCACACAGGCTGTGTAATAGCTTTCATTTGACTCACTCTGTGTATGTAACCGTGACTCAAAACATATTTTTATGCTTTAAGACTGTTTGCTTCCATATTACGTGAATAATTTTGATTGTTTGTTGGGCTTTGAACACTGCCAAAACTTGACTGACACTCTGCTGTGTTTGGACTGAACTGTGTCAACATTGTGCAAAAGCCTAGAACTATGGCAGGCTTTGAAGCTGTAATGAGACACAGCAGTGCATTGGGCAAAGCGCTAGTGGCATCATGCTAACACGTGAACAGTGACAAAGCTAACAGGCTAATCTTCACCATGCTGGCATACTAATATTTGCTAATTGCTACTAAACACGAAGTACGAGTGTTTGGAATAGCATTGGTTCTGGTGGTATTTGTTCTAAGCTAAAGAGTTGGCCTGAAAGTGTTGCCACACTGAAGGTGAAGTGTGTGTGAAGAGAGATTTTAATGTTAAACTGCCTTTTAGCTGACAGTCACGCTTTTAAGGCCGGGCCGCTAATCATGCGCAGTTCTAACATCACTCGGGCTTCATTCATTAGCTTTGTGTTAGCATTCTCCCTTTAAATAAGCTACATTTGATGTCAAGGCAACAAGACATCAAGACAAGATGTTTCTTTTTGTCTTGATGTCTATAAACACTTTAGTGATCAGTTTATGCCTTCGATCACTCGTTTTGTGTCATATTCAGTAAAACATGAAGTCTATTTTGCAAATTGTAGTCATACCATGCGATTCAAAGTCAAACAACCCTCCTTGTCTCATGCGTTTGTTTGCAACCAAGATGGCAATTGCAGAAACTTTCCACTTGAGTCTTCAATATGGGACTTCAGAAACCAGTAGGTAACCTCACAGAAGCTTCGACCATCTTTTAAAGAGCTTATGGTGCAGATGTTAGCACAGACTGAGTGTTGTGTTGCAGTATAATACAGTTGTTTCTGTTTTGGATGCAATTTGCACTTTACCATCATGCTATGTCCTTTTGTGCAATAAAATATGACTACAATAATGTGTTACTTTGTAGCTGGCTACATCCAACACTGGTAACATGGCAATAATAAGCAAATACTGGCCTGAAAACACAACAATCCCCCACTTTGTCTGCTATTACCTGTAGTTTTGCTTCTCACTGCCTATTTGGAAGCGATCGTACAGTGAAAAGGCTTGGAGCCCGTCCCAGTCGGTCAGCTCTACACGGAGGGCATACTGCCTCTGGTTTGTCAGCTGGTAAACGTACTCATTTCCCAACCAATGCTCTGCAGACAGGGTCCCAAAACCCTGCAATGGAAAAGAAAAATTCAATAATCAGCATGTAAATACCACTGACAATACTTTTTGTAAAGCATAAACTTGAGATTATTCATTGCTCATCTCATCACTTTTCCCTTGGATGATAACATCTTCACACTAGAGGATTATGGCATGAATGGGAAAGAATTTTCTAATTTACTTTTTCCTTTTTATCAATCAGCAATTAGATCAGAACAAACCGTCTCTGATAATAAATGCTGTGGTTGTTTATCCACCAGCAGAAATGTTCTTGTACTGCTGTAGCATCCTACCTCAAATAGATAAGACTTCCATTACATATTAGACATATTTACATGTTTCTTGAGCATGCTTTTGGCCCAGTCTTTAACTTGGATGGACTTACCTATCTATAAAATTACAAAAATCGATACCAGCTGAATTAGAAGCACACCTTTTTTCCATTTCTGTCTTCCACTAAAGTCACACATGTTTAAGTCATTATTACTTAAAGAATTCGTTCCCAAAACATACACCGCATGCATGGACACTCCTTCAAACAAACTCCAAAGTTTGTATTTGATCACAGTGGCTCCCGGTCACAGGCAAAGTGCTTCTGACAGCAGCGAGAGCAGTGGATTACAGAGGGGGGAATATCACTAAGCAAGATGACATTACAGGTCTGACAGGACAGTCAAGGCTGCTCCGTTAAAGATTGTAAAACAGAGGGGCTGAAATTGTCAAAGCGGTAAAGTCAGAAAGAAGTTGTGTTTGTGCTCTGAGTGTGTAGTGACAAAGAATAGCAACGAGGGAACACAAATACGGGGCATTCCTATGGCCTTAGCCATGTCCTGCTGAGTGGGTGGAAGAGAAAAAGGCTGGGGCCCATTACCACTTTCTCTCTTTTTCTCTCTGTCGCTACAATTGATCTTGCTCCTGATGAGATGTTCCCATCTAAAAGGCTTTAAGTTTGATCCAATGCCTCCTACTGTGACCACAGTTTATCTCAAAAATTCTTGCTTGGAAGAGGCTGCATGTGGGGATCTTTTGACAGTTTTCCCTCATATAATTCTGAAGCTCTGTGATTCTTCACACGCAAACCTGATCTACATCACTCAGCCCACAAAAAGATGAGGAGATGGTTAGTCATATTGTTGGACTGAGCGCTCGGTTTGCATGTCAGTTACACTTTCAAAATGTCCTGTTAAAAAGGAAATGTGTATGTTGAGCACTCATATCTCATATGTAGATCTCATATCTCTTACTGACTTACTTGTTCCCAACCTTTGTTTTTTTTTTTGGTTGTCAGGGGAGCTTTAGTCATTTATTAGCACCACCCATCCTATCACTTACATCCTATCACCATACAGCCAAAAAAAAAATAAAAAAATAAAAAAATCACACACTAATATTTTATTGGACCGCCTTTAGCTTTGATGACGGCACCATGGCGATCCTTCAATAAACTTATACAAATTCTTTTTTTTGCCCAGATCTTGTCCCGATGATGGGAGGGTTGAACATCCAAATGAAGTCTTCTCCAGCACATCCCAAAGCTTCTCAGTGGGGTTAAAATCTGGACTGTGGAGGCCAATCCATGTGTGAAAATGATGTCTCATGCTCCTTGAGCCATACTTTCACCGTTTGATCCTGATGAAGCGTGGCGTTGTCATGTCGGAATAAGCCGGTGCCATCAACGAAAGAAAAAAAAAATCAGCTGATGGGAAAACCTGGTCATTCAATATATTCAAGTAGACAGCTGACTGTATTATCTGGGAACATAACATTGATGAACCTAGACCCGGCCAAATAAAGAAACCGCAGATCACAACACTGCCTCTGCAGGCTCGTTTGTAGGCACCAACATTTATCTGCTGCTCTTCTTAACATGTTCCAGCCATCACTTTGGAATGAGTAAATCTAGACTCTCCGAAAGTTGATTCTATTCATCTGGACTCAGCGTTTTCTGTGGAAGACACGTTTCATCACTCCTCCAAGTGACTTCTTCAGTCTCAGCTGACTGCAGGTTTCCCTAATCTTATAAACCGTACATTTGTATAAGATTATAAGATTATAACTTTGGGGAAACCTGCAGTCATCTAAGACTGAAGAACTTACCTGGATGATTGAGCATGCATCAAGATGTAAATCTAGACTCAGACCATATGATCTTTTTCCATTGCTCCAGAGTCAAATCTTTATGCCTTGTAGCAACTTAAAGCCTTTTTTTATTAGCCTCACAGATAAGTGATATTCCTAAGGTTACATAGTTTTTTTGTTCCAATTCCTTGACTTCTCTTCACATCGTCTGTGTGGAAATGCTCCCAGTTTCACTGCTAAACATACTGTTGATTATTTTACTATTTGATTTCACCACTCCAATCATACAAGACTTTTTTTCCAACTACATTTCTTTCTCATTCCAGATTTGAATAACATGTTGGGCAGTTCCAAACCCGATTCGCTTCAATAATCTCCTCAGTTGTTTTCGTTGATTGAAGCAGGCCAATAACTTGATCCTTCTGAAATGGCCTTTCGCATCAGTTAGGATTAAATAATCTGTTGCCAGCCAAAACAATTAATATCTGAAGTTATTGTGCAATAGGAAGGCTCTTAACTATTTGCTTAGTTAAATCCAGGGTTTTTTAAAGTCATGTAGTGTATGCACATTGATGGGTATTTTTAAAGGTTTTTTTTGTTTCAAATGTTTATCTACAGCCTTTAGCTATATATATATATATATATATATATATATATATATATATATATATATATATATATATATATATTTTTTTTTTTAAACTACTTAAGCTCAATAATTCAACTGTTTTTGCATTAGCTGAAGGTCCAAGGTGCCAGTTTTCAAGTACTATCTAGTACTACAACAAACACATTTTAAATGCTTGCTTTCTTGCTGACATTGATCCCCCTTAAACACATGGCATGATATTAATACATTAGAAGTGACTCAGACTGATGGGCAGCTGAGCAGTTACTGTAAATAAAGGTGTTACCTGATAATGCACTTACATGCATGATCTTCAGATCATATTTTAATGCACACGCCACATTCCTCTGTGGTCTCACAAAGAAACTGAGTCTGAGGTTTTGCTGAAATATTAACAGATCTTCTAAATACAATAAATGTGTAAGTACAAGACTTGGGAGACCAAGAATGTGAAAATTGATAACACAATAAAACACTTGTTGATGACTTCTAAACTTTTCAAGGAGACTCTAAGCTGTTAATTAGCCGCGTAAATGTCAGCCAAGTCCTGCGAATGCACTCCGTGCACTCCCTCTGTGCACCTGTTCAAGGCAGGCAGGTTTCCACTGGGGTTTTTTTTATTTTCTTTTTTATCATTTTATATCTTTCTGTTACCGTTTACGCTGCTGACCTTTCACCTTTTTATTTTACCTCAAAAGAGTGAGATTGAGGTCGCTTTGAATGAGAGATTTCTGCCTTATTCCAATATTGCTTTTGTTGATTTTTGTTCAGGCTCTTTCAATAAAAACGCCAACATGAAGATTTCTCATTGAAAAACTGCTGTGGGTTTATATCTGGTCCAGTGTGCAAATTCTCTGCTTTGTAATTCCCCAAATGGCTTTATCTTTTCCCACTTACTGATAAATTGTACAACAAGAGCAGCTGAGAGATGAGGTAAAAACTCAAGTAGAAACAGATTATACGGGGAAAGAGGAAACATTAACTGAAAGCAAGTGCAAGGTATACACAGGCAGCTACTATAGCAAACACTAGCAATTCAACAGGCAGAAAAAATAAATCCAAGTTACCATCTAAACACAGCCTAGGTAGGAAATGTTAACACCCTCAATGCAAATATGCACAGCTTTATCCTTGATGACAAACACCTGGCCCAGCTCGACTGAGACTAAACAAATGCTTTGTTTTCAGATTTAGGTAGTAATTTCCTGTTGGAGAAGAGGAAGAATAACAGCAGTGAAGCCTCGGCTAAGGAGCAGTGCAAGTCTCAGACACCCTAGACAATTTTGCTAATACAAAAACGACAGGGGAGATATTGCCGAAGAGGAATGACATCTGGCCGAAGCGTTCCAAATGGTCTTGGATCAGTGCATCCCGACTCTCATGTTTTCATCATGTTCAGTAAAGGCCAAAGTGTGCACGATATTTTTCATCATCACACAGTGGAAGCGTATTTTTTTGAAACAGGAGGTCTCGCTCATCGTACGGTTTCGTAATTTATGCTTAATGGATACAGATGAGCGCGCTCACTCAGTTTCTGGGTGTGTATTCACTTACTGTCTCGTGTTTAAAGAACAAACATTATCCTCTCGTTTTTAATGGATATGAATGAGTGCATGGATGGAGAAGTGCGTGCACGTATTTGTCTTGTCTCACCATCTTGTACTCCTTCCATGTTCTCTGGAAGTCCACGCTGCCATCTTCTCTGCGCTGGATGACTGTCCATCCGCCACCGGCTGTTTCCATTCTGCAGTAGACCTATGCAATGTTAAAAGGACAGAAAGGGAGGGTTGGAAAGTACTGTGTATGAAGGTGATAGAACACTGATAACACCCATAGGTCTTTGCATAGCCTGAAGATGTAACGTAACTACCAAACTAATGAATTCAACATTCAACATTTCAACTCTCAGCGGCATTTACAAACAGAGCAGGGTCACTTGGACAATTATTTGGTTCTAGACACTCCTTTCTCTTGCTTTCTCGATGAATCATCTTTGGGAATGCAATGTATCTAGGTCCTCTTCAAACTCAATCAGCGTCTCCTTATCCCTCAACAGCTCCCTCGAGATGTTCCTCATCAGTGGTCCTTGTTTCTGCAAAATCAAAGTGGAGGTCCAGGATGGACACATACCAGCAGACACCTGGGTGTAATGTGGCCCTTAACCCTTAACCTCAGTGTGTGTAAGCTGATAATGCAGTACTGGCACTCTATCTGCAGTGTTACTCTTTGTTTTGAGGCGGATACCCCGGGGTTTAGCGGAGAAGGTCTCTCACCTCAGCCAGACCACACAGCTGAACACACATGAACAAAGCCTGGGTATAATTAAAGCGGTAGCCCAGACAGAACCCTTCTTTTTAAGACTAGCTCTTCATGCATGCCAAACACACACACACATGCTATGACCATCCACTTTACAACCATCGCTAAAAGTATAGAATAGTATAAAATAATGTTTTTTTTAAATTAACTTAAATTTTTTCGATCTTTTATGCATAGCAAGTAACACACACAAAATAATTTTCAGTGCTGACATGAAGAACCCAGGCTAAAGACAGGTAGGCTAGCTATATTTCCTCAGCAGCTAGTTTTCCTATATAGCTCATTCTAAAAAGACAACTGTCTTGCCCTGTGGCAGCTGGGATAAGATCCAGCCCCGCTGCGACCCTGAACTGGATAAGCGGAAGGAAATGGATTGATAGATGTAAAAAAACAGACTTTTCAAACTTGGTTTGTTTGAACAAAATTAGCAGATCTCTCAGTAATACACCATGGAAGTCGACAGGACATCTTCCAGCCAAAAAGACGTCAGACGCTTCTATGGGAGCTATCCACCCAGAGGCTTGAAGCTTAGATAGCCTACTGTTTAACAAATATCCTCCATAGTTTCCTCATCTTTCGTGGAGACTGGAATAATAAACAACAGCTCAAGTAACATTATACATTAAAATGCTGTGTGAATTTAAATTTCAAAAGGAGATTAGCCAAACAGCTATGAACAGAAATTCGCACACAAACTCCCTAAGTCATGAAATCATCGCTCTCATCAATCAGAGAACGTAGCCAAGTTGGCCAAGGGCTCGCTCAAAGGGAAAAGCTGGGTTTCTCTCTTAGATTAGTTATATTTGGTGCCATAACAGATAAATACACTTCAGTTAAATTCAATAGCGTAGATGTGAAATACATACACACACATACCTTTGTCACCATGCTCAGCAGTGTGGTGTCCTGTTTCGCACCTAACCTCCCTAGCAAACTCCTGAACTCTCAGAGCTGCCAAATGTATTTTTAGCTTTCAATATTTCCGCAGCAGCTAGCACTCATCATTGACACTCATCATTGGCTAATATCCCACGGGTTGGTTTTAGCTCATGCAGAGAAAGCGGAGTCCAATATTTTTAAAAAACCAAGTCAAACCCTGTAAATTCACTATAAAAATGCTCCTCAGAGGTGACGAAAGCTGAGATATTTTCACATTACAGAGAAATGCTGGCTGCATGATATCACGGCTTCCCACCTTTTTGGTCTCCTGTGCATTAACGTGGATGGTGTAGACGCCATTCTTATGGAAACCAGCCTGGTACAGGTCGGCACAGTCCCGAAACCTCTTCTCTTCTTCCATGACCTTTGTACTGTTAGGAACAACTGCAGATACACAAGAAATTCGTCATGTTTTTGTCTGCATAACCTCAATGAGTGAAAATTCTCTGGAAAACACTAGGTTACGTCATATTTGACTGAAGTTTACAATTAAAGCCATTTGTTTAACATATGTGGTGTTCAAAAGTTGAAAAATAAAATCTCAAAACCTCCAAAACTCGACAATTCTCTTACTTGCTTAATGAGGAAAACAAAGAAATTTGGAAATGACAGGACTGCTGGATGTGAAAAATGAACGACTTCCTGCCTGGTTGTGTGACAGGTTAAGGAAGTCTTATATGAGCTGTGGAGTGAGCTTGGACAGTTGTTTCCACATGCTTCCCATTTTTACACTGAGCTCACTCCAGCTCCATAAAAATGCACAAACGTGAGTTTACTTATCTTCTAATCTCACTCCATGCAGTAAAAAAATATTAACTAATCCTTCTTGAAGTCTCAAACAATTAAAGCACATTTTTTTTATCACTTGAACGCCACAAAATGTGCAACCTCTTGTATCTTAAAAGTAGAGTTTAATAAGAATCACAAATTGGCACCAAACCCATAGCTGATACAATCTGCAATATTTCAGATCTACATATTTCACAGGGGGAAGAAAAAAGATAATAAAATTCTCACTGCGAGCGTAACCACCAGATCAACTTTTAGAGCAACCAATTCATTTGCAGCACAGAGGTGATCATTGCTGGATATTTTCACACTCTGAGAGAAGGCTTTAGACTGTGACAGACCAGCTGCATCCATTTCCATCTGCTGATAATTATGGCAGCGTTATTTTGAAACCAAGCAAGGGGGTAAGGACAAAATACTACAAGCTATAAATTTCAAGTTCCTGTTATAACAAGTGGTTTTTATTTACTTTCCAAGCCATACTATATTGGTGGAAATACCTTCCGATTCTCTCGCCTCGCTGTCCCTGCCTTTCGCCTCTCATAGAAGGGGGTTGGTCTCAGTTTTCACACCACTGTTTTTTATTGTTGAAACGGTTGAGTCAAAGAAAATGTCAGGCAAAAGTGAAATGTGTCAGTGATCCTTTGATCCGCCCCACCCCCTCTCCTGGATGCAGAACTTCTCAGCAGAAGCAGGCTGCTTAGTTGGGCGTAGTATTGGAACATTTTGACAAGGTATTGAGTGTCGGCAACAAGAATCCCCCGCTGTGACAGGTTGACGGAGTGGACCCTTGCTCTGCAGACTCTAATACAACAAAGAACGGCCCTGTCGGGTGGTAATTGACCCCAAGCTGGCAGACAGCGGGACACATTTTAGAGGCCTGAAAGATCACTGTCAGAGGGGAGCTTTCTGGTATTCAATCTGTAACAGCGTGGACAATTATTTCACAATTGCCTTTGACATCTACCCTGGTGGAAGAAGACTGTCTGCTGAGGGGACCGGACCCTCCAGCTTCATAGCGGCTCCCTTGAACAGCTTGCTGCCCAGCTTTACAAATATTTTTTATGTCCCAATATTTATTTACCAAAAAATATTTTGTGGTTCAGCTGGGACTCGTATTCACCAGGGGGTTCATGTGAAAAGACCAGCAGGGCTTGGGTGTTTGCATAAATCAGGATCCTTGCCAAATGAGCCCAAATACTTGAACTAGGAAGGTTGAATAAAGGAGCTAAATGGACTACCACAGAAATCCCTGCTCCCATGCGACTATAATCAGTCCTCAGTGCCATTGAGAGTTAAAGTGATTGCAAGCGAATTTCTTTATTTTGCGTACTTGCAGATCAAGCATGAAACACACAAAAAACGATGCCAATTCCTTCCCACAACGCATTTACCGTAATGCAGTGATGATTAATAATTGCCCTTGTGATTTATTACAACATGATTTACTTTTGTCCTATTTTTGGATCTCAGAAATCGCATAGCAAAGTATTAAAATCCTATCCCTTCCCTTTGCCAGATACTTGTCAAGTTGATGAACACGATGCTATTTATATTCAAGGTCAACTAGACCCAAGCTGGGTCTCTAATGAACGAATGCAAGTAACAGAAATCTTAACAGACTTCAAAGAGAAATTGGAAGCAAGGTACTGTATAAAAATACTAGAGCATGTGTGCCCAGGACAGTGTAGAAAAATCATTTAAAATAAATCATTAAATATAAAAAAAAGAACTGACAATGTAACGGGGTAAAACGGTCTACAGAATGTCAAACAGGGAATTGAGGGTAATATATAAGGAGGGTCACTGGTATCGTGAAAATGTTTTGGGTTCTCTCACTTTTATATCAACTATATCTCTTGAAAAAGTACACATAACACGTACACGTGATTTGCTTTTGGATATTCCTTCCATAGAAGGTATACTACATGCAAACCATGTTTTAGCGATACTCAACTCTTTATACTCAACATTCCTATCAACATTTACATGATTTGCCAAATTTTCGCCACCAATAGCTAAATCATTCTTTTACTTTGATGTTTTTTATGTTTGGGCTTCAAACGCCATTTGGTTGATGCTTGTAAAAGGGTTAGAGGTTATTGTGTTCTAGTTAACGAGAGAAAAAAAGTCTGACTTCTAAACTAAAACCATTCTCCCTTCTCTAACCTGAACCAAGTGTTACCGCAACCTAAATCATTGGAGGAAAACGACACAAACCCAAGTCTCTGGTGCCAAACAAAGTTCATGGACTGGAAAGCGGCTTTGTTTTGAAATATTTACCGTACCAAATACTTTTCTTTTCGTGACACAATTCTTTATGCAAGGCCTCTAGTGGGGACATGTGCCGTCTATGTAATCTTTTTAGTTTTATTATGTAGAACAATTTAGAATGCTCGCTAATTGTAATTTGTAGCTTAAATGTATAAAATTGCAAACTTTAGCTTAATAAATATCAGAATAAAATATGCAGTTTTACCCTTATACGTACAACAACAGCGTGTTTGATCGCTACAAAGAAATTAAATATTTCGGTTGCACCCTTAGAAAATGCAGCAGAGTTATCCCTACTTTTGGATAGGTTATTCAGGTGGATGGAAATAACTGCACACACTTTACAACCAGCCAGTGAAGCATGAAAACAATCGCGTGCAGCAAATTTGGTCTGGAGCGTCTAACGAAGTGGTTTACCATGCTCTTTTTTTTAGGACATTACACAGAGAAAAGGCCATGTTTTTTAGGCATTGCATGGAACCTTAAAATAATTATATTCTGACTAAGCAGCTGTAAAAATGATGAATGTCATTCATTTAGTTGGATAATAGAACACTGTAAAACAAAATCACATTTAGCAGCCAGATTTTTTTTTTAGCACAGTGTTCCAAAGCTGAGGTCAGGTATTGTTCATAACAATGTGTGGCTCAGTGCTCTCTAATGAGGTTCGAGTAATGATTGCAACCTATATAAGAAATCCACTGCAGCATCTGGTCATTCTGAAAATATCTCCCTGGCCTCACTTTGCATAGCAACAGCTGAAACACACACTGGAAACTTCAATTTTAGGAAAAGCAAGCGATGGACAGCTGGTGGGAAAGAGTCTTTTTTTAAATTTAGGGCTTTTTGTAAGCATCTGTCAGTTTCCCCGCACTCAAAGATGATTTGAGGCCACGTTTTAAAGGAAGTGCTCAGGCTCCATTTCCAAACAAGAAGTTATTAACGCAAGCAGACGCCCCCCGATGGCATAAAATGCTAAATCTTCCCTCGAATGAAAACACTCATTTGTTTCTCAAACAAACTAAAGCCCCCCCCTGAACATAGAAAAACAAGCTCTGCTTCTTCTGTGCTTTAAATGCTGCTGAAAAGCAGGCGCGGTGCATCAGATGACCAGTGAGCTCTACCAACTCCTTCACCTTCTTCAGACAGGGCTTCCCCCAGGAGCTATTACAGTTTGACTTATCTGGGCTGGGGTGAGGAAAGGGCAGACCTCTGACCTGCATGCCCGCCCCAACCTTCAACACCCCCTTGGAAGAGGAAAGGACCAACCACAGAGCAGCAGTGGCCATGTTCCATTTCTATCCCCTCTTATTAGGGTAGCCACCAATCATGGGCTGGGGGATGGGCTGGGATACCCTGCTCACCTAACCAACTCTAAAAATGCCACACATGGCACTGAGTTATATGCTATAAAATAATGATTACCAGAGAATTTAATCAATGTTGTTAAATTACAACAACAACAGCAAAACAGATCTACAAGTCTCACATCAAGACACGCATCTTAATATAAGGAATGTGCAGATGATCCATATGGCCCAGGCAGCCCAAAAGGGTCCCAAAAGACCTCCGGTAATTAAATGTAATATATACAAATCCAGACTAAGCATAGAGGCAGTCCGTGACCTTTTTCTGCATGGAACATTAAAATTACAAAAGTCAGCAGCATGATAAATACAAAGCATGTGTTAATCATGTGCAGCAGCTATCCGCTCATGACTCCTTCATCCTTTCAAGCCCTTGTTGTTTCCTGTCTGATGGGAAACGTCGAGAAGCACTGTGGGGTCTCGAGGCGTCTCTGCAGGAAATCCACAAATGGAAATGAGGTTACAACCATCCCCCCTGACACGGACTTGCATGTCAAATCTCCTGTGACCAAAGGGATTTTGGGCAAATGTTAGGATCAAGTAGGTTTTAATGTTTAAATGCCTGAGAAGGGGGTAAATGAGTTCACTGCGTTTGACCGAACAAGAAAGGTTGCATTGCTGTCGGGTCAAACATTAGGCCAAAAGGGAAATCCCTAGTCTCATATTAACAGTGAGGGACCCAGAGGAATGAAATAAGCCAATTACTTCATGGACAGAGTCGTGTCTAACATCTCGCTGAAGCCGTGTACACGGACTTTATAAAATTAAAGCGTGAAAAGCGATTGTTGTGAAAAGTGCACCACGCTGGTTTACGAGAGCCACTAAATTGCTCTAATGGGAGCACATCGGGTTACAATAAGAAGCATGTTTCTTTCTTCATGCTGCTTTCAATGGTGCTCGGCATTATAGCTAGTGCATCCCTGTGTTACTCTGCATGGGGTAAGGTTTGTAGAACTGGTTTCATCATAATATCACATGGATTGTCAAATCAAAGCTATTGTAACAGAAAGATCTGACCAGAGGAACTAAGTAATCCAAAACAGCTTGCTGCCTCACGGGTCAAACTTAACATAGCCAATCCACAAACTTTGCTTTTCACATTGTGGTTTGGCAAAGGTCAGTAAGCATCTTCTTGCGTTGGGGTCATCGGTGATGGGGGTAGAAAACATTTAGAGCAGTGCATGTCCGACCAATGGATGATTGACAAGTCTTAAAGAAACATAAATATAAACTTTTCTTCCCCATTATAGTCCAAGCCGGTGAATTCTGGACAGTCTTGATTTTTGCTTTAGGGTGAAACAAGAGTAAGAATTTAAAGTTAAGCAAGTGTCTATTTGAGGCTGTATTTACACACAGCAGTGGGTTGCCAGTCACAGGATCTCCCTGTACAACTCCTCCATCCTAGTCACTGTACACAGTGCAATACTTACACCCTTTTGCACATTCTCTACTGTGAAAACAAATAACAAAGTTTACAGTTTAGGGTAAAATGTCAATCATATATATTTAATCTCTGTAATATTCTGCATATTTATAGTTGAGCTGTTTGTATATATGTTAGAGCTATTTCTTACATTTTGTAACTTTATAATATATTGTATTATTTGATTTAATTCAGTTTGTTACTGTCCTTATTGTCTTATAATAATAATAATAATAATAATAATACATTTTATTTATAGGCACCTTTAAGACCCTCAAGGTCACCTTACAATACCACAGAACAGAAGCAACAATAAAATATAATAAAACAAAGCAAAATAAAATTTAAACATAAGGTAAATAAAAAAAAAACAAGCATGAAGATATAAAATCAAGTATAAAAGCGGAGCACTGTAAAAATGGACTAAGACAGATCAGGTGTATGCAATTCTGAATAGATGGGTTTTGAGATGTGATTTAAAAGTGGTGAGACTACTAAAGGCTCTGAGTGTCATGGTAGTCAGAGCTGAAGAAGAGCGAAGTGAGTATGTATGGAGAAGATCAGATGAATATGGAGGAGCGAGGTTATGAAGTGCTTTAAAAGTAAGAAGCAGGATCTTGAAATTGACATGGAGGTGAACTGGAAGCCAATGGAGCTGTTTAAGAACGTTATATGTTCAGTGGATCTAATTCTGGATACAATATGAGCAGCTGTACTTTGAACTAACTGCAATTTATGGAGAGATTTATGAGGTAGACCATAAAGAAGAGAATTACAGTAATCTAAACGAGATGTGACAACAGCATTGACAAGTATGGTAGTTCTGTTTGGAGTGAGTGAAGTCGAAGGCGGTTAATATTAAGGAGAATAGGAAGACCGAGTGATATTATTTATATGTGCTGTGAAGGAAAAAGTGCTATCGAGGATGACACCAAGACTCTTGACCTGAGGGGAGGGTGTGACAACAGAATTATCAATGGATAATGAAACACTTCTTGTTGGGACTTTAGTCAGTTTTGATTTGGTGCCTGTTAAAATGAATTCTGTTTTATTGCTATTAGGTTTAAGAAGTTGGAGCAACTGTAACCACATAATTTGCTTAGGGATGAATAAAAAGTATTTCTCAAAGGTTTTTGCTCTCAGAATTCTTGACTTGTCTTCATCTACTTCTTTGGCACCACAGACCTCTCCTGTGTTGTCTGTTGTATCTTATATATATAGCACCATGGTTATGGAGGAACGCTGTCTCGCTTCATTGTGTACGGTACCATTGCACATGCTTGAAATGACAATAAACCCGCTTGACTTCACTAGACATCAAAGGATATGCTTTTCCAAGATGGCTACAGTGTAAAACAATATTTATGCTTTGAAACATTCCAAACTTTTACACATTTATGACTCCAGTTTGCTTACCTCCATCTTTAGAGCAGAGGTTGAGCAGGTTGTGGACAGTGTCCATCATCTCCTGCTGCTGTCTCTGCAGTGCCGTGCTGTTTCCTGTGGTCCGGCTCAGCTGGGCTTCCAGCTCTCTGATAACGCCGCTCTGCCTTCCCACGAGGTTTTGGAGACTTCCCTTTTCCTGCTTCAGTGTCTCTAACTCCTCACGGTGTCTCATCTCCATCTCTAACATCTTCTCCTCTAGGAAGCTGAGGGGAAAAGCAAAACGAAAGAGTTTATTATGGAACATGGTGAAGTTGTTAATTATTATTTCCTTCCAGGTCATCCAACGTCTCTGGAATTGCATTTGTTTTCACAGGATTTAAACTGATCCACAGTTGTTTGGCAGTTTATGCTTTAATCCTGCCTCTGATTTACTAGTTATGCAATACATATCAGTTTCATTTATTTGCAATTATGAGCAGGGATCAGGTGATTAAAACATATTTATTTAAATTTCTTCATATTTGACTTTTGGTTCCCACTGCGCCGCCTATGACAGACACCCAAAGTAATTATAATCAACATGTGGCAATACTCCCCTCACTATCTCCCATGAGGTGATTAGAGAACTCCAATTCAGGAACTTTCCCTGACTAAAATACAAACAATGATGTCTGAAGGGTTAGTTGCCATGTTTTCCTCACACAGTATAAACATGTGCTTCATTGTTCACTTTGCAGGCCCATTTGAGGTAAGTGAATACGCTATTACGGAATCTGAGCTTTACAATCTAATACCTCAAAGATGATAGAAGTTGACATCAAATTCATAATCATATCCTCCCTGCAGTTATAAGATCGGTAAAGGAAATACATATGAGATTGAATAATGTCATAATTGCTTAAGCTTAGGAAAATTGCTCTCGGAAATCTATGTCCATAAGCTTCAAGCATAACTGAAGTCTGATTCACCAGAAACTATGCTTTCAAATGGCGATCTTTTTTTTTTTTTAAGTGATTGTCTCAGTCTCTGCAGATATCGCAGTGAGACCTATGGACTGAAAAACTACATCATGTAACACAATCCCGCAGGACTAATCACTGTAAAGAACATGGTTTAGAGTTATGAAAACATATCCCACAGCAATATTTTAATTGCTTGATTTTGCAACAAATACAAAGTGGTCCAAAACGGAAAGCGAGGCTTCGTGGGGTTTAGTTGGATCTACTGAGCACGAAGAGAGTATGAGCTTCTTATCATTGCTGCTGTTTACATAACTAAATATTATTTTGGAAAATCTGCTAACAATGTCAGAGAGCGCTGGTAGTAAGCTTTTGATTTTGTTTATGCAATCATGCAGCAAACAGCAGCAGCGAGTGAAAAATGTTTAGTAAATTTGCTGGCCTTTCGCCCATCGATACATCATCTTTATTACCTCCGGTTTATCTTCGGTTGCCAGTCTGTATTGTGTATTGTGTGTTTACCTGTTCTTGTCATGCAGCTTGCTGATCTCATTGGTCTGGACCATTAATTGCTTCTCCAACTTGTTGGTTGAAAGAGAATTTTCCAGCAGCTGGATCTCAAGCCTTGATGTTTGATTCAGAACCTGCCACGGCAAAAAAATACGGAATACAAAAAATCAATATTATACTTTGTTAGTCCCAGTAATCATAAATCAGCAACAATGTAACAAAATGTAAGATAAACCAAAAGCACTTGAGAAAAAAAACAAAGCACTGTACATTCAAGCCACACATAAATCCCCAGCTTTGTTTTCATTTTGTCAAGCCTACACCTAGAACATGGGAATATGTAGAACATATTTATCTCTACTATGTTTATACTTAAAAAAAAAATTGTGAGCAGTTATCGTTTTAGTGCTTTTGTAACCAATGACGTACACAATCTATTGCAATTTGCAGATTATTGCCCATAAAACAATAAAAATGAGCACAGCTTGGGTGAAAACCCATTAGGTGATTCAGTACGTTGAATAAATGAGCTAAAAATGACCCGTGCACTTACTTTTCATCACCTTTTACTCAAAGGTCAACTTTACTCAATTTTCAGTACCCAAAGTACTGAAAGTAATCGATAGGCATTCATACACCATCGTTATTGTCTTTGGCCAGTTTGCTTTTTCTTTTTAAGAAAAAATGTGTAAAATAGTTAGTGAAGCACAGGATATACCTACACAGTGTTATTATAACAATTCACTCAAATATGTAGGCATCTGAAAACATTCGAAAGCATTTTTTAAGCGTTACCTGAGTCTCAACATCAGTGAGTTTGCGTGTTTGTTCAGCAGTCTGAGAGAGGAGGTTGGTTCCCATTTCCAACATGGCTGCAGTGTGGTTGTGGACAGCACTCTGCTGCAGCTGAGCCATCTCTGTTTTCATACTCTCTTTGATGTAGTTCTCAATCTACAGAAAAAAAACAAGGAGGAAGAAGCAACAGATTTACACCCAAAAAAGAAGACAGTGGCATACTGACACTGGTGATTACTGACGGACATCCAGAATATACCATCCACTGTGTATGTGAAGATACTGGCCCATTAATATATAAATGAAAAAAAAAATAATAATCCCAACATCTTCACCATTCAGGTTTCTTAAGTTTATCTAGAAAAATACACACATACTTTTTATTTCATATTACTTGAAAGGAACTCGATTGAAGAATGACCTTAGTTCATACAGGTGCACAAACATGCTGGTGGTTAGCTGATGCCTGAACAGATGAATAGATATTAGCCGAAGCTTGTCTGGATAGAAGTTTTTCCTCCTTATCTCCAAACTAGTCTGTGCTCCATAGCCAAACAAATGACAATACGGCGGTAAAGGTTTAGGTTCTCCTATAGATTAATTACATAGATCACCTGGATTAAGAATAAACTCTGAATTCTGTTATAATTAGGACATTTCATGTTTTTCTTTTGGTTTTTTAAACAGTGAAGAATATAAAGGTATGGATACAGGGTATGGGAATAATAGCAGGTAGCCAGAAATCCACCAAGAAACTTGTGTCCAACTGCGGCCACGCACAACTGGCTAAAATCTACGCACTTGGCTAAAAATCTGTCAGATACAAACAAGGAGAAATTATGCTACATGCTACAATGCATATACTTCACATACAGTTTATATTGGTGGGCATAACATTTTCAGAAGTGACAGAAATATCTTTTTTATCTGTTTGTATAATTCAATAGAAAACATTTATCCTGCAACTATTTCCAGTAAATGATTTGTATGCAGATAAAAAAAATAGACTTTTTTGCTTTCATAGCAAATAAATGAACTGCAATATTTTAATCAATCCAAGACTGATGGATAATAAAAGAGAACCGAGGCGGATCCCTGTTGCTCTTCAGCAGACATTGCCAGTTCTCAGCTATTGGTGTGGCTCTGCCAAGTTGAATTAAGCGTACAATGCAATATCCTCTGTTGGCGACAATATAGAAGTAAAATTAAACATTTTTGCAGGCTGGATTTCAGACATAATATGGCTTCATCTAGCTGTGAACTACACAAGACTGATATAAGTGTCACTTTTCATATAACCTCCAATGGTCTGGCGTCAAGACATAGAAAGAAAACAAGGAGTCTGGAATTTGCAAAGTTCTAATAATGATGGATTATTCTGGCTGATAATGAACCACAGACTATGACTGAGAAAAGGTGATCGGTAAATCTGGAACTCTATGGTTCGTGTGATGATTTCATACAATCATAGACCCCGAGTCTCAGGGCAGTGAGAGGTTTGGCACAGCTTAAGTCATCTCGGAAAAACAAAACGGTATTGAAGAGACAAATGACAGAAACCTAAGAACAGCTATCACTTCACGGTTTGTCTCAGTGTGGCTGAATCATGGCTGGACCTTGCGAGGGTCATAAGTGGAAAGTACCAAGGAGAAAAGAGATTATACAAACACGCCCATTCATGTAAAATCAGCACTTTGGAAGCTGTAAAGTAGGTCTATGTGGGTGTTGGGTTATTTAGATGGTTTCTAACCTCGACTCCAGTTAAATGCAGTGTTTTTTCTTTTACTGACTACCAGCAGAAACTATTGTCGGCAGTAAAAGCAAATAGTTCTTTCCACTGCCGAGCTGAATTTGTGTCACTCAGCAGCAAGATTGGGATAGTGAAAAATGGGTGTATAACGAAAATGCAAAGGTTTTATTCTGCTAAGATAGAAAAAAAACAGGGAATTAAAAAAAATGAATATTCAGCACAAATAATTTGGTTTAAGCCTTCACTCAGTGCTTATTGCTGTTTTAAATGTTCATTCAGTAGTAATGAGTAGTCACAGAGGCCTAGAAAGTGATTCCATGCAACTACCGTTTACTAGGGAAAAATATGTATTCCCTGATGAGTTGGTAAGTAGTTGCTCGAAGTTGCTGGCCTTCACTGGATGAAATCAATCACGAAGAAGGTGCTTAGCATTTACTCTCCAAATGACAGTGAAATTTGAAAAAGTGTAAGTAAAACTGGTGACCGTTTGCCTTCAAAGTCAAAGCTGTGCCTTACCACTGTAACCAACACATTCCAAAAGGTCCAACTTTTACTTTGAAGGTAACGGTCACTTTTTTCAGTTTGTTTGCACTTCTCTCACTACTGCTTGACGAGTACTTTGTGAGTATTTGCAGACAAGTTGGCGTCTTCCAAGCAAACTACTGGCGAACATGGAAACCAGCCAGCAACCCAGCAAGCCAGGACGTTTTTTTGGTGCAGCATCCTATACCTTTTTATCAACTTCCTCCATCAACCACTCAGCATCTTCCTGCACTTCTACCTAGTAGCTGGTGATTGGCAGAGGGGTCACTGATTGGTCTCTCAGCCTGTGTGAATGAGGCTTAGCAACTGGTTTCAAAGGAACTGCCACCAACCATTTAGCTGATACTCATTTTACCCTCACAACCAGTGGTTGCAAGATGGTCATCAACTGGTCTCTGTGCCTTTATGAGTGGGGCCTAAGATCTGATATACAGAGCGATCTAAAGAAACCATATTAACATTAAAGTGATTATATTAGCAGGGGCTTTTAAAGTTTTATATACTTTCAAGTGAAAAATATTACTTAGAGCTATGTACCCCTTATAACAGTAACATAGGCAGACTATAGACAAACTTGTTAGCCACATTAAGGTACAGGTCATCTCAGGTCAAAAAGGTTAGTAGAACATATTTGTCTCTCACCAAAACTAATTAGTCCACTTTCATAACTATGACCTTAAGTAACTTCTAATTTCTAATAGTTTAATACTATTAGAGCCTTCTTAATTTCTTCTAGAAATGGCTAAATCTATCATCTCTTTTCAGATAATCATTGTTTGCTAAGTGAGAGTCTCATAAACACAAGTTTATGTTTCCCTAAGTGCTACTTTACAGAAGTATTAAGGTTTTATGGTGGTGTGTTTGGCACAAGCTGACTTCATGTGGCCTGCCTGTGACTTTACTAATTATGCTCCGCTCCATGACATTCATCCTTCAGTGCCTTAAGTGCACTCTGTACCCTTTGCATGCACAGACTGGTCAGAGTAAACAGTTTATGAGGCACAACTGGATGTTAATCACCAAACAGGCTGTTTTGAGCCCTTTAGAATGTAAATGACAGGATAGAGACTTTAAAAGCAACTGTTGCTGATAGAAACGTTCTGAGCAAGCACATTTTCATACCAAGCATAACACGCAAAAAGGTTGGAATGGCATCATGTCAGACATCCAACATACGGATCCTGCAAATAATTATGGCAGATCTACTGAAATACCAATGCTTGAGAGCCAGGCACAGGATAATCCCTTTAAATGATACTCTCTGTTATGATTACTATTTAAAATAACTTCTGATCTTCTTCTAAACAATTGCAGTAGCAGTGCAAAGAGACACTGTGAAAGTAAGAAACTGCAGGCCTGGACTTTTTAAAATACTTTCCAGTGGAGCTTTGTCACATCTCTACTTATCTCCAGCTCTTTGTGCATGCAGGGAGGTGATGGTAATGGTGTTACTGGGGCAGCCTGGCTTCTGGGATACATCCCTTTCACTCATGCCTGGATGCATTGCAGGCCACTTTAACAGAGAGGATGGGAGTTATTACTTACCATGATCTACCCCCCGTATCAGCCCTTCCCAATGTATCACAGGCCTATTTGCTGGCTTAGACCCAAAGCCAGCAAATAGGCTCCACTTATGCATTCTTATCGTTCACTGACAGCGGAAGGTGAATTTGACACCACTCTTTAAAATCCGGGTCTATAATTCACTCTAGTAGGGCTTTAGAAGGTGCTACCCTGACTTACTGCAGGCCACTTTCTGCAGCTGTATAAAATAGGAGAAACTTCTGCCGTATCTTAAAAACTGTCTAACTCGGTCACTCGATTGTTTGTTTTAAAAGCCACCTTTAAATGGTTTTAGGACCGCTGTCTTAAAGTCTGTCAAGATTAGATGAGTAACAACTCAGACTGAACTTGTAGCAGATCTCTGTGACCTTTGCTCCAGTGGCCAGCATCCAGAGATTTACTCAATTGCTGCCACATTTTTTGTCCTCTAACAGGATGTCATGTGAGAAAGACTGACATAAAATAAATAAGAAACAAACATAGGCCCGGCATGTCAAAGTAGACAGTTTCATCAGGCAGTTTTAAAAGAGCTGTTTGCTACACCACACCTGTAAATTACTTAATAATATCCAGGCTTATATGCAGTGTTCTGTGACATAATTTTCTGCTGCAGCAAACTTTATTTTAACAAAGTTATCCTTTCCGTGGACTGCTGTAAACTTGCATGAAGAATCTACAACTACAACAAAAAACTACAACTGGAAACTCAACAACACTGTAGTTTGATCCTATTTAGTTCACCTTGTAGATAAGCGCTCTAACAATATAATGAAAGTTAACAACTTCCAGAGTGCTCACTCATCTACTTCCTGACAGACATATCAGCTAGCTGCAACCACACAAACCCATCCATTGCATAAGATGAGTTGTCATGTTTACTGAACAAATGCTTGGGGTATATGGTAAATCTTATTAACTTTTTGAATCAAAGTTTTTTGCTTGCAGAGAGCTGGAAGTTTCTACGTGTTGCTTGTGTGGTTCGTACTTGCGTTGGTGTAGCTAGTCACTAACTGAGTCGTTAACTGTGTCACTCCCTCCGCTCTGGCTCACACAGACTATTTAGGTCTTGCAGTCACGTACCCGCTAACTATGTGATGTCAACTTGTCTGCCATTTTGAACGTGTTGCAACATTGGATCAAGTGAATAAGGCTTCAGTCAGACAGGATGAGAGAACGGCCCAATATCATATTGCAGCAACCAGTCAATTCAATGGGTATTCTGACCAGTTGGTGATTGCTGGAGGTTGTTGCAGTCATTCTGATATTCATTCCAGAAGCAACAGTCACACAGCCCTATAGATTGGTCAGTGACCCCGGTAGGAATTTTGGGTCTTGAGAGAAAATACTTCCCGTTAATATCCCAATGAAACCTCCTTGATATAGTCACTAGCAGGTTGCTACAGACACCGGTATTTCAAACTAAATATGCTGACTACGAATACTTGCTGACCACTAGTTGAACATTTGTGAAACTGTGCAAGAAATGGAGACCATTTGCCTTGAAAGTAAACACCGCGTCATTTGAATCATGCAAATTGCAGTGCTGACGCACAACTTTCACTTTACAGGCAAGCATTCACCACTTCGGGTTTGTGTTGCAATTTTTCATGTTTCACTTTTTCTCAGTGTACCGTTAGTTAGCACAGTTAGAGTGTTTGCAGACAAGGTATCATCTTACATGCAAACTACTGGCAACTAAGCAATCTGTTAACAACCAAAATAACCAAAAGGAGATTTTTTTGCACCACATCCTCTTTGTGACTGATTTCGCTCAATGACAGCCAGCAACCACCAGAAACCTCTCGATAATCCATCTGGGAATATGCATTTTTCCTTCAAGACTGGTGATTCTATCATGTTCAATATGGTAGACAGCTCTTGAGCACTGTGTGTGAACCTCTATAGTTGATGAATAAAGCACCTTTCAAGGCATATGTCTTACACAAAAAGCAGAAGACTGAGAACATTGATATTAACAGCAGAACCTCTAGAGGATTGCTGCATTGGTTGGCACCTTGAGTGCATTCACTCAAGTACCTAAACGAAGCACAAGTAAGGCTGGGGAAACTTGCATTGAGTCGAGACTGAAGAAATCACTTGGATTAGGGATGAAATGCTTCTTCGACTGAAAATGCTCCATCCAGACTACAGAATCAACTTTCTGGAATTCCCTCACCTGAAATATTGAGCATCAATCAAGGCATTATATTTTCTACTCCACAGAGTATAAAGTAGAAAGCTTAAAAAGAGAGGCAGGGGGACTTCCCATTTCAAAAACTGTGGAAGTGCCCTTGGTGCAGAAGGATTTTATAGGTCAGTATAGACTTCCTGCAAGGAGGTAGTTCCCACAGAATGTATTATTTGTGAAAGTCATGCCACTACATTGGAGAAGGTCTGTAAGCAATACAAGAAAGCAAGTAAACATGCTGATGGTGGATAATTTAGAATAGGAATAGGAGTGCGCAATGAATTGGGTTGTCCAAACCCTCTCTCAGCTCTCTTGATCTGTGTGAATTTGGCCATCTGAAAAACAACCAAGTGCCTGCCAGCACCTGCTTGATCCAACACTGCCTTTTCTTCCCCCTTTATATCTTTCTTGCTTGTTTTCTTCCCGTTTGTCAACCTGTCAAGACAGTATTGATGCTAATCTTGTTGTGGTTTTGTATTTCCAAGGACATAATGAAACATGTGTACACAACTTTAAGTAAACCAAGCTCTTTATAAATGATTAGGTCAATTATAGTGCGTAGTTTGAAGTACCCAAAATTGCTTGGCAGGTTCAGACGCACACCATTTTTCAACCTTCAAAGGTTTACTGTCATGATGGTTTGTCAACAGGGCAGCCAATAAAAGAAAGTGAGATTTTCTGGCTGGTATATTCAAGGCTGGGTGATATTTCTTAGGAAAAACAAATCAGAACTTCTAACCAGAGTGCAAAAGTTTTAAGCCAAATTGAAGTTCATATTTTCCACATTTTGTCAGATATTCTTAAACTATACGACTTTGCATATCATTACTCAGTGTTAACCATTCAAATAAATCACAAACACAGAAGGGGGAATATACATAATACCTTTTGATGTGGGGATTTTTTTTCCCAAACAACTGATGAGATCTCTGTGTAGATAATTTAAATGCTTCAATTGAAATGAGGCTTGATTTTCAACAAGGTCTGGGTAAAATTCTGATGCTCTTAATCACGATTTCGAAACACAAACCCGAGTCAAATTTTGTCACGGTCCTGGGTCTCCTGACCCAGCGTTTTTAGTTCTTTGTGATTTTTGTATTATTGTACTTGTGTGTGATTTATTCTATGGCTTCTAGTTTTGATCCCTTGCCCTTCATGTCTCTCTGTGTCCCCTCTGTTCTGTGTAATTGTGTGTCTTTGCATGTTTGAGTTTCTTGTTTTCTGTCACTCTGCATTGTGCATTATGTTCTCATGGTTGGTTTTTTGTTACTCTCTCTAGTCTAGTCTCTTGTGTTCCCAGCTGAGTATTTCCCTGTGTATTTTGGTTCTTAGTCCTCTGCCTTATGGTTTATGTCTCTGTATTTCTTAGTTGCTGTCTCCACTGTGTCAAGTTCGCGTCTCTGTGTGATACTTCCTGTTTTACTTTGATGGTCCGTGTCTCATGTGAATGCGTCCTGCTTTGCTTGTCTCGTCAGTCCTGATTTCTCCTAGCTGTGCCCTCCTTCTGTGTCTCATTCCCCTCGTTACTTCCCAGTGTATTTAAACCCTGTGTTTCTCTGAGTCAGTGTCGCGTCGTCCCTCATGCTGTGTGGATCTCCCTGTGTGTCTCTCTGTGAGTTTTCTAAGTTCCCAGTTTGGATTAGTTTGTATGTTTTTTTCCCTGCCAGCAAATAAAGCTGAGTTTTGAGTTCATTCCCTCAAGCCTGTGAGTCCTGCATTTTGGGTCCAACTCCTGCCTGCCGCACAGCGATTCATGACAAATTTAGATTTAATACTTCTTTTGATTATGTTAAATTTGCAAAAACATTAAAACCCAAGAAAGATGAAAACCTGCTTGTGTTGCTCTTGTTGCTTTTAGTCTGTTTTGTTTTTTTTTTGTTAGTTTCTTTGAGACATAAATTTTGTGTAATCTATGTTATGCTTTCTCTTACGTGAATGGTCAAACTTGGAAGGACCTTTTAAATCAAAGTCTGACAGTGTCTATAACACATTCAGTGATAAACTACTAGAATATACGACAAAGAAAGTCTTTTATTTGTCAGAATGACAGATTGAGATATAAAAGTTGCAATGTTGGCATTGTGTTATGAAAAGCACAGATGGACAAACACGGTCTTTTGACATAAAATAGAGAGACTGACATTTTAAAGCCTTGAACTTGAGTTTTGTAGCACTTGTGTGAGAACATCCAAGAGCAATGTTTGGTTTTCATTTACTGATTTTGATACGATTATACAGACACTGCTTGTTTTCATGAGGAAAATTTTATTCTGGAAATGAATTTTCAGAGTTGCTCTGCTCGGTGCTTCTTTAGGACTAAATTCCAGTGAAACTACACATAACTCAAATCACTGCAAAGTGTTAGACAAGAAACATAAAAATATCATAATATCTACAGGCTACAACTCCTATAAAACCGAGAGAACAAGCCCATCTCATAAAATCTACGGTAGGAACAAGCTTTTATTATTGTTATTATTATAAATTTAAAATTGTATCTTTAGGTCCTTACTTTAGGTTACTGGCAGTCTGTCGCAAAAACACATTTTATTCTCATTTCTTTAGCTGAATCTATGAACAATGCCAAGATAGCACTGCTTGACAGCAATATAATAGTATTTTTGCACCAACAAGGCAATTCCCAAAAAGCTATTAGCCAAAAACTTGGCGTATCTGAGCATGGTGTGTAGTGTGTCCTTAAAAAAGTTGAGGACACTTGACAAGTTCAGATCAGTTGATCCATTTATTGTTCGAAGCCTAATCAGAAATGGCATCAGTGGAAGGGTGGCAATCAAGAAGCCATTCTTAAGGAAGAAAATGCTGAGGTATGCCAAATTAAGTAAAAACTGAAATTACACAAAAACCAGTCCCCACTGAAAATCAATGGCAAGCAGTCTTGCAAAGATCAGGAGAGAGGTACAACAGTGAGTATCTACAGCCTTCTGTAGAATGGGTCTGAAATGGTTTAGAGCTGCATTTCAGCCAGTGGTGTGAGGATATTGTCAAAGAGAATGGAATTATGCACACAGACAAG
Source organism: Rhamphochromis sp. 'chilingali' (assembly GCF_963969265.1). Lineage (NCBI taxonomy): Eukaryota > Metazoa > Chordata > Actinopteri > Cichliformes > Cichlidae > Rhamphochromis > Rhamphochromis sp. 'chilingali'. The sequence goes on from NC_137944.1 coordinate 25,833,246, forward strand.
TATCAGCAGATTTTGATTCATGATGCAATACCATCTGGAAAGCATCTGATGCCAATTCAGTAAAAGCATCCCAGAGTAGAGAAAAAAGACAAGAAGAAAGACAAAAGAACACCATCAGTCATGTACTGACTTTCTCAGAGCCCAAACCTCACCATGATTGAAGCAGTATGGGATCACCTTGATAGACAACTGGGGAGCTACTCCTGCAGAGTACTTAAAGAAATTACATGCGTGAGACAGTTCTAACATGGGAATTCTTTTATGCCAAAGAGCCTTTATTTACTGCATGATGGACATGATTCAATAAATCACTGTACCTAAAGAAATGAGGGGTGGTTCAAGACAGCATTTAATGTATGATTCCTAAGTCAAGCAGATGTAACAGTCGCTATTAGAGACAAAGCATGGTTTCTTTCAATGACAAATGTAAACAAATACAGTGAAGGAAAGTGTGCATATGAAAGTATATTTTCATAAATACTCCAGTTACATTGGTGCTATCTAATGTCAAAATGGTCCAAAAATTACTCCAATTAATTTTGCTTATCTAGCCTTATGGGAGAGGAAGTTCTTGCAGTCATTCAAGACATGGGAATGCATAACGAAAAACAAATAAGCAAACAAAGCTGGACCTGCTACCATTCATCCAGATGTCTTAAACTGGGAGCACCAGCAGAGGGACAGTCCTGAGATATTGTGGCTCACTTAGTCATCCAACATGAGAAGCTTTCCTCAGGGACACATCTGGACAGGAATGCACCCTTTTTTAAAAGTCTTTTTTTGTGTGTCTATGCTGCTGGCCATGTCAGTCTGCCCCTTTACTTAAGCACACAGGGATCGCAAACCCACCATCCCATGGAGGAGTCTATTACGTCCAAATATTTGAGATAGCATTCCAGTATACCCTCAAAACATCCCAGCAGGAGATTCCTCTGCCAGACAGTTGTAGAAATATATGAAAGGGGGCATGTTTTGTTTTAATTTCAGCCATGACAGAAACCTTACTACATACAGCGTTGTATGTTAAACCTCCTAGTCAGGCAAAACCTCAGGGAAAAATGGTTCCAGTAGTTTGTGTGCCAGCCCCACTACCTACCAAGCTGGGCGTCTTTTTAAATCAAAACGAATGAGCCTTTAATGACAAGGGTTGTTTCCTTCAATGTCACGTTCGTGTTTATCTTTCATCCTAACATCCCATTAAGCATAGACTCCGGAGTTTATAAACTGTTCCTATAGTTAATCACCACAGTGTGAGCTGAGCACGGCCTCCTTCACTTTCTCTTTCTGCCTCCCTCCATCCCATATCTGCACATCTACACGTGCTTGCATTTCCGAGTCTTTCTTACAATCTTTGCTTCGCTTTGATTTTAATACCGAAGACACAGAGACACTATCGCACCAGGTCCAGATTATGTTACTGTTCAGTCATTTTGCACGCTTCCACTGTTGCTAACACGCACTGTCAGTGGCTGCACGAGGCACTTCTAAGTAAGTGAGGCCGAAGTAGACCAGCTAACATGCACACATGAAACAGCTTTGACCCGAAGTTTACCACATATGTTTAAAAGGACGTGGACGCTGCTCTTATCGACGATGTGCAGCTAATGAGCAGTTTGATCTTTGGCTTCGGTTGACATGTTGCATGTTTGTGCATCTTGATCATTAGCTGCTCACGTGTTTGATGTTTTTCATAGAAAAACTGCAGTACGAGTACATTTGTACACACATTGAAAGGTTCTTGACATAGCATGTCATTGGAATTACATCACATCTTTTTCTGTTGTGCAAGGTTGCTAAAGAAAACAGAAGTAGAGAAAAGGATCATTTAGAGAAGTGCACACTGTGTGCATTACCTGTCTAATTCCTGGGTTTCTGTGTTCAGTTTCTGTTTGTTTTTGAATTTCATAGGCAGCGGCACTCAAGACATGTCTATAAACAAAAGCAAAAGCAAAGGATGGATCAAATGATTTCAACCAGTGCAACCAAACATAAATGGTCATGCTCAAACAACAAAACATCTTATCCATTTTTTGTGATTAGTTTGAGGGCTTAAAGGTTCCAGGTACTAAATGGACTGTAAAGCAATAACACTGTGGAAAAAAAAAAAGAGAAGAGGCTTTGTTTTCTTTTTGAAAGCTGCCATCTCTGAGGACGTGAATGAACTTTAAACCTTAACTGTTAAGCCAACATGATGAGTACCACAACGCTCAGAAAAACTGAAATATGAACATCTAATCTTGGAACCGAACTCCGTCTGGTGCTGTTGTAGGACTGAAAACCATGAGAAAGCCACGAATCTTAGTTGTATCATGGCAAACAATGATAATTACTCCATACAAGGTAGATTTTAGGAAAACAGTGACATCACCCATTCTTTTTTGCAATCTGTAACTGTTAAAAGTTATATCTTCATCCTTCCCTTAGACGAGACATCATAGACATCATGTATCACTGACGTGTATACATTTACATGGATAATGTGAGTGCTGTTTGACAGCATGTGTCAGCTTCTGTTCCAGTTTCTGCACCTTGTGATTGCACATGCCCAGAGAAGTAACATCTCATATGATCCTTCTCAGACTATTGGCTAAGCTCAAGGTCATCTCATCCAAACACAGGCGAAAAAACAGGCTTGTGCAGATAAAACAGTGTCGTGCACAAACCCGCATGCAGAAACGGACACGAACGTGACACACTCACGCGTGCAGATTTACTAACGTCCATGTCCAGGCCTCTGGAGGATTAACCTTTCCACCTCAGAATCACAGCAAACATGTCAACTTAAATAAACTTCTGGAACTATTTGTAACCATTTGTATTTTCGTTGTAAACTCAGACCAACAAGCACATCCATCTTTTCAATCAACAACAGATTTCTAAGTTAGTTCCTGTTAGGTCACCGTGCAGCAGCGCAATTTAGAGGTAGTCTGTCACTGCACCGTTGCTGCAGAGGGGAAGTACATGAAGAAAAATGTTACGCTACATTTTTTCCATCCCTAAATGTGTGCAAAGTGCTTTCTCTACCAGTAATCACAACACTGACTGCTAAAATCCACCTGTACTAATCATTACAGCCAACTGTTTGCCTAAACCAAAAACAGCTTGATGCTTCAGGCTGACACCAAATACAGCAGTGTTTTTACAAGGTTTTCCCCTGTAACACGCACTCGAATAACAATGTAGCAATAATAAACAGTCCTAAATGAAGGTCCAGATTTCTATAAAGGTCAGAATTTGGTGTAAACAACATGAAAGCATGGATTCATCCTGTATTATATCAGTGATACAGGCGTGCTGCTGGTTGTGTAATGTTGTGGGGGATACACTTTGAGGTTCTTAGTACCAGCTGAGCATCTTTTAAATGCCACAGCCTATCTGAGTACTGTCGCTGACCTTGTCCATCCCTTTATGACCACAGCGTTCTCATCTTCTGATGGCTCCATCCACCAGTATAAATCTCCATGTCACAAAAGCTGAAATGATCTCAAACTGCTTTCTGGAACATAACAATGAGTTCACAGCTCTCAAATAGCTTCCACGGCAACCAGATCTTTGGGTTGTTGTGGAAAATGAGATTTGCAGCAGCAGCCCACAAATCTGCAGACAAAAAAGGGTCCAACTCGCAAAGGTGTAACTGAAGAAGTGGCCAGTGAGTATATGTATCAACATGCTTGTATGGGTTTTGCATTGTGAGCACAGAGAAAAAAATATGTAGGACTAGATAAATTAAGTATAGACTGATTTTTACAACATTTATCATTTAAAGTGAATTTATGAATTATATAAAAGAGCTATTTCCATGTCAATTTGGGTGGGTTTTTTTGGTGGGAGTGTGATTAGCTATAGTTTGGTGTAATGCAACAAAGCAAGTTCTAATGAAAATCTAAATCAGTATCTGCTTATATGTAATGTTGAACTTTTTAGAGCCTTTACTAGAAAGAAAAAATCCAATACACAGCTTGCTTGCCTAAAAGATTATTCGTTAGAGCCTCTTGTTACCGTACTTGATTGAATACTTAGATTGTGTTTTAAAAACAAACGAATTATGCGTTTTAGGCGTGTGAATTGCATACTTGGTGCAATTCATCACCAAATTCTGTCATGCAGCAGGTGTTCCTTATCAGCTAATCGACAGCTCTGATAGCAGCGTGACCGAAAGTACAAACAGCTAAAACGACCAAAGAAAAGAAACATACTGAAACAGTCGACGGAGTCATTGATTTTATGAGGACTCTTGAGTTGCACTGTACGATGTTTTGAGGGTGTTATTGTTTAACAGCAGGGAACATAAGAAATGTCACAGGGTAACCCACTTTACTGACTTTCCTCTACATGTCTGCAGTGAGTGTGCCAGCTCCAGCTGTGGTATTCTGTGAAATATGAGAAGTCTGGCTCAGGTCCCCGCTAACGCAAACACAACTCTGTACAGGGTTACGAGTGTCTTTGCTTTCAAAGCAAATATTAAGATTTGTGGGTGCAAATGTGTCTGCATGTGCGTCTATATCTTTTCGTGCATGTGCGTATTGCCACTAGCAGGCTGAACGAAGTGTCACACCAATCACAGCACTTAAAGCGATAAACCGAGACCCGACTCACTTCATGTGCCCAAAGCGCCCAAAGAAAACAGAGGCAGGTTATAAACAGCCTGCCCTTCTGAATTGCTCCAGACTGAATTCCATCAAGATGTGTGGGTCTGAAGATGTAATTCAATACGTTGCACAATACTCACAGAGCAGCTCGCCTCCCTCACTCGCACCACAAGACAATAAACGATTAAATAAATACGTGAAGTAATGCTCAGATGTGACACAAAGGGCTTAAGAACAAGTGGCTCACATCCTACCACCATAAGAACGCAACAAAAACAATGGAGACAACCATTACTCATTTGAAGATCTATGTAGGCCACAGTGCGAGGGAATGAAGCTGTTTATGTTTTCTTTCCTACTATTCCGAGTCTGTCCCAATCTTCTTCTGTCTTCTTTTCACCGTTATGCGCTTCCTGTCAACAGTTTTCTACAACTTGGCCTCACTCTACGGCCTTTTCTCCTCATTTTGGAGCATCTGACCTTGATTCTTGTGTTTCTTTGCTTTAGAATCCGAGAAACACACAATCTGCAAGGCTAACTCCAAGCAGGGTGAAACGGCGCTGCCCTCTGGAACCTCTGGAAGGCTCCCCAGCGTTGACAAACAAAGACATCCACTCAGAATGCAACATCTGTCAGGGAGAGTCAAAGAGACACTGGAGGGAGAGCCGGCCTCAAAGGCAGCATCTAAGGCGGCTTCAGGAATTTTTCCTCCACTTCACAGAAATATCTACGGGATTGAAAATTATCATAAACGAAGATCAAACAACACAACTTAGAGTGAACTTCCAAATTGGATGAACACAAACTGAAGCATGTAGCGAGAGCATTCAAATTCACAGCGTATCCTTATTTTTCATTCTGCGGCACATTGCCAGAATCAGCAATACAAGAAATTGATATTTTATCAGTTATCTTTTCCTGGAAACAAACCAGTTGGGAAAAAAAAAGAGAACATCTGACAGATTACTGCAAATTCAAACCGAGTTAGACGTCTTGGGGTATTCTCTGCAAACAGCTCAAATATCAAATATCCAAACAGAGCTTTGTTTTTAATGCCATATCAGTTCCTTTGACCTTAATCAAACTTTGATTTACAGCGTACGACCTGCATGAACCGAAGTCTGGAGGAAAACAAATAGCAGATATGGGTGAGTAATATTATCTATCATCTGCTCTGTTTATCAAGAGTCATTATAAAACAAAAATACAAAAAAAGATAACAGGCAGCTCTGCGACTGAAGTAAGCTTAAACACACTCGTGATTTGCTGCAGGCTAAAATAACAGCACATTACATTACTAACCGTGCACTTACATCGACCATAATGTCTAATGTTCCACTCTATCTAAGTTGTTATTATCTCATATTTGGCTCATAATCACTCAACCTTAGCAGTGGCAAAGATGCAGACAAGAACCTTTTTGCTTTTGGCAACTCTTCTGACAACAACTTCCACTCTAGTACTAATGGCTTTCACTTGTCTGCCCAGAATAATATTATGTATGGTTGTTCTGTTGGGAGGCAAAAAAACAAAAAACCTCTTATTTCAACAATTTTATAAGAAAATATTTAAATACCACACTAGAATAAAACCTATACACATACACTTACCTTAAAGCTGATATAATCTGTATTGCTGTATAAACAATGGCTCTGTGATGGTCTGTCAACCTACCCCATATCTTGCCCCATGACAGCTGGGATAGGCTCCAGCACCTTTCACCCTAAGTTGAACGGGTGGATGAATGGATGACTTGGTGTTATTAACTCTAAATAATTTCCCAGAGCTTTTACAAATATTGAGATATAAATAAGTAAGGAAGTAAAGTTTATTTCTAAAGTGCTTTTTACAGATATATCTTCACAAAGCAATCCAAAAAATAAAATATAGGAATTAAGGAAAACAGCTAACTAAAAACAGGTACTATCCATAAGAATCTCAACAAAAGGCCTCCTTGACTAAAAGGCGTCCAGAGAGTCAGCTAAACAAAGTTGGAGTTGGAGGCTATTTCAAAGTCTCAGTGCTGGAATTGCTTCTGACTTCATTGTTTGGTTTGTTTCTCTTATGACTCTTCTGGTCCTGGCAAACTGCTGTTTAAGTAAAAAAAAAAAAAGCTCTAGTTAAACCGCTTTGTTCTTAATGTCAACTAAAAAGCAGACTTGCAAAGTTAGCAAAGGTGAACATAATGGAGCGTTTAGCAGCTGAAAAGTCAGATATGTCCCTCTGAAGTTGGTGGTGACCAGATTAGAGCTAAAAGGAATCTGAATACAACCTCTCATCAATCAGATGGCCTGGGGCTAGACTTCAGACTACCTCCAAATTTTTTTTAATGATGATTAAAAGTAATAATACGGTATAGCATATGTGCGTGACTTTTTTCACTGTGTCCAAGTGGCCAAATCACAAGAGTACCTACATTCGTAATACCTCTAACGACCAAATGAAGAAAAATTAGCACCATTAGAAGAGTGAGAGTGCACGGAAACATGAGCCTATAAGAGGAAACTCTCAATTTATTTTACAGATGCACGAATGGGTGCCAAGCTACAAGCTATAGCTACAGTGTTTTCAGTGGGGATGTCATAAATCCTGCAAGCATTTAGCCAAATGTATAACCTTGTAATTAAAGCAAAATAAATCCTCAATAAAGTACCCACCTGAGAGTAATTCACTAAAATGAATGATGGAAAAAGAAACCAAATGGTAACTTTGTATCGCTGCACTAAAGGAAACTAGACAAATTCAAAATGGACTGTCACATTACCTAGAAATGTACTGCTTCATTCATGTGACTTTAAAGAGACATAGGTGTACAATACCTGCCTGGCCAGTATCAAAGCTGCCATCATGTTCGCAGCCACCGGTTAATTGAAATACGACCTCTGGAAAAAACGGGTGAGTCTGAAAACAAAGCGGTACGGCTTATTGAGCATGACAAAACCGCTAAATGCCCCCTTTCCCTGAAAATCAGAAACATTAACAGTGTTGAACCCCATTTTCATGTCCGTGTGGAAATACTGCGGCATTGTTGTAATGTTTTTCCCTGCTCCCACGACACGCAGAAGCAGAAAGTTCTCTTTCCTTTTCACTTACAGTCAAAGCACAAGTGCAACCAAGAAAACCCTTCTGGAAGCTGTTATTGGAGCGCCCTTCTGTAATTTCTATGGTTTCCTTTTTGCAAGTTTAGAGGTCCAGAAGGACAAGACTTTTTATTCCTTGGAGCATTTGCCCGTCTTTATGTATCATCCGATTGTTAGCTTTGGACAACATTACGAGTGAAAAATAAACTCTTATAGAGGAAGTCACTACTAAAATAGATAGGTTTCCCCTTGGATCCCCAGGCACACTGTGTGGCCTTCTGACAGCATTAAGTAGAGAAACATATTCACTCTTTCTCAAATGAACTCCCAATATGGAAGGGAAACAAGCTGCTGCCCACATGTTGGTATATCCTCTAAAGCACTGTTTATGCAACGCAGTCAAGTTCGTCAAGAGGCAGAAAGATGGGAATTTCACAGGGATAAGACACCCAGGATGGTCATTTCCCCTCCATGTTCAACAGCTTAGTTTGGCAAAGGCTTCTCCAGAAACTTTCTGCAGTTTCCACAAGAGGGGGAAATGAGAAGATCTTATTACACTTCAGTGCACCAAAGAACACCATCTGTTGTTAAAGTGCACTAAAAAACACCAGTTTCATCTTTTAACATGTCAATAAAGCTGAGTTTTGGTATTGATCTAAGTATGTCGCAACACTAAATATTGGAAATTGTCGAACATCAAAATCTTATTAGCTCAGTCAATATTTTTGGTCATTTCAGTTTGTATATCAGTTATGAAAACTTGCCTGTATCCACACTCTATCGAACAACCCAAAAAAAAAGGGGGGGGGGACTCCAAACACAATTTAAAAGTAGATGCTGATAAAATGTAGCTTTTAAAAATGTTTCCACCACCAACAAAACTCATTTTATGCAATGAGTGCATATTTAAATCTGGCTCCTGGTTACATTTGCAATCTTCTGGCTTCTTTATTCCATGACGGCTGCTAACATTTAGTCGAGGTGAAATTGTCCTGTTGTTCCGATAGCATTAAGATTTTGGGACAGCCTGCTTGAAGAAAACATTTTAATAGGAGGTTTTTAGAACATTATGGCCTGTATATGTACATAAACGGTAGGAGACCTTATGGCGAGATGACACTGGGAATCCTTTTTGTGCCCTAAATTGCACAAAGTTATAAGCACGAGATATTTTAAATCCCAAGAAGATCAACTCATACTTAGGTATTTCAAAAATAAGGTTTGCTGCATTGACCAGACAGTTTATGTTATAAAAGCTTCAGAAATGGAAACGTTAGCTTGCTGCTGTTTGATGCTAAATGATTATGTTTGATGTTTGTGAGACACTGTGGTTGAGATTTATATATATTCAAAGTTTCATTGTGGAATTTTACAGGCATACACTGGATTTGGATTGAAAATGGACGATTTTTTTATGCACTTTGACGTGACATATGGTGACATATGTTTGAAATAAATAAATAAATAAATAATAATAAATAAAGCTGACTTGCCAGCATAAGATAACAAAATCTCTTCTAAGCTGTAACCGTATTGCATTCTAGCAAGGAACTAACTAATAGCAAAAACACCTGTTTATGAGATATGGAGAAAATTCGAAAAAAAACTCGTACTTTACCTTCCTGCTGCATATTGAGTATGTATTTTAGCATTTTGTTAGCTTCAGTATTCTGTATCACTCTGTGTTGTACTAAGATTGGCTGGTTTGTAACAGATAGGTGAGTTGCTGCAGCAGGTGCATTGTGGGAATTGAATCCTGTGAAATGTCTGATGTACTGTCCCAGTTTTACAGCCTGTCTGATAAAGGATTTTGATCTATACTTGTTTGGTTCTTCCTTGTTGGCAAACACCTGTTGCCAACAAGTTGCAGAGCGCCCTCAGGTGGACAGACTATGCAACATCAACACTTGTAACATCACTGAAGGGTGTTTCTTCTCTATTTTTTTTTTTTCATTTTCAGCTATTGCCCAATATAAACCCCATTAAAGTACAAATCAGTGAATAATTAATATCACTGTGGACAATATATTTGGTAAGAACAGAAAATAAAAGTATTATAGATAAGTGTCAAAAATAAAAACACATTTGCATACCAAACACAGTCACCTACCTGTTGTCTTTTATTTTCTCTCCATTTCTTGTTTTTTGTGGGGGTTTTCTGCCCGTGTGTTCCTTTTATAATTCTGTGAAATTCTGGTAAGAAAGCTTATCCATGGCTCTTCACCTTGCAGACAGGAAAAAGAAGTAATCCTTGAGCAAACACGAGCCACCTTTGACTGGTTAGGAATGTTATCCGGGTCCATATACTTTACCCTGGGTTGACAAAGGTAAGATCTCAGGCTTAAAACACTTCCCCAACAGCTGTTTGCTACATCACTCTTAACTGTCTACCCCCCACACTGGACTGAAAGCACAGGCACAGGGTTGCTATCTATAATAATCTTCTCTGTCCGTCTCTTTCATCAGGGCTGGTTGGAGCAACATCAGGGCGAGCTTTCTTTTAGACAAGCAGTAAAAAGACCGGCGTGATTAAGATAGATAGACCGACTGAGACGCTTAATCTTCTGTCCAATGAAAAATGTTAACTGCATCCTGATGTTCTCCCCCCCATGTAGTGCAATTAGCGTGAATTACCACTGTGTGTTTAAACTTCCCTTATGAAATGACCAAGAGCTAATTCCTCTTTATTTCTGATACTTGTTTTTTCTGCTTTTGTATTTAAATTTACAGTATTTAGAAGATACATCAGAAAATTCATGATAAGATTGTCTTTGGTCCTGCACGATAAACTCCTAGGTGTCAGGAGAGAAGCACAATGGCAGTAGTGGTGCTCTCTTCCTTACATCTGAGGAGAAAGTTATTCTAGAGGTCCCATTAGTCAAACCTTCAGTGCACGAATGCTGCCGTTGTGTTTTCACAGGGTCCCTTGTACTGTCATAGACGGATGAGGTTCACTGAGCAAAGATAGAGCTGGTATTATTATAAACCATGGCCTTTCTCTGCACTTAAGACACAGACAGAAACACATACACAAGTTTTCAGACGTTTGACTACTAAAAGTCTTTTCTCATTTTTCCTCCCTTTAATGGTGACTCTACATAAACAACTGTGACACACAGAATGCTAAATGTAGATAAAGTCAGTAGTAGCGACAAAATCCTCTTGTGCTATACCCAAGTTGGTTTGAGACGCATTTCTAAGTTCTGTAGTTTCGTAAGATATTCTGAATTTGCTGGAGGGTGGAGTAGCCCCCAACACTACCTCCCTTAATTCCGAACTCAGTCAACATCTCGCTCTAGCAGACCGCTTCCACTACCTGGTTAATTGATGAGAAATGACTATTTCCTCCAACTCGTGGAGTGAAAATTACTTTCTCGGAGAAAACGAAAAGCAGACGCAGCGTAGCTCTGAGAGCTTTCGAAGGACATGTTCATTGCATACAAACAGATTAATCGGTGAAATTCAGCTTGATAAATTCCCCGTTACACTGTGATCCATGAAATCCATCAGTTGTTAGCTGTGCGCGTGTTTGACTTACAAACTGCGGAAAATAAAATAAGCCATCAGCTTTTAGGTGTTGATGGCAGACTGGACATGCTAATCTTATTTGGGAGCAACAACACTGTAGAAAGAGCAGGAGCACGAGATCCTGTGATGCCAAAACTGAAAGTTTGTTTGTTTGAATCGTGTATTCATTTCAGAGAGACGGTCTTGGGCTTTTCGGAGACACAAAGTCTCAAAGCCTGAAAAAGCAGAGTGCCTGCCAAGCAGTATCAGATATGGCTTCAGAATTCGCATCTTATTAACATATTTGAACAAAACACCTCACAGATCTTCAAATTCCCATTAAAAGGATTTAATTTAGGAGTTATTTAACCAATAAATTCTTCCAATAAAAATATTCACATAAAACTTCTTTTATATGAATCTGGATTTTCAGGCTAAACTCACACTTGAACAAAAATAAAGAGAGCATTCTCCTTCCATGTCTTTTCCTCCTCTTTGAGTCTCTTGGGGCTCCCTCTGACTTCCTGCCATTAAAGAGACAGCCCACTGGAGAGCAGAGGGTGACTGACATATAGCTACCTTTGCTGTATGAGCATCTATGGAATTTTGCGGTTAACACAGAGAAAAGTAGGAAGACGTCAGGAAAACAGAGATGTGTTAGACAGAGACGCAGTACACAGTTACGTAACCAAATACTCCAGTCTGTCCTCTTTTGTGTGTTATCAAAAACACATATTTTGTTAACTAATAAAAGTCTGTTTGTCAACTCAGAAGCAAAGAAGATTAATGCCACTATGAGACCAGGCTGCTTTCTCAACAACTGAAGGAGTTATGAGGTGTAAGTCAACCAGTTGACAGCCGTGCATTTTAACATTTTTGATGTTGTCAGTGTTTTGTGTGGTAATCTCTGGAATTTTATTTTGAAAGTGGCCACACAGCATCACCCTTTGGGGGGGGTATGGGTAAAAGAAAGCTGCACTTTTCCAAGGCACATAAACTCTCCTACAGACAAGCACTTTGACAAACTACGTGTCGACTACATGAAAACAGCAAACACTGCATGGTTTTAGTCTGACAGCCTCGTCCACAAACCAAAACAAGGTATCTAGTGAAGCTACAAACAGACGCTCTGGGGAGACCACACACCCAAGCAGACACAAATATCTCAACAAATAGCACACAGCAGCCACTTCAAAAGAAAAAACTCATGCAGATGCAATTCTAAGATTTTCAGCGTGGTTCTGATTAAAACAGGAAAATTCCACTGCGTTCTTATTTCAGCTTATCATTAAGCCAAGATCATGTTTAAATGAAAAGAGAGATCTAGCACCTGATGCTCCACATAAAGTTCCTCCTTACCTTCTGTAGCCACTGGGTGTAATTCTCCATAACGTTCTCCAGCTGCTGGATCTTCTGGCTGGGAAAGTCTGGCTCAGGTGGTGGAGCGTCCCTCTGGAGAGAGTTGGCGTTGTACTGCGAGCTACTGGCCTTCGCTTCCTTGCAGGAGCCTCCTCCAGCTCCCTCTCCCTCAGGTAGGATGAAGGTGTAGGTGCACTGGCCATGCTGGATCTTATGAAAACGTCTGTTATTGGAATTACTACTGCTGCTGCTGCTACTACTAGTAGTACTCCCTCCATTACTGCTACTGCTGCTGCCGTCCGTCCCTCTCCGCTGCTCACCTCCTCCGCAGCTCACAATCACCAGAAGCGCCGCCAGCGACAGCAGGTGACGACTGTAGTGGTACCACAGCATCATATCAGCCTGGAAGCGCTGTTGAGGGTGATTAAATTTCTTGTGTCTCTTGTTTCTCCTTCTATGCTTTACTAGATGTTCTCTTAAGTGCTGAATCAGAAAACGTTAGCCTGAAACATGTATCCTCCATCCTTAAGTTGGACCTCCAGCAGTCAGAGTTCATGCAGACTTTTTTGCCATGGACGGGACACACATGTATGTTTCCAAACCTCCTCTTAAGCTTTTGTCCTGGCAGGGAAAGTTGCACACATGTCTTGGAGTGTGACAGCTTGGCTATATTTCTTGGTGTTCCTCCAGTAAATCAGAGCCTGCCTGCGTTTATCAGAGTGTGCATTTAAAGTAGGTGCTGGGTATGCTGGGATAGTGTCGTCAGACCTCCCCTGGTCTCTCTGCCGTTCTTTCCTCCTCTGCTCGCAAACTTAACGACTGGGGGTAGAGAGTGAGAGAGGGAGAGGGAGGGAGGGAGACGCGCACTCTGAAGAGCAGTTCCAAGCTTCCAGCACACTCTGCGCCTGCCCCTCGCAGAGCCTGCAGAGGAATGTGACTCTGTGCATGGACGTATTTGTGTATGTGTGTGTGTGTGTGTGTGTGTGTGTGTGTGTGTGTGTGTGTGCGCCAGTGATCCTGGCAGAAAGAGACCTCAGCACAGAGGACATGCTTAGACTGTGGGGATCAGCTTTCAGACCGGTTTATGTGGTTGACCTGCTCCCTTGCCTGTGTAAAATAATAATAATAATAATTTGAACGCACGCATTTAATTTATCTCTTCTTTTCTCCCTGCTCAGCTAATAACAGGTGCTACGAACTTGTCACCTGTGCTCGGGGTAGCTTTATATGTTCTTCTGCTTATCTCTTGAAAGTACAAATCCATAGTCAGGACAAGCATTGTTTTATAAACTGCAGCACCTACATGGAAGTAGCCATAGGATCAAACTGCAAACCTATGTAGTGGCTAATGGACAGCAAACCATACGCCTGAGCTACATTTACCACAAGATATTAAGTATCTTTCATTCCATAGAATTTGTTGCAGTAAATTTAAAATACTATTAGAGAGCACTCGAACACCAAAAATGCCCACCATTCTATCATTTGGTAATGTTTGCTAAGTCTGTTTGACACTATATATACTGTAAGTAGTATATACATATATGTACATGCAAATATTTAATATGTACTATAGAGTAAAGTAAAAATTCAGCAAACAGTCACAAAGCATCTGTGGTCAACACGTTCTCGGTTGGCCAAAGCCTACTGTCATGGGCTAAGTTTTCTATTGGCAAACCTAAGTCAGCAACCTCCTTATGACTAATAAAAGCCATGTTTTTCCCAGTGATTTCATTGTATTGCATTGCATTTAACAACCAATTGCAAGCAGTTGCTGTGACCAACTGGTTGATCAGAGACTGGCTGTGCAACATCCTCAACCTCTGGGTGACCACTTTTGATTGCACAGGTCACCTCCTGGGTAACCTGTCTCCAAACAACTGCAGTCTGACTCAGACAGACTACAATCACTCAGAGAAAGTTTGCAAATACTCACTGTCTAGTTTATAAATGCAGACAGATTGCCAACGCACTGCAAGCAGTCTGAGTCAGTCTGCGCCAGTGAGCGCAATTTGTCTCCAATACTTCTTTATGCAGTAGAAGACCTGGCACATCTGGTTGAAAAATGGTTGTATGGAGCCTGATCTATGGAAGGTCTTGTCCACTGAATTTGTAGAGTAACAAATTATTAAACTGTAACTATTATGGCTTGTTTTAGACTTAAAATCATACCGCTTTTTAGGTGTCGTTTTGCTTGGTATCTTAACTACAAGAGTTTACATAATCACAAGTATATCACATGCCTTCCAGTGTCACGTTTTCATGAAAACAAAAGTGAAATCCAAGAATGAGCAGGGGATAGATGGAATGCCTTTTTATCATTAAGCCAGAACAAGGGGCAGAGTGAGGAAATACAGCGCTGAAAGACCCTGGGTTAAAGGTCAAGTCCTTGTTACGGCCAGCCTATTAAAATCTCTGATTCCGGGAGACACAGCTGTCTGATTTCTGGCTGAATTTCAACATTCCTCGTCAGTTCAAGACATTCAAATTTGTGTACATGCTTGAGTGTGTCTGTTTTTCTGTTTGTGTGTGTGATGTATGTGCAAATACTGTATCCAGCGTATGTTTATGTATATCCTTCTGCTTATGCATACTCACAGTACATGTCACAGAATTCTGCGTAATCCTGTGTGGGTTTGACATCTTGTGTATCCAGTGATATCAGAAGGCTGAAAAGTTGGGTCTTGTGTGTGGGAGCAGAGGGGTGGTGTGAATGAATGCATGAAGGAGACCCAAGATAACAAACCCTCTGAATAACCCAGACTGGCCAAGACACAAAGCATGTTTGCTCTTGGAATGCTTTTCTTAGGTTGACGTACTTTGCTGGTGTCCTAAAAGTGAGGCGCCTTTTCCTGTGTCCAAAGGAAACTAAGGAGGAGATAATTGTAAGAACTGGGGCTTGTAAATCTAAACAGCACATGACTTTGATGCACAGCTATACATGAAAATATCTAAACAAATTTAGGAATTATGACTTAGTATTCCTTTAAAGCTACAGTATAGATATTTTCACATGCATAATGTAGGAAGAACAATGTTATTTATTTTTTTATTTATTTTTTAGCCTTTAATAAAACAGACAAACACAGAAAACCAGAGGTATTAAAATAGAACATTAAATAAATGTGTTTTTTCTGTTTGAAGCTGCTACGGTTAGAGGGCATTTAGCTTTCTGTAGCCTTATATGGTCACTGCAAATCAGTTCAAAGTTGCTCTTAGTAATCACTTTTATCCTGTGAGGAAGCATCTTATTGAGATTAATGCGTGTGTCCACGTGCTTTTCGTTGAAGAAAGTCCATAAAACATTTTTGGAACACAAAACGCTTAATTTTCAGCCATCTCACATCCAGCAGTGGCTTGTTTTGCAAAGGAAAACACACAAGCTGTTTATATTTATGAGTTAGTAACTGAGTGCTATAGTCTCAGATCTGAAATCTTACTGGAATGTAAACTTATTGAGAAAACAAACAGTTTACAGAGCAACGAGAGAAAAATGATTCACTAACTCTTGGCATCCCATTCTGCCTGCTCCACATGTACATCCAATACATACCCAGTTTAGTAAAATACAAAAATCTACATGTATACATAGATATATGTATATGTATATGTGTGTGTGTGTGTGTGTGTGTATGTATATATATATATATATATATATATATATATATATATATATATATATATATATATATATATATATATAAATAAATGGAAGTAAGGTAACATATAGCTTGCTCAGGCTAGCTAGCTGGCAGGACGGTTAGCTAGGTTCAACAGATCCAGGAAGGGGCTTTTCTTTGTGGAGGTTGAATGCTCTTCCTGGGTTGTCTGAGTCAGGACAGATTAATTTGTGCTTCTAAAGTGAACGTAGTACAAAATGACAAAAACACAGAAAATTCAAAACGCTGGGTCAAATGACCCAGGACCATGACAGAATAGTTATCTGTCTCTATATGTTACCCTGTAAATGTAGTGCTGCAGGACATGTATACATGTTTCTATACTTGATTCTAACCTAATGCTAATGCCTAATGCTAAGTCTCTTTTACACTGCTGGAACTGTAACTATTAGAACACAGAATAAAAATACCTCTTCAGTCAAAAGAATTATTTTCACTTTGATCTGCCAACAAACTAAAGCAATTTTCCTTTATTAGGCAACAGGACAGAAATCTTTGATATTTAAATGCATACAGGAAAAAAAAAATCACAGCTCTAATCAGCAGCCCCACTTTAGAAATAAACAACAACATATGGATTTATAGATTTTTAATTCCCATTTGATCATCATATGATCATGTGTGATTGATGCCGAGGTCACTCATAGGGATCATTTTGTGGTCACATGACTTGTAAAATGCCACTTTTTACAGACACAAATCCCAGGTAAACAGAAAAAGCAACATGTTAACTATTAACTATATTTTCTGTATTGGATGGAGGTATGATACCAAAAAGAATTTGTGACACGTTTATTTTTATTTAACTTTTATTTGATATTAACCACTTGAGATAACAACTGTTAGATAAAGTTATTCTGCATCCAAGTCGATCACCAATGACAACTAACAATAAAGTTTGTGTTTATTTATTGGAAACTCATTATCAACTCAAAATTCATGGTAAAAAATATTTTTACTCAGTGGCATATTGGTCCACTATTAAGATGTGAGGGTCTTTGATCTTCTATGGTTGGCTAGAACCCCCCCCCCCCCCCCCCCCCCCCCCAATGTGGGGCATAAAGGGTGTTGTCACTGGATATAAAAGGCACAAGCGTTCCGTTTGACTCCAGTGACAAACCTAAGCAACTCATTCAGAAATGCTTGAATAGCTTCAGCTCGATTTGAATTTGATGAAATGGTTGTATAACCCAGCCTAACACTGATGGAACCATTTCTTTTGGTCCTGAGCTTAACAGTTTGTCATGGTGACGGTGACTGAAGGGGACACAAATACGCGCTTAAACACGAATGTCAAGGCAGTGGTGAACTAGTGCCAGCCTCCATGCTACTGACATATCAGTGGCAGGATCTGCTTGCAAGTGCAAATGTGGGTCATTTTCATATTATTCTCCTGTTCTGAGTTCAGTTCTGATGTGTGATATCCTGAGATCCTTTCTGAAAGATCCACGGTCTGGTCTGCTGGGGCCTCAAAGGAGCGTTAATCTCACACACAATAGCCTCGTTAGCATTTGACCATTGATGACATCACTTCATGCTAGATGGCTGAGAGGTGATAGTTAAAGAGTTATGCATTTGTGGGTGCTTTGAGTGGTTGTGGTTTTTGTGAAAGACTGAATGGATGTACTGAAGTGCATGTGCAGGGAGTAAAGAGTTACACCAGTGGCTCTGCAGGCACTTCATCTACTTTGCAGTAAGTCTATAGAGTAATAGGCTCGTGTTTTCAAGTCTGCTTACTTAAATCCTGTGGGATAATAATAATGGGGCTTAACGTCCAGTGGGGGTTTTTTTCCCGTAGAGAGACAAACATAAAGGATTAAGAAAAAAAAGCAGACATTCAGCTGAGTAGAAATAAATCGAGGCCTAAAACGAACACGCATTTTGCTTTGCAATTTCCTGTTGAGAGTCGAATTAAAACGTAATTCTTAAATTCCTTGCAGACCAACCTCATATGCAAATGTAGCAGACCCACCTGAAACACTATTCCTTGGTTCAACAAGCAGCATGCTAGAACAGAGTGCAACAATGGTTGCGCACTTAAAGGGCTCTGATTCCAAAATTTAATTTTCCGTTCATTTTCTCCATTGAAATTTCAGAAAATCCTCATATACAGAGTTTTAATCCTTGAAACATACCAACCAAATTCTTGGTGACTAATGACCATAAAATGATTTGAGAGGGAAAATGAAGGAAAACTAAATAAAATCCAACATAGACCGTGTGACGGCTCAGGAACTACTTGTCCCATAATCCATTGCAAATCCCAGATTCCACAGCAAACGTCCAATTTTCTTGAATTTAATTATATTTATTATTGTAGTGTTTATTTAGTTAATAATAATTCTAAAGTTTGTGTTGTGTTTTGTGTGTGTGTGTAACAAAGTATAGCCTAGTTATTGTTGTGGCACAGAGGTTCATTCTGACAGTTTTCAAATTTCATGCTCTCTAAACAATCGTAAGGTTCGTGGGTTTAAAATTTTCCATGGTAGCAGTGAACTCCACCAATCAGAGACATTGCTGTTTCAATTTGGGATTGTGGTGAGTGTAGTGCTTTTCCACAACATTACCAATAAAACACATTTTTGCTAAAATAAGGTTTATATCATACAGACTTGTGGTTTCCACAGGAGCACATGCCATTGTTTCACAATGTCACTCATAATGAATCGGCTTTGGATGGTTAAAACATTGTGGCACATAGTCAAAATCCCTACGGAGAATATGAATGATACTTTTACTTCAGGAACCTCACTGTTGAGCTCAAAGTTTTGACTTTCCTGTTAAATATACATCTGCTTTGCAGATGCCATAAAATGCGGCTTTTTCAACACACTAGCTTGACTGCCATTAAATATGATACAGATGTGTATGACAGTCAGACAGTAAATCCTCAAAGGTTGAAATCCTGTGATTTTTTTTTATTTTATTTTCTTCCTTTGCTTGTTTTCTTTGACCATTTACTAGTCCACCATCATGTTGGATAGATTCATAAAACATTGCTTTCAGTATTTCCTCAGGCTGACTTGGAATCACGTTAATGGGTCTGTGCCAGCACAAGACTCCTCTTTTGATGCTAAAAAAGCTACTGCTGGGATTTACTAAAGAGTTGGCATGTTAATTTCACAACTGAAAGCATGGACGCAGGTATTTTAGTTGTTGGCCTTATTACAGAGTGCAAAAGGAGAATATTTAAATGAATTAGACAAACACGATTTATTAGGTGAGCGACATGCACTTTACCCAACATTGTGAAAAATTTATTGCCAATTTCTGGGTCTGATGTGGCTGTAATCAAAGCCGCTAGGAGAGAACATTTATTTGAAACGAGAGCAGGAGATGCTGCCAGAATTGCATGTGGTTCATGGCTTGACATATCTGTCACAATGCAGAAATAAATGGGACTGTGTTACTGTTTTAAAGTTTGAATTTTGCAATATGCAATACTGACTTTGATAAATACATAAAGATCACACTACTACCTTGAGGCGACTGTTGTGATTTGTATAAATAAATTGAGCTACTTGCAAAAATACAAGAGTGATGTGAGATTTCAGGTTCACATGGGAGAATAGTTTCTGTTAACATCTCTGCTGTTGTAATCCTGCTGTCCACCTATTATCGGTGTTATTAGGGCATGTATTGTTTGCTCTCTCAAGCCGTAATTATGCTAGGCTAGGTTGCAGACATGGACACAGACAAGTGAAGAAACAATGGCTGAGGAGTCACTCCTGTTACTTCTTTGAAGTTCACCGCCTAGTACGCATGCACAGTTTGTGCACAAGTAAACCAAAAATGAGCAGGCACATCCACATGGACCTACACATTTAACAGCCAATGACACTTGGACTGAAGTGGACGCTAGCATAAATCTCGCCTAGGGTCACTTGTGCTGTCATTGTGGTTGGTTGACTGGCAGATTTCCTGTCAGCCTCAGCTGCACTTGCATTTGGAGCTATTTGTAATATAGTTTAATTCTAAATGTTCTAAACTCGAGCATTTTGACAGTGGCTATGATAACATACTTGCACAATGTTCAGTTTGTAGCATTGTGTTGACTAGAACAGTATGTGACTATACATAACAACAGTCTTGATATCTGCTCTTTTGTCAGAAAGATCCTGATTAAGATCGACAATAGCCAAGCGTATTACTTTTTGCTGAACCAGCATTGGATTTGATGGATTTTGTAAACAACCAGTTCTGACATGTGCCTGCTGGAGCAATGATGTCATCAGGGCGAGACCACTGGAAAAGTGACAGTGGGAAGCCATTAGCACAAGGTGGCTGTCAGTCTTCCTTTTCCCCTTGGGATCCACAGGTCGATATGTACTCCACAGGCATGGCCTCCATCTCCTGTCAAAGCATGCCATATCCCTATCCAACCTCAATTCCACCCATCCTTGATACATGAGACAAAGTTCAGGCCGAGGTGAATGGAAAAGTAAAAAGGTTTCTGTCTGTCAGTATGGTATTAAATCTTATGTTGCTCCTCAGAAGAAGAGCTGTTTTCTTTAACTCGTTTTTTCTTTTTTCTTATCTCAACAGAAACAGAAATAGGAAAGTTAGGAAAAAGGGGGCACCCACGGTCAAGTTAACTGCACTGTTGGTGGTCCTGCAGTTGGGTCTGGTACCATGATAAAACTCTAAAATGAATGACAAAGCATCAGTAAACAATAGAAACAGACAAAAAAACATAAATAAATGAAAAAGAAATATGGGTGCTTTGTGCCCACTTGCAAAAGCTTTTGTGGTTCGGACCTCGTGTTTGTTTTTCCTCTATGCTTCAGCAATTTATCGTTATAGCAAAGTCAATTTCAATTTCAAATTCAAGTTGATATGTGTATTCCTTAAGACGTTCTGTTTATTTTTGTGTACTTCATGTCACCAGTCCCATCTGATGTTTCCTTTTCCAACTCCTCACCCTCATTCCTGCCTCACTACAGACTGCCACAAATTTGCATGCTTTAGTTTACTTTGTGTCTCTCGCGTGTATTATAAAATTTTCATCAAATCACAGAGATCAGATTTGTCACAGTCAAGTTTACATGATATCACTATGCGTTCAATTTGCAATCATAAGGTTAACCAACGCCACATGGAAGCAAATGCACAAACAAAATATGACCTTTGCTGCTGCAATATTTGGTTGGTGCAAAGGTCAGAAGAGTGTTTGGCTAGACCCCGGGAATGTGCTATGTGGCTCTAGATATGTTACCCTCTGTTCTGTCTATTTTAGAGAGCAGTAACTCTGCAAAGCAGAAGACTGGAACACACAAACACAGATACAGACAAAGAAAGCACAACTGAAAATAACATACAAGTTACATTTATAGACTGACACACAATATATTTAAAAAACCTAAAAAAAAGGAATTGTTTACTAAATCTCATAATTCAAAAGTTTTTCTTATTTTCTTTCTTTCTTACTTTTCCACTGTGCACAACCCTTTGTCCTTTTGTTGTACTATCTATGCCTGTACTAGTCGTGGACAATTGTAAACCACAAAAAGCTGCAAACATCGAAACATACCAACAATTACTGAGTAGAGTCATTGGAATTCAAATGAAATAAGTCCTGTGACGTGGTTGGCTACAGAGCTGAGCTACTCTCAACTTTAAGGAAAGTGACACAAGTGGCTACTAATGGCAATGACAAGTACTTGT
Organism: Rhamphochromis sp. 'chilingali'; assembly: GCF_963969265.1. Classification (NCBI taxonomy): domain Eukaryota; kingdom Metazoa; phylum Chordata; class Actinopteri; order Cichliformes; family Cichlidae; genus Rhamphochromis; species Rhamphochromis sp. 'chilingali'. The sequence goes on from NC_137944.1 coordinate 25,855,125, forward strand.
GGCTGACATATATTATGCAATATAAAGTGTCAGCTCCAAAGTGATGGGCACTGAGTATATACACTCACCATCCACTTCAGGTACACCTGCTGGACTGCTCATTAATCCAAATATCTGTGGCAGCTACTCAATACATTGAATTATGTCAACATGATTAAGACGGCATGTTCAAGTGCAAACCCAGCGTAAGAGTAGGGAAGACAGGTGATTTACTGTAAGTGACTTTAAATATTTGCTGGAGCCAGATGAGGGGAGGAGGTTTTCCAGCACAACCTAGGGAAAATAAATACCTTAAATTTTAAGGTAGAATTTAACATCTCTATCATGGTAAGAGAAAAATGAAATATCTACTTGTTGACCAAACGTTACAACCAAGAAGACCATATCTGAACACACAACACATCAATAAAATAATAATGAGGCAGTAATAAGCAAAGTCCTAAAGCTGCAGAAAACCACATTGGGTGCCATTTCTGTTATTGTACAAGCATGCTATTGTCGCGAAATCAATCAATGTAGAGCAGTGTCACAAACCACGGAGGCCCCAGAAAAGTGCAATCAAACGTTGAGTTTATTAACAGCCCGGAGAAAACATCAACATATGTCTTCTGACCAAAATACATGTTGTGGACACTTATAAAGCAGTGGGGTACACACCCCCCCAATGACAGATTAAAATAGGTTCCAGACATTAGTCACAGGTAATCGTACATTTTTAATGGCTATAAGCAGACATAGAACTTCTGTTTTCTATAACACCTTCCATACAAGGTAGTAAACTTCAAGCCCTCAGGGTCTCTGAGGCTAATTATTGACTCTGCTCATCTGTTACCAAGTAGAATAAAATGCAACAGGTTTGCAACAAGAAGCTGGAAACATTTGGGCCTCTGCTCAGGCCTATTCCTAGATTATATGTATTATATGTACTGTAAGCATGCATTGCAGTTATCCTTCTATGTTCTAGTTTCCCTCAGCATGTATCACCTGGACAGTCACGCCAGTGAAGCTTAAGACCCTTAATGAACCGAACATCAACTCAAAATAAGCACAGATATGCAATGTGTATAAAATACTTCTAACTGTACTTGTAATAAAAGTTAACATAATGGAAGGATCCTCAAATGGACATCTTCAATAAACAACTGTAATGCAGTATCAAAACTGTGAGAAATATTATTAGATGAAATAATGCTGTAAAGAATATTATTAATGCAATTATAATGATGCAGATTATATGGCAGCAATAAAAGAATTTCTGTATCTCCACACTATGCTGAACAACACATCAAACCTTGGAACAGATGGGCTGCGGTAACAGAAGATCACGCTGGGTACCATTTCTGTCAGCTAAGAAAAAGTAACTACGAATTCCATCAAAATATCTGATCAAAATTGGACAATTGGGAAAAGGTTTCCTGATCTGATGAATCTTGATTTCTGCTGCAATATTCAGATGGAAGGGTCACATTTGATATAAACAACATGAATGGATCCATCCTGGTCAGTATCAGTAAAACAGGTTAGTAGTGGTAGTGTAATGGTTTGGGGGCACACTTGACATCACATTTCCAACCCTTTATTATCACAATGTACTAATTGTCTGATCACTGCTTCCAACATGATAACGGGATGTCACGAAGCTGAAATCATGGACCAAAATCTTTGAGGAATGTTTCTAGCACCTTGTTGAATCTATGGTAATAGCAAGGTGTACTTAAATAAAATAGGGACTGTGTATTAGAGTCATTGGTCATTCACCATGTAAATATAAAACAAAGTCTGGTACATCAGGCACACCACAACTACTGAGGCTGTTGTATAGTTATGTGGCAGTGTGCCATAGATGGAATAATTCACTCTTGTTTAATTGTTAATTGCTATATGCAGTGACAATTTAATGCTTATTTTAATCTTTTAGCATCTCTTAGAAGCGCCTCATTATTTTTTCCATAAAGCTCTGCTGTCTCCATGAAGACTAAACAAACTCCATTTGAGTAAAAGTGAAATGTACTGTAGTGACACGCAAGCTAAACGTTATTACCATAAAACAGCTTTACAGATGATAATGAAAAAGAAAAAATGAAAGGAAAAATTGCTGTTGCTAATTTCACTGCCTTGCAACACAGCTGCCATCATAGTTTTTGAGTTGTCCTGATCAGTTGCCTAGTTGTCAGTATGTTGCCTTCTAATTGTCAAGGCTAAGAAAAAACAGTCACCGTCCAAGTACATTTTTTTGAATCCAGTGGCTGGTTCGACAGCTTGCATTCAAAATCTATTCCAAACTTTAAGACCTTCACTCATCGCATTCCTTAGTCTTTAGATAATATTCTTCACGTACATTTCCCATTCTGTCCTGCCATATCAGATAAAATTAAGTCCTGTGCAACAGCAAGCTGACACCTGATACAAGCCGATGAATGCTGATATCGCCATGTTTTCTTCACATTAACTCACACAATCAGATTTTGGACATAAACAGAAACATGCCTTTGTGTCAGTCTGAGCAAACCACTCAGGCTGGTTAAAGCGCAGCATGCTTGTCAGCACTCCATAACGATATTAGGCTTTGGAAACTGATATCAGACAGCAAAGCAACTTTAATTAGCAATAACTAATTTAGCTTGACTACTTGGACCACCGTTTGACATCAATTACTATAGAGTTCTTTTATTGTTGGCCTCAGATAGGGTGCATTGTTCAGCGGACATACATCAGAAAAGACAAAGTAAGCCGAGCTCTATCTTCTTACTTACGTTGTTAATTTCACTGCTGGCAAGTGCTGTTTGCTCGCTCCATCTTAATGTGATTCCAGCTCGCTGCCATTTGTCTCGTAGTATTTTCTTCTTCAGTAATGGGGCCAGTTGGTCCTCCTAACTTTGGAAAAGAGCATGACATCAGCAGATGGTTATTTTCTGGACTTAACCTGCTGGTGTAATCAAAAACACAGTGAGTCAGTGTGTAGGTGTGTGCAACATGAGATCATATGTGAGAGAGCAATAAATACGTCCAGCTAATACTATGCTTTGGGTCTGTTCAGCTGCATGCTGGTTGGCAACAAAGCACTTTTAAAGTTGAATGTCACACACAATCTGACATACATTCACATCTTGGATTGCATGCTGCTTCGTGTCTCTTTATTTTTTGGCTGATGTAGGACAATCTAACAGGTGGACAGGTGGAGAATAAGCCTAAATCTTTAGCATCATACATTTACCCCTAGCATACCTTAAAAAATGGCGAGGAAGGAATCTGATAAGTCTTGTGAACAAGAGTTTATGTTCCTCTGTCCACCCTACGTACACCTTCTCACAGCTCTGTTTGTGAAAATTATGAAGTATGATATAGCTAACAGGAGACAGAGCAGGTTTTTGTCAGCTCTGTCATAGTGGTAATCCTTTAATGGACAGAAGGTTAGTCTCCCGAGAGCTCGAGAATGTACACAAAGACTTTACCATGTCAGGTGCTGTATACTATAGAGACTCTTGGGAGAACATCTATTTTAAAAACGTGCGTTATCTACGAGTGATGAAACAGTGAAAATGGAAAGGAGAATACTGGCTCTTTTAAAATGTGTTAATAAACGGTACTAGTGGGCTGCTAAATCAGTCACCAACTGTTTAAAAACATGTAAAAGATAAGATAAAGAACACAAAGTTTAAAAAAAAATCCTGTGAATAGTGACACAAAGGTGAATTTTATGAACAGTTCTTATAGTTTATAAAGAGATCATCAGATCAGAGCATCATTTATGCATCTTTAGTATTTTTAGAGGAATGACATGGCATGTTAGCTTAACAAAGAAGATAGTGGCCTGGTCACATTGCACAGAGTAGCAATAAGTTGAAGAGTTTATCTGAGAGCTTTGAACACATATTTGTAACATTCAGTCACTTTTAGTAATAGATTATTATTATTCAATTCATCCATCCATCCATTCGCTTCCGCTTATCCTTTTCAGGGTCGCGGGGGGCGCTGGAGCCTATCCCAGCTGTCATAGGGTGAGAGGCGGGGTACACCCTGGACAGGTCGCCAGTCTGTCGCAGGGCCAACACACAGGGACAGACAACCATTCACACTCACATTCATACCTAGTGACAATTTGGATTATCCAATTAACCTATCCCCACAAGCTGCATGTCTTTGGACGGTGGGAGGAAGCCGGAGTACCCGGAGGGAACCCACGCAAACACGGGGAGAACATGCAAACTCCACACGGAAAGACCGCGGCCTGATGTTGGAATTGAACTCAGGACCTTCTTGCTGTGCGGCAACAGTGCTAACCACCGTGCCACCGTGCTGCCTTATTATTCAATTCAATTCAATTCAATTCAATTTTATTTATACAAAGCCAAATCACAACACCTCAAGGCGCTTTATATAGTAAGGTAGACCCTACAATAATACATACAGAGAAAAACCCATCATATGACCCCCTATGAGCAAGCACTTTTAACAGGAAGAAAGCTCTGGCAGAACCAGGCTCAGGGAGGGGCGGCCATCTGCTGTGACCGGTTGGGGTGAGAGAAGGAAGGCAGGATAAAGACATGCTGTGGAAGAGAGACAGATTAATAGCAAATATGATTCAAAGGGGGCAGCACGGTGGTTAGCACTGTTGCCGCACAGCGAGAAGGTCCTGAGTTCAATTCCACCATCAGGCCGGGGTCTTTCTGTGTGGAGTTTGCATGTTCTCCCTGTGTCTGCGTGGGTTCCCTCCGGGTACTCTGGTTTCCCCCCACCATCCAAAGACATGCAGTTTGTGCGGATAGGTTAATTGGATAATCCAAATTGCCACTAGGTGTGAATGTGAGTGTAAATGGTTGTCTGACCCTATGTGTTGGCCCTGCGACAGACTGGCGACCTGTCCAGGGTGTACCCCGCCTCCCGCCCTATGACAGCTGGGATAGGCTCCAGCGCCCCCCGTGACCCTGAAAAAGGATAAGTGGAAGCGAATGGATGGATTCAAAGCTTTCTGCTCTATTAATACACAGTGAGTGAGAAAGGTGACTGAAGAAGAAATACTCCATGCATCATGGGAATGAATTGCCCAGCAACATACACCTCTTACAGCATAACTAAGGGAGGATTCAGGGTCACCTGATCCAGCTCTAACTATATGCTTTAGCAAAAAGGAACGTTTTAAGCCTAATCTTAAAAGTAGAGATAGTGTCTGTCTCCTTAATCCAAACTGGAAGCTGCAAAATGATGCATTGATTCTTTATTTTTTTAATGCAATTGAAACAGGTTTACAGAAAAATTAAATCATTATTTAAACTCCTACAGATCATCAAGCACGATGAAAGTCCAAGATTATAGACAACTGCTAATGGTCAGATTTAAATAAGGGAAAGACCCGACACGCGGTTATTCTATTAGTACAGAAGGTCCATGCTACACTTTTTCTACTGCTAGGTTTACAATTAGAGGGGAACTGCTAAGGAATGACCAGGCGTGCTCAGTATCTTAATTTTGCTCTATTTTCTGTTTTGCATTTTCATATGTAATATTGCATTATGGTTTATACTTGTGTTGTGCTGCTGCTTGTTGGACATCATTTTTGCAAATGTTTTCATTCATTTTTCATTCATTTGTTTGAAATAAAGTACTTTTCAACCGTGAGTTAGAAAGATGCACAACAAATGCTCAAAAAATGTGTTTAGAATTATGAATAGGATTTGATTGAATGTTTAAAGAATTGTCTGGATATAATGGAACTTAATATGAAAACGCATTCCTTTAAACTGATGAATTTCTGTGTTTCTCAGATTCTCCCAAACTCTTTTTCGCTCCGTGTATGGTCTTATTCCAGTTTTTAATCACCTGTTGACAGCACACGATGACTCTTTATTTTTCTGTCTTTGTAACTCTGACATTAATCAGCCACTTGCTCCTTTATGATGGTGATGATATAGCTCCATGTTGCAAGCTTAGTTTATCTTCCAACTGGTTCATCATTTAACTTGATTGAATACATAGTCACTTTATTGGTCTTGTGTCTACCCAGTAATTCATTTTGAGCTTTGTTGCCAACAATATATAGAATATAGAATATGAAGGGTTTGTTTTTGTTAATATGAAGAATATTTGTCATCACCTGCCCAGGTGACTGCTGCACAATGTGCTGTCGCCACCTCAGAGTCATTGGCTTAGCCTGTGTTCCAGTATGTTCGATGACAGCAATGCAATATGAAAATATTTTTGTATGAAAAGTGCATTTCCATATTTCATATGTGGCAGCCTCATCATGTTTCTGTGTTTGCACTGGTTCACATAATGAAGAAATGTCACCACATATAAGGCGGCTGGACCAAACATGGACTGGGTTAAAAAAACACTGTTGTCAGCTGGTTTGCCCTTTTCCTCATTTTCACATCACATGTGCTCCCGCAGGAATCGAAAGGAATTAGGGTGTTCTGCTTTTGTTTTCTCGTTATCTTTCACCACATCGATAACCGCTCCATATAACATAAAGTTTTCCAGAGTTTTCCTTTTTTCTTTCCAGTCTGTGTTGTGACGATGACACAACCGTACTGCAGATAAACTGAACAAAAAAATCCAATATGTGATTCACATCTTTTGACATATCTCAACTAAATCTTAGGTCATTACAGCAACTGGGATTAAAAAGGGCAACATTTTTATGTCTACAGTCAAATTCAATGTAGTTTGAAAAGCACAAGTCACACAATGACTTGCTAATGTGCCTGTAAAATGATGCTTTTACAAGCTCTTGATTAAAGTCAACCAAAACACGAGCGCAGAAACACTGGAACATTATTTGTTTTTACTATGTAGGGTGACTGTGTAATTTTTGCAGAGATATTACTTGGTAATCACACATACAGTATAAGTGGCAATAACACAGCATTGATTTTCTGCTGTGTGCTGCCAAACTCGCTACTGTGACAAGATTTGATTTATAGCACTCTGAAAGGATATGTTTTGTAAAGGATATGCTTTTAATATTATATTTTAATAACAGCCATTTGGAAAACAGGGCTCAACAGTACAGGGAGTGCAGAATTATTAGGCAAGTTGTATTTTTGAGGAATAATTTTATTATTGAACAACAATCATGTTCTCAATGAACCCAAAAAACTCATTAATATCAAAGCTGAATGTTTTTGGAAGTAGTTTTTAGTTTGTTTTTAGTTTTAGCTATTTTAGGGGGATATCTGTGTGTGCAGGTGACTATTACTGTGCATAATTATTAGGCAACTCAACAAAAAACAAATATATACCCATTTCAATTATTTATTTTTACCAGTGAAACCAATATAACATCTCCACATTCACAAATATACATTTCTGACATTCAAAAACAAAACAAAAACAAATCAGCGACCAATATAGCCACCTTTCTTTGCAAGGACACTCAAAAGCCTGCCATCCATGGATTCTGTCAGTGTTTTGATCTGTTCACCATCAACATTGCGTGCAGCAGCAACCACAGCCTCCCAGACACTGTTCAGAGAGGTGTACTGTTTTCCCTCCTTGTAAATCTCACAGGTTCTCAATGGGGTTCAGATCAGGTGAACAAGGAGGCCATGTCATTAGTTTTTCTTCTTTTATACCCTTTCTTGCCAGCCACGCTGTGGAGTACTTGGACGCGTGTGATGGAGCATTGTCCTGCATGAAAATCATGTTTTTCTTGAAGGATGCAGACTTCTTCCTGTACCACTGCTTGAAGAAGGTGTCTTCCAGAAACTGGCAGTAGGACTGGGAGTTGAGCTTGACTCCATCCTCAACCCGAAAAGGCCCCACAAGCTCATCTTTGATGATACCAGCCCAAACCAGTACTCCACCTCCACCTTGCTGGCGTCTGAGTCGGACTGGAGCTCTCTGCCCTTTACCAATCCAGCCACGGGCCCATCCATCTGGCCCATCAAGACTCACTCTCATTTCATCAGTCCATAAAACCTTAGAAAAACCAGTCTTGAGATATTTCTTGGCCCAGTCTTGACGTTTCAGCTTGTGTGTCTTGTTCAGTGGTGGTCGTCTTTCAGCCTTTCTTACCTTGGCCATGTCTCTGAGTATTGCACGCCTTGTGCTTTTGGGCACTCCAGTGATGTTGCAGCTCTGAAATATGGCCAAACTGGTGGCAAGTGGCATCTTGGCAGCTGCACGCTTGACTTTTCTCAGTTCATGGGCAGTTATTTTGCGCCTTGGTTTTTCCACACGCTTCTTGCGACCCTGTTGACTATTTTGAATGAAACACTTGATTGTTCGATGATGACGCTTCAGAAGCTTTGCAATTTTGAGACTGCTGCATCCCTCTGCAAGATATCTCACTATTTTTGACTTTTCTGAGCCTGTCAAGTCCTTCTTTTGACCCATTTTGCCAAAGAAAAGGACGTTGCCTAATAATTATGCACACCTGATATAGGGTGTTGATGTCATTAGACCACACCCCTTCTCATTACAGAGATGCACATCACCTAATATGCTTAATTGGTAGTAGGCTTTCAAGCCTATACAGCTTGGAGAAAGACAACATGCATGAAGAGGATGATGTGGACAAAATACTCATTTGCCTAATAATTCTGCACTCCCTGTACTGTGCAAAAGTCTTATCTTTATGTTTTGATAGGAAAATTGTAAATAGGTGAAGGCATTGATTGAAAGATGTGCAACATATATATGTAAATATAGTTTATAAGGCAAAAGCAAATAAATTCTAAATACCTTCATTCCACAACAAAGCCTGAACTTTTTTAACCAAGCTTTCTTGTAATTTTTTCAAGTAGTTCTTCAAGCTACCTAAAGCTCATCTTTGGATGCTGGCTGCCACTTACTCTGTTCGCTGTCAGGATGATCCCACACTGCTTCAATAATGCTGAGGTCCGAGCTCTGTGGAGGCTAATCCATGACTGATGATATTCCATTGTGTGTTTTTCTTCTATCTAAAGATGCTGTGTTTGGGATCATTTTCAAAAAACTTAAGCTCCCACTTTAGTGGATCAAAATCTGATGGTACTTTTTCTACAGCCCCAAACCAGCGTCCGCCGCGTTCTCACTGTTGTATCTCTCTCCTGACATTCTCAGAACATATTGCCAATGATTTGAATCAGGAATTTCAAATTTGGATTAATCACGCTACTGATTTTCCATCCAGTTTGTGTGCAATTTATCACACTTCAGCCTGTTTACCTTTGACCAGAAAATCATTCAAATCAAGGGCCAGATTCATCTCTCGGGGTTCTGTATCGGGTCTTCAGAGGATTTTTTCCCCCTTTGCTTAAAGTTCATACATCTTCTTAAAGTTTTTCCGAAGTTGTCTGTTGTGAGGACACTGGTTCCTTGAGTTAGACGTCGTTTTTATGCTTAAATGATTCATAATTCAAGTAAGTGTTAAAGGGCTTAACAAAAACAAAACAAACAAAAAAAGTATTGTGTGACCACAACACTATGCACACTCATAAAGTCAAATGCTGTTGAGCCAAAGTTCAAATGCCTGTTGCCAAAGTCAATCATGTGCACTAGAATGAGTTTAGAAAGAGTCAAATAACACATTAAACTATTGCTGACAGTATCTCTTGCCCCTCATAAGTGGAAGCATCACATTTTTTACTACAAAATCAGGGAGAAAACTGAAAAGAAAAGATGCAATATAATGCCAAAGTTAAATCAGTATTTCCACCTTGCGACATAGATATGGTTTTCAACAGCTTTTCTGCATATGGAAACAACCTATGAGGCGTCAGTGTCTGGTGACGCTTGCATCAACCTCTAGAAACACAATGAGGTCAGGGGAGTGAGTGACACGGCGTAGCATGGACTCTCAATACCTCCCAGAAAGCAGTCCTATTAGTTGCCTATTAAAACTCAAATAGCAGCAGAGCGTGTCTAACATGTCTGGCAGAGAACGGGCAGTCATTCACCTGGTGATCTGTCAGAAACACTGAGTGTGCTACAAAAGCCAGATCTTCACGCCCCTCGTCACACTTTACGTGCTGAAACACTTGAGGTGCTTCTCAGTGGTGATTTTTATGGCTGCTGATCAGAAACAAATGTCTCATTAAACTGTCAGAATTGATGAATTGATTTCCTCAAACCCGAATGATTCGTGCTCACGTAAGTGATAACTTAACTTTATCAGTTTGATGTCACGAAGTCAGTTGGAAGGTGGGGAGTGGCATAAACTTGCTCTTGCTGTGTATATGTTTACAAGAGATATGTCACATTAAATAAAGCCAGAAGTGCAACAAAGGTTTACATCATGTCACATTGTTGTATGGGTCAAAGGGCCAGCACTAAACACAATCAATGACTGCCTCGCCTCCAGGACACACGACAGAGGTCCTTAGTGGTTATTTGAGTATTTGTCTATGAACTTGTCACGCACTAAAGCCGCTATTACCAAGTGAAAATAAATGGAAACTAATTTAGCAAATGGGAAGCAAAAGCTCTACCACATGGTACTTGACCTCCGCGACACACTGGTTTGACCAGCTTACCGATCCTTCTGGTTCTGTTTGTTGCTTCTAGTGTTTTAACAGTTGACAGAGCTGGGGCTTGGAGGTACACAGCACTTTCCACTTCTCACAGATGGCTAGGCAGCTCCGGCACATTGCCTGCCATGCCTACCATGTCCCAGTGAGAGCCACCCACCGCCGTGCAGTACAAGTTCAGTTGTACAGACAGCTGACTGAGCCAGATCCTCTGCATTTTAGCACTAGTACTGAACTATTTTTTATATTCTTAAAGAAGATTGGATTTAATTATTTTACTGCTTTATGACTGTATAATTCAGTGATACGTTTACACAGAATGCTGTGTAAATGCAGTTATCCCATAGTGCATAGCCTCTGCTGCAGGAAAGTTGGTGGGTGTCTGGGTGAAATCTGCTGCAAAGAGAGTTTGCCAAAAGACTCCATGTGATTTCTTTGGGTCACTAGGGGATTGCTGCGGTCAGCTGTAGTTTGCACGGAGGACGCCAACTCTCCTGCAAGCACTCATTAACTAACCACAAAGTGGTAGCAAAACTGTGAAAATTGTACTGAAACTCAGTACATTCACATTCAAGTAAAAGTTTTGCGTTACCACTGAAATCAACACTTTTAAAAAGGCCAACTTTTACTCTCAAGGCAGACATTCTTGCAGTTTGTGTATATGCACCTAATTTCTTGTAGCAGCAGCCACCAAACTCCTGCAACCACTTGCCAACCTGTTGCAGTGACCAGTGGTTGGCAGACTATTACTAAGCAGTCTCGAGGCTTGCAACACTAGGGGATTAGCAATTGATTTCACAGCAACAGCAAGCAGCCTAAAGCAACCATTCCCCAAAGGTCAGCAATTACTCATATTTCCCTGGTGGTCGGTGGTTGCAAGGCAGTTGGCAACTGGTCTCTTGCCTGTGTGACTGGGCCCCATGCTCACATATGTACACTGACCAAATGTAGTGGGGGCCAGACAGCTTAGCTTAGATCGCTGTTAGTATTCGCTGATCTTTCAAATGTGAAAAATCACACGGCACACCACCAAACAAATATATCACAAAAAGCATATTAATAATTTGTCCCAGCATACTAGATATAGCAGAATTGGAGTCATCTCACAGCATGACTATTATGTAATTTCTTCTTTGTCTTCTTCTGTTTTACTGGCAGTTGGCAACTCATTTAATTAGAGCAGGTAGTTGTACTGCCCTCTAGTGGAAGAGAATGTAATTGTTCTGCCTGTTACGATGGAACCAGATAATTTTCCACAGCACACCTGATAATTTCTCACGACACACCTATGGCCACGGCACAGTGGTTGGGAAACACTGGCTTAGACAGTAAGCTTAGCACAAATACACAAGGAAGATGGTTAAACAGTCAGTTTAGGTTTGTTCCAGTGTTCAAAAATTGGTGTGAGTGGTCCATTTTTTTCTACTAACTATATCCATCAATCATGTAAAGCAAGAATAAAGCTAACATTACGGCTCACTTGAGGGGAGATATTGTAAATGTTTACATTCTGTTACACTGCTGTGAGCCTCTTGACTCAAACACTTTGTCCTGTAGAGTGATCCAGCTGGTGGGTGAAGTTCACCAAAAGAGAAAATGCTCCCTACTTTAAAATGCTCAGGTGTTTGTTTGTTTGTTTTTTGTGCTCTGGGCAATACTAGTCAAGAACCGTTTAGTTCCATTATAGTCATGAAATACCAGATATCACCAAACCAGATTAATCTGGGTGGATAAACAGCCCCACAGCCCAAAGGCAAAGTACAGAAATGTTATTTTGGGGTAAATTCTTTCTTTAACAATCAGACATCTTGACTGGCCTCACTTGGAGGCTTATATGTTGAGCTATTCCATGACTGGGTGCAAGAAACTCTTGGTAAGTAAACAGGTAAAGTGTATTACCAAAAATGTTTAACTGCTATTTTAGCTTATTTTTATTTGATGGATTTGTGATGGCGTGGTCTGTCCCAGCTCTTACTTTTGATCATTTCTGTGAAATGCATATGCTCGGCAATGACAGATTGATGCGAAGCATATTGTTGTCTGTAGAAAGATCACAGTTCAGCTCACGAGGAATTGAAGACGTAACCATCAAAATGTTGTTTTGATGATGTTTTATTGAAAACCAATGAACCACACCCAGGTCTTGGGTGTTGATGGGAACAGTGTTTTCTTTCACTGCCATACTAACGTACTAAGAGTCGTCTAGTATAAAGTAACATTTTTTGGAAAAAGTGAGCACCAATCAATCATTGTAATTTATTTCTTTTTTGTGTGTTTCCCTCCAAAACTCAAATAGATAAAACATCTCTAAAGGTCTTTTCTAGCCAGCTTTCGTCTTAACCCATTTGAAGTCTACATTTAGAAGCAGAGTTGTATTTATTTGAGGCAAAAGTAAAAGTTAGTTTGCCTGCCGCTAACAAAGGCTTGTGAAAAGCTTTTGGATTGTTGGACTTTTTCAACACAAGAGTGCATTTTCAATTCCTGACCTTTCACACTTAAATTGTAATCACATTTGGGCACACAGCATTCGCCATACGTCTTCTTAATGATGCCAGATTTTATGATTTCTATATCTGACAATACAGAATACATATGCATCAATCAGGACCCACCAAGCAGATAATCAACTACAAATGTGTGGGGTGGAACATTTTATGTCATCCGTATCTCGCCTATCACACAACACCACACGGGACACTGGAAACGAGCCAGCCTTTCAACACTACATCAAGTGGTTGCTACACATAACATGCTAGTCCTATTAATTCTCCTGCCACGGTGAGGAAGACATTTTGTACTAAATACCTTCATATGCTGTGTTCTGCTTGCCAAAAAAGCTCTTCATGTTTGGAGATTGGTCTCTTTAGGGGCTATTAAATAGTCAGATTTGGCCTGTCAGTGCCATTTTTCAGGTTCGACAAAGACCATTCCATGCTGGATCTCCAACAGAAGAGGAGGAAGGAGATAGGTATAAATCCCAGAGTTACTAGTGACGTAACTACAGTCGTCTATGCATGCCTTAGCAGGGCTGGCCAACTTGAGAAGGTGATGACCAGCCACTTGGCAAAGGCGTCACAGGAACTTATCTTAAGATCATAAATCTGTCGTGGTTCCTACCTTTGATACGGAATATGTTTTTGATTCCAGGAATAAAATTTACATCTGGAGATTTCAAAATGAAATGACACAGTTTTAAGAAAGGATTGTAAACAATGAATCACTGTCTTGTCACTGTGCCCTTTTGATGGATGTTGAACAGCTCAAAGAAAAAGAGAGAAGATATGGTTACAATAGAGGTCTTGACCTCTGATAAATTATGTGGTCATCAGTGTGATTTAAAAGGAGCAAAACCATAAATTGGTGGAAAGCAAAAAGACAAAATCCTAACAAATCCTAGTTCTCTCCATTTTTGGCTTCTCAAGCACAGAATGCAGCTTTTCTGTCAAGTTATTTTGTGGGAAATTGGCTTCCTTCAGTTATTATTGTGCAACTTTAAAAAAAATCCCCGACTACAATGACTAAAGGCTAAACATTTATTTCACAGAAAGGGGTGAAAAGCTAAGGACATTGTGTAAAACTTGACTTCCAAGGAAATTCTCCTCAGAGGGTTTGTGTGCAAATGAAGTGTTCCTCATCTTTATTCTGAGGTTGTTATATTTTATAACAGCAGTCATAACCAATACTGACTGCTCACCTTTCCCTGTGACTTCTCATAGAGTCCAACTTTCAGCCCTATTTGATTCTACTGAAAATCTTTAGTCTTTGTATCTAAAATAATTTACGGTTATATTTACATGGCTATCGTCATTACTCCCTGTTATGTTTGAATAAAGCATTTTATTCATTCGGTTCAAGTCCTTGGGATTACAAAATGGGCTTCTTTAATTGTGCCTTGAATACACACTATGAAAAAGGAATGAGAGCCCACAATGTTTTCCTCCTAGACCTCCGACTGATGCTTAATTAATCATATACCGTGCTTGAATTGTTCCATGTAAAAACATTGTTTCTTTTGCAGCTATGATAAAGGTGTATTGAAAGCGAATCTCACATGTGAGAGGATGTGATTAATTTTGGGGCATCCTGTTATTATAACTACTGCTGGTGACAAGCGTCATCCTAAAAAAGCGCTAGCAAGGAATCTGTTACACTTATAGCAACCCTTGCAAACAAGACTTTCCATGAACTTTTTTAAGCCCACAAAAATGGCAGCGACATAAAGACTAAAACGAGAAAAATCTTGGACACCAATTGTCCCTGGGCAAGACATTGGCAGGACAGAGCAGAAAATGGGATTATATTAATGTTCGGGTTGCATTTTTATATCAACCCACCCATCTCCGACTTACCACACAAACATAAATAAATAAGCACACATGGCACTGCAGCAGGGAACTGGTGACAAGAGAAAGAGAGAGAGATTGTGCTGGTGCATCATGCAAGATTTCCGAATGTAACAACATTCAATACAGGAAATAAGTGTTAAAAAGAAGATGGGAAGTTCAGTTCACTCCAGTGCAGAGTTCCTATGCAAATTTAAATTCCAATCTAATGCAACAGCCAAATAATATTATTTCAACCCAAATAACACCTCTACTAGGAAAGTGTAACAAATTCTCAGTAATGCATGTAGTTAAAACAGACCTCAAATGGCCCCGAAGAAGCTGGCATCAAGCTGCTTCCAGATGTTAAACTGACAAGGTTCCTGCCAAAGACAAGGTCTAATGCTGACTCATTAAGAAGTAGGAGTAGATCTTTATCCTCGCTCCACTTAAACCCAATGGTTTGGATTTCAGGACAAAATAGTTAAAAGCCGCTGATTAATAATTGCAAGGTAACAGTTATTCATCAAGTCGAGGACAGTTAAATCTTGGGTCTTCACCGAAGGAGTCATTCACAAAGTTGGATAGTGAAAGGAGCTTAAATAGTTTCCGTTTTGATAGTTTTATACTTTCTGTTTTGTGATGAATGAGCCACAAACTGGCACATCTGGCTCCAACAAGCAATTAATTGGAATTAAGTTCACAGCTAAGTTTTCTGGGTAACGGGGTTAAAGAATATACAAAGAGATTGGCCACTGGGTTTTAGTATTTAAAAATGGACTCGTGCAGCCAACTCTGTGGTCAACCGAGATTGTGTTTAAGACAAGCTTAAGAAAATTACAGAGGCAGCCTGTTGACATTGGTGAGGAAAATGCAATTGGTAGCCCGCAAGTTATTAATGTATGGAAATTAGATAATTTGACTGTGGCCAGAAAATAATATGGCATGAGATTGTGATAAAACATAGTTTACTGAACACAATGGGCAAGGTTCCATTATTTGTTTTTATTTTGGTATGAATTATATTGTTTTACTTCAATATCCGTGGTAGTCAGACAATTCTAGCCATTCAGCTGGTATGTTGGGCTCTGTAAAAGGTTTTAATTTGAGTCCCACTGTAGGAAGTGCAGGGAAATCTGCTCTACAATGAGAGAACAATAATGCTTTTAAGACTAAGCATTAACAACCACAGCATTCACATTAATAAAATCTGCATGAGGAGTTGCAGCCATTTACAGCTTTACTCTAGACAGTGCTGACAGCAAGTGCTTTTATTCTGAGTTCAGCTCGCCCTAAACCCTACTCTGCTTAATTGTCCTTCCATATAATAATGAGGACAAAATAAACATCATGCTGTTTTACATTAAAGACTTTAAAACTAGTCACCGAGACCATAAACTAACCAGGAAAGTGTTTAGAGGAAATAAATCAAGGGTGTCAACGGCTGTTTTCCTGTAGACTTCTACACAAACTGACTTATTTTTAACAGCCAGACTTGCTGGCCCCTGCTGGTCATTATAAAAATGCAAATCATTTATTTTTAGGTACAAAAGCCTGTTTGTAAACTTTGTTCTTTTTCACATAGTTGCAGGCATTTTAAGTCTGAATGACATAACTATTTGAAGCTTCCACTATGCACCATTTTTCTAATTTATTAATTGCTCTCAACCTCCTGGCAACCTGTCTCCAAACGACTGCTGCCCACTAACTGCAATCACTCTCTGACCCAGTATCACAGCAAAGCGCGTAACGTGATTTCAGATTCCACTCTCAGGCAGATTGTCAACATGCTGCAATCAGTCGTAGTCAGTCTAATGCTAATGAGTGCAACTCGACTGCAACAAATCTCTTTGCAATAGCAGAGATAACTCAACTGGTTGTATTCTGTTTATATTTCTATATAAAAGCAAGGTTGTATGTTTAGCAGTTAAATCATGATACGGCAGCAGCTACATCACAATTTCTGAACAGACATCTGAATTCATGTTTCAGATCTATGAGGTTCCGGCTTGAGTCTGAAAATACATAGTTTATTTTGAATTTCGGTGTTTACATAGACAGATTTGCAATTTTCATTACTTTAATCACAGTTAGTTGCTGGTTTATTACTAACAGATTACATGTAGCACATACATTACAAGTTGACACAATTAAATTGCAAACTGAGTGCAGATTGCAGACTGATTCTATCTTATTGCCATTTTATTGACACACCAAAGTCACTTTGAAGACACCAACTGACTGCAAGTTGTCACAGACGTCGTCCCTGTCTTCAAAGCAACTGTTTTGAAAGTGAAATAATTGCAAGTTGATTGTGACACAGCATTTGTGACTGCAGCATTGTGTGTGATTATACCACTACGGAGCACATCACACGGTCTTTACTGATCTACATTATGTCATTTGTTGAGGAGAAAATGATTTACCAGCTGTAAATCAACAACAAAATCAACAACCCATTGACAGCTGGGTAAGGCTAAGATTGCTCAAGTGTTTCCTTCATTTTTATATTCAAACAGCTGAATGCTAATTCTTTAATGCATAGAAAATAATAATAAAAATGGAAACTAGTTTTTGACTGCTATTAAAAGAAGTGGGTTTAAATTGGTTTCTGTGTGTTTCTCTGCCTTTGCTTGCTCCTTGATGCTGTGTATGCTTACTAGCACCCTCTTGTGTCATCACTGCCGCCTTTTTGTCACCTTAAAGCTGTTTAATGAATAAAATCCAACTTCTGCTTGGAAACTAAGAACCATACGCCAATGCTAGCACTCGCTGCCAAGCTATTTGGTCTTTAGTCTGTTGATAATAGGCAGTCTCAGTGGCGCTGTAGGTGAACTTTGTGATTATACAGAAAGCTATCTCAAAAACATAATAAATGTCTCAGATATGGACCTTTCAGCGTGACTAACAGTTTCAGATGTGTTCTGATATATCCTAGTTACAAGGATTCATATCCTTTGCTCTGGCAAAAGCAACACTAAGCTGTTAAAAACAAAATATTCCATGACTCGAAAATGTCCCACATAAACATGTATGCAGCACTTTAATGGTGTTGCCAGCTAAAGCAAAGCTCCTTGTAACTATATAAATCACCATTTTACAAAGTGGAATTAAAATGTCGCATTTCATAGTCACATATCACGGTGCACTTTGTATGTAAATACATGCTTTGAGTATTCATGGAACACCCATTTTAACCTCCTAGGACCTGACGTCCACATATGTGGACATCGCATTTTTGGTTATTTAGACCCAAATACTAAATTTTGCTCTACAAGGGCCTGATATCCACTTACGAGGACATTATACTGCTACTGCTCTATCGAAATTTTAAACAAATATCCTCATTTGTGGCTCTTATTTTTCTTAGAAACAAAAATTGGGTAAAAAAAAAAAAATCTGGTAATTCTTTGTTTTTACATTCACTGGGCCCCAATCAGCCCAAATATCAAAGAAAAATTAAAAATGCATGCTGTGGAAGAGTTCGGGTCTTAGGAGGTTAAAGCCATTATCTTACATAACACTTTCAAAATGCTCCTTTTACATCAACCACTCAGTCCTGATGCCTTCTTAGTCCTAACACCAACACCTTCCCTGTTTAACACAGGTAGAAAAAGAAAATAAGACATTAATAAGCTCACAGGTGGAGTTTAGCATTAGCCAATATGCTATGGGGGCTATTTAATGAATACAGCCATCTCGCTAAGCAACATCAGAAGTAAAGGGGAAACATGTAAATCAGATAACTTCAGAGAAACAGTTCTCCTCTTTAGTTGTGATTTGAATTGCATCAACTTTACATCAAAATGTACCCTTCAGATCTTTTAACATAGTTCAGCTTTTTTAGAGGCATGTATATTTTAGAGTATGACTTGATACTCTTCACTTGGACAACCAGATGCCATTTATGTGCAGGTTCTCAGTCGTGTGCATGTATGTCAGGCGCTGGTGCTTGTGTGCGTGTTCGATATGATAAAATAATTCAAAGTATCTGGAGGGGCTTTGGTTTATTCCACTCCCTAGTGCCTGGTGTTGTTGACGTGTTTGGAGATAATGTGCACACACTTTGACTTCCTTCTAAGTGTAGGGACGAAGTGCTCAATTAATTGTGTTTCATATCTGCTGAAAGGTCTCAGGATATCAGCAGCGCAAACACCTTTTTCTTCTCTTACACCCTCTATTTTTACCGACCACTGACAGCCGTACCGCGCAGCTGATTTGGGTAGAGGCACCACATGGTATCCATTCCGACAGTTCGAGACCAACCGGATGCCTGACGCCTGTGCGCTCTGATCCCACTGGTGCAGATTAAATGATTCTCAAATATTGATGCAGTCCTGGTTTTATGCCTCGTGCAAAACCGACACCAGCGGACCACCTCTGCAACATCCTCATCGGTTTGAATTGCACCTTTGGGATGTAAGAACTCATTTCTCAGTGGTTACAGTCAAAGTAAAGTAAATATATAACACAACACTGGCCATCACGTTTCATTATAGAGGCTTGCATTTTATTTCCCAAACAATTCACTTCAATGGCCAATTTGTCCTAATCTATCTAGGAAGTCGTGCTGTGTTAGCAAACTGCCCTTCAGAGCGCGCTGCTTTGGGAGAACCAGAGTGTGAGATGTCTTAGTTTATCTGCAATTATGCAATCACTTTCACAGCTGCTCGAGATTATGCTCAATTTGCGGCGCAAACCTTGATATGAGCCCGCTGCACTGTGGCACACTCCACCTACGTAATGATGTATTTCATTTGGCATTAGGATGCACACAACTGTCTGCTTGATATCTCTAATGTGACAAGAATCGCTGAACGTGCTCCACGGGCTCCGTCGGGGTCGGCGCGATCGATGAAGAGAGGTTCAGGAGATTTATCCTGTAACTGCACACCGGTCCCTTGACTCTGCCAGCATGTGTGGTGTGTGTCTGCACATGTAACCATGAGTAAATGTGATTAATCTGCAAACCGACACGTTCCCTTGAGTGGCCCTTAATAAATCTGATCTCAATTTAGCGGTTTAGTCCAGAGAGTTGCTTCATTTCATCTCAGTGTTGTGTTTTGCTCCCTTTTTCTCTCGACCACACATACCTGAGTTGTGTATGTCTGCGAGCTGCCAAAAGGTTTCCACGCTTGTTACAGCCACGGGCTCTTTCGCGTGTCCTGTATGTGACTTGGAGGGGTGGCATCTGCGTTGAAAGGATACTTCTGCCGTGGCAGCTGAATGGGCTCTTTGTGCGACCAGCTCAGACCTGCGCTCTGCAGAGTGTTATGAAAGCTTCGACTCACGACCTTATCTGAAAACTGACAGAAATGAGTTCCAGACTTCTGCGGGACATTTGGAGGTAAAAGAGGAAAAAGCGTGCTATCTTAGATCTTCTAGGTGATTTGTCATTCCCCCTTTGAAGGCTGTTTTTAAATTCTGGCATCATGTTTTAAAATATTGTCATTGTGAGTCACACTGTAAGTGCTGAGGAGAGTTGCAAATTACATTTTCATTTGGGTTGGATTTGTTGGAAATCAGATGACTTGCAATGATAGAGGCAAAAGTAATTTTTCCGTAATTCAAAGCTGGTGGAGCGGGTCACTTTAAGGGCCTCTCGAGTACACATAGCATTCAACTTTAGGTTATTTTGCATTTGGAATTTGCGCTTTCATCAAGGCATAAACCTTTATAATCCTATCTTTTGGCAGCCAATTTGAAACAGTTTTACCTCCAATTGCACATCAGAACTTTCATTAAAGCTCCTAAATAATGAGCACATATTGGTACTGAAAAATGCTTAAGAACTAATTTTAGAGTGTTAGAGTGCAAGGTACTTAAGATAAATAAAATCAAACCTTCAAAGTGCTTCAATCTGCAGAGTTGCTTACACAAAACTCTTGAGTGTTGCTGCATATCCGCTAGGAAAATTGTCAACCATATATGGGAATTATTACCTAATTAGTTACTTTTCCTTCAATCGCTTCTTCAGTTCAGTTGAATTTTATTTATACAGCACCAAAGCAAAACAACAGTTGCATTAAGGTACTTTAGATTGTAAGGTGCATCCCTACTCCATCACAGCTGAATGAAATGGTTGGATTACCTCATCAGCATGCCATCAAGTTTGGAAAGGCCTGATAACGCGCCATTCATTTGATTCAGGTGTGTCGGAACAAGGATGCATCTAAAAGCTGCAGGACAGTGGCTCTCGAGGTCTGGAGTTGGACACTCCTGCCCTACGGTAATAGAGAAAACCCCAATAATCAGCAAGCACTTGGTGACAGTGGGAAGGAAACACTCCCTTTTAACAAGAAGAAACCTCCGACGGGCTCAGGGAGGGGCAGCCGCCACCAGTTGAGGATGGAGGGAAGGAGACAGAACAAAAGACAGAATGTGGAGACCAGAGATTAAAAATAACTAATGATTAAATGTATAGTGGTGTAAAAACACAAGGTGCAGTCTGCTATACTCTGTCTGCTTTAGGGCTTGAGGTGTTGTACATTCAGAGATGCTCTCCTGCATACCATGGCTGCATGCAGCTCCAAGCAGTCTGGCCATTCTCCTCTGATCTTTAGTATCAACAGGGCATCTTTTTTGCTGACAACTGGAGCTCACTGGATATATTTTCTCCTTTTTTTTGGCCCAATACTAGCTACCATGCTACATTCAAAGTCACTTAAAGTTTGAACTTGGGGAGGTCACCTTTGCTAAATACACTGTTTACTTGTGACAGGCTGAATTACATTAACAAACAGTTGAGCAGGCATACCTAATAAAGTGGCCAGTAAATTTATGTGTCAACTGTTGTCTTGCAGTGGTCCATTTTATTTATTTAATAATATTACTGTTAATTTCATTTTCTATTAGCAATAACCAACCATAGTTATTTTAGGTATAAAAATGATTTGCTTCATGAATGCAGAATCTCTCTTCTATGTAACAATGATCCCAAATGGAACAAATGCTTTAACATGGCATTTTCACTCTGTTCAACTGGAATCAGATGTTCCAGGTTCATTTGTGCTTCACAAAATCAAAAAGCCAGACAAATATGAAATGCAAAAACTCTGCTTGATATGTTACCCTATACTGTCATTCATGACCATGAGCCATTTGACCTTGTAGGGAGTAAATGTAGTCATTATTAATAAAAGCGACTAAGAAAGATAGTTATCACGGTTAGCTCAGAAGGCCAAAAGTGTGCCCTAGAAGCTGTATCAGGGGAGAAAATGTCACAGGGAATTTAAATAAAATTAAAACAATTACATTTTTGTGTTATACCAGTCGACCTGTAACATTTTTAATTTATATATTATACATAATTGGATAATTTAAAGTCATATGAATTAATAATCAAGGTTTTATAATTATTATAAAAAGTTTCATTAAGGCATCAGTCCCCTGGCCGTGGGCACCCTTTGGATGTGCGGTTGTGTGAAATAATAGAATGATTTTTTTTTAAATCCACACAGTTTTAGTTTCCTTCACATTCACCTACTCCTGTCTTTCCACTGGCGATACAGGCAGTCATTACTAAAATCTGCCTTTAGGACATCTTGAGTTTCATAAAATAACTTACAAATCGTTACAAATAGAAGAACTCACACACTGCATTGAAGTCCCACCACTGACAACGCTAAACTTCACTTTAAAGTTACCAAAGTGCTGATACAGATAATGGGATGAATGATGGGCTTCAAAGGAGTTCTGCACCCACTTTACATGATCAAATCTCAAAAATCTTCTACTCAGCAGCACAATGTTGCCTACTACACTTTAAATGTAGTTAACATGAAAACTTCACAGAGACAAAGTTAAGCTGCGGATAAATACCTTGGTTTATATGGCTGAATAATTTCAACAGCAACAAGCTGATAATGATAGTTTCAGTAACGTGTGAGGTGGTCGGCACACAGCAGACTTCTTTGCACTAACAGCTGTTGATTGCAGAGCTACGATGGATTTAAGGCAGCTGTTCAGAACTAGCAGCCATGCTAAATGAACTCTAAAGGCTCTGAGCTAAGAAACTCTGGCACGTTGCTGAGTTTTAACACTTGTGTTGAATTAACATTGACAATTTATTTGTGCTTTTGTGCACGAGTGAGAGAGAGAGGTGAAACCGAGTTTTCATGCTTGTTTAATCACTGACTCCACATCTGTCATCACTGAAACAAAAATAGCAGCTATAAAACACAACATTCAAAAAGACCATCACCACCGCCTAAATTTGGGAGGTCGAATGCAAATGTTAAATATAACTGGGAGAAATGCATTGCAGTGCAGTGAATGTATATTTACTGTAAATTTACCATATGTTTTTCCCTTTTTTTTCATTTTACAAAATTTCAATTTTTCATTTTGTGTCAAGGTGCAGGTGTAGTAACAGTGCAGCAGTACAGGTTAACATCATTCCAATATGGAGCACAATGCGCTACACACAGAGAGTGTATCCTGTAGCTATTGCTAATAAAACCTTTGTCGGGCTTTTACATTCACAATGCACAAACAAAATTTGCAACAGTCAATTAAATAAAACCATAATACACTATAAATAAAAAGCTATAATAAATACATAAAGTTTAAAATATTGTGTAAGAAAGACAGAAGGACAGTCATATTTTACACTTGTCGTTCACCACGGTCCTAATAATGTGATTACTGTCTTCTCCTTGAATGTACCTCAGTTCTTACCTGAATTCATTTCTCCGTTTATCACATTTTATATTTAACACAAACATATTTTATGAGCTTCTTATATTTTGGCTTTCAAATCTTACTCAGAGCAAAGTAAGAAAATGTATTTCCCAAATTTTTAACCAGTCTCAGGCTTGCTTAAGTAGAAATCTCTTCATTAGTTTGCATATTTCCTTTTGAACATCCTCAGTGGGAAACATTTCCAAACTAAATGAGACTTGGGAGCCTCGAGTGGTCAGGCAACACGAGTCCGAAACTACAAGTTTGAACATGAAAGATGTCTAAGGGTTCAAAAGTGTGTGTGTGTGTGTGTGTGTGTGTGTGTGTCAGATGAGATTGTCTGGGATGATGACCAGACAACTGATAGTGCTGTGCAGCAAACCACGGTTTACTGGAGAGACACAGGGCCACCTGAGATAAACTGCCTAATTGTCATCCTTGAGTCAAACCCATTGAGGATGTTTGATCGTTAGCTTGAACACTTTGCTGTGCTCTTGTTGTCCAGGTTTAACTTTACTTTGCTGGTGAGAATCTCTTTTCCCTGTTTTCCCTCAGTGATTTTTTTTCTTGCTAGATTTTAATGGGGTTAAATGAGCTGACATTTCAGAAACGTGCATCTTCCCTTTCTGGAGTTCTGTTTGATGCCATTTAAACCAAAATCCATAATTTGCTCACTTTTGTCTATCGTAAAACCTAGCTTCATGTTTTGGATGAAGATAATGCGATTAGTCTCTTTAACAATCTTATCTGGCCTTGCTTTGAGCACGATGTGAATTTATGTACATAAGTATCGTGGAATGAAATAGAAATCAGTCAGGGAAATTACCATGACTCTCCCAAGTTAGAGTAAAAACAAAACAAATTATCAAACAAAAAAGCTATTAGACATAGGAACCAGGGTTCTGAACAATGCCTCGATTTCTGCAGTTATTCTGCAGGCACATTTCTGGTTTCCCGTTGAGTCACAGCCTGTTCTGTAAATGACTGAATCTAATCTGGAGGTAACAGCCTCCGAGTGCTCAGCAGCAGAGATCAAAGGAGTGTGTGTCTTGCAGCTTCGGTCCGACATGTCCTTGGGGCAGATGGGTCATAAAGACCTCTGATAACCACTGGTCCAGGAGTGGGGGAAAAAAGAGGAGAGTTGAAAGTATTTATTAGGCCTGCGTTATCTACTCAGATAGACAAAAAGTACCGCTAATAACAAGGAGATGGAGAAAAGAGAGAGAAAACTGAACTGGGTTACGATGGTCATTCTGCAGCTGGCCCACCTACACTACATGAGCCCGTAAAAGAACTTAAACCAATAAATCATCTGCAGAACATATCTTTCCCCCGCCTCCTATTCTCCATCTGTCTCTATCTCTATTTGGAAATTCTGTATCTAACAAAAGAAAAGGGATTGAAGGGCTGTATTGTAAATCCTTGCTGTGGGAATAGAGTCAGTAAAAGGCAACAACAGAGACAAGGTTCTGATTTATTGATTTATCTGAGCTGTGGAAGAGATTACAGATAGGATATGGAGTAGCGCAGGGGAATATTTCGCATCAGTCACCGCAGCTGTCATTTGTTGTGAATCCTTTATGTATCTGAAACGTTGTTGTTTTACAGTATACGCTTAGGTTCTACGTGACATTAAAGGGAGTTTGTAAGCATAGAAGAACATGTGGTCAAATGCCAAGAGAAATGCTGAATAGTATTAAGAATTAAAATCTCTAGTTTGAGTTTTCCTTTAACTGGTTTATTCACAAAGCTTCAAATGTGGGTCAAGTGTTTCATGGAGGAAAAGAAACAGAGAAGCACAGTGAAGCATTGCCACCACCTGCTGGCCAGAAAAGGTAATGCCAAACAAAGCTCAAGTTGCTTTAAAAATACTTTTCTATGCACAGCGATGCAGTTTCGTTTGCTATCTCAGTAAACACACTCGACTCTCCTCCACAAACCCTGTCAAACTGACATAAGTAAACTGAAAACATAATAATTGTTTCATCTGGGCAAGTTCAGTAAAATATTACAAAAATACAAAATATTTTGAATGGCAGCATAATGGCTGAAGTGGACTCTGCATGCTTGTGAGATGAAGTGGGTTCATGACGACTTCACACACACGCACACACACAGCTGTGAACTATGTCACTGCTTAGGGAGTTAAGTCCCAGACATGCTGTCTAGAAGAGGGCTCATCACTCAGCAGCCTCGGGGGCTCTGCTGCTAGGCGTGTGTTGTAAATACGGGGCTATTAGGGGTTTTAACCTTTTGTCCGTGTGTGTGTGTGTGTGTGTGTGTGTGTGTGTGTGTGTGTGCAGAATTAATGTGAATATATGTATAAAAAATTCTCAGCCTTAATATGTTAGCCGCTGTTTGAACTTTGCTGCATTGTTCAGGGACTTAGGGGCGAATAAAAAAATTTCTTTATATTCATGTGAACGAATGCATGACAAACAAGCTTATAGCATATATGAAATACTATCTATTCTTGCGTGTGTATGGTAATAATCAGCATGTCTGCAGGCCAGGAAATTTCTGCTTATGTTATTTGTTTGAGGAAGTGGCTGCATTACTGAGGGATTTACCACTACTTCCCAAACATCCTTACTTACTTTCTCGTATCCCATAAGTATTACTACAGT
This sequence comes from Rhamphochromis sp. 'chilingali', assembly GCF_963969265.1. Lineage (NCBI taxonomy): Eukaryota > Metazoa > Chordata > Actinopteri > Cichliformes > Cichlidae > Rhamphochromis > Rhamphochromis sp. 'chilingali'. The sequence continues at coordinate 25,881,204 of NC_137944.1, forward strand.
TTGTTCTGGCTCTGCACCTCAGCATATTATATTGGAAATGAACAAAATGACTTGTACTTGCTCTCGGGTTCCATCGCAGGGTGATTACATCCACACTCAGTAAACTGTGTTGACTGCAGTCATGTTTAAACATCCATTAAGGGAAATTTCATTATTGTCCACCCAGTAGGAATTTAAACGATACAGAAAAATAGAATTAACAACTGCAAACAGGTACAAATATATATATATATATGCACATTTACTCATCCAGCTGGAAATATGCTTCTGGTTTGAATGTCAGTCCAAAATGGACTGTCTTCTCTAAAAAAAAAAGGGAAAAAAATGCTTCATGTTTTAAAGTGAGAACTATTTTTTGAGTATTTAAAGTCTGACTTTTTCTCTTAATTCAACTAGGAGATCGGGGATATCTTTTAAAAGGGTAAAAGCAGAAAATATAGATTTACTACATCGATACTGTTGTGATTTGTGTGTGTGTGTGTGTGTAATCAGTTCTAACATGTCAGTTCAGTTTAAAGTTTTCTGATTAGCTTTTCCATTATTCATTGCTCGTTTATTGTTCATTACTTTCCCCTGTGAGTTTCTTCTTCTTTACTGAAGCTGGTTAACTTTGGCTCACTTTTCCCTCATTTTATTTGATGAACACCAGCACAAAGAGTCATAAAGCAGCTTTGGTAAGTCAAACACACAAGGCAAACTTGCCTGCGTATTTTAATCAAACCACCGATACCTGACACCACTGTATAAATAGTTGTATCACGAGAGGAAGCATTATGATAAACTGTGAGATATTTCCACCCACAGTATGAAATATTTGGCTTTTAAGCTGCAAAATGCTTCATCGCCAGTGAAGCGTTCTGGAGATTAAACTGACCCAGCAATGCTACACTTCCATTATGGCTCACGTGGTTTCACATTTTTAAGTGTAGCACATGATCCAAGGTCAACGCTAACAGACTATTAAATGCAGTGTTTGTGGATCTAAAGAGATTCTGCTGGGTCAGGGTCACAGTGGAGGCAGAGGAATAGATTGTCACTGTTAAGTACAATAATGAGTTATCTTCTGGGCAGTAGTAGTGCAACCTTCCACTTTTGCACACACTCAGATACACACACACACGTACCTATTTCATTTCATGTCCCAGTAGGATTGAAGGAAACGGTTTTTCATTTCACCCCAAGGGAGCAAGAGGTGGTGGTGTTTAATTTGCCTGTGTCCTGTCTAACCTTCCATAAGAGGGCAGCTCGGGCCCAAACGATCCCAAAGTATCCCTTCGTGGATTGCTGGACAGAAACCAGACTGCGTGACTAGTAAAAACCGGAGAGGACAGAAAGGTTTTTGTGTGCCAGTGTTCGTTTGTGTCTCCAGAAGCGATTTTAACAGCTACAGCTCACAACCACTAGATGGCACTACAGCACTGAGTTGCAAAACAAGACGTACTCTCATACATAGTCACACATACATACAGCACAGTAAGCTCAAGATGCTTATGGCATATGTAAAGTCTGCTGCTTATTTATATTGTTTCATAAAATATGCTGTCGATCAGATGGATTGGAATTTACATTCAGTTTTTAGGGAAGCAAATATACATGGTATTAAAATGCAGAACGTAGCAAAAGTATTTGCATATAAAAGCGTTCTTGCGTGTTTGATGTTGTTAAGGGTGGGAAGTGAGTGGGTGAAAATGCTGTTGCGATGCTTGGAGAAGTTTTTTTTTTTTTTTTTTTACCTCTTTCTATGGTACAACAGGCGAGAGAGTAAATCCACCCTTCAGCAATTTGACTGAATAAAACGAGCTGTTTTACTGTTTTGGAGGAGAAGGAACACAATAGTCTAATGTTTCGTCCCTGTAAGTCTGCTGTACAGAGGCACTGGCCTGCTGCGTTATAAATGCCAATCCTGAAACATGATATCTTAATAGTTGAGTGAAAGTGAACGTAAACACCATCCTGAGGGCCTATTAGCTCGGTAGTGGATGTAAAGCACTCACGGACTGTTCAGTTAGGTGACCGTGGTGAATGTATGTTTTATGCATTATTGTGTGAGCTTTGAGAAATAAAAGAGCAACTATTAAAAAGCACAAGTTCCTAATCTGTACAGATATACTGGTGTGTATATCTACTTTTTTATATATATTAAAAAAAGATGAAAAAAGAATTCTTATTGAGTCAGGGCACCATTTAAGTTGTTTTAATTGCCTTTAGTTACAGAAACTACACAAGCCGATACACTGAAAAGCTTTACCTCTAAACCTGCTTAATGTTTTTTTTTTAATCATATAAGCATTTGTTAGTATGGAAAGTTCTGAAAATCTTAGCTTTGGAGAAAATTCCTTGATTCAGGTCAAGAAATGAATGGCATAATATGTATCTCATTTGTCTTTGCAACTGTCTGGCATTCCACTAACAATGATTTACATTAAACTTGATTGACTCTATCTATTTCTACATTAGAGGATGTTTACTAAAAATCTACAGAAAAAAACAATCTGATTACAACTGTAGCTGTTGTTTTTTATTTTAATAACATAAACGTGCAGTAGAGAACACTGGAGTGCAGGTAATTGTTGCTAAAAATGAGCATATGTAGATAATATACTTGTAATCATTTATTAGATTAAAAAAATTATTAGAAGGAAACTTAACCAAATGAAGACATATGCATTTACTTCAAGTTAAAAGCTGATATGGAAGCTACTGGTTTCTGCTTTTCTGCTAAACTTCCTTTACTTATTATTTTGCAGTCACATGCCTGTTAATCATGTGACATCGTTCATCATTTCGGATGCGTGACAAGCATGGTGACATGTGGATAAAACTCCAGTCTTCGACCATCACCAGCAACAGGGAAAAGATTCTTGCAGTTGCCGGTAGTTTGAATGCAACATGCTGAGCTGTCAAACGCTTGCCAGCTTTCCACAGACCATTTGGCTTCAAAGTAAAAGTTGCACCTTTTGAAACAAGCTGGCACAACTTTTATTTTGAAGCCAAATAACCTCCATTTCCAGCTTATGTTACAGTTTTCACAGTTTCACTACAACTTGATGGACAAGTCTGTTTCTGCCTTGCAAACCATGGATGATAATGGCAATTTGCTAACAACCAAAGCAACAACCTTACAATGAGGCTGTTGGTTTAACACCCTCTCTATGACTAGTTTCACCAAGCAACCTCTCGGCACCACGGTACACTTTTACCGTCATGACTGGTTGTTGTATCATTTCGAATATGGTGGACAACTCCTCCAAGAAATGTACTCCTGGTATCGCTACAAGATTTTGCTTTTGTAAAACGAAGTGTTTTAAAAACATGAAAACCCAACAGAATTGCAATTATGTACTCAAGTGCAGTAACTCTGGTGGACTGCATACAGTCCAAAATCTTCCTTAATATTAAACTTTATCAAGTTTGAATTAGGGAAGGAAGGCTACTGAAGATGCCTGTGCATAAACATCCGTGATGCACATACCGAACATTCAGAGCACTTCTACAACCACCTTCCAAGCCTTCTACACTGTCCCAAAAATGTTGTTTTGGACACGGGATCCTGTGTTGCTCTGCCAGTGGCACACAGTTCCACAGAGCACTGCTCAAATATTTGAGCTCAAATGCAGCCAAGTAAACTTAGCTTGGAGCTCGGCGTTCCCAGAGCTTTGATGAGACGCCTCGTCCCGAGCATGGGCTTTTAGGCAGGCTGCACTGCTCGCCTCAGTTGCCTCACTCTACCTTGCGTCTGGTGGGTTTCAAAACAGACAGGCTGGGGCTGAGGGGCAGACAGCCACATGAGAGAGGACTGAGGTTTCCCCACCATCAGACACAGATGCAGACACAGGACTTCAGATGCAGTGTTGTTAGCTGGTAAAGATCAAAGTTTTGAGTTCACATTTTCAGAGGATGTTAGAGAAGGTAGGTTGCTTCAAAGTCTCTATTTTCAAGAACTGATGTGGTAAATTACATCCCAATACAGCGGTCTAGTTCTTAAGCCTCCACGTGGCTGGGGAAATTTTTTTTATATTGTGTGTTTATCCTGCATTCGTCTGGCCGTTCTTTAACGCCATAATACCGGAACACTTGGAGAGATTGTGATCAGGGGTTAAAGTGGGATTTAACAGAAGGGGAAATCTTGAGATCTTGTGTAGCATGGGGAAAAGAATTGGTTTGAAATATACCATGTAATAATTTGTTTTATGAAGTCCAGCAGAAATGCAGCCACTGTACATTTAATATAGAGACACCGATTGGGACAAACTCTCCAGAGACAGTTTGTTAAGCTTTGTTAACAAGTTTCATTACCTGGAACTTCAACAATATTACTGTCATGACTTTGCAATTTCCTGACCCGAGGAGCAGACTCAGACAGCCAAATAAAGGTTTTAAAGATTTATTTACAGAATGAATGGAATTAATGACCGGCAGGTGAGCAACTGGGCTGGAACTATTTCCATTAGGATTACTCAAGAAGGGTTTGTTAGTACTCCTTGATGCACAGGAGGGGTAACCAGTGCATAGGTTGGGGTCCAGAGAGGACAGAAGTTCAGTGGAGAGCAGGCAGACAGGTGAGTAGCAGGTAAGTGACGAGCGAAAGAGAAAAATGGCTGGCCATGATCTTCCGATACGTCATAGGAACACAGGTGAGTTCTCCAGAGAACCAACACTTAACTCCAGGCAGGAAACTAAAAAACAGAAATGGTGGAAGCAACAATCTGGTAGAGAATAAAAGCCCATCCTTAAATTCTCAGCCTTGAGATGGCAATGCACTGCAAATGCATCAGTGCAGTATGAAAAGGCACAGGTAAGATTGACTCTACACCCAAGAGAGTGAAAGAGGGAGAGTGGCCAAAAAGAAGAGAGAGAAAAAGCCTGCCAAGACTTACAATTACTCGCCTAAGCTTACTCATCTTCTGCAGCTTGCTAGCTTAGCTTAAGTACAGCGACTGCAACTTTATGTCTGCACCATGAACACATCAGAGGGTGCTGAGGCTGTAAGTGGATCATGTTATTATTTGGTTATTATTGAGAAAGTATCAAGTGGAAGTAATGCCAAGCTGCAGCACATCAAAAATCAACTAATTCAGAAGTAATATGCATAAACCTGCCAATCAGATTTATTAACCCCAGATCATATTTCACCCTTCACCTCAACATGAAATACTGGTGTTTGTATATATGATTACAATTTCCTTTTTTCATTTCTTTGCATAAGGATTTTCTCTTTCTCTCTTTGCCAAGCATGAGAACACATCTAAGAAACATTACTGTTTTTATTCTCACAGCTAGGTTTATTTTATACCAATTCCTACATTGCAAATCCGAAATGTTGCATTCTGAACAGAAAATGACATCATCCGTCCACAGCAGCCCTGCAATTATTGGGCAAAATGGAAACTTAAAACTGCAACATCGCTGGTTGGCAGATGTATTCAGCCACAAGGCTGTAATTCTACTTTCCAAACTAATGACCTTTCCAAGCCTTTTTACAATTACCAGCTCTGATGATCGCTTAGATTCGCACATTTCGCGAAGACACCTTTGAACAGTTTCTTTACATTTATTTTTTGCAGGATATAAACTAAATAGCAGTACTGCAGTGCACTTCCCTTTTGCTGAATGGATTTTGAAGACTTCGAGGTTATTCTGAAAGACATCTGACATAAATTTGAGCTGACTCAAATTGAGTTCCCCTCAATACTGCTCAGCGTCTAGTAGTTTAAAAATCCATCAGTGTGATTCCCTTAACAGCAATTACTCAATGAGTTCAAATCAGTTGCACAGACTAAAAACACTCCTTTGACATCCTGAAGGGGGGATATGGAGTACTTATTCAATATGTAAGGCCACAATGAAAGCTTTGCCTCAGGCAGATAGGCAGATTCTACCTCCCAGTGGTAATTATTTTCGTGTCAGAAAATTGTTGAGGCACATTTCTGAGTTTGTTAAACCTCTAAAGTGGATCCTCTTGTTGTTTTTCTTCCCGTACGGTCTAAGATTTAATGTTATGGTGTGTTATGTGCTGAATTGACAGGTCTCCTTTGTGCTTTAAAACTTTCATGAACAATTTTAATATCAAGAGAAGAGACAAATCACAGTTAAATGATTAAGTATTTGAAATACAATGATGTTTTCTCCCACCCGGTTTCCAGAAAGCAGTGGGGAAAAAGTGACAATCAGTCAAACATATTTGACAGAGTGACAGTGGAATTTAAAGCTTGCGTGGAGGCAGAGAAGAATAGAATGATAATAGATTCGTATTCCCACCAGCAAAATCTCTACAACAATAAGACGGAGAGGCTAAGTAGACATAGCTGAGAGAATGAAATGCCCTCAATACCTATGAAAGGGTTTGATTTTCTCAGAAAGCCAAATCCATCTTGCTCACAGACTAGGTTAAACAGAAGATGTTTGTAGTCCGAGGAAATTCCCTCGGCAGACTACAATCCTGTTGTTTTCACGAGAAAGAGGAAACCAGGCCTACGCAGATACAGCAGAGCGCTGCAGCCCACAGTGAGCGAGCTGGAGTTCATCCAGATGAGTCCTGCCAGATGATCAGCACATATGTGTCAAACCATGTGTGGTGACAGAAAAGCCTTTTTTCTTTTTTTGTTTCAATTATAAAGACAGATAACAAAGTGTCTGTCTTTATCGCTCACTTATTCATTTCTTTTCTTTCCAGTGCAGAGACACACGGCTAGCTGCACCTTGGATAAATTCTCCATTTGTCTTTTCTTGCGTGACTTAGTTTTCCAGTTACGGCTGTTTAACGTGTCATGTCCGATTTTAAGGGAAAGGTAGTGAAGTCTGGCTGCAGAGAGAAATGAAGGTCCCACCTGTCCATCTCTGAATCAATATGAGTTCATGTGACCTCAATATGAACCCATATTTGCTCCTTTTCTTATGTTTTTTACAGAAACCTTTGCCCTAGAGTTTCACTGCTCTAATCTTCTCTTCTCAGATAAATATTTGATGCATATCTCCTCAAACAGTTTCCTCCTTTAATCTAATAACATTTAGCGAAAGAACACAATGAAGTCAATTTGGCTCTATGAGTCACTACAGCTACTACAGCGGGCTGACGAGTGCTCAGAAACCTTGATTTACTCCTGACTCATTTAAAGATAAATAAGTGGTAAAGAAATTGCATGCTTTCATTTCCTTAATTTCCTTCTCTCTGTGTATCACCATCTTGTTTATCTTTTCTTTGCTGCATGTCAAATTCTATCACATCTTCTATTTTTTTAAGCCTTTATATGCAGTTTTATACAATTTTGGAGTTATGACAAAACTTAAAGCTCTATGTTAGGCTAACATTAGCATTACAGCTAGCTAAGATTATAAAAACTAAAAGCCACTGATTTCAATGGGAGTCACATTTCTCTTTCCTTTTACAGACCCAGATACACCTTCTGCTTTATATACACTCAACATACTTTATTAGATACACCTTGCTGGTACGGCTTTGGACCCTCTTATGCTGTCAGAACTGCCTTAATTCTTTGTGGCATAGCTTCAACAAGGGGCTGGAAACATTCCTCAGGTATTCCGGTCTATATCCACATGGTAGCATCACAAAGTTGCTGCAGATTTGACAGCTCCTGATACTAATCTCCTGTTCCACTACATCCCAAAAGGCATTTTGAATAATTCTGGTGATTGTGGAGGTTTTTGAGCAGACTGAACTCATCGGAATCTTCAAGAAACCAGTTTAGGATGGTCGGAGCTTTGTGGCATGGTGTAAACAGTCATCACAAGACTGTTACACTGTTGTCATAAATGGATAGACACGGTCGGCAACAAAGCGTACTATAAGGTGGGTTCATGTTTTTCCATTATTTGCAACAAATTCTGACCCTACCATCTGAACATGGCAGCAGAAATCAAAACTCACTAGACCAGTCACTGTTTTTCCAATCTTATACTGTCCAGTGTTAGTGAGCCGATGTGGATTGTTGCTCAGTTTTCAGCTCTCCTGTTCTCTAGAGATAATTGTGTTTGAAAATCTCAGTGGACCAGTAGGATCAACCATCCCATCTGGCACCAACAACTATTCCATATTCAAAGCAACTTAAATTACCATTCTTTCCCTCGTTGATGCTCAGTTTGAACCTCAGCAGGCTATCATGAGCATGTGCAAATAGATTAATATACTTCCATCCAACTGGCCTGCTAGACATTTGCATTAACAGTTGTGCCTAATAAAATATCTGGTGAGTGGGTGCAGCAGGCAATGATGTCACTCTTTGATTGGCTTTGGAGTCCGCATGAAGACTAGGGATCAGCTTTTTTTGGACAACCATTAATGTGTTATTGGTAACAAGCAAAATACTTTGTACATACTCAGATCGAAAGTGCATATGAAATTCATTAGAAGTGGAAAACACTTATATGGCTATTCGACAAAAAAAGACATTAGGCCTGTCTTTGAGATCTTTGCACAATAATTCTACGAACAAGGCAACTTTGTTCAAAATAACCAAGAGCTGATTAAATCAGAAATAGCAAAAATGGGGAAAATATTCATATAAACTGTAATGGCAGCAGAATAATAATCATTTTCAATTATTAAAACACTATAAATGCATCTTTAGCCATTGTTGCTGATTCCCTAAACTATATCCCTGAACCAAACTGACCCACCGGTGATTCAGAGACAAATCTAATCTGAACATCTGTATAACACTAAATAGATCATCTCCATGTGGACAAAATCAGCATTTCTGGGACTAATTGTTGTGCTGAAATGCTGACTTTCAAATTTCAATCACTTTTTGAAAATCGCTGTAAATCACTGTAGTGCATTACACTGAGTAGGAGACATCCACACTACAGATAATCTGTTACAGCGTGTTCCACCATTCTGTGTATCTGAGATGAAATGCGAGTCGCCCACAGGAAGTTTGTTCCAACCACTGTTAGTCTTCCCCTGCTGTTAAAATTGAGCTTCCTGTAGCAAAAATGTTTTCCAGCTTTCCTGTGAGGTACCTTGATGAGCCACATATTCCTGCATCTGCACTGCCTCCCTCTTAGCAAAGCCAGCAGAGAGTAAGCAAAAAAAATGCGCACTTGTTAACTTCCCCCCAACACACATGAGTGACTTTAAATAATATAATATGTGGCTCACACTTTCCAAATGCTATTGGAACAGTCTTTTCATGTGGTTCGTAAATTTACAGCTGCTTCTTCTCAAGTGATTGTGTGGGAGAACTTCTCAGTGTCCACTGCATGATGAGTGTGAAAGGTGTGGTGAAGTGTTTGGGCCACTACACTAAACACAGCCCAGCCCAGAAATGTTCAAAGAGCTTTATTATCTGATTTGGGAAGTTCAATGGATGACATCAGACTTGAGCCGCTCCTTATGTTTTTTCATATTTTGCTTCCAAGGAGCCAGACTTTCTGGTCTTTTTTTTTTTTTTTTAAACTGAGCTTGAGCAATAGTTCTCCATTCCTTATGAGAGTCTTTCAGATTTTTTTATTTGGCCATTGGGTGCTTTTTCACTCATTTTCAGTCTAGTCATACTATGCAACCATTTTCTAAGCCACTTCAGTTGATTCGTCCACTTTTCACTGATGCTTCATCTGGAATTATCTCAGTGGAAGGACGGCTGTCCCGAAGCCATTCTCCAGGAAGGACAACAGGGAGAAAAGAAGGTCAGGAGATATACAGTAGTGAGTGCCTACAGTCATCTATGTAACACTGTGGAGTCTTTTTCAAGTGTCTTGGAGAGCTAGTCTTGAGGACAACTTAAAGAAATTACAAGAAAGCCTGCCTAAAAGCATTCAGGCTATGTGGAAGAATAAAGGCGGTCATCCCAAATACTGACTTTAGAATTTTTGTCTTGCCATGTATGTTTGCATGTGTCAATCAATCACTGGATATACTTCTAATTTTTCTAGCAAAACAAAAGAATTGCTAGGCAGTCAGACCTTTGCACAGCACTAAACATAAAGATATTGTTATAGTTTAGCAGGACTAGTTTGAGTTTTCTTTTATTTCCACCTCCTTCCATTCCTCCTCTATGGTGGAGATGCCAGGCTGGCTCTGTTGGTGGTTTCCGCCCTGGGGCGGAGCTTCTTGGTGTGATTCAAACTTCCTGTAACTGTTTGTAATGAAGTCATCGGGCAGGGAGTATATCAAAGGTAGGTGTTGCCATGGTTTCTCGCCAGACCGTCCCAATCTACCTGGTGACATTTAAGCTGCCTTTGTTTGAAATCTGTTTTTGTAAAGACTAGTTTACTTAGCTTTTGTCTTGGCGCTTCCTGCAGTGGCTAACCTGGCAACCTTGTCTGGACCCCGTTTGTTTGCACCTGATCTGATATAGACATCTATCTGGGTTTAGTAACATGTCGTTTGAGACTTGCAGTTAAGACAAAACTGTCTCCTGAAATCTCACCTTTTAAACATCGAAACAGCTCAAAATATAACAGATCTGTTTTCCTTTTCCTTCATTTAAGTCGATTTTATCATACGGTGTCACAATTGTAAAATAAGGATCTTAATAAAGGACAATGCTGTATAGTACAACAGCCTGCTAATGACTGCTGCTTCATCTAGTATGCATTTAATTCACTTTTTTAGATAAGAAAAAAAAAAGTAGAATATGTAAATCAGTTTTTACTGAATAAAGTGATCAGAGAGGGAGCACAAGGATGCAGAATGGAAATGTTACGGATTGTCACTCAGCGGAGTAACCGACTATGTCTGCAACCTTCGAAGTCTCCAGAGAATGTGCGGCAGCAAAACTTTCTGTTCTTTCCGCTCATTTAGCTGACAGCATAGCACGGCTGTTGACACTACCCTATATTTATCTTGATTTTGTCAAAATGATCTCCACAATTAAAAAATAAATGCCACGCTGTCTGTTTCACAGCTTACGAGACACTGTTTAATTTTTACTTCTTGACTACTGAAAGCAAAAAGTTCTAATTAAGGTAATTCTTGGAGTACACAATTAAAATGACAAGTAAAAGTAGGCCTCTTTTATACAGAAACAGGTTCTACTGCACTACCTGCATCTGATAAGTTGACCCAAACTAACATCACACAAGGGTTATGGCATGTGCAAAAATCAAATGTAGCTGAAGCTGCAGGGTGCTCTTAAGGATATGTTGACTGATTAATTAGATCCAGTTAAGGCGATTTCTGTCAAGACCTTACTGTGGATGAAATGCTTTCAAAGAATTGTAAGAACCTGACACGTGAATGCCAGCTGCAGACATGCAGAGATTAATTTCAGCCTTTAAAGTTTGAGTGACGTTAACAAAGTTTCATTAATTGTCCTTCCTTGAAATTTAATCATAAAACCTCACAAGTCGCCACTCAAACCATTAGTTTGATTACCCACCTTCCAATAATACAGCCTCTGCACACACATGCACGTGGCACACACTGCTTTGTCCAGTTCCATGTCAGTTAATGTGTAATTAGAGGGAGCTTCATTTGCATTTTTAATCAAGAAGAGGATAATAGGGATACAAGGCTCAGATATTGGTCTGGTATTTAATGGTGTAGAGGCAATCTGAGAGATGACTGTTAATTACAGATACACACTCTGATTGCTTTCTGGTATTTAATAAATTGTCTACCAGGATAAATGGCTTCGATCTAATGGACGTGGGACCCGATGAACCCAGCTGACCACCAGCTATAAAAGTTAAGGTTTACTTCCCTCCACGAGAGAAATCTCTTTTATTGATATTTAACAGAGAAATCACTTGTAGATAATTAGCAGCACTTATGTTTGATTTCTGGCAGAAGTCCTGCCAGAAAAATCCTACTTAAAGTAAAAGTATTCGAGTGTTGCCAGCCACGTGTGATTAAACAATTAAAACTATTTGATTGTCTCCTCTCAGTTAGTTATTATTATTATATGTGACAATATTAAAACTGAATCAAAGAGAAACCACAAATACTTAATTGATCAAGCATATAATTCAACCGCTAAACTGTTTTTTATGTCCAATAATCAAAGTAAATAACTGCAATTTAACATTTTAATAAAAATGATAATAATGATGTACTTTGCTATTCTTTTAATTTTTGTAAAATAGTACATTTCAGTATTAAAATATCATTCTTGATGGATTTGATTATAGAAACAAAAAGCCATAATTTTGGTAAATACCTTTGCTGTTACTTTAGGGCAACTGTGGCATAAACCTTACACTGCGTGGTGTCTAATAATAAATCTAAATATGAGGGACTTTAAAATGATTAAGTGGAAAAACAGGAACAAATCCATGCATATCCTCAACACCATGTGGGGCACAGAGAGGAAGAGATATAACACTAATCGTTCGATCCAACTGTCTTATTTATTGCATCTAGTAGTGACATTTTGAGCAATGAAGCGCAATGATTAAGTGGACAGTAATTTTTGTGGTTGTTATTTTTGTGAGATTGTGAATATTTTTTTTTAATAAGAAAAAAATGTTCCAGAATTTTAACAACTGCAGCAAACTTGTTATTGAAACAAGTTGCAGGGGGAAAATTATTGAGATAGCAGTGGCACTCACAAAGGCAGAGAAAAGTTCAGAGCAGCAGGAGCAGCAGCAAACATGATTTATTCACAAAATAAAACAGGAAGTAAATGTAACACACAATACACACTGTTATCACTATGTATGTGAAGTTATATAAATGCAATATTTCTATGAAACTTTCAGTCAAGCCAAATTTATATAAACATTCCAAGTACACATCATATAAAGAGAGACAGAGAAAATGAAACAGGACAAAATAAAGTCCTTTGAAAAAGAACATTTTCACTGGCTGTTGTGTCTTCCTGTTAAAATATGAGTACATCCTTACTGCTTCCACAAGTAAGTAGGAGCCAGAGACTGCTCATGAAATAGACATGATTAACTGATCATCAGCATGAGTGACTACCCTGACCACTCAACAAACAGAAGTTGTGACAGGTTGGATCATTCAGGTGTGTGTTAAGTACTCACAATGTATACCTGATGGGTTTATGACAAAACAGTAAAACACAAAACAGCTTTATCATTCATTTAAAAACTTTATTCAGTGTAACTCATCTTTAGACTTTAGTCCCACCCCAAGTGTAATAACACTTTACAATTTCATACACCCAGTGACTAAGTGTGTCATTTCTTCAGATGTACTGTAACATTTTTGTAAAACTTGGATGTGATTTAAAGGTTCTAAAGTGACTTATGTAAGAACACTTCAATTCACACTTTTACAGGAAAAACAAAGAACTTCTACTGTAAGTCAGAATTAACTATACTGTATTTTACTGTAATACTTTACTATACTGTAACTATACAGTAATCAGTATTTAACTCATTTAACTGATCAGTATTTAGCTTACATCTTTCTCTCCTGTAAATAAAAAAAAACCTATGGCAAGAATTTTCAAGGGATTTGATGAGACCCTAATTTAACAAAAATCACATCGGCATTTCATTCTAAATGCGGGGGAATTTCACCCTTAGTTTAAGGGCAATATTACAAAGTGCTATTGAAACTTTAAATTTCCTGTATTCAACAGTCATCTTAAAATTTCCCACAACTGCTTTGAATGTCTGTTCCCAGCTCATCCCCCCACAGCCTTTTGTGGGGGAAGATGACACTGAAAGCAAAATAAAGATGTTTTTTAAGGCATATCGGTGGCAGGTTTTTTGCACTGAAAGCATGTCCTTTTCTTCCTGTTTTCAGTATGAAGCAATTTATTCCATGATGATTTGAAAGATGATGACATATGGCAAGATGACTTTGCAAGAACGCACAATAAACCCGTATGTTTATTCACAGTGGTGAGGTCAGGATGATCTGACATACAGGATGTCGGGTTGTGTGAATGTCATCATTCCACACTCAACATTTCTGTGCCAGCTTACATTACACACTCATTCTGACACGTGCACTGACAGAAGTAACACTGATATACAAAAACTGAGTATAAAAAGCCTAGATCATACGGTCCTTTGGCCTATTTTGTCAGTGTTTTTCCTTTACAGACAAAAACCACGAGCAGCACTCTTACACAAGTACATGCATATGCAGTACACACAAAAGCAGAGCTTCCAACATCCCTCTGCTCTTTTTAAAAATGCATGTGGCGCTGGTATTCCATTTGGATAGTGGAAATAGAACGGCAAGGCAGTGAAGAGTGGAAAGGGGTGAGTGAAATTGTAGAAAAAAAAAAGTCAGTCTCAGAGCAATTTAGAAAGATGACTGAGGGGGATGAAATTAAATTAGGATGATGGCTAAAATAATACCTTAGTGGCTTATTTAAAAGAGGAGAAAAGAAAAATAGAGGCAATTATCGTTAAATAGTGCGACAGGTGGAGAACACCCTCATCAGCCTCCGTCACGGTGAATATGTGCGTTTAGGGAGCGCTAAAGAGAGGCAGCCAATCAGGATGGGAAGTTGATTTCTGGGACAGAGACCGATCAAGGAATTATAAATTAAAGCCGGCGGAGAGCTGTTATGAAACGGAAAGGCAATTTGTGTTTAATGTTGAGTGATTATCAATGATTTAAGATTTTTGCCCACTTTTTCAGGCCTTTGGTTAGTTCAGATGTTGTGGGGCAAAAAGTGACATTCTGTATGTGAAACACCTCAGCTGAATATTTCAGAAGCACTAAATACTATTACACAGCATGTTTGTATATTTATATATTTGTCATGCTACATGATGCTTAGTGGCATGAAATATTGAACAAAGAAGATATTCTTCAGCAGCAAAAACAGTGAAAAAACCCTAAATGCTTGTAGCAATGAGCTAAAAGCTTATCTTTATTCAATTAGTTCTATTCAATTCCAACCAGATGTATTTCTCAATAAAGTAGCTGTTGTGTAGTGTATGTATCAATGTAGAGGTTTTATGCTATAGTCACACCTGGGAAAGCAGTGGTCAGAGTTTGTGAAACCATGGCAATTATTGCAACTATGTGCAATGAAGTTGCAATTTCGTTGCTATCGAAATGAATTCTTCAAAGACAAGAATCAGGTCTGTGACCACTTGCAGTGGTTGCTGTCTTTACACCATCGACACAGTGATAAAACAGCAATAACATGTAGTCAGTCTGCCATCTGCTTCCAACTGAATGAGGTCAAGTTGCCAATTAGATCCAATAGTTGTGTTAATATTCTGATTAACAGTGATAAATTGGGGAAAGTTCCAAATCTGTTGTTCGCAACTTTACATTAACTACTTACATTCAGAGTCCAGTCAGAACCTTATAGATTTGAGACATAAATTCAGACGTTCCTCCACAAACAGTGAGGCGGTTGCTACATGATGCAAATTTGACTGCAAACTGAATAGGCACTCGGCAACCTCACTTACAATAGAAAACAGAAAGCAAGCAGTTGGCAACCAGACGTGTCGAGTCGCTTGCTGCAAAGAGACCCTTCCCAGATGAGCTGCACTTGTTGATCCAGACTCACTCAGAGTCTTTGCAACGTGCAATCTGTCTGTGTCTATAAATTGCACAGCAGTTATTAGAGAGTCTGCAATTGTTTGAAGACAGATTGCCTCCCATCCAGCAACCTGTTTAAATACCTTTCAATCAAAAGTGGTCACCCAGAAGTTGAGGGTGTTGCATGCTAAACCACTAGGTTGCCGAATGCTAAAAGATTCAACGAAATCACCAAACAACTACCAGTTTTTCCAAGTTGCAAGGGGGTTGCCATTCTATTTTTACTCCAGTGTTACTCAGCTATAAATCACAGAGCTCTCCAAATATCTGCAAAAGTGGTTAGTAAAAGTTAAAAGCAGCATTATCAGATTGTAATAGCTTATTTTAATGGGAAATGCACCATGTTGTCCCCTAAAGTTGCTGCCCACTGTCTTTATATTTAACCAGCTAAATGCATAGATAAATGCAATTAAGGCCAGGCAAAGAAGGTTTCTTGGAGACAGGGTAAAGTATTTTTGCTGTCATACATTTGAATGTTCCAGTTTATTTTTGCAGGCAAACCATCACGTAATTGTCAGTCAGGCTAAAATTACCAGTGTTCCTGTGTGTCATGGTCAAGAGCTCAGTCACTCTGAAAAACGCTAACAGCAGCTTTAATACAGCTTTACTAAAAGCAGTTGTTGCACTGAGTCACTTTTCTAAACTCTATGCTAAACACTAAACACTTTCATCTGCAGCTGAGTACACTCCCCAATAAAATGTGCTATTTACAATAGTTTCTGTTTTAGAAACATTTGGTTAAGATCACATTCTTGGTTAAAAATCTAACTCTAAAAAAAAAGGATTCTGGTCTTCAGGGTGTATGAACGGGTTATGACTGTGTGTTCCAGGCAAGGTAGGGAAACTTGAGACTCCAAAGAAAATAAATCTAGTCTCGTCATTCATTCTGCACTTTGACCATTTCAAAAGTATTAAATGCAAAGTGTGATAAAAGCTAAACTTCTGGAGTCATGTCATCACACAATAGCTCTCTTGCTACGGGTGCTTGCGTGTTTTTGTAGTAGAAGTTTCTTTAAAAGCTGTTTGTGGTGGAAAAGTGATGACTGATATTGCTGTCTGGTAAATGGAAGTCAAAGAGGAGAGTGATGTAGGCTTAAAGATTTGTCATGGTGTTTTGCCAGCTGGTTCCGCCTGAGATTTGATACTTCACATTTACTTTTCCTGTAGCTGCACCCACTGACAGTCTGCCTGAGGATCTGAGCAGCCACGGCTCTTCTTTTTGAGATCCCTCACCGGAGACAAGCCTTGGATGGTGTCTCTTGACATGTGGCTGGCTAGGTTGCTGGCTTTGACATGGACCCTGCGACTTGTAAAGGAAAGAATTCGGCCTACGCCTCAATTTGCACAGCCTCTGAGCACGTTTCTTTTCTTTGAGTTGCCAAGGTAACCCCAGGGCTGGAATGAAAACATCCCACTTACTGTCGACACTGCTGAGAGAAAGAAAAAGGGAGAAAAACTGACAGCGAGAAAGAGCAGATCAGGCTAAACGGACTATGATTTTGGTCTAGTAAGTGTGTTGATCACACTGGTATGTGGCACTGTTTATTTCCAGTCCAGCCCTGCAGTGGTTTTTATTGTCCTCTTTCCAGTTCTATAAAACACATTCTCATAAACTGACAAAGTTTAAACTCTTCATGGTGCACCTGTAGACCAGTGAATGTGGTCTTTCTTAACATGAAAAACCACACACGCTGAAGCAGGCTAAAATGGGAGAACAAACTGCCAGGTCCCAGGTTTTGAGAACGTTTTCACTGAAATAACATCCTTCCCTCCATGAAAAGCAGACGATTCTACATGCAAGTCATCTGAATAGACTTTGTAAAGTAAAATGTGTAGAAATCATTCTGTGCAGACATGAATTCTACATGTCATATGTTTTATTTTTGTGTGGGTTATTGGTCAGTATCTCTAAATATGGCTGAATATTCTGTTGTTTTCTGCAGCAATCTGCCAAAAATAACCACCAGTATTTATACCGAGAGGGAGTTGCTTATATGATCATTCTTGACCCCATACCTTGCGTTGTGGTTTTTCCTAAAATTCTAGTTACCACCAGCATGTCACAGGAGGTGCACAATCAGTGGAAATTCAATTCCTGCCAGAAACTGCTAGACGAGCTTTCTTTCGAAGGAGGGGAAACAACATGAATTAAAGCGTTGTAACCTGAAATTTTTACTCATCATTTCTCCGCATCCAAAACTCTTTCGATTTTGTGGCAGAAGATATGTATGTAACCTGTAAATATATTCTATTAAAAAAGCTGAAGGTGGAAACAGTTTTTCAGCTCTAAGCTTTCTATTCATACTCGACTACAAATGAATGAAAATGCTGACAGTTCAATTCACAGGTTGCTGCCTTTTTGTCATATGCTTTTCAGCATAACATATGGCATATTGCTGAGTGTCAAAATAACACATCAATATTTAGGTGTAACAAATTATATGATGGAGTTTAGGAGCTTTTGTTTCCATTTATCATCTTAGGTTACAAACATACAATACTGTAAGAACTGACTGCAGTGTTTGATGGAAGGATTTATGTTGTATAAGGTACATAAATGTGAATGTTAGTCCTATGCTGTCAACAGCATCAAATATCCCACTTGACCATCATTTTTCATAGTGAGACCTTGATTTCTCACTAAATTAAATACAGTTTGACATGGTGTGGTCTTCTCACTGGTTTCTCCAGTGAACACAAGGGAAAGATCCCCTGTGAACCAAAAAGCATTTTTCTTGCAGACCACCATGGCTCTGCCACCTGCAAACAAGTTTGATTTTTGCTTTAGGCTATTAATTGTGAATTTTTGAACCATGGGAGTTTTACACCTGTCCCTAGTTTGGTAATTAAGATCCCAGTCACACAGTCATAGAGGCGAGCCAGCGACCATCGAGGTTGCTGAATCAGGTGGGAAGTGGTTGGTGGAGGTTGCTGGCAGTCACTGTGAAACTGAAAGTATCATTCACAGTGACCACAATGGCAACCACCAGTTGCTAGGGAAAAGTATTTATTCTTCAAAAGACTAGCAAGTGGTTGCCGGCAGTTGTTAGAGTGAAACTGTTTGCAAAGAGATGTACAGTGCTGCACTCATGGCAGTTGTTTTGGTCACCAGTAGGTTGCCTTGGTTTTCAGTAGTTTGCATTGAAGACACCAACGTGTTTGAAAACGCTTGCAAACCTCTTGCCTAACATTTGTGTATCTGTGAAAATTGTGACACAAACCAGAAGCGGAGAATGTTCAACTTCAAAGATAAAAAATGGGCCTCTTGGAAATTAGTTGGTTGTTGCTGTAAGGCATGCTTTTAGTCTGAAAGTAAATCTTTTCCATTTCCAGTTTCATTTTTTTTAAGTTTCACTAACAACACAGACAAATCGATGACTTGCAAGCAAACTATAGGCAGTCTGCTAGGAACCAAAGCAATCGAAGAGAGGTCATTGGTAAAGCACCTTGGTCGTGACTAATTTCACCTGGCAGCGGCCTCCATCAACCACTCATCAACTGGTCATTGAATACATGACCAGAGGTTCCTAGGGGGTCCCAACCAGTCTGAAGGTCTGTGTGACAGAGGTCTTCAGTGCCATTAATTACCAAAAATAATCAAAAAACAAAAAAGCAAAAGTTTCTTTCCCAGTAGCTAACATTCATGCTTTTCCTTTTCTTTCTCTCTCTTTTTTTAAAGAGAACCCTCTGAAAGGACTTTATATGTGTTTTTAAGACTTAACTTTTCAGGCCAGAGCTGCAGAGTCTTTTAAATCAGCTCTCTTCTAATGTAAAAATAATCTGCTGTATCTTCTGTCTCAGGGAAATGTGTCATGAAATAAATTACAAGACAAATATGGGCAATTAATGATAATAAAAATCACCATGATTTATTCTTACATTTTTGCAAGGGAGAGTTAATTGACACTGAAAGTGTTACAAATACCACAAAGATGGTGTTTTGTGAGTTAATGAGTTTTAGTAGATATTATAACCAAGCATCAACGGTATTCCCAAAGGGACATTTTATATTATGAATACTTATTAATTAATTTTAGTATGTTAGTGCTGCTTGGATCAAGCTTCAAAAATACCAATATTTAATGTCACTTCTACTGACACAGTGTAGATCATATTCACACTGTGACTGAAGCATGGTAGAAGAAAACACTCAGCATTTCAAGGTTTTTAGTTTTTGGTGTCAAATACTTGTTCTTAGACCACCCTGGTGAGACAGAAGTGTCAGTTTGTAGCATTATTTTCCCTCCAGGCTGGAAGCAGAAAAGGAAAATTTAGATAGCGTCAACTCAAGCAGATAGCAGCAAATGCCACAAATACCTTCACAGGCCAAATTTACTCAGAGACAGATGGACTTGGGTTCTCATGGTAGCCCTCTCGAGTTAGCATTCGTACAACCAGCTCATGCAGCATTTGACAACAGATTTAAGTACTGGATTACACTGTTGTGTGAAGAAGTCCACTCAAAATGTGCAAATACAGTTTCAAATGGGTCACAGAAACTTTTAATCTGTGCCACAATTTTTTGGAAGCTACAGTTGGAGCTAGTTTTATATGACCTAATCATGCCAAAATTTACACACAATATCTACTAATATGGTGGCATTTCTCTCTCTGTTTAAAGCTGTTTATCTTTTTCCCTTCAATTATTCATTCCAAGGACCTTTTTTTTAATCTAATGTCAGGTTTTCATTTCATATTTCCAACATAAATGAGTATTAGGATAAAAAAATTATTTTTTTCCTATGGGTATTACAGACTCTTGCCTGAACAGACTGAACAAATTGGTAAAATAATTTGCCTGTCACTGCTATTATATTGTTTCCTCCCACAGTCTTCTGTCAATTCTAATATGGCCAAAGATGTGCACGTGAGTGTGAATTATTGGCTGACTCTGTGTAATATCTGGCAGCCTGTCCAGGGTAAACCCTGCCTTTACAGACTACTGCTTAAGAAAATGGATGAATGGATGCTGGGATATCGGTGGTACTAGCAATATGCAGAATTAACCCGTCTCCACACTGCTGGATGTCTCAGATCAACAGAGGGCTAGGCCTCATTGGTCAGGGTGGAATTGAGTCAGGGCAGGTGTCAAAATCCAAAACAGTCAAAACACCTTTATGCTTTAATATTCCCACCAGTATTTTTAGTGTTTCGTTTTGAATTATTTCACATCGCTCTCTTCTGTTTCTCCCTTCTTGCATTTACTCCTTGTGTTACAAAAATGTCAGAACATAAAACTTTTTTTTCCAGTCATCCACTGTGGTATGCTGACATTAGGCCACACAATGCGTTTTGTTAACTTTACCTGCCAGGCCTGAGTGGTTTAGAAAGTATTAGACAGTCTGGCTGGACCTCTGATATCGGTATTCAACAAAATCAGGAAAAATCTAAAAACAGTCAAAAAGTAATACACAAGGAGTTGAAACATCAAATCAAACGGACCACTGGAAATTACTGCACTACTTGACTACCAGGAGCACAACCTCGTCAGGTGAAAAGACGTCACGTGAGAGACACAACGTGAATGAATGTAATCATGGTGCAATTTTAGAATGAAAACTACCACTAATTAAATAAAAGAGAAATGCAAATCATCACATTTCGAGGAGACCAATGAAAGCCCCCATAAACACTTTTGAGTGTCACTTATGCACAAGGTCTCACTTCCAGCTGTTGGAAAGACATAGCTTGCTGTAAAGGTTCACTGGGCATCGAGCAGCTTCTGTGATGAACACTCCTGTGAAAAATTAATCCCAATCTGACCATCGTGTGGAAAGGTTGAAAATGCACAAAAAAGCCAAATCACATATTTATGGATTCTCAAACTCACAAAGGCACCGTTGATGTCAGTAAATGAACAGGGTGCCTCATTCCCTGTCTGGAGATTTTCAGATGTGGTTGACAGAGGGGTGACACGCTGGAGATGATGCTCCACAGCAAAGCAGGAAAAGCATCTAAGCAAAAACTGTTTTCTTTTGAATTTACTGTAACAGACTTTTTATTTATTATTTTATGAACTGAAACTGGTTTAATTTTGTGCATTTACATTCTGATGTTATTTCATATTACAGTAAATGCTGAAGTTCAGTGTTACCGCTGGGCAAAATAGTCATCCAAAGTGGAAGTGGAAGTTGAGCAGGGAGATTTAATTCTGCAGCGTTAGACTGTTTGTTTTATTGCATTTGCCTGGATTAAAGACTGAGAATATAGTGCATAATATTGTTTTTATGTCAAAATATTCTTGTAAATGCTGCAGTTTTATGCTGAAGTTCTAAACTTGTTTACTTCAAGGTCATAGTTATCACACATGAACATCAGAAATAAATACTCTAATATGATTCAGAATATAAAGGGCCAGTCTGGTTCCTTAAGAGAATTTCTTTTTATTTATTATATATTTATTTGGGGGGGGGGGGGGGGGGGGGGGATTGCCACAAATAACACCTTGTATATTGTACACAGTGGGGAACAAGTCTTGCAGATTAAACATAAACTAACAAGGACAGGGTAGACAACAAAAAAGAACCAGAAGAGGGGGAAAACTTCTAAAAACAGGAAGTAAAACTGACAACAGTGTAAAAAATACAGTTACAACATGTAATTACAAGTATTAGTATATCTCTAATCCCTAAACCTAACCAAAAAATGACAGATTAGCCTGGGTAAAAGACCGAAAGTTGAGGCACACAACGATTTGTGCTGCTGGTAAAGTTTCTGGGCTGCCTTTCCTGATAACAGTCATCCCTCAAGAGCCTCTCCATCTAAAGCAATGCATTATCCATTAGCCAGAAGATAACTCAAAACTATGGCAGCCTGCAAGTTGTATGGCCAGAAAAGATGCTTCTGCTATTCTTTGCAGTTTGAGGGCTGGGGAGGGGGGTTTCCCCACTCATATCTTTTTCTACACAGTTTCCTGTTTAGCATCAAATAATTACTCATTTTGCTCACATAAGCTATAAAGTGTAGGTAGCAGCACTTGTGCTTCTGAGAGGATCACTGATACCCTTTCAAACCATGGTCAGCAATTTGGAAAAAAGTAATTTTGTCATCACTTGCTGGAGGTTTATACTCCATCCGACTGCTGGAGTTTCTGACCTCAATTACTGTTTTAAATCTGCATCAAGAAACAACGACAAAAAAAGCGGTCCACTTTTAAAGAGAGAATGTTGCATTTTGCATAGCTTCTTCTAAGACAAAATAAGAATTTGTAAAGTCAGTATGTTATGGAATGTTTTTCTTTTTCTGTGGAGGCCTTAAAAAACTGAGCCTTTATTCATATTTATCACACCTCTCACTCTAGTGATTTAGGATCAACTGCCATGTCCCGTGAGCCTCTTTCAGTCATTACACTCGTAACCACAAAACAGAGACTATATCACGGTGTCATGCTCTGCAACGATGAGGTTACAGTGACTAGTTAAAGTGTTCACCAAGCCTTGAGGGTCAGAGGAGACTGAACCATATAACAAGCTGTCAGCAGAGGAGGGAGGGTATGTCAACATGTGGTTACACACCTGTAATAACACGCTGTCCACGTTTTATATACACTGTCGCACACCTGTGAGCCACAGTCTGGCTCAGTCAGCTTTTTATTTGCTTGCATAGCCCTGCTTTTTGTAGCTGAGGTAGTCGTCTGTATGTATTTTACCCTGTGGCCGACAGACAGCACATTTATTCTGTCAAAACTGTATTTGATTGAGGGCTAACTCCCTGAACTGAATGAACGGGAATGTAGTGGTGCTTGGAGAATTTTCCATCATTCTACAGACAGGGTATTGTTACATGGTTAAAGCAGAATTTGGAAAAGCCTAAATCGTGGAAAACTGTAATTAACATAAGAAATATAGGCATACTGATCTCAATTTTCTAAACTCTAAATGGGCTCAAAATGATCTGGCAAGATGAGCGTATCGACTGTGCTCCCAGAGAAGAAGAACATTATATCTTGCCGCATAGAGCGCTGTGGGGGATTCTTTATTATTACAAAAAACATAAGTCTGTGTACATGCATGATTAATGTCCTTTCACTAGTAACAATGACTCACCCAAACCAATGTTTCTGCAGGTAGGAAAATCAGCAAGTGGACCACACAGGCAGAGTATAATTACATGTGTGAAGATGGGAGATCTTAGACTAATACTATTACACTGTGTTATCAAATTGTGGCCAGGATGGTCTGATGATCATTGTGAATTGAGAGTTTGCTAAAGCCATCCCTTGAATAGCAATTTTCCAATCACAGCTTAGCAATCCTTATGGCTAACCTCTCAGGTGATGGATTTCTGAAGATACTGAAGCTGTTCACATGAGGATGCAGTAATGATTTATGCAAAAAAAAGAAAAAAGATACAGGCATGGTGTTTATTTTGCCATTTCTGAATGATAACCTTAGAAGCTAACCTCAGGCGGTATGGCATTATACCAAAATACCATGAAAAGTACATTATCCTCATTCTTTTTTCTGAGGTTACTGTAGCTCTGGAGGTAGAGAGGTCAGCTACTAATGGGAAGGTTGGTTGTCTAATCCCCCGACTGCTCCAGTCTGCGTGCCAAAGAATCCTCGGGCAAGATACTGAACCACAAGTTGCTCTCCGATGCATTCGACAGAGTGTGAATGTGTGTGAATGTTAGACAGAAAGCACTTAGGCATAGAAAAAAAGGGCTTATATGAATGTGTGTGAATGTGCGAATAAGACATGCTGTATAAAGTACTTTGAATGCTTGACTAGAGTAGAAAACTGGTATATGAGAATCAGTTCATTTACCATTTTAAACTTATACTGAGATGCTGTATTGAAGTGATTTGTTGCTATAAACTGCACAGCACGCACCACCAGCGGGAAGCCTGTTGGTGAAACAGGCAGTTGTTGTGAAGCAGATGAATGTGAGTAATTCAGACAATGTTGCAAGTCTAGTAAAACAGGAAAATGTATCTGACCTGGTCTTATAGTATTTTGGATTTGGTTGTGATGATAAAATGAGCTACCAAAATAGTTTATTTGTCATATTACTCATCATCATCTCCATTTAGCCCAATGATGTGTCATCATTTCCTCCAGAAAGAGTATACGGACGGAGGGCACTCACTGTTATATTTGGTGCCAGAAAAATAATAGCCGGAAACAGCAAAGCTGACTGTGTGTATTAGAGCCTTTTGTTAATTTAGTTCTATTAACCTGGTATAACTCATCCTGTGTAGAATAAATGAAAAGCCTGAGGTGCATACATACAGCTCTTAGTGGTGTCTTTGTGTGTTATTGATGACAGGAAAGAGACTGTGAGACACTAAAAAGTTGACAGACCAATTAAAATGAAGAAAACATAAGTAGTAAATGGAAAGACATGTGAAAAAGGCACATTCATGCATTCACACATGCTTTATGCTATAGGTGCATGATTAGATATAAGCACATCTAATCTAATGCAGACTTGTTGTGGTGTGCTCGCATCAAATGCAGACTTACACACCTATGGATGCATCATGAGCAATGCGGCATGAGGATTCAGGATCTTGCTCAAGGACATATAGTAATGGCGTAGCACTCTATTACAATATGTCCTTGAAATATGATGCAAATCTCCCATTCCACCTCATCCCAAAGGTGATTTACTGGATTGAGATCTGGTGACAGTGAAGGCCATTTGGGTACAGTGAATTCATTGACTGAGATAATCTGAGTTTTGTGACATGATGCACTAGCCTGCTGGAAGCAGCCATTGGGTGTTAGTATACTGTGGATACTATTTGAGATGCTCTTCTGCATACCTTGGTTGTGAGAAGTGAGAATTTAAATTATCTTGCACCTCAAAGCAGTATGACCATTCTCCTCTGACCTCTGTTATCAGTTGTGCATTTACACCCAGAGAATCGACACTCACTGAATGTTTTCTCTTTTTTGGACCACTGTCTATAATGATATGGTTGTGTCGGAAAATCCAAGCAGATTAAAAGTTTCTAAAATACTCAGACCAGCCCATCTGGCTCCAACAGCCGTTGCAAGTTCAAATTACCTGAAAGCACCATTCTTCATTTTGAACTTCAGCAGGTCATCTTAACCATGTCTACATCCTTACAGGCACTAAGTTACTGCCATGTGATTAGATATTCGTGTTAACGACTACTTGAACAACTGTGCCTAATAAAATGGCCAGTATGTGATACTACATTTGGTTTTCCTTATGCAGCCAATACAACAACTTGGCTTTGTTTCTAGAACAAGCACCTTTAGCTCAAGTGTGTTGCTGCAAAACTTGTCCAAAGAAAAAATAAAAATTAATCTTGACTGACTTTTCTGATTTTATCATACCTGGGACATCACATTAGTGCTTAGAAATTCACAAATTAAGAAATAAAATTGACTTTCCAAAAAAAGGCTCCTCAAACAAATGCTTTTTTTTCCATATCTCTTCCAGTTCCCATGAAGTACAGTTCAGGCAGGGCAAAATCAAGAAAGATGATGTTTTATACTCCCTGTCATGCTCAGCAAACCATATGTCAACTTGAATGAACATTATACCCTCAAAAGGCAACAAACAGAACAAGTTAGTAATGTATTTAGATTTTTCCCCCCCTTTTTGTAAAAAAATCTGACTCATTCCATTTCCCTCAATAATGAGCTGGAGGAAAATCAATACACCCTCACTTGTTCAGTGTGTGTGTTTGGTCTATAATTAGCTTATAAAACATGGTAACTTCTGCAGTGGTTTTGTGTGGTTCAGAACACACAATCTGCATCTCAGAGGCAATAAAATGCCCATAATAAAGAAATAGTTTAAAGCTGAAACAGATAAATATTTCTGCAGATTGTTCATTATTTTGCCAAGTACTTTATCTCCCTTTTTTGCCCACCAAACAGGCCCTGGTGGTTGTAAGTGGTTATAATTGTACATCTGGTAGCAGTTAGAGCTGCGTACTTGGCACCACCGAGGTTTCTGTCGCTCTAGGAGAGCGGCACGCATTCCAAGAGAAACTTGGGCCAGCCCTTTTCTCTCACTTCATGTCCTGGATAGAAACTAAAGAGCTGTTTGATTCAAATGACTGTTCATGGGAGGGAAATGTGGAAGAAAGAAGTCATCAGCTTCCCTTCATATCTTTGATTTCTTTTGTGAATCCTCAGGTGATACTGAGTGAACACACAGGATAAAAAATGGAGATAAAGTGGACAAAGACTGAGAACAGGAAGTTCAAATGTAAACATGAGATAGTAAGACAAGGGACGAAGACAACAGTGGAGATAAATGATGGCAATAGAAAAGCATATTCAAGGCCTGGCCCATGCTGTGGAAGAGGTCATGCCTCATACCTTTTTTTTTTCTTTTTTCTTTTTTTTTTACTTCTTTGCCTGTCCCGTTTGGCTCTTTTGCCATCAGAATTGTTGTCTAAAGGCAAAGAAAGATGCCCAACGGATTTACTTTACCAAACTGACCATCCCAGCCTTGCCGTAATGGTCCATTTGATTCACCTTTTATTGTTTATTTTATTTTCACTTACTGAATACGGGACAGACTTGACTTGGGGAAAGAAGGGGAGAAAGAAAGAGGGAAAGAGAAACAGTTGAGAAGAGGGACGGGGGAGAAGGGCAAAAGACAAAAACCAACAGAACGGGCAGAGAAAAAAAAATGCATATATCGATCACCTGGATCACCTGCTGAGAAAGAAAAAAGAAAACAAGCAGAAGAAAACAAGAGTAATAGAATAAACAACATCACAATGATATATGGGAATATGACAGTAAATACTAAATATTAAACATTATTGTGCAGCACATAAGATCAACAGAACACAGTGTGCTTTGAGGTAGGAGCCAAAAAGGGTGTAGTTTGTGGGTGTGATCACCCGTGTGTACACCTGTGAGCATGGACGCGCTTGTTTTTTTAAAAGGTTCCTTCATGTAATGATCTGCTAGAGGGTGTGGGGGGGCCACAGCCCCGTCCTCCAGGGCATGAAGCAGGTATGGAGGAGATCAAAACTCCAGACATCCAGAGGCCCCCAGAACACAAGAGACCAAGGAAGACCAACAGAGGGGCAGCCGCGCCACTGTCCCAGAAAGAGCTGAGGAGAGTCCCAGATGAGGGCTCACTCAGCAGCCGCGGAGCAGAAGCCAGGGGGGGTTGCAGTGACGCGCCCGTGAGCTCTGCCGGCAGCCAGCCGTGCCTGAGTGACCGAGCCCCAGGCCGAGAGGCCGGGGGCACCCCACCTCCGAAGTGGCCCGAGCGAGCCCCAGGCTTCAGGCCCCGATAAGCGGCCGCCAAGGAGTGAGCCGGTGTGTACCTGGACGCCCATCCCCGGACACAAAGAACCACCAATGCACCGATGTCTGAGGGAGTCCGCCACTGGCAGGGGAAGTGGTGGTAGGGGGAGATAGGCCTCCAAACCTTGGAGGGCCTAAGATGTCCCCAGAGAGGTGGCGCCTGACACCCAACCTGACATATAGACACAGACATACAGGCACACACAGATACAAACATCCATTCCCACCCTCATGCTCTCATATGCACTTACTCCACACTCAACCAACGTGGAGACAGACATAAAGAGACGCTGTACACACGATCACACTCCCCAAGCGTACTCTACAAACCGGGTCTAGGTACCCTTGCCCCTGGAGGGGGGAACTGCACCCAGACCCAGGTGGTGTTACCCTTTTCCCTGCGGTGGGGAGAGGCAGACCGCCCTGACTCCGCAGCAGCAGGGAGGCCCCACACTCCAGACCGCAGTCGGCCAACTCCTCCTCCTTGAGAGGTGGGCAACGACGCCAGGGGTGAGGTGTACACCCTGATGGTAATTTGGATTCCGTGTATCGTGCCCACCCCCAAGATCCTATATGTATGTGTAATGAGAGTGTGAGTAATGTGAATGTCTAAGTTGTGGGATAAAATTGAGGCAGAGGCAGCCAGAAGGGGACAGAGGGGGGGGGGGGGGGGGGGTAGCCTCCTCTGCACCCTGGTGACACACCCCTACTCCAAGGCCCTGCATGTGTGGGTGGTTGTGGTGGAGCGGGAAGAGGGAGGCAGCTGGAGATGGGGAGGGGAGGAAGGGAGGGGCAAGTGACATGCCTCATACCTAAAAAAAAACTCTGGGGCTTCCCACCATTTGACCTTAGAACTGAATAAGCGTCTCGGATAAGAGGTGAAATATCTTCAAGAAACTAAAGGAAGTCCAGATACTTTTCCTTCCAAGCTCCTTAAACTGCAATGACCCGGATGACTGAGAACCTCATCCCTGTGTTAAAAACGGGACATCCCATTGGCCGTAAGGACAACAAACCCATGGAACTTACATGACACATTATGAAGACCATGAAGACCATGGGGAGTCGTCACTCATCCTGCACCAGCTCCGGCAAATAGGCTGCCCACTCCAGTTTGCCTACTAGTCCCAACTTGGAGTTGAGAACACCATCCTTTACCTGCTCAACCATATCTACACCCACCTGGACAAGCCATCCAGCACGTTGAGAATCATGTTATTTTTACTTTTTCAGTGCCTTCAACACCGTCAGGCCTTCTCTGGGTGATCCCACCCAACTTGACTACGTGCCCAGTGGTGGACCACAGTATGTTCACCTGCATTGGACAGCGTAGTCAACAACAGAGGACCCCACAGAGGTAAATCTTTTCACCATTCATCTTCACCCTATACACCACTGAGTGTAGCTACTGGACAGAGAGCTGACGCCTTGAGAAGTTTTCTGATGAGTCTGCAGTCATGGGATGTATCAGAGAGGATGACAGGGAAGAGTACAGGGCTACAACTTTGTTACATGGTGCAAGCAAAACCATCCTCAACTTAACGTGGCAAAAACTAAGGAACTGGTTGTGGACATGAGGAGGAATAGAAGACTGGAAGCCTCTGTTTCCATCTATGGGTGTCTTTGTGGGGACAGTAGACAATTACAATACCTCAGTGTTTACAATGGCAATGAACTGGACTTCATTTAAATCACAGAAGCCTTCTACAAGAAGGGTCATCTCTACTATCACCATTGCTATTTTCTGAGATGACTGAGGTCCTTTAACATCTACAGGACGATGCTCAGGATGTTATATCAGTCAGTTGTGGTCAGTGCTATCAGTGCTATCTATGCTGTGGTGTGCTTGGAAGGAACCTGAGAGTAGTGGACACCAACAGACTCAGTAAATTGGTCTGCAGTATCGGTAACATTGTGGGTTTGGAACTTGACTTTGTGACAATGTCCAAGTTGCAGTCAGTATTGGACCATTCCTCCTTATGACACCTGGGTTATTTTCTATATTAACATCAGAATTCCATTGTACATTGTATTGTTCAACTCTGAAATACTTAATTTGACATTACACTTGGAGTGCCTGATATTCCTTCCGAGAAAAGGAATGGCAATGTCTCCTAATGGTGGGAAGGGGCTGTGTTTTTCTATATGCAGCTGACTCTGACTTTAACAGGCTTTGTTTGTGCTCTTCTTGCACCAGTTTTAACAACCTTGTCTGATAAGAGCAGTTAGCTATTGCATCCAAACAAAATGCCTTTCCAAAGATGAAATAGATAGACCTCGTACGCAGTGCAAATGGCATCATCCCCAATAGTGTCATTACTATTTGGGTTATTTTGTGCCATTTCTCATCGCAGATGAGTCCCCTGGCTTTTAGCTAAAGCCAATGTTTGCTGGAATAAAACAAGTCTGTGTGCAATGCCAGCCATGAGGCACAACACCATGTAAACATAAATCACACACCAGTACATAGCAACAAACCAATTACAGACAATAAGAACTTTTAAGAATCCAGATGTTGCTTGATTCAAGTGTTTGAATCAAAACAATATATAATATACCTACAGCCGACCTAATCACTATCATGTGTAATAAAAATAAATATTCAGGGATCACTTCATAGCTCTGGGTTACCTAATAATAAGCTTATCCCTTGTGGTGGAAGTTACAGTTTAATCGTGTACTGTAGTCTAAGGAGTTTGGAAAGAAAAGCGTCTGGACTTCTTTAAGTTGCTCGAAGATGTTTCACCTCTCATCCCAGAAGCTTCTTCAGTTCTGAGGTCAAATGGTGAAGAGTCCCAGATTTTATGCCCTATGGGAGTGTCCCCAAGAGGGTCATGGACCCCCATTGATCCTCTACCTAATCACATGAGCCAAGGTGTGAAAACAGGTTTTAAGTCACAATCAGCCAAGGTTTCAGATGAGTCGGCTGTGAAACCTAGCCCCACCCTATCGTGTGATTTCCTGAGGTCAGAAGGCCCAGGATGTGCTGTATTTCCATTTTTAGTGGCCATTTTACAAGGCTTAAGCTCGTGATCTTCCTCTAATTCTACATTAAGATGTAACAATTTAATTGTATATGGTACTTAGATAAAGGTTGTAACTGAACTGCAACACTAAATTTCCAATTACAACATGATATGTTAGCATTTTAATATGGAGAGAAGAACTGGGAAGAATTGAACAAAATAACATTTCTACTGTTTTCTAGATTACAGTAGAAATGTACATTTTTTTTCACAAATGATCGATGTGTGTTCATTGTATATTATAGTATATTATATTGTATATTATTCTCAAACACAATTACCTTAGGTTTCTTTTAGCTGGACAGAACTGGCACAGATGCAAAGTGACTACCATTACAGGGCATATTATATGCTTGCTTTGAGCTGTCAGTGAACAGACTCCACTCGTCTGCCTCGTACTGAAAACCCACTGCACCCAAAAGACCTTCAGCATCAGCTCAATAGACAAAGTCACCATCTGTTTGAAAGAAAGGAATAACGTCCTTCACATTACGCCTGTAAAAAGAAAACATGGTTCCTGGAGCCAGCAGGTTTTTCCCACTGAGCCTAGACCCAATCAATTCAGTTGCTTCCTTTGACAAATCAACATCTTGTGCCAAGTCATTTAAGTCTGGCTGAGTGAATAACTGGGGGACAGATAAGCTAATAGAAGCTGGTTCTCCACAGTTCCCATCTCTAGAATGTAGTGCAACTCTTCTCTCTTATCGAATAAGCCAGTAAAAATGGGTAGTGTGTCTTTCATCCGAATGTTAGACTAACTGACTGGCTAACTGATTTAGTTTGACAACTGTATCCAGAAATATTCACTAAACAGAAGTATCTGTCATCAAAGTGATTCTGTGGTTCCCTCTACACCACTGGATCACCAAAACCTAAGGTCTTTCTCTTTCCTCTAGTCTTTGCTCAGAGAGGTTTTCAAAACATACTGGGATAACTTAATGACATGCCCATAGCTTGTCCTGGTCTCCCAATTTCATACCAAAATAAGCAAAGTATACAGTTTTCACAAGATCTGTTCTGGGAAATCAACAATCAGCTGGTGTTGGTGGATATGACCAGGGTGAGGCGGTGATAGGAAGAAGGTGGATGGCATGAACGCCAATCTGAAAGTCAGAATGGCAGAGGAGCACTCAAAGCACACAGAACAGAGGCTGATTGGCTCACAGATATGATGTAAGGAAATCATTGGACTACAGTAATGATGTCAGAGCTGAATTTGACAGCATGAGGAAGCAGAAGTGCTGTAAAGAATAGACTATAGATCTTCCTTAGTGAACTTAGATGTAAGCATCATTTTCTGCAGACTAACAATTTCACTTTTGATTCAGTGATATAGTTTATCCGTTTACCTAAAGTGCCCATCCCACGGTGTATTCAAAAGGTCTGCAAAGATTTCAAGCCCAAATCCATCCCACAGTCAGTCTCTCAAATAAAAACCTTTTTCCTGAACTGCCTGAGATGCTGCACTGGAGTCCAGTGTTTTCCTCAGTGACCTGTCTCCGTCACTATGTAACACATTTTCATGATGGTTGCTGGTTTTACCACAAACACTTCAAATATGGCCACAATAACAAGGATTTTGAATAGTAGTTTATGCTGTACCTAGCTTTTGCTGAGCAGGTAGTGTACTGTGGGTGCTTTGGCTTTTTTGCTGAAAAAAAGCTTTCTGCTGTGACCAAAAACAGCATGCAGCGTGAAGCTAAATGGTAAAGTTGCATAACAGCAGGTAAACAATGAGCTATAAACCATTAGGAAGCTTTTTAAAGCTTAGAGCTGGAGATTGAGCTGATAATTATTTGTAGCTCCATCTTCAGATGTTACACAAGTGTGCAGGTTATCATTAGGTTTTTAAAATGTGTTTCTATATGTAATTTGCAGCTTATGCAGGCCTCTAATTTCAGAGACCAGCATGACCTACCGTCAAGTGAAGTGGGTGATAGCCAGGAAAAAAAAAATGCTAGGATCACCCAATCATAATTCAGCTGTGTTGAAATGTAATTATAAAAGCATTATGAGGTGCTGAGAGCAGCAAGAACAAGGCATGCGAGGGAGAACAGCCTAGTCTCTCCGTGCCACCAGGTTCCTTTACATATCTGCAAAGCAAGCAGGTTAGCACTCCCACCACCCCTCTGGCTCCTTACTGTGGTAATGGGTAGGAGTCTCCTTGGCAGAGCCCATCTGTTGTTTTTGTTTTTCAGATGGAGAGGTTAGAGGGGAGTGGGTTGATGAGTGGGTTGGTGTTGGCCAGGGTGAGGAATGAGAAAATGATGGGTGCCTCTAACCGCAAACTGTTGCTGGCTTGTTATTACAGTAGGTTGGACGTTAGCAATGGTTGCATACCCTAACAGTCTGACACAATGGTCATCTCTAAATAAAGGTTTAGCCTTCTGACGCAGTTGCTCGGCCACTTTAGACTCAGTGACAAGGATAAAAGGGAGGAAGAAATGTAGCCTGACTGTGTTTAAGATTTCCACCGAAACAAACGTCGAAACTGTCCAAAAAAGTTTGGGATGTTGTATGAAATGCAAATGCACAATAAACACAATGTCTTGCAATTCAGTTAAACACAAATTTATTCAAAACACAGTACCAATGAAACAATTAGGCACTCTAGTTACATGATTGCACATAAAAAAGAACATCTTAGAGAGTCTTTAGGTAGAAAAGTGGAGAAGGCATCTCAAAAAGTTTAATGATTTAAGAATAATGTTTCTCTGCATTAAATTGCAGAGAATCTGTATCTATGTGCTGGTACATGGTACAGGTACATGGCTGAAAACCAAAACTGAACATCTGTTTTCTTTGGGCTCCTTGGGGAAATTAATTACCCACCCTCGATTCAGAACCATCTCAGCAAACATCGTTCTTCACTGTGTCCACAAATGCTTGATATTAGTGCATAATTCAAAAGTCTGTATATATAAATTGTCTGGATCTACTTAAGTGGGGCGTGTGCTCACAGGTAGGCACTGTGCAACTCCACTGGCGTACACTAGAGTCCACTACTGGCTACTAAACAGGGTGGGGCAAACATTATGGAGGCTGAAACATCAACTAGCACAACTGGTTTTGCAGTGGGTCAGTAACATTGTGTTCCTCGTTGCACAAAGGAGCAGATACAGATCCCGCTGCCTGGTCAGTGCCCTTCTACATCCCTGTCCAGTTCTTCTTGTGTAATCACCCATCTTCTGGTATCTTCTCTATAATCTTGAGTCTGTGTTAAGAAAACCAGCAAACCTTATTTTGTCTGCATGCATGGATGTGGCATCCGAAAGCAGTGGACTTACACAAACACACTGAGCCTGGGCACATGTTTCTCCCTGCTTCCAGTGCGGTGTTTACTTTAAAATCTTATAGGCAATCTCTTTCCAGAAAAAGGTCTGCCTTTTACTCTGAGGACTCCACATGCAGTTTTCATTGTGCCTTTTCATTTTGTATTTCGAGATACTGACTTTTTATGTATGACTACAGAGATACTAAGATAGTGAACAGGCTACAGCAGCAGAGACGGGGAGTTACAACTGAAAGACTCCTTGATGAAATCCCATACTGTACCTTTCCCCTCAGGGTTTTAAATTTGGTTCCTTGAGCTAGTGATACTCCTACAAAACTATAACCTTCTCCTTCTGGACAAACTTGCTTTTGTTTGCAATGTAAGCACACCACTGGTTCTTTGCTTGCTCTCTTTGTCTCACACACAGTCCCTATTAAAGCCAGCCATTGTTCCAGGCTAAGATAATAGTATCAGTCCTTGATGAGAGAGTTATACTTGGATTGGCACCAGCTGTTAAAGCAGTCATACTTTATCAAACAGATTAGATTACAAAATTACACACAATCTCGTCTGGCTTTAATTATCAGACCACACTTCATAAGTTTCCCCGCACAGTGCTTTACAACCCAGAACTGCAAACAAATTGCGCGGTGCAGTTCATCATGTCCACAGTTAAATTAAGAGAGACATGTTAATCTGTTGTCATATTGTCCAGAGATTTGGTGGCTAATGTACTGTGGAGGGTTTAATGGGGGAATTCAGACAGCTTAATCGGTATGCCCCCTCCCCAATCACAAATTCCCAAGAAAAGCAGAATGCTTTTCCTTGTTGTTTCCAGGCCACCTTCTCCAACTGCTGCTGAGAGCTTGTGTTTCTTCACTAGTGGACCGTGCCAGTTAAGCTGAGCTGAAATTCAACAATTTCCTCTTGTTTGCATAGTGATATAACTACATCAGTGTGTGTTTAAACGCGTGTTTATCTACAGTGGTTAAAGCCTTGTCGCAGGACTATTGTGTTATGATCTAGCCAGATGGCAGATTCATGGCGCTACACACCAAAAACACTGAAGAGGGATAAATGATGTTTCTAGGCAGCAACGGAGTCATTTAATTATAGGGCATTGTAGATGTCACACGAAGCTGAAAACAGGTAAAGTGATATATATGAAAGGTGTATAGGTTATATATTAGAGAGAAAGAGGTGACCTAAAGTGGCTATTAAAGGTAATTAAGTGGGCATTTGGATCCCATTATACATTCGTTTTATTCATGTTTCTTTCATCAGATTAATCATCTCTCTTTTCATTTCAAAATATAATAAGAAACAAGGGGTCAGGCCCAACCCTTATTTCTTTATATTTTGCTTACAAAGAGCTAGATATTCTTGGGCATTAGCTGCCTTTTGCTCACACGAGTGAAAATCGGATGTTTACGTCCTTTTAACTTGGACTCTGCGTCAAAAACACAATTTGTTCCAGTTTCTTTATTTAAAAGATGAAAAATGTCAAAGGTAACTCAGTTTGAAGGCACCAAATAAAAATTTTTATACCAACAAGGTAATTCCCAAAAAGCCATTAGCCAAAAACCTTACACACTCCTTGTTATGACATGCTATACGTCTTTAAAATAATTTGGAGAAACTGGAGAAGTGGAAGAAGAAGAAGAAGAACAGGCCTTATAAAGCTATCAATCCAGATTTCAAACAGTTCAAAACTGTTGTCAGTGTAGTGACAAGATTAGGGGGAAAGCTCCAGCAGTGTGTCTGCAGCCATCTGTAAAACACAGTGGAAGCTCTGTCATGGTTTGTGGCTGAATTTTAGGCAGTGGTGTTGGAGAGCTTGTTAAAATTGATGGAATTATGAACGCAGAAAAGCAGCGTGAGATTTTGATTCACCTGGAAATCATCTGATTGAGAACAGCTTCTTTTTTTAGTATGACAATGATCCCAAATACAGTGCCAATGGACTAAGAGCATACCTGGACAGAAAAACACACAATAGAACAGTATTTGGTATTCATGGGCCTCCTCAGAGCTCAGACCTCAACAGTATTGAAGCAGTGTGGGATCATCTCGACAGAGAACAGAACAAAACGCAGACATTTAAAGAAAAGCTTTGAATGTCCTTCAAGATGCCTGGAGAATGACTCCTGAACAAAATTTAATAATTCAAAATTTTTTTTTTTTAAATTACAAGAAAGCTTGATCTATTTTCCTTGGAAAATCTAACGAAATTATGGATGGCTAAAGTCTGTTGTACAGTACTATAGTAAAACAATATTCTGTGTACAGAGTTACAACATTTTACTGTTTTGAATTATGTGTCATATTTGAATTTTACCTCCAGGCAGAAAGTTAGAAAGTAACAGTAGCGCTTCGTGAGCCGACAACACAAAAAGCCACTGATCATGTTGGCCTGTAACAAATAAAACCATGACCAAAAAGAAAAAAATTACCATATTAGTAATTGCATGCACTCAGCTTGAATGACTAAATCACTAAAAGGGCAACTTTAAAAACCAACCAACGCACCATCTGGCATAAACAGCACACATCTTGAATGCGGCCCTGTTCTTCTGTAACCTGATATAAACAGTCTCTCTAATTATTACAGCCTACAAGATCCACCGTGAAGAACAGACAACAGGCAGCAAGAAGAAATGTATGAAGTTCAAGGAAGAGGCAGCGGTGGAATTACTGAGTGTGCCAGTGGAGAGCATTGCCTCAGATCTGCTGCCACTGAAGCAGAGACACCTCTAGAGACGAGCCGGCTCATTTCTATAAAGATTAATAATGCTAGTGTTTATAAGGCCCAGATCAGCCCTCGGAGTCCCAA
This sequence comes from Rhamphochromis sp. 'chilingali', assembly GCF_963969265.1. NCBI lineage: Eukaryota > Metazoa > Chordata > Actinopteri > Cichliformes > Cichlidae > Rhamphochromis > Rhamphochromis sp. 'chilingali'. Next base: position 25,918,037 of record NC_137944.1, read on the forward strand.
GGCCCCCCCGGTGCAAAACCGCTGGCACAAGACAGCGGAGGTGGTGACAGAGATGAGGTAAAGACCCGTGTAGGGTGTGGGAGTAATGGAGTGAGGAAACAGTAAGTGCCTCATTGCATAGATCCATCAGAGCTTATTTTATGATGCGTTTAATTTAAAAACCAATGCAAAACTTAATTTTATTTCATTGTATAACGTTCGGTTTAAGGTGCTAAACCTTTTAAACTCACAAATTTAGCACTCTATTAAATGTAAGACCAACGGCCACTTGGCTTAGGGCAAAGAGTGGAAACCTCAAAGTAAGAAAACATAACTACCAACATCTCTACAGCGTATTACTTCTACGCTCATTCCACTGGAAAAAAAAAGATGTTAAAATAATTGCTGGTAACCTGGCAACTTCACTATAAAGATTATATCTAACTTGTTAAAATTATTGTGGTGTATTTCTGAAGAACATTTGTGCAGAAACCCTTTTTAATGTGTGTGAAGGTGAAGTTGCAGGTATAAACGCAAAAGAGACAAAAGTGTTATCTTCAATAAATACAGTGGTTTTATTTACATCGTTTAGTTGCTGTAAGAAATATATGACCTTGTTGTTGTGTTAATATTTTAAGTTGTGATTAAAAGGTTGATACATACTGTGATTATGTAATACAAAAAAACTTGAATTCACTGTAGATTATTAAAACACATGAAGGCATCTGATTCAGTGTCTCCTTATGAAGGTGTTTTCTCTAAAAGCCTTGGATTGAATAAAGAAACATGAGCATGGTGCAGTTTACTTAGTTTTGCGGAGTAGTTCGAATCCTTTACACTGAAAGGAAATGTACATCTAGTCTAATAGTTGTATTTTATTACACTGTAAGGCATTTTTCTTACTGGTGAGACTCTGATTGAAATGAAGCCTTTTTCTCTTCGTCACTCTCCAGTGGAGCATAGTCGAAGTCGCTTGGCTCTAAAAGATTGAGATTTGCCTGCACTGCGACAAGTTTCTGCACCCTCTCCGCTGAGACAAAGCCTTTCATCTTCATACTACGGAGGTGCTGCCACAGGCGCTCGCACGCACCTGTTGTCGGTGGGATCTGGAGTATAGCGAAGGCTACGGCAGAGAGCGGCTCAGAAGAGCACAGGCCTTTCCACCATGTGGATGCGGACACGTGCTGACACGAGCTCCATATTCCAGCTCCCTTCCACAGTCCCTGCTTGGCCGAGAACCTGGCAAAGCTGCCGAGCACTTTACCCTCGTCGAGATTCAAATGGTGCGACAGGTTGGATATCGCATAGTAAGCGCTGTTTATCTGCTCCCCGGTGAGCGTCTGCTGTCCGACGTGCTTTGGATCGAGCATGTACGCTGCTGCGTGGATAGGTTTCACGCAGAACTCCTGACACCTGTCTAATGATTCCATGACAGCTTTCTGCTCGCCGCTGTGCAGCACAGATGCTGACAGAGAAGTCCCGATGACGTATCTTAGCTGACTGAACATGTCGACAACACCAGAGAGCGCGGCATCTTCTCTTTTCAAGAAATCAATATAATTCCCAATCAAGTACAGTAAGTTCCGACTGCTGCTCAGCCCTTTCCAAAACTCGGCATCCTGCAAAGTAGCCCTGACAGTCACTTCAATATCCAGTGTGGGAGAGACTGCCATCTCTCGTAGAGAGTTCTGACCCTCGAGGAGGCTGCTGAACATGTTAACCACACTAGTCCAGTTTGTGCCAGAGGGCAGTTCCAGTGCTGTCCCTTTAGAAGTGTGGTCTCTTATTTTTGTAGTCTGCCAGCACCTAAAAGTGTCACTTAACATTTGCCGCTCTTGAACACACCTCACCACCTGCTCAGCTCTCCTACACAGTGACTTCATAGACGGCTGAGCCACTATGTCGTCAAAGAGACGCTCGACACCGGACGCTGTGCAGCCAATAGCTGATATGTGCGGGAAAGCTTCCTCCACTTGAGCCCACGCTGCCATCATTTCCGGGGCATCGTCAGTGACGACAGCGAAAACCTTTTGTGAACCGACTTCATTTATGACGCCTTTAAGTTCGTCAGCAATAAATGTGCTTGTGCGTGTCTGCTCCTTTGTCATTGTGCATTTGTAAAACAGCGGTACGGGAGTAGCAACAGCATAGATAATAGTCCCAGTTTCTTTCACGTTAGACCAGCCACTGCTGATGATGGCGACGCAGTCTGCTTTCCCTATGCTCTCATGAACCTGGCTTTGTACTCTGTCAAACTCACAGTCCAACAGATGTGAGGAAAGAGCCTCTCTAGGGGGCGGACAATAAGCCGGCCGAAGAACACTGAAAAATCGTTTCCAGTAAATATTGTCTGTGAGAGTGAGGGGTGAAGATGTGGCGTACACAGCTCTCGCCAGGCACTCGTCGGCATACGCCTGGCTGCGCTGATCCACAGAATCAATGAGAAACTGTCCCCCAGGAGTGGCAGATGGCAAGAACGATAAGGAGGGAACAGGGATGGAGGCAGAGGAGCTCCCATCTGGGCCGGGCGACTGCTGCGAAACCACAGAGTACTCCTTGCATTTGTCTAAATGCATCTGCATCTTAGTCGCGTTCTTTGTGTATGTCTTTGAGCAGTAGTTGCACATGAAGGTCTCTCTTCCATCTTTGATGGCTGGGGTAAAGTGCTTCCACACACCGGACTGCAAGCGTGGCATCGTTCTGTATTAGCACAATAAAGAAAATCATTAATCACAAATCTTGCTGCTGTACAGGCACGCCTAATCACAATGACTGTGCCCCGAAATAATTTCCTCCTTAAGCACATACCTCAGTGTGGATAAGAAAAACCTTTTAATATAATACAGCGCAGATTGATAGGTCCAGACTCCTCGGACATGAAGATAAATTAAGCACCATCCTCACAGAATATAATAATCTCCGTGATTAAACAGCTGTAATTTTAGTCACAGACGTTGTTTCTGTTAAATTTGAGCAAAACATTTACCTCTGTTTATAATGCATGATTAAACAGACCCATTAGGAAATAAATTAAATTAAAGCAAACACGGAAACATATATTTTACAATATATTTGCTAGTCATAAAAGCCAAAGGTCAAAGTCAAACGTCAGTGAGTCTAAGTATTTTCTGTTGGACTATTAGGCTGAAAATACTTTTAATTGGCCACTTCATTAGGTACACCTCTTCCACTGCTTGTTACCAGAGATATCTAATGAGCCAGACACAAGGCAGCAACTCAATTACATAAACATGAGACCTGCTGCCAGCATTCTGATGCTCAAACTGGGGAAGACGGGTCATTTAATCGACTTTGAATGCCGCATAGTACCACATGAGCTGGCCTGACTATTTCCAAAACTAATGATGGACTGGGGCTTTCCCACACAGCTCTATGGTTTACAGAAAATGGACCAAAAAACAGAAAATATCAAGTGAGTGGCAGTTCTGTGGGTGAAAAGACTACTGTGATTGTGACTCAAAGTGACTTCTACTTTGAGCTGATGGGAAGGCAACAGTAACTCAGGTGTACACTCGTTACAACCATGGTATGCAGAAGAGCATATGTGAACAGACAACACCTCAAACAAGAAGGGCATAAAGAGCGACACTCCTTTCAGTTGAAAACAGGAAACTGATGGTACAGTTCACAAGAGATCACCAACATCGAACAATAGAAGACTGAAAAAAAAAGTTTCCTGGTCTGACGAGTCTTTATTTTTGCCGTGACATTCAGAATGTAGAGTCAGAATTCCTAACTAAATAAAATAAAATATTACACATGGAAAAAAACTTCTCAGTTATGGGACTCTTGCACATCTCAACCTGCAGGTTAACAATCTTTCCTCTTACTGTCCAGTTCTTGCAATAGTACATTTTTTATTTCTACAGTAAGCACTTTCACTTCCCTGGAATGAAATCAAAATATAACACAAGTTAATGTTAAAAAAAAAAAACCCAGAATATCAAAGAAACAGTAGCTTATTTTACCCACCTCTATGAACACACACTACTCCACTTTTATTGGAAGGTGCTTCAGTTTCATCGGATGCCCAGACTTGATGGAAAATGTTCCTCCAACTTAAGTTCCTGGAGGATTTAAGTTAGCCGTTTCGGCTAACTCTGTAGCCTGCCAGTGATGTTAGCAAAGTGGTCTAAATAAACGAAATAACAGCACATTGTTCAGACGGTAAACTTTGACAAGATAACAGACCGTCTGCATACTGAAAGTACTTCACGTTACAGACTGACTGACGATAAAAGACCAGGAAATGTAACATAATTTGTCAACAAACGCGTTTCTTAACGCTTTTGTTATGATAGTGAAGCTGCTTCCTGAATCCCCAATGCAGCAAGTAAGGGAGCTCAAATGGCTCAAAAAGTTGGATTTGACTCACAGGGAAAGTTGACGAGAAACAAATTGTTTGAACTCAATACTGTTAAATGCAAAATACAGCAATAAAATTGTTCAGCATAACATGAAACAACATGAATAAAAATATCAACAGACCTGCTAGTTTGCAGAAAAGAAAAATGCACAGTTGCTCCTGTAGTTTTTGTGCAGTGTTATCTTACAAATACATTTACTCTCACAGCGAGGTTAAACGTTATAATTAACCGTTTTATTCTCATTTGACCAGCTCTGGTCTTTGCGTGCATTGAATATAACCTCTTTCTCTACTATCTTTGCTTCTGCCACACCTTTTTGATTCAAGGTTAATAAGATGATAAAGGTCTTAAATGGATTAAGTGGGAAACGCCTGCCACTCTCATTATGTTTCTGATATGAAAGGAAACGCTGACTTGTCATTTGAATGTCTTTATCCTTAACAAGGTTTCCCACATCATGACATGTTGGGAAGAACAGGTGTAACTGATAAGATAAATTATGCCCAGGTTTTCTTTACTTTGGCATGGTAGCAGGTTTAACTTCTTAAAGGTGTCTACTCAGACAAAGTAATTCTTGTATTAATTAAACACTATATTTTGTAGACATCAGCTATGACAATTTTTTTTACAACTTGATGTAAAAAACAAAACAAAACAACGTTTTTTTGATTATAAACATGATGTAAAAATTAATGAACAGCTATGCTTACACATTGCTTCCAAACGCACGTATGTTATGTTTGAACTGATGGCTGTGGATTGCTTCTGTATTGCTTCTTTGATGATGGATGGGGTTAAAGAGAAATTCATATTAGCAGCTACAGGTTGACATCATCAAATATTTTTAAAATTTAGTTAAAGAGCATAGGTATTTATTTGTTTTGCACAACAACAACTAAATATTTGCTAATGCATTTTACTTTATAAAACACCCACTTTACATCTTAGGTGGGCCAAATCAGTGAAACTCCAAATTCTTTCAGTGTAATTACACATTTAAACAATAAAATATCTTAGCAGAAGACAAGCAAGAGCAATTTTAACAGTCTGTCACAGGATTTCTATATGATAAAGAAAAGATGTGCGGTAAATGAAAGATATGTGTCAGCATGACTTTTTGGGGTTAAACTGTAAAAAGAAAATGTGTAAAATTAAAGAAATCTATCATTCTATTATTTTATTATATATATATATATTTATTATATTAAGAATTATATAAATACTTTTGTGTATTGTAAAGGGCCATGGGGGACTTTATCAGTAGGAAAAGCTGTAAAACTTGTAAAAGTACAGTTAATGTCTCAAATGTATCTTTTCTTTCACATTTTCCAAAACCAACCAATGGGCTGGATTGGAATCTTCGCTAGGCCGATTCTGGCCCAGAGGCCTTATGTTTGACACCCCTGGTCTAAATTGTTGCTTGTTTTTAGCTAGCGAGTTCATACTGTAGCTAGTTTTATTGATAAGTAGCTGGTAAATTGAATGCTATTCTGCAACTATCAGCGTTTATATTGATGACAAGCAGTAATAGATCCACTAGCACTGTAACTGAATGGTTGTATTCATACTTGGTTAATCTGAAACTCTTTTCTCAATTAACCCATTAATATTAGCCCTATTAAAGGTCAAAAACATAAAAAAGAGCCTACCAATAAAGTCCATCTCAAATCACATCTTTAGCAACAATGCCTTTAGACCCACACCCATTCACTCAATACATGATCTACACTGCCAAATATTTAAATCGATCAGTCTTAGTAGAAAGTCAGTTTCATGTTTGTGCCTTTCCTGTCTCTAACAATCAATTTTTTAAAAAGAAAAAAAGGATTTCAGTAAATGCTTAGAAATTGCACTCATTTTTGCACAGTCCCCAAATTTTAGAGGCTAAAAATGAATTTCACAATCATATTTTTAAATATAAGGCTTGCTTGGCTGAAAGTCCTTGGCAGTTAATGGCTGTCTGGTGCCCTGCCAGACCTTTACTGCAGCCACCTTCAGTTGCTGCTTGTTTGTGGCCCTCTCTGCATTGTCTTTTCTTCGTTCTTTGAAAAGCATGCTCTGTTGGGTTTAGATCAGGTGACTGATTTGGCCATTGAAGAGTACCTTTTTTTTAATGTTGTGTCTTGAGAAACTGTTGGGTTGTTTTTGCAGCGTGCTTTGGGTTATTATCCATTTGCACTGTGAATCAGTGCTTCACATGCAGATTTCACCCTGCTGCTTATATCAGCCATCACATCATCAAAAAACATTAAGGACCTGGTTCCACTGGCAGCCGTACATGCCCATAACATCATACTGTCTCAGCCATGTTTGACATCCTTTGGATAATGAGCCGTACCTTCCTACTTCCTACTTTCTCCTTCAGTCGTTCTCGTACCAGCAAATCTTGGTTTCAGCTGTAGAGAAGCTGCATGCTTTTTAGATGTTTTCAGGCAAAATCTAATCAGTCCTTCTTTGTTGAACCCCCTGAATTAAAGCCTAAAGTCTGCACTTCAATCACATATTGACTGTTTATTTTAAAATCCACTGTGTTTGTGTACAGAGACAAAAAGGTTTTAAAAAAAATCTGTATTTTTGTGCAAAACATTACAGCCCCAATGTTGGAGGTATAAGTATGAAGTATGTCGTGAGTTGCACTAATTTAACTGTTTGTCATGGATGACGGCAATAAAACTAGGTATATTTTAGACAATTTTAAGCACCATAATCAAATTAACCAAACTGATCTTTTACTGCTGGTGTAGGCCTGTACTGGTCTGGGTGTTAATGGTCGACTCATTTGCTGTAACATTAAATGACAGTGATTACCTCTAGCTCAGGGGTACATTTCTGTACCATATGTCTGTCATTAGAGACATTTCTGGAGTTTATGCAGTATCCAGGTTTTTGTGGAGCGGCGAGTGCTGCCAAAGCAAACTAACTCTATCTAATTTGGGGGCACTCCAAGTTGGTAATGTCAGGTTGTATCGCAGCACTCTTCAGAGGAGGAATATTCATGCTGACACATAGCACAGAGACAGAAAAGGCAAGAGGACCTCACTAAAGCTGAGCACTATTATTTTCTTGTCTCTCGTCGTTGGATTAATTCGCCAAACCCGTTTGAGAATTTCAGTGTTTAAGCCAGAGATTTAGGAGTCCAGACCACAGGGACACCAGCACAGAGGAAGCAGGATGATGTCATGGCATGGCAGTGATGGAGGGTGATGTTGGTTTTCTGGTTAGCTGGTGGATTTGGCTTTTCCCAAACATCCTCCAGTCTCATAGGAATTATCATTTACTCTGCTTGTGTTTAAATTTCTTGATATAGGAGAAAAAAATCCACTTGGGAAAGAAAAGAGGCGCAGAAAGAGATCTCACAGTAACAGGATTTAATTCAAAGCAAATGTTGAACTATAATAAATGTTTCTTTTCTCGCTTTTTGTCTCTTTGGTTCCAGATTATGTTTTCCTTGAGCAAAATCTTGATTTCCACTCATATTAAACGCTAAAGATGATGGAAAGACAGCACAGTGAAAGCTGGTTCTTGTTGCCATTTTGATTTAAGTGTCGCTCTCACACACAAGTAGCCTGTTTTCTTTTTTGTTGGAATACAATCAAATCTGCCAAAACTGCGACGTTGACACATAAGCTCCATTTATCTGTAGGTTGTTGGGGGAAATTTGGCTTCGAGATTAAAGTTATCGCCGAAGATCCGAGAAATGCTTTCATGTCTTCTCTGTGAAATGCCCCCCTCTTTGTAATGCTCAGAGTCTGGCTTAATCCATCAGTGCGAGCTTTGGACTCAAAACATTTTGTGACATAAAAGCCTCTCAATTACTGCTGTAAAATGCACGTCTTTAAACATGAAACAGCGCCACACGCTCTTGACTTAAGAAAGCATTAGGTCAGCGAAAAGCCAATTAAATCGTATCATTTCATTTCTCTTTAATGGCCAATCTTTGCGTTCTTTGAGCTCGAAGCTAAAATAACATCATGGGACTCTGTTAGCAATTACTTGATTTATATCAGTGCTTGGCTACTACTAAACAGGCTGAAAATAGCTTTAGTGAGGTCTTTCAGAGCACTTTATGGGAAAGCATCTTTTACTGTATGTGTAGGCCGTGTTTTCAGACAATAGCATTTGTTGCCGTGGGAGTTTTGCTTTTAACAGCAATTTCATTTGTTCCCTCTGTCTGTGGTTGACATTTATTCTCATAAAAGTATTTCCATGTTGTCATAAAGTTTGGCTTCAAACACACTGCTAAATAGATTGCTGGAACATCTGGATGTACTCTTGCTGCTTTTCTTGTGTCATGCCAGATATTAGCATTTCATATTTTCCACCGTGATAAGATCCTGTGAGAATATATGCTTGATTCCCATATTTGACAACAGTTTAGATATAATTTGATGAGCCGCATTCACAACTGTCTTCTGATTCAGTAGTGCAAACGCCACTGCATTCCGCTTCAATTAAAAAAGCCAAACACTGCTGTCATCACTCTCCAGCAGCTGTGCAAAGGCAGGACAGATGCATCCCACAGCTTCTCCCAGTAAGCAGTTGGGATCCATCCATGTCAATTATATTCCGCCACAACAGTTGGCTGAGCGTGATTCATTATCTTAAGGTAATCATGAGCGCATAGTTTAATAAAGGATTAAACCAATTAGTGATCATCAACCCATTTTCAAATAAATGGCTGCGCTGCTTCACACTTAAAACTCTCAACCTGCCTCTGCTCGCAGTACCTTTACCCATCAGCAGAGGCCACTGTGGGCAAGCACCTCTACAGGAAATTTGCCGTCTCTGTTTTCAGTCTCAATAGTGACCTCAGCTTGATACCCACTGGCAGAAATTCAGGGACCTGAAAATGACTTTAACACATAATAACTCAATGCACTTCTCCTGAATTAGATGCCAATTTGGTGAAGCACATAATGTTTTTATTTATCTCAGAGCAAGACTTCACCATGTTTGAGGCAGTAGATTGCAGTGCCTTTGTCACGTCTTTGATCTGTGTATATCGTCATGACTTTTGGAGACCTATGCTCTGAAAATTTGGATCTTTGAGTCTTAGCATTTAGCCAGGTGTTCTGGGAATCCATCCTACCTGACAAACCATCCTACCATTTGTTTCTACGCATGCACACAACTCGAAATTAAGTGCCAAACCATGCTACCTTTGTGAATGTGACCTACAGGCATACTTTAGCAGCTAAAATTAAGTGGCAAATCATCCTACCTTTGTTAATAAAAGCTAAAAAACATACTCTGACGGGTAAAATTAAGTGTCAAACCATGCTACCTTTGTGAATGTGACCTACAGGCATACTTTAATGGGTAAAATGAAATAGCAAACCATCCTGGCTTTATGAATATTAGCTACAAGCATACTCTGATGGGCAAAGTTAAGTGCCAAAATGTCATACCTACTTAAATTTGTGCTGGAATTACTCTGTGACAGCAGAAATGTGCATAAACTACTACAGTAGGACATTTTGCCAAAGTAGGATGGTTTGTCAGAACACCGGATCCTTTAACAAATATTTAGGCTAGATGGGCCCAAATAGGATCTCATCCTTAGCTCCATGTACTGTGTATCAATATTCAAAATGAAGTTGGTGACCTACAGCTCGAAGTTCAACAAAAATGCTTTGACTTTTATTACATTTTCCAACCATTAATGCCTGTTTAAAATAATGGTTCACAATTTAAAGCATTAGCCAACCATTTATGGCTATAATAATTCCTCCCGTTTGCAATAGCCATTAAGCTGATTCTGCTTTGTGCTGCTGTCTATGTTTTCTCTCTCTCTCTGGGTTATTTTGGGTCAGCCACATTTTGGAATATATTCCAGTGAACAAAAGCAATAATGTCAGTCTTTCTTCAAACAACAATTGGCACGGGTACCATAGCTCTCTGTTCACAGAGCAGCTGTAAACATGAGTTTGAGGCATTGACAAACCGAGGCTGAGAGGTAGCACACCTAGCGTTCCATAAGAAAGCAGGTTTGTTAAGCTAGGCAGTTCAGGACTGAAAAGTAAAGTGTAATGGATCCTCCATCTGTATTTTTGCTTTCTGCATGAGAATGACAAGCTTGGGCGCCTCAATTACTCATCACTTCATTCAATCTACATGGTGGAAAACATCATAGCCGTTTCTTTTGGAAATGATCTCGTATCCAAATGGAGTTTTATGTGTGCACCCGACCGGCTACGAAATCTCATAACAACCTGGAGATCTCGCTGAAATGGAGCAACATGAATGATTAAAGCAAATTCACAGTTGAACCGTCTGTGCAGATAAACAGCAGATTGTTTGCTGCAGCAGGCAGAGAGGCGATGTCTTCGTCATGCCCTGGACTCTAAAAAGAGAAGGAAGAAAAAAGAGAGTAGAGTCTACAAGAGAAGTCCGCATTGTCTCTGTTGGTAATGGGTTTGAAGCAGCAGCCTGCTTTGTTCTATTGTAAATTCAGGCGGGAATCATTCTGTATGAAATGAAGAACAATATTGAAATAACAAAGTGAGTTGAACTGCCAAGAAATGTGAAATAATTGAACAGAATAATTTTCCCACATTGTTCTTCCAGTAAAGCCAGAATGCTTACTTTTTAGAGCCATAACGCCAGCATGGGTGAGGGCATAATTAACGTGTGCACACACGCATGCCATTATTTCATTTTTGGATAAATTAACCTTCCAAAGAGTGCTAATAATAATAATGGATGTAATATGGAAGGTAACATTGTAAACAAGGAGTGTTAAATTTGACGGACAGTGTGTACGTGGCTGGATTATGATAATGAAATGATGTAGAATTGGAGCAGATCTGCAGATTTTGGATAAATCCCGTGTTCGTAAGTATTTGCTCTTCCTGCCACAGTGCAGAAGCACGGGATGTGATGTGGAGCCAGACAGTTGTTTGTTGTCAATGTTATCGCTCTCTAAGACATTAAACACATGCTGATAGCACCGAGGTCCCGAAAGCATCGCCACATCTACAGTCTGATTCTCAGACGTTAGGGGGGGGAAAGTATGTGAAAGTTTCATCGTCACACCTTTTCATCTGGGAAGAATAAAGAAAGAGAAAGCAGCAAAAGAAAATCAGTAACCACATCAGACACATTCTTGAAGTGTCAAGAGTTAAAAGGAACCCATTGGGTTGAGTGCACATGCTTCCAATTAGGTCTTAAATAGGCAAGAGGAAACAGTTGATTTAGGAATATTACTGAAGAATGACTTTAATTAGCCTAGAGACCAAGGGGCCCTGAATGTGGGCACCGCTGTCAGCACCAAACACTACACAGCATTAATCAGCAGCACCAACAGGGGCTCACTGGCGGTTGAACTCTCCAAATAAGACAATGAGCAATGATATTTGTTTATCGCTATTGTCCTGGCAAGTCATATCTATTGAAAGCATGTTGAAAAGGAAAGATGAAAGTATAGTAGGTGGAAGAGGTGTTTACTGTGCGAGAGGAATAAAGATTCAGCCCTGCTTGTTGTGTTTTACTCCTCAGTAGAAACCACGGCATTGTCGTTTCCCACTGACACAGCTGGATTGCGACCGCTGAGACGTTCAAATCATCAATAGGCTCATTTGAAAGGCAAATAGGACTAAATTGAATGTCACTATATTGCTTCATGCAAAGCCTTTTTATTAGATTGCAAAAGCTGTGATTCATATTTCGAGCCCTTCCAAATGTGGTGTTGTTTCTTGATGTACGGTAAATTAGGCACTGTTTTTGATTGTTTTCATCAACCTAAGCTGCTCCGTTTCTTCAATCAGTTTGTTCTGTGTGTGTGTGTGTGAAATGCTTCATTGACGTATTTCAACAGGCTTAAGTCTATTTAGATGAAGATTATAGTGATGCTCAAAGAGGATCTCATTCCCGGGAAAATTTTCCTCTGTTGGTTTGTCAGTTCAAAAAAGTCGTCGTGATTTATCAACTTAAATAATATTTTCTCGTAAAATACTGATGCTTGGTCAGGATCCTTTAGCTTTTTTGGCTGTTAGCCTACCAGAAGGAATGCTAAAATATGAAGCGTACCACAAAACCGGTGTACTAAAATATTTTTCCTGTGCCACAGCTAAAGCAACATTTGTGTTTTTGCAGCATTTCAGTTCCGACTTACTGATCTCTTCTTCTTCTTTTGACTGCTTCACTTAGGGATCACCACAGCAGATCATAATTCTCACACCAGCCCTCTGCATCTCCTCCTTACTACATCAGTCAGTCTCCATTATGCTCTTTCTCTCTCTGTGACTCTGAATATGCCCTCACTTTTACTTTGTTTAACCTATTACAATCTTTTGTCCAGTTAGGACAAAAAACTGAAGTCATCAATTCCCATTTACAAATACCAAAAGAGTCTCATATAACATGCCAGTATGTGTTTTTAAAGTCTCGCTGTTTCTGTGTCTTTGCAGTAAGATAGCTAAAACGGTCACATGCCTGAGAAGACAGCTAATTCAGTCAAAAACCATATGATTAGCTGCCCACACCTCTTAAATCAAGCTGCGAGTAGCCTGAGGCTGCTCTGACAAATGAGCTGAAACTGTTTTTAGTGCATAAATCTGATAACTTGGACAAAGCAGAAAATGCACTCGTTTGTGTAGTGCCGTTTCTCTAAATAAAATTTGAGGGTCTTGTAAATTCTGGGAGTTTCCCAGGAAACATTGTTAAAAACAGAAGGCCTCGGGGAGGGGACTCAAAATATGGGAGTAATATGGGAAAAATGGGAATATACCTTGCATTGTTAATTCTGATATGCAAAAGTGACAACACCAGCAGAAGATTTTTGACCACAATCTCGTGCTTCATTTGCTGCTAACTTTGGATCTTTCCTGGCTTTCATGAGCTGATTGCACCCAGCGCCTTCATCTAAAATAAGTTAAAAGATGCTGAAAGATGTCAGAAATACCAGCTTTGTTTCTTTTTCTCTTAACCCCCATCTCCCCCACGTTTTTGTGTTTAATATCAGTAATTACATAGCAAGCCTCTTCTTATTTCAGCAACCTGGCTAATAGTTTGTAGTGCTTTAAATGAGTCATATAATCTGTTGCTACAGTCATTCCTTTTAACTGTAGTTATTTAGAATGAATGCCATTTACGGCTTTTTGCTGTCAAGGCCTGTCAGTGGTGAAGAGCAGCTAAAGCTACGTCTACTGGGTTTTTATTTGCAATTACGGTCTTTTTTTATTCTCTTCCAGAGTGTTTCTTTTTAATGCACTCTTTGTACATCATCTTCACTATATTACAGGGGGGAGTTTTTGTTCCATGTACGGCTATAGATGATACTAATGGTTACATTTATCTGAACATCTGTCAGCAACAGGAGTAAAATATACGACGGTTAATGAAACCATAATCCAATAAAATACCATAATGCACACTTTCTTGGCTAAATTTCAAGTATGTTTTATAAATGTACTTTTGCCACCATTGCAATTTACATTTCAGTGGGACTATTTGCCATCTGTAGTATTAATTTTAAATAGTGTTCCAGAGTCTTACAAGACTTTTAAAACATGATACATTCTTTCAGAAATTTAAAACAGGAAATTATTTGAATATTTTAATAGTGTAGTTCTGCCAGCTGAATAATTTATTACAAGTAATGTAGCTGATCAAATCTCACATTCATTTTGAGATTAATACTTTTAGTTGGGTAGATAAGATATTTGGATGAGTTCTGGCATTATTCACATTTTTATATATATCTATTTTTCATTTATATCAATCATTAAATTAATTAATTAGGACAATAATCATAATTATTACCATATTTTACTTGCAATGAAATTTCTTTACACATTTAGTACTTTTACTAAGTAAATGATCTCAGTGTTTCCACCAGCAATGTTGTTTCCATTTTTCCCTCCCTCACAAATCAAATGTGCCTTATGAAGCTCTTCTCTGATTTCATCTCATCTTGTTGCAGGTGCACTGCTAATCATCACTTTATCAATTCAGTTGTATTATGTATTCCTCTGATGGCTCCCACGAGAAGTGCTTTGCTTTCAAACAAGTCACCCGAAACTAACTTTCTACACATTTATATTCAGGCATGGACTTAACCAGGTAGAGAGCTACCTAAGATGATTCTGGGTAATTATGTAGCAATTACTCAGGCGATTCAGTGGGTGAGTGAAAGAAGCAGCACATTAAAACCATTATGGGGCTTTGACAGCTTCTCTTAATTGATTGATGCACAGCAACTAGCTGGTGATTACGATGCTGTGTGCTCATATGAATCATCTCACATTTAAAAAAAAGGATTTCAGCCATACCTCACACAGAGAGCAGACGAACATGGATTAAAAATTTACATGTAAGGGAGGGCGTTAATGAATCCACAGATGTTAGAATATTAACATCATGATGGTGTGTTAGCGTGTGTGTGTGTGTGTGTGCATTCACGCAGGTGTGTCTTTGTGAATATGCTGGTCCATTATGTGTAATAACCGCAGAGTTTCCTGTCAGAACATTTTGTCTCTTCGCTTGACTTCACACTCTGACTGTTTTTATAAAAAACTGCAATTTTCTTTCTTGTCCCTAAATAGACTTTGTCTCCGAGGAATGGTTTCTCCCAAGACTGATGAACAAGCGAACTCAGAGTGAATGATCACAAAAGCTCACAAGGCTTTGTAAAGTTGATAATTGCATTCATGAAACAGGTCGGACAGTAGTGAAACTGAGACGATCATAGAAGGTTTTCCCCTTACTTTTTAAGTACAGACTGTGTCGTTTCATTCATTTTCCTTTTTAAACCAATAAACCAGTCCTGTGGCCTAGTTACCAAGAGTCCTTCAAGGTCACATAGTCTACAAGAAGCAAAACTCCACTGAGCCAGTTCACTGTGTGGGCAATTAATTTTATTATTTTGTATATATATTTAATTTTTTAAGTAGTTTCTAGTGCAGTTAGAAAAGTGCAAAATGCATGCTTTTGTTATTTGCCCTGTTTAAACCCATTTTGATATACTTGGTATCATTTTGAGTATAATTAGTTGCAGAAGTAATTTCACTTTTTAGTAAAATTGACATTACACACCACACTTGTAATAATCATATGGCAAGGCAAGGCAAGTTTATTTATTTATTTTTTATTTATATAGCACAATTCAACAACAAGCTTTACAGAGACATTAAAAAATAAACGCAAATAAAAAGCATTTAAAATGAAAAAAAAAGAAAGGAACAGTAGATAAAATCAGTAGTTAAAATGTAAGTTTTGAAATTTAAGCTTAAAAGTAAAACAGTGCGGATTTGCATTTGAATAAAGCACAATGCAGCTGAGAACAGGTGAGTCTTCAACCTGGATTTAAATAAACTGAATTTTTCAGCTGATCTGAGGCTTTCTGGGAGTTTGTTCTAGATATAAGGAGCATAAAATGCTGTCTGGTTCTGACTCTGGGAACTAATAAAAAAACGGATCCAGATGGCCTGAGGGATCTGGAAGGTTCATACTGGGTCAGGAGGTCACTGATGTATTTTGGTCCTAAACCATTCAGAGCTTTATAGGCCAGCATCAGAACTTTAAAGTCTATCCTCTGACGGACAGGCAGCCAGTGTAAAGACCTCAGAGCTGGACCGATGTGGTCCACTTCTTTGGTCTTAGTGAGGACTCGAGCAGCAGAGTTCTGAATGAGCTGACTGATTTTTTTAGCTAGACCTGTAAAGATGCTGTTACAATAATCAAGCCTACTAAAAATGAATGCATGGACTAGTTTTTCCAGGTCCTGTTGATATCCTTGAAATATAGTTTAAGTAAATCATTAAGTTGGCCTTGAAGTCCTTAATGGATGTAAACCAAGTTTATATGGATTGTTAACATGATCCCACTATGCACCCCTACAAAATGATATGAGAATTTATTCAAAATGTCAAGATATTAGGTTTACAGACAGCAGGACATGCATGCATGCAAATGCTACTAAGCACACAACCTCCTTTGCATAGGTTAATGCGCCACAACATAAGATGCTACAATTGTAGACTTTTGTTAAAACAATTTTTTCACTTTCTTGTGAGAAGTTTGGTGTGACAGAGGTGATTTAGTATTTTAGTATTTATTTATTTATTGTCATTGTCAAGAACAATGAAATTGCGTTTGGGGCTTCCATACAACCCCAAAAAAAGAAGAAAATAATAAATACCCCTTAAAACCCAAGTGTACATATTTAACCCAGTGTGACTCCAATGCAATAAGACAATCCTTAGCAATAATGTTCATAGAAATTCAGACAAAGACCTGAGAAACATGACAAAATACAACAATGCAACCCATTCAATATTATTGTACTGTGAGATATGATATCAGATATGATAGTTATCTATTTAAGAAAGAGGGGGGGGGCAGGAGGGGGAAGAGGAAGAGAATAATGGTGATGCCCTCCCTCTCATGATTTTTATTTAAAAAGAAGTAGAACCTATATTCTTTACATATAACTGAATGTGATTGTCCCTATACAAGCATTTCAAACTTGATGTGATAATTAGCAAAATGCTTGATCCTCACTATCATTTGAATACCGCAGTGAGAAATGGCAAATTAAGAAGTCTAACATTGCTTCAGTCTGGGACTTTTATTTACTTTTTAGACACAAATGAACACGATTAATGGTGGTCAAGATGGATAACATTTTCTGCCTAGTGCCAACAACAATATCATTTTATTATCAGCCATGTCTTAACTTAATGGTTACAGTGCAAATGTATCATTTTGACTCAGTGGATCAGAGAAAATCTCATTTGTGCAGACCCAGTTCTTTTTTTTTCATCCTGGAAAAAAAATGTAAAGAAATATTTTAAAACCCAAAGCATATGTAAACTTGCAGACCATAGCTGTAAACATCAGTTCTGATGACTTACTAAGGCGAGTAAATAAAGAGTTTAGGTAATCTAGTGTTTATTGTATTAAACTACAGTTCTAAATATTCTACATTTATATTTGGAGATATTTTCTAAAACAAGAGAATATTATTGTCCAAATCCTGAAGCCCATAATGATGCAGCTAATATACAGTGGCCAAAGGAGCCGTATCCCCTCCATTTGTGTGCACTTTGTCCTACATATTTTTACTGTACATTTCTCAGAAGCAGCTCCTCTGGCTTCAACTGCTTCCACATGTGGAATGCCAGAGATAATCTATCTTACTGGATGTCAATGAAAGGGGGTGTCTTGCAGACGCTGAAGAGTCAGCTCCCACTTCCAGATTGTAACCACCCTGCATGTGTGAATGCTAAGTAGAAGCGCACACCTGGGCATTGCACACACACACACACACACACACACACACACACACACACACACACACACACACACACACACACACACACACACTAATACTTAGGACAACGTCTCAAAACAGGCATGGTTTAAATCTGAAAAATAGACAAAAGCTGAGTACTTTAAGATGTATTATACTTAACCAATAAATACGTGTACATTGTTATTTAAAGGCAAAGGCAGAGTTCAGAGACAATGTGGCGGCTTCAGAACTGGCTCTGTAGTACACCCACTGATACTCTGAGAAAAAAGCACACTGACTGAAAACAATTGGCACACTCATACACTCCTTCAAACCCAATTTCTTGGTATTCTTCTGTTTCGTGTTTTAGGACACATAACAAACATGGCTTTTGTTAACAAGAGGAATAACTTCCTTGTGTTTAAGAGAGTTCTTTTTACTAGGAAGAAGTCACATTTTCCAAACACTGTGTAGATGGTCAGTATTTATGTTTTTTTTTTCTGTTTTGGTCTTTGATTACTATTTATTCATCCCACTTTACCTAAAGGTTTGTTTTAGACAGTTGCTTTTGAAGTGGTGTTTTGCTGATGGTTAACAGATGCTTTGAAATAGAGGATACAGATAGAGAACACAGGAAGCTCCGAAAACTGGATGCCTGTCAAAACGAAACAACCCTGTCTATTTAATGTGCGTCATCACAATAAGCGCTCTTTGAGCAATTTGTTTGCTACTTCTGGTTGCTAGTGATGCAAGCATCTGACTGCATGGTAACACAGAGGTAGACTTTCTAGATTTATTTTTAATAAATGCTGTTTATATTGTACCACTGGCCTCCAGAACTGATAGATGAAATAACCAGTGCTGCAAACTGGGTGCAGCACAGAACTCCAAAATGTATATGGGCATAGAATAGAACACAACACAGGTAGCTGGGTCACTCACTGTCCAATCAGAATAAAGGTTTCCAGACTGGAAAAACTGTCTGGGATAATTATACTAGTTTGTGGGGTAAAGGCATTTAGCAACAGACTAAACAAGAAATTAAGGAAAATACAACCTTGCAGAACTAGAGGATTATTGTTATTACTGTAAAGTTTAGTATTTTGCTGGCTGTCGAAAGATTGGCTTAATCTGAGTGACTTTTCCAGATCAAATTAGCAAATTTACCCATTAATTCATTCCCAATGATGTAAGCTGGGATTATCCTCTTTTAAACAGACAGAACCAGCTGAAAACACATGTCCAGCTTCAACCAGCCTTTTGTGTTTGAGGCTGCACGCGACATTGAGTTATATTATTGAAGGAATTTTTTTGTTGAAGGGCAGGCAAAATGTCAATAAGATAGCAGACTGCAGATCATAAAGCATAACTAGCTCACATTTCTCCAGACAGTCTTTTTAAGCTTGAGGGGGAAAAGGAAGTTCATGTGAGAGAAAAGAGGAAGTGAAAACATTCTGATAGATGTTGGACTCCAGACAATGTAACTGAATATTATTTTTGCTGAAAGTGTAGCAAGATTTCCGGCACTATTCAGTCTCTTGTATGAAACAAAACAAAAGAGACGCTGATGAGACTGCTTTGAAATCAGCTACTAAAGCAGTAGAGGATGGTAAATGGTGACCTTGTAAACGCCAGTTGCTAGTTGAATGTGAATATTGCAAGCGGACTGGCAAGTGGTTACTGGAGGATTGCTGGACACGCTATCGCGAGTTTGCTTGCAAAAAGGTTTATGGTGGACCTTGCCTGTTCTCCACATGTTCTCTTTGGGTACTCCAGCTTCCACACAGGCTGGATGGATGGAGGATGGCGGGAGCTCTTTAGGTGATTGCTTTGGTTACTACCAGGTTGCCACGGTCAGCTAGTTTCAATGCTAACTTGTCTGCAAACCACATGCCAAGCAGTAATAGAACATAAAAAAGTGGCTACAAGCAGAACATAAGCTGGAAATGAAGAATATTTGCATTCAGAGTAAAAGTTGCAACTTTTACTTTGAAGGCAAACAGCCTGCATTTCTAGTTTGTGTTCCACTACTGCTTGGACAGTCGGCGTCTTTTCCCTGTTTGACGACAGCGAACAGATAGCAACCAAATAAAGCACAAGGAGGTTTTTGGTGTAGCACCCTCTTTGCAACCGATTTCACCAGGCAACAGCCAGCAACTCACTCACCAACCAGTTTGGGAATACACATTTCCCCCTAGCAACTGTAGGTTGCCATGAGGTCATCGACCTTACTCTTACTGATGCACGCAGAGGGCGCTTTTTTTGAGCTTTTAGTCCTACAGACCCAATAGTCTTAAAGGCTGGAAACTACACACTGTGCACAGGATACGGAGGTACTACACAATGGATGTGGTTTATGTAAACTCGAACCTGTGCCAACACTCTACAGGTAAATATAGTTTGGTACTCAAATGTTAACGCTTTGCTTTGGAAGTAATGCTGCGTTACTACTGTGAGGTGTGAGCTCTTTGGTTTATTTTTATCTTTGAACAGTTGAAATAAGATTACAAAGAGTACAAAGGGAAGAAATCTTAGTTTTTCTTGTGCCTTACATTTCCCTGCTGCTCACCATTTTCAATCTCAAGCTGTCTTTTAGTTTTTCACCTTCATCTTTTCTCCCACCCTCTATACAACCTCTCTAAAAACTCTTATCTTCAATCATCCCTGCAGTGCTCTTCTAATATTTTCCTTTCTTCTTGCTCGAGCTTGATTCTTCCTCTCATCTAGTTTTCGATTCCTCTCATCACGTCCGGTCTGGTCTCATCTCACCGCTCGCTCTCTTTTACTCCCTCGCCTTCTTTCCTCTTCTCAAGGACACGTTAGGAGCGCTGCCCTGGATTCTAGCCTTGGAACAAGCGCTTGCCTTGTGAAGTTCTGTTTGCATTGCGAGGTGTTTTCTCACATAGCAGCATTTCGCAGCCTTGCCCGGAAGATCACACCTCTGTGTGTTTGGCTGTTTGCGCATGTGTTTGGGAATCCTCTCAAAGACTGTGAATTCATCCACATTTTGTGCATATTTAAGTGCATGGACATAAACATGCATATGTACTATATGCATTTCCCTGCTTCTTTACTTGATTCAACATGTGTGTATGAATATGTTCATGTTACTGAAATGCAGTGTGTGCCTTGAGTGAAATTACCCCTGGGAAGCTTTACCCAAAGCTTTATTTGCTAATGAACTAAGGCCTGCTTTCCTGTTTTCGCAATCAACAGACATTTGAAAGAATTCAGTGACTCTTTGCAAGGCTTCATTAGATAAATTAAGAGAAAAACAGTACCTCAAGTACTCTTAGATAAAAATCAGAAGAAAAGTCGGTTCAATTCACAGAGGCAGGGATTATCCAGGTGGCAACCCGGAGAGTTGTAAAATAAAGCCAGCACAGTGCCTAACACTGAAGTTCCTTCAACGGTCACTTGAGGCTGGCCATTAAGCAAACCTAACATAATATCCTTTGAAAAATAATTAGCTTGGTGTACAGTTAAAGAGCCCAAACAAAACAATGCTCCACTTTTACTCAGTAAAGTTATAGTATTCTATGTTCTTTGGCACTTACTAGCCAATATCTGTGTCTTTACAAGCAGCCTATAGATGCAAGTCTTTGGACTTGCTAACTGTGCTAGCTAGCATTAGTCAAAGTTTCAACCCTAGTGCTCACAAACCAATGGTTGTTTAAGGAGCCCATTTACATCATTTATATACAGTCTGTGGAACTATCACATTTCTGTCTTTCTCAGGTTTTATGAAAAAATGAAAAAATATAATTTATCAAATTGAAAAGGAACAGAGGTACAAATGATAAATATACAGTCATTTCAAAAGAACTCTAGTGACTAAGAGCTGGCTCTCTTAGACCTGTCAGCGGTTGATAGCTCTGATTTAACATTTTAATTCAATTCAGTTCGATTTTTGAATCCATTATTCTGCTGGTTACATCCCTGAGGTGATTATTTATAACAATGTAGAAGAAAATAGTCATCCAGTAAAGCTTTTCAGAGAATTCTCTTTTCTTGCACGCTCTTGTTCGTGTGCCAGGCAACAGATTGCTGGAAGAAATCTTCCACATTTGGAGAGCTCACACAATCACAGCTTTTCTCTGTCATGGTCTTTTCATTAATTAATACACACATCCACAAATCACAGCTGCAGGCATTCTCCACTGAGCAGCTCAAATTGATACTAAATGGTTCTGCAGGTATATCTACTTTTCTGCTTTTGTCACACATGGTGGGCAGCATTTTGTACCTCTTGAATCCACAAAAATCCATCAGTTCTCCTTGATTACACCGGACTCACGGGTAATAGGTTTTCTGTAGTGCGTTGGTTTCACAAGCACATGAATATTGTTTACCATTTTAGAGGCAGGTTGCAATTTTTGTAGCAAATTATGTGACACATTTTGAGCAATGGCACTTTTTCATTACAGATTTGCTCAGAGGCATCTAGCTGGTATCGATTTTGTCCTTTTTGCCAAACTCTGTCCATGTTGAAGGTCATGCTGCTTATTGATTTTGCCTCAAAACGGTGCCACAGGGTATTGCCAAGAAACTCAGGCAAAGACATTTATATACTCTGCTCAATTAAAATGTGTCATTGTGGGGGAAAAAGTGCACATGTTTTGATTCTCATAGTTTTTTTAATGTTGGATTTTTTTCATGAAATACAGATATGAAGAAAAATGTTTCGGAAATGTTTTAGTTTTGCAAACGTGTGTAAAAGTGTTCATCTGTACTAAATGTGTAGGAGTAAGGGTCAACAGATATATGAATATTGTGTATGTCTCAGCAAGTGCAAAGAATAATGCATTACATCACTTCAAAACCATGACACAGAGCCAGTGAACTGCATCTGACGAAGTAGCGTTCCTGTATTATATGTGTTTATCACACCTGCCTGCTCGGCAGCCATGGCCTCTCCTGAGATGTCTGAGCGGACGCATGCCGAGATGTTAGCATTCCCAGACTTGACTCGGTCTCAAAACATTTGGCACAAAATGACCTAAGGGATGGGATTTCCCCAAGATAATCAGAGGCAGCAGAGGAAGGCAGAGCATAAGCGCTTGTGTTTGGTGATCTACACAAGAATCAAAAATACACATTCTGTCGAAGCGGCTCATACTAACGAGGCTCAAGCTGACTTGCTGAAGATGACATTATAAACTGTGGCTCTCTTTATTTTAATATAATTGTTTTCACAAGAGAAATTTGACTGAAGATGCATGCGAAAGATTAGAAGACAGACAAACCCCTATGCCACTATCCCAGCTCCCATCCACCATAACCTCCCTGTCTCTTCTTTTTTCATACTAACAGAGACTGAGTGGTTAGAATCAGTCAAAAAAAAACACACACACACAGCTAGGTGGCCAAAACTCTGAGACTAGAGCAGAGAACACACTACATGTCGATGCAGTTTTTGAGCTCACAATGATACCAGGCTCACACTGACAACAGGTTTTCACAGGATTGGGTAATATCCACTGCTTCTGCAAGAGGAACACATATATAGCTGAGGTCTCCTGGAGTCAGTGCATCAGTCACTCATGTTGCTAAAAGGACAAAAGAGGCTTACATCATGTCTTTTTTTTTCTAGTAGACTCTTGCTTTGCACCCAATCAGAAAATCAGCCACCAACATGATGTGTGCATACTCCGAACTATGTCGGAGTAGTTATTTATTACTGCTTGTATAGAAAATTAAAGCAGTAATAAAAATCAGAAATCAGAAATTGGACATCTAACTGCTTCATGGCAAAATATACTGTCAATAAAAAAGGGAACTACTCTGCTGCAAGAAAAATGCTTCGATGACAGACTTTTGCTTCTTTCCTGCAGAGCACCATCCATAACGCATTGCCCTCTTTTGCACACGACTGTAAATCTCCCGTACAGGGAATGAGGCTATCCCGTTACGTTTACTGAGATCTATCAGCGCGCAATTTGTTGCAAAGCCAACAAACCGTGCATGTAAGATTTCTTCAGTGTCTTCTAACTGCAGGATATCACACATAGCAGCCCTGGTGTATAAGTTGCAGTTCAACAAGTTAAGAAAGGAAGCTGCAGATCACACCTTAACAGGGAATTCTGGTGTAGATGGGTGTGGTACTGTAATCTTTTAACACTTAGCTGGGATATTTCTAGGATGGT
Source organism: Rhamphochromis sp. 'chilingali' (assembly GCF_963969265.1). Taxonomy (NCBI): domain Eukaryota; kingdom Metazoa; phylum Chordata; class Actinopteri; order Cichliformes; family Cichlidae; genus Rhamphochromis; species Rhamphochromis sp. 'chilingali'. Next base: position 25,941,784 of record NC_137944.1, read on the forward strand.
TTTTGTGAGTTTCCACCGAAGTGTTATTCTCTGAATCCTTTCCATTTTGCTTTTATTCTTGTTCATTCAAAAGGGGTCAAATCACCCCCCTGTAGTGTCTAGAGGTGCGTAGATTGATCCAAATATTGATACAATGCCAGCAATTACATTGTTATTGTATCGATCCTAGGTTTGATATGCTCCATTTTCAGTATACAGCCCGCTGAATTGAGTTGGTTTTTCAGAGTTTTTTTTTTAAATAAAAAAATACACCTCATACGTGCATTTTTAATAATATCAGAACCTTCTTTCGTTGACTGTCTCATGTATTTCATTTATGCTCTGTAGCACATTTAAACATCAGAAAGTGACCCAAAGTGCTTTAGAACAGACACATTTAAATCATTATACACTGGTTTCCCTTCATAAACTGCCTTTATATTTTAAAATTATTTGTATTGTTATCTGCAATACTGGCCCTATTGATAATTGATAGCATAATTTGCAGTATCGTGCAGCACTAGTAGTCTCCTCTGTAATTTCCTAAGCGTTGTACTTCGCTCAAAAGCAAAAATGCCTGCTTTCTATTTCTGCTGCAACTTTCAAAGATTCAGGAGGTCAAATAAAAACAAACAAAAAATTATGTAGTGAGTTGTTAGAAAATGAAGAGGAGACTTCATCTTCCCCACTAGCCGTTTGATTCGTGCTCTGCACTGATCAACACATCGTCTGACAGCCTGCAGGCTCCAACAGCACAAGTTCCCATTTTAGCAACTCTTGCCCGCACATTTTCCTTCGCCTCTTTTCCCACACCCTGCACCTCTGTTTTTCTGTCTCACTCCTTTTCTAAACTTGCTTCCTCTAACATTTTTTCTATATATGTATGTATACACACAAGCCGTTTCCTGTACTCAACTCCCCTTCCCAGCAGAGTGATGCAGCTTTGCTTTTATGAGATACCAAACTTGGGCTTGCGGCAGAATGACTGACCGACTTGTAGGGAGGACAGAGGAGCCATTTTGTGCCCTGCCGCCTCACTGAATCCCTTTAAAATATTCATTCATAAACTCCTGGAGCCTTTTACTCCACATCAAACAGTAGACCCATAGGAAAAGCACTGAGCTGATGCATCCAGAGATGAAAACAAAAATAAAGGGTAAACTGGACCACGGGTGAAAACCAAAATTAATCTAAATATTTATGCGCTAAATATACACTGATATATTCATTGTGTTTTTAGGGAAATGATTTGGACCGAAAGTAAATCAACAGGATTTGAATTTGGCAAAATATGCAGAAGCGCTTAGAACTACTGTGTCATTTTACAGAGCAGCTGTGTTTTTCTCTGTTAAATAGTCCAAAGCAATGATTTAGAAAATATACCTGATTAAATAGCGAATAACTTCCCAAGTGACAATTGGAAAATAAACCTGTATGAACTGTTCATTTGCTGTGAAATACAAGATTTAAAAAGTATAGTTTCTGTGCGCCGTCGCCTCACAGCAAGAAGATCCTGGGTTCAAATCCACATATTCGATGGTGGCTGTGTGCAGGTCCCTGGTACTCCAGCTTTCTCCCACAGTCCAAAGACATGCGTCTAAGTTTATTGAATATTCTGAACTTGAATAATTGTCTGTCTGCTTCTGTGTAGGTCTGGTGACCTACCCAGGGTGTACCCTGCCTCTCGCAACTGGGATAGACTCTAGCCCAGGGTGTACAGGGTCTGCAGCAATGCTTGGGTAGGTGGTACGTGTCAAAGTAACATCCTCATGGGTGGCTGAACCCAAGGTTTCCCAGCAGAACACCACCCAAAACATCACACTGCCTCTGCAGGCTTACCCTCTTCCCATAGTGCACCCTGTTGTCAGGTGGTCCCCACTGTCGGTTGCCACATTGCAAATGACCTCTTTAAAGAACTCCAGTGTCGCCTGAATAAACTCTCTGCTTACTTACTGTGCAAGTTGCATGGCACCTCTTTAGTATTTACTGAACAAAATATACAAAAGTTCTAATTTATGAGCTGAACTGTCACAATTAATAGGTCTTTGCATGACATGAGTGGTTTTAATCAGAGTGTCGCTATAGTATGAGGGCTAGTTCTACAGGAAGAGAAAGCAGGAAACAGAGGAAATCGGGGTGATTGTGATTGGAGTCAAGCCCAGGGTGAAAGGAGGAAATGCGTGGGTGATTGATGGGAGAACAGTAGGGAGCAAACGACCTGTCTAGTTGGTCAAAGCTGTCATTCTAATGCCATCTAATAAAATAATAATAATAAAATCCTATTAAAGCTTTTTAAGCTGTAGGTGTGCAATGTCTCTTAACAATTCTGAAATTAGCTGCTTGGAAAGGAGATTTATTTAAAAAATAAATGTCACATATAGAAAAAAGTGGGTGGAGGTGGTTTGGTGTGTAAATGTGTGTGTGTTGGTTTTTTTGTCCCTAGTTTCCTGTTCCTGAAAGCACCTTGGCCGTCAACACAGTTGACACAGATTACAAGTATGCAGGCTTGCAAAACATCCCATTTTGGATGGGGTGTTATATGCACCCACCCCTCGCACCCACTTCTCTCACCCTCTTCCTCCTTCCTGTGTCCCCCACTTTCCTCCAAATACTATAAATCACTCTATATCTGCTCTCTCTCTTCGAGGTTGACCTGCCGATGAACTACTCACTTAAAAAAAAAAAAAGTCATTTAAATGGCATTTAAAGCAGCGGCCACACACATGCATATGCTTCTCTGAGGTCAGAAGTTTAATATTTAATAATACCTTACGACTGTAACCAGGCAGCTACTTGGAGAAGCCAATAAAACTCTGGCACCAGCAGTGGCTCGACAACAGTGAAGTAGGTTAAGACAGAATTTGAAACAGGGCTTGTATGTGAGCTGGCTGCAGATTTGCCAAAAGTCATGTGGTTCATATTTGATTCAAAAAGCCATTTGCTATGCTTGATTTAGGAACTACATCATCAGTGTATCATTAATGCATTTTGTTCTGACAGCACAAGAGATTTGGAAGGTGGGTCACCGTGAGAGAGAGGGAAACAAAATAGAAGCAAGTCAGAAAAATGGACACGGCAACAAGAGGCACTCAGAGAGAACATGGGAAGGAAAAGTACAGAAAGAGAAAAACAGAGGAATGAGAAAGCAGACACATGCGTCCTGGGGTGAAGCTCGCAGGAAATGAAGTCAACAGTCTTGGAGAGAGAAGAATGCGAAAAGCAGCTGTGGGGCTGCTTGCTCCAAGGTCTCCAAAGACCAACTCTTCTCAGTCTGACACCACTTCACAGTTAATGGCTGAATCCATAAAATTATAGTGTCAGACTATCACTAAGTGCTGATTACACTGCGATTCCATCTTCCTATATGCTCCAAGTGGCCTAACCTTGGCAAATAAACAATACCAATGTCAAAGTTTCACCGGGGCTTAAATTTAGTCGATGCCAGCTTACCGTGGGGCAGATTTTAAGGCAGAGGTTTACAAGAGTCGAAATAAAATACAAGAGTGTTAAAAAAAAAATAGACATGCATTGCTGGCTGGGATAATTGGATTATTTGACTTTGTAGCAATAAATCCAAGCTTAAGAGTTTCATTAACCACATTTTTAAAAAGTAAACACTTATGCAAACATTGACTCTCTAAAGCGAGATAACTATGAAACTGGTTTGCATCGTGAATCCCATTACATTTAAAACACATTTAATATTATTTTCATCATTTGGTTCAAAATGTCTGCAATCCAAAGAGGATTAAAAACGTTGCTTGTATAACACCGGGAAGCAAAAACTGCTGCATAAGCGACCAAATAAAGAGCGGAAGGACGGAGGGATGATTAGGGTGTTTTCAGCTGAGGATGAGCCCAAAAACAGATAGGTTGGGGCAGACGGGGAGGGGGACTGATTAATGATTAATCTACCTTGGCCACAACACAGAAGATGCAAACGCAGCCCGGGAGGAGAGAAACTTCAAACTCCGGCATAGAATGAGAATCGCAAGCAAATATGCCATCATTCAACGTGCTCACTGGACCTAGTGCACATTGTATCCTTTAGTGATGGACCAGTGAAAGAGAAGGCTATTTAGGGCCTTGCAGAGCCCACCATTAAAATAACATAGTGGGTGATGGATATGTTTTGTGTGTGTATATGTGTCTTTGTGTGCAAGAAAAAAAAGAAACAGCCTTGTGGGAGCAAACATTGCAAAAGAAAAACAATCTTTTTCATTATTTAGTTGCATTTTTTTTCTAATTTCACTGGACTGAGGTGTTAACACTAAACTATCTCTAATGACTGAGATGTTAAATAAGACAGTCCTTTTTAAAAAGCTTCTTATACGCTAGGATTGAAAAAAGGAAAATATTGCATAACGCAACTGCAACCACAGTTATTTAAGTTTATAGATGTAATTAAACATGGCCACTGTATACAGAACCAATACTAAGTGAGGTTAGGCATGTAATTAGACTTGTAAAACAGACATACATGCACAAACATACACATACTGCATATATCCAGCCCTGAAGTATATTTAGTTGGAATAATTCCAACTAATTATACCAGGTCCAAACTTTTCTTATTGGCTTCTGTGGAGGTTTTGCCATTTTAGCCTTTATTATATAACTCATCTCAGATGTGAATCATTACCTGCGTCATCTTGTGGTGGGCAGGTTATTACAGAAGAACATCCCATTTCAAGCCTGAGAGTAGTGGACCACAAATCAACCTTTTTAGGTGGGTTGAATATCTCCCAGGCTTCACTTCTGTCACCAGATCTACACCAAAAAGACACAGCAGTTAAATCACTGCCTTATACGTCCCTGTTGTTCCCATTGTCCAGGCAAAATGTATGTGCTTGTTATATATAATATATGCTATTTTGTCTATGGAAAATTGTCTTATGCACGTTGTTGTCATAACCTTTGTGCACACCAACAGCTGGAACAGAATTCCTTGTTTGTGCAACATGCTTGGCGAAACAAAATCAGATTCAGGTTCTGAAAACGTCTCTGAGGCCTTGTGGTGTCGACACAGGGCCCTTCGAGGTGAGGTGTCCTTTGATATGTGGCTCTGGAATGTTCCTTTCAGCAGATCCTTTGGGTCCTGTAGGTTGCTGGGTGGATGCTCCATGGATCAGGCTTGTTTCGGCACATTCTGCAGATTGGAATCTGGGGAGGTTGGAATCCAAGTAATTGCTTTGGGCTCTTTGCAGGTAGTTTTTGCAGTGCGGTGAAGGGATTTGGCCTGCTCGGGGAGAAACAATTTTTAATTGGGTGGTACATGTCCAAGTAGGCCCACGGAGCAATGGAAATTTTCACATTGAAGTGAAGCTAACACAGTTTATTTGTTAGCTGATTTTTCAGCTAATGCAGAAGTAATGAACAAACATGTTTCCTAAATTGAAATGTTTTATATTTGGATTTTGATGTAACGTTTAATTTATCAACCTCCTATTAGAAAATACAGTGAGTTTGAGTATGTGAGCCAGTATTCAGGGACAAATCCGTATTGATGTCGGCCTCGAAGAGAGCAGAGGTCGGGTTTGTTTTGCAGTCTTGCCTCATTTTTGTTCATTAAAGAATATTTTCCAAAGAGAAGCTGCAGCCCGGTGCATTCGACATTGTAAATACAGGGTTGTTGTTCCGTTTGAGAACTCTTTAATGAGATGTATGTGACCATTTCTGAATGCAATCTCCAAAGCTAAAGCAGCGGAGGCTCCTGCTTCAGCTGTTGAATAGCCATTGCAGATTCTTGTTACAGCTTCAATGTCATTCATCTGACAGCAGTGTTTGCTACGGCAGAGCTAAGGTGATTACTTCTCTAGGAGATGGACAAATACTGAAAATAGATCATGATGTCGCCCTGCCAGGTGAGGATAGCAATAAAATCTCCAGGAGGAGAATGCTTGGTGGGAGGGAGACGGAGCCTCTGTGACGGCGGGGTAGGAGGGATATGAGTGTTTGTGTGCTTTTGAATGTTGGGTGTTTGCACGTTGGTGTGTGGCGGCGGTGCAGGCGGGGCTTTCATATACCAGATTAAAATCAAAACAGAATGACATTCAAAATGAAGCCGAAAGGATCAGGCTCTAGCTGGCGTTTGTGGTTTGATGGACTGTCAAAACACTTTTGGTGAGATTACACACCTGTCACAGGAATGGCGTTGTCGACGTTATACAACACTGATAACATAATGGGATTCCTGTTATGAATTTTAGCTATGCTCCAAAAGGGGGGTGGGTGGGAGAGAAGACAAACACCTTTCACTATTATTTAGCCCTCTGTCTGTTTCTTCAGTGCACCTGCCAAACTGAGCCAAGTCCTTAATAAGAAGCCCCATCAGGGCAGGTGGCAGCTGAGGCGCTCGCTGCCTACTTGCATGAATCCCCCCAAAAACGCAGTCTATTTAAACGGATTTATTGGAGTCTCCTCTTCCTGTTCCCATCTGTTCTCACTAGTAACTTTTGATCATCCAGAAGGAAAAGCTGCTAAATCGAATCTACCTGCTCTGTCAGGCCAGTGTGGAAAATGCCAGATGCCGTCATATTGGCTCTCAAGTGATCGGGTTTCAAGCGACTAATGCGAAATCAGCCTCACATATGCTCTCATGTAAGTTTATAGTTCATAAAAAGGAGGTAACTGAAATTAACCAGCCTTTAAAAAAAATAATAAAAAGCTAAATAAAAAGCACAGACTGATCAAAAAGGACCAGTTGAACTTTTTTCAGGCATTTCACTTGGCATCTTTTGGCCCTTCACCTTTACCCAATAGTAGGGCTGTGCGATATGACCAAAATCTCATATCCCAGTATAAGACATCTATCGTCCGATAACGATATAAATCACAAAAATTTTACATTTTCTGAAAATTCTGTGAATCTCGGGCAGCTCGACTTGCATGAAGTGTTTCCAGCTGGGCCTCATGTACCTGGACTCGAGTGTTTAAACCACAGGTGTCGAACTCCAGGCCTCGAGGGCCGGTGTCCTGCAGGTTTTAGATGTGTCCTTGATCCAACACAGCTGATTTAAATGGCTAAATTACCTCCTCAACATGTCTTGAACTTCTCCAGAAGCCTGTTAATGAACTAATCCTTTGATTCAGGTGTGTTGACCCTGGGTGAGATCTAAAACCTGCAGGACACCGGCCCTCGAGGCCTGGAGTTTGACACCCCTGGTTTAAACCGATGCATGAAACTATACATTTTTAGACATAAGTTGTAAAGTTGTGAGTATTTATTACATGGCGTGCTGCGGGGAAAAGCCTGTTGTAACATTTGAGTCTAAGGTTTATTTTTTTAGCACCTGACGGCCGTAAACACTCTGCATTCTCTTTTACGTGATTCAGTTTATTTTGAAAAGTCTCAACAGGATCTTGAGCTTTATTGTGAAAGGTTTATGTGGAAAATAAATAAGCGGACATGTGACGGTTTTACCGTCGTTGTTGCTAACGACAACGCATAAAAACAGGTGCCACTACAGTGACCATCAAAACGATGAAAAAATATTGCCGTAAACCGTTTGTTTTACGACACCAAACGATAGTGTAAAATGAAATGATAGACGTTTTTATATCATCATCCGATATATATCGTTATATTGAACAGCCCTACCTAATAGCTTAAACGGATTTATTTCCCCCTTACAAAAGTGCATTCCCTTATTTGCATTTTGGTTTCACTCGTTTAACAAGCAAATGTATTATTTCCTGTGGCAATACTGTTTGTACCATCTGATGTGGGACGCCATGGTTTATCTATACCTATAACTCTTGGGTTTAAGACCTCACTTTTATACTACTTGTTGTCCTAATATCACAATATCCTTTGCTGTATTTTGCAGGTAAAATGGACAAAGAAATAACTGAAATTCAGGCACTTTCACTCATATTTTGTAAGCTACGGAGAGCAGCGGTCTTGATATAGTCATCTGTGTTCCATCGGTAAGGAAGCAGGAAATTGGAAGTGACAGAAAGGTGTGTTTGAGTGGTTGCAGGTCATTTTATTGATGTCAGACGCGGAGTGAATGAATAGTGAGGCCCACTTAGGCCCCACTGGGATTCCTTTTATGTAGTGTCTATTAGGCGGGCGAGAGGTGGATGGCAGCGCTATACAGGCGAGTCTGTGTATGTGTGCAAGTATAGGAGACCGTAAACTCTAAAGCTTCTGAGGTCCCATGGGGTCTTAAGGATCAGACAAAGGAAACCAATGGGTACCCAAGGGACACCAATAAAGTCCCATTTCAGGAACACCCACACTTAAAGTGACTGTACAGACTCAGGCAAGCTCCACGCACACACACTTGTGGCTCATTGTGTACCGGGTCATTCAAGGGTGCTCGACATAGACATGTTGTGTCTGGAGCTCTGCTTTTTTTATGGCAGTTTCACTGCAACAGACGTCCTCCTTTTCACTTCCACTGTACCGTGGGAATAAACACACATGGTCGTACAGATGAAATACTAACATGAGCAGCGTCTTAAACTGCTATCTGAGTGCTTAAAGTACAAAACAAAAGAAAGTGTATGAAGTGTTGGTTTACATATTGATGCAGTCGCCTGCAAACCATCCAGCTCTGTGGGTGATCGTACAGAAGGATGCTAATTTGGAATGGGTTAAATCAGCGGTCCCCAACCGGTCCATGAGTCATTTGGTACCGGGCTCAGGTGTGAAATGTATGGTTTTCAGGGTTTTTATCGGTTTTCAGCGTTATTTTGTTATCGTTTTTATCGTTAACTCGGTTTTCCTGAGTCTTTTCACGTGTGTTATAAATAAATCTTCTTTTTTCGGTACCGGTACTAGTTTTATTTTGTTGTATTTATCCGCGACACCTTAAAGGCCGGTCTGTGAAAATATTGTTGGGCATAAACCGGTCCGTGGCGCAAAAAAGGTTGGAGACCGCTGGGTTAAATAAAGCGTGCCCCACATGCAGCACTGCATCAAGTTTAACTGATTATCCATCTATTTATTTAGAACAGTTAATCTTTTTATTCACTCATATCAACACTGGGATATTTCGCAGCACTAAATCCTTCTGGTGGAATGCGTTTCCATTCAGCTGTCTATAATGGCTACCGACACAGTATCTACTGAATGTCCAACAAGAATGAAAGTGACTGCAGGAGCTCGCTTCTCATTGCTAAGTAACTACAGCTGTTCCTGCCATCAGTTCATTTATATTAACATTCACAAAGAGGCAGTAAACAGATTGTATAACGTGTGCAACAAATGAATGCCAGCATTATCTACAGGCCCTCTTTTCTTTTCACTCATTAGTTTTTTTCTTAAAGGGAGGGATTAATATCAGGTATAATAAATTACACAAACCAGAAATTCAAAACTTATCTAAACTTTTCACAGCAACTTCTTAAACTGATATTTTATTTAACTAATTCTCAGCTATTGGTTCCTCCCATTGATCATAATTTGTGTGTAGCACATCTAAATGCATTACTTCCATGCTGTACCATCGGAAGGAGCTGCTGATGGATAGTGTGCTGCAGGAGTGGTTTAAGCAGTTTTGAGAGTGGTTTAGATATGCTTTGATATTTTTGCTGTGATTCATTGTAGCTGCTGTTAATCCAAGCTGACTGCAGTAAAGTTGCCATCCTCCTTGAAATGAGCTTGTCCAAGAAAACCACTATCAGTCATTTCAGCAAATGCCCAGTTATGATGTGTGTCTGTTTAAAATGTAAATGCTGCTTAAAGTTAATCAAGCGCACATAAGGACACAGAGCCATAGTGTCTGCAGTTTTCAGAAGTTTGGAGTGGATGCAAAACATGACTTTGATGTACAAGATCATCGTTTTATTTCACACTCAGTTTTGCGTTCCTTTATAGAGAAACAGCATTTTTCTTGAACTAAATAGCCGCCTTGTGCACGATTGTGCTGAAAAGATTTGCATTTATTGTTTTCTGTCAGCAGTGAACTAAATGCACTGGGCAGGGGTACAGCTGGCAAGTGCTATTGGCAGACAATGCAGCCATCAGCAGTACTGTTGAAGCCAGTGTATAATAGCATTTATAGTCAAACAATCAGTGCAGATTCTGGAAAAGGCGTTCAGTTTGAATCCAAATAGCACCTACTAGTTTTGAAGAAAACAAGTCAGAAGATCAGCCACACTGGCAATTACTTTATAACATCACACTGAGTGGAAATATCTATGAGTGACCGACTGATGGATAACAGTTGGAAATCATTACCAAAGGCCAAGACCACAAGCAAAGAGATCCAAAAGTTCTAACGGAGCTGAGATCATTGTTAAACTCCTGCCTTATTACATGTTGTTTTAAATACAAAATGTATACTGACATTGGTTTGTTTGACCTGAAGCAAACCTGTTTGTGCTTGGCAAGTGTCTTATAGAGAAATTAGCTGGTGCTATAGGCACTAATTATCTGATATGTGTATGTGCACCCATACAATTTATAAATGTAGGTAGCTAACCAAGCTAACAAGCATTAGTTGATAAATTAACACTCCACCTTTGTGTCCAAGGTAAATTCTTGCTTAATAAACTAATGCTAATTTATCAGCTAACCCTTATTAGCTTGGCTAGCTAATAAGCGTTAGCTGATAAATTAGCATCCAAGATAAATTCTTGCTTAACCCTTTAAGACCTACCATAGAACCAAGTCCGCCAGAGCTTATATTATATTTTTACATGCTGTGGAGCCATTTTTGGGAGCATTTCAAGTTGATGTACATCAATACAACCATTATAGCCCAGATTTTAATAATATGTATTCATTAAGTGCATAGTAATTACATAAATTGCAAAAAAGTGCTATAAACTACAAAAAAATTGAAAATCGTTTTTGATTTTTTAACATATATTTGTAGTTAGAGAAATTTAAGAGGCTTATCCCTCAAAACTGTAAATACAAAAAAGTTGTGTAGCGGCGGATATGTAAAGCTGGCCCACATTCACGTAATGTAACGTTTGTGCTTTTGTTTTGGTAACTTCCTGTGGGACCGGAAGTGAATGTTTTAACGGTAAACGGCTTGATGTGCAGAAAGACGGAAGAAGGTGAAAAATTAATGCTAACGGAGAAAAGGGAGAGAGGGATATAGTTAAATTGTACGAAGACAAATGGTTCTAGCTACAGTCGACAGGGGAACAAGGTTTGTAATGTATAAGATTTAATTTGAGCAAGTTGAAATGCATAATATGTATTATATAGTTTAATAGATAACGGTTAGACCAGCGTAATGAGCGGTTAAGATGCTGTACATGAATAATATGGTAATTGTTTCATTTGTTTGTCTAGCTCTTACGTTGGTTCGTTGTCTGATACACGGCAAGGAATAATAAAGGTCATTCAACAACCATCAGTTCTGGCCTTCTCAGTTCGACTGGATGCTACAGTAAGAGCTTGACCGCCGCCATTTTGCTACACCACGAGGGCTCAAGGTTTAACGGCAATTCCCACAACGTCCAGCAGATGGCAGAAGCAGGTCAGAGAACAAAACGGCGAAAGGCATAAGGAAAATAAAGTTAAAATGGAGGATTCAGAAGAAGACATTAATGAACAGTTTGCAAACAAAGAACAAATATTAAATGAGCCACAAGATAAAGCTCAAAGTAACTCTGCGATTCCAAGGCGTTCAGAAAGAGCCAAGGTGCCAACCGAAAAAATGCTAACTTATCAGAAAGAAGAGATAAGTAAAAAAGAAAAAAGACTATTAACTCTTTATGAACAATGGAAAATACGAGTGCGAGAAACAAGAGAAAGATTAAAGTTGGACATTTCAGAGAAAGAAATGGCAGATCTTGCAGATGATGTAGAGCAAAGAAAAGATGAACTGCTAAAGTTGTACACTGAAATGAGAAGTCACATTGCACCTTCATCAGACATACGAAGAAAAACCGATGCATGTGAAGCAGTTACTCATGACATCGTGAAAGTCATCCTGGAAAGAATAAGCGGTGTAGATGGAGATTTTGATGGAGAATATGAAAGAAAACGTCTACGCAGACTATTAGAACATGATTATGCCCAATCCATCTATGGTTCAACTGCAGCATCGAAACGTAGCCAACTGTCTTCAGCCTCACATCTTGCTTCAAAACGAGCAGAGGCAGCAGCAGAACTAGCAGCAAAGGAGGCAGAGTACAAGATTGTACAAGAGGAACAAAGACAGAAGGAAAAGATAAAGGCTCTAGAAGAGGAGCATAAGAAACAAATGGCAGTTCAAACATCAGAGTTGGAACGCCTGAAAGCCGAAAGGGAGGTGGAAGCCGCTCGCGCCAGGTTGGACGCCTACAACAGAGAGTTGTCGCAACTTGATGATGCATATTCAGTTAAGATGGAAAAGGTGAACCCAGAGCACACACCCAAACACACTGTACCATCATACTCCATACCGGCGCCAACAACCCCTCCTAGTGTCAGCCAGCTTGCACAGGCGGTACAAGACAGCATAAGAATAAATAGACTCCCCACGCCAGAACCAACGATGTTTAGTGGTGAGCCAATAAAATTTATTGAATGGAAATCCACTTTCATGTCACTTATTGAACAAACTGGCATGTCAGCAGCAGATAAACTGTACTATCTGAAAAGGTATGTAACTGGCTCAGCTCGCAAGTGCCTTGAAGGGACTTTCTTCAGAAATGATGAAGAAGCGTATAACGATGCTTGGGCAAAGTTAAACCAAAGGTATGGCCAGCCTTTCGTGCTACAAAGGGCATTTAGAGAGAAGTTATCTAGTTGGCCTAAAATACAGTCGAGAGATGCTGATGGGCTAAGGAACTTTGCTGATTTTGTGAATGCATGCACACTTGCTATGCCTCACGTGAAAGGACTGCAAATACTCAATGACTGTGAAGAAAATCAGAAACTGTTGCATAAATTGCCAGACTGGATAAACACAAGATGGAACAGGCATGTAACAAAGATACTCATGGGCGGTGGTGAATTCCCCAGCTTTAGTGAATTTGCCTCCTTTCTCTCGCTTGAAGCAGAAGTAGCATGTAACCCAGTCACTTCCATACATGCACTTCGCTCCCCGGAAACAAATGATGACAAAAGAAACACAAAAGAAGTCAAAAGAAACAAGGCAAGTGTATTCAACATTAACACAACTGAAAGAGATGCAAAGACTAAAATATACAACAGTTCTTCATGCACACTGTGCCAAGAGTTGCATCCACTTATAAAGTGCCCAAACTTTCTGCAAATGACCCTGGAAATGAAAAAGAAACATGTAAAGGACAATAAACATTGTTATGGTTGTTTAAAGCAAGGTCATAGTGCTAAGGACTGCAAACGGCGCCTCACTTGTGAAACCTGCTCTAAGAGACACCCGACCTGTCTTCACGATGAGAACTACAGCATTAGTCTGCAAAGAGAAAAGCAAGCTCAAGTGAGTATAGACAACGCAACACAAGGGAACTCACCTGAAAGTGCAACAGCCATAGCGTTAAATGTCGCTAGAGCAGAACACACAGTCAGCACCTCCATGATAGTCCCAGTATGGGTCTCAACGGCTGCTAATCCACAAAGGGAAAAACTAGTCTATGCGCTACTAGACACGCAGAGCGACACTGTTTTTATAGATCAGGATGTAACACAGAAACTGCAAGCAAATGTGTGCCCTGTGAAACTCAGACTAACCACGATGATGGGTAAAAATGCAGTAGTAAGCAGCGGAAAGGTGTGTGATCTTCTAGTGAGAGGTTACAATTCAGCAACAGTGCTAAGGCTCCCAACTGCTTACACAAAGGACTACATACCTGCAAATAGAGAACACATACCAACATGTGACACGGCAAAACTGTGGAGCCATTTGTCGTCCATTGTAGATGAGATCCCACCGCTCCTCAGTTGTGAGGTGAGTCTCCTGATTGGTTATACTTGTCCCCAAGCTCTGGCGCCCAGACAAGTACTCTTAGGTAAAGACAATGAGCCATATGCCATCCAAACTGATTTAGGATGGAGCATCGTTGGCAACTCAGCGCCATGCAATGCATCAGAGACAACAAGGAGTCTCTGTCACAGAATAATTGTTAAAGAAATGCCTCCATGTACTCCCGCAGATGCAATACGTGCACTAGAAAGGGACTTTAAAGAAGACGAAATAAACGAAAAGAGGGTGTCTCAAGACGACCTTAGGTTTCTCGAGAAACTTGAACAAGGCATAACACAAACAGAAAGGGGACATTACGAAATGCCATTGCCATTTAAGGAAAGGCCACAAATGCCAGATAACAGACAACTCGCCGAGAGCAGACTCAATCAGCTCAAACGTAAACTAACGCGCGATGAAAAATACAGAAGAGACTATGTCACATATATGAATGACATCATACAAAGGGGCGACGCCGAAGAGACCGATGATAATGGACCTGAAGGCGAGACATGGTACATACCGCACCACGGCATCTATCACCCAAAGAAACCAGAACGGTTACGTGTGGTGTTCGACTGTTCAGCCAGACACAAGGGTACCTGTCTCAACGACCATTTACTAAATGGCCCCGACATGATAAACAACTTGATCGGCGTGCTCGTCCGCTTCCGACAACATCAGGTAGCGCTAATGTGCGACATTGAAAAAATGTTCCACCAATTCAAAGTCGACACGAACGATCGCGACTACCTACGCTTTCTATGGTGGAAAGGAGGAGACATGAGCAAACCACCTCAAGCTTATCGAATGACCGTACATCTCTTTGGTGCTGTTTCATCACCTGGTTGTGCAAATTACGGATTTAAACGTTTAGCCAAAGAGAACAGCTCCAAGTACCCCGTAGCGGCACAGTTTATAACCAGAGACGTCTATGTCGATGATGGGGTAACAAGCGTTGAGACCGTGAAAGACGCTGCACAACTCACAAGAGAAGCACGTGAGCTATGTGCGAAAGGTGGGCTAAGGTTACATAAGTTTGTGTCTAACAACAGTGTTGCACTCAAAGACATTCCTGCTTCAGAACATGCAACAGACACAAAAACAAGGGACTTGACATTCAGCGAATCACAAACAGAAAGAGCACTCGGGATGTATTGGAACATAGAAAAGGATTGTTTTACATTCAACAAAGCTGTAAAGGATCAACCCCCAACCAGACGCAGCATCTTGTCCACAGTCGCAGCAATATTCGACCCGTTGGGTTTCATTGCTCCGTACGTTCTTAACGGCAAAAGAATCCTGCAGGAAATGTGCCGCCAAGGTACAGACTGGGACGATCCACTTCCTGAACATCTCAACCCGCAATGGCAGTGCTGGAAAGAAGATCTACACAACCTGAAAAGGTTGCAGATAAACAGATGTTATGTTCCTGCATCGTTTGGAGATGTGGTAAAAAGAGAATTGCACCACTTTTCTGATGCAAGTACGACAGGATATGGACAATGCACTTACCTAAGACTGATAAACAAAAACAAAGAGGTACACTGTAGTTTTGTAATTGTCACGGCTGGCGGAGGGAGCCGTGTGGTGTGGAGGAAAAGGAGGACCCAAGATGCAGCAAACTGATGATACGAGTGATGTTTTATTTACAAAGGTGGTGGTGACAAAAACAGGCAACGAGGTATGAGTACTTTACAAACGGAAACCTAAACTGGGAGAAACTAAGTGACAAACCTGAGACCATACAAAAGGGGTGCGGGGCAGAGAGACGCAGAGACAGGAACACCATAGAACGCAGAGGTAGACGGATGAATGCAGACGAGCCGACAACAGGCAGGAGAACACACAGGGCTTAAATACACACCAGTAATCAGGGGATGAGGGACAGGAGGGCAACACAGCTGGGAGAAATCAGAACTGACGGGACAGGGGAAATGTAAACTGAACACACTCACATCAGACAGAGACCTTCACAATAAAACAGGAAACTCAGACACGGGGAACCAAACAAGACACAGATCTAAACAGACAGCTTCACAAACAGATGGGGTGACACCATAGACAGACAGATACAGACGCAGACTCAGAGGCAGACCGAATATAACACAGAACTAAAACAATCATAATCATCATCATCTGGAAAATGATAACAAACTAAAAGCGCTGGGTCACCGACCCAGGACCATGACAGTAATGGGCAAAGCTCGAGTCTCTCCAACAAAGGTTACCACAATTCCAAGGCTGGAGTTGACTGCAGCTGCAGTATCAATCACAGTAAGCAGCATGCTAAAGGAAGAGTTACCCTATGACAATGTGGAAGAGTTCTTTTGGACAGATTCAAAGGTCACGCTGGGGTACATTAGCAATGAAGCAAGACGCTTCCACACATTCATTGCCAATAGAGTGCAAAAAATACGTAACAATACCGCACCACAGCAATGGTTCTATGTACCAACGGGTGAAAACCCTGCTGACATAGCTTCAAGGGGCACATCAGTAGCAGAGCTGCTATCATCAAACTGGCTCACAGGCCCTCAGTTCTTATGGGAAAGGAAGTTAAATCTTCCAACTAAAGAGTCTATTGAACTTTTGGTGGGAGATCCAGAGGTGAGAAAAGTGCAAACACTCAACAGCCAAACTACAGAACACAGGAGTCTCTGTGACCGTCTCACAAGGTTCTCATCCTGGTCACATGCTGTCAGTGCCATAGCACGTCTCAAGCGGTTCCTACTCAGAGACAAATCAAAGTCACTCAGCACTGTAACTGAAAGACAAAACGCTGAAATGGTGATTATCAAAAACCTACAAGGACTAACATTTTCAGATGAGATAAAGACATTAAGCAAAGGAAAGGCACTACATGAGAGCAACAAAATTTACAAGTTGGATCCTTTCTTGGACGAAGACAATGTGCTCAAGGTGGGAGGAAGGCTACAACACTCATCGCTTCCTAACACATTCAAACATCCAACTGTCATTCCAAGAGACCATCATACTACAAAACTCATAATCGCTCACTGTCACGAAAGAATAAATCATCAAGGAAAGAGCTTCACAATGAACGAAATACGGTCCAGCGGTTATTGGATTCCCAAGCTAAGTCAAACAGTATCAGACTACATCCGTCAGTGTGTGACATGTCGGAGACTAAGGAGAGCTGTGGAAGGACAAAAAATGAAAGATCTCCCCACAGAAAGAGTCGAGCATTCTCCGCCTTTCACATACTGTGGTATGGATGTTTTCGGCCCGTTCCTAACCAAACAAGCAAGAAAAGAAAACAAAAGGTACGCTCTCCTTTTCACTTGTTTCTATTTACGAGCAGTACACGTAGAAATGTTAGAAGACCTGACTACGGATGCTTTCATTAATGGACTAAGGTGCTTTATAGCTCTGAGAGGCTCTGTCAGACAAATAAAATGTGATCGAGGTACTAACTTTGTAGGTGCCAAAAATGAACTGTGTGCAGCACTGAATGAAATAGACACTGAAAAACTGACAATCTTTCTATCTGAGAAACAATGTGAATTCGTGTTTAACACACCCCATGCTAGCCACGCAGGTGGAGTATGGGAACGACAAATTCGGACTGTGAGAAACGTCCTCAACGCCACACTCGCTCTCGCAAAGAGACGACTCACCGATTCATCGCTCAGAACCTTTCTCTATGAAGCAGCTGCAATAGTAAACAGCCGCCCATTGACGACAGACAATCTCAATGATCCAAACAGTTTGAAACCAATAACTCCAAATCATCTCCTAACTATGAAGACCACAACAGCCTTGCCTCCTCCAGGACAGTTTGTTAAAGAGGATCTGTACGCCCGGAAGCAATGGCGTCAGGTGCAATACCTAACGGAGCAATTTTGGAGCAGATGGAAGGGAGAATATCTGCACAACATCAGGGTCCGGCAGAGATGGCATGTTGTTAAAAGGAATATGCAAGTAGGTGACATAGTGATGGACAAGGAAGAAATACTGCCACGATCCCAATGGAGACTTGGTAGGGTTGTGGACACCATAACAGACGAAGATGGACTTGTGAGAAAGGTCAAAGTAACCTTTGCAGACAGAAACCTTAGTAAAAAGGGTGAACGTTTGCATAAGATGTCTACAGTGGAACGCCCAGTTCATAAGTTGGTTCTACTGCTGGAAAGTTGTGAAAAACAAGATGCACTAAGCAGTTAAAATGCGATGAGAATTTGTTGTTGCATATACAAAGGTATTATCATTGTTAAGTTACCTGTTTAGAAATTATTTGTGTTTTATTTGTTTGTAACAGCAAATAATTTGGTGGGAGTGTAGCGGCGGATGTGTAAAGCTGGCCCACATTCACGTAATGTAACGTTTGTGCTTTTGTTTTGGTAACTTCCTGTGGGACCGGAAGTGAATGTTTTAACGGTAAACGGCTTGATGTGCAGAAAGACGGAAGAAGGTGAAAAATTAATGCTAACGGAGAAAAGGGAGAGAGGGATATAGTTAAATTGTACGAAGACAAATGGTTCTAGCTACAGTCGACAGGGGAACAAGGTTTGTAATGTATAAGATTTAATTTGAGCAAGTTGAAATGCATAATATGTATTATATAGTTTAATAGATAACGGTTAGACCAGCGTAATGAGCGGTTAAGATGCTGTACATGAATAATATGGTAATTGTTTCATTTGTTTGTCTAGCTCTTACGTTGGTTCGTTGTCTGATACACGGCAAGGAATAATAAAGGTCATTCAACAACCATCAGTTCTGGCCTTCTCAGTTCGACTGGATGCTACAAGTTGCACAAAATAGTTTCCCACCACAGGAAATTTATTTTGAGTGTCTTCATAGTTTTATTTTTGAAATACACCAATTTTTATACACTGCAGGAAAAACGAAAATAAATATTATACTGCAAATTTGCAAAAAAGCAGCATATGCATCAAAATAAACTATTTCCAGCAGTGCAATATGAGTCCTAAGCATCCCAGAAACGACACAGAAAGTCATAAAGTCAAAGATAACTTTTAAAAAGAGCAGTATAGGCCCTGAGGCCCTGATCGCAAAAAAGACTACATTTCCGCGAAAATGACGTCACTTCCGGTTTCGGCCAGGTAATGGCGGAAATGCAAAAGTTCGCGCTGACGTCTATTCCAACGTAGGAAGTGTTTTGAACAGCTGATCGGACCGGCAAAGCGTGTTTCTGGAATATTATGTTTTTGTTCCTGCAAGCGCTTTTTATGCAGTTTTTGCAAAGCTTTATGTGGAAGGAAACCGTGACCTAGGACAAGCTGATGGCACAATATGTAAGAACAACTCCTCCGGTTTCATATGCAAAAAAAATTTTTGCGCTAGCTTACGTGGTTGCAGTGCTACCGGGATTTAAAAATAGTTACGCATAACAGAGCGTTCCCGCTCCGATCGGCTCTAAAGGGTTAATAAACTAATGCTAATTTATCAGCTAACCCTTATTAGCTTGGCTAGCTAATGAGCGTTAGCTGATAAATTAGCATCCAAGATAAATTGTTGCTTAATAAAACTAATACTAATGTTGGATCTTCAAAAAGTAGAGTCGAAAATTGATGGGTGATGGCACCCTGGCGCCATCCATCTTTTATGTTGCTGATTTTAGCATGCAAAAAACAAAATCTATCGCTATTCTTTATAATGTGTCTGATTTATAGAAGCTGTTTAGTAAATGCAAATGGTGAATAGCTGTCACATGCTATCAGATTTCAAATTAATTATATCTAAACACAGCGGTACTAATGACACTGAAGTTTATGAAACATGCTCAGAATTTTTCATGCCTGAAAAAGACAATAATGCCAGTGTCTATTGACACTCAATGACACTTAACTTCAGAGGTTGGGTGTGTGTGAGAGTTGAAGGCCACCGCATATTAGCTTAATGAATACAAAAAAGTGAATGGTGTGGCTTGAGGACAACACATCCACGTGGCAAACTCATAAGCCAGCACCTCCCGCTGCATTAAGCCTACATCCCACTGTGGCATGCAGCTGCAGATCACAGATCAGATGCCGGTTCTCTGTATTGAAATTCATATTCAGTCTCTCTCAATTCCACGCTGATATAAATACACTTTAATCAAAGTAAGACACATTAAGCCTCCCATTGCAACATGCAGTGAAGAAAAAAAATCTGATAATAAAAAGCTGCCTTGCAGTGAGCAGTAAGTCAATGAATCATAGGTCCAGGAGATTAGACAGGAGGTTTCACACTGATTCAGAAGAGATTACAGAGCATACATTAGAGGACGATGATTTACCAAAAAGATACAAATGATTTGATTATGTACAACTGAGAAAGAGCAGTCCGCATGCCTTTTGAATTCCCTTCATGAACCTTGGTGCTGTTCAAAGTGTCACCTTCCCGACAGCAGTCACCCCTCTATGTGATTTACCTCACTCACCCAAACGTATCAGACTCCAAAGTTCAACCGGTGAAATTCAAGCCGACAAATCTCCCCTTCCCTCAGCTGTGCGCGGATACCGATACACATGTTTGAGGCAAATCCAAACGCACACATATGGACGCATTCATGCACGCACACGAGAAGTTGCATGCGAATGCACGATCACCGTTTCAATCCCACTCACTCCTTCTCTTTCAAAATATAAGCTGCTTTCATGCTGCTACTTATGCAAGCTGAATGTTTGCGTCTGATATTCAGATTAACGGCGCTGCTAAATGTGCTACCAGTGTACTGCTGCAGCCTACTCTGGGTGGATGCACTACACTCTTCTCGGCAACCAGCAGCCAGCCAAGCCCAGGCAGACAGCTCAGAGACAAAACAATCCACTGTTATTAATGAGGACATTTTTCAACTCAGTTAGAAAGGTAAATACACGGCCTGAATGTTAAGCCATATGGGCTGCTTCAGAGAGCCTAGATCAAAGAGGGTTCAGTGATTCAGTCTGACATCAGGACAGCCTTGAAATAATAATGATCAGAGCGGGAATAACCACCCACATATTTTACTCGACTCTGCCTGGTTAACGAACATCACACGTAATACCTTTGATAAACTATGCGATTGCTTTAATAATGCATATGGTGATTGTTAGGCAAACAAACGTATTGATATCTATTTTGAAGTAAACCACTATCACTCTTTTCAGCAAGTACCTTTTTCATGGCAGTACTGAATGTGTTGTAGCACATATTCAGTACGCCATATTCAAAAGCTGTGATCACACAAATTTCTTAAGCTCAAGATGTTCGTTTTTTTTCATAAGATCTCCTGTTTTCCCGTATAGAAAAGAACAGCAGCGATGTTCTCACGCTTTTAATAAAATCATGATTCTCATACAGATCACTTGGAGTTCCCATGAAACTGAACATATTGATGTAAATGCTCAAACATACTTATCCTTTTACTGTTTTTAAACGTCTTTGCCTTCTTTTAAAGTTTTTTACCCCTAAAACAAAATGCAAATCTTGTCATCTAAATCTGATTTTTTTCATAATGTTGTATTTCAGATATTGAAATCTGTCATGTCTATTTCAAAACATTTGCATCAAGCCACTCTCCTAAATCATTTTTCATATGAGGTCAGTATGCCCTATAATTTCCTCAAAATAACATATAAGATTCAGTCAAGGCAGCATAAGAGAAAAACTGTCTTGCTTTTGTACAATTTTGTTTTAGATTTCTTTTTTCAAGCAGCACACACAAAGACACACAAACCATCCACTTACTAACACCCACACACAATGTACTCTGACCTGTTCCTTCAAACTGAGCTGACTGTCCTGTGTCTCATGGGACAATAGCAGTACATCACAACACTTGACATTGCGTGAGCCACTGAGTGCACACTTGACTGCGTCTAGTATTTCTTTTATACCCAGAGACCCCAGTTTCAGGACTATATAGTTTCAAACTCTGCACTTTCCTTTGTCTGTTGGATTAAAACTGGGCATTATTTTCAAAGTTCAGCTTGCCATATGACAAACGACACAGTAATCGAACTGAGAGACAGCAAAATGGAAACACTCACCAGATACTTCTTTACTCATACATTACTTCTAATCTGCCTTAATTCTTTGTGGCATTGATTCAACAAGGTGGTGGAAACATGCCTCAGATTTTGGTCCATTACATGTTGATATGATAGCATCACACAGCTGCTGCATATTTGTCAGCTGTACATCCACGATGTGAATCTCCCGTTCCACCACATCCCAAAGGTGCTCTACTGGGATAAGATCTAAGTAGACTGAACTCACTGACATGTTCAAGAAACCAGTTTGTTTGGAGCTTTGTGACAGATCCTTATGAAAGCAGCCATCAGAAGATGGGCACCCTGATGGTCATACCATTACACCAACATCACCACCAATCAAAAGCAGCTTGAGCAATTGATACAAGGCAGGATGGATCCAAACCATCTGTTCACACCAGACTGGGCCCGGGACCAGTTTCCCATCCTACTAGGCGAATTGCAGGATCCCTTGGGGATTGTTTTGACATTTTACTGTTCTTAGCTGTAGGTGCAGCACCCGGTGTGGTCTTGTGCTTCAAAGTTAAATTTGTTGTATGTTCAGAGGCACTCTCCTACATATCTTGGTTGTGGTTGAGGTACTGATTTGCCTTCCTCAAAGCAGTCTTGATCATTCTCCTCCTCCTCTGACCTGACATCAGCAAGACATGTTCAGTCAGAGAACTGCTGCTCTATGGATGAAGGCTGAGAGAAAATCAGATCAGATGTTTCTAAAATACTCAGACCAGCACCAACAACTATGACACGTTCAAAGTCGCTTAAATCAGTTTGTACTTCACCAGGTTGTCTAAATGCACCGAGTTCCTGCCTTCTGATTGGCTGATTAGATTTTTGCGTTAATGAGCAGGTGTAATTAAACAGGTGTGCCTAACAAAGGTTATATTATGGCTGAAGTCAAAAGTTGATGTAAGCGCCCCGTTAAAGTAAACCCTGACAAAACTCTGGAAAGAGAGGTGAAAGTTTCGGTCAGAACAAGGTGGCGAATGTGTTTTATTCAGGACAAGTCAGCTTATCTATTCTGAGCATTCGCTTCACTGCACATGTTTGCAGGAGAAAGCGCAGATCGATTAAAGGTTGTCATGCTTATATTCTCTGAGGCTAACCCAAATGTCTCGCCATTTGTCAAGGGCAGCAACACATTTAGCCGGCATGTACCCTAGTTTTTGTTGTTTTTTGTCTGCAGAGTGTTTTTGAAGGATGGAGAACTGCTCCAAGCACAATGCTCTATGAGAATTTGACACGCGGAGAAAAATACAGTATCGTAAAAGATTTCATACATTTGCTAATAAATCACATAGCATTTTTTTTGATGATGCTGTTAAATTTTACACCGCAGCCCTAAGTTGGAAAAATAAACATGTATATCTAAAAATGTGCTTTTGAATTACGCCCAGAGTTGTCAGTTACTACCTGTGAGGTTGAGTACACACAGTGCCGCTCCAGGCCATAGTGACATTTTCACAGACGCACGTCAGAAGATTATATTACCAGCGCTCATCAACCAGATCCATCTTTAAATCTGCCCACCGCTCTCCCCACTAGCCCAAGGCCACATGGCTTCTGAACAATGAGAGGACTATTAGATTGCAGGGAGGGCAATAAAACCGTCATGGTTATTAAATAGCTGGGGTAAAAAAGAATAAATGTTGAATAAAAGCCAGTAATGATGATGGTTTTCATTGTTTTTATTGTGTGTTCCAATAAGTCCTTGTAAATTAAATCAATTGAATCTGACAGTTGTGGACAATTACTTCAGTAAGTGTTCGGCTAAAAATGCTGATGGAAAGATACAGGCGGAGGGGGGAAAAACTGCGAGGAGTTAAATCTGTGGTTCACGAAGAGTTGATGACAACAGCCTTTTACTTTAAATGGGAAAAAAATGTCGGAGTAGGAGTGCAGCTTTGCAGCTTTGTTGCTATGCGATGAGGAGAACAGAGCTAAGATTATAGGCTTAAAAGTGTAGATTAAGAAGAAATCTTTTTCTTCACCTGTTTGTATATTTATAGCACGTCCTCAGACATAAACAACAAAATGGGGGATATTGTAAGTGCAATACGACAGTGCAAGGTGGCCCCCAGTGGACTTACATGAGTGTGTTATGTGTTTTCAGCTTAATGCTTCTGTAATCAGTAAGGTTTGGACTGAATTGCTGGGTTTGGGGGGTTTTTATGTTTTGTTTTGCTTGCCCATCAATGTACCAATTGTCTACCTAGACTAACTCAGTCAAGCTTTTAGCACCTTAAGACCTAGATTTCCCCCTATAAGTCCAATACAGAGTTAAAGGAGAGTGAGTATTGGACTTATATTCACCAGGATAACAGAAACACGGCTGTGCAGCATTTCAGCAGCTTGTTTTTGCCACTAATGAGTTTTCTTTAACATGAGGTCAAATATAGGCCACACCAAAAAACCTTGATCTTAGTATATCTTCATATAATATCTTTATAACAGCTGATGAGAACATAGCACTAACCGTGATGTCACAGAGGTTAGAGTTTATCCTGGCCGGAGCTGAGGAGACACTCTGAGTCTGGGTCATAATTAGTCACAGCACAGGAAGAGCTAAAAGACACAAAGGAGTCATTTGTCAGTCTGGGAGAAGAAATCAGTTAAAAGCATCATTATCAAAACAGTGACGTAATGAGATAAATGGTCAGCCAGGCACATGGTGATGTCATTCTTGTGCTTTGTGTTAAGAAGCATAAATGATCAAATGAAAGCTGCAGGATGATGCCGAAAACAGATGGTTATTTTTGGGGACATTACGGCTAAAAATACCACACGGTACAGACGCTTTTCTTCGCTTTCTGACAATGTGTTCTGGCAAATCCAGTGACCTCCTTTTATTCCAAGGTGCCACCACGAGTTATGTTTAGATCATAACTTGAAGTCATACAGAGGTCGCGCCCCAGGGAACACAGCAGGTCACAGCCCCACTGACCTGTCTACATTTCATGTTATTATTCAGGTATGCAGGGAGGAGGCAGGGATCAGGTTACAGTGGACTGCCAATTCATCAAGGAAATGAGGAGAGAGAGCGAGAGAGATGGTGTTTGGGGCATGATAAATATCAGCGGGAGCCAAATATAAACCGCAATAAGAGTGAAGATCCAAAAGCCACAGTATTAAAACACACGGGGAGGAAAAAAATATGATAAAAGTAGAAGGAAATGAGAGAGCAGTGCGGTAAGAAAATGACACGAGTATCCCGCAGAGAGCCTGTCGGGCCTTCGACTTATTGGCACAAATCAGTCCCCGTGGCTAAGCTGACCATAAGTCCTGCAAGCTAATTTACAGCTCAGTTTAAGTTTTCTTTGTCTGCCTGGAACCTTTCACTGTATTGTCAAGTCTTTTGGGAAAGGAGAAGCTGTGACTGGAAACATAGTAACCCGTCTTTTTCTGCCGGAAGTGTAGTAACACTCCCTTTTTTAAGCATTCACTCACAGCCGGAGTGTTTGTTAAGTGAGAATGCGCCAAAATGCACCTTTTAACAAGTGTCAGTGGATCCATAATGATCTCATTAAAATGCATACACATCACAGTAGTTTTGCAGTACTGCTTTGCGTATTCTTGGGCATCTTTAATGCTTCCTCTCCTTTACAATCAGAGGCTCTATAGTTGCAGGTATATGAATATTAATGATCCAAAAACTCTATGTACTTCATAAATAATACTGGTTGTATTCAGAGTCATTTCTTGAGTTGTCATCATTTGTCAACTCCTGTCACAGCTCAACGGCACGAGGGAACAGGGATGGACACAGGCGCAGAAACCAACCCGGAAGCGAGGTGACAGAAAACAAATGATTTATTTCCGCCCACAGGTAAACAAAGGTGAAACACAAAGCGACGCCACCACACTAGTGGCGCGTAGGATTCGTCGGTGATAATGAGGGCGACCTAGACACCTCTAGGAGACGGCTGAACAGCGGGGACAGCGGGGAGGTAGAAACAGGACTAGGTAGGGGCCGGGGGCACTGGAACAAGAGGAGATCACGATCAGAGGGATCCAGCAGACAACCAATAATCCTCCGCAGTTGAATTGAATTGCCTTACTTGGTTTCAGATGGAGGGGACAGGTGGAGCGGAAAACCCGGAAGCGGTTGAGGCGTGGGGAGGCAGGCAGGTGAGCGGTGGGCCGGCAGGCCACGTTGTGTAAGCAGCTGGCGGCCCAGGTCCAGGAGGACGGGAGCGAGGGGAACAAGATCTCCACTCCGGGTGCTATCGCTGAGGACAAGAAAAGACAGGTCAGTCATCACACGGCGTTAAGACAAGGTTTAGGATGCTCCACTGAACTAACATGGGAATAGGACACGGGTGGGCAATCTCAGTCCACGAGGGCCGGTGTCCCTGCAGGTTTTAGATGTGTCCTCGAACCAACACAGCTGATTTAAATGGCTAAATTAGCTCCTCAACATGTCCTGAAGTTCTCCAGAGGCCTGGTAACGAACTAATCATGTGATTCAGGTGTGTTGACCCAAGGTGAGATCTAAAACCTGCAGGGACACCGGCCCTCGTGGACTGAGATTGCCCACCCCTGGAATAGCAGATACTCAGGCGATGAGTGGTTGAGAGCGCAGGTCTGATATACCGCTGGCACGATTGCTCACAGGTGGTCAGCCAGGGAGGGGCAACCGGACTCCGCCTAAAGGAGGAGGAGCCGCTGTCTGAGACCTGCAGGTGCCCAACCAGACCATGACAACTCCGGAAACTTCTCGACTCTTTTTTTTTTTTTTTCATTTTTATTGGTGTCTGTCTGACTTTAGGGCAGATCCAGATCTCTTCTTCAGGAAGAGACTAGACAGATTTAAACACTGCTCGTTGTCCTGGCTGTCTGCCCAAACCTCTGATGACTTCAGGGACAGGAATTTAAAACAGGATAAAGACGAAGAAAAAGAGAGCGGAGGAGGGGGAATTGATGTCAAGTTAGGAGGCAACACTAAAGACTTAAAAACTGCAAAGAACTGTATGCGGCTGTTACGTTCCCCCCGAAGGGGTCTAGGCATGTGAGAGAGGGGACCAGTAACAAATGAGACCGGAATCAGAATGAAAAAGGAAAACAAACAGAGTTGTTCTGCATCAATAAAACTTTATTACAAAATGGTACAGGTTAACATTAACTTAAAGGGCCGGCAACGCCGTCTTACCAATAACGCCAAAGAAACAAAGAAAACGCTCACAGCCACGAAAGGCAGGAGGACTACCAAACAAACACAATAAAAAAGGAGGCACTTCCCACACTTCCTACCCTACTCCCCACCACGGGGAGACACTCTCAGGGCCCACAAGCCCGTCTGCTCACTGGTCAGAAAGAGGCTGTCTGTCCAAAATCTAGCACAGAACCGCGTAGAGCCACCGAGGAAAAAGCCACACTGCTCACAGCTCATCCCCAGTTTAAATAGCCTCAGAGGATGATTGCTGACTGGAGTCAGGTGGCAAACGAGGCTAATCAGCAGCAGCTGTGTCCTGGGGAGAGAGGAGAGTGAGAGAGACAGAGAGGGGTAGGAGTGGCAAGAGGGGTGGAGGCGGGGAGAGTGGGCAAACACCCCACCCACACACTCCCACAGCCTCACAGAACGTAACATTCCCCCCCCCTTACATTGAAGCCCTACCAAAACAACAACAACAACAACAACAACAACAACCTATTGCGAGCTGCGTGAGAGTGCATCAGCCACTATATTGTCAGTACCTTTCTTGTGTATGATCATCAGATTGTAATCCTGGGCCAGGAGTGCCCAGCGCATCAGTCGCTGGTTGTGATTGTACATCCGGTTCAGAAAAACAAGGGGGTTGTGGTCTGTGAACACGGTCACCGGGGAAGCGCTGGAGCCCACATACACTTCAAAGTGCTGCAGAGCTAGAAGCAGAGCTAAGGCTTCCTTCTCTATGGTAGAGTAGTTCAGTTGATGGGGTTTGAACTTTGCAGAGAAATAACAGACCGGATGGCACACACCTTCCTCATCATCCTGCAGCAGGACTGCCCCGGCTCCGGTGGCACTGGCATCGACCTCTAGCTTAAAGGGGCGAGAGAAGTTTGGAGCTGCCAATACAGGGGTGCTGCACAGAAGAGATTTTGCCGACTCAAAGGCATGCTGGCATTCAACTGACCATTCAAAAGGCACCTTTGGGCTACACAGTTTGGTTAGCGGGGTCACGACCACAGAAAAGTTCTTACAGAAACACCGGTAATATCCGGTCATCCCTAGGAACCGCCTTAGTTCCCGTCTGGTGGCTGGACTCGGGTAGTCCAGGATTGCAGCAACCTTCGCCTCCACTGGGCGGACCTGCCCAAACCCCACCTGCTTACCTAGGTAAGTGACGGTTGCCTTACCAAACTCACACTTAGCGAGATCGAGGGTCAACGAGGCCTCGGCTAGCCGCTGAAACACTGTCCTCAGAAGGGACATATGATCTGCCCATGTGTCTGTGTATAGCACCACGTCATCTAGATACACATTGCACTGGGGCACATCTCCCAACACCAACTGCATCAGTCGTTGAAAAGTAGCTGGGGCATTTTTCATGCCAAAGGTCATGAAGTGGTCAGGGGTGACAAATGCAGAAATCTCTGAAGCTCTGGGAGTGAGAGGCACCTGCCAGTAGCCTTTAAGGAGATCGAGTTTGGTGATGAATTTGGCAGGGCCGATGCTGTCAATGCAGTCTTCCATACGAGGGAGCGGAAAAGAGTCAGAGACCGTTACAGCGTTTACCTTCCGATAATCTGTGCAGAAACGGGGTGTGCCATCAGACTTAGGTGTTAGTAGACATGGGGAGCTCCAGGGGCTACAACTAGGTTGTGCCAAGCCGTTTTCTGCTAAGTACTCAACTTCTTCTTTCATGACCTCACGTTTGGCGAAGGGGCAACGATATGCATGCTGCTTGATTGGGACTGCGTCTCCAACGTCAATGTCATGCTCACAAACGTGGGTACGCGAGGGTACGTCACTAAAAAGAGACAGGTAGGAGTGCAGCAAGTCAAGTACCTCTTTACACTGGGACGGAGGAAGGTGAGATAGGTTGGCCTCGGCCTTAGCTAAAAAAACAGAATTTGACAACCGCCCACATTGCTGTCCCTCAGAAAGGGTACCCAGATCATCATCACCCTTAACTTCAACACTTAGCAGGGCAACAGGGACTGAACCGGGGACAGCCGTCCCAGCAGTGTCTGATGATTCTGTCATGCTGGTGTCTCTGGTATGGTATGGTTTCAACATGTTGACATGGCATAGGCGAGTCTTCCTTCTGCGTTCTGGGGTGTTGAGAATATAGTTGGTGTCAGACACTTTTTTCACTATCACATAGGGGCCTGAGAAACGAGCCATGAGGGCAGAACTGGGCACGGGCAACAACACAAGAACTTTGTCCCCAGGCTGGAACTGTCTTTCCACTGCTTTTTGATCACATCGTTTTTTCATGTTTGCCTGGGATACACAGAGAGCCTCTTTTGCTAACAAAGTAGCCCGTTGCCACCTGTCCTTGCATGTTTTTACAAACTCCATCACAGTAGTTTTAGGCACACAACCACTGAGAAAACTCTCCTTCAACACCTTTAGCGGACCCCGCACGTCGTGTCCAAACACCAGGGTAGCTGGGCTGAACCCCAAAGACTCCTGCTTCACATCACGTATAGCGAACAATACAAACGGGACCCCGTCATCCCAGCTTTTTCCGGTGTCGTGGCAATACTTACTCAACATCGCCTTGAGAGTTTGATGCCACCGCTCCAGTGCACCTTGTGACTCTGGGTGGTAAGCACTAGACACAGAATGAGAAACTCCAAGGGACCGTAGAGTCCGATTAAAATCCCTGGACATGAAATTGGTACCCTGATCTGTCTGCACGGTTTTCGGGAGGCCAAAGGTGGTAAAGAATTTGACTAGTGCTTTGGTAATGCTTGCTGTCGTGATTTTCCGCAGAGGAATCGCCTCTGGGTATCGAGTGGACACACACATTATGGTTAACAAGAACTGATTCCCTGCCCGCGTCTTTGGTAAGGGGCCAACACAGTCTACCAGGATATGCTCAAAAGGTTCACCGACAGCAGGGATAGGACGTAGGGGGGCGGGGGGCACCGCCTGGTTCGGTTTACCCACAAGCTGGCAAGTGTGACAGGTGTTACAAAACTGCACTACATCTGCTTTCATTGCCGGCCAAAAGAAATGCTGCAGTATACGGTCATATGTTTTAGTGACACCCAAATGACCTGACCATGCGTGATCATGTGCTAACTGCAGCACATGCCACCGCAGACTGGTCGGAACCACCAACTGCCGCACTACGCTCCAGTCTTCTCCAGGCCTTGGGGTCCACTTGCGCATCAATAAACCTTCCCAAACGAAAAATGTCTGCCTCTTGCTCCCCTCACCTCCCTTATCCTGAGCTGCTGCGGTAAAACACTGAACTAATGAAGGGTCTTCTTTCTGAGCCTTCACAAGTGCTTCCCGGGTGAGCAGAAAAGGAGCTCCAGACACAGGAGCTGGCTCAACCACACTGTGAGCTAACTCTAAGGCTCCATTATCTCCCTCATCGGTGCAGGGCATCACATCCTTCTCTAGAATAGAGCCGATCACTGAATCTGACAAATCAACCCCCCCCACCTTGTTGCTGGGCACGTGAACGAGTCAGAACGCTCACCGGGAACACATCCGGGTGCTGCAGGCTGAGGGCATCTAACACAGGCTCTATAACAGGATTGTTGGTCACCTCAGGGGTAGGGTAAACTTTCCCACCCGCGATATCATTTCCCATTATAAAATCCACCCCATTAATCGGGAGAGAAGGCCGCACACCCACTGAGAAGAAACCACTCACCAGCTCACTCTGTACCCAGATACGATGGAGGGGAGCAGGCACAAAACTCATCCCAACACCTCTTACAATGATGCTAGAGTCACAGTCAGACTTCTCATTAAATTCAAGCACACTAGCTAGTATGAGGGACTGTGAGCCACCAGTATCACGCAGAATGGTCACTTCACGCTTATCCTCGGTCTTACCAGAAAGCGAAACTATCCCCTTAAAAATGAAAGGCTTAAAACACTCATCCGGGGTCTCAGGGGAAGGGGGCCTACTGACAGGAGGCATGGTTTTAATCAGCCCAACCCCTTTTGGTTTACGTGAAGACGAGACTGATTGTTTCCGTCTGTAAGCTTCACAATCTGCGATCAGGTGGCCAGACTTAAAACAGAAAAAACACTTTCGGTCTGCCTTGGGACGAAACACAAGTACCTCACTCTTTGGGTGCTGTGCAACTGGCACCTCGCTAGCCTTCACTGGGGCATCGCGCCGGTCATACCTACTGACACTGGTTTTATGGACGAGCGCGAACTCATCAGCCAGCGTCGCAGCCTGCTGTAGCGAGGAAACCTTCTGTTCATTAATATATACCGCGATGCGCTCAGCAATGCAGTTCTTAAATTCCTCTATGAGCATTAGTTCCCGGATCGAAGCCAGGTCAGTGGCTTTGCAGGCCGCACACCACCGATCGAAAAGAACACCTTTTTCCCTGGCGAAATCAAGATAGGACTGACCCTGACCTCTTCTCAACCCCCGGAAACGCTGCCTATAGGCTTCTGGGACCAGCTCATAGGCCAGCAGGATAGCCCTTTTCAGCTTGTCATAGTCCAAGCTGTCCTCAGCTGACAACGAGGAACAAACTTCTTGAGCCTTACCCGCCAGCTTACATTGGAGCAAAATGGCCCATGAATCCCGTGGCCAGTGCAAGGCCGTGGCTATTCGTTCAAACGACTCGAAGTAGCTGTCGACCTCAGTGTCACGGAACATCGGAACCAGACGACTGTTTTTCCCTACGTCAAACGGGGTGTCCGCCTGACGAATGGAGGCGGTCGGAGGAAGGGAAACCTGCCGGAGTTCCAGCTGTCGCAACCTCACAGCTGTCTCTGCCTCCACCTCCACCTTCCTCAATTCGACCTCTCTGGCTCTAGCAAGCTCTGCGTCTAAACGCCTAAGCTCCAGCTCTTTCTTTAGCTGGAACTCCCTCTCACGGTCCTCCTTCTCTAACTGGAGACGAGCCAGGCGTACACGGAGCTTAGCATCCTGCTTCGAGCCTTCACTTGATTCAATGGAGAGGGGTTCGAAGCGAGGCAATGTCATGGGTTTGTCCACAGGCAGCCCCTGACCAACAGGTGTCGACACCAATGGACCTACAGCTTGAGCTGATGCCTGCGGAACAGGCTGAGACGCTGCACCATGCTCAAGTGGACTGGCAGATACTGGCAAGGCCACTATCCCTTTCTCCACCAAGCCAGCCACAAGAGCAGCTTTCAGCTCAGCCTTACGCAGAGCTGTGGAAACAGAAATGCTATAACCTGATGCCACCTCATGCAAATCCCTCTTCCTACAGGCGTCCAGTTGGACAAGCGAGGGGTTTTTATTAAACACGGCAATATCAAAGGTAGCCATCAACTCTAAAAACAAAAAACTACCTGAGGCTAACAATAACAACAAAGAAGCACCACCTCCAATACACAAATGAGAAAACAGGCGGGAAAAGTGTGGCCAGAGGTTAACCAATAAATAAAAGTACCGCCGACCCTCTCCCCAGACCTGCCTACTAAAATCTTAGCCTAGTTAGCTTCTGGAGTGTACCAGGCTCGAGGCAACTTTAAAGGCTAAGCATCAAGTGCACAAAGCACCGACAAGCCTACCCCCGACAGGGAACTAATCCCCACCCGGGATTACTCCGAAAATAATAAAGGAAAAATAAAAAATGAGTGCCTGAAGGAGGAGCTTACGCTCAGCTAGACACTCCCCTTTGCTAACTGGAGAGAGAGCGCAGCAGATACCATATAACTAAACAAGCCACCGGCAAACAACTCACTAAAACTCAATTGTTGTTCCTTCCATTCATATCCCGGACGAGCCCCCACATTGTTACGTTCCCCCCGAAGGGGTCTAGGCATGTGAGAGAGGGGACCAGTAACAAATGAGACCGGAATCAGAATGAAAAAGGAAAACAAACAGAGTTGTTCTGCATCAATAAAACTTTATTACAAAATGGTACAGGTTAACATTAACTTAAAGGGCCGGCAACGCCGTCTTACCAATAACGCCAAAGAAACAAAGAAAACGCTCACAGCCACGAAAGGCAGGAGGACTACCAAACAAACACAATAAAAAAGGAGGCACTTCCCACACTTCCTACCCTACTCCCCACCACGGGGAGACACTCTCAGGGCCCACAAGCCCGTCTGCTCACTGGTCAGAAAGAGGCTGTCTGTCCAAAATCTAGCACAGAACCGCGTAGAGCCACCGAGGAAAAAGCCACACTGCTCACAGCTCATCCCCAGTTTAAATAGCCTCAGAGGATGATTGCTGACTGGAGTCAGGTGGCAAACGAGGCTAATCAGCAGCAGCTGTGTCCTGGGGAGAGAGGAGAGTGAGAGAGACAGAGAGGGGTAGGAGTGGCAAGAGGGGTGGAGGCGGGGAGAGTGGGCAAACACCCCACCCACACACTCCCACAGCCTCACAGAACGTAACAGCGGCTCATTCAGAGTGTGACACTGGTGGCAGGGATATACTGTCACATTCTGGATGAGCCACAAAACTCACGTCTCTGATCTGTTTTCAAAGGAAAGTTGTCTTTTGTAGAAAGTAACTGCAGGTAGTTTGGGCAAACTAACCGACCTTTTTGCTGTCGCATAGACTTCTCCACTTTCGCATACTGTAGCTACCGCCAAATGCCAAGTATGTCTTGATGCAAGCTCAATCATCCAGGTAATTAAATCCCAAAGGGTTGGTTCTATTCATCTGGATGTAGCGTTTTCAGTGGGAGAAACATTTCGTCACTATCTAAGTGACTATTTGCACCTACAGGCAGTGACATCCAGGGCAGGGAGGAACGCTGGTTCGAGCAGGGAGTCAAGGAGGCCATTTATGTGAAAAGGGAAAAACCATCTCTGAATCGAGGAGGGAGCCCAAGGGTACATCTTTCAGCATCTTCACAGCATCTTAAAATGCTGTGATTGCAGCCATTTCCCAACTCTCTGCCAATGGTCCTCATGGCCATTGATCAGTGGGTGTTGATTAATGATCATGAGAATTTGCATCTTAATGATCAAGGAGCTGTTCCTTCAGTGGTGCTAGTTTCAGTCATTGTGCAAATGTACTGTTTATAAGATTGGGGAAAACCTGCAGTCAGCTGAGACTGAAGAAGTCACCTGGATGAGTGATGAAACGTTTCTCCCGCTGAATCAACCTTTTGGGATGCACCAAGTGCATGCATTGCAGTACAAAGATATAAACAGACGTGCAAGTGGAACCGAAGCCTGTTGTTTAAATAGATATATATTTATGCAGGAAAAGAAATTGCATTAAAAAGAACTAAAGGCACATGTGTGAGTGCAGCTTCTTATTTATATAGTTTAGTTGGTAGGATGTGTACCCACCTGCTGAATGGATTCTATAGTGGAATACTTTGCGGCATCTCTGTGGGCAAGCGTTTCTGTAGTGATATGCATCCCGTCTGGAATAGTTTTCCATTGGAGGAATTATGTACGCCCTTAATTAATGTTTGTTTTCGCATGTGTGTGCATGCGTTGTCTCAAGGTAGACTCTTTTCAGCTAGTGGTCCCTTGCAGTCTCATTAAATGCGGTCTCTGGCAGGGAGTGTAGTGCTGCACATTCTCAGGGTGTGGTGGTGAGAGCTGGCTTAAATTTCACTTTTCTATGAATGCGTGTACATGTGAACATGTTTGTTTGACTCCAAGTGTGTAGAGAGTGTGTTTGGCTTATTGGCTGTAGTTGCCATTCTGATTGATCCCATAAACATCCACTGATTGCCCCTCCACCGAACACATGGCTTGGTTTTTATAAGTTGAACATACGCAAGTAAGTTTCTTTTGTTTTGCTTTGGACAGACTCCATATGAGTGCATTTGCTGCAGTGTGTGTGTGTGTGTGTGTGTGTGTGTGTGTGTGTGTGTGTGTGTGTGTGTGTGTGTGTGTGTGTGTGTGTGTGTGTGCGCGCGCGCATTTATATGTGGAACAGAAACACTCACAGGTCTTTAAATAAAACGTACAGCTCACTGAAAAGGTCTCTGAACCACAGCATAAACCAATGCTGCCACAAAGAAATGGAAAAAACAGCAAAGGCAGTTTTGGTCTGGAAGCCTTGTGAATTGCTGGAAGAGAGGAAATTATTTTATACATTTTTATCCTTCTTGTGAGCATCTGTCTCAATAGCTCTTGTGTTATTTTTTCCAGCTCATGCTAATTAAAAAGCCTTGCCCTTGTCTCTGTTGCTTTGCCTTCCATTTTTCTGTGCTGCTTCTCTCGTAACCTCCGCGGCTGCTTCATCTCAGTAGAGGTTTGTGATTTTCGTGTGTTGGTGTGGAGACTGCCACTCTGGCGCTACTTGGTGGGAGCATCTGACAAAACACAACCTCAGCCGTGGGTGTCAGAGGCCTGTGATGTCTGGAGCAGCAAGAGAATAAAGCTCTCAGAAAGCAAGAAATAGTATGGCCTGTAACAGTCACATGCACACACACACACACACACACACACACACACACACACACACACACACACACACACACACACACACACACACACACAAGATGGGACAGAGTGCCACTGCTCTTTCTCTTACAGTTGAAATCTGCAACTACTCTAGGTTATAAACAAGTCTTAAATGAGTCAGTGTGATCTGAGTGTTTCTTGGTCAGGCACATCACTTAACAATGATATCATATAAAAGCAGACTTTTATATGATACCTGATATCAAAATAGAGAAAGCAGGTTTTTGTTGCAAAGTTATGAACCTTGCTGCGCCCGTGGAAGATCATGTGACCAATTACATAACAATTTAAAGAGGAGAAATGCTAAATGTAATTAGGAAGGCATCGTAATTGATCACCACATGAGTCTCAATAAAGGACTGGAAAGCTGCCCAGCCATGGCACATCATGTGAACATCTGTGAAGCATCATGGGACCGATTATATAATATTTTAAAAAGGTGAAATGCTGAATGTTATTAGGAAAAATTGCAATTGATGACCACATGAGTGTCAATAAAGAAGGACTGGAAAGCTGCCCAGCTAGGGATTTGTTTAACCTACCACTGTTTAGTCTACCCCTCCACTTCCTGATACACTGCCCATTTTGTTTATTCCACAAACCACCAGTGTCAGGAATCGCTGGGAAATGGAGTAGATTCTTCAGAAAAGCCTTTTTCACTTTGGTAGTTTGACGATTTCTATACTGTTGTGTTTGGAGGTGGAAAATCCAAAGCAGCAGAGTGCACAGTAGAAGAGAAGATCATACAGGCAGAGTGCCTGATTTGGTGATTTGCAACAAAAGGAAAGCAGCAAGGGTGAAAAGAAATGTTTACAAGATCTCAGTGAGCCCCTTTTATGATGTATGGTTTGGAGATGATGGCACTATGAAAAAGACATAAGGCAGAGCTGGAGGAAGCAGATCTGAAGATGCTAAGATTTTTACTGAGAGTGACCAGGATAGATTAGATTTGATGTGAGTGTATCAGAGCAACAGCTGAGGTTTGGATGAATGGTTTGGATACAAAGTAAGCAAGCTTATGGTGGTTTGAACATGTGCAATAAAAAGAGATGAATATAGTGAAGGAGGATGTGCAAAGGGTTGTTGTGTCACAAGAGGATGCTAGGTAAAGGGTGAGATCGAGGTACATGAACCTTAGAAGTAGCTTGAGCATCCTACTTCTTCAGATTTTGGGTGTTTTGAGATGCTACTATTAGCTTTGCAACAGCCTCTACTCTGGTGTTACATTGTGATCTATTGGCCGACTATACTATACTTGCCTCGCTACACTGGTTGCCAGTTAGTTTTCGAATGGATTTTAAGATTTTGACACTTGTTTTTAAATCATTGCACCTCTTCAACACCGGATACTTTTAAAACTCGTCTAAAGACCCATTTTTACTCCTTGGCTTTTAATTCTGTATGAGTCTGTCATCCTTTTATTCTTATTTTTCTCTTACTTTTACTGTCTTTTTAAAATTTTATAGAATTTTATTCTATTGTACAGTTCTTGTTGTTTTTAAAAGGGCTATATAAATAAAACTGATTTGATTTGATAGCTAGTTAGCCTTCTAGTTACAGTAAATTAAGAAGATGTTTCTTTATTTTTAATTTTTCAGAAGCAGTGGGGCCAAAAAGCATCAATTACAAAGATAATAGACAGTACAGAGAGACTAGGACCAAGGAACAATAGCGGTTGAGGAATTCACCTTTGTAGCCCTCGTCTTTGCCAGTTTTGACCCTGAAACCTGAATGTATTTACGTGAATGTTTTAGCTGATTTTTACATGTTTTACTTCACTTGTATTTTTCCTATTTTTACAGCACTTTTCAAAGCAAGTTCAAAATTGAAAAGGAAATTTGAAAAATAAAAAAGGTCTGCAGAATTAAAAGCAATTTCAAATTAGTGAAAACAAAGGAGAAAAAACGACAAAATCAATTCCACACATTCAACAAAAGAAAAATAGATAAAAGCATCGACAAGGCATTAATTGGCCTTTTGCACAGTCGTGGGGTGCGAGGTGTAAAGGCTTGGACACCTTTAATGAGCAGACGAGTCTTTGGAACCACTATGAAGCCATATCAGAAAGCTCACATTAGACAGCACTTAGAATTAAAACAGGAGCCTGACCCTGTAGAGATTTAAAAACAAGCAATAAAATCTTACATCCATTCTAAAACCAGGCAGCCAATGATAGACTGGAAGGACTGGTGTACTGTGGTATTTTTTTCAATGTGTTATGGAAGCCTGGAGCAGCATTTTGAGATAACTGTAGTCTGTGTAAATTACAGCGACTGATGCCAGAGAAAAGTGCATTACAGTAGTCAAGTCTGGAAGAAATAAAAACACTGATAACCTTTTCTGGGAATGAGACAGGAATGAGCAGATTTTGGATATGTCTCTAAGCTGAACGAAACACAACTGCATAACTATAGACTGTTTAGAGTCATTGAATCTTAGACAGGAAATGGATTTACCAAAACTTCAGACGAAAAACGTCTAGTATTTGAGACATCGGTAGTGCCAGGCTTTAATGGTTCATAGAGTTCTGTATCATCTATGTAGCAGTGAAAATCTAGGCCATGTCTCAGCAGGATTTTCCTGAGGGGTAGCATGTAGTTAATAAATAAAACAGGGACCCAAAATAGATCCCTGGGGAACCCCACAAGATAGAAGAACTAACACATTAGACCCATTCATGAAGGCACCATTTTTTGCAGGATTGTTTACCTACACTAGGTGTACCTACTAAACTAGAAGCTGAGTTTCTGTGTTTATCTTTAAAGCCTGTGTTGTTTGCTTTTCCTGTAAGCCGCCTCTGTCTGAGCAGTTTGTGACATTTACAGCTGTTGTGTGTGGCAAGAATTGCTGTCTTGACGTGCAGCAGGGTCAGTGTAAACAGCCAGCGGTGAGCAGCTGTGGCAAAAAGCTAACATAACTAAGAAGGTGAGGCGGTGATGTATGAGGCTCCAGGTCTTGTAGCCTTACAGGGCACATACACACATGTATACTGGAACACTAACCATCTCAGTCACACATACCTAAGCATGCAAGTATTTGGAGACGCACACCCACCACATACCAGGTGTGCACTTGACACATGGTGATAATGGTACACAGGCATGACTAATACACACAGCCTTATTGGTGAGAATTTGGGTTAGCCTGGGCATATGGAGATCATCACTCACACCTAGAGAGCTAGCAATAGCAGTGTGAGAAAATCTATGGATTTCAATGAGGGCCCGGGCCCTGGCCTCTCACTGCCAGACCACATTACCAGCAATCACTTACTCCAAATAAGCACACCAAAGGCTGATTAAAGGAAGAGCGGCTGAGATTTGAAAAAAAAAAAAAGACAGATGACTGAGAGTAAAGAAGAAGCTACATAAATCACTGTGAGATTTGTAAGGAAAGAAACACCACACCTTCACCGGAGCTCGCCATAACGAAGCACGTAGCATCTGCTGGGACCAAAGAGGTGTCGTCCCAATTTATTTGACAACACCCCGGCTGAGTCACCGGCATTTTAAACTTGTCTTTTATCTTTAGATCTATCCATTCCACAAAAGGACCACATCGCTCAACGAGTCCCTGAAAAAGATAAACAAGGCAGATCAGAGTCAGATGAGCAGAGGAGAAGAAAAGATGAAAGGATTAAAAGGAGGAAAAGGAGGGGGAGTGTTAGATCTATGCACTGGTTAAGAGAGGTGCTGTCATTACATGATGATCCCTATAGAAGTATTCAGGGTGAAGCAGCACGGCCATACAGGCTTTTCCTATGATTTACAGGCATGAGATCGAACACTTTAACAAGCACTTGACAGTATGTTTGAGACCCGTTAGTTTATGTGACTTAAAACTGCCAGTTGAATTGCCATGTAATACACTTTGATTCAGACAGTCAAGGACCAATTTGGATTTAATAGAATAATTTCCTGACTTTCTTCTTTTCATCACCACCATCACAGCACAGTTTTGATTGGGTCATTGTAGCTACAAAATTAAGCATAACATCAATCATTTGAAATACGCTTTCCAGCAACCTAGTCACAGAACAACCTGACATTTCTGGTTTCCCGACAATTTGCTATCCCCAACCAGATCCATATGCCATAGCCTGCATTGTTAATTTAGCTTGATGGTCATGTATGTGTTTATTAAGTTTATTAACACTCTAGGGACTGATGAACAGATATCTTGAGAGCTCCTTCTAACAGCGAAGCTAAATGTTACCAATACTTTATGTTCTTTACAGCCCTAGCTGTACTTTAATGCTAATTAGCATGCTAACATGCTAAACCTAGATGATGAATTTGGTAAATATTGTCACTAACATTTTAAATACAAATGAGTTAAGAATTAAAGCATGAACCTATGGCCCCTTCAGCGAGGGGATAGGGTGGTCTGCTGTTTTTCTGGCATGGTTTGGGTTCACCATGCCATCTGATGTTCTGAGTGATCACATTCAATAAAGTTTCCATGCTGAATAGATTGGAGTCTTCCTAGATGACGACGTCTCCGTCCACAGAGCACAGGAACGATGTGATGAGGATGAAAACGATCTAAGTCATATGATCTTAATCCAGCTGGACATCTATAGGGGCTTTTTGTCTCTGCCATCATCAAATGTCATAGAAGGAATGTCTTGTGAAAGAATTACATTACAGTTGTGTTTTAAATGCACTTTTCACTGATGACTGTTATTTTGGGTGAATGTTATTGATATTGTTTGAGACAAAGAACACAACTAATAAGAAACAGGTTTGGTCATCAACGTCAGGTAGAGAACGGCCTTTGCATGCCAGATGAGCCTAAAGGAGTAGTTTAATTGCTTCCACAGTCTATATAGTCCAGGAATATATTCCTATATATAATATGTATCTAATATATAGATATTGCCTTAACATTTCTCTATTTACCTGCAGAAAAACGTCTGTGCTGTTGAGTTATTCTCCATCTGTGAATGGAGAGCACAGAATTAAGCATAAGGCTTCTGCACTAATAGCTGCTGATTGAAGAAGAGGAATATTAATGCTATAAATGATTAGAGGAGAAATATGCCCGAAAGGCGATGTGCATTATAACATGTTTTGATAAAATGCATATTTATGAGGTTGTTTTCAGCTTTTTTTTCATTGTGCGTCTATGCCTATTTAAACTACACCTGCTCTCACATGTAAGGATGATGGAAATTTCTCTTGTATTTATACTCTGATCTTGTATAGCTTGTAAAATGTGGCAGCTTGATAATTATAAACCATTTCAGTTTTAATTATAATAAAATATTTTGCTACATAACAAAAATCTATTTAACTTCAACACTGAATTATTAATTCAAAATAAGTTAACATGAAATGCACATTAAATTCAAATTCACATCTATTAGTTCACCTATCACTCAGTTATTTTCCTTCTCAGAATTCATTTAACCAGTGCATGGAATATAAATACTGTCTGTCTGTTTTCTGTCCTTTACCCAGCTGCAGGTTCCAGGGGCAGCAGGCTAAGTACAGAAGCCCAGACCTCTCTCTATCCAGTCATCTCCTCCAGCTCTCAGAGACACTTACGTATTTCCAAGCCACCCATGAGATAGAATCTTCCCAGTGTGTTCTGAGACTATCCTGGGGATGCCACCTTCTAGGACATGACCAAAAAACATCTCCTATGACACACCCGGGAGGCAACTTAGTTGAATCCTCAAACCACATCAACTTCCTTCTTTCAGTGTAGAGGAGAAGTGGCTTTACTCTAAATCACTGTCACCCTATCTTTGATCTGAGCACAAGCCTATGTAGGAAGCTCATTCCACTGCTTGTGCCTCTTCTGTCAGTCACTACCCAAAGCTTGAGACCATGCATGAGGGTAGGAGTGAGACTGACTGGGAATTTGACAACTTCACTTTCATCCTGAGCTCTCTGTCACCACAACTGATAATTTAATTTCTGCATTACCACCGATGCCACACCAGTCTTTGAACAGTTTGCAGGATGTTATGTTTCTTTAGACCCTCTGCACTACCATCGTGGTAGAGGGGTTTGTCCACTGGAATGATCCCAGGAGCAATTTAGAAATCCTCTAAATCAATGAGGAGAAGGCCAGGGGACCATCTTACCACCAGGCCAACCTTGAACCAAGCTTTAGTTCATGGTGCCCTGCTAGGCTCAGCTACATGGTCTTGCCCTCCTTTCAGCCAGCTACACACAGGAGAGGCCATAGGGGTTTGGACTGGGTAGAAGTCAGGTGTGGAGAGCCTGGCATATATATATATATATATCGTAGTGGTTAGACTACACGCCTTTGGAACCCAGGATCGCAAGTTCGATTCCTGACCCTAGGGGGTCCTAAGGCTAGACCCCCTATGCTAAGCGAGCCTACCGCAGACATGAGCGAGACAGATAAATATGAAGGCATGCCGGCTCGGACGTCGCCCGGATCAACAAGGTCCGCGTCAGGTGTTGAGGAACCAGGGCACCCTGACGAAAAGTGGGCTACTGGAACAAGAAGGCATCGGTGGGCAAGAGACGAAAACAGGGCGTTGTTGGAATGCTACTACGCAAGTAACCCCGGCGGCAGGGGCTACATGAATAGGATGACGGACCTATGGATTCTTCGATACCCAACATCCACAGTGACGGCGAAACAACTAGTAGCTCAGTGTTCCAACATTCGAAAGAAGGGACTGCTCTCACAGCTAGAGATTGACGAGGTACAACACAAATGCTACGGCAAGGAGGAGTCAGGACGCCAGGTCAGGGGGGCGATTTCATCACCCCCACCCGAGATTGGGTACGTAGCCCCAAGTGCGATAGGAGAAGGACCGTTGAGTGCGAGAGGAATTGACCTGAAAAATAGGATCATGGCCAAGCTTGAAACCTGGATCCCCCGTAGCCGGTTACCAAGATTACGTGAAGTACCCTCAGAAGGTCTGCTAGATGATGTTAATGCAGCACTACGGACAATACCTACAACCACGATTACCGACACTAACAAGCTGATCTACAATACGGCAGCAGTGATCAGTGAGATGCTTGGCTACAAGTTGAACAGCGACAAGGGGCAGTACCCTCCATGGAGAAGGAGGCTAGAGGGCAAGATCAAAGTAGCACGGAGGGAGGTTAGCCAACTAACGGAGTTGCAGAAAGGTGCGACAAAGAAGGTGCATAAGAAATACAGCAAGCTGTCCATACCTGAGGCCTTGGAAACTGCCAAGCAAAGACTCACAGCCTTGGCCAGCCGCTTGAGGAGGTACACCAGAGAGATAGAAGGCAGGAGAATAAACCAGCTGTTCTCCACAGAACCAGCAAAGGTGTACTCTCAGTGGCAAGGGAACAATAAGAGAACAGCACCACCAAGGCTGGAGACGGCGCAATACTGGAAGGGCATATGGGAGAAGGACGCAACCCATAACGGCAATGCTCAGTGGCTAGTGGATCTGAGGGCAGACCACAGCGACCTCCCTGAACAGGGTCCAGTAACCATCACAGTGGCAGATATCCAAGAAAGGGTCTCCAGTATGAAGAGTTGGACAGCACCAGGGCCCGACATGGTTCACGCCTACTGGCTAAAGAAGCTGACTGCACTCCACGAGCGTCTGGCAGCACAAATGAACCAGCTGCTAGTTAACGAGAGACACCCAGAATGGCTAACCGAAGGTCGGACGGTCCTGATCCCCAAGGACCCCAAGAAGGGACCGGTCCCCTCCAACTACCGACCAATAACCTGCCTCAGTACTACATGGAAGCTCCTGTCAGGCATCATATCGGCTAAGATGAACAGGCACATGGGTCAATACATGAGCGGGACACAGAAAGGAATTGGCAAGAATACCAGAGGCGCAAAACACCAGCTACTGGTAGACAGAACAGTCAGCCGAGA
The DNA here is from genome assembly GCF_963969265.1 of Rhamphochromis sp. 'chilingali'. Taxonomy (NCBI): domain Eukaryota; kingdom Metazoa; phylum Chordata; class Actinopteri; order Cichliformes; family Cichlidae; genus Rhamphochromis; species Rhamphochromis sp. 'chilingali'. Next base: position 25,985,001 of record NC_137944.1, read on the forward strand.
TTGCAAGACCAGACTGACCAACCTGTGCACTGCCTGGATTGATTACAAGAAGGCCTATGACTCAATGCCCCACAGCTGGATACTGGAATGCCTAGAATTGTACAAGATCAATGGGACCCTAAGAGCCTTCATCAGGAACTCAATGGGGATGTGGCGTACAACACTAGAGGCCAACTCCAAGCCCATAGCACAAGTCACCATCAAGTGCGGGATCTACCAAGGAGATGCTCTGTCCCCACTGCTGTTCTGCATAGGCCTGAACCCCCTCAGTGAGATCATTAACAAGGCTGGCTACGGATACCGACTACGGAACGGAGCAGTTGTCAGCCACCTCCTGTACATGGATGACATCAAGCTGTATGCCAAGAGTGAACGAGACATCGATTCACTGATCCACACTACCAGGCTATACAGCAATGACATTGGAATGTCGTTCGGACTGGAGAAGTGTAGTCGGATGGTAACAAAGAGAGGGAAGGTAGTCAGAACTGAGGGGATTGAACTACCAGAAGGCAACATTGCAGACATAGAGGACAGTTACAAGTACCTGGGGATCCCGCAGGCGAATGGGAACCATGAAGAGGCCGCTAGAAAAGCTGCAACCACCAAGTACCTGCAGAGGGTCAGGCAAGTCCTGAGGAGTCAGCTGAATGGTAAGAACAAGATCCGGGCCATCAACACGTACGCCCTGCCCGTGATCAGGTACCCTGCTGGGGTAATAGGCTGGCCAAAGGAGGAGATAGAAGCCACTGACATCAAGACAAGAAAGCTCCTTACCATGCATGGAGGGTTTCACCCCAAGTCCAGCACCCTGAGGCTGTACGCTAAGCGGAAGGAAGGGGGCCGGGGACTGGTGAGTGTCAGCACCACAGTCAAGGAGACAAGGAACATCCAAGAATACATTGGGAAGATGGCCCCAACTGACCGAGTGCTCAGTGAATACCTCAGGCAGCAGAAACCCAAGAAAGAGGAGGGAGACGAGGAACCATCATGGAAGGACAGGCCCCTGCACGGTATGTACCACCGGCAGATAGAGGAGGTGGCTGATATCCAGAAATCCTACCAGTGGCTGGACAAAGCTGGACTGAAAGACAGCACAGAGGCACTAATCATGGCAGCACAAGAACAAGCTCTGAGCACAAGATCCATAGAGGCTGGGGTCTATCACACCAGGCAAGACCCCAGGTGCAGGCTGTGTAAAGATGCCCCAGAGACAATCCAGCACATAACAGCAGGGTGCAAGATGCTAGCAGGCAAGGCATACATGGAACGCCATAACCAAGTGGCCGGCATAGTGTACAGGAACATCTGTGCCGAGTACAACCTGGAAGTCCCGAGGTCAAAATGGGAGATGCCCCCAAGGGTGGTGGAGAATGACCGAGCTAAGATCCTGTGGGACTTCCAGATACAGACGGACAAAATGGTGGTGGCTAACCAACCGGACATAGTGGTGGTAGACAAACAGAAGAAGACGGCCGTAGTGATCGATGTAGCGGTTCCGAATGACAGCAATATCAGGAAGAAGGAACACGAGAAGCTGGAGAAATACCAAGGGCTCAGAGAAGAGCTCGAGAGGATGTGGAGGGTGAAGGTAACGGTGGTCCCCGTGGTAATCGGAGCACTAGGTGCGGTGACTCCCAAGCTAGGCGAGTGGCTCCAGCAGATCCCGGGAACAACATCGGAGATCTCTGTCCAGAAGAGCGCAGTCCTGGGAACAGCTAAGATACTGCGCAGGACCCTCAAGCTCCCAGGCCTCTGGTAGAGGACCCGAGCTTGAAGGATAAACCGCCCGCAGGGGCGTGCTGGGTGTTTGTTTTTTTATGGGCCTGCCAGGCTCTCCACACCTGACTTCTACCCAGTCCAAACCCCTATGGCCTCTCCTGCGTGTAGCTGGCTGAAAGGAGGGCAAGACCATGTAGCTGAGCCTAGCAGGGCACCATGAACTAAAGCTTGGTATATATGTATATATGTATATATATACATATATACATATATGTAATAAGTCGAAAAGTATGTTATCAAAATGGAATTTTATAGATATTCCATTGGGGAAAAAACTCTCCATAAATCTGTTCCTCTTTTTGTCGCAGTTCAACTTCCACAACCTGCAGCTACAAAACCAAGTCACCCTTCATGATAACATGACTGTTAACCTATAGGCATGACTATCAGGAGGATTTTGTTTCCGTGCTGCACAAATTCAAATGTTAAATAAGTCAAACCTGAGGGAAAAATCAGTTGTGATCTATACAAAACATCCTCTGAATAAATTCAGAGTAGGCAGGGGGTTCTGTTCTATCTGTTTCTGCAGGTTTATCACTGCTAACACAGAGACAGAGGACGTGAGAGTGGAGGGGTGGATTAATGCGTTCATTATGGGGAGGATTCGGCTCATTGCAGTTTTGACGCTGATACATGTAATCCAGCATTTTGGTAATGGAGCTACAAGCTTCCTCATTGGTTGCTTTTAATTGCTCTGACAGAACAGGGCCAAGACATCGTCCGTGTCCTAAAGCTTGCTGCTGTGTGACAGTCAATATTCAATATGTATACATATTTAAAAATGAAATACAGTATGTTTTCAAATGAATAAAAGAGGGGCGATTGTGGTCAGTCGTGAGAAGAGATCGATTTATCCTCAGACTTTCAGTTTCACATAGAGAGTCATGACCAAGCTTTTCATCTATTTGTATGAAAAGTTAGACACATTGTTACAACTGAATACAATATTTGGACTGTTTAGTTTATTTGGTAACCGTGGTTCATTTTAAAATGAAGAGTATGCTTGTCCTGCTCTCCAACCTATTATCTCTCAATTGATATAAGAGACAGCAGATTCAGTTACCATGCGGGGGGATAAATTGCTTTAGAAATGGGTGGACTGATAGATGGGTGGGTGGATAGATGACATTGAAAATAATTAGTTTTGACTATTTTATTTCTGTTTCTTTCTGTGCAAACTGGCCGTAGTATATTTGTATCCATGAGTTTGGCAGGATGGGATACCTCTTTTCATTTGTTTGCCTTTAGCAATACAATTTTAATTTTGCAGTAACAAGTTGATATATTATGTTGTTCTAAGCAGACATGATTAAAATTTGTATTTTCTGGTCACACACTGACTATTTATTCTTTCCCCTTTTAGGACTAATTTTCAATCTTTTAATTTTTGAAAGCAAAATGTCTACAGAGGGGTTGTGCATCTTTAAACGAGAAGAGCTTTCGCCTCAGAAAACTCTAGCACTGAGTAAACCCATTTGTAAAATGACTATAGCCAATATAATACTCCATATTTGTGCTTTCAGTGCAAGGAAACAAGGCAAAGTTAAAGTGGCTAAAATAAAATTCTAACTCAGAAAGATGACAGCAGTGTAACGTCTTGATGCATTCTCAATTATCCAGGAGACTGAAGAAGTCACTTGGATGAGTGACGAAACGTTTCTCCCACAAAACGCTACGTCCAGATGAACAGAACCAACTTTTGGAGACAGCAGTGTAAGAAATGAAAATGCTGAGCACCGCACAATGAGCACTGCTGCAACATGTCACATCTGTTAATATCGTCACGGTCCAGGTTAACAACTGGGGTGATGACAGGGTGGGCTGCGGTGAAGGGGAGAGCAGCCCGTAGTTTATCAGGGGAAGAGGAGGAACTGCGGGGACACTAACAAGCTGGTGGTGAGATTTGGAGGTTCAGGGAAGTGAAGAAAAGTTATTGTACTGTTGGAGAGTGAAGGAGGAGTGAGAGGCAAGGGAGTGAGATAAGAGCAGTGATGGTGGTACGGAATGGGAACAGGAGAAGAGTTTATCTGAGCTGACTGAATGTCCTCCATTGTTGAGGTCCCAGTCTGCTTGCTTCCACACGGATGTGCTTCAGAGGACAGAGGGGCAGAGACGAGGAATTTGACAATCTGCAACGCTATCTCTCAATCTGCACCCGCAGCTGCTACCAAAAGACTTCCCTTCTTCCTTCACTTCTCTCACTCGCTCTCTGTGAGTCTGTGAATTTTCCAAAGAGACACCCAACTGACGTGTTTCGAACAAAACACATGTTTGTAGTTTTATCTATATTTTGGACACATGAGAATATGAGTAGTGTTTGGCAAATGATTTATATCATCTAAATAATGGCTGTTTTGTTAATAGAATAAATGATAAAGTAATACTTTATGAATATATATATTGGGGTGGGGGGAAAAGCACTGAATGCTGAGCAACAGTAGAGAAGTATTATATATGTACAAAACCATGTTGGGTTTCATGAAATTAAAAACACAGTTGTCTTTGATTGAAAGAGAATTGAAAGTCAGATACAAATTAAAAGAACAATTTGATTTTTTACACTTACCAGCCACTTTGTTATAAACAGCTGTTCAATTGCTTGTTAACACAAACATCTAATAATGAGCAACTCAACAGATTTAGGTTTGTAGCGATGGCCAAGAAGACCAGCTGAAGTTCAAAGCATGCATCAGAATAGGTGATTAAAGTGACTATGAATTTTGCATGGTTGTTGTTGCCAGATTAGCTAGTCTGAGTATTTCAGAAACTGGAATGAAAAAGAGAAAATACCCCATGAGTGGCACTCGTTACCCCCAAGAGTGCCAGAGTGACCGAGCCCCAGGCCGAGAGGCCGAGGGCACCCCACCCCCGGAGTGGCCCGAGCGAGCCCCAGGCTCCAGGCCCCGATAAGCAGCCACCAAGGAGTGAGCCGGTGTGTACCTGGACGCCCATCCCCGGACACAAAGAACCACCAACGCACCGATGTCTGAGGGCGTCTGCCACCGGCAGGGGAAGTGGTGGGGGGAGATAGGCCTCCATACCTTGGAGGGCCTGAGATGTCCCCAGAGAGGTGACGTCTGATACCCGACCTGACATATGGACACAGACATACAGCCACACACAGATACAAACATCCATTCCCACCCTCATGCTCTCATATGCAATTACTCAGCACTCACCCAACGTGGAGACAGACATAAAGAGACACTGTACACACAATCACACTCCCCACGCGTATTCTAAGCCCCGGGTCTAGGTACCCTTGCCCCTGGAGGGGGAAACTGCACCCAGCACCCTGGTGACACACCTTTACCCCAAGGCCCTGCATGTGTGAGTGATTGTGGTGGAGCGGGAAGAGGGAGGCAGCTGGAGATGGGGAGGGAAGGGAGGGAGGGGCAAGTGACCCCTCCCTGGGACCAGCTCCCACGCTGACCCCAGTGGGCACCCCCATACTCTGCAACCCACCAGGGAAAGGGGGCCCAGGCCCATCCGGACCGGGGCCCAGTACAGCAGCGCCGCCTGGCCCCACAGAGCCCAGGACAGCCCACCCGATGTCGGACTTTGTTAACTTGCTATGCCGTGTAGAATTACTGCAACTCTGAAGGCAAAAAAGGGACAAATACTAACTACTTGCACCTAATAAAATGGCTTATGAAGATATTGACTAAATGTCGAGAAGAGCTGGAAATCATTAAGATATATTTCCCTTTAAATCCATAACTTGTTGTTATGGTGAACTGGTGTGCCTTTTTTAACTTGATACTAGCTGTTCTCAGCACTAAATTATTTTAGGCATATGTAGTGAGTAACACATTGATATTCAGCACTACAAGCTATTAAAACACTTGGTACAAAAATAATTAACATTATATCATTAGCATTCAGCTCTCTTGTTAACTATGAGGTACTTTATCTCAGGTAAGTATTTACTGCATACTCCATACACTGCATTGCTTGTTGTTTAAAAAAACTACTACACTGGGCAGATTTGCCTATATCCATGATTCTTTACTCTCCGTTTGTTTGTGTGACAAAATAGTTTATGTTAAATATCATATCGCTATTGATTTATAGACCTCTCTGTAGAATAACAGTTATGATGCTTAGTCAGTACCTTAGTTAATATTGTTCTTTATTTTGGAACAATAGAGTAATAGTTGGAAATAATAGGCTCTGATTAAACTGAGATCATGAGATCAATAAAATCAATAAAAAAATTCTTATTGGAATTCATATATTCCTAAATTCGAACAGTGGAAAAGGTTTCACACTCTGAAACAGACAGCTCTTACCTCCGACCTTCTGTACCTCATGTGCTGTTGACCTGTTTGGAAGAGGATATGACAAATCTCATTGTAAACTACCTGGCAGCTGAGCCCCTGTCCTATAATAAGTAACCTATTCTGTCCAGTTGCTATGGACACAGATGGCATGGAACAAGACCAGGGCAATGGTAATAGACGGAAAGGTGAACGTGAATGTGGGGATAAGGGCAGTTACTGTGACACTGTGGTCACTCCTCTGATAATAAGCTAGCTCCATGGCAGGTTACAAATAGAAAACACATACACTATGTCAGCTGCTGTGAAAACACCTTGAAAAAGGGAAGGAAAAAGTATTTTCTCTGCACCGTAATCAGAGTGGGCCTAAATATTTATTCAACAAGTAGAGATGATGCGGAGGAATTTGAATTTAGGGCATCAGAAAAGTGACAGCGAGAGCTTCAATTATCATAACAATAAGGCGGACTGAATAATTCAACCACTATATGATGAGGAAAATACAGTTTTACACAACCTGCTTTTCATACTGAGAATATAGTCACAACAACCAGTTCTTCAGCATTTTTGATCTGTGCTTTTTTGATTTGTGCTTTATTTTGTTTTGGTTTTGGTTTTTGGGGTTTCTTTGCAAAATGTATGCAGATGACATGAAATGCAATTCTGAAAAAAGTCCAAGCCCATCATGCAAAACAACTGCCAAAATATTGGCTATGTAGTAATCACACATGCTCTGATCTCAGCCATTAATATCATTAATGTCAAACTAAAGGCTGAATAAGACCCAAGTTTGAATGCATCTAAATTTTCCTTTACAATAAACCAGAAGTTTATTATTGCCCTCTGATAAAATGTTTTTAATACTCTGTTTTTTTACAATCTTAATCTGTGCGACAGACATTTCCTAATTAACTTTCCCTTTTTCTTTTCTGATCTACTCTGTTTTCTTTGTTCGTTCACTAAACAGGATATACTGTGGTTACAGCTGTAGCGTAACTACGTTCTTGTGAGCAAGAGGAAATGCATCTACTAAAATGAAACCAACCATGTGTTGGAGACGATTTGAGGGATGATAGCACTGCTCCTTACTAGAGTATCTACGTGCAAAAATGCCTGTTGATGGCTAAGGTCAAAGGTGAATGGCCAGGCTGCTTTGAGCTGATGGGAAAGCAACAGTAACAGTATGCAGAAGAGCATAACATATCGAACCTTGAAGCAGATGGGCTGCAACGGCAGAAGACCACACCGGGTCCCCCTCCTGTCAGCTAAGCACAGGAAACTGAATCTACACTCCACGTAGGCTCACCAAGAGACCTGAAGATATTCGTCAAATTTGGGATGCTAGTGGTGGTATAGTGCATGGAGGATATTTTCTTGGCCCACTTTGGGCCCTGTAGTACCAGTTCAGTTGCTTCTAAATGCTAAAACCTACCTAGATTATTGTTGCTGAGGTGGCAGATGGGATCATTTATCAATCAAAAGGTTGGTAGATCCATTCTCAGCTCCTCCACTTCTTGTGCCAAAATACTTTGGCGAGATAGTGAACATGAGTTGCCTGTAATGCAGTCATTGGAGTTTGTCTGTAAATGATACATTTTTAAAAAGTGCTTAGGTGTAGATAAAAGCACTATATGACTGTGTGTGTTTGATTGGACAACTGAGACTTGTAGTAGAAAGTGCTTTGAGTGCTGTGTAGAAAGGTGCTGTATAAGTACGACTTCTTCTTTCTTGAACATGATGGTGAGTTCACTGTACACAAACAATCTCTACAGTCAGCTGATCTCAGTCCATTATACTGGAACGGGAGATTGTCATTATGGATGTGCAGGTGAAGAAACTGCAGCTGTCATCTCAATATGGTCCAGAATTTCTAAATAAATATTTGAGAAATTACAAAATATTTCCAGCTTATTGTTGAATCAATGCAATGAAAAATTAAAGTAATTCTGAAGGCAAAAAGGAATCCAGTCCAGTTCTAGCAAGGTGTACCTGGTCAAATGTCTGTAAATACTGTATGTGGTCAATGACCCTACTTTTGTTAACTGTGAGCTAAGCGGAGATTTTTAGCTTTAATTTAAGGGAATTAACAAAAGTAAGGCATGTACGGATTCTACGGAATTTAATCTCTGGCTCTCTTCCACAGAGAGCCAGAGATCTGGCTACTGGTCGCCACAGATACCCGCCCCTCCCTGAGCCTGATTCAGTCAGATGTTTCTTCCTGTTAAAAAGGAGTTTTTCCTTCCCACTATCGCCAAGTGCTTGCTCAAATGGGATCATTTGATTGTTGGCCTTTTATCTGTGTTATTGTAGGGTCTTTGCATGACAATGTAAACTGCCCTGAGGCGATAGCTGTTGTGATTTGGCATTACACAATAAAACTGAATTGAATTAAAGTCACTTTTATATACTGATCAGTACACGTGCAAAATGTTATGAGAGCAGCTGCTGAAGAGGACAAATTGCTTCTTCTGTTCAAAATGGAGGCATTGTTTCCCAAACGTTTAAAAGTAAACCAGGAAGCGCTGGTGTTTCCTTGGTCCTCTGAGCATGTCACATGGTGAGCACAGTTGTTCTGTTTATATGCTGTGGCCTCTGTGGAGGATTAGCTGTACAATAACAGACGCTGTGTTACACATACACACATAGCGAGGCACGTGGGCTTAGACATATACTGAGAGAAAAAGGCAGACCAAGCGTTGCCACCTGTTGAAGATCGTTTCTGCTCGCCGCCTCTCTCATCAACCCCTCACTCATCACGTGGTGAAAAACAACTATTGCTAAGTCACGCTGAGCTTCGACACTTTATTAAACTGCCACCTTTTCTCCTCTGAAGCCAGCTCTGACCTCCTGACAGCACCGCTACTGTTGAACTAACCACACAAACGCACACAAAATAACAAACAGGACAAATGCTTACAATTGGATAACATCCCCAGCTGTCCTGTCACTTTCACCTTCACAGCTGCTAAGCCTCAGTGTCTACTTTACATTCGGCTAAGCCGTTTCAAGTATAGTGCTTTGGTTGTGTGTGTGTAAGTGCATGAACATGTATGAGCAACCGTGTGTGTACATTTTGTTAGTGGCATTGTAACCACAACTATCTGAAGCAGATTTAGCAGTTGCCTTTGACGCCTGCGGTCAGAGAAGCATGTGGGATCATTTGCAGCACACACACACAAACACACAGATAAACACTCGCCACATACAACAACAACAACAACAAAATAGAAAAAGATATGTATTAAGAGAGGAGAGGAGTGGAGTGGGTGCAATAGTAACGGGGAGCGGGGCTCTCTAAGCCTTGTCGCTCAACTTGGATTGGTTGTGGAAATGAATATGAGTCTGCCACGTAATCAGCTTATCCCGGGACCTCGCTCGGTGCCTCCTTATGCAACTCTCACACCATCTGAGAGCCTTTCATTTAGTTTTCATTTAGCGGGATGAGAGACTGATATTCTTCATCCACTGGCTGGCTCTCCACAGCTGGGCTCAGCCAAATGCATCCTGGTCTAATCACGCCTGCTGCTGCTGTAAAACTGTGCATGGGTGAAATGGAGTTAGGCAAGAGGTTATGAGAGGTTATGCGGGTGAGTTTTTGCTCAAGTCTGGTTCATCTGCGCCGAGTACATGCAGGCTGCTCACTTCTCCAAGATCAAGTGCGTCCTCTTGTAAGGGCTGCCACATTTTCCTCTGAATATTTGTGCGTCACCGACTCGCTGCTTTAATAAGGAATTCAAGTTCTCAAAGCGTCTACCTCTGAATTAAAACATTTATTAATTTCAAACAATGCACGAAAGATGCAAGTCTTTCATTATTTATGCTTTAATTAGGACAGGTCAGACTGTCATCCTTCCTTGTGTTTCAGCAGCAGCCTGGGTAAAAGTTGCACTCTAGAGATCTGATTTATTCCTGAATCCAGCTCCATTATTTTTTCATGAATTTAACATTGCAGATACACGATTTGCTTCTTAACCCACTGAGCACCCATGATGCATTTCTCCAGCTGCTTTTATGAAACTACTTAAAACCCATCTCTGCTGAGGAGCTCTTTTTTCCCCCCGTCTCTTACAGAACTTGCTCGGCAAAGTGCTGTCAGTGCTGTCGTTTCTGAAGCAAACAGCAGCAGAAATAAATCAGCAGAGCAAAGTCTCGTGTCTGTCTCAACACCACTGGTTTATTTCCCTTTGTATTTGAATTGGACAGGCCCCAAATCCATGGCATTTGTAATGATCTGTTATACAGCAGAAAATGTATACATGTGTTATGCATTGATGATACATTAAAAACAAAGAAGTCAAAGATGCCCAAACATGAAAATATGACTTGAGAAAGAAAGGAGGGAAAAGGTTTAATGGATAGGCTGACAAGAAAACGCCCCACATTTTTCTAACCTAGATTAACTAAGTTAAAATGCGTCCACATGCTCCTAAGTAGAAGTGCCTGCTTTATTATTTAACACTAGCTGCTTTGTGCTACTACTGTCTTCTTGGAAACAGGAGGGCAAGGTTAATCTTTCGCTTGGCAGCAACTCCAGTAGTAACTTTTAAAAGAGGAAATGACATAGCCATCCTCTTACAAATGAAAAGTTGAATTTCCCAGACTCTGAGCTACACTTGAATTTTCCTCCAACAGCTGTATTTGTATTTGGAAATACGGCACTGTCCAAAAGTCTCAACCCACCATCATTTGATTTCATTTGATTTTGCTAGCAAAATGGGAAATAGATGCAGTGATTTGTTGAAACACATGCAACCATAAATAGAAATACAGCATATAAGGCAGTATAGAGTACACGTTCTGGCCAGCTTTAATTCAACACCTTTTTTCTTCAACACAGCCTGAATTCTTCAGCAATCATTTTTTGTAATTATTTGCGATTTTTTAAGGGGCCTTTAGGATTAGTTCTCCAGTCTTCTCGAAGAACATTAAACACTCTTTTTTTGGATTCTGGCTGTTTTTGTTCCTTTCTGGAGATTATCACACACTGTACATTGTACATGTTGCCAATGATTGGAACCAAAAGTGTCAAATTTATTCATTTATTGATTAATTTCTCCATAACACCTGGTGTTGCCACAGATTTGAGTTTCAATCCAGATCTTTTGTAATTTGGCACACCTTTCTCTGCTTTTCTTCCTGACAGCCACTCTTCCACTGAGACCTACTCTGATAAGCCTTCAGCAAACAGTAGTTAGATCAGTTAGATCTCTTAAAGACATGACTTTTAAATACTATTCATCTGATTTAGATAAATGTGCTTTAAATCTGCCACTTCTTCTTTTGTCCTCTACTTCAGTCCAGTCAAATTTCTTCAGATTTTTAAGTACAGACTGCACACCATGCGGACATATGCTAAGTTTTTGGCTAATAGCTGTTTGGGAATCACCTTGCTGTTGCAAAAATCTATTAGTATGCTCGTGTAAACTGTGGAAAACTCTAAAAGACCTTCAGAAAGCCTGGAAAAGTGTTGCTCAAGACCACTTTTTAAAAATTACAAGAAAGCCTGGCTCCCTGGAAGCAAAATATGACAAAATGAAGGGTGGCACAAGACTTTTGGACTATTTAGATTTTTTTGTCCATTGATTTGTTTTCATGGACACACATATAATTATCTGATGGCAGTTAGTGAAGCCTTGACTAAAGTTTATCCAGGCAGTTTGTGAAATAGTCCCAATGTTTATACATTTGTGTTCTCAGAGGGGAACTGTGGTGCTTCCAGTCAACAGTCCACAAAAAAGAACAAGCAGGATGTGGTGGTGGCGGTTGCGTGTCGCTCAGACAACCCCAGTTCAAGTCTCTTGGTACCAATGTTTTTACACTTTCTCTGGTTTTATTTTTACATGTTCCATTTTGGTTTGCTGTTTGTGTTCAGTTGCCATTTGTTCAGGTTTGGGTACCACAACTACTTGGTTAGGTTTAAACAAAGATCACTGTTTGGTTTCAGTTAACTCACAGCTTGACTCATGCTAATTCTGGTTACCCAAATGAGCATCTCTTCATGGGGAAAGGTAAACTTTATTGCTCTCTCTGGAAAAAAGTATGCATTGCTGCCTGTTTTCGCTCCTTTCAGCAGAGCCTTTGGTCTTAGCTGAAATTAATACTTTCAAGTATTTTAGTATTTTAACTTAGCAGCTAGAAGAAACACAGAAAATCACAAAAAAGTGGCAAAAAAAATGTCCTGTTCCTTTTTGTAGGGAGGACTGAAGGACAGGCAGAGAATTTGCGGTTAGTCTACAATGGTATTAGGATAAATGCAGAGGAGGAGGGTTTTAAGGACATCCTGTTTAATAACCTGCAATGTAGGTTAGAAATAGAAAAAAAAAAGAAAACAACCACACAGGTTTGATTTTGCTGATGTCAGCCTTCATTAGTCTTCTGTATTTTTGCTTGATCCAACATGCTTTCCCATCCATCCTCATTAGAAAGCGTGCCTGTTTGTCACACATCTGCCGCCTTAGCCCAGCCTGTCACAGAGGAATGAATAAAAAATGCACCCAGATCCCTGTGTGTGTTTGTAAATTGGCCTTAATGTGTGTTTGTGTGCCGTGCTTATCTTGATTAATGTGTATTCCTTCCTTGCAAACAGTCATGAATACCAGTGATTCTCAATTACGCACTTGAAGTTTTCCGTATTACTCAATGTGAAACACAGCTGTACTCTGCGTAACAACACAGATAGATCTCCTCTACCACAAAACCATTTTCTTGCTTCTCTTCCAGTAAATGCAGCTATAGAATTTACCTTAGGACCTGCGTTGTGCGTTTATAGCCAACGGCACATTCTCCTAAGATCGTAATCTCACCCTTTACGCACAAGGTGCTGACATAAAACACTGATGAAAGAGGATTAATTTGAGTGGAATCTCCCTTTTAAAACTAGAGACACAATCCAAGGCTCAATCCTCTGCTCCACACAAGTGTGTCTGAAGCACACCCTCGTGGCATGATGATTGGGCGTAATACAAACCCTGAGAGCTTTATTAGAGACTGTTGGGTGTGCAGGCTAGACAAGGAGTGTTTCAAGTGATGGCTCACCCACATCTCTTGTCTAGAGGAGAAACAAAGGAGCCTTTCTGCTCCTCGGGCAGTTTACCTACCCTGGTAACAATAGAACCACGTCCCTCATCTGTGTTTGTATATCTGAGGTCCTCTCACAGCAGTGAGCCTCGGATAATTGATGGAAATGCATGAGGTAATCTAGTTGAGGAACAAAATACAACACAGAGCCAATACATCTAGAGAAGCATCAAATTTAAAAGACGTCACATTATGTCGGGGGTTTTGATCCTGATTTGTTTGTGCTCTAATTTTGGATTGAAGGTTAAAGTACATCGCTCTTAGATTTCTGACACCAGAGGTATCTTTGAAAGTAAACAGAGTGAAGGTTGTGTTTTGTTTGAGAGATCAAAGTGCTTTTACCAGATTATTCCAGGAGTCATGAGGGCAGGAAATGTGCTGATGTTTTTTGATTGTGCTTACATCTAAGGATGATACTGCAAACATTACTTGATTCATATCAAGTAATGTTCTTTTTAGAAAGCTTTGATAGGCTTATTCTTTTCAAAAAAAAGTAACAACCTAGTACATGAGCCTGCAGTAATTATGCTCTGAGCAAAAATGTTAGGAAAATTGGATTTATTGAATAAATAGTGATTTATTGAAACATATGCAAACATACATGGAAGTACAAGCTATGAGAAAAAAATCTGAATTCTGAATTCAAACAAGATTTAAAGTGAATATTTGGTGTGACCACCTTTATTCTTCGACACAGCCTGAACTCTCTTATAGACAAGGTTTCTTTTCATTTCCAAAAGTAGACTTCAGGGATAGTTGTTCTTCTTGAGGGACATTCAAAGCTCTTCTTCTACCTTTTGTTCTGTTCCATGTCAAGATGATCTCGCACTGCTTCAGTAATGTTGAGGTCCAGGCTCCCAGGGTGGCCAGTTCATGCCTAATTGTGTGCTATAGTGTGTTTTTCTATCCAGACACGCTTTTAGTGCAAAAACTGACATTATTTTTCTAAATTTGTAAATTCATCAATTTTGACAAGATTCCCAGTGACAAACCATGACAGAGCCTCCACTGTACTTTTACAGATTGGCTGTAAACACTCACTAAGACCTGATTTGCAGCGTGGCACTTGTGTCATTTAGTGTACTTTAGCCTCTTCTCACTGATTTTTACTGAGGTTTCAGCAAACAGTACATGAATGTACTGAAGGAGCTCTCAAGTCCTTTTTAGGCCTACACAGCTTGATTTCTTTATTTTCCACAGACATAACTTTCATCTACTTTAGATATTTCTCAGGTCTGCCACTGTACTTCAGTTCAGTCCAGTTTCCTCAGGTTTTTAAGGGCACACTGCACACCATGCTGACAGATCCCAAGTTTTTGTCTAATAGCTCTTTGGGAATTGCCTTGGTTGTGCAAAAATACTATTCCATGCTTGTTTAAACTATAAAAAACTTTGTACAACCACAAGAACATCTAACTAGTAACTGTTGCTCACGAACACTTAAATTACAAGAACTTTTGAGTCTTTGGAAGTAAAATATAAAGGAATGAGGGGGGGGCTCAAAACTTTTGAGCAATACTGTTTCACTACAAACACTATGATCTTCACTGATCATTTTTTTTACCTGTCCTTAAACTTCAGCGGGATGTGTTGTAAGTAAATGGGCGTATGGGCTCCAGTTTCACAATGCTATGTAAACGCTTAATTTAGTGCTAATAGGCCACTGTCTGTTTTTATAAGCCCTTGCAAACAGCCACTAGAATTTTACAAGAGTGCTTTTCTTCCATAGCTAGAGATGTATTTTTCCCTAAGAAGAGTGTAGCTAATGGGTGTGAGGGTGGGGAGAGTGGCTAGAAGTGGGTGATTTGGCGATACAGGTTAGGGTGGTGTCAAAGTCCAAACATAATCTTTTCAGCAGTTTTCAACAGAGACAAACTACCTGTGTCTGGGCATAAATAGGTCAACTAAGCAAAGAATTACACAAGGGCTGCAACTACTGATTTTTTTTCTGAGCTTGGTGGTTGGTGGACTTTAGGAACAGTGTAAAGAACCTACAGAGTTACATAAGAATTGATTCAAATTTTCTTTAGTTTCAGAAATTCAGCACATCTAATTCAATTCACCTTGTAGCTTTGTTTTAAGAGTGCCAGTTAACAATCGCGAATGCTCCCTGGGTAATGTACAGTCAACTTCTAGATGTATATAAGGTATCCTTTTTTAAAATGCAATAATAGATGCAATATAAATCATAACATCACATACTAGTTCATGAAGCCTCATTTTGGAGCCTGAACTTGTGCTAATCTAACACCGGCTTTGCTAACAAGGTGTGTCCATAGACTGTATCTGTTCTTTGCATAGACACAGATACCTGATAATTAGTGCTTAGCTACAGACAAATAAAACACTAGAACGTTTCTGTCAACGAAACCAGAGCACAGAATTCTTGGATGGTCAACTAAATGCACAGCAAGCCATATTATTTGTTTCAAAAGGCCACAGCACCACACAAACAGTTCAGACGTCCATTTTGGCACCTAACTGTTAATCCACCTGATGCTCAAATTAAACGTTCAGCCTTGTTAAAAATATAAACAGGTGAGACATATTACTTTTTTGCCAATGAACTGTTCATTGGGAAAATGAGAATGTTGTGAAGTTGGATCGTGGCTCAAGAGTTGGGAGTTTGCCTTGTAATCGGAAGGTTGCCGGTTCGAGCCCCGGCTCGGACAGTCTCGGTCGTTGTGTCCTTGGGCAAGACACTTCACCCGTTGCCTACTGGTGGTGGTCAGAGGGCCCGGTGGCGCCAGTGTCCGGCAGCCTCGCCTCTGTCAGTGCGCCCCAGGGCGGCTGTGGCTACAATGTAGCTTGCCATCACCTGTGTGTGAATGGGTGGATGACTGGATATGTAAAGCGCTTTGGGGTCCTTAGGGACTAGTAAAGCGCTATATAAATACAGGCCATTTACCATTTTAGTTTGGAGGTCTACAGCCACTGACTTGCTTGAACTGACCATTTAAAGACTTGAACTCTTTGGCACTTTCGGCCCCAGACGTTGCAAAACTTGGGGGCTAGATGGCTAAGGAATGAGCTAAAAAAAAAATTAAGTACCAGTCATGTTGAAATTTAAGGTGTTCACACTATTGCTGAAACACTGTATGTACTTATACTGTCTCTTGCCCTTTTTAGCAGACCTTAAAGGAATATTGTGAGCATTGCTGTTGAGGATGTTGCCACAGCTGTAGTGCCATCACAAAATTATTAATCGCACTGTTATATCATACCAGCAGTTCCTCTCGGCTCAGACTCCTGCTGGAAGGATTATGATAAACCAGTCACTCTGGGTTCTGTATTTATATTGAACATGATATCATACAGCGAAATGATTTCAGCAGGGGCACAAATAAACAGTATAGTGTAATTAGTTTTTTTTGTTAAATCTCTGGTGGCATTGTAAAAACATTTGAGTGGAAAAAAATAAATTCATGTGGCTGTTCTCCAAAAATGTACCTTCATCTCAGATCTCCAGATGTGTTTGTGCAGCACAGCTTACTTTAGAAAAGACCAACCAATAAGAAGCTGACAGCACAGGAGTGAAAAATCCCGATTTTTTTAACCTTTCTGACAGAAACACACAAGTCTGCATCCCAATATAGATGCATCTAAGTACTAGACTGGTGTGTTCTGCCTTGATTTCACAAAAGAAAGAGAAGGGGGAGGAATGGAGAAAACCAAAGGAAGAGGCAACAAGGGAGGCAGAGCATTAGGAGATTATCTGATGTTCCTGCGAAATGAAAGAAAAAATATATTTTCGCCGAAGTATAGGAATAAAAAGAGTATTCACTTCCTAACACCCACTCTTTCTCGCACTACAAATGTGATTTATAGTCAGTCGTTACCACTTGCTTCGGGTAATATGAGAATTGGGGAGCTACGAAATACATTATCATAAATAGAGAAGCGCTTGGTACCTGAAAACACAGAAAGTGCCATTAAAGAGTGTGTGAACTCTATGACATATCTGAATAACTAGCAATAGAGAAGCCAGGAGCACATTCCACTCCCATTCCTCTTCTTTATGAAACGTGTCATTGCGTACAACAACTGCTGCTCGTCAAAGTAATTGTTGGGAAAAAGGGAGTAATAGACTCCGATGAGAAGAGAAACGTGCAGAGTCCGTCTTCAGCTTCGTCGATTATCAGTCTCTAAGCCTTGCGCTAAAGGACTCGGACGTATTTATTTTTCATGATGTTTGGGATGTGAAAAGTGGACCTCAAAGTAAAAACAAGAAAACAGCCGCTCCTGTGAGTTTGCGTGGGGATGTGTGTTTTAAGGGGGTCTGTGTGTTCTTTCACTTTAGTGTGTCATCTTTCGCTCAGTTGATTACTCTACGTGGTTTTGGACCCGGGCTCCATATCACTTAAGATTATTTTCCAAATCACAACTTTTAACTTAATACCCCTTTAAAAAAAATCTCCTGCCAAATCTTAAGTGCTTCCTGTCTACTTGTAGAAGAGCATCTCAATGCACTGCTCTTCTTGGGCACTGAGCATTGTTTAATCACACAGTCTACCTGAGTAGCTGCTGACCATGTCCAGCCCTTTTAATGTCTGTTTCCAACTGGATAACCCTCTATGTCACAAATCTCACAGCAAGATGGTTTCCTTAACATGACAATGAGTTCACTGTGCCTAAATGCCCTATGCAGCCACCACATCTCACTCTAATAGATGACCTTCGGGGTGTGATGGAACGGGAGATTTGCAACGTGGCTCTGCAGCAACGAATCTGAAAATGATTTGAGTTTCACTTTGTGCTCAAATATCTTTGTCTGTTCATGAATCTTTTAGACTTAAGCTACATACACACTGGATTGAAAGTGATGTGGTGACCAGAGACCATAGAAAGTGAATGGCAGTCTGTCTGTGAAGGTTCTCAGTCATCCAGGTCATCGTAATCCAAGGAGCTTGGAAAGAAAAGTGTCTGGACTTCTTTAAGTTGCTTGAAGACGTTTCACCTCTCATCCGAGAAGCTGCTTCAGTTCTAGGGTATCCCCCCAAAGAGGGACAAAAGGACCCCCTGATGATCCTCTACCTAATCACATGAGCCAAGGTGTGAAAACGGGTGTGGGTCACACTCAGCCAGGGTTTCGGGTGAGCTCATTGTGAAACCTAGCCCCACCCTATCATGTGATTTCCTGAGGTCAGATGGCCCAGGGTGTGAGTGGCCGTTAAGGCGTCTGGGAAGGGACCTCAAAACTGGATTATAGATGGCAGACAGTTGGTGTCGTAAACCCCCGCCTCTGTTCAAAGATCGTCGCTCACAGTGGACATAGATGGCTTCTTTCACTCCTCTTTCAAACCATCTGTCTTCTCTGTCCAAAATGTGAACATTGGCATCCTCGAAAGAGTGACCTTTGTCCTTTAGATGCAGATGGAGAGCCGAGTCTTGTCCTGTGGAGGTGGCTCTTCTATATTGTGCAGTGCTTGTGAAGTGGCTGTTTGGTCTCTCCACTGTAGAGGTCTGGGCATTCCTCGCTACACTGTACAGTCTGCAACTTCAAGCAGCTACAGGCGTAATAACCACCTGGGTTACCGGAAGCGGGTCAAGCCCTAAATTAGCTTTTCTCAACTTCCAGCTAAGCAACTGAAGCAACTAGCATTGAGAGTGTAGAATCCCGTTGATTGGCATGTGATCTGGTAGTAAATACATCAGTTACCTGGGCAACCAGAGCCTAGAATGTCTACAGGCAACTATGACTATGAGGCCGACACTCACGATCAGCATTTGTCTCTAGCTTTAATACTTTGGGAGAGACATGTACAAAGTTAGGAAACAAGAACAATTTATATTAGAAAATGAGGCAATGACCTGTAAAATTTGACAAATCAGGGCACAGAAATTCTAAAAGCCATGGCCTCCTTTTCGTAGACTTCATTGACTTTTCCCTTTGCACTATCATCAGTCTCTTGTTGCAACATTTGCCTTTGACAGCATTTCCCTGTCTAGGTGTGAAATGTAACACCTGCCTTTTCTATCTGCATTATGAAAATCTATAGACTATATTATTAATATATATTTATATATTATTCTTTTTCTCTCCCTTAAAACGCGCTTCAACAACCAGATGTGTTACAGGTCTACACATGTCAGAGGAATGTGCACATGAATGAGGCAGGTTACTGTGTTATTTGCACTCTCTTCGTCATCACGCTTCAGTGTGGTCCATAGTTCTGGTGACAGGTACATTAGTGCTCACATACTGGCTGCAGGCTGTGTGGGGAAAATAAACAAAGAACAGTTCAATCATTTGCTCTTTTGTGTGGAACTTTGGAGAAATTGTGTTCTCCAGGCTTGGACATCTGTCTTGTAGAACAAGAAAAACTTCCTGTCAAAGTTTGATTAAAAAAAAGAAAAAATTCTGAGAAACATGATTTGCACTGAAAGTGTCAAATTCTTTTGTGCTACTGCTTAGATTATGTCGTAACTGAGAGAATATATTTTCTCCTTTCACTGTTGGCTTCTTTTTTTCATTACTTTTACATGTTGCTTTCCTTTCTTAAAGTATGCCATCAAGTTAGAGTTGCCCTGGAGCAACAAAAATTAATGACGACTTCTTATCTCTCTAACATAATCCATTTGGTGGTATTTCTTGAATTAGCTCCCTGTAATAACTTCTGAAAATGTATTTGGCATATTTTTCATCTCTAATAGTAACTTTTAGGCACAGAAACACTTCAAGGTAAGGAAAAAGGAGTCTTTTTTTAACCTAAACATCCACCTTAACCTGTTCAGGAACCCATCAGCTATTATAGGATGAGGGCCATTGTTTTTGTGCTTCCAGTGGCACCAGCAGACACAGATTTAAGGGTTAAATCTATATCAAGTAACGCAGGCGTAACCCTGAGAGACAAGCCACCAATCACGCTCTGTAATCCACAGCTATCGATTTATCTTCAGAATCCATAACTGACCTAACAAGCATTTCTTTAAAATGAGGGCTGGAACCAGAGCACCTGGATAAAACCCACAGAGGCACAGTGGCTCTATAAAGAAAGGTCTCAGCTGACTTGGATGTTCAGAACCATGACGTTTTTTCTGTGAGGTGAATGCTAATCACTGCAACACCACACTGCTCATGGTTAATGCAGATTTTTATTTTTAAAACTAAGCTAAGATAAACTGTCAAGAGTTCATCTTAGCTAAGTTTCAAGCTTTCAACATTCAAGCCTTTTCAACTTTCTCTTTTCTTTCCTTCAACAAAAACTGGGCAGCTATGGCTCAGTCACACTAGCTGGTGGTTGCCTAGTGATTGTGAGGATTTTTTTTGCAGTTCAAGACCAATTTGCAAGTAGTTGCAGCAACCAATTGATCAGCAGTTGATTGCACAGATCATCTGTTGGGAATCAATATGCCTCCAACCTGACTCGGACAGACTGTAATTACTCTCAGACAGATTGGTGTTAACAAATAAATGCCTCCTACTTCATAAATGCAGACAGATTGCCAACATGTTGAAATTAATCTGAGTCAGATTCTGCCAATGAGCCACTCATCTGACACATACTGTATGTGGGCACTCTTCTCCACCGGTTTCCAGCTCACTGTATTCTGGTTATTTCTGAACTTCTGTTTTAAATCTACAAGGTTCTGTCAAGAACTTCATTATAACTTAATTATATGTAGATGGCGTCAAAGTTAGGATTTTTGCCAATTTCTCAAAGGTAATCTTTGTGTTATTACAAACAGATCGCATGCAACTGCCAATTTGCCCCCATTCACTGACAGAGTGAATCCATCTTATTGCTATTTAATCTGCTTCTCGTCCAAAGTCGTTCTAAAGACATCGACTGACTCCAAATGGTCACAGAACTGATCCTGGCCTTCAAAGCAGCCATTTCAAAGGCAACGCGATCACAAGTTCATTGCTCCCGGTCAGAATATGTTTGATCGTTCCAGTCACCAACTACCACCTTTCTGAGAGTGACTCTAGCAGTAGTCTGCATGCAGCCAAAGTGCACTCAGACATGGAGTGAGTGATAAACTGTCCCCATACTCATAAAATACAATAATGCACATCACAGTAATTGTTTTGAATTAAGTACAAGTTCTATATTTTACATGTAGCTATATGCATATTCTACATGTACAGTATACTGACTAAATTGCATAAATAAATTATTTAGTTCAACTGTATCTACAGTTCCAGCAAATCCCAACTTGGGGCACCCATATTTTAATAGACAGTATAATTTTTCCTCAAATTTAAATCCTTTTTTATTTTTTTAAAACCTCCTCACCTTTGAAAGAAATAGAAATCCACAAATCAAAGGCAGTAAAATAAACATTAAAAAGCACTAAAGTTAAACTACCACTGGTAGACATTTTCACGCCAACTCAGATACGGACACGCACTGTACAGCTCATTTGATAAATACATCATTCAAAATGGCCCCAGCCTAAAAATATGACTCATTGAATCATTTATGGGTTAACAATCAAAGTTGTTCTCCAGACATGAGGAAGCACAGCAGGAGTCAAAGCCTCAGAGAGCTGCCTCAGCGAGCAGCTGTTAGAGACGAAAAAGAACCGAAAAGGAAAGACTTAAAAAAGAAAATCAGGTTTTTACTCCCCATGCAGGGCTTTTATAATTTGGATCATTACTGATGTGGTGTCTCATGATACAAGACATTTAAGGTACAGCTTTTCGAACATGATGGCCCTTCCTAATGACATCCCACACTGACATTTTATTAGGCACAATATTCTCAAGTGGAAAGAGATTTTATGTGGCGCATTTATTTTTTCCATAAAAGAAAAAATAAATGTCAATGAGCAAGATTATCTCCATATTGCGACGGAAGATCTGGAACATTTACATTAATGCGTCCTTTAAAGATATTCTTTTCATAGAAAAAAGACTCAAAGTACTCAGGGGTTTTTGACTTTATTGTAAAAGGAAGATGGCTTAGGACAGGGGAGAGAAATGGATGAGGGCAGCATGCCCAACCAAGCAGAAGCAGAGAGGTGAGAATGAACCATAGCGCTGTGCTAATGTTGTCTTTCAACTCATTAATCTCTAGCTGGCCATGTCGCAAAAACAGAGCCTGGATGAGAAGGAGGCTGTAATCACACAGACTGAGCTTGCCAGTGGCTGACTGACCGTCCCTGGCCTCATGTATTCTCCATGAAATCCACAGTTTAATTCACGCATGCCAGCCTCAGCCCCAACAAACACAACAGCGCATGACTGCGTGGACGCAGAGAATGAAGACAGAAATAACATAGCCAGGTGAAGAACAAACCATTTCAGTCTTTGATTTGTCTTGCTATCCTGCTGGTAAACACGTGTAACAAGCATAATATCACTGTCAAGTGATTTCTTAAGCTAGTAGCATATAACAGAGTGGTTGGTCTTTTAAGAAACGTTTCTTTCTTTTGTCTTTATTTACCCAAATTAATCTTCAAGGCCTAAAAATCGTTTTAAACGCACAGGCAAAGCAGTTATTGTCATTTTTCAGAGTGTAGAGTTCTGTTTCAGTAAGTTAACAACCATATCCTTCAAAACACATTGAGAGCCCTGTAGAAGCAGAGCATACTCTGGTATTAATTTCGATTCTTTTTGTCATTCCTGTGTCTGAATTCCTGCCTTCTTTACCTGCTATGTGCAGGTTGATGAAGCTTCTGAATAAAAAAATGGCAGAGACATTTCAAAAGAAACAATATGTAAAATATTACAGAATAGATGCAAGTGAATTATGTTTTCTTTCCTCTCGCACTTGAAGTGCATATCACATCACCGTGCACGGTGTAGGACAAACAACTCTGGCCCCGCATTTATCTATACTAAGTGTAGGCTGTCAGTCTGCTGTTTGCCTCAGTGTCCATGCTGATTTACTCTTGCGGAGGCTGTAAATCTTTGTGAATAGATTCCAATAAGAGTTGATGAGTCAGGCAAGCTCACTTGTGTCTGATGACAGCTATACCGAGGTGAGTTGTTGAGGATATCCTAAACTTTTCTGCTGGTAAGTGATGCTGTTTTTGCCACTATTAGCCTCTGTTAGCTACTATTAGCCTCTGTTAGCTGCTATTAGCCTCTTTTAGCTGCTATTAGCCTCTGTTAGCCACTATTAGCCTCTGTTAGCTGCTATTAGCCTCTGTTAGCTGCTATTAGCCTCTGTTAGCTGCCATTAGTAACATTCTTTGATGTGGATATAGCATTGTTCGACTCAAAGACTTTCATATGATGAAAGAATACAATCAAATTGTTGATCAGAAGGGAAGTGGGGGGGGGGGGGGCGCATTGGGTTTGTTTGTTTTTTTGGACACTCAAGCCTAACATTAGCTGGCTCAACTGTAGCTACATGCAAAAAATGTGATTAGGCAATGTCCATCTTGCCCACTGTTTTCAAGATGGCACGGCTACATGCTTCCACAAACCAGTGCCCGTTCCTATTAATTTTTAATGGATTATTTAAATTAAAGTATTTAAAGTTTATGGTGTCAATTTGTTGGAAGATGTAATTGTACTCTAATCATTGCATATTTATGAGTACAACATAATTTTTTTCTATTTAATCGAAATAAAATATATCTACATATTTACACAATGGGGTAAAAGGGTTAAAAAGAATCCCTGGAGTGAGAGCAATCAGCTCCGGCCGCAAAGAAAATGGAACCAACATCTTTGGCTGGTATATTTCAGCAGTTGATTTTTGCTGATCATTTGTAAATGCGGTTCAAATGGTTAGGGGTGTACCTGCCTTTGCAGATTCTTGAACTTGCATAAATCTGGTTTCGAATGTATATCAAATGCTACTGTAATATTCATCATCACCAAATGTAGACGTAGAACAGGATGCTGTGAATAATTGGATGGTATGAAATCCTGCTTTTTTTTTCTTGGAAAGCTTCTCCATATTTTTTAATTTTACTCACAGAAGCTGAAATGAGGGGACTGATGTTTGGCAACATTTCCTTACAGGTCTTGGTTTTCCAGCAGGCATATTAAACAGTAAAAAGAAAAAAAACCCATAAACTTACACAAGCACTATTATAATGTTTCCATATAATTGTTAGCTGACTCATTAAGATTTTTCCATAATTGCAAGCAAGAGGCCAAGTCCAAACAATATAAAACATCCCCAGACTAAAAGTATGTGACTGAGTGTGCTTCCATATGCTACTGGCTATGTAGTTTATGTTACTGATACTTATGGTACTTTGTAGAAATTGGGCTGAAACATTCCAGAAGTCTCGTTTGATACTACCGTATTATGATTGTTTATATCACATCCACAGTACTGCACGCTGAAGTTCACTTCCCCCCAGCTCAAATGCAAACCATATGCAGAAGAGTATACATTCCATTTGATAACACATGGCCTTAATAGATCGCTCTAGGCAAGATGTCATACTGTATGATAGCAGCCCACCACAGTGGAGAATACTAGATCGTTTAGCTTGGGGTTGGGTAAATAGAGAGCTGCTGCTCGAGAAAGCAAAAGGAGAGGATGACCTGAAGAAAGGAGAAGAAGAGGCGCATAGGAGGGTTGAATTAATGGGAGGACAGCAGTAAAGTTGCCCACGGAGCCACTTTGCTGAGATAACAGAGTAGTATCAGTGCCTGGGGATGATGGAAAGAGAATCACTATCTGTTCCTGAATGCTGCATGAGTGTTTCTGAATGTCTTTTAAAAAATGCAGATATACACACATGCCCCTTTGACACCACACACGTGCATACTGCTTTCCATACATCCCATCACATCACGAGCTTTAAATGTCGTGGAGCTAACGGGATGGGACCACCACGGTTAGTTAAGTAGAGACATGATCCATGGCCTGATCACAGAGGAGGACAAGAGGTGAAATGGGAGAAGGGGGTAGCAGCAGTGAAAGGAGGCAGTTGTAGGAGAGAGAGAGACAAAAGGAAGGAAATCAAGAGGAAGAGGTTGAAGATGTGAAGTGAGAGGAAACGACGGCGTGTCTTCGGAGAGATGTTGGTGGCTTTTGAAGAGGACACGGGTGCTGCTCAGTCATAGTAAACTTCAAAGGCTCTTCATTAAAGCCTTGCCTGGAGACAGGTAGCCCCTCCCCTTCCCTCCAGCCCCCATCCATCCTCCTCATCCATCTTTTCTTCACTGTCTGTCTCACTCACTTTCTCCTTTTTCCCCCTCTGCCTCCAGTCAGCCATTAAAAACAGCAGGTAGAGAAGCGAGTGAAAGAGAAGAAGAGCGAGGAAGAGACAAAAGGACACAAGGATCATCCAGACGTGGCAGCAGAATACCGTGTCTGCCGAGCCAAACGGGCAATGTCTTTTCTTAGAATCTCTCTTCTTTTGTTGTTGCTCAAGCTCAATCAGCAAAGTTGTCTTGCTCGTCGCGTTTTCAGCTCGAGCGGTTGAGTCAGAGACAGATGAAAAGGTGTGCACAGGCTTGAGTGAAGAAGCAGAATAGAAGCAGAAACGAATGCTTCGGAGTGTTTGAAGCCCACCGTGGCAGGGCGATGTGTCACAATACTTATCAGCTGTCACATGAAAACACAGCGTTCTCGAAAAGTCAATCTCAGCACTTAGGAAGAGGGAATCTTTCAAGTGTTATGTTCAATGTTGATACGATCATTAAAACGATCTCAAAATCAATCGATTTAGCATCACATATTTTGATTTGACTTATCCAAGCACAAGCGAGAAATGATGAAATGTGCATGTGATCCTCCTAATGCTTCAGTCATGCAGTGAACACATCAGGTCTAATCAATGTCATGATGAAATATACACCATGGTGAGGAAAAAGCAGCACAGCTGATCATTAGCAGGATGAAGACTACACAGACAGGGAAAACACGCAATCGCATCTGCAGATAGAAAGACAAAAGTGGCATGTTGCTTTAATTGGATATGCGGATATGCAGATGTGGACATCTGTCAGGTGGAATAGCAAAAACAACAAGTTCCCTTTGAAGGTAGAGGGGTGTCTGTCACAAATGATGAAAATGCATCCCTGACTTTGTGAAAGCAGTGACACTGAGATGTAATTTAAGGACAGAATGATAAAGCTGAATTGCCAGCAGTGTGCTTTTTGCATCACTAGTTGGATGTTCGTTCAGGCTGTCATGTACCTGAATTTTTGTTATAATTCAGGATCTGACTGTCAGTTCCTCTTATTATCAGTATACTAACAGTAGCATCAGTACATAAATGTCATTCATATAATAGATTATAATAATTTTATGTAAAAATCTGGTTTGTGTTCTGTGAAAAATATATTTGTATAAAGTTGGTTTACACACAATTATCATGGACATGAATGCCATCGTAATTTTTTTTAAACTGTTCTATTTTCAGGTTGGAACGATTGCATAGCGTATATTTTAATCGTTTCAAAAAACATGTATTGGGTTGCACAAGTTCCACTTTATTTAGCATGTTTTCTCTAAGCCACACATGGTCAAAATTATACACTCAACTAAAGCTTTTAATATGTGGTGCTGAAGAATCCGCTTTGTTTGACAGCCCTCATTAAACTGACGCTCACAAGAATGAGAAAGTCTAACCAAGAAGTCGCAAAT
The DNA here is from genome assembly GCF_963969265.1 of Rhamphochromis sp. 'chilingali'. NCBI lineage: Eukaryota > Metazoa > Chordata > Actinopteri > Cichliformes > Cichlidae > Rhamphochromis > Rhamphochromis sp. 'chilingali'. The sequence continues at coordinate 26,011,651 of NC_137944.1, forward strand.
CCAGAATCCAGATTTCAGCTTTACTGAAATTTGCAGTTGTCCACATAAATGAACAAAATCTGCAGAAAAGTTTACTAGTCAGGCAAGACAAAAATAGAACTGTTTGGTCACAATAACAAGAGGTATGTCTGAATTTGATTTTCAATTCAATCCAGTCTGTTAACACAAATTAAGTGAGAAAAGTGACTGAAGAAGAAATATTCAGTGCATCATGGGAATCCCCCAGCAGCCTAGAACTATTGCAGCAAAACTAAGGGAGGATTCAGGGTCACCTGGTCCAGCCCTAACTATATGCTTTGGCAAAAAGGAAAGTTTTAAGCCCAATCTAAAAAGTAGAGATAGTGTCTGTCTCCCAAATCCAAACTGGAAGCTGGCTCCATAAAAGAGGGGCCTGAAAACTGAAGGCTCTCCATTCTACTCTAGGAACAACAAGTAAGCCTGCAGTGCAAGAGCAAAGTGCTCTAATGGGGTGATATGATACTATAAGGTTTTTAAGATAACATGAGGCCTGATTCTGGATTTAAAAGGTAGCCAGTGAAGGGAAGCCAATATAGGAGAAATATGCTCTCTCTTTGGACAACTAAAAGTTGTAAAAGAAACACATGATAAATAATTCCATATTCAGCATCTCCATGAAGCCCAGTTTGATAAAGCAAAGTGAAACACCAACAGCAGCACATGACATGGTGCCCAAAATCATCACATGCTGGAAAGTACACACGTTCTTACACACATTAACTATATTTTAATTTATTAACTATATAATGTACTACAATATCAATAAAATAAAGTTATAATTAAAGTGAATGCACTCTGTTATGTAGAAAACAGAGCAAATTATAAAGAATAGCTGTATTTGCTGTTGTATACATTGTAGATGGGTGACTACACACCTGAACAGGAAAATTAGTATATGTGGGAAATCAATGATTAGTTGTAGTGATGGAGCATGGGGAAATAGAATCACTTAGAAATGAGTCACAATAATTTCTCTTGTAAGCTCCAGTAGGTTAACGCACAGGCTATCATCAGCTGACTCATGCTGCTGCTGCTCTCTGTAGATTTACACAGCTGAATTCGACAAGGTGTAAGCAGATGTTTCATGAGCTATCACAGCTCTTTCCAACCCCTACACACTAGCTTTATGCTAGTGTAAAGGTAGAATTCAGTGTTTTTGTGTCTTTGCTACTTTCCAACTTCACTGTAGAAATTTCTCCTTGAATTCTGTGCTTATCCAGTCACCCACCGGACTCTTAGACCACAATTTCCAAATTAAATGCAAACAGACTTTCCTCTTAGTCCAGGTAAGTAAGTAACTTACATGCACACAAACAAAAATATTTATGATAATCTGCCTACAAAACTCCATCAGCCTTTGCTTCGTGCATCCAGATTTGACTTCAAAGATACGTCCTTTCATTTCTCTCTTTTTTAAGCAGATTTATTTTGAAATATGAGGCTTCATACAGCGCTGCAATGATTATAAGAACAAAGGCGGCTGTCCACCAGGTTTTCCTGAGTTCAGTGGTTGAAAAGTCTGTGATGAATATATACTCAAACAATATGAAAGATAAAAGAAAGACAGGTCAGCACGTTGTGACTTTACTGAACCTTTTCATTGCGTATTTTATTGTAAAGCTGATTTCAACAGCTTCCTCCTAAAGTAAACTTTCCTCTCCCTCCGTGATCTTGCGGCGCTTCAGTTTTCACTTCATTTATGCTTCTCCACAGAATAATTTAAATCACTCTATCACATGGCCTTAACACCTCTGAAAACCATAATTAAACCATCACTGGAGCAAATATTACACTTCCAGAAAAGAGAGCGTTCCCAAGAGTTCTGAGCAGAAATTCATATGACTTTTCCTCCCCCGTAGCCTCAAATTTAATTAGGATATAATAGTTATAAACGTCCCCATCACAGAGACCCTAATCTAAAACAAAACTTCCATTTTCCCCCAGTGGACCTCCAATGAGCAAGCTGCATTTTAATGAAATGACGGTAATATCACGTTGCAGGCTATCGTCGAGGAAGATGAGAAGTGTGTGTCATTCCCTGTGAGGGTGCTCAGTTCACTGAAATAATTTTCCAATCCTATCAAGAGTTAGCAAGGTGTCACATTGGCATTCATTATCAGCTGGTGTTTAATCAAGAAACTCTGTGATTAAGTGACAAAGTGAGCGGCTTGTTGTTTCTCCAAATGAAGTTTGTCGTGTGTGTGTAGAAGGTTTTATTAGTCATTTCGAAATTGCATCAGTCAGTGTTTTCTAATAAGCAGTATCCCACAAGCAATCCTGCTGTTTTGAAGTGAATTTAAGCCAAGGGTATGTTTGGGATGCAGACTGAAATATCCTAACATTTATTGAATGGTTTCTATAAAAATTGTAAACAAATATTTTTGGTGCCCAGATGAGTCTTAATGACCGTGGAAATATTTTTATTAACTCTATGCTTAACCCATATAGAGGGTTGAGATTCTATATTTAACTATAATACACAGAATCTTGGTCCGTCTGTGTGTTTGTTTCTTTGTCTGCAAACTCCTCCTAGAACATCAAGAGCTGAGCAACCAAACTTGGCACACAGTTACATCTTAGGTCCCTGTAGTTTTTTATCCTAGTCAGATCTCATGACGTCTTAACGTTGCCTAGCAACCATCTAACAATAGGGGCGATCGTGGCTCAAGAGTTGGGAGTTCGCCTTATAATCGGAAGGTTGCCGGTCTCTGCCGTTGTGTCCTTGGGCAAAACACTTCACCTACCGCCTACTGGTGTTGGCCAGAAGGGCCGATGGCACGAGATGGCAGCCTCGCTTCTGTCAGTCTGCCCCAGGGCAGCTGTGGCTACAACTGTAGCTGCCTCCACCAGTGTGTGAATGTGTGTGTGTGAATGGGTGGATGACTGGGTGTGTAAATCGCTTTGGGGTCCCTAGCTGGGACTAGTAAAAGCGCTATACAAATACAGGCCATTTACCATTTAAAATGGCCTGTTTTTAGCATTTATAAACCTATAAAAGCATTGGATTATTTGTATTTCATGACAATACTGCATACAAACATCTACCATCACTATTTTTATTACTTTTCTCAATGTGGTTAAGTATATCATCAGAGCAAATAATTTTGCAGCTAGCTTAGGGGAAACGCCAGGTTAGGGTAGTATAACACAAACGTGACAAAATTACTAATCCAGCTATCACAGATTTAAAAGCATTTGTACACACAACAGTTCTCAACTTCATCACAGATTTACTCTCCTTTAACCAGCAGAAAGCCCATTCTCATTCCTGAGTCATCAAATACTTCCATTGTGTTAAAGCCACTGGAGTCTCGGAGATATGTGGGAGATTTCTTTGGTGCTGGCTCATGATGTACAAAGTTATAACAACAGCGAAACAGGTCTCACTCTCAGCTTATACCGTTACCATTTCATTAGCCGAGAAACGTACGTGTTAATACAACTACCACCACACCCTTTCCTCCTAATACCAATACAGTCCTGCCATTCTCAATCGTCAGTGCTATATAGGACTATGAAATTATACCTCCTAAACATGAGCATGTCAGCTTTCTAACTGCATAAAGAACCGCCATCCCTCTCAAAGCTGTTCTCATGGCTGCAGACTTGGTTTTGCTCACTTTGATTTGCAGTGTGAGAGTTAATACTCATTTTCATTGTTTGCTCTGCAGGTTGGTGGTAAATGGGATGAGAGCTGAGTGTTTGTTGAGAGCTTCCCAGATTTCAATAGCACAGCCTATATAAGTCTAATTCATGGCAGAAAAAACTGGGACAGCTGCAGCTTTTGGAGCTGAATGTTTTGGTTTTATTGGCTCCCAGTTGTTGAAAATGATCCATCTGCTTTGTTTGACTAAGCGAGGAGAGAATAGTATTTTCAGGGAGCGGTCGTCCCTCGGAGTGAAACATAGTACAAGATGTTTTGTTTGCTCACAAAAGTCTTAAAGCTTAACATAATAAATGAGTCCTAATAATCTCATTACTTTATATCACAAAGCCGTCTCTATGGCTTGAGTCATCGGAACATGAGGTTATTCCAATAAATCGGTGCGATCAGGAAATTTAATTGAGCGTGACAGAAGTTAAGTCTGGGTGAACTCTTAGTGTTATGGAAGAAGCTCAAAAAGTGTAGAAAAATCTATTCATTATATATATCTATGTGCAAATAAGATTAAAAAAACACTTTGCAACATGTTAAATCTCTCATAAACAACAGTAACAAACATGTTTAACACGTTTATCTTCCTACTTTAGATTCCTGTTACTCCTGAAATGCAAGCAAGCAGCTAAAATCCTGTTTTCTTCTTACCAGACTGTCATTCCATTTTTTTCCATCCCAAATGTGTTGTTCTTTATGTAGCAATAATGGCTTAGTTGCTAAATGTCTGAGCCAGACTCAACAGCCAACTTACAAAGGCACCCGAGTGTTGGACTCCACTCTAACAATGCACCAGCTCTGTTTACCCTTTTAACCGAGGAATTAAAATAGTCTAAATTCCCCACTGGATCATTCAACCTCCCTGTTATAAAAAGCACCATTGAGCTTCAAACCCTCAAGATCCAAACTACTTTTTTTTTTTAATTTGTGACTCAGAGCTGTAAAAAGTGGAACAATAATAATGGAGATGGAGATTAAGACACTCATTGTAGCAGTTTTCGTCACGACATTTAGACATGATTTACCTCCTAAACATCTCTGAGCACTAAACCTTTGATCCTGAGAAGTACTGAGCTGAGCTCACCTCCCTCACAGTGGTGCATTACCCAGGCTCTGAGAATGCTTGGCTTTTAGGAAAGGCGTGCTGCTTGAGCCCCTTTGGACCAGTCAGACTTTAAATCCAGTAAAGTGTATTTACCAAAAGAATACTTAGTTTGACTTAGGACAGAGATTAGGATCTTCACTGCCAAGTTTCCTCATAGCAGCGATGACTAAATATAGTGGTTATATGACAGACAAACATTAAACTTTCCTTTTCCATCGTGATGGAGACTTATTTCTGCCCCTCTCAGTCCAGCCAAATCCTGTCCCACATGTCCCTCTAGACCTTCACTGCTTTAAAGCCACAGTTTTGTAATGTAGCAGTTAGATATTTCCAATTTGGTGATGCTGAGCAAATAAATCTATACAATAGAGCAGAACTGGTCATACAATGACTATGACTGTCACCTCACAGCACGAAGGTCCTCGGGTTGAATCCACCATGGGGCTTTTTGGATGATCTCCTGATGTCCACATTAATTCTCTTGAGAGATATAATCTCTCCAGCGTGTCCTGGGTCTGCCCCGGGGCCTCCTCCCGGCACATCTCACCCAGGAGGCATCCTTGTCAGATGCCCGAACCACCTCAGCTGGCTCCTTTCGATGTGGAGGAGCAGCGGCTCTACTCTGAGCCCCTCCCAGATGGCCGAACTTCTCACCCTATCTCTAAGGGAGAGGCCAGCCACCCTTCGGAGGAAGCTCATTTCCGCCGCTTGTATCCGCGATCTCGTTCTTTCGGTCACTACCCACAGCTCGTGGCCATAGGTGAGGGTAGGGACGTAGCTCGATAAATTGAGAGCTTCGCTTTTACACTCAGCTCCCTCTTCACCACGACGGACCGGTGCAGCGTCCGCATCACTGCTGCCGCCGTACCAATCCGTCTGTCAATCTCCGGCTCCCTTCTCCCATCACTCGCGAACAAGACCCCGAGATACTTGAACTCCTCCACTTGGGGCAGGAACTCATCCCCAACCCGGAGTGGGCACTCCACCCTTTTCTGGCTGAGAACCATGGCCTCAGATTTGGAGGTGCTGATCCTCATTCCCGCTGCTTCACATTTGGCTGCGAACCGTTCCAGTGCGAGCTGGAGGCCTTCACCCGATGAAGCCAACAGAACCACATCATCCGCAAAAAGCAGAGATGAGATTCTGAGGCCACCGAAGTGAAAGCCCTCCGCCACTTGGCTGCGCCTAGAAATCCTGTCCATAAAAATTATGAACAGAATCAGTGACAAAGGGCAGCCCTGGCGGAGCCCATCACCCTCAGGGAACGAGTCCGACTTATTGCCGGCAATGCGAACCAAGCTCTTGCAACGGTTGTATAGGGATCGAATGGCCCATAGAAATGGGCCAGACACCCCATTCTCCTGCAGCACCTCCCACAGGACACCCCGAGGGACACGGTCGAATGCCTTCTCCAAGTCCACAAAACACATGTAGACTGGTTGGGCAAACTCCCATGCACCCTCAAGTATCCTTGAGAGGATAAAGAGCTGGTCCAGTGTTCCGCGACCAGGACGAAAACCGCATTGTTCCTCCTGTATCTGAGGTTCGACTAGCGGACGAACTCTCCTTTCCAGAACCCTGGCATAGACTTTCCCAGGGAGGCTGAGGAGTGTGATCCCCCTGTAGTTGGAACACGGGACCGGAGGGACTGGTCATAAAAGTATCTTGCTGATAATAGTGGAGGACCAAAGAAATCCACCACTATTGTCCAGACTGCTAAACATAAGCATACTAGCATTAACACAGTGAGCCTGTTATCATGCTAGAGTAGTATTTTCATCAAAGCACCATTGTTCAGCCTCAGAGAGACTGTACCGCAACTCTAGACCCTTCTCTTGTTCTTCTGATTGCTATTAAATTCGAGTGTTTGATGTGTTGCTCTGTTCTCAGAGCAACTTTATTCTTTTCTTTTCCCCCGTCGTACTAAGAAATGAGCTTTAAGGCTAAATGAATATATATTATTATTTCAGTGTCCAAAAGAGTTTTTATGCTGGCCTTTGCTCATAATTCTGTGTCATATTTCCCTGTGGACAATAACATATATCAACAGAATTCTTTTTTTTTTTCTTTTTATTTGGTACTCAGCTTTAATTTTAGGCTACACTTCTATAAACATTAGAGTATTTGCCTTTTTTTCCTTTTTTTTTTTTTTTGAAGGTGTACAGCACCACGTCGCCGAGGCTGCAGCTGCAAGAACTGAGACTGTTGAGACTGAGGCTTGTGGCAACAACAGCTATGACCAAACCCAGACAAGAATATAGACATTTCTAGAGCTGAAACCAAGACTTCTGCTTCATAATACTATAATTACCACAGTTTAATTTGCAGGACCCATGCTTGAATTGGTGCATTGTCCCGATGCAATGCAGTGTTGTGTCTGCTTGCTATGCTGCTGTACTCTGTGTTTGGGTCAGTGAGATGCTTTGTGTCGATCCTGGTCGGGCCCGGGCTTAGCATTCAGCCATAAGCTCTTATGAGGCCTGACAGGTTGTTTACCTTGGACGCCATTTCCTTGACGTTTCTGCATGGTTTGGCGCTGACTACCAGTTGATGGCCAGCAGCTTTATTGAATTAGCTCTGCAGCTATACAGGAAGAAAAGGGGGGGAAAGGAGATGAGAAAGAAAAAGGTGAAGAAGCAAAGAATGGGGGAGGGGTGAATATAGGACAAAGGGGTGGAAAGAGAGGGAAGGACAGCAAGAAAGGAATGAACAAAAAGATACGAGGAAGGACAGAAAGAAAAAGGGCAAGCAAAGAAAGAACATGGGGAAAAGAGTGGCACACAGATGGTTATGCCTTCTGTATATATTTCACTCAGTGTGTTCTTCCTGACATAAACACATAGTGATCTCTTACATTAACCTAAAGCAAACACAAACAGTGCATGAATTCTGGTTGCACTTTGACACGAACTTGAGACCAACAAGCCAAACACTTGCAAAATATCTTCAGCAGCAGACGGGTTGGGAAATATTTGCTACTGCATCAGCATTAAATGGCTTCTCCCATTGGCTCTCTGCTCCACTACACCCTAAATGGCTCCTATCCTATTGAAATATCGTGTATAAACTCCCTCTGGGCAAATATCACATACTTTATTAGAACATACTGACCCGATTCCATAGAAAGGAGCGTGAAGATGAGCATTCGCTCAGAACAAATCAAGAGCCAAAAGTAGCTATACATTGTACCCAGTGGACCACCCCTACTCCCACCTCATCCCCAGGAAGCAAGATACATGCACATGGACCCAGACATTTTACCACAATAACACACACACACACACACACACACACACACACACACACACACACACACACACACACACACATATCGTATTTGGTCAATAATTAAAATTTAAAAAAAAAACCTAGCATGTTTAGGCGGAGGCAGGCACAGTTTGTTTCAGAAACACTGTAGTCACAGTGTCATTTCCAGAGCACTAGTTCCCTTAAACCAAATCATTTTGATAGTTTCATATCAACAAATGACTGTTAGCTTAGCAACATTTCTATTATTCATTGTTTGATGATTTCTTTTAATATACATTTTTGTTCGTCCTTAATGTTTAGACACCAAATATTTCCATTTCCTTAATTTGATTTGGAATAAATGCAGTGCTTTTCACCTCTTACTTAATCATCAAGATGACTACATTTACCTCTCTCGTAAATAAGAGATGAAAAATTGTTCATTTTTAATGATCTTTAGAGAGGAGAATTACATTTACTTGAACAGCACGAGGGTCCCTTGTGTTTTCTTTAAATCAGTTAATGAAACTAAAGCATTCCCTCCTGAGAGTTTTGTCAGAGGATGATTCAATCCCACTTTTTTCTTTTTTCCCCCATTCCACTCACGGAACCACTCAAGATGTGCAATCCTGTGGAGATTAATCCCCTCTGTTACTCTAATCTCCCTCTGTAACAGGGTGAGATTAGGGCACCAAAATGATATGGTGCAGCTCATACCCACATAAAGATTACTCATCTGCACACTGATAATCCCCTTAGACTTTAAGTAATGTTAAGAGAGTGAATGTGCTATAGAGTATTAAAGCCAGACTCGCATTTTAAATGTGCAGTGCTCTATTTATAAATGCACTGGCAAATTTTTTTTTTAAATTGAGGGCAGCTCTGCTGTGGGGTATCTTGTGCTTCAGAGTAAGCCAGAAAGAAAAGCTTACCTTTGAATAATTAGCCAAATGAGCACTTTTTAAGGTAGTTAATGAAAGGCGTCTGCTTTTCAGACAAAACATTCAGTAATAGATCCCAGGAGAAGTTCTCGCTTAAAGATATTTATGAAAAACTGAAAGCAGATAAACTAAAAGCCACACACTTTTTGCCATTATAAGCACGCCAGATGCACCAGCAAGTTAAACTTCAGTTTTTCTGTATTTCAAAGGAATAATTTGGCCTACCAGTAAGTGGAGAGTTAGATGAGAAGATTGCTTGTCCTCTTATATCCATAATGTTAAATATGGACCTGAGCCAGGCAGCAATTAGGCAGCTTAGAGTAACAAAAAAATAAACACGTGTTTTAAATTGTTTGTCTAACTGGTACACAAACAGCAGAATGTTATTGAACCTGAAGCGAGGCATTTGTTTTCTGTATCATTTGCCAAAAGGTCCCGAGAGAAACTTTTGCTCAAAGATGTTTACATAAATGTTAAAATATGGGCTAAAATAACAAAGAGCCCTCTGAAAATGGAAAGGTGTGATTGATATGGTTGACTGTATAACATATTGTGCTTTCTTTGTTTTCTGTTTATGTGTCAGCTGCCTCCCTTCACAAATCGACTCTCAACCAGAGGAGAGATAGTACTCAGCTTTCGTGACCTGCTATCAGGGACTGTTATCAGGAAGTATTGAGACGTTGATGCTCAAAGGTCATCGGCTGTAACCTATCCTGGATATCACAGGGCAAACGACAGGTTAATCCCTGGACAGGTCACCGGTCCATCACATGGCTCACACCAGTGACAGACAACCACCCACACGCTTTCACATCCACGCTTGGAGTCGATGTAGCATTACCACAGGCTAGTTTTCCAGCAGTTGGATTAAGTCATAATTCTCTGGCCTTTAAGGCTTAAAAAATTGTTAACAAATCAGCAGGTCATGCCTCAGTGGCTACATCCTTTTTTGTTGCACGCATGCTTCTTGAAGTTGGTGAAGTTGCTGGAATTCTGAGGATTGAAATGGGAAAAACTAAAAACATTGCTTGAATAACATCACAAACTTTACCAAAGTTTTCACTATTGGGAATTAATTTTTCTTATTACTCCAACATGATATTATTATGTATTGCTATTAAGTTTTTACACAGCCTTTGTTTGAGTGGAAACACAGTAAGTCTTAGAGGCACCATCATGAAAATGTTTGCAATTGCAGCAGATGTCACACTTAGATTACCGTCACCCAGCTAAACGAGCCAATGCTAACAAAGGCAATGTGGCTAAAGCTATGCAGAGCTCAGAGCCAGCACGAGCCAGCAGCCTCGGTATGAGCAATGAGAAGATCAAAGCAGTTACAAGCAAAATTACGGAGACAGCGGGGAAAACAGAAAATTCTTGTTTTCTGGTGAAGTTATAAAGATACTGGAAAATGACAGAAGTACATTTACTTTGTTAAATATATCTGTTGCACATGCTTTTGTTTTCATAAGTCATTTTCAGTTAATTGTTTTTACCTGTTACCAAAGCCCTTTATTTTTTTAGCCGTTTCAGTGAGAGAAGATAAACACCATTTCCCTCAATCTGCATGAAGTTAATTATTTCTTTTATTATGAAATTTTGTTATGTTTGGTTGTTCTAAACCATTCACTGAATTCAACTTTTGGTAATCCTTGGTGAATTTGTGAAATTTCTTTGCTCTTAGATATTCCATGATTAACTGTAATTTTTTCCAAAGTGGAAGCATTTAGGAAGGACAGCAACTCAGCCCTGAGCAGATCAGAACCATCTCTGTCATCATCAGCATGATAGTTGTGTGCCGGGAACTTCGTTGCATGAGTTTCCATGGCCAAGCAGCTTCTAGAGGTCTAATGTTTAGGAGACCTTGTACTTTTGTCCATAGAGTGAATCTTACTCAATAAAAAATATAGTCAAGAAAAAAGCTGATAATTTTCAGAGGTCACGTGACGTGACGCCCTTAAAATTTGTTTGTCTAATAAGATATTGAATCTACTATCATTTGAGACAGAAAAACCCACTAAACTGTCATATTTGAAAAGCCGAGTAAATTGCCTGAAACCAAAAATCACTCGGTAACAAACAGCAAAAACGCCTAATTGCCTGTGAGGAGTTGCTACTATTGATTTGAAAATTCTTACAACCAACAGATTCAAGAGGAAATGGAATTTTAAAAGACGACGGCAAAAGCAGTTGGATATTAGGCCACAATGTTTATTCAGTAGTGTTGTTTCAACTTATAGGTACAATACTGTCAGCTTTTGTAAGACTAAAAAAAAGTTACCATTACAGTCATCCATGCTCACAGAACGCCAGTCAAGTCGCTTACACCCCTCCTCTGTGTACACACCCGACACGTGCTCCCGTTGAGCAAGTACATTTCCAAATGGTAGGCACTTTGAAGGTTTAAAACATTTGTGAATATACATTTATATATATATTTATATTTATTTTCTTATACTAATAAGTAATTGGACTCAAAGGTCAGGTCTCTAATAAAAAGGGGAGGTAAAAGAAAAAGAAAGAAGACAAAGAAGATGAGGAAATGACACGATGTGGCCACGATGTAGGGGAGTAGGTATGGGAAGTAAAATACTTTGAGTCTTTGGGTTTTTCAGTATAGTTCAGTAACTTAGGTCCTATTACAACAAAAGACAAAGGAAGCAGACAACAAAAAGGATCACAGAGAGACTGAAAGAAGAAGAGAGAAACACAAGGAATGGAGAGGTAGAGGGATGAACAGCTGCATGTGGGGGTGGTGTTAGAAGTTTAGACAATACTACATCTACTTCACATTACTGTACATCTAAAAGAAAAAGAAAAAAAAGGCAACTTCACAAACCTGCCTGACAAATAAATGTCTCTTAAGAGCAAGTTAATGCAGATGTATCATTAAAAGGAAAAGACAACTATGACTTGCCGTCATGTGACCATAACCTCCGTTTTTATTTGATGTAGCTACATGGCCATCCTACAGCAGCCAACATGTGGCATTTTAAAACACTTGATTTTGAGATGTAAAATGGCATCAAAACAACTTCTTTAGTTTTTAAACCTGCTAAACAACCTCACCTCTCAGAGAAAGCTCTTTAGAAATGTAAGGACTGACCAAAGGAAAAAAAAAATAGCCCTCAACATGGGTGTCTTGTCAAAGACTATTCCGATATAACACTGTTTTACATATTCTGTGCAGCCTTATGTATCTATGAATCAGAAACTGGGTTTCTCAAAGGTCTTCTGCTTAAGTATGTGCACTGCATGTGAGGATTGGGCCCCAGCCTCGTGTCCAAGAAGTAGCTCGCCTTCACTGAGTAAATCTTTGGGCCTAAAGTACCTACAATGGGACACAGACAATGACACCAGGCAACCAGGGAGGGGGAGGACTGACAGCTCAACTGGCTGTACTCTGTTTATAAAGAAGGTACGAGTGAGGTGATTTGGGGGAAAACAGAAAGACAGAGAGGAAATGCAAAGGTTAAAGTCTGCTAGCAGAATTTGGGTGCAGTCAGTAAACTTGAGGGACCCATCAAGGAGGAGGAGGAGAAAAGGGGGGGGACTATGGGCCAAAAACACAAGAAGCCACGGAGAGGTAATACTCCCCCCCGCACGCACGCACAGCTGGACAACAGTGGAAAGCAAAAGCAGTGAATGTACAAAATGGAAAGAGAATGAATTAAATAGAGAAGAAGAAGAAGAGAGGTTTGTGGATTTCCTTGAGCCCTGACATGTTTTTCTTCTTTTAAAGACGAATTCCTGCGTTTGGAAAAAAAAGAGAAAAGAGACTACAGCGAGAACAGAACATACAAATAAACAAGACATGATGAAACGCTCACACTGACCAAAAAACTGATGTGAGAGCAAATAATAAACATTGTAACCTGAAGGGAGAACATTTACATTGACCGTTAACAGCGTTAATATGAAGACCAAAGAGCTTCATTAAAACTACAAAGGCATTTTTTTTAAACATCAGAGAAAAAGATAAATTAACGTAATACACCTTTTAGAGATCAACATCAGACATGCTAGGACAAAAACAGAAAAAAAAAAGAAAGTAGGTTTGATACAGAATAATTATATTCAATTATTTCCACTTTTAATTTTTTTTTCCTTTACAAATAACATACTGCTACAGTTAAAAGTAGTCAGTGACGAAAAACAGCTCCTCTGACAGAAAACAGAAGCGGTCAGTTGCCTCATCTTTACACATCCTGTTTTAATTTTTTTTCAGCCTTTTCAAATAATACACAAAATGTTTAAATATAGTCAGATGCCTTAAATGAGAAATGCTTGGTTTTCATTTCAAAAAAAAAAAAAGAAGAAGAAAGAAAAGGTCGTAATTACATTACTCTACGCAAAAGCTTTCCTATTTTACCTTAATCAACTTTAAAACATTTTGTTGTTTCTCATGTTTAAGCAGGTTTTCTGTTATTGGACTGTGCTGTTGACAGTCCTTCGTGATTTTGTTTAACTGGTGAGGGGAGAGCGGGTTTTATGCATAAAACTCCTTGGTTGGAGCCTTCTGATAGGCTGCGCCGGAGGGTTTTCTCTCTCCCAAGTCATAGCTGCCCTCATCCTTCTTCCTCATGCGGTACACCAGGAGGAGGATGAGGAAGATGGCAAACAGGAAGCCAATAACACCACCTGCAATAACAGCTGAGAGAGGCAAAGACAGGAATGGAGAGTGAATATCAATGCTGGAAGTTCAAATCAATGTCGTGTGTGTGTGTGTGTGTGTGTGTGTGTGTGTGTGTGTGTGTGTGTGTGTGTGTGTGTGTGTGTGTGTGTGTGTGTGTGTGTGTGTAATAACACCTTAACTATGTCCAAAATAATACGTTTTAAGATTAATTGTGTCTCGATCATATGCAGTCAGTTACACAACTGTTTGCTTTAACAGCTGTTTCTGGAACTGCTGCAGCAAATTTCAGCATGAATGCAATTCAACAGCAATGATGAAAATTGATGGCTTAAATGTGTTGAAACCAGGCAACAACCCTCACGAATGATTGCTCAGACTAATGCGGTTACTTCACGTCAATGGAAAAAAAACTGCAACTTGTCTCAGGAGATACAGAGTCGAAGAGTTTCTTAACGTTTAATTTCACCTCTTTCAATATGTTGCTGAGCTTAAAATTTAGCGTTACGTTAGCAGGATATTCGAGCGCCAATCCTTGATTAGTGCACAGTCCTGTTGGCCCCGACTGCTGTTGGTTCAGCAAGGTTTATATTCCGTTCAGTGACTGCCGATTGAGGTTTTACAGGAAAAAGCCTGTGGCATTGGCTAGATCATCAAAAGTCAGGCAAATAAATACAGCGAGGGAAAGCAAACAAAAACAGGTCATTAACACCAAACGGGACGGTAAGGCTTTAACTCGATCCTGCGTCTGAACTGAGCAACTCAGACACCGAGCCAGAATGCAGTTTACATACACACCCTCCCCCTAATCCAGTATTCTTTTGGTACAATGTTAATGTTGTGAAATTTAAAACGGCCGGTCAGTTTACCTACCTAGGTACTTTTAGGCACACCAGCAACCACTTTATTAAGTATATCAGTGGCAAACTTATTAGTTGTATTTTATTAAGTATACCTCTATTCTATTATAATATTGCCAGCCACTTTTTTTTTGGTTCCATTGCCTTCAACTTTGTTAGCCACTGCTAATCCTTTTACCTCTTTTTAGCAGCAAGCCTCAGACCAAATCCAAAAGAACCAAAAATTGCACTGCAACTTCACTAGAAATTGCATTGTTTTGTATTACTACCGTCTTGTACTAATTGCATTACTTGTATTACTGTATTGTATTAATATTGAAAGATATATAAAGATAGCAGAGATAGCTTAGAAATTTGTCTAGACTATTTGGGAGAGGTATTTCTTAGCAGCTACAATACTGAAAAATTGCAGGATGTGATTATGTATCCCAACAAAGAAAGCAGTCTCTTTCTTAAAGTGAGTATAAGACAGTGCCTTCCATGAGTAGGAATTTCTTGAGCAAATTTATTGATGTATGTAGCATAAGGAAGCGTTCCTCTGAGTCGCCACCATGACTGTGACTGATAAAGACAAAATGTGCTGGTCGGGCTTTGACCTGTTTTCTCAGACTCCTTTGCCATTGGTGTTTTCTGGTTTTGAACTAGGTACAGGATGTTTCGCTGTTATACTACATCATGTTTTTTTGTGACTGCTTTTCATTTTTTAAGCTTGAAACAAATTTTTCCACCATCTGATGAATTCACATTTTCAGCAGCCATCCTGTATTATACATTAAATACATGCTGATCTGGAAGATGTCTCAGAAATATCCATTCAGGATAGTGAAATGTAGTTTAGAGATACTAGAAGTTAGACTTTCTGTGGAGGACACACTGTGCAGTGCACCAGTGGGCTAATAGCAGGCTACCATAAGGGGACTCTGAATGAAATCCACCCACCCTGAAATCCCTCCCTTTCAATTATGCCTGCATGAGGTTCCTTTATAGCTCCTAAATCTATTTAGGGTCTCTCCTGGTGCTACAATCTGCCCTCTGCTGCACCTTAGGTTTCCACTTGTTGACTAGCCCTGCTCTCTCAGGGGTAAAGACCCTGCTACACACCCAACTGCTGAGCTCCAAGAAGCAGTAATGCAATACAGAGAGAATTGTGAAAATTACATTATGGGCAATTATTTTTTTATAGAAGTCACAAGGGGAACGAAAAGTAATGAATATAATCCAGAGGAAGAGAAGAGGTGGAGAAGAGAGCAAAAGATGGTGGGTTTTTGCAGGGGTGGGAAGTGGGGAGAGGACCAGGTATATTTCAATTTTCTCAGACTTTATCCAAAGACTGCATGCAATAATATTTTTTCCTATCACAATCCAAGAGCAATATGCCAAAAGATGAAGTGAGTTGATCAGTGAGAGGGAAATGAAAGGAAAAGTCTTTGAGGCTGTCCTGATTTGTCCTTGTTGATGTTGTTTCTGCATTTTGCCAACACCAGATGGATATCGCAGCAAAGTAGGTGCCAATCAAGGTTTCCCTCAGACACACATGGAGATAGATACAGAATCAGAGAGCTCGGCGGTTTTGAGTCAGAAATATTCCTTTCCATCCTCTTTTATGTATTCAAACAGAGTAACACACACTTGAAACATCCACGATGGTCTGAACTCTGCAAGGTCCCACAGAGGAACATTTATGAAGCAGCTATTCTGGTTCAGGTGAGAGACTTCAGGGATAATATTACTGAGATTTCAGAGATTGTTTGTTGAAAATATGCTCACGTAACATATTATGAAGGAAGGCTGAGGGGATGGAAAGATAAATGACTACTTAAACACATGAAAGAACATAATGATGTTGAGGAACGTTTGAACAAACACTTTGGGAAAATAGGTATCTTGTTTTCCTAGACTTAACAAATTGGCACATCAAAAACACTGAAACAAATATGAATACTATATAATCCTACTCTCTGAAATTTAAGTCAAGGTTTTACAATTCTAATGAGCTTGAATAAACAAAAATCAGTATTTGTTCCAGCAACTTTTACTCTTTGACACAGCCTGAACTCTCTTAGGTAAGCGTTGCATTAATTTCTTTGAGCAGTCCTCGGGAATAGTTCTCCAGGCTTCTTGTAGGACATTCAAAGCTCTTCTTTGGATGTTAGCTGCCCTTTGTTCCATTCTTTGTCATCATGATCCCATACTACTTCAATAATGTTAAGGTTGAACTCTGTGGAGGCCAATCCACGACTAATTGTGTCCCATTGTGTCTTCCTATGCAGGTATGGTTTTGAACTAACATAAAAGCTCTTTGGGAATCACTTTGATTGCGCAAAAATACTATTTTATGCATGTCAAAATGTATTATCTTTGACAGTTTTTGTAGATTCAAGTAACAAAATAGGAACAAACGATGCTCTGCCTCAAGATACAATTTAAAAGTGATTCTTTACTAAGTTGTCTGTTGTGTGGAAACAACACTGCTTCATCCCTCAAGTTAGGTCCCCTTTCTATACTTGAAGGACTCATAGGTCAGTGTTAAGTGGCTTAACAACAAAAAACATTCCTCTGAAAATGGTCACATACAAGCACTGGGCTTAAAGTGACACACAAAGCAGCCAATGTTCAAATACAAGCTTTGAAAGACCATCAGAAAACCTTAAGAACTATTTCTCAAGACCACTTGAGAAACTCCCCCCCACCCCCTCAAAAAACCAAAAAAGTCTGTCTCCTTGGAAGCAAAATAAAAAGAAAGACTCAAGACTTTTGCACAGCACTGTATATTTGGTTTGGTGTCTGCTCTGGCATACTACGACACATACCTGCCAACACCTCCGTCCTCTGGAAGAGGTTTTCAGTGTGGACCTCAACGGGATTTGGAGGTGAGCTGGGGGTGCTAGTCGTGCTAGTCCTCTGCGTGTCCTCTGTATCTGGCACTGGTGCCTGGGCGAAGACAAGGTGGGGGAAGAGCCAAAAGAAAGTTGTTGATTTTTAAAAAAAAGAAGCTGAAAAATTAAGGGCAAGCTTATTTACTGCTAACTTTCACATTCCATCCACCTATAGTCCTTTTTTGCTTTTAGAGGATGTGGGTACATATGTTTTTCTTGGCATGATGGCCAAATCCATTTGAGGTTTCATTCCCAGATGTAAAGAATGTGTTTAATATTTTTGGAACTTTTTTGTTTCCTGCTTTGAACTTTTGATAAATGAAAAAGACTGATAAAAAGCTCAAACATGTCCAATATTTTTTATTATGAAATTAAAGCCAGCACCCATTTAGCTTAGCTTCACATAAAGAATGGAAACAGCTGGAGGACCAAGCAAATTATTTTATCTTGCTTAAGAGAAAAACTGATAGTTAAGGGTTTGTGTGTACAATTTCTGATTCCTTGAAACCTTACAGTGTTGGCAAAGCTTCTAGGAAAATATACGATTTCAGAGGTAAGCACATGTTATTGTAGCGTCTGGTAATCAGTCTATGCTGTATATTAAGCTTCACTAACTAGCTGTTGCTTTAGTATTAGCTCAGACACATGAGAGGTCATCTAACTAATGTGTGCATTTTCCCAAATAGTTACCTTTTAGAGGAAAAACTAATTTTTAGTACGGCTGTCTACTCAAAAATTGAGGCGGGGCTAAAATGTAATCTGGCCAGTGAAATCTAAAAATGCTGAATAAAGATGAAAATGTAACAAATCCAGATATTCCAAAGAGATTAGTGGAATCCCCTGGAAAAGTAGGCAACAAAAACTGAGCCAGTGACCCCAAGGTTTTTTTTAAGCATCTAGAAAACTAGGCAAACTATTTGGGCCCATGTATTTTTTCAAACAACAGTAAGAAGTGTGCAAGGTGCCAAAATGGAAGTGAGCCAGCACGTTTGGCCTAAGACAGGACAGTGGCAAGAGGGAAAAAATGGAACATGTCCAGGTAGGCTTAGGGAGTTGAGACCTTGACGACTAATCCCAAACAGATGTAGTATCCAGCATGTTACAGTAAGAGTGCAACACAGAAATGAAATCTAGGATGCTTCCAGAATATGTGCTTATGTCCAAGAGAGATGTAATCCTCCATAATTTGCAATGGGGCAAAAACAGTGAGATCTGACATGAGCACTTGATCTTTATCCTGAAAGCAACCTCGCAGCTCCTGGTATTATAGAGGATTTCATGGCATACTGGGTCAGCTAAAGACATACTGAGGTACTGTGTTACTCTCTGTTGAGTCATGACAGTTACAGATGAGCCACCGTGATTACAAATGACTGAGTCACAAAGTGGCATTATAAAATATAGCTGCTTAGAAAAAAAAATTGAGCTCATAGCAAGAATTTTCCACCAGCAGCATCCCTGGTGGTGTTTCTATGTATCCCAACAGATACAAACACTTAAGACATTTAATCATTTAATGTCTCCTTGAAGGAATAGCTCATTTTTAGGGCTATAATCTTTTCTGCTTCCTTGCAAGTACTTGAGGAGCATGTCTTGAAGCTATAATTAAACACCCAAACGGCATTTAGCTTAGCAAAGTGAGTTAAAACAATGGGAGTAGTAAATGACACACCTTTCCACTCAACTTTGATCACTCAAAGTCTCATTCACCCCACCATACACACTTTCATAGAATGCTCTTATCTACACCTAAGCACTTCTATCTAACACTCAAACACATACTCACACTCTAATGTTGCATTGGGGACAACTCGGGATTCAGTTGCCCAAGGATACTTCAAAACATGGACAGTTGGAGCTGGGAAGCGATCCACTGAGCCTCTGATTGGTATACGGCCCACCTTCCCACCTATACCACAGCTGCCAATCCCACCCACTTTGAGGCCAACTGCAACATTATCGTCTAAACTCTTGTCTGGTGCTATAAAAGTTCTATGGCACAGACATAAGTGACATCTTACCTTTGTTGTGAATGGTTTCCTTGGTATGCTCTTCCCGGATTTTTCTCTAACCGGGTCTATATCCATTCTCGGGGTGAAATCTTTTGTGGAATCCTGGGTAGGTTGTCCTACACTGGGCTCGATATAAACCATAGTGACAGTCACTGATTCCTCTATCGCTTCTTCACCACCACCTAGAAGAAACACGCATATCTGGTCAGTGTAATTCCTGCTGCATCCTTAATGGGAAGTTAGTTTCACTGGATGTTATAATACAGAATAAAATGTAAAGATTATGATATGTGGGTGCAAAGAGGTAAAATATGGATTTACATTATATCAGTATGTCTGGAATTACACACTTTGTCTTGCTTAATTTCACACTGGTGGAATTCATTTTAATGTATTTGCAGTTTTAATCTCCAATAGAACATAGAGTGGCAGAGCAGAATAATAGGATATACACTCTGTACAGTATTGAATGGGTTATTGATCACAGTCTGCGCTCCTTTTACCTACTCTGACCTTTTCTCTGTGGATTTATACAACTCTCTTCAAAAATAGAGTTACTTTTGACCAAGGAATGAGTGTTATAAAGGTGCTTAAGGCGAGCAGAGCAAAGAACTAATAAAAAAG
Source organism: Rhamphochromis sp. 'chilingali' (assembly GCF_963969265.1). NCBI lineage: Eukaryota > Metazoa > Chordata > Actinopteri > Cichliformes > Cichlidae > Rhamphochromis > Rhamphochromis sp. 'chilingali'. The sequence goes on from NC_137944.1 coordinate 26,031,624, forward strand.
ACACGTAAAATTTGCACACTTGCCCACAGCAGTCTCAGTGACAAGGCAATCTTAATTTAAAATCGAGTGAGAGAGAGGCAGCGAACAAAGAATAGACAAAGGCGAGAAAGGAAGGTGATTAAAGAAAGAGAAGAGGGGGGAAGAAATTATGACACAGCTCAAGTCTGCTGGTTAATAAAAAAAACTAACAAAACAACTCAGAGCTCAGAAAAGTTACAAGCAGTGGACGGGAGAATGGATGTCATCATGCCTCTGAGAGATTACTTGCTAAGACTGTAAGTGAGCGTCTTCACCCAACTCCGTCAGCATGTGCGAAAATGTCTTACCTGAGCCAGACCCTGAGTTAAAGTCATCATCATCTTCAGGGTAGTACCCTCCTGAGCCTGTGTCATCCAGGTATAAGTCATCGGCCTGTGAGGGAATCTTGGGTGCTTGTGCTATCTGTAAAATAACAAGATAACAAGGAGTTGAAGACTCATGCGACTTTTTTATACATCCGATTTACTGCTGACATGCAGGAGTTTCACATAATCACGTATCCTGTTTTCACCCATTCACGAGCTTAAATCAAAACCTAGTGTCCAGCTTTTTTTATTTTTGTACCGTTTAAATCATTAGTAACTCTGCTTTTAGCACACTTTGGCTGTTTACTGTTTTAAATGCCAGAAATAAACACCTCCTTTGTACTCAAAACTGCTATCAGTGAAATTTCTGAAGAAGGAAATACAAAGACTAAAATAATAGGTTGCAGTCTTCACTGCGAATTAGGAATTCTCAACATATTAAACACAGCATATGCATAAAATACATTAACATATCACCCTTTGTTTAAGCTTAAGCAGCCAAGAATTACACTACCTTTAACGTGATAACATTGTCACAAAATTAGAGCCCAGCCAGTAAACAATTTTTAAGATTGATACCTTTTTATTTTTGTTTTATTTCTTTCCGACATGCGAAACAAAAAGATTTCCCCAACATCTGTAGTTATACAAATCTTATATGTAGTTATTAATTTACTTGTTACCAATCTGCTCATCATAAGCGCTGATACAGATCAATCATAACTGTACAGACTGGCATCGGCATCACTAGAACTAAACTGCTGGAGTAGATGACACCTGTTCTTTTTTTTTTTACTTCAATGAAGCACAGATGACTAACCAGTCAGAACATGTAGCTTCTCTCTCAGCATCATCGCCTAGACAACAGCCCAGTGTAGTGGGAATGTTTGTGTTCTGGCTTAATGGAGTGATTGGCTAAAAAGAACACGGTCTGACAGTGAATGTGTGTTTAGAAAGCACCTCCTGACGTGCTGTGTAAGTTGAAATTCTAACAGGAAATAAGATAAGAAAAGAGATTTTCCAGCACCAGGTGGACATTGGGAAAAATATCAGTAAGTGAGTATGTTAGACGCTGCTATGTACATGTTGTGTTGAGTGTGTGTGACTGGACTAGCTATAAATGTGTCCATGGCAACATGTATTAAAGTCCCATTCGCCAATCTGTGTTTGGCTGTCCTGCCCCTTCTTATAACAATAGCCCTGCTTTCAAAAGACCCCCCTATACATAGTTGCTGTGCATCTGTGTGTTTTGTACCATTTAGCTGGTTGCTACAGCTCCACGTCTGCCCTGAAGATATTTTCATGATGATAAAAGGGGGGGAAAACAGGTTAGACTGCAGGAAATCAATTGGCTTGTCTCGAAGTCTGTTATTTTATTTCTTTTTAGGAAAATTGGCCAAAACCTCTCATTTATACCAGTTTTACATGTTCCGTGTTTGAACACAGCTTGTTTGAGTTGCTTGTTTTGGCTGCTCAGAAGTCAAAAATGCAAAGTATTTATCTTGTAGTGACAAAAAACACTTTAAAAGCAACAAACATTCAAGCATTTTGGCTTATTAAACGCTCTTACTTCTATGAATTAAAGGAAGCAGAGGAGACAGGAAAAGTTTTCCTTTCAGTTGCATTCCTGATGTTTCTCGGCATTTCCAATTACACTAAGCATTCTAACACATTGCTTTTAAGTCATTGTGTGCACATATGTGTTTGGCCTTTCTTTCACGACTCCACACAGTCACTCTCCATAACAAAAGAGGCAGGGACTACACAGCAGTGTGAAAGAGGATAAAGGAAGACAGAAGGGAGATGAAACAGAACAATACGTTTATCCATCTCTCCTCTCACAACTGACTTGTGGAAAAAAGGCCTTTCACCAGTGAACCACCTGATCAAAGAGCGAATTTGTTCAAAGCAACTTTATCTTAACCTTTCTTCTCCTCCAAACAGCCCCCTCCCCCACGGGTCCATAGGCCTTTATGCACTGGAGATATAGGCACAATAGACCGAAAGGAGGTAGGCCACAGATTAAATAGTGACAAAGACCACTAACGAGATTGAGGCCACACACACATGCATAAGTATACATGTTTTACAAATGTATGCAAGCATTCATAAATATTAATTAAATACACATAAGACACATATTAGAGTGAGCAATTGAGCACATTGTTAAACACTTGAATGAATAAAACAAAAAGTGATATACATTTTAGTAGCTAATTATAGTTTTTTTTTTTAATCTTGGGGTATAATTGTTGTTATATATTTTGTGATAGTATACTATATACACGGTAAAATAATTTTTTGTGAAGAATTTCAGCTTACGGTGGTTGCAACAAGGCTACATCAAACTGTAGTGACACTCACATCTCTCGAAAGCAGACAGGAAAATCTCTCGAGATTTTCAGACATGTAGAGACTTTTTTTCCCTTTTATATTTCAGACATGTAGGTACAAAACTGTGTAAACAAAGCTTTTGGATTAGAGTGGATCAACTGTGCAAGCTTCACTGCAACACAAAATCAGTGCAGATCGGAGAGGACGAAAAGGTCTGACCTCGATAAACTTCAGCGACTCTGACACTCAGGGAGACAAAGAAACTAAAAAGCATGCGTTCTTGTGAGTCTACACAATATAAACTTGATAAAGCTGACTTTATCACTAACACAGAAAAGTGTGTGCACAGACACAACAGGCCTGATAAACGTTGCTCTCTTTCTCTTTATCAATCCAGTGACATTTACAGTTTGTTTTCTGCTTTTAGCCCTTATCACAGGCTTTACGCTGACCCAGACATCAATCTGCTACCAGCTAAAGCAGGACAAACACCAAAAACTAGCTACCAAACAGATTTGCAGAAGCCCACTTTTTTTTTATTACATTGCTTCACTGTTGTGTTGCTGCTCTAGTCTAAGCAACAGTTACCTAAAAAGTCCCATAGTGCTGTAAAAAGGATTGAGTGCAGGAAGGGGTAGTGATAAGGATCTAATAGGAACTATCCAACTTAGCAACTTTTAGCAACAATTTCATAAAGCCATCTATTACACAGCAAAAGATCAATTTAAAGATTACTTCTTATAAACCCAGAAACCAATATACTGTCCTTTTGCTCAAAAAGTACCGATTAAATCAGAAAAATTGGAAATAAGTAAGAATAAGAAATAAGAAATCCGAAGACTAATGTAAAATTTCAGTGAAAAGAAAAAATTAGACCAGTAGTAATTCAGTCTATAATCCAAAGCAATATCAGTATACTCTTTTCACAGGGTGCTATTTACTCTGCTTGGTGTTAATAGAAGTACTGAATATCTGCCTTCTTTGGGTACAGTCGCGTGCACCTATGCCCTGATATGAGCCTGGTTCAATTTTTGATGTATGGCCATTAGGGCTGCCACAAACGATTGTTTTGATAGTCGACTAGTCACCGATTATTTTTGCGATTAGTCGACTAATCAGATCATCATCCATTGGACGTAAAACTACAGCTTATTGCACCAGCAGCATCTGCTCTTATATAACTATCATTAGCTTACAGCTTTAAGTGTTTAAGGTCTGTGCTAACTAAAAATAAAGACAAGATGATAGTTTATTAAATTTTAATGAAATTTGCAGATTGTTTCGGTGAAGTTTAATAAACTCCTTGCTATCTAAAATATAACAGGACACCGGAGTAAATTCTTGAGCATCTCACACTTCTGATAATCAGCTGTCTGCTTGACGTTTATTCAGCTGTGTAAAAACTATAACTTTAATCTCAGACAAACTGATTTACTCAGGAACAAATAAAATACAAAAAAAAAAAAAGCCAAACAATAACATTTGTAAGTTATCTAAGTGACTAATATATCATGTTTAACCTGAGTAGCGAAAGACGGCGGTGGGTTTGAAAACGATTTGCCCAGAGTCCGGTGTTCTCACGGCTCTAGTGACCTAGCCCCCGGCTCGCTATGGAGCTAGTGGGTAACAGACGTCTCCGAAAACGTCGGAGCGCTTTTGAAAATATGCGGTGTCTTGATAAACTGAGCAGATATTTGAGGTTTACACAGCTACATTCTCGCCTGAAAATATGTTAAACGTTTATTTTGTGGCCCAGAAAGAATAATAAGAGTAATATTAAAACTAACTAGCTGCCGCCATTGTCGGAAACTGAGCAGGGCCGCGATGGGCCGCGCTATGAATTCTGGGACACAGTCTTCTTCTTCGGGGTTTAACGGCAGCTGGCATCCTTGTACATGCAGTGCTGCCATCTTCTGTTTCAGTCCGTTATTACACTCTTAAATCCTGCTACTTATTCCTGCGTCTTTTGGGATCTTACAAAGCTTCAAACGACGCGTCGACTATTAAATTAGTCGTCGACGATTTTGATAGTCGACGTAATCGTGACTAGTCGACTAATCGTGGCAGCCCTAATGGCCATGCAACGTCGTGTGATAGTATAGCGCAAAAGGTCTGTCTGAGTCTCACTGCAGCAGCAAGTCAAATTGGTGTTAGTGGAGGCGATGCCTTGTACTTTAATCCAGACCATGCCCACACTGACATTACTAATCTTTTGAACTTTACAACGAGAATATTTACTTTTCTGAGAACCATAATCTTTCCGTTACAAATAAAAAGTTGGCCTTCTAAGAAAGAAGTATTCAGTTATACATTCCTTGTTGCATCGTGTAGTATAACCAGTACCCTGTGAAGGTTGGCACTGCCACTAAAGTAAACAGTTGTGGCTTCAGAGGTTGCTGTTCATCAAGAGTTATAAAATACTTGACCCTTTACACCAACCAAATGTAGGTTCAATACCAAACCATAGAGCTGCTGGCTTTTTGTCTTATTCATTTGAGAGAAAATCGGCTCTGTCACGGCCTTGATAGAACTATCCAAACCTTTTTATCATCACGGTGAATAACTAGAGTCTTCCCATAAACGGGGACACACAAGGGCACTGTCTGTAGACACACACACACACACACACACACACACACACACACACACACACACACACACACACACACACACACACACACACACACACACACACACACACACACACAGAATCTCATTTGGACACCTTAACAAGCAGATCCTACACAGTCTGACCAAGCTCACAGACAGTGAAAGGCAAAGAGATAAAGGGATCGACAAAAACAGAGCAAATGAAGGCAAGCAAAAAGGAGGGCGAGCTGCTGTAATGAGGTAGTGGCTTGCAATGTATGCTCTATTAGTTGTTAAGAGCTGCTGTATCTGGCACCTCTGCCTGATAATGAACTAATAGGCCAGCAGGAGGTCTGTCCGGCTGCATTTTCCTGTCACTCTGTCTGGTTAACCTATACATCCAACGACTGCATGAAGATCTTGAGACTAGGATTGTGCAAAACAGATGACAGAGAAGGAGGGCAATGACAGAGGAGAGTGATGATAAAAGGGAGGGTAGTGGTGAACAAATGAGGGAGAGGATGAGAAAAGAGAGAGGGAGGCAAGGGGGCAATAAGCCACTGCTGAAGAGAAGTTTGTAGCCTCAGGATGCCCTGCTAAAAGCTCGTCAAAAATTGCTAAGTCCATGTCTAGCAGGGTTTTTAAGGCATATTTGCACCTCTCTTTTTCTATAAGAGACGGGACAGTAAGAATTAGAGGATACATGGGTGAAATGGAGCCATCTCATCTGTGCCTGGGTCCTCACTTTCTACTGTTGACACACTGCTCTCTCCCCAAACACAACAAATATTAGCTCAACTTCAATTCAGGCCAGGGGAAATATTGTTCCTCAACGGAATGCAGACACTCACACAAGCATATGCGTGTCCATGAAAGAGCCCATGGGACACACGCATGTGCCAACACAGGAACACACACACACACTCATCCAGCCCTCACATCTTGAAGGCGCGAGACGAATACACAGACACACACATCATAACACCAACTTCAGAGAGAAGAAAATGTGGAAAACAAGTGCACAGGGGCCGGCAGACAGACAACGTCTCAGATCTTTCCTCGCTGGTCTGACGCTTTCTCTGGTTCTTAACAATTTTTTAAGTATACCACAGAACTGCAAGGTGCCTGCAAAAGAACTACCAAAGAGAGGGGAAAAAAACTCTGCTTTTCAAGCACTGTCGTTGTACTTCACGTCTTTGTGCTTTACAGGAGTACCTTCTCAATATTTAATCAGAATGTCTAGAGTATATGCACTTACACTAGCCACTTTCAGATATTCCTTCAGCTTAATACATTTCCTTTCTTTTATTAGACATTGTTTCAGGGAGCAAATTTACACTGGTGAAGCGCGCTACATCATATTAATGATTTATTATTGGACAAATTTAAATGTTAAGTGGCTCTTAAAGGTTTGCCGTGTTTCAGAGTTGGAGGATGTGGGGAAATGCACCGACAATAACTTGATAATTATCTGAGACTGGCAATCCTAATGCCGTACTTTGTTAGCATGCAGTTGGAAGACATTATGGTACTTAGATGTCATCTAGGCTGCATGGAGATGCTTCACTTTTTGACATCTTTCTAGCAAAATAGCTGCAAATTAGAAACCTGCCATGTGCCGTCTTGTGCCACAGAGCTGAGACGTAATAAGATTCATCATCTTTGCCTGAGAATAACTTGTGTATCTATATTATTTATTATATTTATAAGTTGTATTACCGTTCTTTAGTTCATAGGGTGTTTGTGAGGTAATGCACATGTCACAGAAATTTTAAAAAAAGAGGAAAAAGGAAAGAAAAGATGTGAGCATTCAAGATGTTGCTTTCCACAGCAAGGGTTTAGGCTTTGAAGCACTTAGACATGCTAGACTGAAATCTTAAAACACACTTCTTTGCTTTCTTGTGGACAGCTACATGAGAAGAGTAATGCCATTCTTATTTATTCTGCAGTGAAAGCAGGGGATGAAAAAAAATATGATTTAAAGAAAAAAAGGGTTTAAAATAGGAAAAACAACATCTATCAGTAACTTTAAGGCTGCACTCATGAAAACTATTGTTCTATGTAGCCTTAAGTCCTAATTTACTACATGATTACTGAAATATGTTGTAACATCAGCATTCTTCATGTGTATCCTGTATTAGCTTTACTCTATGGAGCGCGCTGTCGGCTTGGTTCTGTCCTGGAAGTCAATAATAGGGCAGGTGTGTGTAAGAAAGACACAGTGAAATAAATAGTGTGTTAATCCCTAATTAACAAAGTAAAGATGGCAGATTGGCCTGCTGGACTTTACTTTATCTGTTCTACTTGGCCTGCTGTAGTTCAATAGAGGAGGTCAATATAGCAAGACAGTCTGCTGAGCAGCACCCGTGCTCTGCCCTGTTTCACCCTCCTGTCGACAAACCAAGCCCACTCTCTTTTTCTCCCACTGCCTCCTTCATATCGTGGACTTCATCACAGCAGACAGGACAAAAACAGCAGAAATAAGGAGGGAATGCAAGTTGAGAGGAGCACACGAGGCGGTCCTCCTACACCCTTAGGCAGAAGAAGAGGAAGAGGCAAAGATTCACTTAGTGGAGGCATTATTTCCAATGTCAAGAAGTCTAAGTAATAGTCCTGGGACCTGTTGCATCAGTTTAAATCCTTAAAATTAAGGATAAATCCACTTTAATTGAGGGCAGTTAAGTAGTTAGTTTCACAATAACAAATAAATCACCCGTAATCAAAAGACTGTTGCAGAAAGGGATGATTTTATCTGCATAGAGCAAAGTATTATAGCGAGAATTATTAGAATAACGCAATAAAGGAAACTAGTATCTAAAAATTCTGTAATTAAAAATCCAACAGTTGGTTACCATCTCAATTCTGTTTAGTAAGGTCATGATATCTGAATCACACTTAATTAATCCTTCACAAATAATAATCGTCAGTCCTTTCAGAAACAGCCGCAAGATTTTGCTACAATTAAAAAGCAGCACGATTCACAGCAAAACTCAACTAGCCATTTGATTAGGCACACCCATTCATCTGGTTGTTAACACAAATATCTAAGCAGCCAATCATGCACCAACTTAATGCAAGATGACCTGATAGAGTTCAAACCGAGCATCAAAATGAGAAAGAAATGTGATCTAAGTGTTGTTTTCCTCACTTAAACATCTCTAGGGTTTACACAAAGAAAAGCAGTTTTGATGTTTTTGGCATCAGAGGTCAGAGGAAAATGGCCAGACTGCTTCAAGCTGACAGGAAGGAAACAGGAAGTTAAGTAGCCACTCATTGCAACCAAGCTATGCAGAAGATCTGAATGCACAACACATCAAAACCTTGGAGCAGATGAGCTACAGCAGCAAAACACCAACCTGCCTTGTATCAATAGTTCAGGCTATTGGTGGAGGGGGTATGATGGTGTGGGGGACAATTTCTTGGCAGTTCTTCCAGTAGGATAATGCACCATGTCATTAAGCACAAATGATCTCAAACTGGTTTCTTCAACACAACTGTTCATTCGCTGTACTGAAATGGACTCCACAGTCACCAGATCTCATTCCAATAGCGCTGACAAATATGCAGCGACTGCACAGTGCCATCACGTCAATAAGGAATAAAATCTCTGGAATGTGTCCAGCACCTTGTTGAATCATTGCCATGAAGAATGAAGGCAGTTCTGAAGGCGGGGGGGGGGGGGGGGGGGGGGGGGGGGGGGCAATAACATCAACTTTTCCTTCAGGACAATCATTTATGAGGCATGATTTATATCTGCTTTGTGAATTTCCGCAGCAGAGGCTGAAATTGTGTTTGCCGTTTTCAGCTAACTGCAGGAGTATTTCCTCTGAGTTTATTAAATACTTGCAACCCCATAGGGTTTCCTATAGGATGTGCATCCTGGAAATAAGAAAGCTGAGCCTGTTTATAGTGGTAACAACAGTTACCGTAACAATACTTAGAAGAGTAAAGAACAATCTGTACTGTTCTACCTCGGGCAGGTGGGCTGTTGCACACAGACTCAGTCTTACAGTAAAATCAATTTTTACACAGCAGCCGGTCTCAGATTGAGTCCTGAACTTTGCCACAGCTGTTAGATCATGTTTTGTGTCATAGTGTTAGCAGAAATCTGAACCCTTTACTAAAGCCGAGCATATTTTTCTGGTCTAGATTAGTTTTTGTTTTTTCCCTTTTTCTTCCTTAAATAGAAAAATAATTATTTGCTGTACTGCTTAAATCACTACCTGTGTGCATATGTGTTTCTAAAATAGCTGCTGTGACCTCTCTAATCATTAAAGTAACCACCAATTTATAGCAACAGGCAGCCTAGTTACAATTAATAACCAGGCTGCTCGTTGCTATGATAATTTATCTAACTACAGCGAGGGACATTTTATAATACCTTGAAGCAGTGAGATAAATTATTACACACTGGCAGAACTTTTAGTGTAGAGGAAATCAGAAAAAAAAACAACACACAAAATGCAGCTTTAGTGTGATAACTAGCAATAAATTATTATGCTTATTTATTCTTTTTTAACCTCAAATACACCTCTCACCTCTACCACCAGTTACCTTGAGCTACTGTTTCAAATACTCAAAGCAAATGATATATGTTCCCCCAATAGCACAACACATCCAAACATCACACTGGTCCCACAAACACCTGCTGAAGGTTTAACAAGCTGACAGCAAAGATGGACAGAAAACAGGTCTCTGTGAGTCATGTATGTGGGCGGTGAGCATTGTTTGGAAAATGTAAATAGGAAGGAGAGGCAGTAACAGCCACCCACAGGACTGCCAGTGAGGATGTCCAACTGTACCTCTAACACTGACTGGTCAAAAAAGGTTAAGAGTGTGTGTGTGCGCGCGCACATGTGCGTGGGGGGGGGGGGGGCATGTGTCTGTCTGCCTGCCTGCCTTTGTGCTCTTTTGAACCCACTCTAACTTTTATTGCCCTCCCAGGGATCATAATAAGGAACTAATTGATAGTCTTTGAGCTGTGGGCTGAGGAGAGGGGGAGTTCCTGCAGGAAGTCAACACAAATCAAACTCTCTCTGAGCCCTAAAGGTCTGGAGCTATTCCAGCTGAGTTGCGGTGGGTTACAGTCGCTGTGAGCATGTGTGTGAGAGCATGTGTGGGTGGGAGTGAGGCCGACAGAGAGGAAATAAGAAAGAGAGCAACAGTCTGGAGTTGACATTTATGGAGTTTTCGCATCAACTTCTCTATGAGTTGCCTCATCACGTAATGACATAAGCATCCACTTTTGATCTAGTAACTGAAGATTACAGTTGTATGTATGAGAGACATCAAAATGCTGCCTATATTGCCATTTTGACCTTTAAATTGCTCAAAATTATTCCTTCCAATGTGCGTAGAATATTTAAGAGATTTTTTTGGTAAGCAGAAAATAAATTTGATGAATTTGACATCTCGGAAAAAATACTTGCTGCTGTTCCCAACCCCCTCCCTCCCTCCCTCCCTCCCCTGCATTTAAATGTCTCACTGCCCCTGAAGGATGAGATCACATTGCCCTTGTAGGTGAAAGGCCCCCACCCTCAACAACCTGAGCACAAGGACAGCATGTGGGTGCATCAGGCTCAGATTCACATCGTCTCCCATTCCAAAACAAACAACTGTCTGACACAGAAAGGCATACAGTACATTCCATGGGGCTCAAGCCCCGCCTTCCCCCCGCCCCCATAAGATGGGTGGCTGGAGCGAGAATGGTTTCCAAGTCAAGCTACCAGGGATGTTCGCTCTATGATGCACTGTGGGAAAGATCACGGCCTTCCAACAACTAAAACCCACTGCTAAATGCAATTAAAAGATTTTTATTTTATTTTATTCTACTGCTGACCAAATCATAGCATAACGACAAACACCAAAGAATAACTTACTAACACAGACTTCTTTGCCCAAAGAATTGCTCATTTCTTTGCACCAGAGACTCAAAAACATTTGACATCTCATTAATGAATCACACATTTGCAATGCATGAAATAATCATTCATCACAATACAAGTTTGTAATGTTTGAAAAGATTTTTTACTTGCTTATTTTTTCAAGTGAGTACAGACCTGTGTGTAAGAACTCAAGAGGTATCCTTACTAAGTGGGCTTGAATATCTTCAAAAGCTATTCTGTGAAGTTCAGGATGAGAGGCTCAAAGGGTTGCAAAAAATATGAGCTGCCCTTCCACTCTTCATACTGTACCCTTTCTTGCATACTACCATTAAAAAGGATGAGCGCAGCCTTCTACAACTTTATGTCCCTATAAAAGATTAAGGAAATGGCTCTGAACTGCGGAACAATCGAGCGAGGCAGTCATTCTGCGAGTGCTGCTGCTCCATGCAGGTGTCGCCTGACTTCCTCAGCCTCTGCTGCTCAGCAAACACACTGATTTCTGAAATACGACAGATCAGCTACTGTAACTCTTCGCTGCACAGTGAGAACATTTTCTGCCTACAGAGAGGGTATCTCAGATTAAAACTGCCTGCTTTTGGAGGGATTTTTCTTGACGAACAGGATGTGAAATGTTGAATTAGGTGATTTTTATGGACATGCTAGTGACGTGTATGTCAAAGTCCAGTGAAAGAGCTTATACCTTACTGTAGAATTATATACGGACATTACTGTTACCAAGAAAATGAAACCTAGTGATGATGGCAACATACACTGTGTGGTATTTTTAGCGTAAAACTTAAAATCTATTGACTGGAATATCATTAGAATTTGTAGGTGAAAAACATCAGTGATCATGTCCCCAGAAAGCATCATCATCAGCTCAAAAATTACTTTTTTCACTTTCGTTTGAGGCCTCTTAATATGCTAAACTAAACTGATGACACCAGCTACTCATTAGCATCATGTCAGTTGTATGCCTGTTGCCTTTTGTATGCCATTTATTTTAGCTAGAGCCACCATCTTGCCTAACTGAAGCCTTGAAGGGCTGCCATGTTTCTTCGAGAACAAACAAAAGCGAGTCAAAGTTCATTCCGACAACTCCCACTAACAATGAACACCTTCTGGCAGCAGGGATTTAATTGCTACTTTCAAACACAGCTGCCAGAGTTTATTACTCTAGCTCGTACCATGCAAACTGCACACGTGGGCTCCTACCTACAATAACATGCTGCTTTTGAACCAAAGCCACATGCACCTCTGTTTGGAGTGAGTCTGATTTCCTACCCAGTATTCCCAACAGGAAGAAAGTCAATTTCATAGTCCCCCCCCCCCCCAAAAAAAAGATGAAAGAACCCCACCACTAATATGAAACACAGTCCAATCCCCTAAAATTGTGAGAAATCAGCGTATTTTAAAAAGTGACTGCTCACTGAAGTGTTGCAATTATGGGTCTCTGTGGCTGCATCAGTGTAAGAATATTGATTCTCTCACGTGCTGTGCACACATTACAGCCGAGTTACTTCATCTCAGACCGCTAAATATTTCAGCACTGTAATTAAAGGCTGTCTGATCCTGTCAACTGGCTTCTCTTGGAGCAGTGATCACATTTAATGTAAAGTTAATGTAAACCTTCTCACTGTGAAATTTGCCCCTCTGCGCTTTCCACAACTTATAATGAGGGGAACAATGTGGAGCTCATGTGGCTTCAACATGGCTCTATTTAGAAATACCTCAGTGCTGTGGTATCCACGCTCATGGACCGTAACTGGCTTTTTTTTTTTTCTTCTTCACTGCCTTTTGGACAAGAAGGAGCTTTGCAGATTCCCAGGCCGAGTGAGCACTGCTGCTCTCCCTTGACTGAATCACTCCTTCTCTACTATAACTCCCGTGCTTATATGGCCACCGGGTGGGAATTGGGGAAAATTCTCCACTCCGGTAAATGGCCTCTGATATGCACGGGAAAGTCTAGATTCTTTGTCAACTATGAAACTCTACGCACTGGAAAATGAGTTTTACCTTCTAGTAGGGCTGGGCCATATTATACCGTTCACGGTAATACCGGTATAATGTTAGGCAACGATAGGAAAATGAAATATCGCGATAGAATGGGAGTAAAACGCGCATGCGCGGTGCCTTTGTTTTCATACGCACATGGCCGATTGTTGAGTGAAACAGATGAACCAGAATTGGTTTGTAAAAATGGTGCAACTTCCGTGATGTGGAACTGGTTTGGTGTTTGTCCGTCAGATACACAACAAAGCACATTTTTTTTGCAGAACATGCAAGCGGCCGTTGTTATTGTCGTATTTGTCGGACTAAGATGCTCTTAAATCTGGGAGTAATCTGGGTCTTAAACTCCGTATACTTCAGGTCAAACAACACTGCAGCATCACTTAGAGTTAAAAACTGTCTAAATTCTTTCATCTTTAATAAAACGATCAGCATTGCTGCTTTACCAGGTGTAACTATAAAGTTTAACTTCCAGGCATCCATGAAAACAAAAGTTATTACATTTAACGGAGTTAGAAGTTAGCAGGAAGCTAGCGGAAGTTAGCTCGCTAGTTTCGCTAGTTACCTAAGCATGATATTGCATGTTCTGACTGAGAGATTTCTGAAAAAAATCAAACGTACAGCTCTGCTATCACTTCCAACATAAATGAAGACAGGAAACTAAACAGCAGTGATGTTTGTAGGGTTACTGAAGTTGGGCTAGCTGGTATATAATGATGTGCTACGTGATCGCTAGCGACACAGCTATGTTAGTATAACATAAACAGTGAAGCTGGAGGACGAACACTAACACTTTTCCACTTATAAAAGTTAACGTGAAGGTTCTTCATGGTTAGAGACAAATGCAATCGCATGGCAGGATGCTGTAAACGGACCAAACTTCAGTCAGGAGAACAACTGAGATAATCCATCCACAATACGAGGTTAGTCATTAATATACTGCAACAACATGGGAATAGAGCAGCTGCCAGAGAATTCAACATTAATGAATCAATGGTACAGAAGTGGAGGAAGCAAGAAGAATGAGTTTAATAAAGTTTGATTTATCTGACTGCTTTGTTTCGCTTAATGTGCCTTATAATCCCGTGCACCTTATGGTCCGAAAAATGCGTACTGCACACTGCAGTTTAATGTTGCAAAGCACCTCTTTTTAACTTCAGTGGATATTATACATGGTTATGCTCAGGATATGTCAGCCCATTTCTACTGGAAATGCCTTTTGGTTAAACTTTCAGCAAGGAATTTGCATTTGCACTGTTAAATTTTTATAAAGCTTTAATGTACATAAAAACCAGCTTCTTGTTTATGTGAAAATAAATGGAAGGTTGTCTTTTTGCACTAGTAATGTTGTGGAGTTGTATTTTGTCTCGCATCAATTATATCGTTGGTTATATCGTTATCGCAAATTTTCAAATATATATCGTGATAAATATTTTTGGCCATATCACCCTGCTCTACCTTCTAGTCATCTCTTGTGCAGAGAAACGGTGAAACTGTAAGATTTGCTTCGGCAGAACAGCCCTGCTCCCTTCAGACTGGAGAGAAATATGAAGCTTCAGAAATAATCTTGCGTTCAGCAGCGAAAAGAGCAAATGGAGTAAGCGAGGGTATTTTAAGTGCATTATATAAAACAGGTTTCATATTCTCTATCTGAAAGATAGTAACCCAAAAACCACTAATCAGCACCATGTGAACAATCCGGAGTTTCTCCATTTAGCTGGAAGTGATTGCACAGCCCATAACATGAACACCACATATCAGAGGCTCAAGCCACTTAAAGGCTCTTAAAATGGAGCTGAGCCATGTGTACACAACGGTGAACTGCTGTAAGAGAGACTCCACGTGTTTAACAAGAGTAGAAAATAAAGTTTTACCAACACTTCAACCGTCTACTGAAAGGGAAGACGATTACTTGGTCAGTCTGATTTTTAAGCTGTTCATATTCCAAAACTACTCACTTATAAACTAAATGGGGCAGATTAGCTTCCTCTGTTAAGTTTTAAAGCATCCTTACGTCACATAACTAATCTTCTAATTGATCGAGATGCGCCCACAATGGCTGTTTTGGCTTTAATACCATGATATTTTTTTAGTTCTCTTCCTTCATTTTGTGGTAGTCAGTTGCTTTTTTCAGCTGTAATCCAAGGACTTTAAAGGACCAAAACTGTAGGCTTGTATGACTGTCCCTCAGAGCAGACTGCAGGACTGGAGAAGAAGATAAAAAATCCCCAGGTAAAAGCAATAGCGTCAGTCATTAACAGAAACACACAGATCCACTAAGCGAGAGGAATCATTTTACTGAAGTAGTTTCTACATTCACTTAATGGACACCTTTGGCTTTTGGGTCAACCTTTCAAAATAACCTAAGCCTGCAGTATATCCTGGGGAGAAGCATAAGCATTATGACAAAACCCTATTGTCTCTGAAAGGTCTCAGTAACTCTCTTCTATTCACTCGCTCCCAAAACAACATGAAACCTATCCGGCACCAGGGCCCTGTATCGGTGCAATCTTTCACCTGCACCGCATTAATTCTCACTTAGCTTAACTTTTAGGGCACAGGTGCACACTATATGAGACATAAGCCTTTTGTCTATGCATGAGCAGGAAATTAATAGTTATGTTGCTAACTTGGCGTGTGTTCTCCCTGGAGCTGCAGTGCATATTAGAGGAAGTACAATATAGAACATGCATAACTCTTCCCCCCCTCCTCATTTCCTGTAAAAGCTCCCATCTTTCAGCTGTGGTATGTAATGCTCACCTCAGTGGGCAAGAACATGTGCATACATTCACCCCTACTTAAGCACACGCAGTTTTTAACTACCTCTCTATGTCAAAAGATTTCCTGCTCTCTTGATGCAGGCATACGTGCTGTGGTTGAGTACCATGCGGTCCTGAACTGAAGCAGTTCTGTGTTCGGATGCTGTCAGCAGCCAAGAGACAACACGGTGGGAAAGCTGGGAAAGAGGAATACTTACAGACTGTGCCAACACCATCTGTAAAGGAAAGCAAGACTGAAAACAGGTCTCTCTTTATCACATGTCTTTGGATTAGCCTGTTCAGAGGACAGGCTGGATGGTGGAAAATATTTTCACAATTATTTTTGGACTTCATGTGCTTCATGTGATGTGTTGCATACACTGTCAGAATAATGAATTGTATTATCTTCCTTTATCAGCGAGAACACACCAAATTCTTATTAGTGCATGAACAAGTAGTTCATTATTTGATTAGCTGCTTGACATGAAATGTTTCATCAACTGACTAATAATTTCAGAAGAAAAAAAAGTGCATCAATCTCTCAAATGTGAGAACTTGCTGCTTACTGTCTGGTTTCTATCACTCCAAATTAAATATGGCTGGATACTGGAATTTTGATTAGGAAAACATGACAATTAAAGACAGTTCACTGTACTGTTGTAAACATAAATTTCTATGAACATGGCCTGAAATTAATATTTTGAAATTGGTGGGGAATTTCCCCTTTAAACGCTTCTCAGAGCAGGGATTTATACACCTTGGAGAAGGCGGGTCAAGACCGGTCCTAGCCTGCTACGTCAGGGTGGGTAGCTAGAAATAATAGGTGGGAAATTTGGGACCACCTAGTTAATACATAAATACATGCAGCACATACACACAGAGGCAGGTTCTCACTGTGTATGTCAAAATACTTAACACTGCTATCAATCAATGTCCCTTACAGTTGTAAAAGCGAGAGGGAATAAAAATCAACAGTTAAATATTAACATCCACTAAAAGCTATAAATGCCTCAGCCTCTGGATAGATGCTTTTATTTAGATATGATCTAGAGGAAAAAAAATGTTTTTTTTAACGTTAGGTTTCTCATTCAATCGAGTCCTACAGTAGAAGTACAAAACATCACACACATATAACTGAATTAGTCAGGCCCCTCCAGCCATCAGAAACAATCGTTGTTGGGGTTTTTTTCCACCTCAGTGATAAGATAAGATAAGATAACCTTTATTAGTCCCACACGTGGGAAATTTGTTTTGTCACAGCAGGAAGTGGACAGTGCAAAAGTTATGAGGCAAAAATTAGAATACAATAAGAATAAATACAGTACACAGCTGTACAGAATAGAATAAAATAAAATACTATATACAGTAGAATAAAATAAAATAAATATACAATAAGATAAAAATAGAATACAAATACAAATACTATATACAACTGAGTAAAAATACAACGATGACAGAAAGGATTATTGCACTTAGTATTATTGCATATGTATGGATGTGTGTGCTTGATCAGTTAAAGTCTTTATTATGGAGTCTGACAGCAGTGGGGAGGAAAGACCTGCGAAATCTCTCCGTCCCACACCGTGGGTGCCGCAGTCTCCCACTGAAGGAGCTGCTCAGTGCTGTCACAGTCTATGTGATGATCTATTACTGAGAGGAAATTTAGACTTTATGGTGGAGAACAAAAAACAAGATAGCCTCATCTTCAGACTGCCTCATCTAGACAAATTACACCAAATTAAAAAAATTTTTTGCCCCCATGCAGGGTAAGCATGAGTAAATATCTCAACACTTTAACACACCGTTCTGCTTCATCTTAGTGATGTTTTACGATCTGGATAACAGAAATATATACAGAAGGTGATGTTAACATATCGCTTCTGATAGAAGTCCATGTTTGCATGCCTTCAAGTGTGCATTATCACAGCTAGATTTACACAAGTTGCTTAAATTATACACAATAACTGCAATCTTTCGCTGAAACTCAAGCAGTGTGATAGTCACTGACTACACAATTACACAAATAACAGACATTTAAATCAATACTAAACGTAGCTGATTGCAGCATCCCTTTTCATATTGAGAGTAGTATTAGAGACTAAGATGTTTAAGCATCATTGCTGATTTCGTTATCACCCTGTACTAAATGATCGGGTGGATAAATAAAAGTGTAGCTATAGCTATGAAGAAAATTCTGTAGAAACCCCACCTCTTTGCCGTCAGCAATGTTTCACTGATGCACAATTTTGCACTTCTGCTATTTGATATCGTACCACTCCATCTCCATTCTGACAAATGATCAGCAGTCTACGCAAGAAAAATTAATTATTGCTGGTGTAACATGCTGCCAGAACGATCCTTTTATGATCTCACCAGATTTACGACTTGTTGACTAAACTGGAGACACTGATCTCAAGCTCAACAAACTGAACTTTAACTGTTTAATGAAACAAAATAAAGTTAATTCTCAAAGTGGGCTGACTACCACAACATTTAAAGTGAGTGAGTATCACACAAAGTGACAGATGAATCGAATTATATTTTACTTATAGTCATAGGTAAATGGAGTTGCATTTGCCAACAACAATAAGAACTTCAAAAGCTTCTCAATTGTTCCCAAGCTGAGATATATCAGGCTGTTTGCTATAAATCTCGGCTGTGCATGTACATACACGCAGACACACACACACACACACACACACACCTGTGCCACAGGAAAAAACACACCGTCAGTACAATGCCTTTGATATACACAAGAACACACAGGCATATATATACTTTTGAAGTGTCGCATATCCATTGTTGGACAAGTTGGTCTACAGCCAAAATACATAAATTTTTCCAATTTTGGATGAACACAGTACACTGAAAACTCAAACAACACAATTGTTGGTTGAGTCTAGTTTTCATAAAATAGACTCAACCAAAAATACATAATTACCGCTGAATTTTAGCAAAAGTTGCTTAAATTGGGGTAGGTGAGTAATTTTCAGCTGGCCACTAAACTATTCATCCAGTTTCAATGAAAATGAACTCCTGTATGAGCTGCAGCTGTACTGAATGTCTCTAGCATTCGAAGCTAAGTCAGATTTTTTTTTAAGGATCTTAATATACCCTGAAAGTAATCACTTATTTCTTTTCTTTCATTGTGTCCGACTGCAATGCATTTAACCCTCGGCTCTCTTCTTTAGGAACATTACACTGTTAAATAATTAAATACATTTGGTTGTGCAGACATCCACAGACAGACTAGATTAAACAAACTTAGCCACCTAGACGCAACGTCTTGACCTGGCAGTGTAGCATCTAAATAAATTCAGTACAGCTTAGTGAATTGAGGTGGAAAAACCCTGCTACGCTTTCATACCAATTCTTCCCTGATGAAAGGTGAAGTATTATGAAATCAAATGAGCATATACAGATGAGAAAACACGAGTTTATATGATTAAAATGCAACTATCCAAACCTTCTACACAGGTGCAAAATGTAAAAGGAAATAAATGTTGAAACTGAGCCAGGCAGCTATTTCATTTTGTCATATATGGATTCAGCACATTCAAAGTCCATGCCATAATCAGAGTTGCTTTGACCCTTTCAACGACCTCTTCATGCAGTGTGCACATGCATGGCCTTCAATCTTTCTTTCAACCAACGCGTATACTGTACATACACTCATTTCTTCCAGCAGGTAGTCGGTCTGTCAGTCAGCTCACTGGAAAGGGATGAATGCGGTCTTTCAAGCTGCAGCAAGCCTACAATATCAGCCATTCCAGTGCTAACACAGGTGCTGCTTCTGCTAGATGAGTCAAATAGTAGTCAAGTGTGTGATACTCTCTAAACAGAATACATACACAACGAGAATCATAATCACCTGAGAGACACACTGGGGCAGCCAGAGCTCTGTGTTCTGCACCACTGACTCACAGACTACTGGAATGCGTTTTGTTTGAACCCTATCACTATAATTAGGCTTTGTGTATGTGTGTGCACTTGTTCCATGATGCTTTAGCATTCTTTGTACATGGACTCTTTGTTCTTGAGCTGGGCAGTTGTTCAAGTATTGCCAAATGCTTTTTGTGTGAATTACATGCTGAAAAGAGCTCAATCTGATGGGGAAAAAATATATATATTTTTTGCACTTTGACATCTTATCTTCACTCTCCTATTAGCTGCTATACCTCTGGCATGCACATTATGCCTAACATAAAGGCACACAGCTAAGGGTTTTAAACTCAATGTCCTTAATCTTTAAAACAATGGCATGTACATGCTTCCAGGCTTGAGAGGGGGTCAGTGTAATTAATCACTGACCATGTGCTGCAGACTTGCAGCTAAGCTAATCAACTTGTCTTACTCCAATCAAGTTGCAGAAGCGATTCACTTTCAGCTCAGTAATGGCATTGCACATTCAAGCAGTTTTTTCCTTGCAAGAGAGGCTATTTAATCAATCATTTTTAGGAAACTGGATATTTTAAAAAAACCCAAAAAAACCATTCCAGTTCAAAACCTGCAGGGGGAAAAAAAAGTCTCTTTTTGGGGGAATAGATCGACTGTGAGAGGTTTCTGCTGTTAGCGGTCAAAGCCATCAACAGTCCTATAGGGCTTCATGTCAGTGAACACATCTGTCACACCTCACACGGTCTGCTTTTCTCTGTCACTTTTTCAACAGAATGGCATGGTTTCCATTAACACACCCTTTTAAAGGCTGGTGTGTCTTTGGAGTTGTTGTATATTTAGCCCCCACGATGTGGCTGCACCTTCTGGTCTAACATAAGAGTACATGCAAAAGAAACTGCGTGCATGCATATGCATAAGTTCACTACTATTTCAGTTAGTTTTTTGAAGTTGTGTCTTTGCGGTAACAAAACCAGTTTGAATCCTGAGCTCTTCACTACCAGATCATTAACACCACAATGTGAAAACTCTCTCGAGAACTACGGGGGTCAAAGTTTGACCCATTTCTTCCAGACCACACAAACTAAATCAGACTGACAGTTCAGACAACCAAAGTTTAGAATAAAATAACATATTTCCCATTCCTTTTGATACGTATGGCTATTTTTGCAGGCAGCGGAAAAAATGAGCCTCCACACTCCTGTCAGAAAGACAATCCTGTAACTGCTGTCAGCACCGACAAATAGGCCTTTATCACCTAATATTATAGCCAGAGGAAGAAAAAAAAAAAAAAGAGCGAGAGATGAGGCAGAGGCATGCAAGGAAGGGGAAGAGAAAGGAGAATGGTTTTGTCGCTTTGTTGGCTGATCTGGTTCAATCCTTGTGGTGCAGCAATTGAATTCCCATCCAAGCCTTTTCCTTAAGAGGATTTGGACTCAAGGGAGTCAACAAGCCACAGGACTACAGGGCAAGGGGGAGGAAACCCCTGATCAAATGATTGGAGTGATAAAGGAGAGGCATGGGTGCATGGGTGCGAGGAGAATAGATTGGAAAATTGCGTAGAGGTAAAAAAGAATTGATAACGATAAATCCTTCACACTATCACTTCTAGCAGGAATAATGTGGCAGCTATTTAAAGACTGGTAGGAAGCACAGATGGTTAGGAAGGTTAATGAAAGATGTCACCACATTAAAACCATCAGAAAGCAAATGTGAAAGAGAAAGGGGGCAGTAACGATTAAAGTGATGGATAAACAGTGGACGAGCAGAGGCAGGATGAAATGACGGGAGAGGAGTGGCAGGTGGTGATCTCTGATCCCATTATACAGGGCTAATCCTGAGCAGCAGTGAGTGTGTTTGGATGTGTAATGGTGTGTGCACACATTGTTACTGTTGGCATGCAGGAACACAAGTTTTGAGTCTGTCGGTCAAGTTGTAGACGGGTATTAAGAAAAAAATAGAGCGAAATGTATGAAAATTTCACTGCAACGCTAGTGGAAAGGTTAATTAAGAAAATGTTATTAAAGGTGTGAAAAAGAAAAATTGTATATAATTGTAAACTTTCACTTAACACTTTAAATCTTTGCTAAAGTATACATTTCATGAGAAATAAGCTATTTTGTTCCACTACTATGGTGAATCTCGACTGAAGTCTGGTTCTCAATGTTGCACAGAATCACTTCTCTAAAGTTTTAACAAGACATTTCTCTGTCGCTTCCCAATTCATTTTCTCTTGTGTCTGCCTGCTCTCCATCTTGCCCTCGCTAAAAAAGCAACAAACATCTGACAGCTCGATGCCTGTCAGATCTCTGCCAGCTTCCGCAAAAATAATAAAACTCAGGTGTAAACTTTTCAGAGCCTGAGAAACAGCAGGTACGGCGTGATGACTGATGCTCAGTGCATGCAACCAGGCAGCTCTCATGTCTCAGATTTCAAAGTGCCATCGCCTACAGTGCAGTCATTCGGCCAGTTTGTCTGGACGTGAGTCATCATCGATTAAATTGCATTTTATGTTTTCAGGATACTCAGGATTTAACCTACATACACAAACACACACATAATGCCAAAAGGGTTTTATCTTTTGGTCCTAATCAAGTCTGGGTCACCAGGTCATATGATGATGCAAATGTACTCAAGCAGGTTAATGTAAGCTTTATAAAACTGTCTGTTCAGAAACGGAAATCCTCCTCTTATGTTCCGGATAAAAGAAAAGTGTGATTCAGCAAATTAGCAGCACATATTATCAAAACCTTTATGGTTTCTCCATATGTTATTTGACGTGTTGAGCTTTCTTCTAGTCGAGCGATACGGTTACACTAAAGCCAAGTTGGGTTGTAATGTGTTGTCACGGGCTAGAATAAATGATAAATAATGGCCACAAAATTCTTCCCTTTAATTCACTTGATGAAAAAAAAAAAAAGAAAAAAAAAAGGAAGACACATCCAGATCTGAAGACACAGGCTTCAATTAATGTACTGGAAGGGATTCTGAGCCATGTCAGTTTGAAGAAATGTAGGCTCTGATAAGAGTTCTGAAGTCAAGAGTTGCGGGGGATATAATAGCACATTTAAGCCTTCATTAAAAGACATCCTGAAAGTAGGTCAACAGAAGAAGACATCTGAAAAGTGTTTTCTTGGCAGGACATCTCTCAACAAAGACGGGCAAGATGGCAATCACAGATGGAACCAAAAAAGAAGGTGGCACAAAGTGGGCTCCAGCACAACAGAGACGAGCTCCAGTGTGGACTACGCATGACTCATGTAATTGCACATTAATGACACTGTCTAATTATGGGTGGGTGAGCTGAACAGCTTTCCAGGCTCAGCTTATGGTCCGATACCACAATCTTCTTTTTCTACTCTCCATCAATATAAAACCTTTAAATATTTCCAAATATGCCATATTCAATATTTTTAGCAAACCTCGGTACAATTGTTTAGCAATACTATAGGTGACTTAATTAGGTGGTGCATGTATATCTATACTCAGGTGTCCCGTGTTGGTAAAAAACACTGTTTACTTCACCGCCATCACACAGTTACCTGTATGGATAAGCAGTGTTAGAAAGTCACCCAAGGTTCAAGAAGCACAGGCTAAAGATTAGGGACCTTTTAACTGTGTTGAACACTTGCACTTGGCATGCAAGCACCACCACACTCACAACTACTTAGAGTCACATTAAACTGGCGTTAACACCAGTTTAATTTGCTCTCAAGTCAGAGTAAAGCCAAACAGCTCTCATGTAAAGCTAAAACAATTAGTTTATATTTAATTAGTTCTTCGAAATGTTTAATTATCCTATCACTTTGAAAAATTGGTTTATTGGACTCACTAATAAGCAAAAAACCTTAAACTTTAAGTGGTTCCAACTTCCTCAGGATTTAGATTTCATGTTTTCTTTCCTCTATACATCTCATACTACATTATGATAGAAAAAATAAGAAGTCCTCAAAATTTCCCTTTTCTTTTTACTTTTGTGGACTAATCCATTCATTCAAAATGCTGTAAATAGATAACAAACAAATGCTAGTTGCTTAAAGCTTTACAGGAAGAGGTAAGCCTCCAGTTAAATATTATGGCATATGCTGTGTTACGAAAAAAACAAAATCATGCTAATCTCTCAAAGAGGAAGTCATTTATAATGTACGTCTGTGTGCATTCGAGTGAAGTTTGACAGAGACGGCACATCACCATCCGCTCAGTTCCTGTGCAAGTTGAAACAAACCGATCCACAACAAAAGGAAAAATGCTTCCATGTTTTACATATGTCGGCCAGCTGCTGTATGTGCGATGCATTTTTCTCTTATCAGCCAAACAACAAAGAGAGAGCTTAGAAATATGAAAGAGTGACTCGAGTCATTCTGCATCCTGCGAGGTGGGTTACACTTCAGTTTTGATTAGCCTCTCACTGGAAAGTCTTTTAGGTGAGGACTGTGCGATTTTTATATTATGTTGAATAAAAAGAAGTTCCTACTCACGGGTGGGCTGTCTATATCAAATGCTGTTTTTCTTTGGTATATTTTTGTGACATTTTTTTAAAAGTTTCTGGCCTTGCTTGTCATTGGAAATGAAATTCTTATTCATGTTCCTGTCCTATGTAAATAATTGAATTCTGGCACCCAAAATAGTCCCAGTTCTGCCGCCAATGCAGCTAAGCTGCATTTTCAATATTTAATGAGTATGTGAAAGAATAAGCTGAGACTTTGAAAGAGTGCCAATTTATCAAGATGGGAAACACACTTTTGTCTGAAAGAACACACAATTACAAAGCCAAATAACAGAAGACAGAGATTTTTGTTCTCCTTCTTTTGGATGCAGGACAGAAATCACAACCAAAATTCCTGTAGCTAAAAATGGCTTTCAATGTGTCTGCCAAACCTTTGCTCTTGTGCTTTTCGCCCCAATTCATTCTCCGTGCTGTAATTCTTCAAGAATGAGTGGTTTCTTAAAACTACGGTTCGGGAAATGATCCTGGAAGGTCCCGAGATGACTGGCCAACTGGCTCTCCACCCGGTGCTCCAGGTTCAACTTCCTTATTGATGGCTGGCTACTAGGGTCTCAAAAGAATCATTATGTGGTTAAGAAAAGTCAAAAGATGAGTTTAAAGACAGCTTTTCTCCCAAGTCTTAGGGGAGTCAGGAAAAACAATGCAATAAGATGAAGCCATAAGCTCGAATAAATCGTACGGCATGAGAAACTTTAAAGATTGATCAAATAAAAACAAAGATATGCCATGAAAGCTGGGAGAGGTTGTGGTGGCACACTAAAAAGCTTCCATTATCAAAAAACCCCACCACAAGGCAACAGATGTGTTGCATAGTTTTAGCACTGTAGCTCTAAAAAAGAAAAAAGTCATAAGGCGTTTTGTGGTTACCGAGTCACACATGAAGTGCAACCACACTAAACAAAAGCAGAAGCTGCTAATCATCTTCAAACGGCTATCTTCAATAGCTTCTTCAGAGCTGATGCAGTAAATGTGGAGGCAGCTCTGTCTGCCATATACACATGTGGCAAGACCACTCGAGTTCATCAAAAAGAGCATGATGCTCCACAGTTAATGCTATAAAAGATGAAGGAAAGAGCTGATGCAGCCACGATTAGTCACATAAAATTACAGCAACTTGTCATTTGCTCTTTTTATGATAGAGGTGATAATTATTCCTTATTAAGCATTGGCCACAAGTGTAAAAGAGACTTTTCATCTCACTAACAATGAAACTGTTTTGAGGTATGGTATTATTCTAGTAATACTAATAAGACACAGATTTTGCCTCAACTTAGAAAGTTTAAAGTCAACCCTACTGATGCTGAGCCTAATAATCAGAGTTTTCTTCTCACGGTGCAATTCAACAAAGATGTTTTGTTAGACCTTCCTCTCCACTCCTGTAGCTTGTAACACAGGCTTGCCGAGCTCAAGCTGAGAGATTCTTAAACCCGAGAAAAATCCCTATGGAGCCAAAGCTGACATTATACTGTACTTATTTTCACAGCCTCTGTAATCATCTTCTTGACTAACAAGCTAATTTTCTCAATAGCATAAGTACTGGTCCAAAATCGCACAAGCTAGCCAAAGAGTTATGAGTTTTGGAGCTGCATGGTTTGCCAGTAAAAAACTGTCTCCTCAGATCCACTATTTCATTTATTGTGGTGAATCTGAAACCCCCTACAGTGAAAGCATAGTAAAACTGGGAGGCTCCAGCATTTCCTGCTGAGAGTGGAGGGTAGCGGTCATGCAGCCATTCCACTCAGCCACCCAATCACTTGATTAAACAAATTATCATCATCAAAGTAATCAAGCTTTGCACCCTGCCGGCCTTCATTACACCATGAAAATGGGTTTAACCATAGCATGAAAATCATATGGATTACAAGTGAAGCTGTGACCTTGGCTGGTGTCACTGTCAAAAACGGTTTTAGTTTTTTGGGGGGTGGCGTTTGAAAATAGAAAGCCAAATAGGCAAAGAGGATGGGTGAAAGAAGAAGACAGAATGAGGACATTGAAAACAAGACAAAAAACAAACAGACATCATTTGTTTTGAGATTAATATTAATTTGCGGAGCATTCACTTTTGTTTTTCAAAAGTATGGCAATGTCTCCGATCTAAACGTAGTCAGCAGTGCACAAGTAGATTTCCAGTAAACGGGTCAAAGAGTCAGCTGTGTACCCAACTGCCGACATGACACATTCTGACTGCCAGGCTCTGTTTATCTAGATACCTCTTCCTGAAAATTTCCACCCATCAAAAGGGTCACCCTGCAAAAAAACCTAACAAAAAACCCCACACACGCCAGCAGTCAGTGATACTTGCATTTCAAAATCAAAAATGGTTTCCATATGACATGGCTTCCCAGGTCTGAAACCTCTCTGGCCTGAATAATGAACCCAATCCCTCAGCACTGACTGCCGGGGAGCTGAACGCTGCTGATAGGGTTTACAGTTGGTGCCGAGAACACAGATGGCTGTTAACAGAATGAATTAGAAAAGATTAACTCGCCTGGTAGATTTGCCACATTAGTTCCCTTTGATCATGTTAACAAACATGGCAGAGAGATGGTCTGTGGCGTGATAAGGCTCGGGCTGCACAGTTATTGTGTGGGCAAATCTTACTTTTATTTAAATAACACTGACAGTATCAAAATGCAAAACAATGTGGAAAATTCCAATGTGGAGTTCAAAACAGCAGGCAAGATGTTGATCAAGATGCCAACTGTGCAGGCAAGTCAATTTCTTCTATGCAACTGTAATAGTTTGCACATGTTTTGCCTCATTAAGTCATGCCTGCTATAAGTTATTCATTTTCCATTTCTGTTGAAAAACTAGAGACCATCTTGCGGGACTGGAATCACACCAGGCACAACGACAATGAGATCTCACACATGCTTATACATCAGACAGAGATGCTTTTGTAAGGGAAGCTACAAACGCATTAAAAGCTTAAGTGGCTCCTCCACTTCAATTACCATTTCACACCAGTCAAGTTTTGTGACTGTCTCTTCATACACCACTTCTCATTTACACTCACGT